>NC_143257.1:38830000-40080000 GCF_984573655.1 Nuphar pumila
ATTCATCTTCTGACTCCAATCTTCATTTTTGGATCATATACTTTGGATCCAATTCCATTTAGGATTCCAGAATTCAACTTCATTTTGGATTCCAGACTTCGGATCCAAATTCCATTTAGGATTCAAGATTTTAAATCCAACTCCATCCTGGATCTTAGACTTCGGATCCAATTCCATTTAGGATCCTAGAATTCAACTTCATTTTGTATTTCAGACTTCGGATCCAAATCCTTTTAGGATTCCAGATTTTGGATCCAATTCCAGACTTCAAAAACCAATTCCATTTTCAAATTATATTTGGATCTCTTAAACCCAATTCTATTTTCAAAACCCCATTTTGGATTTTTCAAAACCAAATTCCATCCTAATTTCAAACTTTAAATCAGAGATTCGATTCCATTCCAAATTTCATCATCTACTTCTAAATCCAGGTTCAAAATTCAAAGTGAATTTCTGACTTTGAAACTTCATTTCTTTTTTTTCTTATCTCAACTCCAAATCATTCTTTTCAAATTCAAAGATTTATTTTCCCAATTTTGATTATTTCAAAGACTTGGAACTTCAAACATCTTTTCAGATCTATCTCAAGTTCCAAAGTTGGATTCAACTATTCAAAAATCATTTCTTCATTTCCATTATCACATTCACTTCAAAATCCCTTGGAAACCCACAGATTTCCAAAAGTATTTTCTCAAAAACATACATTTCTGCATCACACAAGCATGATTCTCTGTGCATTTTTTAAACTTAGAATAAATTCTTAAATAATATTTAGGCAAAGAAAAAGGCGTAAATTCGATCCTTGGTTCAATTACCCCTAGTAAAGGCATCAGGAACGGTCGAACCTCGTACCGACGAGCGAGCCCCGTCTCCCTTTTTCCCGCAAATATTTCAAAAACGGAGGCGAGTAATCTTTTAAAATCTTTTCAAAAGTTAAGGTCAATTGAGACCTTCGCAAAAGAGTTTCTCTTTCTCTTTTCTTTCTTTTCTCTTCTCTCTTCTTTTTTGTTTTTTATTTCTCCTTTCAAAAAGGAGAAATAGAGATTAGAAAAGGAAAAGAGAGAAGGAATACAAGAGGAAAAATTTTGCGATGATCACAGGTTGACAAAGGAATGCCAGCTATATCTGGCAGAATGGTATGCTCTGGACCACTGTGCTTATGCGAGATCGAATTTTGGCATGATCCCTTAAAGTAGACGAGCTTCTACGCTTTTCTGCCTCTTAAAAAATTGCCTAACACACCACTCTGTATGGTAATAGGTGCAAAAGAATGGGCCAAGTAGCCTGAACTGTTTGCCATACGCATAAGTATATCTGAGAGATGACTCCTGATGATCAAAGTAGTCCCACACGACCTCTTCTTTCTGCAGGTTATTGATCAATAACGGGTATCGTACAACTGAAAGAAGATTCTCACCATTGTATCTGAATGAACTGGCTCTGGTTGGCACATGCCGGAAGAACCAGGACTACAAAGCATAGATGCACCCCTCGACAAGAATCAATTGTTCGAGTGCGAAACGGGTCAACCCTCGATACATAAAAGCGAGTGCGGCCATGGCTATAGAGAGGTGGCTAGTCTATCGACTTCCTCATCTTCGCAGAAGTTGAACTATCCTGATATCCATGTAATTTTGTCCGTCTGGAAAGAGAGCTAATCCCACTGTGCATAGGACCATCGCATGTTGGATTCTCTCTCGATTTGTTTGAGATAAGGAACTGACTTCCAAAAATGCCCCATATTGTCTGTAGATTTCGAGCAGGTTCACATATTCATTTTCATTCTCCTCGATCAATGGCCACGACTTGCATCCTGTCATGCGAGCTAAAGCGTCTCGGAGATCCAGACCCTTGACAATGATTAAGAACTGTTTCTTCAATGGATCTCTTGGAAGACCGGCTGACTCGGACAATCCCATAATTTCTGAAAACTCATCCATTAACAAAGTCATTTCTTCCCATGGAAACCAGAAAGTACATATGTGTGGATTCCACCGCTCTGCTAGTGCATGGATCAAATTGTTGTTGAGTGTCTGCTTTCTCACTGTGGATGTCAGTTCTAACCCACAATCGCTCACATGGTCCGGAAACATAGGAAAGAAGTTCTTGAGTCATGAATAATACCACCAGGGAATGAAGGATCCGGTGTTGAGAGTTCGATGTTTGGGAATACCTTGTCGCACCTCGTAGGAGATGTGACCCTCAGGAAAGACTGAATCAAGTTGACCGGATGCCATCAGATTGGAAAACTAGAATAAGACTTAGGAAAATACAAGGATTTTGAAAAAGATGCAAGCGGGATAAAAATAAAGCAGGAAGTTTGAGATCCAGAAGGAAGAAAGGATGGAAATCACCTAGAGTTTTAAGGGAAATAGAGGAGAATTTGGAAAATCATCCAGGGTTTTGAGAAAATACAAAGAAGGGTTTCATAAATTGGAAAATGAGGTACTTGAAAAATTATCCAATATTTTAAAAAAAATTAGGGAAAATATAGAAAAATAAAGAGAAAATGACTACAATATATTCAATCACATTCTGCACAAACAATTATGCACATACAACATTCCCTAAAAGTTGACTCTAAACGCATCAGTTTTGAAAGAGCTTTAGGACCCTAACCCTGACTCTAGGTTCAGATCTGCTGTGTCCAATCATGCTATGCCGATATACTCGAGCCGAAGTCCGATGTACGTGACATAAGATCAATTTCTCTGATTCTAGGCTTGTGTTTTCCAACATCCTTGAGTGTCAGCCAATATACTTTGGACTATGGCCCTTGGTATGTGGCAGGGGGGCGTTAGCTCAAATAAGTGGCCCAGTTGTGAGGCTTTGTCTCGAACTATGGTTCAGGAAGAAATCCCAGCAACGTGAAGACTGGGTAGACATAGGTGGGGTGGTTTTTAAAAACATGAGCACATGCAAGCAAACAGAGGGCTCTAAGTCCTAAAGAGAGAATTTTTGAAAATTTTGAAGAAGCAAACATTGTTTTTATACAATTCTTAGATTAAGGAGGGTTATATTAGACCTAAGTCTATGTGAGGATGAAAATTTCTTCCTCAATATGGTCCTACCAAACCATGCCTAGTCTACATGCAATCCATGTCAGTTGGGTTCAAGTTTAGGCTTCTAGGTTCACATGATATCAGAAAGTAAAAGCTAATATTCCATAGAACACAATTTTGACAATTTGAACTAAGTCAAGCATACAAATTGATCAGGCAAAGATAGGTCCCATCACGGTCGCCAAACCTGTTATCATCGCAAAATTTTACTTTTACAAGTCAAACTGACCTTTGAAGAAGATTTTGAAAATAACTTGCCTCTGTTTTTAAAATGCGGGATAATTTCGAGGAATGGGACTCGCCTGTCAGTACGAGGATCAACCGTTCTTGGCGCCTTTACCAGGGGTAATTGAACCAAGGATCAAAAGTGTGCTTAGCTTTGCTCAACTTGTCTAAATCGTGTTCTATTTTCTAAATGCACAAAGAATCAGGCATGTGCTATGGATTTCAGAAAATGTAGATTTAAAAACATGATGTTTGCTTCAAAGTTTGGAAAATACTAAGAGAATTCTTGAAAAAGATAACACTTTGAAAATCATGAATCATGATTGAGAGAGAGTTTCTAAAGAAAAGAAAATTGATTTCTGAAGAAATACAAGTGTTTTGTGAAAATCGATTTCTGAGGAATTTCAAATAACTTTGGGAAAAACTTGATTTCTCTGAATTCAGACTTTGAAATTGAAGATATTATGACTTGGAAAATCATGATTTGAAGTTGAGAAATATTTGAAATATCACTTGAAAGCTCAGAGTTTCAAGAAAATCAATTTCTGAGAAAGACTTAGAAAATTTTGAGAAAATTGATTTCTCTGAATTGGAATTGGAATTTGCAAATTGAATGAATGAATGAATTTGAAGGACATGTTTTTGGGAATTGAGAAAATTCTTTTGAGTTTTGAGAAATGCAGTGCATTTTTGAAGTTAGCCTAAGAGTTTAGGGTGGATATGGCTAATACGAAGATCACAAATTTGGGTCTCATTCATATTTTGACTATGGCCATAACTATGAATTCCACCAAGTTTGTCAACTCCCCAAGAGCTTGTGCACGTGCCATTCGTATAGACCATGGTGGATTTGTAAATAATATGCATGAATCAGATATTGATATTTGCAGAATTAAACTATATGCAATGCAGTCCTATTCTAAGCAGAAAATGTAAATCTTATTCCAAATATTATAACTTTGATATTACATTGAATTGAATAAAAGAAAAAATGGAAATCTTCTTCCTGAATATCTCTGCAAAACTAGAAAACATGTTAGTATAGAAATGTAGGTTTATCTGGATTTATCCGAAAATATTGAAAAATTATCAGATATTATCCAAATGTAAACCCAATTCATACTTCTCTGATATAAACATAAATGATGAAATTGCATTGTAAATATAAAAATGATATTTGAAAATTAAAAATTTGGGTCCAAATGACCAAAATGCCCCTGATAGCAAGACTATGGCCTTGAAATTAATGTTTTTCAGAAAATATCTTGTAAAATGAGATTTTGAAATTCAAATAAAAATAAATCAAACACAAAATGATATGATATGATTTAAAACATGAAAATCAAAGTTTGGAATTTCAAAATTAAGGTCAAATGACCAAAATGCCCCTGATAGCAAGACTATGGTCTTGAAATCAGGGTTTTCAAAAAATATTTTGGCAAAAACTTGGGGTTTAGGATTTAAATAAGATCAAATAACAGCTAAATCGAACATGAGGTGCCCTAGCATGATTCTAAACATAAAAAAACCCTAAAAACATGAACTTATACCCAAAAAATCAGAAATATCATGAAAATCATGATTTTGGCAGTGTTTCGGGATCCTACGGGCACCCTATTTTGCAATTTAACTCATTCAAGCATCGAATGATATCCAAAATTGATAAAAATTGACATATGAACTTCTTATAACTTTAGAATTAGATTGGAATCATAAAAAATATATTTTTGACATTATTTCAATTCAAAAATTGCATTAAAACCCTAAAATATGCTATTTTTAACCGTGAGTACGTACCAGTTTTAGTGTCAAACCCAAATCAGGGCTCAATTGACCATGGAAATTCATAAAATTTTACAAAGACATAATAGACAAAAAAATAGAGATTCTCTTTTTTACAGATTGGAAAAATCATCTTCGATGAGGGAGATATCATTCCGGCAATCTGTACTTGAATATAATGAATAGGAAATTGATCAAAAAAGGCACTTCCGGTTAGAAATACAGAGAAAAATATAAAAACACATCAAAAATTCTGAGATTTCAGTAGTCAAAAGTAGACATGCAAGTAATGAACTTCACTTTTTACAGATCATTTATTTGATCTATGGTTAAGGATATATAATTGCTACGATTTGAACCAGGGTTTTAATAAATCATAACGAGTTTTAAAGCATGAGTCTGACTTTTTGATAGAGAAAAAATAGTGAAAAGTAATATAAAAATATAGAAAAATCACAGTAAATAATAGGAATTAACAAAAATCTACTGCACTTTACAGATCACAAATCGGACTTTGGATGACAAAAATAACTTACTTGCAAGTTACCTATGAATTTCAATAGTGATTTTAACAACTGAAAATTATAATTCGATCTTTTATTTTTCTGACAGAGTTCCCGAATCCCAAAACCTCTGATTTTTGTACAGAGACTCAATAACATATCCGTGGACCACATATAAAATTTTAGCAATTTTTAACAAATATTTAAATACGGAATAACATGATTTCTACAGTTCTAGAATCAAAATACATGGAAATCTAAAAAACACTAAAAAAAACATGGTTTAATAATGGAAACAAAATACCTAAACAGCAAAACAAAATTTATTTTACTGTTGAAATATATGCAATAAACATTAATATGACCAAAAATATATAAAAAAAACACAGGGAATTGTGAACACCCCAAATTTTTTAAAATGTTGTAAATATTCTCTTTTTGCCATTGACCCCATTTTCTGAGCAATCAAGTCAGTTTTAAATCTAAATAACAGTTATTTCTTAGATTTTATCGAAATTAAGTTCATTTTTTTACATTTGACTCAGTTTCGGATTCAGATTCGGGTAAAAGATCTGAATCTGAACCTTGTTGTCCAATTTCCAAATTGAAATTGCAAAAATACCAAAAATAGCTTTTGAATGGCTCGGACAGTCCATCCGACATCTGTTTGGATTCATTGCTTAATATTCCTTAATTCGAGGTTAAAAACTTGAAAATCTTCTCAAATTTTGAATCCAAACTCATTTTCTGAAGAAATCAAACCCAAATTTTTAGAAAACCTCTCTCCTTGTAAATATTTCCCAAAAATACCAAAATGCTTTTGTTTTTGCTTAGATCTTTAGAATTTTATTCAAAAATACAAAAAAAAAATGGAAAATACAAAGAAAAGAAAAAAATAGTTTTGAAGACCTCCTTTTGAAAAACATCTTTTAAACTAAAACCATTTTTTTTAAAGACTTTTGAAAAGGACCGCCCTTTTGAAAAGGGTTTTACCAAATTCCCTTTAGGGCTTTTTCGGACTCTCGCTTCTCTCTCCCCATCGCACTCTCACAGACCCTTCCAGAATCCTCTCTCTCCATCTCTCTCGAGGCAGACCTCCACCCTTGATCCCCAACCGTCTTTATCTTCCTTCGCCGCGTCCTCTCCCGTTCATCTGCAACGGAAGCCGCTTCCAGACCCTTCCTCCCCTCTCTATAAAAGGGGCACAAGGGGGGAAGCAAGGATCATCGATCAATCCCATGGCCATTTAACAACTAATTTTTTTATTCTTCTCCTTCTGATCGATTGAAGAAGTTTTTAATTCCAGCCACAGCAGCGAAAGCTGAAGAAAGATTCGGACAGATAAGCGTTTCTGCTAAAGCATTCCTCATCCCTTCACCATTGATCGGTTTTCCACCCATTCCCCCTCCATCGCCATCCATCATTCTATTACAAAGACATCCGCTCTTTATATCCTGCAACTAAGCACATCAATCTTGAGGATCGAAGTTTGGGATCATTTTCCCTTCCATCTAAGACGAAGGGGATCGAACCATCAGTGTCCGCTTCGGTAAATACTCTACTCCTTTTCCCAATTTTTCCACTTTTTTTTTTTTTGGGTCGTCATTGACGCACCATTATTGGTATCGAGTTGCTTGTGCAATCTCGATCCATCTTTGTGCAACAGCAACAGAACATATTGATTCTGACATTTCTCTTTGTCATTTTTTTTATTGTTTTCCCTTCCTTCAGTATTAGATTTTGATGGTTCTGCATATTACAATTCCATGTTATATCCTGCGTTTGTGTTGATTCCCTTTTTCTATTGCAAATCTCTATGATTCTCAGTTCCATTTTGATAACTAATCCCTGTAGTGATCACCCATCGGTGTTCGAATCCATGTTCGTTTGATCATCTGCTGAGATTTTGAATTTCTATTTCCATCTGGATCAGCGGTTGATCTGAATAGCCATAAACTTCCTTTTTCTCAAATTAGATCTTGTTTCCCCCTTTGATTTTCCGTTTAGACTTTCTGTTTTACTTTAAATCTCCGTTGATATTTGATGCCTTGCCTTGACAACAAAAAAATGGTATTTTAATCCCCTTTGTTCGTGATATTTTGCTTGTATGCTTCATCACACACGGTTGTTCTGAGCATCTATCTCACAAGCCATCTTCCATACTATGCTTCACTTCCTTATATCTTACTGCAACCTCATGCATTTTACATGCCCTGTGTCCTTAGCAATGGCATTTGCACATATTGCATCAGCGTCCAACCCATTTTCTGTAGTACGCATCCATCATGTAACATCCATGTGACTTGCCAAATACCCAAGGTGTAACAGTCAAATTTCTAGGCCTTTCAGTTTGTTACCTATAAAGCCCCATAAAAGATTTGAGAGAGAAAAAGTCCCACAGTGGTCTTAGCATCTTGTGATATTACAGCCTGTGCTATAGTTGTAATGCTACAAATGCCTTGTAAATTACTGTGAAAAGTTGATTTTGTATAGTTATATCCCTGGTAACATTTGCATCAATCTATTGATAAATGGTTACTATAAGTTCAAGGAACTACAAGGGGCTGAGTAGTTACTAGAAGAAATAATGGCGAGGCAGTTTGTGCCTAGTGGGGTGGTTTATGGAGCTTTGATCAACGACTATTGTAAATCAAGCAAATGTGCAGGATGTTTATCATCGTTTGGAGAAGGCTTGCAGGAATTAACTCATTGCCAGCACTACCACGCTCCTCACAATAGTGCCACAATGCTGACCTTTGAAACATTATCAGAGGTACCACATTTTGCAGGAAAATTATGGACGTTAGAACATCATTTTGTGTAGATATTTGATAATCCAAAAGGAAGAGGCCTTTAACAAAACATTGCCAATCTGCCCAGGTTTTTACCAAAGGAACTCCCTCGAGGAAAGAACAACTTATCCTTTTCTTTTTTTTTAGGTGTTCTTAAGGAGCATCGAATACTGATGAATCCCTTGGATAGAAGAAGCTCTGAGTCACCTGTCTAAGCCTGTAATCTAACAGACTATCGACGATGGAAGCAAATGGATTGGTCCCTCCTCTAAATCCTGATGCAGGGTTCAGATTCAAGAGGGAAAATCATGGCTTTAGTAAAAAAATTCAAGCAATTTTATCCTACAAGGAGAATTTCATAGATAGCGATCAAATGATACTATCCAAGCTTGGAATCTGAAACAGTATGCCTACAGATTGCCTTAATGGAACCACCGGATGTGTTCCGATGACATTCATCTGGGATAACCCTCATTTGTTGTCCTAATTGCGGGTTTTCATCTGTGCTGATTATGAGCTACCTCTTACTCAATCTCTCAAAGGTTTAAAGGGGAAAATAATACTTCCCCTAAATGAAGTTATCTACTGGCTTATTAATGATTTTTTTTTTACTTCATTCCTGAAAATGCTAATTCTTATATTTACCAGGAGGAGTTAACAGTTCCTAGCATTCAACCCCCGAAGGTTCCAGGTATTTTTTTTTTTATTTTTTTATTTTTATCAGTTGGATATCCTATGGTTGCACTCATATGCTAGTTAGCTTCACCTATTCATGCCCCATTTTCTGTTTAATCATGTGCGCCTTTTCCCTTGCATGATATTTTCGCATATTAACGATTTACAAGCGAGGTACTGTATTAGAAATATCAAATGTTTGAGGTCTTGTACTGATAGACACAGTAGCTATTACATTTTGAGCTCACTTTTTGAGCTCATTTTTATGCTTTTGTTCATTTGCTTAGTTTTTCAAAAATAGAACTGTGCATATTCATATTTATGATTCAAAATAAATTCTAACATGTATCTATCATCATTTCTTTGAAATCCGCATAAACAACCATAATTTTTAGATTTATTTCAGAAAAAATTTCGTGGGGCTTAAAAATCCTCTAAAAACATCATATTTGAAATAACATTCATATAAGTTCAAACTCTTTCTTTAAAAATCTACTTTTCATGAGAAATGTGTAAACATGTGCAAGAACGTAAACAGAAATATCCAGGTGTGCAAACTATACCCTCCCCCATGCTTGAATGACACTGTCTCAGTGGCACTCCCCCATGCTTATATGAAACTACGTGAATGCACATGAGAGAAATAAATGAGGGAAAAGAGTAGAATGACCTGACATGAATTAAAAATACACATTTTATGATTATAATAAATGCAATGTATACATGACAAAACATGAAACTCATAAATGAAACAAAAAGAACATGAAAAACTCAAGAAGAAAACTAAAAAGTAAAAACAAAATAAAATCTATAAATTCTAAGCAAATCTAATACTATACAAGATATGGGTTGCCTCCCATAAAGCGCTAAGTTTCACGTCTCCAGCCAGACGGATCCCTGGAAAAATCCTTCATCGTCCATGAGATCAATGGACATGAAGTCAGGCTCAACCGGGCTCTATGTAGAAAAGAGTGTCATCTGTGACACTACGCACTGTGTTTCCATCCCTTCTACCTCTAAATGTAGTATCATGACTCTCTCGACATGAAGGATAGAGATTAGTCTCATCTGAGAGACTGGTCAAGAATTGAGAGTCTAGGACCAACCGACTATCAATGAATGCAACTTCAGACAAGTGGTGAATATGATCAGGCTTGACTTGGTCAAGCACCTTCTGCATCTGCACCTCTTGCTTACTAAAAACAATTGGTGATCCTAAAGGCTGAGAAAATGGGGCTTTATATGATGATAATGCATGCTGTGGGTCAGGCCCCTTCTGCTGAGGTATCATGGAGATCGACTCATCAGTAGAAATGATATGAGGTTCATGAGTCGATTCTCGAGTGGGGAGATACACCTTCCCCCTCTGAAGGGATGTAACAGATTCGACTTGCGCATGATGTGAAGCATTAGGTTGCAAGTCAAATGACATGGAATCCTCTCCCTTTGAGACAACAGACTGACTATACGGGTTCCCCTTGCTTTGTCTACTCAATGTCTGAGCTAACAGTCCCATTTGAGTCTCTAGCTTGGCTATCGACTGCGTATGGGAGCAATAAGTGGCCTTGATATCAGAAAAGGCCTCTAACATCTTCTCCTGAAATGATGAACTTGGAATGGTCTCCTGAAGAGAAGGTAGACTAGATTGGGGATGAACCTGTGGAAAAATGGGGTGCGAGTAACCTTGTGAAGGGTTACTGGGTCTATACTGTGTCTGGGAGGGCTGATGAGATAGGGGAATGGACTGGTTTCGCCAACCTAGGTTATATGAGGATGTAAATGAATCGGGCATGGGTTTAGCGAAACCTTGGGCAGCATTCACCTGCTCCTGAACGAATTCAGGATATAGCAGCGTTGCCGGACAATCCGCAACACAGTGTGCAGGGCTAGCACATAGCTCGCACATTCTTCCTATTGGACTTCTCGAAGAATTAGCTAGGAATTGTTCTAACTTCCTAGTCAACTGGTCAACCTTGGTATGCAAATCTAACTCGGATCCAACTTCGGAAATCCCTATTTTCCTAGGACCACTAGACAGAGATGTAGTCCTATCGAGCCGTGAAGACAAATCATGATGCATCGTGTTTTCACTCAAAGTCTCGAATAGAGACCATGCCTCGTCATCACTTTTGAGCATAAAAGTGCCCCCACAAGACGAATCAACCATTTGACGATGCTTCTCAGTAAGCCCGTCATAGAAATATTGCACCAATTGCCAACGAGGCACCTGGTGATGGGGACACTTACGGAGAAGATCTTTCAATCTCTCCCAAGACTCGTGAAACTGTTCTCCATCAATCTGCGAGAAACTGATTATGGCTTTACGAAACTGCTTCGTCTTACTAATTGTGAAGTACTTTTTAAGGAACTCGCGCTGCATTCCTTCCCAAGTGGTAATTTGAACCGTATCGAGAGCCTTTAGCCAATGTTTAGCTTTATCTTTGAGAGAGAACGGAAACAACATCAACCTCAATGTGTCATCTCCAAAATTGTTGATCAAAACAGAGAAGATAAAACTACAAAAATTGATAAAACTATGCATAAATTGGAAATCACACAAACAGAATGTAATCTTTTGTTTTGTAAAACAATTTGAACTAATCTAAATTGCAACCGTAAAAAAAAAAGAAAAATATGCAAGAGAATTTAGAAGGAGAAGAAAAAAATTGTTAAGAAGAAGAAGATAAGGAAACTCACCGTAATTAGAGGGATTAGAAGAGAGGGTGGAATCCTCTCTCTTGCTTCAGCCATTGTCAGAATTCTCCACCGGAAAGAGGATGAGAAAAAGAGAGGAAAATAGGGAGAAGGAGAAGAAGAGGTGGAGAAGAAGGGGAAGAAGAGAGGGCTTAGGCAAGAAAGAGAAGACAAGCCTCTCTTCCCCCTACGTATGGTATTTATAATTTTGAACTTTTCTCCATAAGTCCCTCTTCTTTGTAAAATTACATTTCAAAAACCTCTCTTCAAAAAGTTATTTACAAAACAACTCAAAATGACTTTGTTTTAGAAAATACAAAACTAAGTCTATTTTAACTCTAATTTTTTTATGATTTTCAAAAACTAAACTACTACAATTATGTCAAACACTAAAATAGGCATTAAAATGTAAAATAAAACTATTTTTCATGCATTTTCTATTTTTAAATCATTTTAGCACATTTACTCGAAACTAACATAAAATTGGGTTTTTAAATCATTTTCTCATGAAATCATGCATATTTTTATATGAAAAATCCCTAAAATATATGCATGATCACTTAGCTATCACCCTTTTAGCTAAAAGCTCATGCATTCTCATGTAGGCCTTTTTGATTGGCAGTCAGACACTTCATGTATATTTTTTTGTTTGCCATAAAAGTAAAGATTTGTAGGTGCATTCTCCAAGTAGATTAAGCATAGACATGTACATTTGTATTTGGTATAATATCTTTCATTCACCTTATACTAACATTGTTTTGCAAGAAAATAGGTAGAAAATGTTATTTCCTTTCTTAGCTCAGAAATTGTAATTTCAATTTCAATGTCAATATTCTAATAGCTAGATATCAATGCAAAACTTTATTTTCCCGCTCTAGAATAGAATGTATGAGCATACCTATCTTCTAGAACTGTTCGTTTCATGATATTTTCTCATTTATTTTCAAAATTTGACGAATGGGGACACGAATGGTACGTGCATCATTCTAATAGGAGGTGATTAAATCCTAAGTTGATGATTTGCATCAATGGCCATAGTCAGGATGTGAACAAGACTTAGGATTTTCATCTTTTATGGAATAACATTAGATCTACACTGGATCTCCTCTTCAAAAAAAATCATCATATTTTAAATATTCTCTTCTTTTATCAGAGCTTAACTTAAAATTAACTCAAAATATATATCAATGGCCATAGTCAGGATATATAGAGAGTTAATTTCATTTTAAACTCTATAAAAGCACCAAAAAAGTGTTTTATTCTTCACCTGAATTTAAATATGATTATTATATAATACATTCAATGACCATAATCAGGAGTGCATTATATCCTCAATCTTATTTTAATTCACTTAAAGAATGAAATAAGATTTTCAAATCCAATTTCAAAATTCTTCAATCCATTCATCATATAGGATAGAATTACATCATATTTTTCAAAATTCTTTTGCAAAATCCGAGTGATTTCTTTTAAATACCTTCTTCACTTCTCAAATAAATTTTTAAACTCTTATAAAATTCAGATACCATCTTCAGATTCTAATTCTAAATTCAAAGTCCAAATTGACTTTGAAATTCATTTCTATATTCAAAATTCAACTTTCAATTCATAACCAAATTCAAATTCAATTCAGCAATCTCAAAATTCAATTTCAAAGTTCAATTTAACTTTGAAATTTCTGATTCATCTTCTGATTTCAAAATTCCAAATCAAGTTTGTCTTCAAAATTCAAAAAACAAAGTTTGAGATTGATTCTGAATCTCAAAATTTGACTCTTCCTAAATTTTAAATTCAATCTGTTCAAAAGTCCCATTTGGACTTTCAAAAACCAAATCCAAAATTAGAATCCAATCCCAACTTGGATCCAGTTTTCCAAAAGCAATCTCCACTTTTGGATCTTAGACTTCAGATCCAAATTTCATTCCAGATTTCGGATCCAATTCCCTCTTGGATCTCAGACTTCATATCCAAATTTCATCTTGGATTCCAGATCTTGAATTCAATTCCATTTAGGATCCAGAATTCAACTCCATCCTGGATCTCAGGCTTCAGATCCAGATTGCATTTAGAATCCAGAGTTCGGACCCAATTCCACTTGGGATGCTTGATTTCAAATCCAAGTCTACCTTGATTTCCAAATTCCAAAACCAATTTTGTTTCTCTTAGACCCAATTCTATTTGGATTTCTCAAATCTCATTCTAATTTCAAACTTCAAAATTCAATTCGGGTTCAAAATTCTAATTAAAAGTCCATTTCTGACTTTGAAACTTCCTTTCCTTTTCTCAGCTTCAAAATCATTCCTTTCAAAGTCCAGATTTATTTTGCCAAACTCTGATTATTTCAAAGACTTAGAACTTCAAATATCTATTCAAGATCTATCTCAAGTTCTAAGTTAGAAACCATTTCTTCACTCTATTATCAAATTCAAACCATTTCTTCACTCTATTATCAAATTCATCTTAGAAACACTTGGAGATTTCCAAATCATTTTTCAAAAAGAGCATACATCCTTGCATTGCACAAGCATGATTCTTTGTGCATTTTAGACTTAGAATAAATTCTTAGATAATATTTAGGCAAAGCAAAAAGGCATAAATTCGATCCTTGGTTTGATTACCTCTGGTAAAGGCGTTAGGAACGATCGAACCTTGTACCGACGAGAGAATCCCGTCTCTCGATTTTCCGGCAAATATTTCAAAATGGAGGTGAGTAATTTTCTAAATATTTTCAAAATTAAGGTCAAGTGAGACCTTCACAAAAAGAGTTTCTTTCTCTTCTTTCTTTTCTTTTCTCTTCTCTCTTCTTTTTTGTCTTTTCATTTCTCCCCTTCGAAAAGGAGAAACAGAGGCTGGAAAGGAAAAAAGAGAAACCGAGAGAGGAAAAATTTTGCGATGACCACAGGTTTGGCGATTGTGATGGGACTCATCTTCGTCCAGTCGAATTTGCGCCTTTTTGCTTTGCTTTGATATTATCTAAGTTTTTATTCTTTAAATGTCAGCTTCATTTCCATGCAAAACTTAGGAGCCTAGACTCTGTTCTAAGCTGACATCATTGCATATAGGATCTAAGTATGGTTTGGTAGGACCATATTGAGGAGATTATTCCATGTTCACATTAGACTTAGGTCTGAAATACAACTCTCCTCAATTTTAGGGATTGAATGCAAACAATATATGCAAGTGTATGCTTCTTTTTCATTTAAAATTCTCTCTCTTTAGGACTTACATTAGCGCTTTCTGGTTTTATTGCATGTTGAACATATTTTCGAAAACATCCCTACCTATATTGTCCTGGTCTTCACGTTGCTGGGCTGTCTTACTGAACCATAGTTCGGGAAAGAGCCTCACAACTGGACCACTTATTTGGGTTTGTGCCCCCTACCACGTACCTAAGGGCCATAGTCCGAGGTATATCGGTAGGCGCTCAAGGATGTTGGGAAGCCATTACCTTAGAACCGGAGAAATATTTTTATGCCACGTACTTTAAGCTTCGACTTGAGTATATCGACATACCTTGATTGGAATCAGATGATCTAAACCATAGAGTTAGGATTAAGGTCCTACAAGCCATTTCAAATATTGCATTTAGAGTCAGCCTCCAGGGCATGCTGTGTGTGCATCCTTGCTTGTGCAGCTTTGATTATGCGATGTTTCCTTGTATTCTTCTATATATCAAACCTCTTTTTCAAACCCTGGGTATATTATTCAAAATTTCTCCTTATTTTCAGAAATCCGAGGTGTATATTTTTCCTTTACCTACATTTTTTTTCTCTTTGTCAAATTTTCTTTAAAAAAACTCTGGAAATCCCTTTTCTAAATTCCCTTGATCTTTCAAAATTTTCAGGCTTTATGTCTCCTTTTTTCTTCAAGAGTCTATCCGTAAGTCCTGCATTCTGTCTAATTCTCCTCATTCGTCTTTGCCTCAGTATCATTCCAATGGCGCTCGATTACCTTGATGATGTTTTTCCCAGAGATCATGTCTTCTATCAAATAAGGGATGGAACCCCGGATCATCGGGTTATCCAATCTCATTCCTTCTTCCCTCGGTGGTATTATTTTTGGTTCGCCACCTTCTCGCATATGTTCCCAGACCACTTGGGTGATTGTGGATTGGAGATGGCATCAGCAGTAGGCAAGTGAACCATCAACGATAGTCTTATTCAAGCTATGGCAGAACGATGGAATCCACGTACCTGCACATTTTGGTTTCCATGGGGAGAGATGACTCTGCTAATGGACAAATTCAGTGACATCATAGGATTGCCAGAACTGGCTGGTCAGCCGGATGATCCGGTCGAGCAACAATTCCTAATCAACGTCAAGGGAATATATGTTCGAGAAGCATTAGCCAGGGCAACAGGGAGCAGATATTGGCCTCTCACTGAGATCAACGGAAGTCAGTTCATCGATCTGTTTAGACTCTATCGTAAATATGGAGCCTACGAGAAAGTTGACACCTTGTCCCGAGCAACGAAAGAAAGAATCCAGCATGCCATGGTCCTATGCACAGTGGGATTAGCATTCTTTCAGAATGGTCAGAATTTCATCGATGTCAGAGTCGCCCAACTCTTTCAAAGATGGGGAAGCAAGCAGAATCGTCAACTTTCAGTGTTCATGGCAGCTCTAGCCTTTCTTTACAGAGGCTTAGCTCGTTTCGCCCTTGGAGAAACCATTATGGTAGAAGGATGCACTTATGCTTTGCAGTTGTGGTTCCTGCGACATGTGCCATCAAAAGTCAGTTCCTTCAGGTTCAGTAGCAAGAAGCTGAAGTCTGCTATTTATTATCGAGCTTCAATCGAGAGTCTGCATCAGGAGGAGATCGTTTGGGATTACTTTGGTAGACAAGAGTCAGTTCTTCGCTACACTTATGCTCGTAGCAAGCATTACAAGTTGCTTGGCCCTTTCTTTTGTGTCGACTATCAGCCAAAGAGGTGTCTCAGACAGTTCTCGCAGCAGCAGGTTTGTGTCAACACTCGCTTTCCGGTAGGCCACATGCCAAAATTCGATCTGCAGTCGGATCAGTGGTCTGGGGCATACCATGTAACCAAATACACTTGGGACTCCTTCATTCCTTTGTCTGTATTTTCTGGACCCAATGTATCTTCTGAATATCGAGAATGGTGGCAAACTGTCTGCTCACCTTCTCTTTGTCTTTGAATTTGTCATCAATAAAGATCAACTTTTGTTCTGTTAAAAAACTTTTTTGGGCCAAATTTTTATGGCATAAATGGTCACAACGCTCGTGACGACCTCATCCCTAGTGATGAGACATTTCCTTCCACTCTTCTTCAAATATCTCTTATCATGATGGACGACCTCGCCCAGGTAATGAGGCCCATTTTCCATTATCGCAAAAATGGTAACGCAATTATCATAAGCTTTGTGGTGACCCGAACCCTGGTGATGGGATAACTTGTTTAATTGTCTATCAATTCCTTTGTTCTTGTCCTTTCTGAAAAGGGTTGTGTTTTCAAAAAAAAATCTTCCGCACTCTGACCATTCCTTTATTCTTCAGAAATCATTGGCATTGTCAAAATGGTTCAGACAAGAGCTGGAAAAGAGACTGTTGTAAACACCCCAAATTTTCACTCTCATCCAGTGCTTACATTTCATGTGTCATTGCATGCATTCGACATGTCATTTCATTGCATTGCATAGCATTGCATGTCATTACATCTCATTTTCGAGATCCAGCACTCTTGTTTTCAAAATATTTAATCCAGACTTAGGTTTTAAAAACTTCTCTTTCAAAATTAATTTTAAAACCTGGGATTTTAATCAACATTATGTCATTTGCCAACCCCCAGGACCTTATATTTTGAAGTATTTTCTCAAAAAACAATTTGGATTCATTTCAAACTCAATTTCAATGGATTTCAATTCTCAGATAAGACCCATTTATGGTGGTGTCACTTCTGGATTCCTTTATTTATCAAAAATCTCAAAAACTTTAGAGTCCTAGTTGGATCAGGACTCTGTATTTTCATCTTTTTGAACCGTTTCAAAACACCATTCTGATTTTAAACCAGTTATAGTCATATCCCTTGTCCATTTCCTCCATTTTGGCCAAAATTTCAGAGTCCTAGTTGGATTAGGACTCTTCTTTAAGAGTCCAGTCAAATCAGGACTCTTCTTCAGAGTTTTAATCGGATTAGAACTCTAATCTTTTACAGTTATTTTATCTATTTTCAATCAAATCTTTCAAAATCTTTCAAAATGAGTCAGAAACTCAGAGTTTCAGTCAAAACATGACTCTGTTCAGAGAGTCCTAGTTGGATCAGGACTCTGATCCTGATTTCAAATTTTGAAATAATCTTTCAAAAATCTTTTCATCTATCAAAACTATTATACTTTTATCAAAGAATTTCAAAATTCTGAGGTTTTATCCTAGAGTCCTGATCCTCTGCCCCAAAGTCCTGATCGAAGCAGGACTCTATCCAAAATTGATTTTCTCACTTCATTTTTACTGGTTTTCAAAAGCTTTGCCCAAATTTCATCATTTGTTTATCAGAAAACCAAAATTCTTAGAGTTCTGATCGAATTAGGACTCTTTCTTAGAGTCCTAATCAGATCAGGACTCTGAACCAAAATTCAATTTCATCTTATTTTTAACTGTTTTTCAAAATTCTCTTATTTGTTTTCTCAGAAAATCCAAAAATCTGAAAGTCCTAGTTCAATCAAGATTCTGTCCTCAGAGTCTCAGTTGAATCAGAACTTTGTTTTATTTCAATATTCGTTATTGTTTTCACTGTTTTGACAAGTTCTTTCATTTGTTTTTCAGAAAAATACCAAAAAAATCTAGAGTTTCAGTCCGATCAGAACTCTGTCCCGGAGTCCTAGTCCAGTCAGGAGTTTGTTTTGAAGTCTGTTTTTATTCTCTTTTCACTTATTTCCATTTGTTTTCAAAAATTAGGTCATTTTTTATAGTCCAGTTAATTCAGGACTCTATTTCAAAGTTCTGATTGAGTTAGGAGTCTAACCCTAACTGTATTTTTTGACTTGTTTCACCATTTTCGATTAAATCTTTTCAAAAACTCCTTCATTTGGCTTTTAAGAACCAAAATCACAGAGTCCTAAAAATCCAGGACTCTAACCCGGAGTTCCAGTTCGCTTGAGACTCTACTTTCAAAACTTTGAATTTCAACTATTGATTTTAACCCCTTTTCAAAGTCATTTTCAATATTTATTTCAAATTTTCAAAACTTTGATGTGGGGTCCACTCAGTTGGAGACATATCCAGAGGAGTTCTGACCTAGTTGGAACTCTATGCCATTTCAAAACTTTTGATTTCAAGTCTACTTTTGAATCTCTTTTCAAAAACCTCTCATTTTCAAGTTTTAAAATCATTTTTTGAAAATTCAAGTGGAGCCCACTTGGGGTGGCACCACATTTGAATAAGTCAAGGTTAGACTTGGGTTAGTCATTGTCCTAGTTAGGTTAGGGGTTTAAAGGAGTTAAAATCAATTTTGAAAATCCATTTTATTTAAGTTTTAAACCATTGGTTTTTAAAGGTTTTAAATTCAAGTTTTTAAAGCCAAATGTGGGTCCATACTAGGTGGTGCCACATTTGCACTTTCTAGGGTTTAATTAGGTGTTAATTAGGGATTAATTAGAGTCCATTTAGGTTAGAATTCTCTAAAAAAATCGTCCTCCCCATGTGGTTTATCAAAAACAATTAAAAAGAGTCCAAAAAATCAAAACTCTTCCTAAACAAATCCAAAAAAAAATCTATAAATAGGGGACCTAAAGGGGGTCAAAGGAGCTCTTTTTCTCTCAAATTTTCGTGGTTTCTCTCTCCTCTCCAGCACCTCCACCTTCCTCCATTGAAGCTGCAGCCCAAGGTGAGTTATTTAATATTATTTTTTTATTTTTTTATTAGTTTTTTATGATTTTTCAATAGATTTTACCATGGAAACTCTTGTGTTCATGAATTTAACCATGTATTTCATCCAAGAACCCCAAAATCAATTCAAGAATATAATCTAACCCTATTACATGTTGTTTTTCATGATTCTAATCCATTATAATCGTTTATTGCATTATTTTTTATATTCTTAACCATTAAAACATGCGATTTACCCGTTAAATGGGTCAAATCCATGCTTTTTAAGGTAAAATCAAATTCCAGCCATGGATTCCCTGTATTTTATTTATTTCTTTGCTTATTTATGTTTATTACACGTTTTTCAGCATAGAAATAATTTTTATTTTACTGTTTTAGTATTTCTTTTATTGTTTTTATTAGTTAATGCATGTTTTATTAGATTTTATTAGATTTTTGTGTGTTCTTAGTTTAGAACAGAAAAGAGCATGTTGTTTCGGATTGAAATATTCACTGTTAATTTCTTATTTTTTTATATGTGATACATGCATGTGTAATTGAACTATTGTAAAAAAAATCAGAGATTTTGGAATTTGGGAACCCTGTCAGAAAAATCAGACATCAAATCGGGTTTTCAAAACCTTAAAATCGTTGTTAAAATCAAAAAGGTAACTTGTTGTTATGATATTTTTCTCATCCTATATCTGATTTGAGATCTGTAAAGTGCCATGGATTCATATTGATTAGATATATCTACTGTAAAATTTTGAGATTTTTTTATTTCTGTTTAGTATTTTTCCTCTATTAGAGAATCTGATTTTAAATTTAAAACTCGTTAGGGTTTACCAAAACCCTAATCAGACTTGTGTTATTCATAGATCCAAAACCACATATCCGATTCATGATCTGTAAATAGTGAGTATTGTTATTTTTCTAATCACTATTTACTTATAAAATATCAGATATTTTAGATCAGTATTGTTATTTATCCCGGAATTTTCAATTGAAAGTGTTTGTTTTAACTCATGTTTGGTTTCTTATATTTTAGTTCAGATTACTGGAAGGGTTTCTCCCTAACCGAAGATGCTTTTTCCGATCTGTAAATTCGAAAATCTCTGTTTTTTTCTTAGTTTATCTCTGTAAAAATTCAGAAGTTTTCATGGAGGATTGACCCCTGATTCGGGTCTAACTCTGAAACTGGTTTGTGACTTAGGTTAAAAATAGCTTATTTTAGGGTTTTAATGCAATTTTCGGATTAAAATAATGTCAAAAAAATATTTTTGCAATTCCAATCTGATTTTAGAGTCATAACAAGTGCAGGTACCAATTTGTATGAGTTTTAGAATTCATTTGATGTCTGAATTAATAAAATTGCAAAACAGGATACCTGAAAGATCCAAAACACTGATAAAATCACAAATTTCATGATATTTCTTGATTTTCGTGCATAAATGTGTGTTTTTAGGGTTTAATCATGTCTAGAATCATATTAGGGTGTTTCATGTTTGTTTTTATGTTTAGTTCCATCATAAATCTCAAGTTTTATCAAAATCTATTTCAGAAAACCCTGATTTCAAGGCCATAATCTTGCTATCGGGGGCAATTTGGTCATTTGACCTAAATTTCGAAATTTCAAAACCCTAATTTTCATACTTTTAATCATTTCACATCATACTTAGTTCAATTTATTCTTATTTGGATTTTAAAAGTTGCATTTTTATAAAATATCTTTCTAAAAACCCTGAATTCAAGGCCATAGTCTTGCTATCAGGGGTATTTTGGTCATTTTGACACCAATTTCGAAATTTCAAATTTCAAATTTCATTTTCATATTTATTCAATCTTATTTCATATTTTATCAATTTTGATTTAAGGGAATCATGGAAAAGGCTTATATCTAGCAAAATCCAGTAATTTCTAGATATTACTGGATAAATCTAGAAAAGCCAACATATCTTCACTAACAAAGTCTTCTAGTTTTGCACGAACATTGAAGACTTTACTTTCCTTTAATTTCATGTATTTAAATTCAATAGTGATGTAAATTAAATTAAATTTGGAATAAGAATTTAAATTTCAGCTTAGACTAGGATTGCATTGCATATAGTTTAATTCTGCAAATATTAAATGTCTGATGAATGTATCATTCATGCACATTTTCATAAATTCTCTATGGTCTACACGAATGGCACGTGCACTAGCTCTTATGGAGTTGACAAACTTGGTAGAATTTGTATTTATGGCCATAGTCAGAATACGAATGATACCCAGATTTGTAATCTTCATATTAGCCACATTCAGCCTACACTCTTAGGCTAACTTCAAAATGCACTGCATTTCTCAAAAATACAAAAAGGATTTCCTCAATTCCTTAAAATCAAGTCTTTCAAATCCATATTCATTCATGCATTTACAAATTTCAATTTCAATTCAGAGAAATCAGTTTTATCAAAAAATTTCTAAGTCTTATTCAAAAATCGATTTTCTCAAAACATTGATTTTCCAATGATATTTCAAGTATTTCCCAAGTTCCAAATTCGATTTTCTAAATTATATTTTCAATTTCAAAGTTTGAATTCAAAGAAATCAAGTTTTCCAAAGTTATTTCACATTTCTCAAAATCGATTTTCACAAAAATCTCTTGAATACTTCAGAAATCGATTTTCACTTTCTCAAATACAGCATCTCAACCATGATTCACGATTTTCCAAGTGTTATATTTTCCAAGAATCTCCAAATATTTTCCAATATTCAAATCAAACATCATGTTTTCAAATATGCATTTTCAGAAATTCATAGCACATGCCTGATTCTTTGTGCATTTAGGAATTAGAATATGGTTTAGACAAGTTGAACAGAGCAAAGCAGTAGATTGATCCTTGGTTCAATTACCCCTGATAAAGGCGCCAGGAACGGTTGAACCTCGTACCGACAGGCGAGTCCCATTCTTCGGAATTATCCCGCATTTTAAAACGGAGGCGAGTTATTTTCAAAAACTTTTTCAAAGGTCAGTTTGACTCGCAAAAGTAAAAATTTTGTGATGATAACAACCGCCCTTCAACACAGGGACAGCGAGATTTAAGCAATGGACTCCCCCAAGTCAGTCAGAGGGCAGAGTCAGAGCAAAGGCGACGATATTGACTCTACTATGTACAGTCTGTTCCAGAAAATGATGACCAGAATGATGTCAAAACAAGTTGAGGCCAATCTGAAGAAGGTTGTCCCAAAGAGCAAACCAAAGAAGAAAGTTGTGAAAAAGCCAGTCAGGATTGTCAGAAAAAAGGTCTGACCTGACACCACTTCTGAGGAATCAGAATCAGCTGAGGAAGAATCAGAAGAGGAAGTGCAGTTTGTCTACAATTAGAATCCTCCGCGGCAATTCGTGAAAATCACCGTGGAGCCTGAATCTGTGAACAAGCCCATTCCAATTGATGATTCGGTGCATGAGCAAATGAGAGAAATGACTCGGCAATTAAGGACATTCAGGCCAAAAGCAAAGGCAAGCAGACCTACTCTCGTGAAGATTTCTATAACGGCCTAGACGGGGATGACAATTTGGAAAATCTCCCTCGAAAGTTCCTCAAGTTTGATGGAACGGGAAATCTCAAGGCTCATTTGGCCACATTCTATGCAGAGTGTGGCCATTTTAGGAAAAACAATCGGGCATTATTCATTTGCTTTCCTCGCAGCCTAGAGGGGACAGCGGCCAGGTGGTACGCAGACCACATCAACCCTATCGAACTACGAGAGTTTGATAAAGTTGTGAACCTATTCATCGAGTGCTTCATGTTCAACATCGAGGCCTCACCAACTATCAATTATCTATATAATTTGAAGCAGAATGAGAATGAGAGAGCCGGCGAATTCACCCACAGATGGATGAGCACCTGTAACAAAATGAAGGTTCCCATCCCAGAAGAGCACGCCCTGCAAATCATTTTGAATAACTTTGCTCAACCTCTGAGGAACCTTATTTCCACATCTCCGGCAAAGTCATTTATCAAGCTGATTGAGAGAGTCGAGTGGCTTGAGACCGGACTGGACAATGGCCTATATGAGGGTTACCCTTTCGTCCGAGGGAATCCTAAGCAAAAGAAGAAAGCACATGTTGCCTATTCTACAGATTTCTCAGGCCACGGCAGTAGTTCTGGCGGCAAAAAGAGCAAGAAAAATCGCAACAAGAATGTCGGACACTCCAGGGACGAAAGAACAAACTCTGCAGCCAAGAAAGGAAAGTTTGTTAAGCCACAGCCCGTCCAGTCAGCACCACAGCCAGAAGCGAAACAGCAAGAAAAGCCAAAACATGAGGGATGGAGTTATGATCGGGAATTCACTGCTCTAGAACAGTCCCGCGAAGACATCTTGGAATATATGATGTCAAAAGGAATGATCAAACTCCCCAAGGTGGCAGATCCGCCAGTTGCTATAGGTAAGTGGACCGATAAATTCTGCAAGTTTCATCAGACTGTCGAACATGACACGGAACATTGTTTTGTCTTCAAAAACATCATTCAAAACTGTATCGACAAAAATTTATTGATCGAGGATAAGGATGAGCAACAACCCGAAATTTTGTCCAAGCCCTTTCCTAAATATTCTGCATCGGTGATTTCAGAACAAACAGTCTTTCTCAAGAACAGTATCCAGCCATGTTCCATCCAGGACATTCAGGATCAACATTAGGTCCTAGTCCTACGTCAAGCGCAGTCTTCTGCCAAGAGGGTGGATATTACTGCATTTTCTAGCAACAAGAAACCAACTAAGGAGCCAGCAAAGGTGATGACAGAAATTGCCAAGCCAATCCTCAGGATTCCGAAGCGCTTCATCAAGGCAGTGCAGAAGCCAATCACTGCTTTATCAAACATCTCTATCTTGGACTTGACCCATGCTTCCCCGGAGCATCAGCAAGTGCTAGATGATCTGCTGCGTAAGATCAAGGTCAAGCCTAGCACAACACCGCAAGATATGACTCAGATCGTCAACCAGGCTATGACGAACGCACCAATAACATTTTCTGATGAGGATTTGCCAAAGCCTTATTCATTTCACAACAACGCCTTGTACATAGTGGTGCGGACCAGGGGCATGACAGTCTCTCATGTACTTGTTGATGGAGGCAGCAGCCTCAACATCTGTCCAGAAATGACAGCAAGGGCCTGAGAGATGATGAGTATACCTCAGATCTGATCACGATATATGGTTTTGACAACCATGGGCAGACAGCCAGGGGAAAGATTTTTCTCAAAATTTTCATCAACTACTTGGTGCATACCATGCTTTTCCATGTAGTGAACGTGCCACCTACGTATAACCTTCTGCTGGGACGCACCTGGATTCACAATGCCAATGTCGTTCCTTCAACCCTGCATCAGTGCATCAAATGGTCTAAAGGGGGCATGATTACCACAGTCTTAGGAGAAGATCCTGAAGAAAGACTCCCACAGCCGATGATTCCCCGTCCTACTTTCACTGCCGACATCCCAAGCACTTGGGAGGTCGATGAGATCAATCTTAGTGAAAGCCTGGACATGCTGAAACTGAAGGAAGTCCAGCCAATGGAGAATGTCACCACAATGGTCCAGTGGCAGAGACCTCATTTTTATAAGATTGGAGGACACCTCAATTGCGCTTCTTTCAAGGATCATCCTCTTTTTCCTTAGTTCTCGAAAACCAAGAAGGGATTTGATTTACTGATGAAGCACGGCTATCAGCCCTTCAGAGGCCTGGGTAAAAATGAGGACGGTATGATGGAGCCAATCATCCCCGCTCGGCATGTCACCGGTGCAGGTCTGGGTTTTGTGGGTCAGTCGTCTAGCAAGCGCACTACCTTTGTCAAGGGAGCCCAGTAAAAAGAGATAATGCTAGTGTTTTCTGCTTTCTTTCTTTATATAATCTTGTAGGGGCGAGTTCACCCCAGTTTTTTTTCCTTTCATCATCAAAAGTTACTTGTAAATATCAAAGTGGCTCAATCAATGAAATTTTGATTTCCTCTTCACATCTCGGCGTATATGATTCTTCTCTTATATATATGTCATCCTTCTTTGTTTCTGTACAAAAGGCTATTTTTGAATATCTTACCTTTTTTCAAAACCCTCTTTGCGCTTTTCAGGATTGCCAGAATCATGGCGCCTAAATCGCTCAAAAGGCACGTTATCAATTTCCAATTTTCCTCAAAATAACTTCAAACCGGCCAGAATCTGCAAGGCAAAGGCAGGGGCAGAGGTCAGCAAAATGGCAGAGCAGATCGAAGAATTAGCAGAGTTTGATTCAGCGATTCAAGAATTGCCAGAATTTGCCAGTATTCAGAAGCAGAATGAACCATCGCCATTGGTTCAAGAACCGACAGAAGATGTCAATATTGGTTCAGAAGATGATCCGAAGATCCTCAAAGTTGGTTCTAGCCTAAGTTCGGATGAGAAGGAAAGGCTCATCCACTTTCTCAAACAACATCAGGAAGTCTTTGCTTGGACTTATGAGGATATGCCAGGCTTAGATCCCAAGTTGGTCGAGCATCGTCTTGTGTTGAAGCCAGATTGCAAGCCAATCAAGCAGAAATTAAGGAAAATGGATCCCCGAGTGGCACCACAAGTTAAAGAAGGACTTAAAGAGTTGTTGAAGGAAGGATTCATCCGGACTATTGAATATCCTGATTGGTTGGCGAACATCGTAGCAGTTCCCAAAAAGAATGGCAAAGTCCGAATCTGCATTGATTTCAGGGATTTGAACAAGGTCACCCCAAAGGATGATTATCCACTCCCCAACATCGATCTTTTAATCGATAGCACGGCAGGCCATGCCATGTTTTCCTTTATGGATGGATACTCAGACTACAATCAGATCAAACTGGCCGCTCGTGACCAGTCCAAAACTTCTTTTACTACGCCTTGGGGAACATTTTGCTATACAGTCATGTCATTTGGGCTCAAGAATGCTAGGGCAACATATTAGAGAGCAATGGCAGTTATTTTTCATGACCAGATGCACAAGAACATAGATGCCTATGTGAATGACATTCTGGTCAAATCAAAAGAATGAGAGGATCATCTTGATGCTCTTGGCCAAGTCTTTGAAAAACTTATTCTCGACAAGTTGAGACTCAATCCGCAGAAGTGTGTCTTCGGAGTAGAGTCGGGCAAACTGCTTGGCTATATGATCAGCAAGAAAGGCATAAAGGTGGATCCTGCCAAGGCAAAGGCGATCATTGATATGCCGCCTCCCACCAATCTTAAAGAATTGTGAAGCCTTCAGGGGCGCATTCAGTCTATTCGGCGCTTCATCTCCAATTTGGCCATGAGATGTGAGCCCTTCAATCACTTGTTAAGAAAAGAAGTGAAATTTGAGTGGGGACCAGAATGTCAGCTCTCATTTGAGCGCATCAAGCAGTATCTCCTCAATCCACCTGTTCTGAAGCCACCAAAGCTTGAAAAGCCACTCCTCCTATATATTTCTGTCAATCAGAATGCTTGTGGCGAATTTCTTGCATAGTATGAGGAAGGCAACCTGATAAAGCACGCCATCTACTACATCAGCAAGACTTTCATCGACTATGAGAAGAGATACTCTCAGATGGAAAAGATGTGTCTAGCCTTAGTGTGGATGTATCAGAAGCTGAGACATTATTTCTTGGCGTTAGAAATCAAAATTTTGTCAAGGCTCAATCCCCTCAAGTACATCCTTGAGCAGCCTTTTCTTACTGGACGGATTGCGAAATGACAAGTCCTCCTGATGCAATATGACTTAGAGTATGTTTCTCAGAAGTCAGTCAAGGGTCAATCTATCGCAGATCAGTTGGCAGATTTCTCGTTGACAGAAGAGATCAAAGCGGAAGATGATTTTCTCGATGATCGCATCTGCAATATTCAGGAGTCCTCAGTTTGGACCCTTTTCTTTCATGGAGCCAGAAATATGTCTGGTATAGGAATTGGGATCTTGTTAATCACTCCCGAAAAGGAGATGATCTCTTATTCCCTCAAACTCAACTTTCAATGTACTCACAACATGGCCGAGTACGAAGCTTTGATACAAGGCCTCAAGATTCTGCAAGACTTCAATGTCAAGAGAGTACATGCCTTTGGTGACTCATTGCTTGTTGTCAGTCAAGTTAATGCTGAATGGCAAGTCAAGGATTCAAAATTGATTCCCTATCAGAAGATTGCCTTAGCTCTCATAGGCAACTTTGAAGAATTTTAGCTCAATCATGTCAAGAGGGAATACAATCACGTAGCAGATGGCCTAGCCGGTTTGGGCTCTATCTTGTCATTTAAAGACAGTGAATCTTGTCGTTCCTTCGAGATTGGCAGACTTGATCAACCTGCCTACATCCCAGCTGAGCAAGTAAACCAAGCCACTCAGAAAGAGAAGCCTTGGTATCAAGACATCAAAAACTTTATTAAGACTGGTGAATTTCCATCTGAAATGCCAAGAAAGGAGCAACATGCGATCCAACGCATGTCGGCTCGTTATTTTATCCTTGCCGATACTCTCTACCGTCGTGGGTTCAGTTCTAAGTACGCCAGATGCTTAGATAAGGATGAAGCAATGGAAGTTGTTCGAGAGACACACGAGGGAATTTGTGGTGGTCACATCGGCTACCAAACACTCATCAAGCAGATTATCCGAGCAGGGTATTATTGGAAAACCGTGCAGCAGGATTGCCACCATTTTGTGAGGAAGTGCGTCAAATGTCAAATGCACGCACCTTTCATTCATACGTCAGTCGCATATTTACAGCCTCTGGTTTCTCCTTGGCCTTTTTCGATGTGGGACTTCGACGTAGTAGGTCCGATCACTCCTTCAGCTTCTAATGGCCATAGATACTTTCTCGCAGCTACAAAATACTTCACCAAATGGGTCGAAGTTGTAACTCTGCGAACGGTGGAAGGCCGGCACGTGGTTTCTTTTATTCATAAAAACCTCTTTTGCCGCTTCAGCGTCCCACATGATATTGTGTCTAACAATGGCAGCCACTTCAAGAATGAGAGGATGAAGACCTTCTGCTCGAAGTTCAGGATTCATCATCACTTCTCAGCACCTTATTATCCTCAAGAGAATGGCCAGTCTGAGGCCACCAACAAGATTTTGATCCGCATTCTGGAAAGAACTGTGGAGACAGGTCACGATTGGCACGAGAAGATGCATGATGCACTCTGGGCGTACCAAACCACCATTCGGACCCCAACTAACGCTACTCCTTCAGAGCTTATTTATGGAACTGAAGTAGTGCTACATCTTCACGTTCAAAAGCCTGCATTCAAGTTCGCATCGCTCATCGAACTTCCACTTGATCAGTATCAGCAGCAGAGGTTGGTACAACTTGATTTGTTGGACGAAAAGAGACTCAAGGCAGCATAGCATGCTCAAGCTTATCGGCAGAGAATAGCTAGGCACTATGCCAAGTCCGTTATTGAAAGCAGATTCTGAGTTAATGATCTTGTGCTTAGATCGACAGCTCATCTCAAGCATCGGTTGTGGGACAAGTGGTCACCCAATTGTGAAGGTCTTTATGTGGTTAAGGAAGCGTTGTCTCGCAATTCCTACCGTCTGATAAACGCAGATGGGGTGGAACGGCCAGATCCTATCAATGCTCTACACCTGAAGAGATTTTACACTTAAATTGTTCGTCCTAGCCGTTTGTACTCTTCAAAAATCCTTTTACAATAAAGCAATGATCTTCTATCAAATTCTCACATTCTTCTCCATGATACTGGGGGCATTTTATTTGGATATATACTTGTCTTCCTTCATCATATGTAGGCAGGATCAGACAAACTCTTTTTCTAAAAATCTTATCAATTTTCGGTAAATCTTATCTTTATTAATTGCATTCATTTTATTTTTTATTTTAATAAAATTTTCATCAATTTATTGTCAATTTTATCACTTTTGTCAAAGTTTTATCAAGTTTTATCAATTTTACTAAATTTTATCAATCTTTTTTAACCCTTTCAAGTTAAGGGATAAACATGATGCCTCGTTTCAATAGGGTATTTCCTTTTCAGGTTAAGGGATAAACCTGAACCTCGTCCTGCAAGGTCCTTCCTTTTTCAAGAGAAGGGATAATCCTGAAATCTTTTGTCATCATTTTTTCTCAAAATTCTGCCTATTTCTACCAATCCTTTTTAAATTCTTATTGTCAATTTCATTGATTCTTCTCTTAATTCTTTATCCTTTATCAATCTCTATCAATCTTTTTCGATTTTGCCAAATTCTCTTTAGGATAAAGGATAATCCTGGAGACCATCATAAATAAAATTCAAATCTTAGGCCACCTTGGGTCGAGAATCTTGAATTAAATTTCTCATTTTCGTCATAATCATCAGAATCTATTCAGGCTTTTTGTCAATCCTTTCGGAATCTGACTCCTGAGTTGGAATCATTTCCTTCCCATTTGAGTTCCAACTCAGGTTTTTGCTTTCTTTTGATTTTCTTTTAAAAAGGGTCCGGGTTCCGACTCGTGTCTCATATATATTTTCATTTTCAGAGTTGCGAGTTCTGACTCAGATTTCCTTTTGGATCCGATGTTTGCATTGGACCAATTGTTACATCGAGAATTCGAGTTCTCAAACTCGATTCTCATTCATTCTTTTATTTTGAAAAACTGGGTTCCGACTCGGGTTTTCTCCTTTTATATATATATATATATATATATATATATATATATATATATATATATATATATATATATATATATATATATATATATATATTCTTATTTCTGGAGTTGCGAGTTCCGACTCGGACTTCTTTTTGGATCCGATGTTTGCATTGGACCAATTAATACATCGAGAATTCGAGTTCTCAAACTCGATTCTCATTCATTCATTCTTTTGAAAAACTGGGTTTCGACTCGGGTTTTCGCTTTTGTATATTCTTATTTTTTTGAAGGCTCGAGTTTCGACTCGGACTTCCTATCGGATTCAACGTTCATGTTGGAACCGATCACTCCTTTAAAAATTCGAGTTCCAAAAACTCGATTTTTCTCTTTTATCTTAATTTTGAAAAACCGGGTTCTGACTCGGGTTTTCGCTTTTATATATTCTTATTTTTTGAAGTCTCGAGTTTCGACTCGGACTTCCTATCGAATTCAACGCTCGTGTTGGAACCGATCATTCCGTTGAAAATTTGAGTTCCAAAAACTCGATTTTTTCTTTTATCTTATTTTGAAAAACCGGGTTCCGACTCGGGTTTTCGCTTTTGTATATTCTTATTTTTGAAGTCTCGAGTTCCGACTCGGACTTCCTATCGAATTCAACGCTCGTGTTGGAACTGATCACTCCTTCGAAAATTTGAGTCTTCAAAAACTCGATTTTCCCCTTTATCTTCCATTTTCACGATTTCGAGTTCCGACTCGGTTTTCCCCTTTTGATCTAATGCTCGTATCGGACCAAAGTTTTTCTCACATTCCCTTTCAGGTTAAGGGACAAACCTGAACTTCCCCTTCAGAATAAGGGATAATCCTGAAGCACCGACAATCATTCTCGCTTAATTCTCAAGTATCTTCGAATGTTGGTCTCTTCCTCAAACTCTCCATTGAGAAACCCGTGCTCGTACTGGTGCATTTTAAAATACCAGTGCTTGTACTGGTGCATTTTCAAAAAACCCAATGCTGGTGCTGGTGTGCCTTTTTGAAAAACTCAGTGCTCGCGCTGGTGTGCATTTTCAAAAAAAACCAATGCTCGTGCTGGTGTGCATTTTTGAAAAACCCAGTGCTCGTACTGGTGTGTACTTTCGAAAACCCAGTGCTTGTACTGGTGTGTAATTTTGAAACCCAGTGCTTGTACTGGTGTGTACTTTTAAAGACCCAGTGCTCGTACTGGTGTGCAATTTTAAAATCCAGTGCTCGTACTAGTGTGTTTTTCAAAACCCAGTGCTCGTACTGGTACATCTTCAAATTCAGCGCTCGGGCTGGTACATCTAGTGCTAGTGCTAGTGTCAGGCTGACTGATCAGTTATCCCTTCAGGTTCAGTCTTTGTACTAACCGATCATCAACAATTCAAGCTCTAAATTCTCATTTTCAACCTTCGGGTTATCATTTTGTCAAAAATCATTTTTTTCTCTTACGAAGGACCCTCTTCAAGGAGAGTTCGAGGGAGCCCGTTCCTTTCGCATAAAACCATCTCTCGTTCGCAAGAACCCTATTCCAGGGAGAGTTTGAAGGGACTCATTTTCTTCGTGAACAGTTTGCAAAACAACAACCAACTTTACACAAAAGAACCTTTTTTTCAGGGAGAGCTTCGACAGAAGCTCGTTTCTTTTTGTGGCCCCCATTTTTTTTTCTCATCTTTGGCCAACCCCTTCACAGAGGACCCTCTTCTAGGGAGAGTGTGATGGACTTGTTCCTCTGTGATACTTTTTCAACTTTGTTTTTCGGTCGCATTGTCATAAGAGAAGCTTAGAGATAGGGAGTTTTGACGAAAACTTAATTTCTCTTCGAAAGTTCCATTTTGCAAACACCTACTCTTTGGGGAAGAGAGGAGTATTTCCAACTTCCCATTCAGGTAAGGGCTAAGCCTGAGTCTCTCTTTTGGGGAAAAAGAGAGGAGAATTTTGTCACAGACGTGTCGATTTGATATCAAGCAATTTCTTTCATCATTGATTTCTAGAATACTTTGCCAATTTGCTATCAAAAACCATTGTTGATCTCAAAGCTTTCATTGCATAAAGAATTACCTCAAACTACCTTCAGTATTATTTTCAAAAGGACAAGACTTTTGTGAAATAAGAACTGAATTCAAGCTTTTTTTTTTGGTCAACCAAGAGGACAAAGAAAAATCTTCGATATGACCGGCAAAGGAAAAATTCAAAGATGTTGAAAAGCCATGAGCAAATTGATATTGACCATTAGCTATGGCATATTCTTAAAGGTCATTCTTTTGGCAGTAAGATAGTGGAAATATCCTGGGCAGTAAAAAAAAAGAGAACTTACCCAATCCACATCTCCTCAGTCATTTGAGCTGCAATCAAATATCCACAAAAGGGATCTCTCAATTTTCGTCAAGATGAAGACGAATATACGAGCTAGACCCCCGGGGCCAAAGAAGATTTGGATCATCTTCGAGATGAAGGAGTTTGTGATGGATCCTTCCAGGGAACGTTTGGAGCACCGTCAAGATGAAGGCGACTGCGATGAGCCTCCCGACAAACCCTAAAAGATATTTGATTTCTGCTATCATCTAGAGAGTTTTGACCAAAGAACCAATGTCATCAAAATAATTCCTGAGAGAAAGAAGGATCGGAGCATCTTCAAGATGAAGGAGTTTGTGACATACCCTTCCCCGAAAAAGAGAGAAAAGTCAGGACATCTCCAAAATGAAGGATGATGTAAAAGCCCAAGAAAGCTCCATGATTCAAAAGAGTGTAAATAGATCATCATGGGAAAAGCCCCAAGATATCAAACTGCCTGAAACTGTCTGGAATCGTCTTTATCTATGTGAAATTTCTTTTATCAATATCTTCTCACTCAATTGTTTTTATGAAGCTAAGAATTTTTCCTCTCTTTTCATATCAAGGAAATTGATGTCTTTCTTAAAGAAACTCAACAGCAAACAAAATTTTGAATTTGATTCTTGATTCTACAGAGTTAGCCCAATTGGAGTTAATACTCTAGGTAGAAAGAGGTGATATTTTCACACATAAGCACAATTCAACCATTCTGAATCAACTACATATTTTGGCATCTTATTGGCAATATTTTCTCGTTATCCCAAACATGAAGTAAGAACTTGATGTTCGTTTTGACGTATCCTGACGTCATCCCTTATTAGGACTGAAAAGTCCTTCCCTTTTGTTTGATATGAGTCTCTCGGATCTGCACACTTCCCTATGTTTTCCACTGTCCCACCATAGACAGTTCCCGCTCAGGATAAGGGTTAAACCTGAACTTTCTGCAAAAGGTCTGTTATTGTCAAAAGCTATTTTCAGTCTCAACAATAAGGCGCCCAAAGAACAACCCCTTTTCAAGCTTTAGGGACCCCCATTTTCATCCTTTTGCAAACCCCTCTTGGACTTGTTGTGCAAAGTCTAGAGGTCTCATCACAGTTTTCTCGCTCCTCGAGGATTCTGTATCCATTTAGGCTAAGGATTAAACATGTTACCTCGCTTCTCGAGGTATCACCCAAACCTTCTGCGAGAGGTCATCTGTTTTTAGAAAGCTGATTTAGTCTCAGTAATGAGGCGCCCCAGATCATCCCTTTTCTAAGCTTTAGGGAATCCCTTATTTTTTTTTCTCGCAAAACTCTTTCGGATTTGTTTATCCAAATTCCGAAGGCCCCATCATGGACTCTTCATTCGAGGATTCCTATGGTCGCCCCTTTCAGGATAAGGGGTAAAGCCTGAACCTCGCTCCGCGAGGTATCTTTCCATTCAGGTTAGGGTTAAACTTGAGTCTCATTTTGACTAGATATCCTTTCTAGTCCCATCACGATTTCTTCATCCGAGGATTCCGTACAGCCCCCCCCCCCCCCCCACTCAGGTGAAGGGTTAAACTTGAATCTCGCTTTGGCGATGCATTTCGTTGTCCCATCACGGCTTCCTCGTTCGAGGATTTTGTATGGTCGTCCCCTTCAAGTTAAGGGTTAAGCCTGAACCTCGTTCCACGAGGTATCTTCCTTTCAGGTTTGGGTTAAACCTGGGCTTCGTTTCGACGAGGCAATCTTTCCAGTCCCATCATCCCATCATGGTTTTCCCCGCAAAGAAATCCATGCTCTATGTACATCTCTCCAAGAAAGGATCATATTTTGAATTTCTTCTCACGAGGCATTTCTCTCAAAAAAATGTCTCATCGAGGTCCACTTATATTCCTTTCCCCATTCATTCATCTTGATATATCTTCGTCCCATCTAGGTTAAGGGCTAAAAACCTAAGTCATCCCAAAAGGATGATCTTGTCTCACCCATAAGACTTGATCGAAAATCTTATCTTTCATTATTTTGGGATCTTCGCCCAAAATCCTATCACGATTTCCTTATTTCTATTATTCAGTCATATCATTGTCGAGGATTTCGTCCCCCCAGAACCATGCAGGATAAGGTTTTAAGCCTGAAAAGCCATGTTTTTAAAATAATTCTTCTACGCCCAGTTCAGGTTTGCTAACTGTGGCATTTTTCAAAATTTGAAGTGTTTTCTTTGCCACTAAGCTCGGCTTTCAACCGGCTTAGTAGCAAAGAGGGACATCTGTGAACACCCCAAATTTTTCAAAATATTATAAATATTCCCTTTTTGCCCCTGTCCCCATTTTCTGAGCAATCAAGTCAGTTTTAAATATAAATTCCAGTTATTTCTCAGATTTTATCAAAATTAATTTCATTTTTATACATCTGACTCAGTTTCGGATCCAGATTCGGGTAAAAGATCTGAATCTGAACCTTGTTATCCAATTTCCAAATTAAAATTACAAAAATACCAAAAATAGTTTTTGAATGGCTCGCACAGTCGATCTGGCATCCGTTTGGATTCATTCCTCGATATTACTCAATTAGAGGTTAAAAACTCGAAAATCTTCTCAAATTTTGAATCCAAACTCATTTTCTGAAGAAATCAAACCCAAATTTTTAGAAAACCTCTCTCCTTGTAAATATTTCCCAAAAATACCAAAATACTTTTGTTTTTGCTTAGATCTTTAGAATTTTATTCAAAAATACAAAAAAAATGGAAAATACAAAGAAAAGAAAAAAATAGTTTTGAAGACCTCCTTTTGAAAAACATCTTTTAAACTAAAACCATTTTTTTAAATACTTTTGAAAAGGACCGCCCTTTTGAAAAGGGTTTTACCAAATTCCCTTTAGGGCTTTTTCGGACTCTCGCTTCTCTCTCCCCATCGCACTCTCACAGACCCTTCCAGAATCCTCTCTCTCCATCTCTCTCGAGGCAGACCTCCACCCTTGATCCCCAACCGTCTTTATCTTCCTTCGCCGCGTCCTCTCCCGTTCATCTGCAACGGAAGCCGCTTCCAGACCCTTCCTCCCCTCTCTATAAAAGGGGCACAAGGGGGGAAGCAAGGATCATCGATCAATCCCATGGCCATTTAACAACTAATTTTTTTATTCTTCTCCTTCTGATCGATTGAAGAAGTTTTTAATTCCAGCCACAGCAGCGAAAGCTGAAGAAAGATTCGGACAGATAAGCGTTTCTGCTAAAGCATTCCTCATCCCTTCACCATTGATCGGTTTTCCACCCATTCCCCCTCCATCGCCATCCATCATTCTATTACAAAGACATCCGCTCTTTATATCCTGCAACTAAGCACATCAATCTTGAGGATCGAAGTTTGGGATCATTTGCCCTTCCATCTAAGACGAAGGGGATCGAACCATCAGTGTCCGCTTCGGTAAATACTCTACTCCTTTTCCCAATTTTTCCTCTTTTTTTTTTTTTTTTGGGTCGTCATTGACGCACCATTATTGGTATCGAGTTGCTTGTGCAATCTCGATCCATCTTTGTGCAACAGCAACAGAACATATTGATTCTGACATTTCTCTTTGTCATTTTTTTTATTGTTTTCCCTTCCTTCAGTATTAGATTTTGATGGTTCTGCATATTACAATTCCATGTTATATCCTGCGTTTGTGTTGATTCCCTTTTTCTATTACAAATCTCTATGATTCTCAGTTCCATTTTGATAACTAATCCCTGTAGTGATCACCCATCGGTGTTCGAATCCATGTTCGTTTGATCATCTGCTGAGATTTTGAATTTCTATTTCCATCTGGATCAGCGGTTGATCTGAATAGCCATAAACTTCCTTTTTCTCAAATTAGATCTTGTTTCCCCCTTTGATTTTCCGTTTAGACTTTCTGTTTTACTTTAAATCTCCGTTGATATTTGATGCCTTGCCTTGACAACAAAAAAATGGTATTTTAATCCCCTTTGTTCGTGATATTTTGCTTGTATGCTTCATCACACACGGTTGTTCTGAGCATCTATCTCACAAGCCATCTTCCATACTATGCTTCACTTCCTTATATCTTACTGCAACCTCATGCATTTTACATGCCCTGTGTCCTTAGCAATGGCATTTGCACATATTGCATCAGCGTCCAACCCATTTTCTGTAGTACGCATCCATCATGTAACATCCATGTGACTTGCCAAATACCCAAGGTGTAACAGTCAAATTTCTAGGCCTTTCAGTTTGTTACCTATAAAGCCCCATAAAAGATTTGAGAGACAAAAAGTCCCACAGTGGTCTTAGCATCTTGTGATATTACAGCCTGTGCTATAGTTGTAATGCTACAAATGCCTTGTAAATTACTGTGAAAAGTTGATTTTGTATAGTTATATTTCTGGTAACATTTGCATCATTCTATTGATAAATGGTTACTATAAGTTCAAGGAACTACAAGGGGCTGAGTAGTTACTAGAAGAAATAATGGCGAGGCAGTTTGTGCCTAGTGGGGTGGTTTATGGAGCTTTGATCAACGACTACTGTAAATCAAGCAAATGTGCAGGATGTTTATCGTCGTTTGGAGAAGGCTTGCAGGAATTAACTCATTGCCAGCACTACCACGCTCCTCACAATAGTGCCACAATGCTGACCTTTGAAACATTATCAGAGGTACCACATTTTGCAGGAAAATTATGGACGTTAGAACATCATTTTGTGTAGATATTTGATAATCCAAAAGGAAGAGGCCTTTAACAAAACATTGCCAATCTGCCCAGGTTTTTACCAAAGGAACTCCCTCGAGGAAAGAACAACTTATCCTTTTCTTTTTTTTTAGGTGTTCTTAAGGAGCATCGAATACTGATGAATCCCTTGGATAGAAGAAGCTCTGAGTCACCTGTCTAAGCCTGTAATCTAACAGACTATCGACGATGGAAGCAAATGGATTGGTCCCTCCTCTAAATCCTGATGCAGGGTTCAGATTCAAGAGGGAAAATCATGGCTTTAGTAAAAAAATTCAAGCAATTTTATCCTACAAGGAGAATTTCATAGATAGCGATCAAATGATACTATCCAAGCTTGGAATCTGAAACAGTATGCCTACAGATTGTCTTAATGGAACCACCGGATGTGTTCCGATGACATTCATCTGGGATCACCCTCATTTGTTGTCCTAACTGTGGGTTTTCATCTGTGCTGATTATGAGCTACCTCTTACTCAATCTCTCAAAGGTTTAAAGGGGAAAATAATACTTCCCCTAAATGAAGTTATCTACTGGCTTATTAATGCTTTTTTTTTTACTTCATTCCTGAAAATGCTAATTCTTATATTTACCAGGAGGAGTTAACAGTTCCTAGCATTCAACCCCCGAAGGTTCCAGGTATTTTTTTTTTTTTTTTTATCAGTTGGATATTCTATGGTTGCACTCATATGCTAGTTAGCTTCACCTATTCATGCCCCATTTTCTGTTTAATCATGTGCGCCTTTTCCCTTGCATGATATTTTCGCATATTAATGATTTACAAGCGAGGTACTGTATTAGAAATATCAAATGTTTGAGGTCTTGTACTGATAGACACAGTAGCTATTACATTTTCATGTTTATCTCATGCATTTTAAATAGATTTCTTTCATTTTTCTGGTCTTCCTATGATTTCACCTTCTTGCATCACCCTACCAACTGTCGCCCTGCATGGTGGCTCATGGATCATTACACTTTCCATTTCGTACCTATCTATTTCCTGTTATAAATGCCATACACACAACTCTGATAGTGTTCTTACTCAATAGTTCACTGACCATTATTGAACTGGTTTTGTTTCAGTGGCTGCTGTCTGAAATTCCAGTTAGCAGTATACTGATTGAAGTATTGTCCACTGAGATTTGAAATAATTCATTGAGTTTTTATGTTAATCAAGGTGTTATCTGCTGAAATTTGGGATGATTCTGACCTGTCGGAATACTGTTGATCTTGCTAAATAAATGAATATTTGAATACTTGAATACAAGTGTTAAAGTGTCCAAATATCACTCAGGTTCTAGCTGATTGCCATCATTTTGGCTAATGTCGTTCTTACTGATAGTTATGTTATCAGATCAGTTTGATGCTTAATCATTGAATTCAGTTTGAATGGTAGGATACTAAGTTTGGAGCGGATGCTATCCTTTAATACCCAAATAATTACAGTCAATAGATTTGTTAGGTATTAAATTAGATAGTTCACATTGCCTATTTAGATAGCTGGTGAGTTAGTATCGTAGGTATTAGCAGGTTAGCAGTGAACCTGAATTACAAAAGGTGTTAACAGTGGGTAGTCCATCATGTTAATAGGGGTTGGTAGTTAACCTAAAATCAGTAAGTGTCAACCTATATTAAACAGTTGGTATTAATGTGTTAGCAGTCCCTGTTAGCCTTACATGTTTGTAATAAAGGTCATGAATGTTAGCATGTTTGCAGAATAAGTGAATAAAAGTAATATTAGCAGTGTGTCGAGTAAGATTGGAATAAGCTGGGTGGGTTTAAATCCGTGAATAGTTGCTTGGCTGAAGTTTGGTCATATTTTCTTATCTGTTGAGGTTTGAATCAATGAATCACCTCTCCAAATACACCTTTCCATTACATATACTTTTCTCATAAAGCATGCATTCTTAATTGTACACATCACTTGAAACTTCTCATTTAGCTTAGATCCAGCACTTAGGTTCTATACACACATCCTTCATCTAGCTTAGCTATCACCCTCTTAGCTAAAAGCTCATGCATTCTCATGTAGGCCTTTTTGATTGGCAGTCAGACACTTCATGTATATTTTCTCATTTGCCATAAAAGTAAAGATTTGTAGGTGCATTCTCCAAGTAGATTAAGCATAGACATGTACATTTGTATTTGGTATAATATCTTTCATTCACCTTATACTAACATTGTTTTGCAAGAAATAGGTAGAAAATGTTATTTCCTTTCTTAGCTCAGAAATTGTAATTTCAATTTCAATGTCAATATTCTAATAGCTAGATATCAATGCGAAACTTTATTTTCCCTCTCTAGAATAGAATGTATGAGTATACCTATCTTCTAGAACTGTTCATTTCATGATATTTTCTCCTTTATTTTCAAAATTTGACGAATGGGAACACGAATGGTACGTGCATCATTCTAATAGGAGGTGATTAAATCCTAAGTTGATGATTTGCATCAATGGCCATAGTCAAGATGTAAACAAGACTTAGGATATTCATCTTTTATGGAATAACATTAGATCAACACTGGATCTCCTCTTTAAAAAAATCATCATATTTTAAATATTCTATTCTTTTATTAGAGCTTAACTTAAATTAACTCAAAATATATATCAATGGCCATAGTCAGGATATATTGAGTGTTAATTTCATTTTAAACTCTATAAAAGCACCAAAAATGTGTTTTATTCTTCACCTGAATTTAAATATGATTATTATATAATACATTCAATGACCATAATCAGGAGTGTATTATATCCTCAATCTTATTTTAATTCACTTAAAGAATGAAATAAGATTTTCAAATCCAATTTCAAAATTCTTCAATCCATTCATCATATAGGATAGAATTGCATCATATTTTTCGAAATTCTTTATCAAAATCCAAGTGATTTCCTTCAAATACCTTCTTCACTTCTCAAATAAATTTTTAAACTCTTGTAAAATTCAGATACCATCTTCAGATTCTAATTCTAAATTCAAAGTCCAAATTTACTTTGAAATTCATTTCTATATTCAAAATTCAACTTCCAATTCGGAACCAAATTCAAATTCAATTCAACAATCTCAAAATTCAATTTCAAAGTTCAATTTAACTTTGAAATTTCTGATTCATCTTCTGATTTCAAAATTCCAAATCAAGTTTGTCTTCAAAATTCAAAAATCAAAGTTTGAGATTGATTCTGAATCTCAAAATTTGACTCTTCCTAAATTTTAAATTCAATCTGGGTTTTCAAAACCTAGACCAATCTTCAAAAGTCACATTTGGACTTTCAAAAACCAAATCCAAAATTAGAATCCAATCCCAACTTGGATCCAGATTTCCAAAAGCAATCTCTACTTTTGGATCTCAGACTTCAGATCCAAATTTCATTCCAGATTTCGGATCCAATTCCCTCTTGAATATTAGACTTCAGATCCAAATTCCATCTTGGATTCCAGATCTTGGATCCAATTCCATTTAGGATCCAGAATTCAACTTCGTCCTGGATTTCTGGCTTCAGATCCATATTCCATTTAGAATTCCAGAGTTCAGACCCAATTCCACTTGGGATGCCTGATTTCAAATCCAAGTCTACCTTGATTTCCAAATTCCAAAACCAATTTTGTTTCTCTTAGACCCAATTCTATTTTGATTTCTCAAATCTCATTCTAATTTCAAACTTCAAAGCTGAAATTCAATTCCATTTCAAACATTCATTCGGGTTCAAAATTCTAATTAAAAGTCCATTTCTGACTTTGAAACTTCCTTTCCTTTCCTCAACTTCAAAATCTTTCCTTTCAAAGTCCTGATTTATTTTCCCAAACTCTGATTATTTTAAAGACTTAGAACTTCAAATATCTATGCAAGATCTATCTCAAGTTCTAAGTTAGAAACCATTTCTTCACTTTATTATCAAATTCATCTCAGAAACACTTGGAGATTTACAAATCATTTTTTAAAAAGAGCATACATCCTTGCATTGCACAAGCATGATTCTCTGTGCATTTTAGACTTAGAATAAATTCTTAAATAATATTTAGGCAAAGCAAAAAGGCATAAATTCGATCCTTGGTTCGATTATCCCTGGTAAAGGCGCTAGGAACGGTCGAACCTCGTTCCGACGAGCGAATCCTGTCTCCCGATTTTCCCGCAAATATTTCAAAACGGAGGTGAGTAATTTTCTAAATATTTTCAAAATTAAGGTCAAGTGAGACCTTCGCAAAAAGAGTTCCTCTCTCTTCTTTCTTTTTTTTTTCTCTTCTTTCTTCTTTTCTGTCTTTTCATTTCTCCCCTTCGAAAAGGAGAAACAGAGGCTGAAAAGGAAAAGAGAGAAACCGAGAGAGGAAAATTTTTGCAATGACCACAGAAATCTATGATGGAAATCGGATTTACCTTTAAAAGGATGAATTTAGCCGATTTAACAAGTAAATCGTATCTTTCGTCGATTAAGAACATAGAATACATACCTCTCATCAATTCTAAAGGATTAGAATCCTAGAAAGACCCTTCAATCTGAGTTAGATCACTTTCTTGGCTCTTTTTTGAGATTCTTGAAGGTATTCCATGGTTAAATCCATGAAACAGGAGATTCCCATGGTGAAATCATTGTAAAACAAGAAGAAAAATTAATAAAAAACATAAAAAAAATTGTAAAACCTCACCTTGCGTGGATGCAGCTGGAAGGAGGAAGGAGAGGGTTGTAGGGAGGAGAGAGAATCTCCAAGAAACTTTTGGGAGAGAGAGTGGGGGTCGACCTCCCCTCTAGCCTCTTTAAATAGACAAAATTAGGTTTTAATTAAGATTTTTCTAAATTCCAAATTTACCCTTTTTAAAACCTATCCAAAACCATTAGTGGGGGGAAATTTTTTTGGAGAGACCTAACCTAGTTGGACTCTATCTAGCTTGACCTAACTAAGCTAACCAACCTAGAGATACTCCAAGTGTGGCGCCACTTGGGTTTTTCAAAAAAACTATTTTTTAAAACTTTAAAATCAAAGTTAAAGACTAAAGTAAAAATAAGGGTTTTTAAAATTAAATTTCGACTCACCTAGGTCCATAACCCAATTAGGACATGGACTAACCCTAGTCTAATCTTGACTTTTGCAAATGTGGTGCCACCCAGAGTGGGCCCCATTTGGTTTTTCAAAAAGCGATTTTAAAACTTGAAAATAAGAGGTTTTCTCAAAAGACATACAAAGTAAAACTTGAAATTGAAAGTTTTGAAATGACACAGAGTTCTAACTGGGTCAGAACTCCTCCAGATATAGCGCCAACTGGGTGGGCCCCACATCAAAGTTTTGAAAATTTTGAAATAAAGACTTAAAATGGCTTTGAAAAGGGCTTAAAATCAACAAGTGAAATTCAAAGGTTTTGAAAATAGAGTTCTAAACGAACTGAAATTCTGGACCAGAGTCCTAAACCAATTAGGACTCTGAGATTTTAGATTTTAAAAGCCAAATGAACGAGTTTTTGAAAGATTTTATCAGAACTGGTAAAAACAAGTTGAAAAATGCAGTCAGGGTTAGAGTCCTAACTAACCCGAAACTCTGAAATAGAGTTCTGAATCAATTGGGACTCTACAAAATGGACTAATTTTGGAAAAACAAGTGAAAAAGATAAAAATGGAAGTAAAAACAAACTTCACAATAGACTTTTAACTGGATTAGGACTCTGGGACAAAGTCTTGATCGGACTAAAACTCTAGATTTTTTTGGTATTTTCTGAAAAACAGATGAAAGAACTTGCAAAAATAGTGAAAATAATTACAAGTATTCAAAATCAAACAGACTTCTGATCCAACTAGGACTCTGGAGACAGAGTCCTAATTGGACTAGGACTCTCAGAATTTTAGATTTTCTGAGAAAACAAATGAAAGGATTTTGAAAACAGATGAAAATAAGATAAAATTGAAGTCTGGTTCAGAGTTCTGATCTGACTAGGACTCTGAGGAAGAGTCCTAATTCGACTAGACCTCCGAGAATTTTTGGTTTTCTCAGAAGTAAATGGTGAGATTTAAACAAAGCTTTAAAAACTAGTGAAAATGAAGTGAGAAAACAAACTTCGGATAGAGTCCTGATTCGATCAGGACTCTGGGATAAAATCCCAGAATTTTGAAATTCCATGATAAAGGTATAACAATTTTGATTCCTAAAGATATAAATAGAAGGATTTTTGAAAGATTCTCTCAAAATTGAAATTAGGGTCAAAGGCCTGATCCAACTGGGACTCTTTGAATAGAGAGTTCAACTAAAACTCTGAGTTTTTGACTCATTTTAAAAGATTTTTAAAAAAAATGATTAAAAATAGGCAAAATACCAACGAAAGATAGAGTTCTGATTCGATTAGGACTCCAAGAAAGAGTCTTAATCCGATTAGAACTCTAGAATTTTGGCTAAAATGGAAGATTTTGAAAGTCATATGAGTAGGTTTTGAAAACAAGTGAAGAATAGGAGTAACAGACAAAATCAGGATAGAGTTTTGATTCAATTAGGACTTTGAGAAAGAGTCCTAATTCGACTGGGACTCTAGAATTTTGGCCAAAAACAAAGAATTTTGATAAGTTTTCTCAAAAACAAGTAAAAAGGGTAATAAAAGGTAGAGTTCTGATTCGCCTAGGATTCTAGAAAAAGAGTCTTGATCCAACTAGGATTCTAGAAAAAGAGTCCTGATTGGACTGGGATTCTGAAATTTTGGCCAAATGACAAGAATGAGCAAGGGATATGATTGTATCTGGTTTAAAATCAAAATAGAGTTTTGAAAAGATTCAAAAGGATAAAAAGATAGAGTCCTGATCCAACTAGGACTCTGAAATTTTTTAGATTTTTGATAAATAAAGGAATCCAGAGTTGACACCACCTAAATGGGTCTCATCTGAGAATTGAAATCCATTGAAATTGAGTTTCAAACGAATCCAGATTGTTTTTTGGGGAAAACATTTTGAAATATAAGATCCTGGAGGTTGATAAATGGTAGAATGTCAATTCAAAACCCAGGTTTTGAAATTGACTTTGAAAGAAAAGTTTTTAAAAGCTCGAATATGGATTTAATATTTTGAAAATAGGAGTTCTAGATCTCGATAATGAGATGAAACGACATGCAATGCTATGCAATGCAATGAAATGATATGTCGAATGCATGTAGTGATATGCAATGGCACATGAAATGCAAACACTGAATGAGGGTGAAAATTTAGGGTGTTTACACCCCTCCATCGGGTCATGGCTACCGTATGCGGTGATGGTGCCGATGCTTGAAGTATCTCTGGACTCTTTCCGAGACTGATTTCTTCTTTCTCCTTGATGCTAGGGATATCTGTAGTAAACATGGGTCTGGGGATCATAGGTTGCGGAAGCCTTTCGTCTGGATCTTCTCCTGGTACAGTTGTAATTATTCTACCTTTCGACCACTTGATGCATTGGTGTAGAGTAGAAGGTACTGCATTCGCATTGTGAATTCAGGTCCTTTCGAGCAGCAGATTGTAGGTAGGTGGTACATTAACCACATGGAAGAGGATTGAATGTACTGAGTAATTGATGAAGATCTCCAAGAAGATCTTTCTTGTGGCTGTTTGGTCGCGGTTGTCAAATTCGTAGATAGTGATAGGATCCAGAATATACTCTTCTTCTTTAATGCCAAGTGCCTTGGCGGTCATCTCAGGACATATGTTGAGGCTACTGCCTCCATCGACTAGTACATGAGGTACAATCATCCCCCTTGTTCGAACGATGATGTACAACACATTATTATGGAATGCATGAAGCTTTGGGAGATCCTCATCTGAAAAAGTGATCGGCTCATTAGTCATGGTCTGATTGACAATTTGGGCCATGTCTTCTAGAGTTGTATTGGGCTTTACTTTGATTTTTCTCAGCAGGTCGTCTAGTACTTATTGGTGCTTAGTGGAAGCTTGGGCTAAGTCCAGAATTGAGACATTGCATAAAGCGGTCAACGACTTTTGAGTCGACGTCTCTCCTTTTTCTGGAGTGGATTTGATGAAATGTTTAGGGAATCCAGGAATCCCTTTTGCTACCTCAGAGGATGCCCTTGCAAGTTCTGCAGATACTTTCAGCTTGCCAAAGGTTGAAATGAGGTCCATTTTCTTGTTGTTGGGTGGTGCTTGCTGTAGCACTAAAATTTGATGTTGGGCTCGAAGCTCTTGACTGGAACACGGCTTAATGTGTTCTTGTGGTTGAAAAGGTTGTTTTGTAATCATTACTGTAGCATGTTGAGGAAAAGGCTGCTTCAGTATGTCTATTTTTTCTTCTTCATCTCCTTCCACTAGGAGATTCTTGTCAATATAGTCCTGGATGATGTTCTTAAGTACAAAACAACTTTCAGTATTGCGTCCCACCGCTCGATGGAACTTGCAGAATTGGTCCTTCGACCTTCCTATGTGTACAGGGGGATCAGCCAACCCAGGGAACTTGATCATTTTTTTTACAACATATACTCGAGCACATCTTCGAGTGATTGATCAAGGGAAGTAAACTTTCTATCATAACTCCACCCTTCATGCTTGGTTTTCTCACGCAATTTTGGTCTTTGGTACTGCTGAAAAGGCTTGTTGTATTGGAGGGCGGGCGTTCCTTTCTGATCGCCTTTGGCATTTGCATTGCCTATGCCACTCTTGGTAGGGCAAAGACTTGATCAGATTCTGAAGGAATTTATTATTTGGAAGCAATATGGTAGACAATTGAAAAAGCATCACATTACTAGGGATTGAGTCATCGCGGGAATCACGACAATTGTGTTGTCATTCTTTGCAAGAGAAATAAACAACGGAAAATGTGCCTTGTTACCTAGGCGAGGTCATCAACCACGAAGAAAACACCATTTTTTAAGGAAAGATATATCTCTTGGCGAAACAATCCGCAAACAGATTTAGAATAAGGAGAAAGCAATAGGGAAGGTGGATAAACAATTTCCACCACAATAATCAAGGTATGCACGAGAAAAATAAGGTGAAGAATTTTGCAAATAGCTAAAAGAATTAAAAATCCAAGAAAAAAAAAATAAGAGAAAAAACATATGATTTTAGAAAATCGCAGGCAAGATAAAAATGCAGCTAGAAATTCGAGATCTAGTAGAACAGAAGAATGAAAAAACACCTGAAGTTTTGAGAGAAATTAAATAGTTTGAAAAAGATTGTCCAGGGTTTGGAGAAAATAAGAGAGATATTTTATGAAAATGGAAAAATAAGGATATTTGGAAAATGATCTAATATTTAGAAAAATTGGAAAATATGAGAAAATGAGGAAATAAAGTACATATAATCATATCCTGCACAAACACTTATGCACACACAGCACTCCCTAAAAGGCTGACTCTAGATGCGTCACTTTGAAAAGCATTTGTAGGACCCTAATCCTAACTCTAGGTTCAGATCATCTTTGTTCAATCCAGTTATGCTGATATGCTCGAGTTGAGACCCGAAGTACGTGGCATAGAATTTCAACTCTGGTTCTAAAGTAAGGTTTTCCAACATCCTTGAGAGCCTATCGATATACTTCGGACTATGGCTCATAGTACATGGTAGGGGGGCATCAACCCAAATAAGTGGCTCAGTTGTAAGGATTTGTCCCGAACTAGGGTTCTGGAAGAGAGCCCAGCAACATGAAAACTGGGTAAAGATAGGTAAAGCAGTTTAAAAAAAATGATCACATGCAAGAAATGGAAGGCTCTAAGTCCTAGAGAGATAGATTTTGAAAACCTTTTAAGAAGCATACATTGTTTGCATTCAGATCCTATATTAAGGAGAGTTGTGTTTAGACCTAAGTCTATGTGAGCATGAAGATATCTCTTCAATCTGGTCCTACCAAACCATGCCTAGTCTATATGTAGTCAATGTCAGCTAGGTCAGAATCTAGGCTCCTAGGTTCACCTGATATCAGAAAGCAAAAGAGTTGACATTCTGAGAACACAATTTTGATGATTGAACTAAGTCAAGCACACTTTTGATCAGACAAGGACAGATCCCATCACAGTCGCCAAACCTGTTTTCGTCGCAAAATTTTTCCCTTCCTTGCGGGAGAGAGGGGGATACGTTTCTGCGAGTCAAACTTGACCAGAGTTTTAAAAATTGTTTTAAAATACTCGCCTCCATTTTGAAAATAGCGGGAAATATTTCGTGGAATGGGACTCGACCTGTCGGTACGAGGTTCGACTGTTCCTGCCGCCTTTAACAGAGGTAATTGAACCAAGGATCAAATGTGTGCTTGACTTAGCTAAATTATCAAAATTGTGTTCTATCCTAAATGCACTGAGAATTCAGGCATGTGCTATGGAATTTTGTAAAATGCAGTTTGGAAAACATGATGTATGCTTAGAAAATATTTTGGAGTTGGAAAATGTTTCTAAGGCCGATGACGGAAATCGATTTCTCAAGGAAAATCCTGATGAAAGGATTTAAAATCTTAAGAAAGCCTTTGAAGATGTGGGAAAATTATGAATGAATGGAAATCCTTGGAAAGTAGAAAGAATTCTTAAGAAAAGACAACTCTTGAGGAAAATATTTGTCAAGAAAACTCCAGCTTTAAAAATCATCTTCGAGAAATGATTGAAGATTCATAGGAAAGCTCCTTTTGCGAAAAGGAATCACGCCTTAGGAAATTGAAATTTTGAGAAGTATAGCCTTAAGGACTTGAAAAACGATTTTGGACTTTGGAAAGTAGTTGAGAATTCTTAGAAAACTCCTTTTAAGAATGGAACATTCAAATCTTTGAGAAAACCATATTTTGAAGAGGTTGCAGGATATCTTTGAGAAATTGATTTTCTTGGAAAAGGATCTTTTGATTTTATCAAAAGGAAAAGCATATGATTTCATGATGCAAACCATCCTGAATGAATGAATGTCTTTTTATGAAAACATCTTTTCAAAAAAATATGCAATTTTAAAATTAAACCAAAGTAAGATTACCACATATTCCGACTATGGTCGTAAATATGCTTGTAATTTACTTAGTTAATTCTAAAATATTTTGTAAAAAATGAAAATATGCAGTGAATTTTGGAAGATAGCCTAAGAGTGTAGGCTCGGTGTGACTAGTAGGAAGATGCTGAATCTGGGTCTCGTCCATATTCCGACTAGGGCCGTAAATATGGACTCCACCGAGTTCATCAACTCTCTAAGAGTTGGTGCACGTGCCATTCGTGTTCATCCACAGTGATTTTCAAAATAAAATACATGAATCACATAATCAGGATATTGCAGAAATTCAAACTATATGATATGCATCCTAATCTAAGCAGAAAAGTAAATCTCTTATTCCAAAATTTATATTATTACATCACTAAATAAAATGAAAGAAAAGGAAAATTGCAGATTTTGACTTCTTCCTTTGAATGTCCCTGCCAAACTTGAAATGGGGTTAGCTCGAATATGTGGGTTTTTTCAAGATTTTTCAATAATATCCTGAGATTATTGGACTTAGCTGGACATAAACCTGATTTTCATACTTCCTTGACATTTGAATGATTTAAAATGATGCAAATGCAAAGAAATCCAGTAATAAATAGTTGGAAATTCAGAATTATGGTCAAAATGACCAAAACACCCATAATATTGAGGTTATACCTTTAAAATCAGGGTTTTTGAAGGAGTTTTGACAAAATTTGGGGATTTTAAAATGCAAATGGAATCAAACGATGATGAAATGCATGATGACATGCTACTAAATATGATGGAACTGTAAAAATCAGAATTGACATTTGAAATTTGGTCAAGATAATGAATTTCGCTTGTTTTTCGCACGGATCAGGGTCCCGCGGGAACCCTGATTTGATGATACGTCTAAACCGATCATCAAACGATTCTCAAATCATGCCAAATTTGGTAGAGAGAACCCCTCTACCCTTAGGAACAGTATAGCATGATAAAATGCATGGAATGACATGGCCTAAATGTAAAATTTCAAAAAAAAACTCTAAAATAAGCAAATTTCGCCTATGGGTACGAACCAAACATAGCATTTAATGCAATAATGCAGAAATCCACTATAGAAATGTGTGATATTTTGCAGGCTGCTAAAGTACATAAAAATTAATAGATTTGGTTTTTACAGTCTCGGGATTTGACCTATGGTGAGTTCGGTAGCAGAGATTTAGTTCTGACGGGACTAAAATCAATAGGATCTGCTGTGAAAATAGATAAAAAATGATAATTGACCACCAAAACTTTTGAAACTTAAATAGGGAACTACTGACATGCATATAAACAACTTTTATTTGCATGGATTTGGCATTTGACTAACTGGCTGAGAAATAAAAATATGACATTACACGCATAAACCAGAAGAGCAGATATAAATACCAAAACAGTAGACCAAAATAAAAAATATGAAAAGGGGATGCAGACTATCCTAAAAATTACTAAATTTCATAATCCAATAGGGGACATTTAGAACTTAAAGTTCATTTTTTATAGATCTGGATTTGGAGCTATATTTAGAGAGAACCAATCAACTTAAGTTGATCCAGAATTTCAGAGGCTCAAATTAGGCTCTCACACATGTACTGAGCTCTCAGATTTTTTTAAGGTAGCAAAAAACTCATAAAAAATTGATAAAATCAGATTAAATACTAGACTCAATTCCGAGTTCAGGTCATTTTTCAGATTGGAATTGAATCTTCCATGAGGGAGATCTTGATTTTACAATTCGGAATCCAATGTCCTAAGTGTTTCCCAGGTCATAAAACTCGACTTGGCATTTCGAATTTTGAACAAAGCAAGTTCACTCAAACAACTCTAATTTTTTTGCAAAATATCAGGGACAGCTATGGGCACGTAATATGATTTTTTTGGCATTTTAGGAGAAAAATAAAAATATAAATTGATGTATGGACTGACTGACAAAAACAGAGACATACGAATTTTAAGCAAGCTTGATATAAACACTAAAAAAAATCTAATTAACTCATGAAATATGCTAAATTAACAAAATAAAATATGAACTAAACCTAACTAATGTATGAATGCTAGAAAATCATCAAGGAAGCATGATCCTACTTAACATATGTCATTTTATGGGAATGGTTCAATCCATCATTCGGATGAACTCTTTCTTTAAAATGAAAAATCCATGAGATTCAGTATGAAAATTGAAACAAGACCATTATTTCAATAGAATTAACTCAAATGGGAGCTCACCTTGTGTTCTTCTGGTATTTCTGGAGCTTCAGATGCGAAGTTTCAGATGGGACCAAAGGGGGCATGGACTCAGAGAAGAAAATGGGAATTTAAAACTCAGGTTGAAATTCAGATCCAAAGAGAAAAGCTCTTCCTCCCAGACTGGGCGTGGGCTAGGGTATTTATAGATTTCTGGGAAGATTTTAAAATTCAAACAGAATGAATCTGGACCCTCCATGTGGCGCTATTTCAGAGAATGCTACTTTGGATTTTTTTTGAAATAAAATAAATGCAAATTTTGTAAATAAGACACCTCAGCAGAATTTGAATTTTTTTGAAAAGGAGTTGGTTTGATTTTCTCTGCAGGAGCTTCTCATGTTGCGCCACCTATGTGTGGACCCACTTTGGGATTTTGTAAAATAAATAAAGTAGAAAATAAAATTGCAAATTCTGGATTTACGCCACCTCAGTGTAGAATTTAAAATTTTGAACTTTTGTTTTTTCTGGAGGAAGCAGAGATGGACATGTGGCGCCACCTCAGGGTGACTCCACACTGACATGTGTCAGAGGGAAGGAGTAGACGAAGCATATTGCGCCACCTCAGAGGCCTTTTGAATTTTGGTTTTGCCTTTTCCTAAAAGCAAGTTGCAGAGCTATTTTTTAGGAGAGCTCTTTTCGGAGATGACGCCACCTCAAAGGGGGTGATTCTGCTTTTTCTGGAGAAATGAGGGTTGGACATGTGGCGCCATCTCAGGGTGGCTCCACTCTAACAAGTGTCAGCTGCAGGAGGAAGTATCTCAGATGGCACCACCTCAGGGCTCATTTGAAATTCAAACTTGGTGGATTATGGAGGATGGCCATGTGGCGCCACCTCTGGGTGGCCCCACAATGCCATGTGGCAAGTGAGAGAGAAACAAAAAGGGTGGACTTGTGACACGTGGCATAGAACAAAGAAAAGGACTGAAGACATGTGGCGTCTCCTTAAAGAGGCCCCACACTGACATGTGTCAAAAAGTGAAAAGAGAAAAATGTAGGGAGGACAAGTGGCAACTAGGGAGGTGCAAGGAGAAGGATATGTGACGTCATCTCAGGGTGACTCCATACTGACACATGGCAGAGGACAGAAGGAGAGAGAAAGTGGCATGTGGCGCCACCTCTGGGTGAACCTCACACTGACACATGGCAGAGGATGGAAGGAGAGAGAAAGTGACAAGTGGCGCCACCTCTGGGTGAACTCCACACTGACACATGGCAGAGGATGGAAGGAGAGAGAAAGTGACAAGTGGCGCCAATTCAGAGACAAGGCTCCTACATTTGAGGCTTTTTGAATTTCTGTTTTTTCTGAAGAAGGACACATGTGGCGCCACCTCAGAGTGGCCCCACCTTGACAAATGGCAAAATGACCGAATGAGAGAGAATGAGACATGTGGTGTCACCTCAAGGTGATCCCACATCCAGCTCTTTATTGATTAAAAATCGAAATTGAAGGCAAAAGGTAAAACTAAAATCTTTTTGGAATTTTTATAAAAACCTAGGCTGACTAGCAGATAAAAAATTGGCCTAATTATGAAAATCTTGAAAAGAGGTGGCCCCTCTAGGGCGATTTTGTAAAAGAATAATATTTGAAATTGCTGACAAAAGGGCAAAATCTGAGATAAAATTGCTAAATTCAAAGCTTCGTCCCCTTTTTCAGACAGAGTTGATCCAGTTGATAAAATTTGAAAATCCATATTAAAACTATCCAGATCGTTTTCCTGAGAAAATCTTTTAAGATTCAGAGTCCTGGGGGTAAAATTGTAAGACTTGGCAATTTTGAAGACCTAGGGGGGTTGAAATCAATTTTGAAAAAGTTAAAAACTCGAATCTGGATTGAGAATTTTGAAAATCAGGAGTTCTGGACCTCGAAATGACATGTTGTGTTGTGCAGTGATATGAAATGCTCATGTGATGATATGCAATGACATGTCTCGGAGGATTTCATACTGCGTGAAGAACTGGAGATTTCAATCTCTTGATGCGAATAAGACTTTGAGATTTTGTGACTGGAGATGATTCTAAGCAAAACAATAGAAAATTTTTGAGAATCGGGGATGAAATCTGGAGTTTTGCAGGATTCAAGCTCAGAGAATAACCATTTTTCCTTCCGGTGATGTAAAGGATGGTTCATAATGGTTGGTGGAGATGTCGGGGAGGTGAGTGAAAATTTGGGGTGTTTACATAAAGGAAACATCATTTTCCATACCGCTCGTTTTCAAAAATCATGCACAAATAACTTGTATTACGCATTAAATTAAATTAAAAAATGTCATTCCATCTACCTTTTATAAAAAAGAATTATAACTGGTTGCAAGCCAATCGGTATCAAGCAAATCGTGATAGCATGTAGCCTTTATACGTATAAATCGTTTTAGCCTTTTATCAATGTTTGTGTAAATTGCTTCAACCTTTTATCAATTAATATCATGTCAATTTATTTTTTCTCTCTTTTTTGCCTTTTATCAGTCATTGTGTAAATTGCGATAAGACAAATCGTTGTACATATGTTGTATTTGAATCATTATAACAAATAGTATCCCAGAGCGATTTACATAATGATGTATGTGTCGGAGACAACAATTTGCCTTTGCTACAAATAATAGTCCAACTTATTGACGTATCAAATGAAACCAAATTCTATTTATTTAAGAGGATCCATTTGGAATTTAGATAGATCCAAAACTTAAAACCTAAAATCTAAACCCTAAACCCTAAAACTTAAACCCTAAACCCTAAAGCCTAAACCCTAAACCCTAAATCGTTAAAGCCCCAAAACCTAAAACCTAAACCCTAAGGCCTAAACCGTAAAACCCTAAATGCTAAACGCTAAACCCTAAAGCCTAAACCCTAGACCCTAGACCCTAAATCCTAAACCCTTAAAACCCAAAAACCTAAACCCTAGACCTTAAACCCTTAAAACCCAAAAACCAAAACCCTAAACCCAAAACCCTAAACCCTAAACCCTAAAACCCTAAACCCTAAGCCCTTAACCCTAAACACATTTGCATATATATTTTATTTAAATTTATTTGAGTCTCAAATAAACCCAAAAGTTATTATATTTAAGTAGGATCCATTTGAAATTTAGATAGATCCAAAACTTATTATATTCCAGTAGGATCTATTTGGGTCTCGAATTGAATTCAGTTCACAGTACACTAAAAAGATTAATTTAGATCATAAGTGAATCCAAATCTTTTTTTCTTAAGTAGGATCTATTTGGGTCTTGAATTGAATTCAGATCCAAACAAATTTATTTTACCTTCATGAGATCCATTTAGGTCTCAAGTAGATCCAAAAGTCTTATTTACTTATTGGAATCCAATTGGATCTCCAAATGGGTCCAAATGTTAATTTACAAAATGGGATCTAATTGAGTCTTTAAGTAGATTTGATATCTTATTTTCTTAGTAGGATCCAATTTGGTCTCTAAATGGATTTAAAATACTTTTTACATTATATTAGATTTATTTGGGTCTTAAATGGATCCAAATCCCTTATAGGTCTGGTCCAATCCTTGATGTGAGTCTAAACACTTTTCATATGTCAGGATTGGATCCCAAACTAGTTGAACATCGTCTCATGTTAAGACCAGATTCTAAGTCAATCAAGCAAAAACTAAGGAAGTTGGGTCCCCGAATTGAGCAACAAGTCAAGGAAGGACTTGAATATTTACTAAAAGCATGATTCATTCGAACCATTGATTATCTGGACTGGTTGGCAAACATTGTGGCAGTTCCTAAGAAGAATGAAAAAAATCTGAATATGTATTGATTTCAGTGATCTTAATAAGGCCACTCCAAAAGACGATTATTCACTCCCCAATATTGATCTTTTGATCGACAACACGACAGGTCATGCCATGTTTTCCTTTACGAATGGATACTCAGGTTACAATCAAATCAAATCGACCGCCTGTGACAAGTCAAAAACTTTTTTCACCACACCCTAGGGTACCTTTTGCTATACAGTTATGTTATTCAGGTTCAAGAATGTTGGAGCAACCTATCAAAGGGCAATGGCCATCATTTTTCATGACCAAATGCATAAGATCATGGATGCTTATGTGGATGACATTCTAGTCAAATCCAAAGAAGAAGAGGATCATCTCGATGCTCTTGGTCAAGTCTTTGAAAGACTTATTCTCTATAAATTGAGGCTCAATCCTCAAAAGTGTGTTTTTAGGGTGGAGTCAGGTAAGTTGTTTGGCTTCATGATTAGCAAAAAAGGAATAGAGGTGGATCCCACTAAAGCAAAAGTCATCATCGATATGCCACCTTTGACCAATCTCAAAGAGCTTCAAAGCCTCCAAGGGCATATTCAGTCCATTCGTCGGTTCGTATCCAATTTGGCAATGAAGTGTGAACCTTATAATCATCTACTCACGAAAGGAGTAAAATTTGAATGGGGACCAAAGTGTCAGCATTCATTTGAGTGCATCAAACAATATCTCCTTAATCCACCCATTATGAAGCTACCGAAATTGGGAATGCTACTTCTGTTATATATCTTTGTTAATCAAGTTGCTTGCAGCGGTTTTCTAGCGCAATATGAAGGAGGCAGTCGAATAGAGCATGCCATCTATTATATGAGCAAAACTTTTGTCGATTATGAAAAGAAATACTCTCAGATGGAGAAGACATGTCTAGCTTTGGTATAGATGTGTCAAAAGTTGAGGCATTATTTGTTGGCATCCGAAGTCAAAATTCTATCAAAACTCAATTCTCTCAAATACATTCTTGAACAATCATTTCTCAATTGGAGGATTGCCAAATGACAAGTTCTTCTGATATAATATGACTTAGAGTATGTTTCTCAAAAGTTAATCAAAGGTCAAGCCATTGCAGATCAACTGGCAGATTTTCCTGATGAATGCATCTATAATATCCAACAATCCCCAATTTGGAATTTATTTTTCGACGACTCTAAAAATATGGCTAGCATAGGGATCAAAATCTTATTGGTCACACCTGAGAAGGAAATGATCCCTTATTTTCTCAAGCTCAGTTTTTAATATACTCACAACATGGCCGAGTATGTTCTAATACAAGGCTTAAAAATTCTGCAAAATTTTAATGTCAAAAGAGTGCATGCTTTTGGTGACTCATTGCTTGTCGTCAGTCAGGTCAAGGCTGAGTGGCAGGTAAAAGATAAAAAATTAATCCCTTACCAGAAAATTGTCTTAGCTCTTATAGAAAACTTCAAAGAATTTCAACTCAATCATATCAAAAGGGAATACAACCAAATAGCCGATGGCTTGGCCAGCCTGAGCTCCACTTTGTCCTTTAAAGACAGTGAATCCTATCATTCTTTTGAAGCCGGAAGACTTGAACAACCGGCTTTCATTTCAGCCATGCAAATAAATCAGGTTGAGCAAAAGAAGAAACCTTGGTTTCAAGACATCAAGGATTTTATTAAAACTGATAATTTTCCACCAGAAATGCCAAGAAGGGAAAGACGAGCAATCTAGCACATGTTTGTCTGATATTTCATCCTTGCTGATGTCCTTTATCGTCGTGGATTCAGTATTGAGTATGCCAGATGCTTAGACAAGGATGAAGCCATGGAAATTGTTTAAAAAGCACATTAAGGTATTAGTGGTGGCCACATTGGTTGCCAAACTCTCTTCAAGCAGATCGTTCAAATAGGGTATTATTAAAAAACCATGCAAAAAGTTGTTCTATAAATAAACTATCTTAAAAGTAAAAAATGGTTATATTTACTACCTGTGCATAATTGTTGTTAAATCGTTGTAGCTTAGTTTTTATACCATTAGTAAATCGCCTCTATGGTGATTTATTTGGTATATAAATCGTTATACCATGTGGTGTCCTATCATGATTTACACAATGACGTCTATGTCGGCCACAACTAGATGAAAATCACATTGTGCATGAATACAAATCATGGTAAAAGTTTAAGTTCAAATCGTTATCTTATCTAGTCTTCACATGTACACATCGTTGTACATATACTGTAGTTGAATCATTATGCAAAAGGTTATTATATAAATAAATACTATTAAAAGTATTAAATAAATTTAATTAAAATATATATATATGTAAATATCTATTTATATATATAATAGTATAGACTGGGTTTGAATTTGATGAGAGCTAAATGGGTCTCACAACCAACTCAGTCCAATCACTCCCCCACCTAAACCCATAAATACAAATTGACATGAAATTCAATTATAAAAATCAAGGTAAATTCAACGATATATATCGATTTACAGAATTATACCAATTTATATTTCATACATAAACAATATTTTAGTTACAGTTGCAAATCAATATGAGTAAATCACGATATTACATATTGATATCGTTCACAAAGATAAACAAAGATATATTGTTGTTGCGGTAGCTTCTTAATTACAAATCAACCTTATTTACAATTATATTCATTTACCAAAAATATGAGTATCTAGTTACAATACATCATGACCAATGGTTTGGCCTTGAAACAATTTACACAATGATTGAATCATAAAAGGTAGAAAAAAAATAATCAACAAATCGACATGATGTTTAGGCTTAGTAAAGTACAAATCGAGAATAATTCAACGACACAAATCGAGGTAACTTCATAAATACAAATCAATTTCGTTCACAAAGACTAACAAAGACATATCGTTATCGCGGTAACTTTCAAACTACAAATCGATGTGATTTACAACCATAATCATTTATAAAAAAGATTAGTATTTAGTTAAAACACATCATGACAAATGGTTTGGCTTAGATAAAATGCATGACCATCATCATCAAAGAAAACAGATATCATCACTAGTAGGTAATTATCGGGACGTCAAATTATATTTATGAAGTTACTACGACAACGATATGTCTTTGTTTGTCTTCGTGAACAATATCGATATGTAATATCACAATTTACTCATATCGGTTTGCAACTATTACTAAAATATTATGAACGAAACAGTGATATCAATTTGCAATTGTTACTTAAATCGATTTTTACTTTACCAAGTCTAAACATCGTGTCAATTTGTGTACATGTGCATAAAATCCTAGTATATGTAAAACCCTAATATAGATTTTGTAAAACCCTATTCTATGTAAAACCCTACCCGACCTGACCTGACCCATTGTCGAGGTCTAAAACCCTAATCTAATTAATCTCTCTTCCACTTTTTTGCAGCAACTCAACATCTTCTTCTTTTTTCTCCTCCGACTTCTTCTTCTTTCTTGTATTTTTCTTTCTTCTGTGTTCTTCTGTGTTCCTTCTACCTGTGCTTGATAGATGGGGTTTGATGCTGATAACGTAGTTGTTTCACACCTTTTGAAAAGATCTATATAATCTTTGATGATGATTGTGGTGGTTATCTTCAGTGTATACACCGATATATTCATGACACATACGATTGTGGTGTATTTATCGCGAAGTATATCAAAGTTTATGTAGAATATAACAACCATAATCATCCTCAATCGTTGCCACCATACCAGAGCAAGCACATATATTTTGCATGATAGACAAGGGGTGATGCTGATGACCATCTATTTGATCTATTCCTACTGCCAGACCCTCCATCATTCGTAAACCATACTTCACAGTTGAAAAAATATCTGCCTAATCTTCGATATATTTCAAGACAAATATGTTGCAATCGTGCGAGCTTTATCTTCTCCATGTGTTGGTATTCCATACAATCTGCAACTTCAAAGCTTTATGCACTAGCAAGTTGTATTTCATATGCACCTCGATTTCATTTGAAGCACATCACTAAAGTTTAGTAGAATGTCTGCAAAACCACACAAGGCCTCAATAGTAGGATGTGGCATATCTCTTTAGTTTCCTGGATCTGTAGATCTTAAAGGAGTATCCTACTTGTTTTCTTCAAAAATGCAGGAGAAATTGTTCAGGAAAAAGAAAAAAAAGGACATATGCAGACATAACATGATTGCCAACTCACAAACATGTGCCTAGGAACTTTATTGTTGTATTTATCTTAATGATTGTTGGAAATTACGTAACCATGCATTCATGTTAGTTTAAATGTTGAAGAAGTAGTTGCATGCCTATGAATCCATGAATAAGAATTAGTGTTTCATTTAATATTTTTTATTGCAAAAATTCTTAAATTAAGGATTGTTTGTGTAAAACACATGCATCAGTTATCTGCATCTTAATTGAAGTTTTAAAATCAAGATAGATCAATAGAGACACCAAATGATAGTGGAATTTCCTACCACTCTAAAGCAAATGAAAGGTTGTACCTATGAAAAAACCGGTTTGTACATTGCATGGATTTCAAATCCTGTTTGGTTTTAGTTTCCATGTTAATATCACTAGCGTCTTTTAAGTTATTCTATGGAACCATTTCATGATGGATGAGGTCGTGTACTCTTGCTAAGCTTTTTCTTCACTATCTCATAAATCACCACATTATCATTGATTAATTGAACCAGTTATCATTATTCCAAATGTCTAAGTTGCACATTATTTGTTATGGAAAAAAACTCAATTTAAAAACCATAAAATTAATGAAAAATGCCAGAAAAAGTGTTTTTTTTTTAAACACAAAAAAATACAGAAAAACATAGACTGCAATAGAAAAAATGAACATGAATATAAGCATTATGAGTAATTAAACATACACATGCACTAGCGAAACATTTGAAACAAAACTCGTAACATTGCTAACATCTAACAAAAGTCACAAGCATGATTGTTTAATATCAAAGTCACACATTACATATCAAAACAAAAAGAACCACTAGGGTTCACCCAATATACCCAAAAAAGGGTATGCAAAGCAAAAAAGGAAAATAGTTTTTTATTCAAATGGGAAAAACTCCTTCAAACTCAATGCTTTACAAGGGGGAACAAACCCCATATTTATAATACACATGAGAGGTTTTAGAGGGAGTCGTTGGGCTCTAGAGCCGTTGGGTGTCTAATGACTTTCTTAGTATATTGCTTTTTGACTTTGGTCAAAAAGCAATAATGGCTAAAAAGGTCCAAAAAGAAAAAATAAATTCTACCCTAATTAGATTCTAACCTAACCTAACTAGAATACATAACTAGACTAAAAAGACAAAAAAATTACATATGAGATTACATAGATTACATATTTTAGCATGGAGAAGGTCCAACAACTGGAAATCTGGCTGTTCGACTAACCTTCAATGGCTAGAAATCTAGCCATTGGACTAATATATATATATATATATATATATATATATATATATATATATATATATATATATATATATATATATATATATATATATATATATACACACACACACACACATACATAGTGTAACGACCCCAACTCATACCCCTTAAAAAAGTATGATTTTTTTTTAAACCATTGCAGAAACATTCTCAGAGACCCGGGATTTTTACAGTTTCACTCCCCATTGGATAACTCAACCAACCACAAGGGATCTTACACTTATCATCCAAACAATAACAAACTGAATTTTATTAATTAAGAAATAGTAGTTTCGAGACAATTGCATAAAAAGAATCAGAATGCATGAACAATTGAATGTAAATAAAAAGTAAGGAAAAGCAGAGTCACGTTGTCTCTCTGTGAAGCTGTCTAGCAAACGTGCAACACTCGTAGCTCTCCCAGAAGTGAGTCACTTCACTCGTAGCTCTCCCAAAAACGTTGGGTTTGAATTTGGATCCAGATTCAAAATACAAACCCATACCCAAAATGAAAATAGATCAAGATCTGGATTAAATCCAGATTAAAGTTGGTCTTAAATAAGATCCAAATCCATAATAATTTGGATCATATACATTGGATCCAACCCGATCCAACTCTGGATCCATTTCGATAAACTGCTCAATTTTTTAAAAAATATGATTTCTCTGCCAACCGTAGCCCAAATTTAGAAAAGTAAAATATCATTGCACTCAGAATTCTGAGACGCTTCCAACGACATATTACACGAATACCAAATTCTGAATTTCACCCAAAAAATGACTCAAATTTTGGTCGAATTTCACTTGAATTTAAAAGTAAAAAATAAAACTCTTTATCTTGCTTCGATTGGCTCGTTGCGACCTTGTTGATGGGACCTAGGCCAAGCCCAGAATAAAAAACATCAGTCTAAAAACTGAGCCCCAAACAAATTTTTTTTCTCCCAAACTTAGCCAAATCTTTGAAAAATCATAATTTGGCTAAGTGTGAAAAATCATGTATTGTATTTAAGCCAAACCATTGGTTATGATGTATTGTAACTAAATACTAATATTTTTTGTAAATGAATTTAGTTGTAAATCATGTGGATTTGTAGTTACGAAGTTACTGCGATAATTATATGTCTTTGTTTATCTTTGTGAATGAAATCAATTTGTATTTAAAAAGTTAACACGATTTATATCGTTGAAGTTACCTCAATTTGTACTTTACTAATTCTAAATGGAACGTCGATTTGTTTCGTTGAAGCAGTCATTGTGTAAATTGTGATAGGAAATATCATTGACATAGACATAGCCCGTAAAAGCAAATCGCGATAGCATGTAGCCTTCATACGTATAAATTGTTTTAACCTTTTATCAATCATTGTGTAAATCGCGATAGGAAGACTGTAAAAACAAATCATAATTTCCACTGTACACAACGCTAATCGCTTTTACAATTTTTATTTACGAAGGTCGAACATTACGACGATTTGTTTAGTGACAATAGTGTTTTACACTTATTAAAAAAAATTTACACATTTATAGATGTCCTATCACGATTTATAACTACAAACAATTCATTGATACATCGTGACCAATGGTTTGACTTAGATATAATACATGACCATCATCATCACCGACCCGACCCATTGTCGAGGTCTAATACCCTAATCTATTTAACCTCTCTTCCTCTTTTCTACGACAGTGCAACTTCTTCTTCTTTCTTCTCCTCTGCCTTCGTCTTTTGCTTCTTTTTCCTTGTATTTTTATTCTTCTTCTTCAGTCGTTGCCGCCATACCGGATCAAGCTCCGTAGGTATGAAGAAAAAGCTTGGTTGCCTATTGGTCATGCAAAGCCTTATATGTGCTCGATCTAAAATAAATAAGGAGACCATGACTATGGCGTATTTGTCATGAAGTATATCGAAGTTTACGCATAATATAACAATGACAAATATGCTACAATCGTGTGGTTCCATCTTCTCTGCCTGTACAAACATATCGTTGAAGTTACCTCGATTTGTATCATTGATGTTACCTTGATTTGTAGTATACTAAGTCTAAACATCGTGTTGATTTGTTTATTATTTTTCTTTTTCGCCTTTTATGAATCATTCATTATGCAAATCGTGATAAGATATATCGTTTATATAGATAAAGCTCGTAAAAACAAATCGTGGTAGGATAAATATTGTTATTCTATGAAACTTAAAGAATTGTGGTTGTAAGTCGATTTGTATTTATCAAGTTACCTAGATTTGTAATTTACCAATAAACATCATGTCGATTTTTTTTATTTTTTTTCTCTTTTTTGCCTTTTATTAGTCATTGTGTAAATCACGATACGATAAATCATTGTACATATTTTGTATTTTAATCATTATGCCAGATAGTGTCCTATAGTGATTTACACAATGACGTCTATGTCACGTGACAATAATTTTTGTTTGCTACAATAACAGTCTAACCTATTAACGTGTTTGGTCAAAGCGGGGCTCTACAGATCGTGATAGAATACTTCTATAAAAAAAAGTGGTGATCGTTTTTAGAAAGAACTATATAATTATTGAATGTTACGTTACAACAATGAATTATGACTAGTTACAAGTCAATCAGTATCAAGCAAATCGCGATAGCACGTAGCCTTGATACGTACAAATTGTTTAAGCTTTTTATCAATCATTGTGTAAATCATGATAGGAAAACAGCTCATAAAAGCAAATCATAATTTTCGCAGTACACAATGCTAAACGCATCTTCTATTTTTTTTTATGAAGGCCAAACATTACAACGATTTGTTTTGTGGCACTTGTGTGTTACACTTGTTAAAAAAAGAATTATACATTTATAGAATGTCATGTTACAAAAAAATATTATAGAATTAGAACAAAGAATTATAGAATTATAGAATTATAATAAATAATTATTGGGATAAAAAATCACATAATGTTTATTCAGTAGTACTTGACGACTCAAATGGACTATGACATATAAATCATCTCTTTCTTTTCTTTGGTGGGCTCTCCTTCCTCGGTAGCCTCTTGGTTCCCTCAAGCTTTTCACCTGGTGTTCTACTTCTCTTTTGACTTCCCTGTAACATAAAATAGCATATTATTTGTATCAAATCAAAATTAGTCTCATTTGTACTTCTATATGTCGTTGTATACAGTAATCGCTATATATAATAATCGTTGCACACTAGCTATCACAGTAATCGCTATACATAGTAATCATTATCACAATAATCACTATCACAATAATCACTATACATAATAATACCTATCATAATAAATCATTTATAGTAATCACTATCATAGTACTCGTTATTACAGTAATCACTTTACATAATAATACCTATCATAGTAAATCGTTCACAGTAATCGCTATACATAATAATCGCTATCACAATAATCACTATATATAGTACTCGCTATCACAGTAATCACTATACATAATAAAACCTATAACAGTAAATCATGACAGACATGAGATATTTATGTACCTTGGTTATACTTTTCTCCTCTTCATCTCTTTCTTCCATCCTCTATCTTTCTTGTTGCTCCAGCATTCGCAACTCCTCCCTCTTCTACCTTTCTCGTTCCTCATTCATTCTCTCCCCCTGCTCTCCTCCTCTGCTTTTCTTGTTTCTCCTTCACTCTGTCGCCTTCCTTCTCTACTTTTCTACTTCTTCCTTCATTCGCTCATTCGCCTTCCTCCTCTGCTTTTCTACTTCTTCCTTCCTTTTCCTTTTCTTCTCATCCTCGTCCTGCTTTTTCCTTTCTCTTTCCTTCTCTTCCTCCTCCTGCTTCTTCCTTTCTCTTTCCTTATCTTCCTTGTCCTCCTTCTTCTTCCTTTTCCTTTTATTCTCTTCCTCGTTCTCTTTCCTCTTCATTTATCTTTTCTTCTCTTCCTCGTCCTCCTTCTCCTTCTTTTTCCTTTCATTCTCTTCCTCGTCCTCATTCTCCTTTCTTTGCCTTTCCTTATCTTCCTCATTCTCATTCTTCTTCTCCTTTCCTTGTTTTTCATTTTATTTCAGGTCCTCCTTCCCCTTTCTTTGCCGTTCTTTGTCTTCCTCGTACTCCTTCTCTTTCATTTGTCTTTCCTTCACTTCCTCGTCCTCGTTCTTCTTCTCTTTCTTTTGCCTTTCGTTCTCTTCCTCATCCTAATGCTTCTTTCTTTGCCTTTCCTCTTCTATCTTCATCATTTGCCTTTCCTTCTCTTCCTCCTTATCTTTCTTCTTCTTCAATTGCCTTTCCTTCTCTTCATCATTCTCCTTATTCTTTTTTTGCCTTTCACTCTACTTCTCCTACCCCTTCTTCTTCAATTGCCTTTTCTTCTCTTCCTCCTTCACCTTATTCTTTCTTTACCTTCCCCTCTCCTCCTCCTTCATTTGCCTTTTCTTCCTTTGCTTTTCATTCTCCTCCTCCTTTTTCATTTGCATTTTCCTCTCCTCCTCCTCCTCTATCTTTATTTGGTTTTTCTTAATTTGCTTTTCATTCACCTCCTCTTCCTTCATTTGCTTTTCCGTCTCTTTGTCATCCTTCTTCTTCATCTTTAGTTCTCCCTTTGCTCTTCGGCCTCAATATTTGATGGATAATGCTCTGTATTATACAATTTCAATGCTTTGTTCTTGTTTTATCATTCTCAATCTTTATTATATTTTGGTACCTTTCATAACGCTCATATATATAGGACTGGTGAATAATTTCTCCAATAAGCATCTCATCGAACGACAAGGGCTTTCTTGTCTTACGAGCTTTAGTCATTGATAACCTGCACAACACATAAATTTAACCACATCATTATATGTTACAACTGCCTCTCCAAATATATAATATTATAAATTATTTCATTCGTTAAACAATCACTAACATTACAAATCATAGCAATATTTAGCTTTATAAGTAAACATCATTGTAAGATTTAGCAAACTTAAGTACAAATTAAGGTAACTTCATAAATACACATCGCTATTGCTTTAAATCTATAAATTATTACTGCTTTAAACTTATAAATCGTTGTAGAAATCAAAACCTTCATAACTACATATCGTTGTAATGTTTGAGCTTCATAAGTAAACATTGTTGTACGATTTAACAAACTTAAGTACAAATCATGGTAACTTCATAAATCAAAAATACATATTGCTACTGCTTCAAACATATAAATTGTTGCTGCAACGAATGTACAAATTGCTACTGCATTAAATATATAAATCATTGTTGCATTCCAATGTACAAATCATTGTAGAAATTTAGCCTTCATAAGTACATATCGTTGTAATGTTTGGCCTTCATAAGAATAAATTGTGCTAACTATTTTTCAACGCCTGGAAGGTAGATAAGTACAAATCGATTTGTTTTAGTATGAAAATAGGTGTTATTTAGCATAAATAGTATAACCAGTTATAAAATTTAACATTCAGATTTACAAATCGATTTGTTTACATAATGAAACCTTAAACGAAATCACCAAAACACCATGAGTTTTGTTAATCCGACAATGGAGGCGAAACACCCAAAAGGTAGATGCAACCGATGATGGCAACAATGCTCCCACTATGCAGACAACGACAGAAGATGCTCCGACGGCAACAGCCGATGACAAAAGGTGCTTCGGCAGCAACAGATAACGACAAAAAGTGCTTCTGCGACAACAGACGACGACAAATGGTGCGTCGTCAGATGAAGCTTCTGTTACAGTAGATGATGCAAACGTTTACTGCTTAGGGCAAAAATGAAATGTTTGAACTTTAAAGAGTTAACATCATCCTCCCTTTTCTGCATGAAAGATATTTTTGTCCTTTTTTGAAACCGATATTTCACTTTTCTAGATGAAAGATCTCAAACGGTGGTTTCACTTTTCTAAATGAAGAACATTTTGCCCTTTCCTCTAACAGTAGTTTCATGGTGGAAAATGGTACTAAAGTCTTGCAACTGCACCAAACTTCTAAGCTAAGTGATGCCGATACAGATACGACCCACACGGCGCTCATTCGGACCCCGAACACCAAAAGTTTGCTTCTCACCCCTGTGTCCACACTCGACATTCATTTTTCAAAGAGAAAGTCAGAATTCCATTGTTGCCAACCCGCTTCGGAGCGTTGGGACAAAGGGGCGGAGCTCGGAGCGGGCGTCGAAGGAGAGCCAAAACGAAGCACCCATGGCAACCCCGCCTCAAAGTTGAGGCGCGCCTGTCGTGTAGTTTTCGTTCCCCTCGTCCCTGTTACAGGGGGGGGGGGGGTGGAACGAAAAGAACATACGTACACTGACACGGCGGACGCGCGAAACGCCGTCCGCCGTGTCCAACATTTGTTGAAAATCGCCGTTCTCAGCGTGCCCGAATCACGCTGGGAACTGCGCATCAAACATACCCTAAGTAGACGGGAGTTTTCCATAATCGTCAGCTATACTCCGTTTCAAACGGCAGAATCATCGATCGATCAAGAGAGAGAGAGAGATGAAGCGATACAGGAGAAGCGATGAAGATCTCTCCCTTCCCACATACGATGACTTCCAACCAATGGAAACCCATGGTATCTCTCTCTCTCCGTCAATTCCTTTATTTCTTCTTTTGTGATTGATTTGAAGTGAAGCCATAATTTTCTTTTCTCTGGTAATGGGCAGAACAAGAAGAGATGGTTCAATCATTTGAAAGGAAGCATGCACAACAGAGTACTCTGTGGAAGGTAATCCCCATTACTAATTATAGGTCAATATAGGTTTCTTATGTTTGCCACGGCTTCTTTTGGTGGTTCATGTATATTTATTTGTGCTTATTTGAATTGCAGAGTGACATTTTTTTTGGTTCTGTCTTTGTAGGGGGTCTTTGTTTTCCTTCTTCTTTGCTTTGCAGCATTTTTCATATTTTCTATGCACCAACAAGCTTTATCTCCATGGGAATTGGTAAAAATATCAGCTTTTATTTTACAGTACTTTGGTTGCCAAACAGGAATTGATACTTTTTCCTTGCCACTCTTGATAGTTCTTATCTGATTCTTCCTAGGCATTGTTTCAGTATGCTAGGTCATGGTAATTGCTTGAGTTTAATATGGAATTAGTTAACTAGGAAATGCAAACCTTCTCGGCAAGTCTGTCTTGCTGGTTGGACCCGTATATATCTGTTCATAATACAATGCTTCTTTCTTTTGTTGGGAGAAGTTGCAATGTGTTCATAATTCTGTTAATTGAACATGTTGCAATAGATTGTTCAGAAACTTTTTTGATTCAAAGCAATTTCGTTGTGAACACTGGTGAATGGGGAATAGTGAAAGACATGGATGAAGATCTGTATGATTTTCTTTCAAAAGGAAACCGATGAATATCTGTGAGACTACTTGGTTCATTTAAATTGGTCTGAAGCTGCAAATTTATCTGGACGGCTTTTTAGAAGTGAAAGATAAGCATGAAGATTGATGCAAAGCTATTTATTAGTTATAAATGTTTCTGTGAGAAACTTTTAGCGACATATGCTTGCACCGTTGATTGACCAAGTTACTTGGAAGTGACACAGATCATGCCACCTCCTAAGCTACCACTAAAACTTCCAAGCCAAAACATGATAACTAGGCAAGAGTATGTCTAACAAAGGCAATATGATTGTGCTACTATTTTGTTGAATTAGGACAGGAACATGCCAAGTTCAGTTGAATGTCTGCAAAACCAGACATGGCTTCAATAGTAGGATGTGGCATATCTCTTTAGTTTCCTGGATCTGTAGATCTTAAAGGAGTATCCTACTTGTTTTCTTTAAAGACGCAGGGGAAACTGTTCAGGAAAAAGAAGAAAAAGGACATATGTAGACATAACAGCATGATTGCCAACTCACAAACGTGTGCCTAGGAACTTTATTGTTGCATTTATCTTAATGATTGTTGGAAATTGCGTCACCATGCATTCATGTTGGTTTAAATGTTGAAGAAGTTGTTGCATGCCTATGAATCCATGAATAAGAATTAGTGTTTCATTTAATATTTTTTATTGCAAAAATTCTTAAAATAAGGATTGTTTGTGTAAAACACATGCACCGGTTATCTGCATCTTAATTAAAGTTTTAAAATCTAGATAGATCAATAGAGACAACAAATGATAGTGGAATTTCCTACCACTCTAAAGCAAATGAAAGGTTGTACCTATGAAAAAACCGGTTTGTACATTGCCTCGATTTCAAATCCTGTTTGGTTTTAGTTTCCATGTTCATATCACTAGCGTCTTTTAAGTTATTCTATGGAACCATTTCATGATGGATGAGGTCGTGTACTCTTGCTAAGCTTTTCCTTCACAATCTCATAAATCACCACATTATCATTGATTAATTGAACCAGTTATCATTATTCCAAATATCTAAATTGCACATTATTTGTTAGGAAAAAAAAACTCAATTTAAAAATCACAAAATTTATGAAAAATGCCAGAAAAAGTGATTTTTTTTTAAAAACAAAAAAATACAGAAAAACATAGACTGCAATAGAAAAAATGAACATGAATATAAGCATTATGAGTAATTAAACATACACATGCACTAGCGAAACATTTGAAACAAAACTAGTAACATTGCTAACATCTAACAAAAGTCATAAGCATGATTGTTTAATATCAAAGTCACACATTACATATCAAAACAAAAAGAACCACTAGGGTTCACCAATATACCCAAAAAAGGGTATGCAAAGCAAAAAAGGAAAATAGCTTTTTATTCAAATGGGAAAAACTCCATCAAACTCAATGCTTTACAAGGGGGAACAAACCCCATAATTATAATACACATGAGAGGTTTTAGAGGGAGTCGTCGGGCTCTAGAGCCGTTGGGTGTCTAATGACTTTCTTAGTATATTGTTTTTTGACTTTGGTCAAAAAGCAATAATGGCTAAAAAGGTCCAAAAAGAAAAAATAAATTCTATCCTAATTAGATTCTAACCTAACCTAACTAGAATACATAACTAGACTAAAAAGACAAAAAAATTACATATGAGATTACATAGATTACATAGATTACATATTTTAACATGGAGAGGGTCCAACAACTGGAAATCTGTCCGTTCGACTAGCCTTCAATGGCTAGAAATCTAGCCATTGGACTAATATATATACATACTGTCTATCTATCTATCTATCTATCTATAGATCTATCTATCTATCTATCTATCTATCTATCTATATATATATATATATATATGTACACACACATACGTAGTGTAACGACCCTAACTCATACCCCTTAAAAAAGTACGTTTTTTTTTAAAACCATTGCGGAAACATTCCCAGAGACCCGAGGCTTTTACAGTTTCACTTTCCATTGGGTAACTCAACCAACTACAAGGGATCTTACACTTATCATCCAAACAATAACAAACCAAATTTTATTAATTAAGAAATAGTAGTTTCGAGACAATTGATAAAAAGAATAAAAATGCATGAACAATTAAATGTAAATAAAAAGTAAGGAAAAGCAGAGCCGCGCTGTCCCTCTGTGAAGTTGTCTAGCAAACATGTAACATTCATAGCTCTCCTAGAAGCGAGTCATTTCACTCGTAGCTCTCCAAAAAACATTGGGTTTGGATCCGGATCCAAAATCCAAACCCATACCCAAAATGAAAATGGATCGAGATTTGGCTTAAATCCAGATTAAAGTAGGTCTTAAATAAGATCCAAATCCATAATAATTCAGATCATATACATCGGATCCAACCCGATCTAACTCCGGATCCATTTCGACAAACTGCTCAATTTTTGGAAAAATGCGATTTTTGGGCCAACCATAGCCCGAATTTAGAAAAGTAAAATATCATTGCGCTCAGAATTCCGAGACGCTTCCAATGACATATTACACGAATATCAAATTATGAATCACCCGAAAATAACCCGATTTTTGCTCGTATTTCGCTTGAATTTAAAAGTAAAAAATAAAACTCTTGATCTCGCTTCGATTGGCTCGTTGCGACCTTGTCGATAGGACCTGGGCCAAGCCCAGACTCAAAGACATCAGTCTAAAAACCAAGCCCCAAACAATTTTTTTTCTCCTAGACTTGGCCAAATCTTCGAAAAATCATAATTTGGCTAAGTATGAAAAAACACGATATTACACGTAGAGAAATTGGTAGTTGCTCACACGTTAGGTGCTAAATGATACATGCTAAATGGGTTTTTCTGCCCCTTCGGTGTTTTTTTCGCAGTTCTGACCCCATAAATGTGTTGGGCATGGTCGATTTACAAGGAATCCACACCTAGATCATGTGTTTTCAATGAAAAATTGATATTTGGAGCCTAAAAACTTTACCCATTTACCACGCTCATTTAGCACCTAACGTGAGAGGCTACCAATCACTCCACATACGTATATATATAATAATACATAAAAAGTACATTTATCTTAACAAGCGAGTCCCACACATCAGAATGCATCAATTCAAATAGGTTTTTAAAAACAAAGGTTCTATTTGTAAAAGGTAAACACTTTATTTTTCCAAAGATGCAATCACTACATGTAAATTCTTTTTCATTACAATTTTTTTTCAAGAATGGAAAAAGGTATAATTTAGATGAATATGGATACCCTAATCTTTTGTGCCAGGTTACAGGGGCATAATTACAAAAGATTTAGATGGTAAAGTTAAAAAGTCTATGTAATAAAGATTTTCTCTCCTAAGGCCTTGCCCATCAAACTTCATTGACTAGAGATCCTGCACGGAGCAACCCTTAGATGAGAAGGCAATTTCACCTCTATGGTAAAAAATTTATGAAATGAAAAATAAATTTAAATTCAATTTAAGAATAATTCTAAATGCACAACAAAATGAACTCCAAGAGTTGAAACATAATGCATTTTGACAAAAATATAAGAACAAAAGTAAAACACATTGAATGTGAATGAATATCTTCATTAATAAAGAACACTAATAAAATACAAAAGAAATTAAATAAAATCCTCACTACAAAATTTTCAAAACACACAAAATGCTTAACACTACCCATCACTCTCTCAACCCTCACACACCCTGTAATGTAAGGAAAAAAAAGAAAAAAAGAAAAAAAAAATTTGAGTCCGACATGTGTTGGACACGCAGCAGGCACGTGTCTTGGTCGGTTGACGACTCTGGATCCGAGCCCAGCCTGGATCTGGCTTTTCGAATTTTCGAGAAGCTGGTACACCCCCCTTTTTAAAAGGGTTCGGGTGTCTCGGGCGAGGGCATTTGCCCTCGCTCGATTCTCTCTCCTCTCTCTCTGTCTCTCTCTCGTTCTCGGCTCAGCTCCAGCGACCCGCCGACCGACGATCGCTCGATCGGCCATCCGACAACCACCTTGGTGGTGGTCAGCTCCCCTCCTCCATGCTAGTGTCAACCACCGTCTTCTTCTTCTTCTCCGGCGACTCGCCGCCGGACTGCTACAGGTAGGTGTCCTTCTCCCTCTCCCCGAAGTTCAGGTTCGTTGGCAGGGGGCTTGGCCCCCTGCTGTTGTCCGTTCGTCGGCAGGGGGCCTGCCCCCCTGCCATTGTCGGTGTGTCGGGGGGAGGCTTGCCCCCCTGTCACCGACGATGGGTCGGCAGGGGGTTTAGCCTCCTGTCGCCGGCGATTTCGTCAGCAAGAGGCTTGGCCCCCTGCCGTCGTCAGTTTGTCGGCAGGGGGCCTGGCCCCCTGCCTCTGTTTGTGTGCTGGCAGGGGCCTGGCCCCCTGCCTCTGTTTGTGTGCTGGCAGGGGGCGGACCCCCCTGTCGCCTCTCTGTGCCGGCAGGGGGCGGAGCCCCCTGTCATTGCTTCGGCTTGTCGGCACGGGGATTCGCCCCCTGTCGCTGTTCTGTCTGTCGGCAGGGGGCTTGGCCCCCTGTCACCGACGGCTCGTCGGCCGGGGGCTTGGCCCCCTGCCACCGTTGGTTTGCCGACAGGGGGCTTGGCCCCTTGTCGTCGTTTTGTTTGCCGACAGGGGGCGGAGCCCCCTGTCGCTTTTGTTTGCAGGCAGGGGGCGGAGCCCCCTGCCTTTGTTCGGCTTGTCGGCAGGGGGCTTCGCCCCTGTCACTGTTTTGTTTGCCGACAGGGGGCCCCGCCCCTCTGTCATCCTTTGTTGCTTCTGTGTGCCGGCAGGGGGCTCCGCCCTCTGTCGCCCCTGTTTGTCGGCAGGGGGCTCCGCCCCTTGTCGCCGATTGGTGGCCGCCTGCCGCCTGGGTTGTTCGTTAGGGGCCCTGTCTGCCTATCTCTGCTTGGCGGCCAGGCCCTTGTTTCACTTTTGACTTATGCTAACCTCTTTAGCGTGTGCAGGTTGCACGACGGAGCGCCCGCGTGTCTCGTGGCCTGAGACCCTTCGAACTTACGCTCGCAGGCGTGCAGGAACCCGCGACTCCCCAAGGTAGGGGAAAGTTGCGTGAAAGGACTTCGAATGAACTAAATTGAACTAAAGGAAAGATAATTAAACAATATGCCTATATACGTATATGTACGTTCTTTTAACTCAAGGACGCGGTTTCGCGATCCTTGTCCTGTTTACTTTCCAGCACTTTACTTTCTACTGCCGCCGCGCTATATGTGCACAAGCTTTCTTTTCTGTCTTTTAAACTCAAGGACACAGTTTCGTGATCCTTGTCCTGTTTACTTTTCAGCACTTTACTTTCTGCTGCCGCCGCGCTATATGTGCCCAGGCTTTCTTTTCTGTCTTTTAAACTCAAGGACGCGGTTTCGCGATCCTTGTCCTATTTACTTTCCAGTACCTTACTTTCTGTCTTTTAAACTCAAGGACGCGGTTTCGCGATCTTTGTCCTGTTTACTTTACAGCACTTTACTTTTTGGCGCCTTGGCTATTTATGTTTCAGCACCTTACTTATTGCCCTGCTTGCTTATGCTGACTCACTTCTTGCTTGTGCCATATAGACTTCGATTATGCTATTGTTCTGCCTTGCAGGTACCCCTAGAAATTGCTGTCAGCACTTGAGCTCCTTTAAGTATTTCTGGTGGCTTGTGGCTATAAACTTAGTCGCATCTCTTGGCAGTGTTATGCGATGCTATGATGCGTAGCATAAAGTGAATGGGCCCTATGTTCTGCTTTTGGATATCTCACTAAATGATAAACATGCGCCTTCACAGGCAAGATGCTCGAATGGGTCGAATAGACCAGGACATATAGAGCAAGGCGATGATGATGAATAACCCTTCATCGTGCTTGTTCGAGTTGGTTCATCGAAAGAGAGGATGGATGGTACAAAACCTCCGGTGGACAGACCATTCATGACTATTTCGGGCAAAGATCCGGCTTCCCCAGTCATCGGAGGTAGGGGAAATGACGTTACCATAAGTATCCTAGGTGGTAGTCGACCGACACTTCTGCAGAAGTTGGATGCATCTGTGGGCCCTTTCTAGCCTTTGGGGACTTACTCTCTCGACCACTGGTCGTCCCCTTAGGATCGAACTCAGTCAGTCCTTCGGGGTATAATAAAATACATAGCATAATGAACCCCCGAACGGATCTCGGCTGTTTCTACGTTTACATATTGTGCGTACCCACAATGTTCAGATAATAATCAGATCACAGTATGACATGCTCACAGTTGTTGTTTGTTCTTTGCGCAGACTGAATGTTTTTACCTTACTATCAGTTTGTTGTTTGCGATAGTTGGAAGGTATGCATGATAAGCCTGGTTGTGATTGCTTACAGTTAGATTATTATCACTGTAACACTAGTTTGCTTGAGTTCATAATATATTGATTAGCCTTGCTGTTCACTTGCATAGGTTGTATCAGTTTCTACTTGCTTCTATTCAAGCATGATTTAAATTAGTTCATTTTATTCCTTCTACGTACCTATCAGTTTTCAGGACTGACCCCATTCTTTATGGGTGTAGGTGACAGGTAGCTCTTCTTACAGGCGGCGGTGCAAATGCTACGTGGTCAAAGCCTCGCCTCTCTCGTTGACACGCTGGCTATTCGATTTTGGGGGTGGACACCCTTCTGCCTTGTATAAACTAAACCCTTTTTATGAATGTACTTTTTTCTATCTTCTGCTCACTATCTTGGCTTAGAAAAATAAGCTTGTGTTTGCGCTGAGTCTTTTTGCTAACGTACTCAGAAGAATTGACTTGTGCTTTTTAATCCTTTGGTATCTTTAAAAATCTTTGCTGCAAACTCTGATTTTCGAAGGTATTTCTATGTAAACCTTTTTCTCTCAAGTCGAACTTCTGGGGCGTTACAACTTTTGGTATCAGAGCCAGGACGAGAACGGTTGAGCCTTGATCATCGAGCTTTCCACCGCACTGTAATTAGACGCTTAATTTTTCTTGCTTTGATAAATTAATGCATTGCTTTTACTTGGATCAGTACTTGTGTGTGATGGATCCGTCAACTGGTCAGAGTGGCTATCACGGCAGGGGTGGTCGTAGAATGCGTGCTCGTTCGGTAAGAGGTAGGGGCCTCTTTTTTGAAAGAGGAGGACGTAGCATGTCCTGGGAAGAGTGTTGGGCTAATCGCTCACCCCCATCGACCTTTACGGATGAGACAGGTAGCCCACTACCCCCAGAATTTCAGGTACCTTTGGCAGCAACCTGGTCCTCGGTATATGTTCGAGTAGGAGGACATCTACCCTCGCAAGTCCAGGCAGATCGGCAAGCTACGCCGAAATTCTCTGATGGTAGTGGTCCCATCCTAGTACCACTTGAGTGCGTCTTTTGTGGCGAGTCCGGACACACTTTAGACTTTTGTCTCCTTAAAGAAGAGCACGATAAGGAAACTGCAGTCGAGGATTCTACTATAGCCGTCATCCCTGACCTTAATGTGCCATATCTGCCTTTGGCAGTCCTCGAACAACCTTTGCCCCAAGTGATCTCAGAGGGCCTTGCGCTCCCAATTCCTGGTGTTGATTTTTCAATCAACATTTCAGATTCGTCCACAAGCGGTTCAGTCTCACTGGACTACACACCTTCGACTCCGATGTATGATGTGGAGGTTCCCCCAGATGAGCCACTCCCTTTTGTCTCTCGACGCAGGTTTAGGCGTACGGGGAATAAGAAGGAATATTTTCGACAGTTTGAACGTCCATAGAAGGAAGTGTTTGTAAATTTTTGTTCAATTTTTGTAAGAGAGGCTGCGAACTTTCATGCGGATAAGTTCTTTCTTTTGGCTTGTATACCAGCATCGCTGGGATTTTGTATATGCAGTGACTTGAAGATCTATAAAGTACCCTTTGTTTATTAATTGTCTTGGTATATTCTAACGTACCTTATGTTTATTTTTAAGGGTGGCTCGACGACCAGATGAGGATTTGACAGAGGACGGGCTCGAACGTAGGGGATTCATTATGGATTCTCTGAACGCGTTGGCCGAAGCGATCCGAAACCAGGGGACTGCGCAGAGAAGTCAGGCTCCTGAGCAGGGGGTCTCCTTCGAGAAATTTCTAAAATTAGATCTTCCGGTTTTTTCCAGGGGAATAGACCCGGATGCGGCAAAATATTGGATTAGTGAAGTCGAGTGAGTCTTTGACGTCCTCACAGTTCTTGAGGAGAAAAAAACTTTATTTGGGTCCTTTCGTTTAAAGGACGATGCTCGTATTTGGTGGGATACCACACGGAAGATTCGATTCTCGAGCATTGGCACGGTGCCTTGGGAAACTTTTAAAAAGGCGTTCCTTGACAATTATTTTCCCCCTCATGCAAGGGAGAAAAAGAAGATCGAGTTTTTGGAGCTGTGTCAGGGTAGCTTGACTTTGAATGAATATGCGACAAAGTTTCAACAATTAGAGAGGCATTGCCCCAACCTCTTTGTTTGAAAGTCTTGAATTGCCTTTTCTCTTTCCTCTCCAGTAGCCTTCATTTGATCTCCTTCTTTCTTGGTGAGCTTAAGTTGGGGTTAGGGACTAGGTCCATTAACATACCCTCATAACTTTTTTTTTCCCCTTGAGATGGTTCTCCATTGCGGTAGCCCACATTGGGTAGTTTGAACCATTCAACTTGAAGGAAAACTCGATCTTTGATTCACTTTCGGACATGGTGGTGATGGACATGAATATAAGGTCTTCTCACGAACCGTAAAGAAAGAGGCTAGAGTACACACCTATAAAGAAGAGAGGAAGATACAAAGCAAATAGGATCAAAGAGTCCTATTGCCTATGATACCATGCTTAGTTGTCATAGGCGCTAGGCAGTGAGCCCCTAAAAAGGCCTAGGCAGTACCCAAAATAAAATAATAAAAAAAATATAAGAAACATGTATATTGTCTTCTCTTTCTTCTTCTTCTCCTCCTCCAAGAAGAAAATAAATGATATGTCTTAAAAAAAATATATAAAAAAAAGAAAAAGACTAAGCTTAAAAAAAAAGCCTAGGCAGTGACAGCCTAGGCGACCTAGGCGGCAAATAGGGCCACACTGCCCAGACCTGGTCGCCCAGGTGGTGGGGCTGCGCCTAGGCACCACCTTTGACAACTAAGATACCATGTAATGGAATCAAAGAGCACAATAATACAAAAAGCCTCTAAGGGCAAATAACACAAGCCATTAATGACAAATACAAAGAGAATCACAATATCACAAAAGCCTCTAAGGGCTAGAGCACATCAGCCACTAAGGGCCACACAAGCGCGCAACACATTATAAAAATATTAAAGTTATTAATGGCTAATGCTTAATAAAAGCATGAAACAAAAGCTAGAAAACAATGGACAAAAATGCATTCTTCTCCTACAACACAAAAACATAAAGAACAAATATATATATATATATATATATATATATATATATATATATATATATATATATATATATGTGTGTGTGTGTGTGTGTGTGTGTGTGTGTGTGTGTGTGACATAAAAAAAATAAGATACATACATATATTCTTATATATATTTATATATAAAAGTCACTAGAATATGAGAATTGAAAATATGAGTACTGTGTGAACCGTTATTTTCATGATTTTTTTGTCTTCTCTTGAATCTGACCGTACAGATGTGATCTACATGCTTGGTTTTATAAGGACCTGCTATTGAATCATCCGATTATGATGCATAAATGATATTTTTTAAGACTTTCAAATCAATGGCTCATAATCTTCATAAATATTCAAGCATTCAAAATTCACATTTTTCATTGAAAATACACGATCCAACAGTTGATTCCTAGCACATTCACCATGCTGAACACATCTACATGGTTGGATTTGCAAAAAAAGCGTTGGAAATGCTCATATTTCTAGTTCTCATATTCTAGTGACAATATATATATATATATATATATATATACACACCGACATTGTTCGCCATGCTGAACACATCTACATGGTTGGATTTGCAAAAAAAGCGTTGTAAATGCTCATATTTCTAGTTCTCATATTCTAGTGACTCAATATATATATATATATATATATATATATATATATATATATATATATATATATATATATATATATATAAACACTGATATTGTTCATCATTTTCCCCATTTTATTTTATTTTTCTTGACTGGGGTAGCCAACGGGGTTGTTCTCTTCCTTTTATTACACCAGTTTTTGGTCTTGTTGATGCCTTCTATATTCCATCTCTTTCTTAGTTTACTTTTTGGGCTTATATATGTCTTCTTTCCATCCACATTAACAGAAACTATACATACCTATTCTGCACCTGCACCCTCTTTTCATTCAGCATTTGTAAAATTCAATAATGTATTTGCACATGTCAATACAGAAGCGTAATGACAGTTTTCTTATGATTTTCATGCAATTTATAGGCTTGTAAGAATGACCTACTAGAAATTAAACAGTCTACTTTGGTTTTTTACTGAAGAATGCTTTTTTTGCTGATGGACAGAGATATCATGCTTATTTTATGGATGAGGTTGAGTCCTGGGTTATCATTTTAGCAGGTATTCTGTCCTATTTGGGCTTCCATAGATGTTGCAAAATTTATTTTATATTTCTTGTTCTATCATTCTTAACTTAATGCAGTTAAGTTTGTTTATCTTGTCCTAGTCTTTGGTTGCCAAACACAAGATATATAAGTTTGTCTTCACTTTTGCATTTACTTATATATATATATATATATATATATATATATATATATATATATATATATATATATATATATATATATATATATATATATATATATATATATATAACTGTCCAAGCCAAGAAAGGTACAAAGCATCCAAACCACCTTAAAAAACCATTTCTAGTAGTTTTTTGGCAAATATGACTGCATAGATGTGACCTCCATGGTCAAAAACCATTTCTAGTAGTTTTTTTTTATGCAAATCTGACTGCATAGTGGATTGTTTAACGAAGAGTGCTCACTTTCTTTCGATCAAAATCAGTCAAATATTGGAGAGCTTGGCCGATGTCTATGTAGATGAGATAGTTAGACTTTACAGGGTGCTGCGTTCGATAGTGTCAGATCGAGATCCGCATTTCACATCTCGATTTTGGCACCAATTGCAGAAGGCTTTAGGCATTACGTTGAAGTTTAGTACTACGTTCCACCCACAGACGGATGGGCAGTCAGAGCGTACGATCCAGACGCTCGAAGACATGTTGAGAGCATGTGCTTTGGATTGGGCAGGCGATTGGGACAAACATGTGAAGCTTGCAGAGTTTTTGTGTAACAACAGTTTTCATGCCAGTATTGGTATGGCTCCGTACGAAGCTTTGTATCGCCGACTATGTAGATTCCCTGTGTGCTGGGATGAGGTTGGAGTGAAAGCAGTGAAGTCTCCAGAAATCATCCAACATTATGCGGACCAGCTGCATTTGATCCGACAAAAGTTGATCGTAACGTAGAGCAGGCAGAAGAGCTATGCCGATCAGTGGCGTAGAGAGCTCAGTTTCGAGGTAGGCGATCATGTGTTTATTCGGATCTCACCTACGAAGAGTGTCTTTAGGTTTGGGAAGAAGGAGAAGTTGAGTCCTCGGTATGTCAGACCCTTTGAGGTTCTTGGTCGAGTTGGGGAGACCGCATATCGAGTAGCACTTTCTCCTCGGTATGTCACACCACGATGTGTTTCACGTCTCGATGTTGAGGAAGTATGTGCCTGACCCCTCACATGTGATTCACTATGAGACGATCGAAGTGCAACCTGACTTGACGACGGAGGAGAGACCTGTTGAGATTGTGGATTGTCAGGAGAAGGCGCTGCAGATAGGACGATCCCGTTCGTGAAGGTGCGCTGGCAGCATCACGGACTGGACGAGTGCACATGGGATCCTGAGGCATATATGCGTCAACATTATCCACACTTATTTTGTACGTTCTAATTTCGAGGATGAAATTCTTTTAAGGGGGTAGGGATGTAATGTCGCGTATTTTGATACTTAGTCATTTTATAATTTTGTCAAAAATTGGCTAAGTTGGGAGAAAAATCGTTTGAGGCTCGATTTTTAGACTGTTGTCCTTGAGTCTGGGCTTGGCCCAGGTTTTATCGACATGGTCGTAACGAGCCAATTGAAGCGAGATAAAGAGTTTTAATTTTGACCTTTAAATTCAAGCAAAATTCAAACAAAATTTGGGTTATTTTTGGGTGAAATTCGGAATTTGATATTTGTGTAATATGCCGTTGGATGCGTCTCGGAATTTTGAGGGCAACGATATTTTACTTTCCTGAATTCAAGTTCCGATAGGCCCGAAAATCGCATTTTTCTGAAAATTGAGCAGTTTGTCGAAATGCATCTGGAGCTGGATCGGATGGGATCCAAGGCATATGATCCGAATTATTATGGATTTTGATCTTATTTAAGACCTACTTTAATCTAGATTTAAACCAGATCTTGATCTATTTTCGTTTTGGGGATGAGTTTGGATTTCTGGATTTGGATCCGGATCCAAATCCAAGCCCCACGATTTTCCAGCTTTCAATTGAATATAAAACTTTAATTTGGGGTTTAATAAGGTTAGGGAGCCTTCTGGGTTAATTTGCTCATTTTTTGAAGATTTTAGATAATTTTAATTAATTAATATTTAATAAATAAATAATTAAATAATATTAATTCCAAATTTCTATTTTTGGGCTGAGTAGGACTTCTTAAAAGAGTCATTATTCTTGCTTAAGAGAGGTTAAGAAAAAGTTTTAAAAAGGAGAAAATTACCAAATATGGAAAAGTCAACCTTTAAAGAACTTTCAAAAAAATTGGAGAGAAAGAGTTTCTCAAATTGGAAACTCTCTTTCTCCAGCCCTTTCTAAAGGGCTGGAGAAGCGGGGGGTCTCACCCCCTCTCCCACTCATTATATAAAGAAAAAAAAAGAGAGAAGGAAAAAGAGAAAGAAAGAGGGAAAGAGGAGAGAGAGAGAGAAAGAGAAGGAGAGGAAAGAGAGGAAGGAGGAAGAAGAAGAAGATCTTCTCCATCCATCCAACCCCTTTTCTACCATTATTTTTCTCGTTTCTTTCGATCCACGCAAATGTACGAGTCTCCTCTTTTGAATATAAATGAGAAATCAAATGCATTTGTGTTGTTGAACTCGATATGGTGGTTCACCTTTCGGCCACGGTTTTAAGGAGTTTTCAATTACTTTGTCTGGGGTGGTGTTGTGACATAGCTGTTATTAGTATACGAAGAAAGTGACATCAATGAATGTTGATTTTCCTGGTGTCTGGATATTAGATGTTGATTTCTAATGTTTCAATGAATGCTGTTGATTTCTGATATCGGTAGAGGGACAAGTGTGGAACCGAGTAATAAAATATAAATTTTGTGTTAAGTTACAATTGAAACCTATGTTGGACTTAAAGAATTGTTGTGCTTGTTTTGAGTATCTGCAGATTTAATGGAAAGTGGAACTAAACTTGTGTGCATTTAATAGGGACGCACATTTAATAGAGACATGCATGCAAAAGAGAACTTTGATAATAACATAATAATTTATTCATTTATATGCATTGGAATCATACATATTTACTGTTCTGCATTAGTTCATGCATTCTTACTTATTCTGTCTCATGTGAGAACTTGTTATTGCATGAAATGCTTGAATAGTAAATAGTTTATGAGTTTGTAGTTGTTATATTTCATTTAAATACTTGCATGAATTTGATTTATACTTTTTCTTGTTTATTTGAATTTTTAGAGGAATTCGTACAAAGAATCCTTGATTCTTACCTATTATTTCAATGTTTTTCTTAGGACCTGGAGCTCAGTGATGGGGATTGTAATGACCCCAATCCAGACCCTTTTAAAAATGCAGAATATTTTTTTTTCTAGAAGTTGCGAAAACCTTCCCAGAGATTTGGGGTCCTTACAGTTCCACTTTCCATTAGATAGCCCAACCACCACAAACGAAGTTGCAATTATCATCTATATCAACCAACTAAAACTCTTTTATTAATGAGTAAGAAAATTTCAAAGACAAGGTTTTCTTCAACTGAAAGTAAAGTAACAATTGCAGAAATTAAAAGAACTAAAAGAAGCAAAAATAAAGCCACTCTGTCTTCTGCTGAAGCCGTCAAGCTCAAGTATGACTCTTATCCATCCTCAGATGCATGTCCAACTTCACTGTTCACCATTTCCTGTGAAAAACCAACAAAGTAGGGTGTCAGAACCGAAATTCTGAGCACAGCTACTTCTAAAGAAACCAGGTGAGAGAAAGAACATGTATAAGATTTCATGCATTGATTTGAGTGAGTGCAGATATAAAATTTTCAACATTCAAATTATCCATAACTACCAATAATTGCATATACCCATCAATCAAGAACAATAAAACAGTACATATATCAGGAACTAAATAATTAAACCTTGCAGCATGATTTCAAGAAGTAAATCATATGCTACTACCAAATCATGTCATGATATCAAGAGTGATTCAAACATGCATGATCTAATGCATAATAGAAAAATGCATGATTATGTGCAATGCATGATTTCTTCTGTTATCTTGCATTTAAGTTCCATCTTTCCATATGCATGCCCTATTAAATGCACACATCTTTAAGTTCCTCTTTTTAATTACCGTGTCCCGCGGATACACCAAACAGGTACAAACCCTGAGGTCAAGTAGGTTCCCAGGGTAGCTTAACACACAATTTGTAGTTTATTACTGAGTTCCAACTTAGCCCTCGACCGATATCAGGAAACAACACCATCCATCGGAACATCAGACCTCCACATCTAATGTCGGGGACACAAGGGACACCCCATGCCCACAAGTGCCACTTCCTTGGTACCATAAACTCACAGCTGTGACTAACACACCACTCCCGGGTAAAGTGGCAGACTCTCCCTAAAATCGTGGCCAGGAGAAGAACCTCAATATCGGGTTCAGGGGCAACAACGCACACGGAGTTTTTGTATCCTCACAGTCTCCCCAAGACCGGATATCTAAGATTCTCATACTCCAGATGAGATATCCCAGAATGTATATTACACTGTTCTTATTCATTATATTTATTTAAAGTTCATTCTTTAAGTTTGCAACACCATATGCAAAAGTAAGGTGAAAACCCGCATTCTCCCTTGCGGGGACCCCTTACGCGACTCCAGCCCGTATAAACAACTAGAACAGTGTAGTAATGTGCCATACCAACTTATGTGGTGTAAGTGATGCAGTCAAATTATACGTGAAAAGAAAGCAAACCCACGGCTCTCCAGGCCGATAATGGACCATTTAGGCCATCGATGCATCACATAATAAAACCAAGTAGTGTTTACCCATAACACTATGCCAATAATGCCAAAAGCATGTACACTCATGCAATCATAACCCAACCATATGCATATAATTTATCAATCATACACATTTCCGCTATATGTGTATTACTTACATCACATACGGGTATTAACCAACCCATATCTTCTTTTGAGTGTGTGAGTGTACATGTAAAGTTTCACATATTCATCAAGCATACATGCTCAAGAAGAAAATCAGTAACTGAGTCATGCCCGCATTCATGATTGCACAACCAGTATCCTGAGATAAAAAAAATAACATTTACCACTTATCGAGTAGAAGTGTAAGTTTATGAGTGTGTTAGAGAAGATGGTCGAGTTTACCAATCCCGAATCCCCCATCTTTCTAGCTAAAAATAGTCAATTCAGTCTATCCGACTGTATTTCAACTAATTATAATAAAATTTCACGGACTTCCATGAGAGAAGAATACAACTTGCATAATACCAGGGGCCGATGCCACAAAATGAATACATTCAGCTAAAGCAATAATAAAGATCCCTAATAATGTTAGATCTTTTTTTTTTTCCTCAAGAATGTTTTTCCCCAAACCGACTACTCATGGGAAACCCAAATCCAGTGTCTACCGAACACCCTAAGGTTTCAAACCTTGATCATTCATGTGATTCCCAGGAATTTATTCTTAAAGTGTTCATGCTTTAATCCATAATATACAACTACGAAGATTTCACAGAATGATTTATACCCAAATTCTGAATTTAAAACAGAATGGAACCTGTGATACATTTAACTCAACATCGATCTAGCATCTTATTATCTTAAACAGGTTTTTTTAATTTAGAGGGTACACAATGCAATTCCCAACAACCTGATTTGTAGTTCAAGTTCATCTCAAGATTCTGACTCTTATCATCATGAATATACCATCTCAAGACACAAATGAAATTATTATATAAGACCAGAAATTTTAGATAAAGCCTGCCATGATAACAAATTCAAAATATAAACTCTTAAGTTGTGGAAGCACCCACCCAATGCTTGGGCAGGACACTTTCCGAACCGGCTACCAGTCTGAAAATCTAAAATTTCAGAATGTAAGATCAGCAGTGTCATACCCGGTTTGAGCTTACACCATAGTTTTTATTCAGCTAGTAAGGTCTATGATTCAGAACAGTGCCCAGACATCTGTTGACAGGGGGGGGGTCCCCTGCTAATCCTCATACCATTAAAATGAACAACATCTAAAGTGCATTATGTAAATGTTTTAGATTTAAAGCATGCAGAATGTATACTTAAAATATTTCAGGAACATAGGCTTAAGAGTATCACTCTAGATCCCCAACTATCACCATTGCTCTCATGAACTGCAAATGAAATTAAGAGTTATTTTGATACAACTCATAATTGGTTGAGTCCAACCCTCAATACCTTAACACAACTCAGAAAAATCATAGACTTCAGCAGACCCATGATAAAAATGACACTTCACAGCCCTGAAGTTATGGTGAACCGAGCTGCTGATATGAAACTTTATCATACATAAACAAAATTTAACCCAACCGTTGCAACTTAGTATAAAGCCCATGATCAATACTACTGTAGTCAAATGAAAACTGTAAAAAGATACTACACAGAAAATAACTTAACGTTCATGGTTTTAATTCTATCAACATCCATGTACAGGAGAGTCAAATTTGCTTTAAGAGAATCGTGTTTACCCCAAAATCGACAGATCAAACCCTAGATTAGGCTAATCAGGTGCTTCCATACTGATTTCCTAAATTAATACACGCCAAACCAAAATCGGTGTAGAGCACGCATGTAAAATCAAGGATTTACATTGACAAGTTAAACCCTTATTGCTGTCCGAGTTAGGGCTTCCCCTATAACCCCTCACACGGAAAGATCCGAAACCTCCAATTCACCGATTTGGGGTTTTAGGTTTAGGGTTGATGTAAACCCCAAATCCTACCCTCAAACCCCCACATGGAATCGAACCTATGTTCGATCCCTCACCCGAAATCCAAGAAGCACCGTACATTTTTGAAGATTTCCCCGACGATCGAAAGCTGGAAACGCGAAGGTCGAGCTGCTGGTGTCGCTCCACGCTGCTGCCGTGACAGAGGGTGCTTGCCGTGGCCTGTGGTGGCTGGTGGCCAAAATTTGCCAGCGACCTCCCTGCCTCCGGCGCACGCACACAGACAGAGAGAGAGACGGGGAGAGATGGGGGAAGAGAGACTGAGTGAAGAGGGCGAGACCCCCTCTCCACTCCCCCCTTTATCGGCCCCAAGCCCCCTCCTTCTTTGCCGAGATGAGGGTCGGTTACGCCCTGCGTAACCCCCCCCTTTCCCCTTTCTTTTTCTGTTACAACAATATCGGGCAACCCTTATCGGGTTGCCCTTTTCTTTTAAAAGGGTTGCTACAAGGCACGACTCGGGTCCGGACCTGAGGCCCGTAACCCGACCCCAACCAATATGGATCCACAAGTTGGATCCAAATGGATCCAAATGGATCCAACTGTGGATCCTCAGATTAATTTTTAAAAACTTAAAATTTTATTTATTTATTTATTAAATCGAGGTTTAAATCAATTAATCCTAATTACCCCCTTTATGGGTCCTAGATCCGAAATATGGATCTAGGCCCAATTTGAATTATTTTATAAAAATTTTGGGTTTTACAGGGATGACTGCCACAGGGAGCCTGCGCGATCGCGTGACTGCTGTTATTTCTGGACAGTGTGGCTATATGATTTCACAATTTAATTTAATTACGTTCTCAAACATTGATTTATTGATTAATAAAGTTAGCTATTTAATTGATTGGTTCAACGTAAAGATCACTTTTGGTTTGTATGTTAAGTCTATGAGACTCTGCATCATTGGATTTTGGTTTCCGCAATTGTTTAAAAAAAAATTCACTTTTTACGGAGATGAGTTGGGGTCGTTACAGATATTCTATTGATACCAATTCATTGACACATCATAGAGATGACCCGTGAGGTAGCTATAGAATATGAATGCAAATGAGCCATATATACTGCAAATCAAGGTAAATCAAATATGAGCCTAAATTTTCAGTTCCAAGATGGATTTTCAATCCAATTTAGTATGTTGAACCCAAATATTATTCTATATGGCAGAACTAGATCCAAATTAAATATCAATTTAAAGCACATTTTATCAATCTAACATTTTTTTTGGGTTTGAAAAAAATAGGATCCATTTCAGTATTAAAATTGAGTTAACATTGTATTCATAGACCATATTAGATTTATAATTAGATCTGTAAACTTATCAAAATTTGATTCACATGTATATAATTTAATTTTTTTGTTTTCACATGAAAATCTAGTTCATGTTTGGTCTTAATTTAGATTTATTATTTTAAAACACAAATCTAGATCAACTATGATCAAGGTTTAAAAAGACTCAGATGTGGATTGAGTTGGACAAGCGAGAGAGAGAGAGAGAGAGAGAGAGAGAGAGAGAGAGAGAGAGAGAGAGAGAGAGAGAGAGAGAGAGAGAGAGAGAGGTCTCTTGCACCTCAATCAGTAAATTTCCTTTCCAAAATGGAAAACCTTAATTAAAAACCAAAATAGAAATAATCCCACATTAACTAAAAGTGCACTTTGCTGAAAGAGATTTGGGGAACAATTTTAGAAACTACATAACGCCCACAACAAAAATCTCATCAATTTATAATTTTTTGCATTATGGGGTATTTGGCTCAAAATAAAAGTTTTGATAAAATTTAAAAAAATACTTAAAGCCCACAGAAAACAATCTCGTCATTTTGAAATTGTTATAATGGAAGAAAATTTTTGTGCATCACTACCCCTCATCACTCCTTTATAAGTAGTATAGATATAAATATTAAAATATATGGATATCATATTTATATATATGTGTGTGCACATGCATATATATTATATATATGCATATATATATTTTTATGAATGTCTTTTGTAATGCCCACTAGGGGCAATTTAGTCTTTTTCTTTCTACATAAATAGACATGTCCACTATGGACATTTTTTGTCTTTTATTTTTCTTTCTTTTTCTTTTTCCCATTTGATTAGGGGTAAGAGGGTCATCCCAATAGAGTTGTTGGGACCATCCCCATCGGTCACAAATGTGACTGTTGGGGAGCTCCCAACAGCTCCATGGGGGCTCCCTTTCATCCCATAATGTGTATAAATAAGGGGTCTTTCTCCACCTTATTCTCAAGGCTTCTTGGAGCATTTTAATGCATGTTCTTTATATTTTTAAGCTCTCTGCAATACCCGGTAATTTTTAGAGATTTTGTTCAGATATAAATATCTAAGGTAATGAATATTTTTGACAACCTATTTTATGATTTTTGAATGAACGTTTGTGATCACATTGAAGTTTTGAGAAGAACGAAAGTGATTTCATAAAAAACGGAGTTCGTTTGCTCGTAAAACATGCTCGACAAAACTAATGGCAAAATCATAATTTTGAAGATCTATTTTATAAGTTTCGAACACATTGTTGCATACATATCGAAAACAAGCGGTATGCTCTCGATACTCACCCAACAAATTCAAGGATAAAATGGTCATTTCATAATTATCGCAGGGATAATTATGGCCAAAGGGTCATACCCATCTAGCCACCTATTGACTGAGTCCAGTCAACCTTGATTTAATGTGTATACAAGGAAAACACAAATAATATAATATAATATAATATAATATAATATAATATAATATAATATAATATAATTGGGCCTAGTTATATTAACTAAGTAAACTTAGTTAATATAATGTTATCATTGCAAAATTTTACTTTTGCAAGTCAAACTGACATTTGAAAAAGATTTTGAAAATAACTCGCCTCCGTTTTAAAATGCAGGATAATTCCGAAGAATAAGATTCACCTATCGGTACGAGGTTCAACCGTTCCTGACACCATAACCAGGGGTAATCAAACCAAGGATCAATCACGTGCTTTTCTTTGTTCAACTTATCTAAATTGATGTTCTATTTCCTAAATGCACGAAGAATCAGGCATGTGTTATGAAATTTTAAAAAATGCAGATTGGAAACATGATGTTTGCTTGGAATAACTGGAAATATTTGGATAATGGACACTTTGAAAATCGTGAATCATTTTGGAAGACATTTCTGAAGAAAAGGAAAATCTATTTCTGAAGAAATCTTGAAGTTTTGAGGAAATCGATTTCTAAGAAAACTCAAAATGACTTAGAGAAAGTTGATTTCTCTGAATTTGAACTTTGACATTGAGAATATAACTTGAAAAATCGTGAATTGAGTTTGGGAGATACTTGAAAAATCTTTGAAAAACCAAAGGTTTTTGAGAAAATCGATTTTTAGGAAAATCAGGGCAGATATAAGGAAAATCAATTTTTTTAAATGAAGTTGAGAAATAAATCAAAAGAAGGGGCGTGTAGCCTTGTGAAACTTTTATTTTCATGATGCAATCTAAACCTAGATGAATGAATGCTATTTTGATAAAATATTTTCTGAAGAAATTTTGAGAAATCATTGATAAAAGAATTTTTGTGTCTTATAAAGGTTTCGAAAGAAAACAAAGATGTTTTGAAAGATCTTTTCAGAAATTGGCAAAAATGAACAAAATACAAGACTAGAGTCAGAGTCTTAATTCAACTAAGACTCTAGCATAGAGTCCTAAATCAACTGGGACTCTGGGATAAAATTTTGAAACTTTAAAATTTGGTTTCTGCAAAGATAAATGAAGTTTTTGAAAGATTTTCTCAAAATTGAAGTCAGTGTTAGAGTCTTGATCCAACTGGGACTCTGGGACAAAATCCTAATTCGACTAAAAGTCTTAGAATTTTGAATAATCAATGAAGTTTTAGAAGTTTTTTGCAAAAACAGGGTGAACACTGAAATCAAAATCAAAGTCCTGATCCCACTAGGACTCTGGGACAGAGTCCTAATTCAACTAGAACTCTTAAAATTTAAGGTTTTCTTAGAAAACAAACAAAAGGGTTTTAGAAAACAGATGAAATAAGATAGAAATTGAAATCAGGTTCAGAGTTCTGATCCGACTAGGACTCTAGGGAAGAGTCTTAATTTGACTAAAACTTTAAGATTTTTTTTTGTTTTCTGAGAAGCAAATGATGAGATTTTAAAACGGACTTTTGAAAATAAGTGAAAATGAAATAAGAAAACAATATCAAGATAGAGTCCTGATTCGATTAGGACTTTGGGAAAAAATCCTGAGATTTTGAAACTCTATGATAAAATTGTAATAATTTTGAAATTTGGGTTCTGACAAAATAAATGAAGAGATTTTGAAAGATTCTCGAAAACAGGTAAAGATAGAAGTGAAAGATAGAATCTTGATCCGACTGAAACTCTTAAAAAAGAGTCCTAATCTGACTGAAACTCGGAAGAAGAGTCCTAATCTAACTGAAACTCTGGAATTTTGGGCCAAAACGAAAGATTTTGACAAATTTTGTTGAAAACAAGTAAAAATAGAGATAAAAAGCAGAGCTTTAGTCTTGATTAAAACTCTGTGATAGAGTTCTAATTCGACTGAAACTCTAAGATTTTGGCTCTTTTGAAAGTTAGATGAGAAGGTTTTCGAAAACAAGTGAGAAACAAGAGTAAAGGATAAAATCGGGATAGAGTCCTGATTCGATTAGGACTCTGGGAAAGAGTCCTAATTCGACTGGGACCCTAAGATTTTGGCCAAAATGAAAAGAATGGACAAAGGATATGACTACATCTGGTTTAAAATTAAAATGGAGTTTTGAAAAGGTTTAAAAAGATGAAAAGACATAGCCCTGATCCAATTAGGACTCTGAAATTTTGAGAAATTTGATAAATGAAGCAATCCGAAAGCGACACCACCTAGCTGGGTCTCATCTGAGGATCAGTTCAAAATTGATTTTAAAACAAATTCAGATTGTTTTTCTGAAGAAAATAAGATCCTGGGGGTTAGCAAATGAAAAATATCGATGCAAAACCCAGGTTTGTGAAATTGATCTTGAAAGAAAAGTTTTAAAATCAAATCTGAATTAAAAGATTTTGAAAAACAGGAGTGCTGAATCTCGAGAATGAGATGCAATGCCATGAAATCGCATGCAATGACATACAATGATACGAGATAATATGAAATGATATGCAAAAGGCAAACCCTGGATGAGGGATTTGAAATCCCGGACCCCTGGCAGAGATAAAGATTTGAACATTTCTGTTTGTAAGGCAAGAATTGATGATTGAAATCGAGTCCAAATAGATATTAAATCTTGGTTGCAAGATGAAGTATTGAAATTTATTGTAAAATTTGGGATATGAACAACCCTGGCTCAGATGTCGACCAACTGGTTCCCTGAAGGCTGCGGAGAGTGGGTCCCAGTGGCAAAAGAAAGGGCTTGTGAATGAAGATGAAAAATTTGGGGTGTTTACATATAACTAAGAGGCAACCGGTCCAGTTCATCCAACTGAACTGGTTGGGCCTTGGAACCAAGGTTGGATCACAATGGATTCAACTCAAGACCCATCTATTCACCCTCAAGGGGCGCCCACTGTTTTTGCTCCCATAGTCTATGAAAAATCACAAGTGCTGAAAGAAGTTCAACACTTGCGAATAGGAAGCACCTTGGTGTTGCCATTTGGCAACACCAAGGCTCTCTCTATGCCCTATTTAAAGGGCTCAACCTCCCTCTCTTTCAGCCATCAACCCCTTCCATTTCCTCTTCACTCGAGTGGCTCCCTCCACTCTCCCTTCTCTCCTTTCTTCACCTTCCTCACTTCCTTTTCCCTCTTCTTTATTTTTTTTCTCTTTCTTTTTACTTTGTTCATCACCACCATTGTTGGTGGTGTTGCTTTGTTTTGGCACCACCTAGCCATCCCATTAACCACCATTGTTGGTGGCAACACCAACCACCACGCCTGATAATGCAGGAAAATGCATTCATTATTATTATTAAATTCATGTATTTATGTGTATTTTACTGTGTTGATGCTCATGTTTATGATGTTTCAGCTGTCACAGAGCCACAATTCGAATTTCGTTGAATTCGAAGTTAAAACGACAAAGTTATAGCCGTTTTATGATTTTTGGAGTGCTCTTCGAGGAAAACCGGCCCAAATCCAGTCCAAATAACACTTGGTGGATCTTGGATCTGATCCATATGTGATCAACAACCCAATCCACTCAGATCCAGTTGTAAAGTTCCAAATAACCCCCTCATACTTGGCACCACCTTTTTTTTTGTATTTTAAAATAGAATTAGGTAGCTTTTTGAAATAGTTTTTAAATTAGGATTAGTTTTATAAGTTTTACTTAAACCTAAAAACCTATTATAAAAACTAAGAAGAGGGGGGGCATGAATCAGTTTTTGCCTTCTTCTACAGCATGCCCCTCCCAATGTGAGAAATGTGATGGTGAGATCCATCTCCAGTAACAATACTATTTTTACCAAAGGAACCAAGTTCGAGAGCTTACCAACATCCCCCGTAACATGGGTCGCTCCTTCTCAATCAACATACCATAATCCTTGATCATTCTGCTTCAAGTGCAACCTAGACAATGCTGTCAGCAAAAGTTGTTTCACCTCCCCATCAATTTTGGTAACATTATCTTCCTTCTTGCTCCTTGATCATTCTGCTTCAAGTGCAACCCAGACAATGCTGCCAGCAAAAGTTGTTTCACCTCCCCATCAATTTTGGTAACATTATCTTCCTTCTTGCTCTCAGTGTTTTGTGATGGTGAGATCCATCTCCAGTAACAATACCATTTTTACCAAAGTAAGGAACTGAGTTCGAGAGCTTACCAACATCCCCCGTAACATGGGTCCCTGCTCCTGAATCAACATACCATAATCCTTGATCATTCTGCTTCAAGTGCAACCCAGACAATGCTGCCAGCAAAAGTTGTTTTACCTCCCCATCAATTTTGGTAACATTATCTTCCTTCTTGCTCTCAGTGTTTTGCAACTTTCTTTTATTTTGAGGATTAAACCAACAATTTGCCTTAATATGCCCCTTTTTATTGCACAGGTAACATGTCGGGACAGCTCTTTGATTTTGGTTCTTCACATTAGAGTTGAACGACATATTCGGTGTGGGAAGCAAACCTGGACCTGCAAATCTACCACAACCTCTTCCTCCTCTGAAGCTATTTCCTCCACGACCACGACCGAAGGAGAACCCAGTAGCTAAAACATCTTGGGAATCAGATTGAGCACCAGAATCTTCAGCAATGCCTTTCAACGACATTTCGTATTGTAGAAGTTTTGCCCGAAGGTCTTCAAATGTGGGAAGCATGGGCAAGCACAACAATGATGTCACCAATACATGATAATTTGGGCCCAAACCATTCAATGTTTGTTGTACTTTATCCTTGTCCGGCACTTCACATCCAACAATGGCTAGTTGATCTGTAATAGTCTTCACCTTGTTCAAATATTCCATGATAGGTAGGCTGCCTTTCTTGAGAAGTTGGAATTCACGCTTAAGGAACAAAACTCTGGCTTTAGATACTTGACAGTATGTCTGTGTCAACTTGTTCCACAATTCCATCGATGTGCAGTCGTCGGGAATAGCAACTAGTACTTCCTGAGACAGGGTAGATGTGATGTAGGCAGTTAATGCCTGATCTTTTTTCATCCAAAAAACATAATCCGAGTTACTAACAAGCTTGGTAGATGCAGCCCCTTGTGCATCTGTTTCCTCCTTTGCGATGAACTCTGGTGGGGCTGGAATTGATCCATCTAGATGACCAAAGAGATCTTGGATCCTGATAAAAGGAACTATTTGTCTCTTCCAAGTCAGGAAATTGAAATTATTTAATTTTTCAGAGACAAGTTAGCTAAGGAAGTTTGATGACAAACCTAACTGGGTTGAAGAAGAATCCATGATTATGAAATACGTGAATATAAAGTAGAAAATGCTCTATGAAGGGATCAATCGAATGACTAATCAAGCTTCAAGATAATGTGACTGTTTAAATTCAGTCCACAAGAGAACTTGTTATAACAGAATTTGGATTTGTTGTCCTTTTTTTTTTGAACAGATATCAGATCACGTGAATATTCAAATTATCAATTCAATATTCATGAATCAAGCCACCTGAACATGCCGTGTTCGATTAGCATTAATAGGCTAAAAAAATTATTGTACCAAGATCACGATAAATCGTGTTTTCAGATAAATCAACGATCAGTTTTCAGATGAGAGAATAAGAAATCAGATTCTAAGAAAAAAGAATCACGAGTTTTGCTTGGAATATAGTATCGATTCAAGAAGATGGGTCATGATGAGGATTTAAACACAGAAATCACGAGTTTCAAGATGAGAATGCAATAGATAACAAACTTTTAAGAAGAAAAGACGTGTTTCAGATGGAAACACGAAAGTACTTTCAAGAAAAGATGGGGACGAGAAAAAGAAATCGTGCTTTTGGAAGAAAATATGATAACACAAATTGCGGAAGAGGAAAGATAAAAAAACAGAGAGAGAAGAATGTTTTCCTGACCGAAATCGGATATTCTCTATGGTCATACCTTTTGGAAGCAATACCCAGCCCTAGATCCAACCTTGCTTTGATACGATGTTAGAACTTGGGTTTGCACCAGACATGATCTGCAACAGGAGGAAAAAGTGAGAAGAAAAAGGTAGAAGAAGAAGACGTTGAGTCATTTTGGGGCCACACAAGTTCACGATTTTTTTTAATGCATACCTAACCTGATTCTTTATATTTATGTATTAGGTTACAAGGTAATTTGATTATGGACATGACTATCCTACAACAAACACAATATTACAAACGTGCCCTAGTAAGCACGTCAATCAAGCAATCCCAGTTCAGACCCAAACTGGTCCAACCCATTTCACGACACTTAATAGTTATCATTGCCGCCTCAACTCAACTAGGTTCCGCCGCTTCCCGCCAACGCAGTTCACCTTGTCATCACACGTCAAAATTTTGTTTGGAGGAAAATTCCCCCGGAATTTTTGGGAATTTTCTGTTTCTTATCATTGCGCCTTACAAAATAAGTTTTATCGCCAAATGCATGTAAATTCCGAATAATTAAATATATCTTCGAGACGTACATGCTCACTTATGTTTGAATGATTACAATATATATATATATATATATATATATTCAATTTCAAATTTGGTACATCTCGTATTTGGAATAAAATAGTAATAAAATACTAGTTTTTGCATACACCATTTTTTAATAAAATAATAGTATTTGCATGCACCATTTTTTAATAAAATAATAGTTTTTGCATACACCCTTTTTTAATAAAATAGTAGTTTGTTACACATCATACTCCGAATGAAATATTTTAAAAATGCACACGTTATACTTCAGATAAAATAATACTTTTCACATACTTGTCTCTTCAAAGAGAAAATATTTGAAGCATGCATAAAACTACGTGCATCTTTGCTTAGCTCAAAAATAGAGCTCTGGCTTCAGAGAACCCTACTGACAATAGAATAACTTACTCCGAATAAAAAAAAAATGGTTGCGATCCAAAAGAGGCCAAGGTTTTCAGAGATCTTTCTGTTGTCACAAGTACACAATAGTGTGTAGGGCATACTTCCGTTCTGGGATTAACTCGTGTACGAGCTTAAAATAAATTAATTCTCAAAGTGCGAAACAAAGAACTATCTTATAAATAAAACATGCCTACACACAAAACTTGAGATATTGATCCGCCACATTGACAAGTGCTCGTGTATAAAGAGCAATTACTGATTGGGTCAAATTCATATACAGAACTCTGGTTTTTACCCTAAAAGCGGGTACTTGGGTTACTGAACTCCATTCTGGCGTACACAATATAAGACACTTAAAATAATCCCTGTAACAAAGATAACCCTTCTGACCCATTATGTTCTGATCTCTATCTTGGAGAAGGTAGTTGGTACAACTTCGAGTGATTCTGTTCTGATTTTTTAGAATGAGGCATCCCAGTAGTCTCCACACACTCGTAGGTTTTCGGAGGCCGGGGCTATCCACGTGTCCTAGGTAATAGATCCCCAACTACTGCAGTAGTCCAGGATGCATCCTACTTTATGTTCTACCTTAGCGGTGATTCTCCCGGTCATGGGCCGCCCACTTTGGGTCCGCTTTAGTCAATTACTTGGGTTTAAAACATCTGAGAATAATATACCTCCGGAATGCTTCGGCTGGTAGCGATTGTCTTTCCCCACGTACCAGGGTGGATGGTTAATTATCGAAACAAAGACCTTTTGAATCATAATTTGAAATAAAAATATGCCCTAATTATGCAAACAATTATGTTTTGTATTTTGTCCTACTTTTCGGTGAAAATGCTCTATCTGAAATGTTTGAATATGTTTAATATTCTGAATAACCCAAATTTTGAACCTTCTGTACGTTTTGTCAAGAATGATGTAATAAGATTTTGTTTATACTCTAATAAAAGCTTTGTGTTACTCCACTCCTGTGGCTCGCTCAAAATTATCAATACCAGACTCAACATTAAAATCGTTTCTACTCTCAATATTTAAAAAGAAATTTTTTCAAAATTTTGGATAAAAATTTGAGTTTTAAATTTTGGGGCATCACAAATTCACATTGTGTGTGTTTTGTGCCTAGCCCTTTGTGGTTTATTTTATTTTGCCCATTAGTGGTTTCTTGTTTATGTGTTTGTGTATTAGTTATTGTCATTTTGTGACATTGCTCTTTGCACAAGTGTTTCATTACATGGTATCAGAGCCCCTAGGCGTTTGAACATTCTTGGGACTCTCGCTTGGTTCATTTTTTGTGTGCTTGTATTTTGCACACTTATTCTTGTATTCTCTCATTTTCTTCCATAATGGCCGACAAGAATACAAAGATTGATCTCTCATTCAAATGGAATCAGACTAATTATAGGATGTGGACAACCGCTATGGAGAACAACCTCAAAGGTAAAAAACTTTGGGGGCATGTATGTGGCACGGTTCCAAAACCTCAACTAAAGCTCACAAAGAAGGAAGGAGGAAGAAAAAACCTTCAGTGAAGAAGAAAAGGCCAAGGCCATTCAAGAGTACCAATCCAAAGTTGAAGATTGGGAAACTGAAGATGCCAAAATATTGGCATGGTTCATGAATAATGTGGAGCTCAAAATTTGTGCTAATCTTGCCAAATTCAAGAAGTCAAATGAAGCATGTTTTTTCATGAAAGGTATGTATGCTCAAAGAGACCTTGCTAGGCGTTTTTTTTTCCAAGAAAAGTGAGAGCTACCATGCAAGAGATATGAGTATTAGAGATTACTATAGTACTTTCTCCCCTCTATGGGATGAACTTGGTCTCCTTGAACCCAAGGAAGTGCTATTGCCATGAGGCGAGAGCAAATGGAGAGAGAGAGAGATTTTTTTAATTTATTCATGGGCTTAGGCTTGAATTTGAACAACTAAGAAAGTCCCTACTTCATATGGCTTTAACTCCTCTTAGTGAAATTCTTGCCAATCTATGTCAAGAAGGAACATGCTTGGCTCTAAAAAAGAATATTGATGAAGGGAACAATATGAGGACATATAAACCTCCTCATTTTAAAAAAAATAACTATAACAACAATGGTGGTGGAAGAAAAATCATGTGTCATCATTGTAATAAACTGGGACATCTTAGACCCGATTGTCCTAAGCTTAAGAGAAAAGTGGCTTTCGTTGGAGATATCTCATCAAATGAAGATAAAAAAGGGGATGGAGACATCAAGGACTCCATTGCTCAACTTGCGGAAGAATTTCAACAATTTGTAAGCAACAACTCTTCCAACCTTCTACTTCCGGTTTCGTGGTTGCATCAACTCTCGATATGTCTTTTTGGATTCTTGATTCGAGTGTTTCCTTTCATATGACACTAAATGCATCTCTTTTATCCGAACCCGACACTAACTCTTTTAAATCTTTTGTCTCTATGGCCGATGGTACATCCTTGGGATAGAAACTCTTGAAACAATTTTGAACAATGACAAAAAATTCTTTGTTTCGAAAATTAGAATTATTCTTAAACTTAACTTAAATCTTTTTTCAGTTTCTTAAATATCCGATTTAGGTTGTAGTGTCTATTTTTCATCTTTAAATTGCTATGTGCAGGATCTTCGGTTCGAAAAGCGGATTAGGCAAGGCCATAGAAGAGGAGACCTATACTATATGGATTTTTTGTCATTACCATCTAAGTCTTTTTGCAATTTGTTCAAACTAAGGATGTTGTCACTTGGCACAAAAGGCTTGGTCATCCTAGTCTCTCTAAGATGCATCTCTTCTCTTTTTAAAAAATTTTGTAATGAAAAGGCATTTACATGCAATGATTGCACCGTTGGAAAAATGCATTATCTTCCTTTTCAACATAGCAACTTCATTTCCAAAAGACCTTTTGGGCTAGTATATTTGGATGTATGGGGACCGACATCCATCATGTCTAAAGGAGGATACTTATATTATGTTGTTTTTATTGATGATTTCATTAAATACACTTGGGTTTATTTAAAAATAAATCCGATGTTTTTTCTATCTTCAAAGAATTTCATATCCTTATTCAAAATCAATTTCAAACTAATATAGCCATCTTTAGATCTGATTCCGAAAGAGAATATATGTTGAAAGAATTTCAAAATTATCTTAAACAAAATGACATTATTCATCGAAGATCTTGTTCCAAAACTCCTCAACAAAATGGCCTTGTCGAAAGAAAGCATAGGCTCCAAAGAATTTTTGGGCTGAAGCCGCTCCTTCCACAATATATCTTATAAATAGGATGCCATCCTCATCTTTAAATTTTTTTTCTCCCTTTAAAAGATTATTTAAAATATCTCCGAATTTCAAAACATTAAGAATATTTGGTTGCAAAAGGTTTATTCTTTTTCAAGGAAGCTTTTGATTGTGCTTTTATTGGATATGGTGAAAATAAAAAAGGATATAGGTATTATGATATTAAAAATAATAAAATTTATGTTTCAAGAAGTGTGACTTTTCTTGAAGAACAAAATGAATATGAACATTAACAACCCAAGGAAGATGATTATTCTTTCTTATTTGACTTGTTATCTAGAAATAACTCTAAAGATCTAATGATACAATTTGTGATAATGAAATTATGTATTATAACCTGTCACACAGACTCGGCTAGGGAGGCGCCGCACCCGAGTTGACATGCCCCGACACGGGTGCGGCTTCGGACACTGCCCGGACTTGATCAACGCCGAGTCGGACTCGGTCAATGAGTCGAGGCCGAGTTCGTCCTTGTTTTGGACTCGATCAACGTTGACTGAGTCCAAAAATGTCTATTTTTAGGGCAAAAAACAAAAAAAATGACCTTTTTATATATTTTTTTAAAAAATATATCTCAAACATAAGCCCCAGAAAAAACAATTTCTGGAACCCGCGCCGGGGGAGCCCCCGGACCCCCCTTTCTGCAAGGGCAAAAGTACAATTTGCAAAGTTTGTGAAAACACTCATGTTGGTGCCAAACTTTAGAGGACAATATCCACATATATGCACACACTTGATATATTATTATATATATATTAAAAAAAATATCTATATATATAGCAGAGTCCCCGTGTCCAAAATTTTTAAAATTGCGCCGCACCCGTGTTGCACCCGCACCTATGTGACATAGATTATAACCATTCTCATTGTAACACCCCAAAATTTCAAACTTATAAACCTTTCTAAAAAGTGTAAAAGACTGAAAAATTCTTTTCTTATTAGAGTTTTGTTTAGAAAATCAGCGAAAACAATATTTATTTTGAAAGACGAAAGGCAAGTTGACAGCCTTGGGCGCATTAGCATAAAAATCCACATTTCCAAACACATATAACTTGCAAACTTTTTAATAAGCCATTTGTATTAGAAATAACTTTAAGTTATACAAAATTAGGATTTCCTGAGGAAACCCTTGCCAAAAACCAAAATGTCCAGGACGCGAGCTGCGAGCAGAAACAGTGGGATCTCGAACCGTCTCGCAATCACGTCATCACCTGTCTCGCAACCTGTTTGCCACTTGTACCCATGAAATGGGTCAGTTTCACGAAAAATTGGTAGGTTCACAAGTAAGACAATATAGAACAGAATTACATGCATTTAATTCTATCTTGCTTAGTAGTTTATACAAGTGAAAGACTATATAAGAAATTCATCATTACAAGTAAAATGCTCCAGCTAGCATAAGCAACAATTAACAAATAATACACAACAAGCAAGAAGCATGAATATGATAACTTTTGTTTTGATACTTAGCTGGCCTGCGGTGCAAGGCACAAATCGTAAAAACAACTGAGACTAGTTCGGAGGTCTATTATGCCATGTATTTTCAAATACCCCAAATAGCTAATTGAGTCCGCTCCTAAGAGAACGGTCGGTGACCGAAAGAGTATTCTCCAAAGGCATATGTAAACAACGGATGCATCATACTTCTACATAAGTCTGTGGGATCTACCACCTAGGATAATTACTAGTAGTCTCGTTCTCTAACTCCGATGACTCAGGACACCGAGTCATTGCTCGAGGGGTAGTTGTTAACAACTTGTCTATCAAAGTTTTTGTACCATCCCATCATCTCTCTTGATAGGAAATAACAGGTCGAATGAGTGCTTTAGGTTTTATTTAACTGAAGACTCATTCTACATGCTCTGGTCTTTTCGACCCAACTCGAGCATCTTGCCCGTGAATGCGAGTTATCACTATTTATGTGATTACAATATTGTGTCATTAGAACAATTCGAGGTCATATGACCGTCTGATCCGATCATCGTAGTACTGACATGACACACATGTCTACGAGTACGCTACGACGAAAGGGGTATAGGTTTCTCAAAAGGAAATCCAACACCAAGTTTCGCAAAGATGTAATGTAATGCAAAAACTCCTTTGACATGATTTATCTTTCGAAACTGAAATGCAACATTTATGCTATTTGCACGCTATGAGATTGCCACTGAGTACTTTTGAAGCGGTAAAATATTATTTATTACTAATTAGTAATTACTAAATACTATTTGTTAGTTTGTATATATTTGAACTTTTTTTTTGCAGATTCATACAAAGAAAAGAAACCAACTTTTGCACAAGAAGTTGAATGATTTGGTTCTTGTGCAATATAATGGGAGATTGAAGCGAATATATGATGAGCGAATGAACAAAGGAGATCTCGACCCCATTGTCTTAAGAGAAGTCAATGATAATGATTTGTGCTAAGTGAAGATGGGGCAGTCTTTGAAGATGACATGTCACTTACATGAGATCTTGTTGATAAGGCATCCAGAGCGTCAAGGCATAGGGCGAGAGCAAGAACGTGCGCTATTAAAGACCTAAGAAAAAAAAAGTCTAACAAAGGAAAGAAGGTGGTGAACGTGAAAAAAGAAGAGGAGGAAGCTAGCTCTGTAGATGAAACTGAAGAAGAGCAACATATCGTTTAAGATGATTCAGATGATGATGATGGACTTTCAAGTTTATCATCTGAGGATTAAATTTAAGTTGTTATTGTAAACTTATTATAAACTTGTTGGGGTTCTTTAATTATTTTAGACTTGAACACACTTAAATTTAGTTATGTTATGTGTGTAGATTTTTGTTGAATATTTGCATGCTTATATTTTTATTTGGTGATTAATTGGTTATTTTTAATTTTTTGTATAGGGTATCAGTTGCATGGTTTGTTTATTCAATTGTTCTTTGTTTCATTTTTTAACATGGTTATCAGTTACATTGTTTTACACCTTTGTAGTGATTAGATTTATTAATTTGTGTTCTACGAGGTCGATGGAGGTCTTGGAAGATGCCTATCGAAAGATCCTGCATTGAAATATTATACACCAATTGACTTAGAGATGCCTCTTAAAGGAATAGTGAAGTGTTGATTTTATAATGCATGGAGGATTATATAGATTTAAATGTCATGTTGTGGGGGCATATCAACTCCACAGTGAAATTATATACGCATGACATTCCTTCGAATATTCGTGTTGAGCTTCTTACTAGTCTTGGAGAAGATGATGAAAGAAAAACACAAGTACATGCAACATTTGTAGGACAGAAATTGCCAGAGGAGGTCCCTAATTCAGAAGATGAAGATGACCCACCATCATCATCTCAAGCCACTAAACGATGCAATAAATGAAGGAAATCGTTGAAATGAAGTTTGCTACTGAAGAATGAAGATGACTTTTATATATAGACATGTTTTTGAACTCTATGTTTAGTTAAATGTATTGTGTTGTTAAATTTTAAATGTTTTGTGTTGGACAATGTATTGAGCAAGTTATTTAATATAATTGTTTTATATTGTTCAACAACATATTTTGTTCTGCTATTGCTTATTGTTGATTGATTTTATGTTCTATACATATTTGTTATTAATTTTAATAGTTTGTATATAAATTAGTATGTTTTTTTTATTTGGGGTACCGCCTAGAGCGCCTAGGCCTCGCCTAGGTTTTTTAGGAGGCTCACTGCTAGGCTCCGCCTAGCGCTTATGACAACTAAGGTGCCACATGGCACCCTCACACTCGACCATACACTAATGTGGGTCCTACATCAAAATCGTGTAGAGGGGTTGGGCTCTATCCCAACCTCCTCTCAAAAAAAAAAATCCTTGGAATAAACTCTTTAATTTTCTAAAATAAATTATATAAAATATTAAATTTATGGAGTTATGCCACTTGGCATTCCCATAAGCAACCAATGAGAGCAAGAGAGAGGACTCTAAATTCGTGTAAGGGGTTTGGAGTCTATCTCTAGCCCTCTTAAGATAGAATATTCCCTGGATCCCATTAATATAGTAATTAATTAATACAATATATACATTGTATTACCTAAACTAGGCCTTATGATATTATTATTATTTTTATAAACATGAACCTCTTTCCCAAAATCCTATACAAGGAAGACAGTCCTTCCAAAAACTTAAGCGACCCACTTAATTAGGGATTAGTTCATTTTTTGAACTTAGGTAATTTTATATTTTTGACTTAGTTAATAACTAGTTTTACTTTTAGATATGTGGAGAACTTTACTGGAGTCAACAGGAGCTGAGGCAGAGAGAGAGAGGGAGAGAGAGAGATCGGTTGAAAAAGAATGTAAACTCGTTATTTGATTAGGGCTAATCTCTATGTTGAATAGAGAGAGGTCAATATAAAAAATTACATACAAGTCCCTTATTAAACAAGAAATATCAAATAGCCTACTTTTAAGAAAACTTAAACTTAAAACCTCTTAATCTCACACTACCTCTCAAGCTGGAGCATAGATATCAATCATGCTCAGCTTGTCACAACATTTTGAGAAATTTGGTCTAGCAAGAGGCTTTGTAAACATATTTGCAATTTGGTCCTCCGACTTTAGATATTTGGTAGTGATATGACCAGCTTGAACCATATCTCTTATATAGTGGCAATCAACCTCAATATGCTTTGTCCTCTCATGAAAAACATGATTGTTCGCTATATATGTGGCAGCCTTGTTATCACACATCATGGTCATAGGAGAGGAAACCTTCACTTAAGATCATTTAGAACCGTACAAACCCATATTAATTCAGCAGCTGTTTGGGCCATAGCCCTATATTCTGACTCTGCACTCGACCTAGCAACCAACATTTTTTTCTTACTTCTCCATGAAATTAAGTTATCTCCCAAAAACACACAGAATCCTGTGGTAGATTTTCTATCCACTACAGATCCTGCATAGTCAACATCAGAGTAAGCCACTATCTCCAGAGTTCCACCTTTCTTGAATAATAACCCTTTTCCAGGAGAAGATTTTAAATACCTGAGAATCATTATAGCTGCATTCCAGTGTACCTCAGTTGGTTTGTCCATAAATTGGCTAACTTTGCTTACTGCTAAAGCAATATCAGGCCTGGTCACAGTTACATATAGTAACTTACTTACTAGTGAGCGATAGTTTTTGCTATCAACCGGTTTCGACCCTTCTTCAAACAACTGAACTTTATGGTCCATGAGAATATTTGCTGGTTTAGCTCCCAACATTCCAGTTTCCTTTAATAAGTCAAGAACATACTTCCGTTGAGACAAAACCATCCCTTCACGGCTCCTGGCAACTTCTATACCCAGAAAATATCTAAGTGAACAAAGATCTTTTGTAACAAAGTGTTTTTGAAGATGAGCCTTTGTAGCTTCAATATCTTTCATATCATCTCCTATAAGAATGATGTCATCCACATATACCACCATAACAACTATGCCTGAGTTAGTTTTCTTGATAAATAATGTATGATTTGCCGCTGACCTATTAAAGCCAAAACATGACATCACCTCAAACAACTTTTGAAACCATGCACGTGGACTTTGTTTCAAGCCATATATCGCCTTTCTCAATCTACACACCTTCTGACACTCCCCCTCAACCTCGAATCCAAGAGGTTGTTGCATGTAAACTGTCTTAGATAGATCCCCATATAGAAATGCATTTTTCACGTCTAATTGACACAAACTCCAACCAAGACGAATGGTGCCCATCCGTGCAACAAGAGAAAAAGTTTCAAAGAAATCAATTCTATAAGTCTGAGTATACCTTTTTGCTACTAATCTGGCCTTGTACCTTTCAATAGAACCATCCAATTTGTACTTTATTATATATACCCATTTGCATCCAACAATGTCAGCATCCACTGGGGAATCAACTAGATCCCATGTATGCTGAGACAATAAAGCATCCATTTCTTCTTGCATAGCCAGCTTCCATCTGTTATCTAGCTCTGCTTGGTGATAGTTCAGAGGAATAGTTTCAGCAGATAAGGCTGAAATAAAAGTTTTCATGTGATTTCCAATTCTGACATTGGACACAAAATGAGATATGGGATATAAAGTACATTGTCGTGTCCCCTTTCGTAGAGCGATTGGCCTGTTATCATCATCATGAAGATCACTGTCATCAGTAGTACTTACCTCAGGAGAAGAAGAAGACGAAGGCACTGAGAGAGGTGGAGCTCTACGCACATATACCAATGGAGGATTATTAAATCGTGAAGAGGATGAAGTTTGAATCGGTAATGAGGGCACAGATTCCAAAGGAAAATGAGGTATAGGTAATGGAAAAGACTCAGCCAGATCTACTTGCATCTGGGAACCGGTACTAGAGTAATAAGGAATGGATTCCAACAAAGATACATCCCCACTGACATACTCTCGGCGAGAAATTGGATCATAACATTGATATCCCTTTTGTTTTTTTGGATAACCTATAAATACGCATTTTGTAGCTTGAGCAACTAATTTATCACGGTCAGGGCCAAGTTTGTGTACAAAACAAACACATCAAAATATTTTAGGTGAAAAAGAGAAGAGTGGAGCATTAGGTTTTAAGATATGTAATGGAATTTGATCTGCCACAGAAGATGAAGGCATGCGGTTGATCAGATAACAAGCAGTGATAACCGCATCACCCCAATATAATGCAGGAACATTGGATTGTATCATAAGGGTTCGTGCGACATCAAGTAGGTGCCTGTGTTTTCGCTCAGCCACACCATTTTGTTGAGATGAATAGGCACAAGTAGTTTGGGGTTGATTGCCATGATCTTGGTAAAATTGTAACAGGGCTTTTGATTTAAACTCAAGAGCATTACCAGTGCGAACAATCTTGACAACAGTTTCAAATTGAGTTTTTAATTCAAGAAATAAGGATTTTATAATACTTGGAACTTCAGATCTTTCTTTTATTAAAAACACCCATGACAACTTAGAGAAATCATCAACAATAACAAGATAATATCAACATTGAGTCCTAGTAGGGATCTTACTAGGACCCCATACATCTGTATGAAGAAGTTCAAAAACTTTATGATTGGACTGACTCTGACTCGAAGGGAACGAACTTCGATGATGCTTGCCCAACTGACATGCTTCACACTGAAATGATGTAGTAGAAGGAATTTGAGGAAAGACATAACGAAGCTTTGACAATGAAGGATGACCAAGACGACGATGCCACTGAACAGGACTGGATGAGTGTTCCACCACAGCATAAACATTACCCACTGGATGATGTAGGTAGTAGACTCCATTTTCTTCGTAGCCTCCACCAATCTTCTTCCTCGTCAGCAAATCCTGAAAATGACAACCCATCCAATCAAATATCACTCTACAGTTTAGTTCTTTGGTAAGACAACTAACGGAAAGTAAACTTTGAGGAAAATTGGGAGCATGAAGAACATTTTTCAACTGTAAGGAGGAGGATATAGAAATATTTCCATGACCAACAACTGGTGAGGAACTCCCATCTGCTAATGAGACTCCTCGATGAGCAGTAATATCCTTATGATCTGGAAAGAAATTAGAATTTTCACACAAATGTCTGGAGGCACCAGAGTCAATAATCCACTATCATTTTTATGAAGATGATCCCCTGTTGAGTAAGCAACACCAGCTACAAGAGAAGAAGATGAAGGCCGACGGGCTATCAGTTCATCATATTCTGCTCGACTAAGAGTAATACAGTCGCTGGTAGGAGTAGTTTCATTTGCATTTGCTACCTCTAGAGTTGTAACTTTCGCTTTTGGAACATTAGGCTTTGATGAAGAGAAGGCTGGCCGTCCATGTTTGTCCCAGCAACGATCTTCTAAGTGTCCTGATTTTCCACAGAAAGTACATTGAAGTCTACCTCTACCTCCCATACCTCTTCCACGGCCTCGTCCTCTAATATTTTGAGTATTTCCACGTCCATAACCTGATGAGACAGCTAGAGCAGATGTCTGAGATATAGGATGAGATTGTGGAAGAGAAAAAACAAGTCTATTTGAGCGATTGTATGCATCAACAAGCGTAGGTATATTAGATCCAGTCAACATTTGAACTTTAGCAACAGAGAATTCTGAAGATAAGCCTGTGAGAAACCGAGCAACCATAGTCTGTTCTTGATGATCCTTTTGCTTCGAACAACAAAGAGGCCTGTGAGCATTAAGTCTTTCAGATGCTGATTTGACGGAGGCATAGTACTGGTCCAAGGTTTGATCTACCTGCTGCAAATTATATATCTCTTGTTCAACTTGCAGGATACGACTCACATTAGTCTCTTGAGAGTACGTATCTCGAATATTGTCCCACATCTGTTTAGCTGTATTATAGTAAATTAAACCATCTGCAATATGGGGTTCGACACTATTCATAATCCATGACATAACAATGTCATTATCTTCATCCCAGGTGATATATTTTTCCACTTTATCATCTGTTTCAGTTTCCAATAATATATGTTTTCTACGATGTCCAAATACTGACATCATAAAAGTTCTGGACCACCTGGCATAATTTGTTTCATTCAATTTCACAAACGAGCCATACGAGAAGGGATTTGCAAATGCCTTATATTCCCCAATAGTCTCGTTCTTGGAATCGAGTTTCGAAGCTTAACCCATAATGAAAAACACTAGCCGATAATAATGCTGCAATAAATGACAAAAAAAAAAAACTTATCCCAGATCCACAAAACAAAAAAAAAAAACACAACCAACGATCAAATCCCCTCTTTAGATAGCTCAGAGTTCAAATCTGAATGTTTTACGACCACACTAAGTTGTTCAACACACACCAGAAACGATGAAGAGTCACGATAGCAGATCTGAAAACAGATCTACCACACTAGGCTGTTCAATACACAACAGAAAAGATGATGAATCACGACACCAAATAAAAACAAAAATCGACCACATTAGGCTGTTCAACACATAGCAGAAACAATGACGAGTCACGATAGTAGATCTGAAAAGGCCAGAACCACTTCAAACATGCCATCTAGGTCCACGACCAAAACAACAACAAAGGATCATTACGCCTATGATCTGTTATAAGCACATCTCAGATAAGATCTTTTCCACAAAACAGAAATCACGACAGCGGCAAATCAGTTAAAAAAAATCCCCTTATCACAGGATTCACAGCAACCCCAGATAGCACTGATATCATCCAGATCCTTAAATATCCAGATCTACGACTGAACAATATACTTTTCTTTCACTTCCACTTCGACCCATGATAAAAAATTTTTCTTTTGTACATCACCCATCGCTGCCGATACTTGATCTGGTTGACAAAAAAAAATTGTGGTGGCCTTTGGATCTGATTGCAGATCTGTGTCATGACATTGTTAAAATGTAAAACTGTACATATATGTATATATAATAATATTATATTATTATATATATATATAAATACATTTTTAATTTCTTTCTTTTCTGTATTTTTTTTCCTTTATTTTTATTTTTTGTCTTTATGTCATCTAGTTCAGTTTGAACTAGAATGACTGTTGCTAGTCAAGTCCTGTCCAGACTTGACTAGCAATAGAGCTGTTGGACTGACACAGTCCAACAACTCTTAATAGAGCTGTTGGACTGACACATTCCAACAGCTCTAAATAGAGCTGTTGGACTGTGCCCAACAGCTCTATTGAGTCCTCTTTCAGCTGTGTATATAAAGGGGTGCAGCCCCTCTTGTATTTTACTCCAATGCTTCTTAAGCAATTGGTTTTTCATATCAATAAAGAATACATTTTTATTTTTATTTTGTTTCCAATTATACCCTTTTTAAGGGTTATGCTTTAGTGTCATTCTTGACACTTGCTCTTGTTAATCAAAGCTCGTGTTTCGAAGATCCCCATTTCATTTCATGGTATCAGAGCCGCGAAAGTACTAAATCTTGAGGAAAAGCTGCCTCGGTTTCCGTGCCCGTTTGCAAAAGTGTTCGCCACTTGAAGAGAAGTGTTTTATCACTTCATTGGAGAAGATTTCACATCTTGTTGTATTGTTTTTTTTTTCTTTCTTTCTCATTTTCCTTCTTGTTTCTCTTCTATCCCTATTCTTTCTCTCCTTGTAATCGATGGATGACAATGATAAAGTCACCATCATGCCTATGAAACTAAGCGATACGAACTATGTAACATGGGCTTCAATCATGAAGCACCATATATGGGGAAAAGGCTTATGGGGGATTGTGGATGGTTCCGATTCGGAACCTAAGCTATCTCTTACTAAAAAGGAGGGAGATAAAGACGTCCCTCTATCGGAAGAAGAGAAAATCAAGGCTATTGCCTCATACGAGAAGAAATGGAAAGAATGGAGAATATCTCATGCGAAGATAATGTCATGGCTTATCAATAGCGTTGACATTAAAAAATGCTCAAGTCTTGCCAAATTTGATCATGCCGATAAGGCATGGGAATACCTTAAGAATATGTATTCCCTTAAAGATATTGCACACGTGTGCAACCTCCAAGAAAAAGTTCGAATGATGACACAAGGAGACAAAACTATTCGTGAATATTACAATGGGTTGTCCGAACTTTGGGAAGAACTTTCCCTTTTAGAACCAAAGTGGCATTGTGCCGAAGACATCGAGCTTCGTCAGAAACAACTCGATGTTGAACATTTTTACCAGTTTATCACTGGATTAAGGCCGGAATTTGAAACCACTAAATCGGCCCTACTTCACCGGGGAAAAATTCCTTCTATTGTTGAAACTATTGAAGAGTTAACAATGGAAGAAAATCGTCTCCGGAAAGGTTCTTTAAAAATTGAAGATGATTCCGTTTTAGCCGTGTCTAGACCAGGGAATCATGTTCGATCATATAGGCCTCCTCACTTTAACCGACAAAATGGTGACTATGATAAGAAGAAAGTTATTTGTCATCACTGTCATGAACCGGGACACTACAGGCCACAATGTCCCAAACTTAAGGAGCTGAGAGAAAAAAGAGCTGCAATTGCTGGATCGGAGCCTAAAGATCAGGATGCACCAGTTTCCCTGGCCCAACTAATGGAGATCCTTCAGCCTCTCATCAAAGGTGCCTCTTCCTCATCTGAAGCTTCAACCGGCGCAGCAGCCTCATCTTTTTCTGATTTAGGTAAAATTCCTTGGCTTCTTGACTCCGGTGCATCTTTTCATATGACCCCAAATAATCAAAGTCTATCCAAATGTGTTAACAATAAAACAAGTGTGTCAAAGGTCTTTACTGCTGATGGGACTTCTCTTGAAATAGAAGGAATAAGAGATTTTGAAAAAATTTATAAAACAAAATTTTTTTTTATTCCAGAAATTAGACATGTTCCCAAATTAAATTTAAATCTTTTATCTGTATCTCAAATTTCTGATTATGGGTGTAATATTTCTTTTTCTTCTCATGGTTGTTGGGTACAGGATCGCCAGTCAGGCAAGCTGATTGGGGAAGGCCATAGAGAAGGAGGACTCTATTACATGGATTTTTTGGAAATGCCGAAGAAAGCTTTTTGTTATAATATTCAAAAAATAGAGTTGGAACTGTGGCATAAGAGACTTGGTCACCCACATATAGCCAAAATCCAACATTTTCCAAATCTAGGAAAATTTTGTAACTCTGAATCATTTGATTGTAAAGATTGTATTCTCGGCAAAATGAAAAGATTACCATTTCAGAACAGAACCTTTTTCTCTTCAAGACCACTTGAATTAATACACTCGGATGTTTGGGGTCCTGCACCAGTAATTTCTAAAGGAGGATTTGTTTACTATGTTATTTTTGTCGATGATTTCTCCCGACATACGTGGATGTACTTTCTCAAACATAAGTCTGAAGTATTTTCATACTTTCAAACTTTTCATAATATGGTTAAAAACAAATTTCAAAATGATATTACTATTTTTCGCACAGATTCAGGGGGAGAGTTTTTATCCACAGATTTTCAAAATTATCTTAAATTGCATGGCATCACACATCAAAGATCTTGTCCTTATACACCTCAACAAAATGGACTGGCAGAACGAAAACATCGCCATATTATAGAAACCACTAGAACTTTATTAATAGCAAATCAAGTCCCTAAAGACTTTTGGGCAGAAGCTGCCTTAACTGCCACCTATCTCATTAATAGGATGCCATCTTCTTCGTTACAAAATATCACTCCCATTGAAAAACTTATGAACATTTCTCCAGACTACTCTAGATTAAGAATATTTGGGTGCAAATGTTTCATATTTACTGACAAAAATGATAAACTTTCCCCTCGTGCGATTCCCTGTGCCTTTTTAGGATATGCTGAAAACCAGAAAGGTTATAGATGTTTTGACTTCAAAAATAATAAACTATATGTGTCTAGAAATGTTTCCTTTCTTGAAAAGGAGAGCTTCTTTGATTTTAGAAAATTAAAAGACGTCACTGAGTACTCCTTTTTGCTAGATCTAACATCAACACTGATGAATATGACCTTGATTGTAACTTTGATGATGATCCAAGAATTATTGATCTTAATGTTGAAAATGAAGAAGTTCATAGAGATACTAGTATTCAATATTCCAGGCGACAAGAGTCTAATACTCCATGTGCACTTGAGAAATATTCTAACATTCCAACTAGACAATCATCCCGAATCTCGAGGCCTCCAGAAAAGTTTGTATCATATGAGTCTTTCTCACCCACATATAGGGCAGTTATTGCATTAATTCACTCATATGAAGAACCATCCACATATTTTCAAGCAAAAAATGATATCAAATGGATAGAAGCCATGAAAGTTGAATTAGATGCACTTGAAAAGGCTTCTACATGGAATATTCAAGATCTTCCTCCAGGGAAGAAAACTATAGGATGTCGATGGGTTTATAAAATTAAAACCAAGAGTGATGGTACTCTTGAAAGATATAAAGCCCGTTTAGTAGCCAAAGGTTATGCCCAAGAATATGGGATTGATTATGAAGAAACCTTTGCTCCGGTGGCTCGTATGACTACTGTCCGAACCTTAATTGCCTTAGCTTCTATCAAAAAATGGTCTATTTTTCAAATGGATGTCAAAAATGCTTTTTTAAATGGAAAGCTAGTTGAAGAAGTATATATGGAACCCCCTCCTGGTCTAAGTATTCCTAAGGGTAAAGTCCTTCGCTTAGAAAAAGCTCTTTATGGACTTAAACAAGCACCAAAAGCTTGGTATGATAGGTTTAGTCGTGTTATGATTGATATTGGTTTTCAATTCTGTTTAACTGACACTGCTTTGTTTATTAAGAATTCTGATGCAGGGATCATTGTGCTTCTTCTCTATGTGGATGATATGATCATCACCGGAAGCGATAAACAGGAGTTGAAACAATCAAAACACTTCTTAAATCTCATTTTGAAATGACTGATTTGGGCTTGTTGAGATATTTTTTAGGCATTGAAGTTGCTTATTCTCCTAGAGGATATTTATTATCTCAGACTAAATTTGCTTTTGATATTGTTTTCAGGTCTGGTATTACTGATGATAAGAAAGTTGACACTCCAGAAGTTGTTAATGTTAAAATGAAGATTGATGATGGAGAACTTCTTGCAGACCCTACTCCTTACAGACAGCTTGTCGGGGCACTTTCCTATCTATCCATTACCAGACCAGATATAGCACATGCTGTTCATACAGCAAGTCAATTTCAACATGCTCCTACTTCTGTTCATATGGGAGCAGTCATGCGTATTATCAGATACATCAAGTCCTCTCTTTCACGAGGACTTTTCTTATCTTCCTCCTCTTCTCTTGATTTAATTGCATATACTGATGCTGATTGGGGAGGTGATCCCAATAACAGACACTCAACCACTGGCTTTTGTGTCTTTTTAGGGGAATCATTAATCTCGTGGAGGTGTAAAAAGCAGCAGAAGGTATCTCTCTCATCCACCGAAGCTGAATACAGAGCCATGGCAACCACGACCATGGAAGTAGTTTGGCTCCGACGACTGCTTGCTGACATGGGAGTTGAAGCAACAAAGGCTTCACAAATGTGTTGTGACAACAAAAGTGCGATCTACATTGCCAGTAACAGAACATTCCACGAACGCACCAAACACATCGAAATGGATTGTCACTACGTCAGAGAGGAATATCTACACGGGATAATTGATCTGCCATATGTCACTTCAGAATATCAGTTAGCAGACCTCTTTACAAAGCCTCTCGCTGCTCCTCGATTTCACTTTCTCTTAGACAAACTTTCGCTCATTGTACCGTAAGTTTGAGGGGGAGTGTTAAAATGTAAAACTGTACATATATGTATATATAATAATATTATATTATTATATATATATATAAATACATTTTTAATTTCTTTCTTTTCTGTATTTTTTTTCCTTTATTTTTATTTTTTGTCTTTATGTCATCTAGTTCAGTTTGAACTAGAATGACTGTTGCTAGTCAAGTCCTGTCTAGACTTGACTAGCAATAGAGCTGTTGGACTGACACAGTCCAACAGCTCTTAATAGAGCTGTTGGACTGACACATTCCAACAGCTCTAAATAGAGCTGTTGGACTGTGCCCAACAGCTCTATTGAGTCCTCTTTCAGCTGTGTATATAAAGGGGTGCAGCCCCTCTTGTATTTTACTCCAATGCTTCTTAAGCAATTGGTTTTTCATATCAATAAAGAATACATTTTTATTTTTATTTTGTTTCCAATTATACCCTTTTTAAGGGTTATGCTTTAGTGTCATTCTTGACACTTGCTCTTGTTAATCAAAGCTCGTGTTTCGAAGATCCCCATTTCATTTCAGACATTTGTCAAACACCAGATCTGTTATCAGATCTATGCAACAAAAAAAAGCTCGCACCTTTTTATTTCTTTACTCGAGCTTTGGTGCAGACAGAACACGTGACACACACCTTTGTTGCAGAGAACCTGTGCTCACGTTCCCAAGACCAGCTGCTCTGATACCATGTGGAGAACTTTATTGGAGTCAACAGGAGCCGAGGCAGAGAGAGAGAGAGAGAGAGAGAGAGAGAGAGAGAGAGAGAGAGATCGGCTGAGAAAGAATGTAAACTCGTTATTTGATTAGGGCTAATCTCTATGCTAGATAGAGAGAGGCCAATATAAAAAATGACATACAAGTCCCTTATTAAACAAGAAATATCAAATAGCCTACTTTTAAGAAAACTTAAACTTAAAACCTCTTAATCTCAACAAGATAGTTACCTAAGAATTCGTGCCACCTAGCCTATTCACATGCCCAAGGTGGGACCCACTCCAAAACCGTGTGTGAGTGGTTTAATTCCTGAGTAACTTCTCTTTTTTTCCTTTTTACCTTTGTAGTTAATTTAACCACAGAGTTAATTAGTTTAAAATTCAAATTGCGACTTCACGAGAAATTTGTTAGGTTTTTGCTTTTTTTACTTTACCTGAGTTCCACCTAAGAGAGAGAGTGAGAGAGTGAGAAATGTCCCATCCTGATCTTGTCCGAATTCGGACATAATAGTTCTAGTGCCACTTGGCAATTGGATCCGGGTGGGGCCCAGTAGAGGGGCGACTCACCTTATGGATCTAGGTCCAAATTGAATCCTTTTGAAATGTCCAATTTAGATCCAACTCCAAATTGAACATTAAATTAACAACATTGCTGGATTAAATTCCGCATTAATTTAAGATAAATTAAGAACTAAATTCGAGCCATAAATGCACAAAATTTGGTATTTATTTCATTTAAAAACTGTCAGAAAATTCATGGGTATTACAGTTATGAAGTGTATAATATGTGTTTTACAGTTGGTGTGCTACTCCTTTCTATGTACATATTATTGTTTATAGGGGTATTCTTGTATATTTTCATTAAATGTTGTAAACTCAATGTATTTTGTCTTTTAGTGAGAAAGAGTGAGTAGTGAACGATTCTCCTCCTCCTTCTTCTTATTATTATTTCTCTTCTTATAAAAAAATAAACAACATCCAACCACAAATAACATCTGAAATAATTGGCGACTATTGTTATTTCTCATGGAGTTTGTATAAAAAAATACTGAATGATCTGAAAGGATATTCTATACATGTATATAACAATTGTATTTTCACTCTATTTTTTATGAACTTGTGTATATTATATGAGATTGATGCAGTTTAACTTCTACAGATTCTGTGGCAGTGTTAGCTTTCCTTTTGGCTATTAATGGCCTAATTCAGTATGATAGGTTTCCTCATCACCGCTGGATTCATTATTCGTTATTCACAGGCCTTTTGTTGGCTATTTTCTGGTTATATCACATGTTAAGGTATGTTTACAACTTGTCTTTTTTGTTGGCTGTCTTATGGTCATATCCCATGTTACGTGCATTACTTGTGTCATTGTTTTAATTACCTACCTGAGAAGTATCTCATTCGTGCAGTTGGTTCTTTATAGGAAATATTGACTGTGACTCTATGTGCAAGACATACTCTATCTGCAAGCTATATGTATCTTCTTTTTCAGTTCAACAAAATGTAGAATCTTCATCTAAATATAAAAACTGAAAATTTTTCTTGATTAGGAAAGTAGTCAACAATTTCATCATTGAAAGTTTGGAACAAACTAAAGAAAATGTGTCCCTGTGATCATCTATGTAAATGATATCTCTCTCCTGATTTCCAATTCTTACAAGATCTTTTACACACAAGAATGTTTTGGTTTTTTATCACTTTCACTTGTTAGAACTCTCACAAGATCTTTTGTGTAAATGAATGCTTTGATTCTTCATCTTTTTCACTTGTCAGAACCTATGTCAATAACATCTTCTTGGATAGTTTCTTGTAGTGGAATATGTTGGGAGACTTTCAAAATATTTGTTCCTTTAGTAGAAACATGTATAAAATACAGTCAAAATATGAGAAAAGAAGGAAATAATGAAAAATCGTCTTGTTAAAACTTATGGATATTTCATGATATTATTGATAAATCCAAAAATAATTGGAAACTGTGATATTTTGAAAGCATAGTCACAAATATCGGTCTCGGCTGTGTCTCAGCAAGGCAATTTCTCATATAATATAGGTTTAATTGATAAATCTTGGGAAAGTCATGGCACTTAAAAAATATAAAAGTAACAGAATTAAGTAAGAAATAACATTTTTAAATAATAAAATACACATAATAAAAGGAAGGAAAACATATTTAAGATATAGAAAAGGCGTAAAAAAGAAAAAGTGATAATATCATGATATTACGATAATACTGTGATATTATCACAAATTTCAAATATCATAAGATTTTGCCTTTAATATCGTTTCATGAATTTACAGTAGTATTATCGCTGATAATTGTGACTATGTTTGAAAGCATGGTGATATTTTTTGGATTTTTCTTTTCTTGTAGTAGTTTGTCCAAAATATCATTGTTCAAAAATATCCATGTGTAATATCTCTTGGAATTTTCCCAATTTTTAAACTTGATAAATATGATTTTGTTAGATAAATACATATTTTTCGCGACTTGAAGTGGTAGAATATATATATATATATATATATATATATATATATATATATATATATATATATATATAGAGAGAGAGAGAGAGAGAGAGAGAGAGAGATCAATTTGGATTTGGACATGGTCCTGGATCCATTAGTCGAGACCCATATATATTTACAGGGTGGGGCCGGGCTCGGCCAGGTTGCCGAGCCCACCCCAACCCTTTGAGTTTCGGGATGGGGCCGGGCTCGGCAAGGTTGTCGAGCCCACCCCAGCCCATTGTGTTTTTCGGGTTGGGGTTAGGCTCGGCCTAGTGGCCGAGCCCACCCCATCCTTTTTCCTCTGTTTGCTGAACCGAGCTCGATTCAGTTGAGGATGAACCGGCTCACTCGCTCGAGTGAGCTTGGTCCCCTCCATTTTTTCTAACTCGGCACTCGCCGAGCTCGGCCAAGAGTTTGAAATGAAATTAAAACTCTTCATATTTCAGTCTTATATTGTACGTGGTTTGAAATGTGTATATCTCGTACATTTTAATTTGATTGTTACCTTTAGTGTAACCCCGCCCAAAGTCTTTAACTATTTTTTAAAATTGTTTCCAATTTACTTATACTTATCAAAAAAATAATTGGTCTCGAAATTTCAATATTTAAACAATAAGTCAGGTTAAAATTTTGGATGTGTTACAACAACTGATAACATTACATTATCACTCATAGTGGCTCAGAATTGTTGTTCAAGAATTTGTCACTTAAGTTGAAATTCATGCTTTATTAATTGAGATTAAAAATTTTGGATGTACATAATATGTATGTGTGGGTGTGTGTGTGCTTATGCATATGGCATATGTGTGTTTGGTGTGCATGTACGTGTGTGTATGGTTTGTGTGTGTGTGGTGTGCATGTGTGTGTGTGCCTGCCCCATGTTGCATTACATTTATATTCCACATGGTTTAAGCTCCATTTGAGCAAGTTGAGTAAGTTGCCTTTCTTGGGTCCAAAATATCAAAATGTAGTCTCGAACGACTGCTAAGTTTTGATTGTACAGAGTACTAAAAGAAGAGAATAACCATCCATATACATATTCTTAATTTAACTGTAGGATTTTTTTGTATATTGCCAGACTAGCTAAAAGGAATGCTTAGTGAAACCAATCTGAAGTTGGCTAACTTAACAGTTTCCAATAACCTATGCGTTGATGATGACCACTACAATGGTTTTCTTTAGAAAATAGTTCTTTGGAAACAGCTCTTAGGTTTCCTATTTTCTGGATCCAATGCTTTCTTTATTTGTTTTCAAATTAAAATTATTCCTTTATTTTTCAGGCTGCCAACTTTTCGATGGGATATTCTATGGCTTCCATTAGGCCCTTTGAGGTTCTCTCTCTCTCTCTCTCTCTCTCTCTCTGTGTGTGTGCGCGCGTGCGGGTGGATGTAATCAGTTTGGATTTGGTTTGGATGTAGGTCATACCAAATCCAACTAATTGGATTTTTATTAATCAGATTCGGATTTGTGATCAGAGTTGGAGTCAAATGTAAAAATGCTCAAACTGAATCTGCATCCAAATATAAGATAAATCCCAAATTGGGCTGTTTGGATTCAGTTAAATCTAAACACAAGTCTCTTTATTACTAGTTTTTAAAACCTGCATAAGCATTTGTTGTTGGGGATATGTCGGCTTTGCAATTTTGCTGATGCATTTTCATTTGTGTTTATTACAAGTTGTTAAAACATGTATAAAAAGTCTACTCTACTTTTTGAACAAGACATGAGGAAGATTTTGTTGCCGGAGTTGTGCGGCTTGTGCCATGGGATGGTAAGTTTCCCAACGCTCGGCCCTAGGCCTCGAGCATGCCAGCAGTGTGTCCCAGCACCTATTGGTATGTACCAAGCGAAAGCAATGAATCAAAGGTCAAGCGAGGAAGGAGAATGACTGAGGAAGATTCGCAAGTTACTACTGGTTGACAGGATTGTATGGGGGATAAAATGGCGACAAAGCATAACGGTAAACAATGGTTTTTTGAAAGATTTAAGCGACAAGTTGAAAAAATGGGAAAATTGTGCAAGGGCGATTGGAATATCATTCAAAACTTCTTCTTGGCCCTTGCAAGAACCTTAAGAGACTGCATCAACATGAATTCACTAGAATCACGGGAGGTTAACGCGTTCATCTGAACCATTCCGTAGTGTGTACTAGATGATTGCGGGGTGGGCAGCTCACTTTCTTTTCCTTCTTTATTAATCCACTGATCTTTGAGGAAGGAAGGGGAGCACAAGAGGGGGGCTCGACTACAGAAAAAAGGGGTGGCTGGAAAGTGGTCCAATCCAGAAACTTCCTCAGAGCATAGAATGCTCTGTCGAAGCTCAAAAGATCAGAATTGAGGCATGGGGACTAGATGTGATAGATATCGTTTTCTAAATTTTAGATTGAGATATGCTAAATGCGTTCGGTCTTGGGGGGAAACAACCTGAATCTCATTTTCTGCAGGCCCTGTGATGATCGCAAGCGGACTCTCGATGATCATATAATCGATGGGTCAAGGAAAGGGGCACCAACAGTGTAAAACCCGAAAAAAAAAATAACTTGGATTCGGGTCGAATCCAGACCCGGACCCAATGGAGGCACCGCCTCCCTCGTGCCTTTTAAAGACAACAAGGCAAAGGGGGGAGGTTTCTCGAAGCCTCCTTCCCCTCTGCTCTCCCGTTCTCGTCTTCTCTGTACTCCCTCTACCCTTTTACTTCGCGCCGGCAACCTCACCGCCACCAGCGACCCCCTCTGGCAAGCTCCCTTCGCCGACCTTCAGGTATGCACCCTCGTCCTTTTTCTCCTTTTCTTTCCGTCTCTCTCTCCCTCACTCTCCGTTTGCGCAGGGAGGGGTTGAGCCACCTCCCTGCCTCCCTCGATCGCAAGGGAGGGGCAAAGCCCCCTCCTTACTGCCTTAAATCGCAGGGGAGGGGCAGAGCCCCCTCCCTGCAATGTGTTTTGTGAGGGAGGGGCTCAGCCCCCTCCCGATGTCTCTGTAGGCGGGAGAGGGGTCGGCTCCCCTCCCTACGTCTCCTTTTGGCAGGGGAGGGGTCGAGCCCTCCCTGTGCACCCTTTGACGGTAGGGGAGGGGGTGGAGCCCCTCCCTGCTCCCCTTTTTCCGACAGGGGAGGGGTCGAGCCCCTCCCTACACCCCCGTTGTTCAGGAGAGGGGTCGAGCCCCTCCCTGCTCCCTGTTACGGTAGGGGAGGGGGGTCGAGCCCCTCCCTGCTCCCCTTTTCTGGCAGGGGAGGGGTCGAGCCCTCTCCTTGCTCCCTCTTTTCTGGCGTCAGGCAGGGGCTTCGCCCCCTGCCTGTTTGTGTGTTCGTCAGGCATTGGTCAGGCCGCTGCCTCTTTGCGTATTCGGCAGGCAGGGGCGAAGCCCCTTGCGTCCCCCTTTGTGGCTAATGGGCAGGGGCCTAGCCCCTGCCTCTTTGCTTTTCGGCTGGTAGGGGCAGAGCCCCCTTTCTCTTCCCGGGCATCAGGCAGGGGCTTCGCCCCCTGCCTATTCGCATAATCGCCAGGCAGGGGACAAGTCCCTGCCTCCTTGCATGCTCGACAGACAGGGGCAAAGCCCTCTACCTCCCCTTTGTTGTTCACAGGCAGGGGCATCTCTTCTACTTTGTCAGGTAGGGGCGCAATCCTGCATGCCCTCGCTTTCTTAGGGCAGGGGTGCAACCCCCTGCCACCTTGTAGTTTGGTGACAGCAGGTTAGCAGGGGCTCGCAGCCCCTGCCCCTGCTTCTTGTGCTTATAGCAGGTGCGCAAGGGAACGATGCCCCTGCCTCTGCTTCCTTCACGTTAGGTCAGTGACGGTGCTCCCGACCTTCTATTTTTGGTGTTAGCTTGCAAAGATTGTCGCTTTTGCAGCTCGTACGACAAATCCTGCTCGCGCTCCGCGACCCGAGCCGTCAATCGTTTACACCCACAGGCGCCAGCAAGCTTGCAACTCCCCAAGGTAGGGGAAGACTGTAAATGTTGGCACAAGCTGTTGGCTGTTTCAAAAGATAAAGAATGTCAAAAGTAAAGTTTGAGAAACATTACATCTTTGTGAAACACTTCTGTTGAGGCTCCTATTGATGAGCTATACCCCTTTCTGTTAGTTTTGGATCATGGATCCGACCCGCACCACATTCCAAGGATCCATCTTGGGATGCGTGGGTGGTGGCATGTTTGTAATTTATTTTTATTTCTTGTGTAATGTCATACCCTGTACAACACTTATAAATAATAAGTAAAAGAGGGAAAACCCTATTGCCGCCGACTTCTCTCTTCTATCTCCTCTCTTCTCTTCTCTCTCTCCTCTCTCTTTACCTCACCTTTAACACTTGCAGGTCGATATTTCTGACATGGTATCAGAGCACATGCGCGGAAATCAATCATCTAGAAGACCTATAAGGACCAGCACGTGCGTTAAAAGGACGTAGGCTTTATTTCTGTCTTGTTTCCCTTAATCAGATTTATTTATTTCTCATTTTCTTAATCTGATTTCACGTCATTCTAGTTTCCCTTTTTGATTCTTCTCATTCTCAATATTTTTGGTACGCACGTCTTAACATCCTGTTTCAGTCTGCCGAGTTTTTGTTTTTCTCCCCAAAATATTTTTGATTCTTTCTTTTATTTCTGGTTTGCACGTTACTATTCATCTGTGTAACGTGTGCGCTGATATTGTTTTCAGCACATAGCATTGCTGTTTCCTTTTCTTTGTGTAACGTGTGTGCTGATATCATTTTCAGCACACAACAACATTGTTGTTTCCTTTTCTCTGTGTAACGTGTGTGCTGATATTATTTTCAGCACACAACAACATTGCTGTTTCCTTTTCTCTGTGTAACGTGTGTGCTGATATTATTTTCAACACGCAGCAACATTGCTGTTTCTTTTTCTCTGTGTAATGTGTGTGCTGATATTATTTTCAGCACACAACAATTGCTGTTTTCTCTTCAATACACTGTTAGAACAGTTTGGCTTCTCATTCTTCATATAATCCATGGATTCCAAGTTGAACCTTAGTTTTCTTACTCACCTCATATCTCATGATAACTACTTACTTTGGAAACGTCAGATTGTGCCTTTTATTCGCAGTCATGGTCTTTATGGGCATCTAAATGGGCGATCACCCGCTCTACCTACACATATCATGCAAGAAATAACAGGTGAAGATGGGAAGGTGAGTCAACTTCGAACCACCAATCCTGCTTATGACATATGGGTACAACGGGATCAGACATTAGTTGCTTACATAACTTCCATACTTTCTGATCGCGTTTTACAAACTATTTCTGATTATCAATCTGCTGCCGAGTTGTGGAATGGATTAGCTCATTCCTTTTCTCAAGTTTCCGAATCTCGGGCTTTGCAACTCAAGTGGCAATTCCAATCCATGCGAAAAGGAAACAAATTTATTACAGAGTTCATGTAACGCCCCAAATTTCAAACTTGCGAACCTTTTCAGAAAAAACAGGCAAGAGACTAGAAATATCTCTTTCCTTCAGAGTTGGTTTATGAAATCAGCTGAAGATTTTTCTTTGATAAATCATAAGGCAAGCTGACAACTCTGGGCACGTTAGCTAAAAGAATCAAAACGCACAAAAATTCAGATATCCTAAGGGAAATCCGATACAAACCCAAGCGTACAGGACGCGAGCTAAGAGCAGGAAGAAGTCTTGAGGCCATCTTGCAATCGCGCCATCGCCTGTAGAGTACCTAAACATCACCTGTACCCATAGAATGGGTTAGTTTCGCGAAAAACTAGTAGGTGCACAAGAGAGACTAACAGGAAACTGAATTAAGTACATTTAATTCAGTATGTTACACAGTTTAAAGCAGATATGCAGTTAAACAGGTAAGCAATGCGAGCAGGTGAATAGTGCAAACACGTAAGTAATACAAGCGAGTCAGCAGTGCAAGCGAGTAAGGAGTGCAAGCGCGTAAGCAGGGCAAACAGTAAGCAGTTCAAGGCAAGTACGCAGTTCAAAGCAAGTAAGCAGTTCAACTGACCAACGCAACATACGATCCATTTGATCGTAAGCTGTGAACTACTACGCAACAAGCTTGTCCTCGTTCCTAGAATGAGGTCTCTGCATATAATCACTACCAGGACATAGTTTGTCACTCGCTACTTCTAACCAACGCTTTGTCCTGAACGACCTTAATCTATCTTCATCTCTCAAAGTCTTACGCGGCTAACCGTCACCAGTTATGACGCACTAAGGCGTCATACCTTCTCAGAAAAGCTCACCCTTACGTAGAAGGTCCAAAACATGATCACTAACTCAAATCGCTAACGATCTGATTCTCACACCTGAGTCAAGCATGTAATCATGCTAAAACAGAAAGCCGAAACTATGAATTCATAGTTGGCTATCACAAACAATCTCCGAAGATCGTCACAGCTCACCATAACTTTTTATGGTAAGCAAAAACACAAGATCCACGTCGGATCGTTCGGTCCGAGAGATATACGACCGGACAAGGAATTACCGCCCTAGAGGGTATACCTGATCTTGGACCCTACACTTCCTCACAGGAGTTCACCGTCTTTGCGGCTACCCGTTCGTGGACAATGTACATCTTTACAGAGATCTCCCACTCTAGTCAGGTCACCTGATCTGGAAAATGTATAACCTCACAGCGAAACCTTTGGGAGATCAGTCCCTAACAAATGCCATATCCAATGAAAATCATTGCGATACATGCATCCACACAAATGACCGCTCTTCGGGTCGATAGCCACTAATACAAACAACAAGATCAACGCCTGGATCACCTGGTCTGGGACATGTATAACCTCACAAGGAATTCCGCCCTAGATGGTATACCTGGTCTTGGACCATACACTTCCTCACAGGAGTTCGTCGTCTTTGCGGCTACCCGTTCGTGGACAATGTACATCCTCACAGAGAATCTACCACTCTAGCTGGGTACCTGGTCTTGATTATACACGCCCTCGCAGATAATCCTTTGGAGATCAGGTGCTCGACAGACACCCCCCTCAGTGATGCATGCATCAATAATCGACTGCTCTAAACCATTGACCGCCTCGGGGTCGGTAGCCACAATATGGGCACAAGCATGCATATCAGCAATGTGCATCGTATCACTTCACATAGAAGCATAATATCCTACGCATCGTGTTATTGCCACAAGGAATATTGCAATCCTCAAATAGGCCCTCAAAGCATGTGTAAACGACACATGAGAACGCGCAAATATGACAATTCAGTTGATTCTATGGGCGAAGGGTAACTAACTCTACCCGTCAGCCAAACAAAACAACTGAATAAGACAAACACTCATAACAATGCTCGTAAAACATATAATTACCATAAAATGGCTCAGTTCATCAACAAGTAGAGGAGGTTTTGCTCCATGTAATGGGTGTTACACCCTTCCTCTTTTCAATAATATCAACTTATGCCTTATAGGCATTTTTGTCCCTTTGTGGGTTTATGTTAGCACATTATGTGCTTGTGTTTTCCCCTTTAGTGGGTATATTCGCACTTCATGTGCATGTGTATTAGTTCATTATTGAACCTAATATATTCAAAGTCATTTCCTTACATGGTATCAGAGCAAGGTTACGATGGGGTTGTCTCTTGGTGCAACGGAAAGCGTGGTGCTCAAGAAATGGTGAAGTATTCATTGTTCCTCTCTTTTTTTAGAAGTTTTCGGTATGTATCTCTTTTCTTAACATATTATGCATTATGAAACTATTTTTTGCACAGTTAGTGTTTTTGATAGTTGAATCATTTCCTTTCACATTTCGCGTGTTCATATATTTTAAAATATCTCCTTTTAAATTTGGTAAACTTGTTTATTGTCCAAATATATAATTCTTGGTTATATATTTATCGATTCCTCATCACATATAATAGTAATTTATGTTTTGCAAAATTGTTTTTCAATTATGTGAGATTTATGATTTTTCCATAAGAATTTCGTGATTAACCTATAAGTTAACTTTTTATATATGATTTCTTGCTAAATTAATGATCTTTGCTTAAAAACTCTTGTGTATGGTTTTTAGTGCATTTTTTTGTGAAAACAAAAAAAAATATATATTTTGATATAATTCTTGTATGAGAATTTCTCACATCTAAATCTTTGTAGTTTACCTCTTTTTCTATGAACCCTAAGTAGTTCTTGTTAATGATAAATATTTATGAACTCCTAAAAGTCTCTCAATGGTTTTGGTTTATTTAAAGAATTTTGAAAAATTGTTTATGATAAATATGTTGTATGAACCATTGTGTTCATTAGGAAAGATCTTTTAAAATCTTCTCACACTATATAGAATGCATAGTGTATCTATTGTATCCTTTGGTATAAAAGATTTCATTAATTTTTGATTTTTCTTCTAATGATGCAACTTTATAAACATGTTTGTTTGTATTTTTCACATAAGGTTTCAAAACCTCTTGATTGTATCTCTAAGGATGCCTACATTGGCCATAATATGGTCTTCTTTGTCTTAAATTGCATTTATCAAGCATATAATTGCATAATTAAAGCTTGAGAGACTCAAGCATTTGTTCCTTTTTATGAAATACATGCATTATTGCATGTTTGCCACTTTTACGCTTTTTGCGTATTTTGTTCAAGTATTGTGAGAGTGTCTTTGTGCACTTCTTTTATAAAGTATTTATGCTTGTATGCGTATTGTCTCTTCGTAGACATTTCTACATTGTGGAGCTTTTATGCACATTGCTTTTGGTGAAAGTGTAATGAATTTAGATATTGATTCTTTTGAATCATTATAAAACATTGTAAATGCTTATGGCACTTTGTATGTTTCCGCATATCTCATCACAATCAAAGAATATTAAAATTTGTTGTATGGGATTTAATCCCAATTCTATAAATTTTCAAGTATTTTTTGAATATCTTTTCCTTGGATATTGTGTTAAAGCTCTCTTTGCGAACCATTACGGTTCTTGTGATGTCTTTGTTAAAAGCTTGATTATCTTCTCTTGATTATCCCAAGATGATTTCTTTATGTCATTATGTTCGTTGAAAAGGTATTTTTGCCTTTTATGGCACTTATTTTATCCATCACAAGTTGTTATATGATGCATCAATCCTTTTATGACCTTATTGTTATATTAGAGATGGTTGTTGAGGTGAGTTATGGGCACCTTATGTCATTTTAGATTGTCCACTTACCATATTAAAGATGGTTGTTGAGGTGAGTTATGGGCACCTTGGGGACTCAAATGATTTGTTATATGATCTCTAAATATATATATTTTCTCTTCCTAAAATACTCTTAAGGGTATTCTTGTAATTTATCATTTTACGCATATTCCAATTGGAATATGCATTGTAATATTTCTTTTCTTTTATTTTCTGTTTTTTTATTTATGGTTTTCGTACTATATTGGGGGCCTCCCAATGGAGACGTTGGGAGCCCCTAACGGTCACAAATGTGACCGTTGGGGGCTCTCCAACGTCTCCTTTGGGAGCCCCCAAGGTGGTCCCTTTGAGAGTGTATAAATAGGGGCTCTTTCCTTTGTATTTTCTACTCTTTTAGAGGAGCTTTAGCTCCATGTAATGGGTGTTACACCCTTCCTCTTTTCAATAATATCAACTTATGCCTTGTAGGCATTTTTGTCCCTTTGTGGGTTTATGTTAGCACATTATGTGCTTGTGTTTTCTCCTTTAGTGGGTATATTCGCACTTCATGTGCATGTGTATTGGTTCATTATTGAACCTAATATATTCAAAGTCATTTTCTTACAATTTCCACTTGGAATATGCTTGTATTTCATTTTTTATTTCTTTCCTTTTTCTTTTTTCTTTTTCTATTTTTATTTTTTTTACGTCATTGTCATCATCTTGGGGGCCTCCCAATAGAGTGGTTGGGGGCTCCCAACGACTCCTTTGGGAGCCCCAAGGTGGTCCCTTTAGCACTTGTATAAATAAGGGTGTTTCCCCATTGTATTTCCCAAGCTTGAGAGTCTCAAGCATTCCCTCTTTCAATAGATACATGCCTTTGCGCATGTTTGCTTATTTTTACGCTTTTGTTCGTATTTGTTCAAATGTTGTGTAAGTACTTTTGTGCACATCTTTTCCAAAGTATTTGTACTTATATGCGTATTGTCTCTTTGTAGACATTTTTACAAAAAAGACATCTAAAAATAGAGGTTTTAATATATCTAATAATTCGTAAAATAACTCCCATGTGGACAAAGGTAGGAGCGTGTTGAAATTGACTAGTTGTGTGTACATGTGAAATATCCGGTTTAGTGATTGAATGGTAAGAGAGTGCCCTGTTAAGTTTATAAGGAGTTGGATCTTCAAGTGGTTCTCCAAAATCAATTTGCATCTTCATATTGACAATCTCGAGAGTATAAACTCTCTTTATCATCTGTTATCCCAGACCTAAAAACAATGTCAGAAGCAAATTTAGACATTTAGACTGAGACAACAAGCACCTTCTATGTAACGCCCCAAAATTTCAAACTTGCGAACCTTTCAAAAAACAGGCAAGAAAGTAGAAAAAATCTCTTCCCTTTAAGAGTTTGTTTATAAAATCAGCGGAAGACTATTCTTTTGTTGAATTTAGAAAAGCAAGCTGACAACTTTGGGCACGTTAGCTAAAAGAACCAAAACGTACAAAATTCGGATATCCAAAGGAAAATCCGTGACAAACCCAAAAATATCCAAGACGCGAGCTAAGAGCAGGAAAAAGGAAATCTTGAAGCCATCTTGCCATCGCCCATGATGTACATAATCATCACTTGTACCCATAGAATGGGTTAGTTTCACGAAAAACTAGTAGGTGCACAAGAGAGACTACAAGAAACTGAATTAAGTACATTTAATTCAGCATGCTACACAATTTAAAGCAGATCAACAGTTAAATAGGTAAGCATCTCAAAGCAAGTAAGCAGTTCAAAGCAAATAAGTAGTGCAACTGTCAAAACGTAGCATGATGATTTATTTGATCGTAAGCTGTGAACTACCACACAACTAGCTTATTCTTGTTCTTTGAACGAGGTCTCTAAATTTAATCATTATCAGGAGATCGTTTGTCGCTCTCACTATTTCTAACAAACTCTTTATCCTAAACAACCTTAATTTATTCCCATCTCTCAAGGCCTTACGCGGCCAACTGTCACGACTCGCTTAAGGCGTCATACGTTCTCAGAAAAAGGCCGCCGTTCTATAAAAGGTCCAAAACATGATCTAAAATCAATAAAGATCTGATTCTCATATCTGAGTCCTGCATGTAATCATGCTAAAACAGAAAGCCAAATCTATAGATTCATAACTGGCTATATCGATCAATTTTAGAAGATCATCACAGCTCACCATAACTTTTTATGGTAATCAAAATTCACAAGTTCCACGTCGGATCGCTTGGTTCGGGAAATGTACGACCTCACAAGGAATTACCGCCCTAGATGGTATACCTGGTATTGAACAACACACTTCCTCACAAAGATTCTACCGCTCTACCGGATTACCAAATCTTGATCATACATACCCTCACAGAGAATCCTTTGTGTAAAACTCGCAAAAAAAAAAAAAATTTATTGTATCGACCCGACCTGGGCCGGTCATCGGTAGGGTTTAATAACCCGACTCGAGAAGGGGATTTTGAGAAAACCCCCTTCTCGAGCGCCGCTCCCCGCTTACAAAATCGGGCGGATTAGGGAAACCCACCAAGGGTTTCCCCATTCATCGCCCCCCCTGAGGCTTTTAAAAACACTGCAGGAGGGCAAAGGGAGGCACACAGCCCTTTGCCCCCCGTGCCGACCTCCTCCTCCTCCCTTGTTGCGCACGCCGCCGACACCGGCCACCGCCTCCCAGGTACGTCGTTCTCCTCCCTCTTCTCTTCCTCACACCCCCGTCTCTGTCACCTCGCCGGGAGGCCGACAGGCGGCTCACAACCCCTGTCGCGGCCTCCCACCTCCCCTGTGCCCATCGGGGGCCCGACAGGTGGCCTATGGGGCCCCTGTCGTTCCCTTTTCCCTCTGGATATTCGCCGGAGTGCCGACAGGGGACCGAGGCCCCTGCGACACCCCCCTCACCCCTGTGGGTGATAGGGAAACCGACGGGAGGTCGGTTGCCCTCCCCGTCACCCCCCGTCCCGACCTTTTTTTTTTCTCTGTCGGCAGGGGTTGGTCCCTGCCGCCTCTCGGCTGTCGGCAGGGGCTGGCCCCTGCCACCTTATCGCCATCGGCAGGGGCTAGACCCCTGCCGTCTCGTGTCTGTCGGCAGGGGCTCAGCCCCTGCTGATTCGATGTTGCCGGCAGGGGCTCAGCCCCTGCCACTTTGATGTTGCTGGCAGGGGCTTGAGCCCCTGCCACTTTAATGTTGCCGGCAGGGGCTCAACCCCTGCCACTTTGACGTTGTTGGCAGGGGCTCAGCCCCTGCCACTTTGTTGTTGTTGGCAGGGGCTCAACCCCTGCCACTTTGTTGTTGCCGGCAGGGGCTCAGCCCCTGCCACTTTGTTGTTGCCGGCAGGGGCTCAACCCCTACCACTTTGTTGTTGTCGGCAGGGGCTCAGTCCCTGTCGCTTCGTTGCTATCGGCAGGGGCTGACCCCCTGTCGTCTCGAGGCTGTCGGTAGGGGCTCAGCCCCTGCAGCTTCGTTGCGATCGGCAAGGGCTGACCCCCCTGCCGCCTCAGTGTTTTCGACAGAGGGCTCAGCCCTTGTCGCCTCGTTGTTGTTAGCTGGCAGGGGCTCGCCCCCTGTCGCTTTTCTGATTTCGGCCAGCAGGGGCACACCCTGCTGCCTTTCTCTTTTTCAATCGACATGCCTGACTTTCTATTCTTGGCATGATAATTAACGTAGCGCTGAATACTCACACGTTTGCAGACTTCGCATCGAACCCCGCTCTGGCTCCGCGGCCTGAGCCTCGTATCATCTACACTCGTAGACGCACGCAGTTGCACGACATCCCGAGGTAGGGGAAAGTCGCACTAGGATTTTGGATGAATAAAATAAAATAAGACTCCTGAGATAGAATAGTTATTTTACATACCTGCTTATCTGAAGAAGTATTTAATTTATGAATTGCTAGTTAGTGTTTTACTCGTTCTGATTCTTTTGAAACTACATGCTTAGAGTAAACTCTATGGGTAGACTCATTCTAGAGAGAATCAAGTAGTTTAATTGGTTTACCTGTAGGACTTCTTGACTTATGATTGTCTGTCCTGCATGCTTATCCTTTTGAAATTTGCATACTTAATGAATAGACTCATTTCTGGAGAGAAACCCACTCCAATTACTATTATAACCGAACCTTAAGGCAGGTATGGTATAAATTGGACGAGAGGTCATGGAGTACCTTGAAGTGGGAACTCAACACTTTATTGATATAGATGAGATAATGTCGGCCTCCACAGGCCAATTGCTCAAAGAGCAATACATGTCATGTATGAACCAAAACAATCATAAAACATTATATGTTGCCCTCTCATCATAGTTGTACCTCTAGGAAGGTACGATCGTACTTTTGGACAAGTACGTCCCATATGGGTTACGATGGTTGGATGATGAGGTTGTAGCAACCTCGATGCGTGCATTTAGCACAATGCTGAGATCACATAAATGGTGACCATTCGTCTTCACAGGCAAGATGCTCGAGTGGGTCTAATAGACCAGAGCATGTAGGATGGGGCGGTGGTTAAGAAACCCCCGTCGTACCCATTCGACCTTCACGGTTCATCAATGGAGATAATGGATGGTACAAAAACTCTGATGGACAGGTTATTAACAACCACCCCACGGGCAAAAGACTCGGCTTCCCCAGTCATCGGAGTTAGGGGAATTGGGAATACCATAAATTATCCTAGGTGGTAACTCCCAGGTACTTCTGCAGAAGTTGGATGGATCCATGGGCCACGAATGCCTTTGGGGATTTACTCTCTTGGTCACTGACCGTCTCCTTAGGAGCGAACTCAGTCAGCCATCCGAGTTAATGAAAACACCTGACATAATAAACCCCCAGATCGGTCTCAGCTGTTTCTACGTTTCGCGTCTGTGCGTACCCACAGGCCAATTAATATCAGGACTTAAAGAATATCTTCTTGAATAGTTGTAGAGGATTGAGACTTACACTGCGTGAAATGCTTCAACTAACAGCTCTTTGCACATATTACACTTGTTAGAATAGATTATAATTGTATTGATTGCTTTAATATCATAACTGCTTATCTCATGAATTTTCTGCTTTATTTTCATTCTACTTATCTGTTCGTGCACCTACGGGTTTGTTATGAAACTGACCCATTTCATGGGCAGGTGAGGAGTAGGGCTTCACAGGCGGCTGATGTCGTGATGCAATATGGATCAAGATTTACCTTCTTTCTGCTGGCGGCTTGACTCTGAGTATTTTTGAGTTTTTCTTTAGATTATTGAACTTTGGAAAGATGCTCATTTTGTAATAAACTGCAGATTTTTAATCTATTGCCTTATTTCCTCAATTCCTTTAAGTTGTGGTTTATGTGAATGATGGTTTTTCAGCTAACGTACCCAGGATTTGTTGACTTGCGCTCCTTTCTAAATGTCTTCCGCTGTCGATTTTAAAAGTAAAAACTTTAAATCTTTGAAAGGTTTTTCGATAATGTTTTCGAAATCACAAGTCGAAATTTTGGGGCGTTACACTTTGGGAACCCGATCCTCGACAAATGCCAAATTCAATGAAAATCAGTGCGATACACGCATCAACACAAATGACCGCTCTCAGGGTCGATAGCCATTATTATAATTAACAAGATCAGCGCTGGATCACTTGGTTTGGGAAATGTACAACCTCACGAAGAATTATCGCCTTAGATGGTATACCTGGTCTTGGACCATACACTTCCTCACAAGAGTTCACCGTCTTTGCGGCTACCCACTCTTGAACAATGTACATCCTCACAGAGAATCTACCACTCTAGCTTGGTCACCTGATTTTGATCATACACACCCTCGCAGATAATCCTTTGGAGATCAGGTCCTCAACAGATACCATACTCAGTGATACATGCATCAATATAATCGACTGCTCCGAACAATTGACCGCTCTTGGGGTTAGTAGCCACCAATATGGGCATAAGCATGTATATCAGCAATATGCATCGTATCACTTCACATGGTAACACAAACCACAAAATCACACATTCCTCCAATAAGGTTCCATGAACTATGAACATTTATCGCATGCTTTCTACATTTCTTATCACGTGGCATATCAATCACATTACACAAGCATATAATACTACGCATCGTATTATTGCCACAAGGAACATTGCATTCCTCAAATAGAACCTCAAAGCATGCGTAAACAACACATGAGAACACGCAGATTACATAACTAAACATCAACATGTGTAATTCCTACGTAGTTCAATAAATTCACAGGATTCAAGTTATATATGCATGTAAGACAATTCAGATCATTGCATCATCATATGCATTCACAATTCTTATCTCAAAGCACATCGCATTCGACCTTTTTAGCGTGTAACTCACGTATATATCTTCAAGACATTTTAATCAAATATTTATGATACTTATCAATCATGTTATACATGTATGATATATTTACACAAACAATCATAATGCAATCTTCTGCAATACAACTATGTAGGCGTGACGTATCATTTACCTAAATAGTCTAAACTAATCATTTGTCGGTATGACATGTCATCCACCTATATGCTAACATAAGCATCATAATCATAAGAATCTCGGGGACACACAAAGTCATACATAATTTCATCGATAAGCTTTTACTTGACAAAAAATATGTACCCAAAGCACACGAAAGTCTTAGGACCCATCAACCAGTGTGAACAAACTTATGTTTCGATATTACTGGCCTGCGGGTACGCGCAGACAAATTGTAGAAACAACTGACACTAGCTCGGACGTCTGTTATTCTATGTATTTTCAATAACTCGAATAACTAGTTGAGTCCGCTCCTAAGGGGACGACTTTAGCTGAGAGAGGATTCTCCAAAGGCAGGTACTTGGAAACGGATGCATCCAACTTCTGCAGAAGTCCATGGGATCTACCACCTAGGATAATGTCTGGTAGTCCCTTCCCCTAACTCCAATGACTAGGGAGGGCAGATCTTTGCTCGTGGGGTGGTTGTTAACAACCTGTTCATTGGAGTGTGTACCGCTCTGTCATCTCCCTTCACAGACTACAAGAAGCGAATGAGTGCGTCAAGGGTAAATTAACTGACGACTCATTCTATATGTTTTGGTCTTTTGACCAAATGAGCATCTTACCTATGAAGGCGATCCCATTTTTATGTGTTTACAGCATTGTGCATTTAACACTGTTCGCGCACGACCGTATCATTCGATCATCGCAGTACTAGTGTGTAGTGCACAACTACAAGTCCTCTAAGATGAAAGGGGTATAGTTCCTCAATAGGAGCCTCAACAAACGTGTTTTGCAAAAATGTAATGTTTCTCAAACTTTACTTTTGACATTCTTTATCTTTTGAATCAACCAACAACTTGTATCAACATTTGGCATGCGATTTTCTAGAATCTCATCCGCTATCGGGGTATCTATATGCCTTGCATGACTCGATACCGGCCTCGATAGACAGGATACATGTTCCTCAACAGAACCCCTGTTAAGAAGTTCGCTCAAGCCCTAATTCGGGGTTACCCGAGATATGTTGAATAGACGAACAAAACCAGCCAATCACATCCTTTCAAATACTTCGATTTGGGCAGTCTTTGATGCTTTTGCGCAGCTCCCTAAATTCTCAAGTCTACTTTGCAGGACTGCTCACTCGAAAAGCCAGGATCCCTACTAGGGATCCCTCTCCTTAAACGAGGATATTTGGCTAAGCTCCCGACTCAACTCTTGTCGCAAGAGGAAGAGCGGTAAATGCCTTTGCATCCTCCACTAGGATGCCTTTATAGCACTTACAATGAGCGAAAACCTGAGTATCATCTGCAATGGCAAGGCATTAACGAAACATTTGCAAAAGTAAGAGCCTGGGCACAAAGCGCGACGACAAAGGAAAGACATGACAGAAAGTAAAGGATAAGGACCGCAAAACCACGTCCTTGAGTTAAATGCGTATTCGTATATATATATATATATATATATATGCATATATATTTATTTAATTGTTCTTTTTTGTTAATTAAACTCAATTCAATTGTCCAAGTCCTCCGTGCAATCTTCCCCTATCTTGGAGAGTTGCGATCTTGTTGACGTCTGTGGGTGTAAGCGATTAACGAGTAGGGTCGCGGGGTGCGAGTATGATCCATCGTACGAGCTGCAAAAGCAAGACGTCAACATGCTATCTCAATTAGAAAGGTAGAGACGACATGGACGTTGCCCTGTCGTGAAAGAAGCAGAGGCAGGGGCAGTGTGCCCCTGCGAACCTGTCGAATGCGAAAGAAGCGGGGGCAGGGGTTGCGAGCCCGTGCTGACCTGCTATCAACAACCACGGTGAGGCCAGGGCTTCGCCTTGTCTGCCGGAAGAACAAAGAGGCATGAGCCAAGCCCCTACCCGTTAGCACAAAGGGGGAGGCAGGAGGCTTCGCCCCTGCCTGCCAAATATGCAAAGAGGCAGGGGCTTGGTCCTTGCCTGACAAACACGCAAACAGGCAGTGGGCGAAGCCCCTGCCTGACGCCATAAAAGATGGAGTAGGGAGGGGGCTCGACCCCTCCCCTGACCAAAAGAGGGAGGAAGGGGGTCTCGGCCCCTTCCCAACGAAACACAGAAGCAGGGAAGGGGTTGACCCCTTCCCTGTGCAACAGACAAGCAGGGAGACGGCAGGGGCTGGCCCCTGCCATCCCATCCGAACATAGGGAGGTGGCAAGGGCTCGACCCCCTGCCCACCCAATGAGAAAAACAGAGGGAGACGGCGACAAGGCTCGGCCCCTGCTGTCGTTTCCGAACTCAGGGAGGTGACAGGGGCTCGACCCTTGCCAACCGACCGAGAACCATAAGAAAGGAGGTGGCAGGGGTTCGGCCCTTGCCGACCTGCCTGAACAAGAGGCAGACAGGAGGCCCTGCCACCCTGCCGACCAAGGCACAAGGGCCTCTCAGGAGCCCTCACCCGGGAGCCCTCTGCCAGAAAGGAGGCGACGCAGACGGCAATCCTGCCGCCTGCCGAAAAGGAGAGTGGGCGCAGGGGTTTGTCCCCTGCCGGCCTGCTGGAGCTAGCTAACGACAGGGCATCACCCCTGTCGTCCCTCCGAAGAGAATACACAGGTGATTGGGGTTTGGCCCCTGTCGGCATGCCGACCCAACGCAGGCGGCAACCCTGCCGCCTGCCAGAAAAAGAAGGGCGAAGAAGATGAAGACAGACGAGGAGGAAAAAAAAAAGGGAGGCAGGAGGTCGGCGACCTCCTGTCGGCGTCTCCAACAAGAAAACAAGAGAGGGAGTTACCTCGGAAGACGACAACAATGGGAGAGTCCAGGGACTGCTCAGGAGATGGCGGCGGCAGCGGGACCTCATTCGATGGGAGAAAAGGGGCGAAGGAAGGAGAGGCTGCTCTCGAGGTCACCAGCGTCAGGCTCCGACGAGCAGAGGGAGCTTCAACGTTGGGGACTCCTCTGCGAAACCGAAGAGGCACGAGGGAGAGGGTATCAGGGTCGTCGGGGGTTGCTCAGGGAACCGATCGTCAAGTGGCCTCCAACAAGCAGCGGGTGACCGAGACGGGGGGTTGGCTGAGGCCATCGACGCACGAGGTCGGAAAGGAGGTCTCGTCACCAGGTCTCGCGACCATATCAGCGTCAGGCAACTAAAGAAGGGGGGGAAGTCGTCGATGGCCGCTACACGACAGACGCAAGGAGAGGGGGGTCAGGTAGAGAGGCATCGCCGGCGAGGTCGCAGAGGGGAGGCTCGAGCAGGCTGCCGGCGCCAGGGTCTTTCGATGAGCCGAGAGATTGCAACAGGGAGAGGGAAGGAACAACAGGAAGGGGAGACTGTCGTCGGTGAGGGTGGGCTCCGACGGTGCTGTCGCCGGTGGTTGTGCTTGCCGACGACGGCGGGTTGAGGAAAGCGACAAGAAGGAGAGAGAGACGAGAGAGCGAGAGGGGAAAAGGGAGGGTTTCTCTTTGAAACCCCTGCTTGCTGTCTTTAGAAGGCACGAGGGAGGCGGTGCCTCCATTGGGTCCGGATCCGACCTGAATCCAAGTTTTTTTTTTGGTTTTTACACTCTAGGGGAATAAGCAACTTCAATTTCTAGAAATATCTTAAAAAACCTAGGTCAGTCATTTCAAAATGGTTTTTGAGTATTTTTTAATATCATTAACTCTATGTTTATTGCCACCAGTGATGATCATGTCATTTACATATAAAAGGAGGAGGATGATACTTGCACTAGAATTCTTAACAAATAAAGTTGTGTCAGTTAAACAGGATCTAAAGCCAATATCAAGCATAACCCTACTAAACTTTTAATACCAAAATTTTGGAGCTTGTTTTAAACCATACAAGGTTTTATTCAAACAAAGAGCTTTCCCCTTAGAAATGTTCACTCTAGGAAGTGCCTCCATATAAACTTTTTCCAATAAATATCTATTAAGAAAAACATTATTGACATCTATTTGGTATATATGCCAATGCTTAATAGAGGCAACAACTACTATGGTCCTAACGGTAGTCATCCTATTAACGAGGGCAAATATTTTCTCATAATCAATTTCATATTCTTAAGAATATCCATTGACAACTAATTTAACTTTGTATCTTTCTAGGGTCCCATCACTTTACCTTATATACCCACCTACAACCTATAGGTTTTTTGTTTTATGGAATGTCTTGAAGAGTCCAAGTGTTGGCCTTTTCTAAGGCTTCTAGTTCTATCCTCACGACATCTACCCATTTAGAATGACCCTTAGCTTGAACATAGGTAGAAGGTTCTGCATAAGAGTGGATTAAGGCAATACAAACCTTGTATTTGGATGAAAATAAATCATAGGACACAAATTTTTTAGGTGGCTTGGAGATTCTAGTTGATTTTCGTGATTACACTTTATGTTGATCAATATATTTCTCAAGTGCACATGAGAGTTTGGAGACACTGCAATGAGAACACTATAGACAAGGTTTATCACTAAGAGGTTCTTCTTCACTATGGGGTTGTTCTTCTTTAATCATATCATTACCAATATCAATCTCACAATCACCAACAGTATCACCATGCTTTGAAGCAAAATCAATAGAAAAAATACACTCGTTTACTTCCTCAAGTTTTTCAGAATCAAACAAAATTTTCTTTTCTAAAAAGAAAACATGTCTTGAAACATATAACTTTTTATTCTTATAGTCAAAACACCTATATCTTTTTTTATTTTCGGCATAGCCAAAAAAGGCAAAGGGATGGCACAGGATGAGAGTTTGTTGTTTTTGTTGGTAAAAAAAAACATTTGCATCCAAAAACTCTTAGAATAATTAGGAACAAGTTTGAAAAGTTTTTCAACAGGAGATGAGTTTTGTAAGGATGAAGATTCACAATAGTTAAAGCAACTTTGGCCCGAAAACTTTTGGAACATGATTTGTAATAAGTAAAGTTCTTGAGGTTTCTATGATATGCCTATGTTTTCATTCTGCAAGACCATTTTGTTGTGGTGTGTGTGGGCAAGATCTTTGAAGTATAATGTCATGTAAATTAAGATAATCTTTGAATTCTTTTGATTAGAACTCTCCCCCTGAATCTGTACGAAATATATAAATATTTTCATTTAAATCTAGTTTTGACTTATAAAAATTTTGCAAATGTAAGACTAGATTTATTTTTGAGGAAGTATATCTAGAAAAATCATCTACAAAAATCACATTTTATGCATATCTACATTTTGATAAAATTGGTGCGGGACCCCAAACATTCGAATGAACCAACTCAAGTGGCCTAAAAGTACGGGTGTCAACGGGTCAGGTTTGGTTCAAACCCAGTTAGAAATAGACTTGCGCCCGAATTTCGGGTATGGTATCTGGTATGGACCCGGGTCTAATCGGGTCAACTATAAGAGAAACCATACCCGGACCTGATAAGAACTACATGAACCAGACTCGGTCCATACCTGATAAAACCATATTTTTATCATTTTTACATTGAAAATTTGCGGGTCTTAATCGAAACTCGGGTCGGGTCAGAGTTTGGTATAAAATTTCACAAACTATACTCGGATCCATGTATTAATCAGACCTTCGGGTCCGGACCTGGGTCTTAATCGGGTCTTCTTATTTATCACCATACCCGGACCCTATAGGGTTTGGTTTGGGTCGGGTCCAGGTAAACCAAACCCATTGGCATCCCTACCTAGAAGAGACAAAATATCTTTCAAAAAAGGTAATTTCTTTGTTAAGATAAGTCGACCTCTTATAGTTTTACTTAAGGCTGATTTTGGTATTCTCTAAATAATGAGGGACCCATATGTAATTTCTTTCTTATGGCTGATTTCTATTTAAACAAGTAGAGATTAGACCTAAATGAAATATTGAGACGTCTCTCTATCTCTTTTTCTTTCTCCACATGGTATCAGAGCCATCGGCCTTGGGGGGCGTGACTTCGGGGTCTGCGCCAAAGCGTGCGTGAAGGGTACCAGATCGAGTGAAGGGGCGTGACTTTGGGGTCTGCGCCAAAGCGTGCGTGAAGGGTACCAGATCGCATGAAGGGGACCAAACCTAAGGTGTGTTCGGATTTTTTTTTTTTGGGAATCGAGTGGTATAGATCTGATAACGGATTTGCAGTCTGACAAATGTCATGACTCAGATCTGTAATCAGATCTAAAAGTTGAGGTGGAAGTATGGGTTCCGGTTGACCAAATCTGGTGGATACAGGTACGGTGCAGTAATGTTGTCGTGGGTGTGGGTGACGACCAGATTTGTCGTGGGTTAGTTTTTTTTTATGTTCTGGTTGTCGTAAAAAAAAAACCTAGGGATTCTTATATTGTCGTGGATCTGCATATTCTTTTGGATCTGATCGTATGTTCAGGTTGCTATGAAGATTAAAAATCTGATATCGCCATTATATTTTTTAATGTTCTGGCTGTCGAGAGAAAAAAAAACAGGAACTCTTATAGTCGTAGATCTGCATATTTCTTTGGATCTGATCGTATGTTTAGGTTGCTGTGAAGCTTATATCGTCGTTTTTTTTTGGATCTGCATATGGTTTTCTATCTTATGTCTTGGTTGATTTAGATCTGATCACAGATCTGGGTGTTGTGGTAAAGGCAAATCACTATAGTGGATCGGTACATTGTGGAGCAGGTCATTTACGAACTATGACAAAGTTTATTTCTTCTGTGCACGAGGACATCTACAGCAGCAACGTCAGTGGTTGTGGCTCCTTAGTTCGTGTTATTCATTATGGGTGATGCTAAAAAATCTGATTATAAGAATGAAGCTATTGGAGAATATAAATTCTTTGCCAATCCCTTCTCCTATGGTTCTTCCGTGAAATTAAATGAAACAAACTATGCAAGGTGGTCCAGAACCTTTATGATGTTCGTGTCTGGACATCGTAGAAAACATATTCTATTGGAATCTGAACCTAATGATAAAACATGAAAATATAATACTTGGGATGAAGATAATGACATTGTTATGTCATGGATCATGAATAGTATTGAATCTCATATTGCAGATGGCTTAATTTATTACAATACGGCTAAACAGATGTGGGACACTCTTCGAGATACGTACTCTCAAGAGACTAATGTGAGTCGTATTCTACAAGTTGAACAGAAAATATATAATTTACATCAAGGTGATCAATCATTGGCCCAATACTATGCCTTTGTTAAGGCAGCCTTTGAAAGACTGAATGCTCATCGGTCTCTATGTTGCTCAAAACAAAAGGATCATCAAGAACAGACTATGGTTGCAAAAGTTCAAATGTTGACCGGGTCTGATGTTCTTACTCTTGCTGATTCATACCATCGATTGAGTAGACTTGCTATCTCTCTTTCACAATCTCAATCTGCATCTCAGTCATCTGCTTTAGCTGCACCATCTAATTATGGATGAGGAAATACTATGAATGTTAGAGGCAGAGGTCGTGGAAGAGGTATGGGAGGTAGAGGCAAACTCTAATGTACCTATTGTGGAAAATCTGGACATTTAGAAGATCGCTGCTGAAATAAACATGGACGACCTGCATTTTCTCCATTAAAGCCAAATGTTCTAAAAGCTAATGCTACAAAACTGAAGGTGAAGCATGAAAACGATTCTCCTAGTGAATCTATCACTCTTAGCCGTGCATAATATGATGAACTAGTTTCTCATCGTGCTTCAACTTCCTCTTCTCTTGTTGTTGGTGTAGCCTACTCTACTGGAGATCATCTTTCTCCCTATGATAGTAAGTGGATTGTTGACTCTGCTGCATCTAGACATCTATGTGGAAACTCTCAAATTTTTTCAGATCTAAAGGCTATTATTGCACATCGGGGAGTCTCATTAACTGATGGGAGTTCCTCCCCGGTTATTGGTCAAGGAAATGTCTCTATATCCTCTTCCTTACAGTTGAAAAATGTCCTTCATGTTTATTCATTTCCTCAAAGTTTACTATCAGTGAATTGCCTTACGAAAGAGCTAAATTGTAGAGTGATATTTGATCCTGTGTGCTGTCATTTTCAGGATTTGCTGACGGGGAAGAAGATTGGTGGAGGCTATGAAGAAAATGGAGTCTACTATCTACATCACCCTGTGGGAAACATTTATGCTGCAGTCGATTCTTCTTCGAGTCCTGTCCAGTGGCATCGTCGTCTTGGACATCCTTCATTGTCGAAGCTTCGTCGTGTCATTCCTCAAATTCCATCTACTACATCATTCCAGTGTGAAGCATGTCAGTTGGACAAGCATTATCGGAGTTCATTCCCTTCTAGTCAGAGTCAGTCCAGTCATAAGGTCTTTGAACTTCTTTATGCGGATGTATGGGGTCCCAGTAAGATTCCTACCAGGACTCACTTTGAATCTGTTGTCAAGATTATTCGCACTGATAATGCTCATGAGTTTAAAACCAAAGCACTATTGCAATTTTATCGAGACCATGTCATTCAACCCCAAACCACTTGTGCCTATACTTCTCAACAAAATGGGGTGACTGAGTGAAAACACAGGCACCTGCTTGATGTAGCCCGCACACTTATGATTCAATCCAATGCTCCTGCTTCATATTGGGGTGATGCGGTTATCACAACCTGTTATTTAATCAACCGCATGCCTTCATCATCCGTGGAAGACCAAATTCCTTTGCACATCCTGTATCCTAATACACCTCTCTTCTCTCTTTCGCCCAAGGTATTTGGGTGTGTTTGTTTTGTGCATAGACTCGGACCTGACCGTGATAAATTAGCCACTAAGTGTATGTTTATAGGTTATCCAAAGAATCAAAAGGGGTATCGACTATGTCACAGGGATTCAGCTAGCAGGGTGCCGCACCCGCGTCGACGCGGGTGCGGTCAACCTGACCCTGGGTGCGTTGATCGCACCTAGGGTCATTTTCGTCCTTTTTTTGTTTTTTTTTTTAAATTTTGCCCTATGAAATGGGCTGCAGAGTTTAAAAAAAAAATTGCCCAGGCCCAGGCCCAAGCCCAAGATAATGATCATTCCATCGTCCTCATATGTCTTTGGACTTACGTGACGTGGTCAATGTGACCTTTCATTTTCAAAGAAACGTTTTTTGTTCGACGCTTGGGAGACTGACAGGCGTAACGCGGCAACTAGTCACTGGTTGTATGTACGGGAAGTCCCTCTTTTTTGTTTTTGCTTTTGCTTTTGGAGGACGCTTCCAGCTTTTTGAAACCAAAAAGCCATAAAGTGCCAGGCTGTCACGGGCTCCGAGCCTTTCATTTCAGTTCAACAGTCTCCAACCACACTCAAAATAGCTCTTTGTTTTATCCTGGCTGACTCATTCGACTCTACTATAGTCTATAACTGGATCTTTTGGGCGACTCTTGAGTCTGACTTGCTTTTAATAAGTTAGTCGAGCATTTGAAACAAGTTAGTCGAACCTACATAGTGCGTATTCAAGGCGGGGTGACTGTTGACCCGCTCAGAAGTCACCAAGGTTACGCGGGGTGGGTATTTGCCTTTTTAACAGGCCTGGGATTTTGAGCACCAGAGTTGGCCACTTCAACTCCCCATGCGAGTCCCACAAACACCATCCTCATAAGGGCAGGAACTTGTGACATGCACATTCCCAAGTTGGTCGATCCATGACCAAACCATTGTGCGCTGTCTAGCTAAATCGTCGATGCCAAGGACTTGGTTCATCGATGACTCGGTCAACAACCATTTTTCAAGGAATGCTTGTGCTTTTGTTGCCCATGGGACCCGCGCTGGGGGAACCCCAGACCCCCCTTATATATATATTTACATTTTTGCCCCTGCCGCACCCCCGCACCCAGGTTTTTTGGAAGTGCCGAATCCCCGCACCCGCACCCATGTGACATAGGGTATCAATGTTATGATCCGATTTCCCGTCGGGAGTATGTCAGTGCGGATGTATCTTTCTTGGAGTCTATTCCATATTATTCCAATACTGGTGTTCAGTTGCAAACTGATCAAGATGACTCCTTTCCTCTTCTTATTCCTCCTTTTCTTTTAGAATCAGTGCCCCCATTACCGAATCCAACTCCACCTTCAACTCCATCTACCTCACGGTTTCATAATCCTCCATTGGTGTATGAGCATAGAGCTCCACCTCCTCCAGTGCCTCCATCCTCTTCTTCTCTTGAGGTAAGCGTTCCTGATAGCAATGGCATTCATGTTGATGATAACAGGCCAATAGCTCTACGAAAGGGGACACGACAATGTACCTTATATCCTATGTCTCAGTTTGTGTCAGATGCCAGAATTGGTAATCAGATGAAAGCATTTATCTCAGCCTTATCTGCTGAAACTATTCCTCTGAGTTATCAAACGTCCGTTCTCGATAGCAGGCTATGCAAGATGAAATGGACGCTTTATTGTTTCAATAGACATGGGACCTTGTTGATCCCCCGGTGGATGCGGACATTGTTTGATGCAAATGGGTATATACCATTAAGTACAACTCAAATGGTTCAATTAAAAGATACAAGGCCAGGTTAGTAGCAAAAGGTTATACTCAGACATATGGTGTTGATTTCTTTGAGACATTTTCTCCCGTCGTGCGGATGGGCACCATCCGTCTTATTCTCTCGGTAGCAGTTCACCATGGATGGAGTTTGTGTCAACTAGATATGAAAAATGCATTCCTATATGGGGATCTGTCTGAGACAGTATACATGCAACAACCTCCTGCGTTCTAGGTTGAGGGGGAGTGTCAGAAGGTGTGCAGATTAAGAAAGGCGATATATGGGCTGAAGCAAAGTCCTCATGCATGGTTTCAAAAGTTGTTTGATGTGATGTCAAAGTTTGGTTTTAATAGGTCAGCGTCGGAACACACATTATTTATTAAGAAAACTAACTCAAGCCTAGTCGTTATGGTGGTATATGTGGATGACATCATCCTTACAGGAGATAACATGAAAGAGATTGCAGCTACAAAGGCTCATCTTTAAAAACATTTTGTTACCAAAGACCTTGGTCCGCTTAGATACTTTCTGGGCATAGAAGTGTCCAGGAGCAGTGAGTGAGTGGTTTTGTCTCAACGGAAGTATGTTCTTGATCTATTAAAAGAGGCAGGGAATGTTGGGAGCTAAACCAACAAATATTCCCATGGATCACAAAGTTCATTTATTAGATGAGGGGTCCAAACCCGTCGATAGCAGGAGTTATCGCTCGTTGGTAGGGAAGTTATTATATGTGACAGTGACTAGACCTGATATTGCTTTGACTGTAAGCAAGGTTAGCCAATTCATGGACAAACCGACAGAGGTACACTGGAATGCTACAATGATAATACTCAGGTATTTAAAATCTTTCCCTGGAAAAGGGTTATTATTTAAGAAAGGGGGTACTTTGGAGGTAGTTGCTTACTCTGATTATGCTGGGTCTGTATAGGATAAAAAATCTACCACAGGATTTTGTGTATTTGTGAGAGGTAACTTAATTTCTTGGAGAAGCAAGAAGCAAACCGTGGGTGCTAGGTCGAGTGCTGAATCTGAATATAGGGCTATGGCCCAAACTGTAGCTAAATTGATGTGGGTTCGAACTGTGTTGACTGATCTTCAAGTGAAGGTTCCATCTCCTATGGTGATGATGTGTGATAACAAGGTGGTTACATATATAGCAAATAATCCGGTATTTTATGAGAGAACAAAACATATTGAAGTTGACTGCCACTGCATAAGAGATATGGTTCAAGCTGGACATATATCTACCAAGCATGTAATCTCTGAGGGTCAAGTTGCAAATATTTTTACAAAGCCTCTTGTCAGGTCCAGTTTCTCAAAATGTCGCGGCAAGCTAAGCATGATTGATATTTATGCTCCAGCTTGAGGGGGAGTGTTAAGATAAGTCGACCTCTTATAGTTTTACTTAAGGCTGATTTTGGTATTCTCTAAATAATGAGGGACCCATATGTAATTTCTTTCTTATGGCTGATCTCTATTTAAACAAGTAGAGATTAGACCTAAATGAAATATTGAGACGTCTCTCTATCTCTTTTTCTTTCTCCACATTCTTCATTTTCCCAAGTATACAATTATTACATGTAAATTCATCAATATTATAAATTTTTTCTAAATTTGGAAAATATAAAAATTTAGTTACATTGGGATGTCCTAATCTTTTATGCCACAAATTTAAATCCAAAATTTGGACATTATAACTGTTAAAGTCTGTCAGACCTAGATTCTGTTTCAGAGAAACAAGAAAGATAGAGAGATGGACGAGAGAGAGAGAGAGAGAGAGAGAGAGAGAGAGAGTTCGATCATTTCATTAACCCTAATCACCTATTTAAATAGGTGATTAGGTGGAACAAGATTATAAGAAGGCATACGTAATTATGCTAAATTACGTATGACCACCCCACCAGACTTGTGAATATTACTTTTAACACTCCCCCTCAAGCTGGAGCATATATATCTATCATGCTCAGCTTGCTGCAACATCTTTAGAAACCTGCACTTGCGAGAGGCTTGGTAAAGGCATCTGCAACTTGGTCACATGACTAGTAGAAATATGCCCAGCCTGCACTAAGTCACGTATATAGTGACAATCAACTTCAATGTGTTTCGTTCTCTTATGAAAAACTGGATTGTTAGCTATATAGGTAGCTGCTCTATTATCACACATCATCAACATTGGGGATGGAATCATCACTTGAAGGTCTTTTAGAATGGACCTAACCCATATCATTTCAGCAGCTGTTTGAGCCATAGCTCTATATTTTGATTCAGCACTGGAGCGAGCTACCATAGTTTGTTTTTTACTTCTCCAAGTAATCAAGTTTCCTCCGACAAATACGCAGAACCCTGTGGTGGACTTTCTGTCATCGATGGCCCTTGCATAGCTGCATCTGAGTATGCAATTATATCCAGTTTGGAGCTTTGTTTATATAACAATCCCTTTCCAGGGGAGGATTTCAAATACCTGAGAATCATCATAGCTGCCTACCAATGCACTTGAGTAGGTTTGTCCATGAATTGGCTTATCTTGCTCACGGCTAAGGAGATATTTGGCCTTGTTAGAGTGACATAAAAGCTTACCAACCAAGGATCTTAAACTTCTACTGTCAATAGGTTCTACTTTTTCATCATACATATGCAGTTTAGGATCCATTGGTATATTGGCTGGTTTGGCACGTAACATCCCTGTTTCCTGCACTATGTCAAGTACATACTTTCTCTGTGATAGAACTAACCCCTCACTGTTTCTGGCCACCTCTATGCCCAAGAAATATCTAAGAGAACCAAGATCTTTTGTGACAAAATGCTTCTGAAGATGAATCTTTGTGTCTGAAATGTCCTTTGCACTACTCCCTGTAAGAATAATATCATCTACATATACAACCATAACCACAATACCCGCGGAGGTTTTCTTGATAAACAAGGAGTGATCTAAAAGGATCTGTTGAAGCCAAATGCATACATAATTTCAAATAACTTCTGAAACCATGCACAGAGACTTTGTTTAAGACCATATATAGCCTTTTTTAGTTTGCACACCTTGTTACACTCCCCCTGAACCTCAAACCCGGGAGGTTGTTGCATGTACACAGTCTCAGACAGATCCCCATATAAGAAGGCGTTTTTCACATCTAACTGACATAAACTCCATCCATAATGAACAGCTACAGATATGACCGACCGAATAGTCCCAAGACGAGCTACTGGAGAAAAAGTCTCAAAGAAGTCAACCCCATATGTTTGAGTATACCCTTTGGTGACCAACTGGGCCTTGTACCTTTCGATTGAGCCATCCGAGTTGTACTTAATGGTGTAGACCCACTTACATCCAACGATATCTGCATCAGTGGGAGGAACAACCAAATCCCATGTGTCACATGAGAGCAAGGCATCCATCTTAACCTGCATCGCTTGCTTCCACTTAGGAGCTAATAACGCTTGATGATGATTAAGTGGTACGAAAGTGGCAGAAAGAGCAGAGATAAAATTCTTCATGTGAACCTCAGAAACAAACTTGGAAATAGGATGAAATGTGCATTGTCTTTTACCTTTCCTAAGAGCGATAGGTCTATCATCATCAACATTAGACATCTCAATATTTTCAGGAGAACTTACTTCTGAGCGTAGCATGTAATGTAGGTGCTGATTCAGGTGGTAAGCTACGAGTGTAAGACCCGCAATTTTTCAGAAAATATCTGAATAAAATTCATGAGGCATTTACTGGTAAAAATAGCATTTCTTCTCAGAATGCGAAACGAATCAATTCCTGCGAGCCAGTTATACTTAGGATATTCGTCGAATTGCGAATATATGCTCAAACACTCTGGAAGCCATAACTTCCTAACTAAACGAAATCAATAGATTCGTACGAGCCAACTTTCTTAGTTACGTCAATACGAAGAAAATGGCGTACTCAGAATTTTTTGGAAAAAAATCGCCGGAAACCCGAAATTCTTGCGGGACCCACGGAAATATTGGTGGGACCCACAGAAATATTCCTCAGAAAATATCTGGTGGGACCCACAAAAATATCCCATGGAATATCCAAGTGGGCCCCACACCAAGGAACCTCTTGGAATTAAAAAGAAGCCAAGGGGGTAGAAGGGGCATGAGAAAATCCAAGAGGAGGTGGGCTTGGGCTATAAATAGCCCTCCCCACTCTCTCTCTTCTCATAAAAATCGACCCCCTCTCTCTCTTACCTTCTCTCTCTCTCCTAAACCTCCCCTACCTAGCCTAGCCCACCTGAGCCCACCTGACCTGGTCTGAGCCTGCCTGACTTAGCCTAAGCCTGCCTGACCTGGTCCTAACCCACCTGACCTGGGTCTGAACCCACTTGACCTGGTCCAAACCCAGTTGACTTGACTTGAACCTAGTTGGGTTTAAAGTCAAAGTCAAAGTCCTTTTTGGTCCAGATTCCGGTTTGGGTTTCTGAACCCAGACTTAGCCTACTTGAGCTGAGTTCGAACCTGCTGAACCCAGTTGACTTGGATCGAACCCTGTTTGGTTCAAACCACTTAGGTTGAGTAGCTTGACCTGCTCTACCTCTTTCTCAACTAAGTCAGCTTCATCTGACTTAGTCTGACCTCTCGAAGGAAGGCTCGAAGCCAAAGAAGCCACCCGGAGCCGTTTCTTCCACGATTTGAAGTAAGTTCGCTTCGTTGATCCATCTCTCTCAAGTATTTGATTGTTTGTATATAGAATATACTTTCTGAAGTAGTATCTTGCTTTAGTTCTTGATTGAGCCCTTTTTGGACACTTCGGTGTTCACCCGCTCGTCTCGTAACTATCGTCGGATATATCTATGTTCAAACACGCAGTATATGCGTTCTTCAAAATGGTATCTCACTTTAGTTCTTGGTTGAGCCCTTTAGGACACTTCGGTGTTCACCCGCTCGCCTCGTAACTATCGTTGGATGCGGATCTAGGTGTATATCTGCTGATTCTGCCGACGCGTCTTATATCGCACAGGCTATGTAATTTACCTTTGCCGTCGCGTCGTATGATGCCAAGGCTCCCTGTTTTCTGTACTTCCGATTACTGCACTTCCGATTATGCATTTACTTACGCCGTCGCGTCGAACGATGCCAAGGCTCCTGCTTTCTGCAATGTATTTACTTACGCCGTCGCGTCGAACGATGCCAAGGCTTCTGCTTTGTTATATATGTAGAATATTTCGTTCAGTTACACACCCTGAACAATAGTATATGCATTTCTTTACGCCGCCGCTGTATAAAGCACAGGCTTCTGCTTATACTACATATATAGCGCATAAATGAGCGTTCAAATGGAGATCAACTCCAAATCGCCCATGCGATTCCTTGACCGCTCCTCGTTAAAGATTCTGCTTGACGAATGAAGCCCCTATTGGAAAGGCTTCGCTTTTTGGCAAAATGCTCTTTACGTAAAGACTAAGTTAATTACGTATGGCCTGGCTATGGCCAAGGGTTCCTGCAACCTTGATGGATGCAAAGTACGCACAACGGTGCGCATCCATTTCCCCGAATTAAGCGTGGCGATTTCCTACCAAAGAGGGGAGATGCCGCTGAAATGGATAAAAGAAACGCACGCTTTCTCCGTAAAAGAGAGGAAGTGCTGCTGAAATTTCTAAAGAAGCTAAGAATAGCTCAGAAAGAACGTAGCAGGATACTCTGACATATAGCAGAGTGCTACCCAGTTCATGGTTTGCCCTCTACAACGTAGAAGGGTTCGTCGCACCACTGTCGGTAGAGCAGGGGAGGTGCTGACGAAATGGTCGGCAGAAGAGCTGCCGGAACCAATGGAACGACATAATGATGTCCGTTGATGGAACGATGCCAGATCGGCTCGTATCCTTGTGCCTGCAAGGGCACCTTGCTCGTAAGGGCCGCTGAGCCGGAGTAGAGGTTGCGCCTTGGCTAGGTTTGGACTCGTTGCGTAAAAATACGCCGAGTAGCCGATCTATTTAGATCGAGTCATATGCATGCTCATTGAGAACGATTACACAACCAAACTCGTAAGGGCCGAAGAGCCAGAGTGTGTTGTTTCCACCCAAAGAGGTGTGATGCTCGTGGTGGCCGAAGTGCCAAAGAGCGGTGTTCTGCATGCATATGAATAAGACTTAAGGTCGCACATACCCCGCGGTTGAAGATCGTGTTAGGGGTACCCCCTCAGTAATGACTGTGTTGGGGAAGACTGAATGGGGTCGGGTACATACTCCCGTAGTGCTGAAAGCACGGGCTGCCTAAATGACATGCAGATTCTGTCCAAGTAATTGTAAGACTGGCAGACCCCTTCAGGAATTATGCTCACTGTGGAATGACAGTGATGGTACAGCCTTGAGTGACATGTATTTTACTTTGGACCTGATAGAGTCCACGATGGCCTCAGTCACTCATGGGTTTTGGGGTCGTGGTTATCCTTAAGATCTAAGGATTGAACCCAACTACTGCAAGTAGAGGATGCATCCGAATATGGGCCTAGTAGGGTTCTCCCAGTTGAAACACACTGCCCTACTATGGATAGGGTCAACAGGCCTCTGGGGTATCTAAAATACATATAATAATCAACCCCCAGAACGTCGCGTTGATGCCCGGACAATAGCTCTACCTGCGTACCAAAGGCGGGAGCGGTTAATTATCAAACAATGCATTAGTTCTAGGTACAGCGATGCTTTGAATGTATGAGTGGATGACGTGTTGAGTCAGTCCTGCATAACCTTTGTGAAGGTGTCATGTTCGGTATACTACTGGACCGACTGGGCAAAGACCCGTGTTGTATCTACACGACTAAGCGAAACTCGAGGAGTTGTCCTTAGATGCGTGGGATACGGATGTGCCAAGTATGAAGACTTGAGCTAGACATCACTTTGAGACCCGAAAGAGGTCATGGCTAAGTCGTGGAGACTTATGCGGCTATTCAAATCACAGCCCTGAAAAGGCTTGCTCTAAGTCATGAAGACTCGAGCGGATGTTCAACTCATAGCCCTGAGGAGGCTCCTGCGATATACGCTAAGTCTTGGAGGCTTGAGCGTCGTTATTGCGCATTGCGACCTTGAGTGGTCATTATCGTACTTGAGTTGAATGGTTACATGATTGCATGCTTACCAGACCATCAGTGGTTCTGACCCCGTTTTATGGGGATTTCAGGTGTTGGACCTGCGTGGCGATATGCGGAGCAAGGCGGCATCGAGTTTCAGGGTTTCTCTAGACAGAGTTGTACTGCTTCCTTTTATTGAACCTACACTGCTTTTCTAAGCAGTAGTGTAATAAACATATGTTTTCGATAAAATGGAACACTTTGGTGGTCAATGAGTTGCTTGACCACATACCTGCAACGTGCTCGGAGTTTTCTAAAACTGACGACTCATTATCGTCTGATTCCGCTGCTAAAAACTTTTCTAAGTTCCGCTGCAAAGAAAAAAAAAAAGAAATTCATGAAAATTTTAACTTAGCTTTGTTTTGGAAATCCGGGGCGTTACAACGAGTGTACACCAGAGGAGGATCATGATACCGACTAGTTGGGGGAGACTGAGAATGAGAGATAGTCTGAGAAAACGACTCCAAGGGAAAAGGAGGAATGGGAAGAGGCAATGTATCACCATGTTCAACATGTAGTCTGGATGCAGTGGTGGAAAAATAAGGAACAAATTCAAAGAAAGATACATCCGCACTAACATACTCTCTACGGGAGATGGGATCATAGCACCGATAGCCTTTTTGATTTTTTGGATATCCAAGGAAGATACACTTGATGGCTTGGGCAGATAATTTATCACGGCTAGGTCCAAGTTTATAAACAAAAGAAACACATCCAAATACTTTGGGAGAAAAAGGGAATAGTGGAGCACTAGGATAGAGAATTTGAAAAGGAATTTGTTCTTCCAAGGATGAAGACGGCATACGATTAATGAGATAACAAGCAGTGAGAATAGCATCTCTCCAATATGAGGGTGGCATATTTGATTGCAACATAAGAGTGCGAGCTACCTCTAGAAGATGCCTATGTTTTCTCTCAGCAACGCCATTTTGTTGAGATGTATGGGCACAAGTGGTTTGAGGACGGATGCCATGATTTCGATAAAATTGTAATAATTCATTTGACTTAAATTCGAGAGCATTATCAGTGCGGATAATCTTGATAAGAGAGTGAAATTGAGTCTTTATTTCAATGACAAAAGACATAAGAATGGTGGCAACCTCCGACCTTTCTTTTATTAAGAAAACCCATGACAATCTGGAAAAATCATCAACAATAACTAAGTAATAACGACACTGAGATCGACAAGGTACTCTACTAGGTCCCCATACATCAACATGCAAAATGTCAAACAATGCTTGACTCGATGGACTCTGACTAGATGGAAAGGAGCTTCTGTGATGTTTGCCCAATTGACAGGCGTCACACTGAAAGGAATCAGACAGAGAAATCTGAGGGATAAGTCTACGAAGCTTTGGCAACGAAACATGACCAAGACGAAGATGCCACTGATAGGTACTGGAGGATGGCTCAGATACAAAATTCATTGATCCAATCGGCTGATGTAGATAATAGACACCACCTTCCTCATGGCCTCCACCAATTCTCTTTCTCGTCAGCAAGTCCTAAAAATACAACACACATGATCAAATATCAACCTACAGTTATTTTCCTTAGCAATACATCTAACATATAGTAAGTTCTGAGGAAATGAAGGAGCATGAAGGACATTAGTCAATTGAAGTGTGGGGGGATATGGGGATGTTTCCCTGGCCTACAACCGGAGAAGATCTCTCATCAGCAAGTATAACATTGCGAGGCTCAACAATAGGATATAGCTTAGAAAAATTATGGGAAGTCCCACACAAGTGCCTAGAGGCACCCAAATCAATAATCCATCTACTACCTTGATAACTCAGGCTATCACCTGTAGAGCATGCCACATCAGCAACAAGCATAGGAGTACTCGAACTTGGAAGCCGGTGGGATACCAATTCATCATACTCTGCACGACTGAGAATAACCGAATCACTGGAGGAGGTAGTGGGGTTCTCTGCCTCGAGTTTAGCAACCTGAGCCTTAGACACATTCGTTTTGGATGATGGGATAGGAGATCGACCAGTCTTATCCTAGCACCTATCTTCAAGATGTCCCAGTTTACCACAATATGTACATTGAAGCCTTCCTCTTCCTCCAGTATTTCGACCGTGACCTCTTCCTCGAAAATTCAAGAAAGTACCTCTTCTACGACTTGAGGTGATTGCAAGGGCGGATGCATGTGATTCAGATTGAGTTTGAGGAAGAGTGATGGCAAGCCTACTCAGACGATTATAGGCTTCTACAAGAGTAGAAACATCAGAACTAGTTAGCATTTGAACTTTGGAAACTGAAAAATCAGATGATAATCCTGTAAGGAACCGGACAACCATAGTCTGCTCCTGATGGGACTTCTGTTTGGTGCAGCATAAGGGTCTGTGTGCATTTAACCTCTCAAAAGCAGATTTAACAGATGCATAGTATTGGGCCAAAGTCTGATCTCCTTGTTGCAATTGATAAATCTCCTACTCAACTTGTAGAATACGACTCACATTGGTTTCATGAGAATATGTATCACGGAGATTGTCCTACATTTGTTTAGTTGAGGTATAATAAATCAATTCATTAGCTATATGAGGTTGAACACTGTTCATTATCCATGACATCACAATGTCATTGTCTTCGTCCCAGGAGACATATTTTTCTGTTCTTTCAGTGGGTTCCAATTCCAACAGGATGTGTTTTTTTCGATGGCCCGAAATAGACATCATGAAGGTGCGAGACTACCTTGCATAATTAGTATCATCCAGCTTAAATGAGGATCCATATGAAAAGGGGTTCGCAAAGGCCTTATATTCACCAATGGCCTCTGATATTGGTCGTTATTTAGAGCACTTGAATCAGCCATAACAACAACAAAAAATTTGTTCACCAGGGACAACAAGACACTTGCTGTTTCTGCGCAACACTATTTTCTGCTCTTCTCCTTCCAGATCTGATTTCAGATCAGCGTTTGACAAAAACTTTCAACAGACCAGATCTCCACTTGGAACGACACCAACCTTATCCAAGTCATGGCTTCAGATCACTGGTTCACGATGATAAGACACACTCTTTCTGATCAGCAGCAACCTCAACGTAACATAGTCACAGTCATAACACCAACACACGACAGACCCACAAACAAATCATGATACACAGGTGCCAAACACTTTCTGATCAACAGCAGCCTCAACGCAACACAGTCACAGTCACAACACCAGCACACACGACCTGTGCAAAAGTTTCCTTTTTTTTTTTTTAAATCCACGAGCATATCACGATGATCAGTGACACCACTCCTGCTTCACCCTTCACGATTGGCAGCAGTCTGATCACGATCTAGCGACACCACTCCTGCTTCACACTTCACGACCAACATCATCCTGGAGAGCGATCAACGACACCACTCCTGCTTCACCCTTCATGATTGGCAACATCCTTGAGCAACCTCAGCAGCAGCGTCATCCCAGAAGGGAGACCCGCTCTGATACCATGTTAAAGTCTGTCAGACCTAGATTCTGTTTCAGAGAAACAAGAGAGAGAGAGAGAGAGAGAGAGAGAGAGAGTTTGATCATTTCATTAACACTAATCACCTATTTAAATAGGTGATTTGGTGGAACAAGATTATAAGAAGGCATACATAATTATGCTAAATTACGTATGACCACCCCACCAGACTTATGAATATTACTTTTAACAACAACAAAAGAATCTTTGGGTATCTCTAAAAAGTTCATGTAGTAGAGACCTCCTCTATGTCCTTCCCCAATCCACTTTCCTTAGTGGTAATCCTAAACCCAACAACCATTAAATGAGGAGATATTATATCGATGGTAAAAAAATTGACAAACGGATAAAAGATTTAGATTGAGTTTGGGAATTATCTAATTTTTGGAATCAAGATTTTTTTTTGAGTTTTTAAGAGTTTTTTCAAAATTTCCTATTCCTTTAATTTCAATAGATGTCCCATCAACAGTAAAGACATTTGTTACACTTGAGTTGTTTTGACATTCGGATAATATATCAATTTTGGGAGTCAAGGAGCCAAGGACTTACCAGGAGTGGAGTAAGATGAAAGTGCGGCCTCGGTTGAAGGAGATGGTCCTCTAAGGAGGGGTTAAAACACTTTTATCAATTGAGATAAAAACATAGTTTCCACAGATGAATCTTGCAAGTTGCTTACGTTCTTATCTTCTTGAGACAGTTCAACCGAAGCCACCTTCTTGTCCTGCCTTCTTAATTTGGGACACTGAGGCTTAATGTGTCCCATCTCATGACCATAATGGCAAATAAATTTTGTTTTGTAATATTCACTATTATATCTCCCAAAATGAGGTGATTTATATGCACGAGAGTAGGTTTGCGGCCTAAATACGACCAACACGGCATCATCATCATTCTTTTGAGAATGTTTTTTCAACCTATTCTCCTCCACTGTTAGTTCTTCTATAGTGTCCACAATAGAGGGAACTTTTTGAAAATAAGTCTTTTCTGGGTCTTGAACCCAAGTCGGGTCTGTGCATGATCAAACCCGATTTCTGTACTGGATCGGATCCAAATGATTTGTAATTATGTATATTGTTAGAGGGTAGTTTAGTACCCTAAAATTATGTATTAGTTATATACTCAATCTCTAATACAATGAAAACACGCTGGAACCATTTGACGTGTTTTGCAGCCTCTTCTTCAATTTTCGTTTTCTTCTTTCCTGCACAGGTGAATGTGGAGGTCTTCACATTTTAACATGGTATCAAAGCAGTGTTGAAAGTTGGGCCTGAGATTGCTTTCTAAAAGGAATGTCCAAGGAGATAATCTGAGTTCTTCAAGTCAGGAAAAATATCTCTTTCCAACCCAATTTCTGCGTGCATCTTCTTCCCCTTCTCTTTCTATTTTATTTCGGTTCTGGTAAGAACCCGATTTCTGGGTACGTCTCCTCCCTAAATTCTTTTCATTTTGGATTCGGTAAGAACCCTTTCAGCGTGCGTCCTCTTCTTTTTCTTTTCTGTTTCAGTTCGGGTAAGAACCCTAACGTCTCCCCTTTCTGTTTATCTTCTTCTGTAACGCCCCGAAATTTTAACCCACATTTTTAAGGATTTTTTTTATATATAACAACGGAAACAAGAAATACTATAGGGTTAAGCATTTCAGAACATTACAGTGGAGAGAAAACCCAAAACATTTATTTCATTTCATTATCAATGCAAATTAACATTAGAGTTTTAAATGATATGAACAATTAAATTACAATAAACCCAAGCGATCCATGGAACAGTAAATCCAAAATCTCGATCCGATGTCTCATCCTGGAGTCGCTCGTAAATGCTATTATTCACCTGAAAATAGTAAAATTATAGGAATTAGACTACAACTGTCTAAGTAGGAAATCTGTAACTTTTAATGCAGGTATATCCTGAGTCTAGTATGTGATGTGAGTGTCAAGTGTGAATCTTTAGCATATACAAAAGCACGTAAAGCAGACTATACAACAACAATAACAAACATATATCTAAGCAAGTAAGCAGATTATGCAACAACTATAATTAAACAAGTAAAGCATATTTTGTAACAACAATAACAGTAACATGCATAATTTTCATGTAACGGTAACAATATGATATCAATTATTTTATATCTATGCATTTCAAGATTTGCATTTCATCACAAGCTTAGAATATAAAGCATGTTTGAAAGAATATGAAATTGTCTCTAGTAACTCTACTCACTGTGATACCTAACTGTTCTAAATAGTGTTTATATTATCTTATCCTGCGGGTACACACGGGCACATGCAACCATCACAGAAGAAAACGTCCGGGGGTATATTATTAAAGGGTATTTTATTAACCCGAACGTTCTAACTGAGACTGAATCCCCAAGGGAGCGACCAGTAGCCGAGAGAATCTCCTAAGGGCTCAACAGAAAATAGGATGCATCCCTAACTTCTGCAGAGGACGTGGAACTACCACCTATGACACATAGGTAGTCCGGATCCTCTAACTCCGAGGACGGGGGACCAACGAGCCGCTTTACGCTCGAAACCAAAATACAAGTCCTCGAAGTTTTGAACAACCTACCCTCTCCAACATAAGCCTCAAACTGAGTGGTTGATCTTTTCATTTAATTAAGTTTTCGTAGTAAAGGGCATTTCCCCCCAACTACCTCGTACTACCATAGTAGTAGATTCCCAACCTTAGTCATTTTAGCAAGGTATATAAACAATCCCATCATTTTTCATATTGATTGCATAAACCCACTCAAAGTGCTTCGGTGCCTTTAAACCAGTCAAGCACCAATGCCCCGGTGCCTTTAAACCAATCGGGCAACAATCTTATATTCTCATTTTCATGTGAAGTCTCATTATAAACTTGAGGAGCCCCCTGTGGACCCATCACGCACCAAGCTTGGCCAATTATGTGCCAGCACCAATCATGACCTCTATTTACTCATCAAGGCCTAGCAGTGTTCCCGAGTCATCACCATAGTTTACTTGTAATACAGGTTTGATTTGATTTTAATTTGATTTGAAACATAATTACTTAGTTTAATAGTTACTAAGTATGAATGGTACCAACAACCTTAAGATAAATTTCATTACCAACATTCTCATAACATAACGTTCATATATAGGCAATTCACACATACGCCCATCATTCTATCAATAAGGCTTAAAACCCAATGTTTCCCAAATGTGTAGCATCACATATTTTCCACTATAAATAGAATGCCCATACAATATCAAACTGTAAAGGTGTTGAGGCTGAATAACCTATGTTTGGTTAGTTACACTCATTTACCAGCCCTAACCCAGCAATCATGTACATACTCATGGAAAAGTATATTTGCATTACAGCAAACATGCAATGCCAATGTGCAGAAGCATTGACATAGATCCGTGTGTCCATGGTATACCAACATCCTTGTCTTGCTTGAACGATGAAGTAGCATTCGGGCACCACACAACAACCAGGCAATTAAAAGCCAATATAACAGCATGATACTTGAAAAATGCATGACACATTATTTAATTTTAGGTACTCTGAATGCAAATTTGTTAACAAATGTGCTCTAAGTGCCCTTTCCAAACAAGCACTACTAATAATTTATCTTCTGGCATTTTTTTTTTTCACAAAACATGAAATGTAAACTCTTATCAGAAACATTAACTAATCAATTAATAAAAATAGAAACGCTAGACGAAACACGTGTAGATTGCCTAGATAGGCTAGCTGTTGGGTAAGCATAAGAAGCATGCCATAAGCTTTAGCATCTTGAACTGTGATTGGTATCTTACCTTCAATTAACATAAGAATTATACGGAGGCAACCTTTCTTTTTTTTTTCTTTCTTCTCTTTCAGGATGATAATGACACTTCCAAATTCAAACACACCAATCTATGTTTGACGAACCTAAAAGTACCTACCAACTCATCCATTTACTAGACATATGAGGAAACATGCTACAAGTATTATCTCATGAGATAACCTTACTGATAACACCAAACCAATGATATACAACTAAGAAGATTTCACAGAATGATATCATGAGATTCTAGGGACTACCCAATTTTTGAACCATAAACCTTAAAGAATATACACGGAAATTAGTCAAAATATTCAGGACCAATAATAGATATGAATTCAGTATTTGCGAAACCAATCCCTTGTGTTAACAACCTTGCATTCATTTATCGAAGAAAAAGAATATACATGTGTCGTTTGCATCTAGAGTAGCATAGCCCTATACTTGATGTAATCACAGAAACAAAACCATAGGAAATCGGCCAACCCCCTTTTATTTAACACCATTCAAAAAAATCCAAAACAAGAACCCTTCCCCCAAATCTTGACAGCGATCGGAACCCAAGATACAAAATAAAACCCCCAATTAGTCGATTTGGGTTTTTGATAGAGGGTTGATAGGAAACCCCAAATCTTGACAGCGATCGGAACCCAAGATACAAAATAAAACCCCAAATCGGATGGTGCCGCTACCAAAACCTCCCCCCCGCCCCCCAAGTTTACCGGCTTGAGTTTTTTGGCAGCCAAGAGTCCGAACCGGTGTTTAGGACATGCGAAAACCCAGTTCCCTTCCCTTGACAGACCCAATCACACACTGATGTCAGTCGATACCTACAAAAAGAGACACAAAATCCTACCTCTTTCCGGCGAGAGGACAATGCAGGAGGTGGCCGACGAGTAGAAATGGTTGGCGAAGGTGATGGCCGGCGAGTTGGGATGGCGGCAGTAGATCTGCAGGTAGTCGGAAACCCTTCGATGTTTGTGACTCCACCGGCGTGCACAGGAACCACGGAGAGGGATGAGCGCCAGAGAGAGGATGAGATCACAGTGTAGGGTGAAACTCCCCTCCACCCCCTCTTTAACGATTCGAGACCCTCCCCCCCTCCGAGAAAGGTGGAAGGAGTCAGTTACGGCCTCCGTAACCTCTCCCCCGCTTCTTGAGTTTGGCAAGAATCGTATTTGAGGCTTAAGTAACATGCGGCCGGGTTCGGGTCCGAAACCCACGACCCGCGATGCCGGATCCACCATAGCGTGGAGCCAGGTCGGCCATGAATCGGCGGATCCACAGTTGGATCCATTTGGGTCCAACCATGGATTCGACCCATCCAACATGATTTTAATTATTATTATTTTTTATAACAAATAATATTAGTTATTTATTTATTTAGAATTATTATTATATATATACTTTAATACCCATTTGTAGGTTTCTTATGGAGCCAGGTAATGGATCCTAGGCCCAAATCCTATAGAACCACTCAAATTTTCCGGGTATTACATCTTCTCTTCTCCTTTTGACGTCAACGTGTCCTTATCTTCTTCAGATCTGATTCTCTCATAATCAGTTAACTGATCCCAGACGCGATTCTCGTTTTTGGATACCTCGATCTGCATATTCAGTCATTAAGATTAATGCTTATGGTATTTTCTGTTTTCGAATTATTAATACCCCTATTTCATGATTTATCAGATCTGGAACCACTTCTGTGTGGATATTTCATTATTGAGCTGTTTAAGTTTGAATACTATACACTTTGATATCAATATTGTGCTGCCTCAGTTTGCAAGATCCTCTTTCACGTTTTCACATTGACACTGATTTATTTTTTGATATTCAGGTCTTGTTTTGAAAACTGTTTAATCAGTTACTTTTCTGATCATACCCGAATATAATACATCTGCCTAAATAAAAAAAAAGGCAAGATATTCGAGTGACCGAATTTCTGTTTGATTCGGACTTTTCCTTTTTCTTTCTTTCTCTTCTTTTCCACTATCTTTGCAAATGGACTCACCCTTCCCACGATCAGGCCTTTCCTCTAACTTTCTTAGCCAATTGGTCTCTGAAAAGCTGAATAATTCCAACTTCTCGACTTGGAAAAGGCAGATTGTTCCTTTTATAAGGAGCCAGGATCTCTCTGGTCATCTGGATAGATCAGTCTCAACCCTTTCAGAATTCACCTCACAGGAAAAGATGGTCGATAAAGGGGCACAATCCATTGTCCTTCTCAAAAATCCAGATTATGTTGCTTGGATGAAAAGAGATCAAGCATTAGTGGCATACATCACCCCAACACTCTCACAGGAAGTTCTTGTTGCTATTCTCGATGATTGTTTAGCCAAAGAGCTGTGGGACAAGTTAGTTCAGACATATTCGCAGATCTCTGAAGCAAGAATTGTGTTTCTCAAGCGAGAATTTCAAATGATGAAGAAAGATTTGATGTCTATTATGGAGTACCTGAATAAAATGAAAGGCATTACAAATCAGCTGGCTATTGTGGGATGTGTCGTCAGTGATAAAGACAAAGTGCAGCAGACCTTGAGTGGATTGAGGCCGGACTATCATGTTTTGGTGACATCTTTGTTGTGTTTCCCAGAACTTCCAAAATTTGAAGATCTTCGTGCAAATCTACTACAATATAAAATGACCCTGAAAGGGTTTTCTGAGGACACCCATGTTCATTCAGGAACTCAAGATGTGCTGGCTACGAGATTGACTTATTGTAGAGGCAGAGGAGGAAATTCTTTTCGAGGAAAGGGAGGACAAGGGAGAAATGTCTTTGGTGGTCGTGGTATACTTCCAACGCCTAATATATAGGGACAAAGGCCTATTCCTACCTGATTCCTATGTAATAAGAAATGGCATATTAAGGCAAATTGTTGGTTCAACCCTCAAAATAAGGGAAAACTCCACAAACAGAGGCTAAGAAGGATGGAGAAGTAAAAGTGTTGCTATTGGCAACCTTAGCAAGCTTAAATATGAAACAAAATGATAAAGGCATTTGATACGTCGATTCCGGAGCAGCGACACACGTCTCAGGTGATGCGGGTAAACTCTTGAATCTTACTCCTTATGTTGGTAAGAATAGCATAGTCACAGGAGATGGTTCTCATCACTCCATCTCACATATTGGAAATGCCATTATACCCATGCTCAAGTCTCCTCTTAATCTTTCAAATGTTATTCATGCACCTAATATCCAGAAGAACATTGTTTCTGTCTCAAAACTTGTTGATGATGTTAATGCTTCAGTTGAATTTACTCTCTTCTGTTTATGTCAATGATCTTCACACGAGGGAGACATTTGCTGAGGGAAAGAGACAAGGCAACATGTACATCTTCCAAGAAGATCCCTCATTCTCTGTTCATTCTGTTGATTCACCTTTGAAGCCTCATCCACATTCATCTTTTGTTCCTTCTAAATATGTGTTTGCCATTTCTGAATGTAATAAGCCAACTCTTTAGCATAGTCATTTGGGTCATTGTGGTCGTCATTTTATTGAACAACTTGTCTCAAATAATTTCATTCCTAAGTCCAGTCTGGGTTCAGAAGTCGGTGAAATAAAGTGTCCTAGTTGTCATTTATGTAAGAGTCATGTTTTGTCTTTCAATTCAATTAATAAGAGAGCTTCAAGGCCTTTTGAGATCATATATTCTGATGTCTGGGGCCCTGCCTCAATTGCTTCTGTTTCTGGTAGTAAATATTACCTCATTTTCATTGATAGTTATTCACGCTATACTTGGATATTCTTCATGAAATACAAATCAGACGTTTTTGGATTGTTTCAAAAATTTCATTCCTTTGTGAAAAATCATTTCTCTACCAACATTCTCAATTTCCAATGTGATGGAGGAGGTGAATTCTCTTCCAGTGATTTTGTTAGTTTCCTTCAACATAATGGGATAAAGAGAAGAGTGTCTTGCCCACATACACCTCAACAAAATGGAATTGTAGAGATAAAGCATCGACATATTGTTGAGAGTGCAATGAGCATGATGCACGAGACTAATTTACCTATCACTCTATGGACAAAAGCTTTCCACTCCACAGTTCATGTGATAAATCGATTGCCCATGACCATTTTAGAAAATAAGTCACAATTTTTCTCTCTATTTGGGATACACCCCGACTATCATGAATTATGTGTGTTTGGATGTGTTTGCTATGTTCACGTTGACAACTCATTGAGAAATAAGTTTCAGGACAAAGCATTGAAGTGCAGGTTTGTGGAATATGCTGAAGACTATAAGGGGTATAGGTGTTATGATCCATTGAGCAAACACGTCAAAATATCGAGGAATGTCGTTTTTGACGAGATTCCTATTGCTAGTTCAAGTCCGTTAATCCAAGTTTTCATATTGCTAGTTCAAGTCCTAGTGTTGAGGTGTACTATCCATGGTTAAATTCAGAACTCTTCTCCAATGCTAGAGAAGATTATCCTACAGATTGCAGCCAGAAGAAGATACGTCAGGAGTCATCAAATGTATCTCAACCAGAAGAGGTTACCACACAAAACTTGGAGCCAGTAAGGTATAAGGGTGTTGTATACACCCGGTGAGAGAAAGAGCAAGAGCCCTCATCCATTTCTTATGATAACGATTTTGGTCCTTCTACTTCCGCTCCACAGATGTTGGACATCAGAAGATTCACCCGGACCCGACACCCACTTGACAGTTGGGTAAGCTATAAAAATTTTTCATTGGATTTTCAACTGTTCCTAACATCCATAAATAAAGAGGATGAGCCTCTCACATTTTATCAAGCTGCAAATTCTAGAAGATGGATCGAAGCAATGAATGAAGAAATGGAAGCTTTACATGAATGTGGTACATGGGAAGTTATGCCTAGACCACTAGATAGAAATGTAGTTGGGTCAAAATGGGTGTACAAGATAAAATATAAACCAGATGGGAGCATTGAAAGGTGTAAAGCTAGACTTGTAGCCAAAGGATTCACACAAGAACAAGGACAATATTTTGATGAAACTTTCAGTCCTGTTGTTAAGATGAGAACCATTCGTATTGTGTTGGGTCTAGCCATTGAACATGGATGGACGTTGAGCCGGTTAGATGTAAAAAATGCATTTTTACATGGGGACCTAAAAGATGAAGTCTATATGGAACAACCCACCAGGTATGCAGAACAAGATGCCAATCACTATGTATGCAAGTTGAAAAGAGCTCTCTATGGATTGAAACAAGCTTCTCGGTCCTAGTTCGAGAGTTTTTCGTTGGAAATACAGAAGCACGGTTTTTCTCGGTCTCTTCTAGATCACTCATTATTCATCTACAATGAACGAGATGTGACCACTCTTTTGTTAATATACGTCGATGATATTATTATCACAGAGAACTACAGAAGCCATATTAAGGAAGTAAAGAAGCTATTAAATCAAAGATTCAAAATGAAAGATCTCGGTGATCTGCGATATTTTCTTGGGGTGGAAGTTGATAAAACGTGTGATACACTTACTCTTACTCAACACAAATACACAATGGATATTCTTAGTAGGGCAGGCATGAAAGATTGTAAGCCATTGACAACTCCAAGCATCGTCTATCAAAATTTGAGTTCTAAAGAAGGGGATTTATATGAAGATCACACTAGATATCGTAGCATCGTGGGCATGTTACAATATCTGACTTTTACTAGACCCGACATAGTCTATTCGATAAATCAAGTATCTCAGTTTATGCATGAACCTTATACATCGCACATGGAGACAGTTAAGCGAATACTTCGTTATCTAAAGGGTACAGTTGGTGATGGGCTGGTATACAGGAAAAGTGAATTAAATAAAGGTGGCCATGAAATCATTATCTATGCTAATGCTGATTGGGCGAGTGACCCAGATGAACGACAGTCAATATCTGGTTATTGTAGTTTCATTAGATCGAACATGGTCTCTTGTAGTAGTAGAAAGCAAAAGGTAGTTGCTAGGTTGAGTACATAGGCTGAATACAGATCGATGGCTGCTGCCACTGCTGAAGCTACGTGGATAAGACATCTCCTAACAGAGATGGGAGAACCGATTATTCGATCATTTATGTTGTGTGATAATCAAAGTGCCATCAATATGTCCTTTAACCCCATCTATCATAGTCGAGCAAAGCATATTGAGATAGATTAGCATTTCGTCAGGAAAAAGGTTAAAGAAAAGGAGATTGAGCCTATGTTTGTGCGAACTGAAGAGCAAGTTACAGATATATTCACCAAAGGACTGACAAAGGACAAATTATGGTTTCTAAAAGGCAAGTTGTTCATCGTCCAGGACCATGCACAACTTGAGGGAAGCTGAAAAGAAGTCGTTTTTGGGTTTTGAACCCAAGTCGGGTCTGTGCATGATCATACCCGATTTCTGTACTGGATCGAATCCAGATCCAAATGATGAAAGTCTGTTGTAATTATGTATATTGTTAGAGGGTAGTTTAGTACCCTAAAATTATGTATTAGTTATATACTCAATCTCTAATACAATGAAAACACGGTTGAACCATTTGACGTGTTTTGCAGCCTCTTCTTCAATTTTCGTTTTCTTCTTTCCTGCACAGGTGAATGTGGAGGTCTTCACGTTTTAACACTTTTCCTCTATGCAAAAGAGCCTATTTAGTTGTCTCAAATTCAGGCCTTAACTCATTGAAAAATTGGTAGAAGTGCTCCATAATAATTTATTGTTGTCAGAGCTTGATATCCTCTGGACAATGCTACTTTGGTTCAAGAAGAGCTAACTCTTAAGTTCAGAAAGGGCATTGTAATATTCCCTAATACTCATATCACCTTGTGTCATGGTACAAGATTTGTCTTTAATGTTGCACACATGTGAAATGTCTTTAAGAAAGTACATCTTCTTAAGATAGTCCAAAGCATTATTAGCGTGTTCAAATTTAGTAAGACTAGAACATTTTTTGATGTCAATACTATTATAAGCCATACATAATCTTGCTATGCCCTATTCTCCATTCTTTCAACTTTTTCTCATAATTTGATATAGCTTTGATTTTTTCTATCTATGAAGAATAAAAAAATATATATTATATATACATATATGTATAGGTATATATAAATATGTAAAAACATATAAATAAATAAAGTTGCCCTTCTAAAAAAACAATTATAAAACGTGACATTTATTGCAGTCTACACATTTGCCAACATAGTATTTTTTGAAAACAGCTTCAAACATTGGAATACTAAGTGTTGCTTTCTAAACATGCAAGCCCCTCAACAGGTCCCCATATAAAACAGAATCTGATACTGCCTATTGTCCAATACTGAAATTTGACCCGATTTGTGTTCGGATGCAGAATGTTTCACCAAGCCCAATGAAATACTACAGTTTACATCCTCTCTCTCATGTATGTGTGTGTTCATTTGTTTGTAATTTGTAGTGCTGTTGGTATTTGCCTCTATGTGGACAATCTGCTCTTAAAGTCGCTTGAAGAAGTTAGGAAGCTGCGTGCATCCATGTATGCCTATAAAAGGACTTGATCATGCTGGTAACCTCAATGGTGCAGGTCAACACTATATCCTCATCTTTTTTCAAAGCTAGTGTAAAGTAAATACTTATAGTAATCTGTGATCAGATCCTCTAGATCAGTTCTGAAAACAATTTTTGTTGTAATGAGGTTTTTGTGAATTTGGAGTTTGACAAGGTTGGAAAGCTGATTAGTGACTCTCTTTTAAGAATACTCTATTGCTTGCAGGTCTGTCCCATATACAATGCCTTCTGAAAATAACCGAGTACCTGTTCTGTCCAATATATATTACCATTCTTTACAGGCAAACTAGAATGGTCACTTGTGTTTTTTCCTGACCAGATAAATGGCTTTGGTTTTCCACTTTGGCCATTTTTCAGTAGGTTGACAACTTGGATGAGTCACAGCCAAATAATCCTCGTGTATTCCCTAGCAAATCCTCTGAATGACACTAGGAAACAACTGAGGAAACCACTTTATTCCACAAAATGCGGATGTTCTAAGGAAACTATGACCATTCTGCGTTTGATATTATAAATTCAAGCATACTTTTCTGGCTTGGACAACCTTGGTTCAGGGATAGCAAGAAGTGGAACGTCCTTCATCACAATCCCAAATTTCTGAGAGGTCAAGCTTCTCTCCCTCCGGCACATGCCAGTTGAATGAATGTATCAGAGAAGCCAAGGAATACCTGACCATCATCCTCTCAGCCATAGCAATGCCAGCACATATCCTCCTCCCTTACCCAAATGGAAAATACTGAAAATCTTAGCCAATGAATTCCCAGTCTGGTTCTCGGAGAAACCTCTCTGGATCAAACTCCAATGGATTATCCCAATATGCAGGATCTCTGTGTAGTGCCCAGACATTTATGAAAACCCTTGTTCTGTTTGGAATAGTGTAGTTGCCCACATTGCATGCAGAGCTGGGACAGTGGCACAAGGAGTTGTAGAACTGGGTGTAGGCGTAGAGTTTCTTTGATCAGTGCCTTTAGATATCGTAGCTTTGGCATATCTGACTCTACTATATTATCAACTCCAATCACCTCCAGTTCTCTTTGTGTTTTGATCAGTACCTCTGGTTTCTGCAACATTTCTGCCACGGCCCATTCTACTGTGTTGGATGTGGTAGTCTGTTCCTCCTACGACCATGTCCTGTTGTTCACCAAGGACACTTTGTTCATGTTATGTACTGGTGGGATAGGCTAGGATTCTTTAAAGGATATTAAGAAATATAAAGGACACAGAAAGCAAAAACCTAAAGAAACTATACTAATTATACTGTTTTCAAAAACCAGTCATAAGAGTTCTTGTTTAAAGGACAGGTGCAGTCAATCATGGATCCATTATGTGTCTATACCATTGTCCTCGTCCAGTTGCATTTCTGATCCTCTGTTGGTCCATGATTTATATTTTGTTTGTTAGGGTCAGGTATAGAGTTCAAAAGCAGTTTACCACTTTGGGAAAGATTACTCTGCTTTTGTGCTGCTATGGCTCCATGCGAAGGTGATTTTCAACAATGGAAAATGATGCAAATAAACGCAGAAAATGTGTTTCAACTCTTTGTTTATAAACGACCAAGTTGTATAGAGAGAATTAATAGTTGCGTACTAATCTGATATAGCAATAGCTTGGAAGAAATGGCTTGAGTTAGCATTTGAAGACCTAAGCAAATTAAGCCCAATTAGACCAAAGTGATTACCTTCCTCTTTAAGTATTATTAGGTCAAAGTGATTCCCCTCCTTTTAAGTGTTATCATATTTTACCTTTAATATTTTTTGCCATTCTATTGTGATGACATGAGGTATTTTTTAAAATGAGTCAGTGTCATGTAACAAATAGGTGCTTCAAAGCCTGTTCATCCTGCTGTAAATATTGGCAAACTGGGTTGCAACTTTTGAACTTGACCTATTTGAGGAGAATCACCAACAATTTTGGTAAAACTTTGTAAGGAAATTCTACTCTACATTAGTTTTATTCTTTATGGATTTACAAATATATGAATGTGCTGCATCACATTAGTAAGTCGTTTAATTGAATTAGCAAGCATAAGGGTTGTAATTAACATAAAGCTCTTCAAACACGAGGGATCATTGAAAAAACAAGCATGTAGATGAAATAAAGGCAGAATTTTTTACTAAAAGGTGAACAAATTGTTGTTCGTGACTCGAGTGCTTGAAAAACTCAAATATCCGATAGCTGTAAATCAAATCATGCTTGTTTGATACATGTAACGTTCTTCAAGACTTCAACCAATATAAAAAAGCTTGACTACATGAAAATCATGCCATTAAGTCGGTCTAAGGTCCAATAAGTTAGATTGCATTAGCATGTGCATATGCATGCACGTAAATATTTGTGTATACACGTGTGTGTGCACGCTCTTTCCGAATGATGAAATTGCCTTGAAATTGTCATTTCTTCTCTGCCAAATAGTGGTGGCAACGTAAGTTTTGTCAGTTTCACTTCATTTGGAAGTAGTAGAAAATTTAGTGTGGGGGGTTACCAAACATTTATTCTTTTCAAAAGCGAAAATATTTCCTCCCACAAGATAAAATTTGAGTCTCGAATAAGAGGGATCCGCGGCACCTCTTCTGTGGAGCCCTTTTCTTCTGAAAAGGAATCGGACCACCCACCATCGGGAAAGGATTCTGCTGAAAGGTGGCGGTCCCCGTTGAAAACAGTGCTCCCTTTCCACGATGTAAGGGAAGCCCTTGTTTGTGACGCGTGGATCCCCTTGCATTTTCAAGGAAAACCTCAGGTTTCTGTGGCATGCAAATGCCACCTTTTTAGTAAGGCTTTTCTGCAAAGGCATGTCACTGTTGTAAGCAAGGTCGCACTGTAGAGCAGAGTTTTTCGTTTCGGCAATTCCGCATTTCTTCTAGATGACATTAATTACACGTGAAGCTTTTTTTAATTTTTTTGGAAGAAAAAGAAAAAAAGTAACTGTGGCAATTTGCTTTTTTTTTTTTTATGAAATTAGGCCTTTTATATATGGATAATGATTGTATTGTGCAGTAAAAATGACTGATTTTCTTGAAAACCCTACAATTTGCCAAAATCAGCTCGGTTATCAAAACTTCAAATAGCCAACTTTGTTAAGACCATTTTACCTTTTACATGTGCAAAACTTATGAAGTTCACACAATATATCGCTCCGCTTGTTAGGTATCACAAACTTTTACATAAAAGAAGTCCATACATTTTTTTTTGCAGTCCTCAAGAAGTGCATAAAAATTATGAAAAATGACTGTACTTTATGGGTAATTTGATGTGTTTTCTTAAATTTTTTTATAATTTTTAATATTCTCCTTTGCTACTATTGAAATGTCTCTTTTACCCTTTGCATGCGCAAAACTGATAAAGTTTGTGCAATATATCACTCCGCTCCTTAAAATGCGTGAAACGGTTAAACTTAGAAAATAAATCTTGATTTTGAAAAGAATAAAGAGAAAGATAATTTAGAATTGAAAATTTTGAAATAGGAATGAATTTTCAAAGTCATAATAGACTTTGAATTTGGATTGATTTTCAAGAATCGATTTTGAATTCAATACCTAAACAGAAATTGAATTTGAATTTAGACTTGAGAAATGGATTTGAAATTGACTTTGAAAAATGAGAATTGAAAATAAAATTAGATCTGAAGTTTAGAATGAAATTTTGATCTAAAATCTGGAATGAATTTTTGATCTGAAATCTAGCATCCAAGATGGAACTAAATCTGGAATCCTAAATTGAATTGGATTCAAAATCTAGAATCCAAGATGGAATTGGATTCGGGATTTGGAATCCTAGATGAAATTAGATCCAAGATGGAATTGAATCCGAATTCTGGAATCCTAAATGGAATTGGATTCAAAGTTTGGAATCCAAAAATGGAATTGAATCCGAATTCTGGAATCCAAAATGGAATTGGATTCGAAGTCTGGAATCCAAAATTGAGTTGGATCTAAAATCTGGAATCCTAAATGGAATTGGATTTTGAAAATCCAAAATGGGACTTTGAAGATGAATCTGGGTTTTGGAAATCCAGATTTGAATTTAAAAGCAGGCTTTAATTTTTAAGGAAAAATTGGATTTTGAGATTCAGAATCAATCTCAAAACTCTGATTTTGAATTGAGAATCAAGACTCAATTTTTGGATGGAACTTTGGAGATTTTGAAAGATAAAGAATAAACTTGATTTTAAACTTGTGTTTTGAAATCAGGAGATGAATCAAGAATTTTCAAAGTTAAATTGAACTTTAAAATTTTGATTTGAGATGTTAAATTGAATTTGAAATTGAATTCTGGAGATGGAAATGAATTCCAAAGTTGAATTGAACTTTTGAATTGGAAACTGAATTTTGAATATAAAAATGAATTTGAAATCTCAAAGTCAAATTGGACTTTGAAATTGAATTTTTGAAATAAAATAGAGTTTGAGAATAGAAAGAAGAATTTGAATTTATAAGAATTGAAGATTGATTTAAGAAGTGAAGAAGATATTTTGAAGAATTATCACTTTGGATTTTGAAATAATATGAAAAGAATTTTGAAAACATAATGCAATTCTATCCTAGATGATGAAATGAATTAAAGAATTTGAAATTGGATTTGAAAATCATATTTCATTCTTTAAATGAATTAAAATAAGATTGAGGATATAATACATTCCTGACTATGGTCATTGAATGTATTATATAATAATTATATTTGAATTCAGGTGAAGAATAAAACATATTTCGGTGCTTTTATAGAGTTTTAAATGAAATTAACTCTCAATATATCCTGACTATGGTCATTGATATATATTTTGAGTTAATTTTAACTTAAACTCTAATAAAAGAAGAAAATATTTTAAAAATATGATGATTTTTGAAAAGGATCCAGTGTGGATCCAATGTTATTCTATAAAAGATGAAAATCCTAAGTTTTGTTCACATCTTGACTATGGCCATTGATGCAAATTGTTAACTTAGGATTTAATCACCTTTTATTAGAATGGTGCACGTGCCATTCGTGTTCCTATTTGTAGATTTTTGAAAATAAAAGAAAATGATATGAAATAGGTAATTCATGATATTTACATGCTCATACATTCTATTCTAATGCTGAAAATATAAAATTCTCTTTAATATCTAACTATTACAAGCTTGAAATTTGAAATTGAAATTACAAAATTCCTAATCTCAGAAGGAAATTAACACTTTTTAACATTTCCTGTAAAAATCAAGTTAGCACAAGGTAGAAGATGCCTATAAAAGGAAATTAGCAGAATATAATGTTGAATCTACAATGCAAATGATAAAAGATTCATGCATATGTTTTGCATTGGAATGAAAAATTCAATGCATCAAATTGATGAGAAAATATATAGCTTGAAATGCATGGAAAATATTCTAAATTGATGAGAAGATGTTAGCTTAAAGCATACTGTAGGTGGCGTGGAGGTAGACATATGAAGGTGAAAGCAATGATATGTTGTGATGTGAAGTGTCATGGAGTAGCCTAAGTGATATTAGTGCTGAGTGTGTAGATGTTGTGAGAAGTGAGGTGAGTACGGCAAGGTGGGTGAATGTAGGAGGGTATAGAGAGGGTGCAAATACAGTGATATATGAAGTTGAGTGGTGTAGTGAGAATAATGAATGAGATGCTAATGTGATAGGTGGAGGTAAGATATATCTAAGGGAATGAAGGCATGTACAAATGATAGTGAGGATGATGAAGTAAGTCTAATGAAGCTATAACCATAGAGAGAATGGGTTCTGTGAAATGCAGGTGGAACATACATGTGCATAGTGTGGTGGAGGTGTTTGCAGGAACTGCAAGTTGGGGATGTAGCAGGCTGCTGCAAACAACACTGTGGCAGCAAGATGACAAGTGACAGGTGAGAAGTGAAGAGTGATTGCATAGGTTGCAGTGAAGTGAAAACAATGATGTGTTACTGCATGGTTTAATGAAAACGCCTAATGGAGATGGGAGCACTAAGGTGGATGGGCAAACAGTAGACTGATGCACAATAGAGGCGGGATCAATGGAGATGCTCAATGGATGAAATATACTTTATAAATGTATACCTAACATGCATGCATGTGGTGCCTGTGCAAATAACACAAGTATATACAATGAAGACATAGTGAAATGTATATAATGGTGTGCTAGTGTTGTGGATAGTGGCTAAAGTGTGGCAGTACAGTGAGTGAATATAGGTGAGTAGCTGAAACTGAAATGAGCATGGAAGGTGAGTATACAACAGATGAGGATGACACTGCTAGAAACGTTATAATGAAGGAAATGATGGCTGTGATATGATAATGTGGCAATGTATAAAACTTCTGCAACAGACCACAATGTTAATATGCGATAGAGGCATCAATGAGAATGAATAATGTGTTTAGCGGGAAAGAAATGAATGTGTGGTATTGTATGTTATTGCAATGGGTGATGACAAACGATGTATAGATGCAGGGCATATCAACACATGCAGAAAATACAAGATGTATATATAATATTGAATGCATTGTACTGAAAGCATGGGAGAGATGAATACCAAATCGATGTGGCCATGCTACAAAAAATACAAAACTGGAGGTAGTTTTAGATAAAACTACTAAAAAATTTTATTGCCTTCCACCTGATTTGGGAGTGGCTTTCTGAAGCATTTCCAGAGCAGTCACTCAATATATCATGAGGGAAGACCATCATTAGAGCGTAGCTCTAGCACATCGAGTGTCCATGGCTTGTTATCTTCTCGGAGAATGGGGGTATTGCCAAGCCCTCGAACTCATTATGCTAATAGATGTTACATTGCCACCATTTATCAGGTGGAAAAAAAATAAGCAGGAAAACAGATCAATAATCCAGCTTGCGATAACACCCGTTTATCATCATGATAAGTGATCACATCAAACCACCCATTGAGCTTAGTGATAACACCCAAACCAGTGATCCTGCTTTGAATTTCCACAAGTATGCCATCACAAACGAAAAAGAGAGAAAAAATGTGAAAAGCTAATGTGGTTGACAAAACCTAAGCAGATGACTGACAGGGAAATCTGGAAAAACTAGAAAAGAAAAAGGCACTAGTATAGTGATAGATATGAACCTACCTTATGACGTTAACCAGTGGAGTTAAAAGACATTGGAAGCATAATAAAAAAATAAAAAAAATAAAAAAATAAAAAAATGATAATTTTAGCAGTGATCACAAGATGGAATGTGAAGTTTCATAGGTCATTGGTATATAACCAACAAACAAAGATCAACATATGCATACAATCTGTTAAACTACAGGAACCTACCAGGGGCGATAATTCGATCAATTCATCCAGGAAACCCCTTTCAAAGGTTGCTCAGCCATCTTCAGGGGAATGATACATGTGTCTTGAATATTCCAAATGTATCCAATACTTAATGCCGCGATGGAAATTAAAAGTGGGATGGGGATATGATGAATAAACTATGCACTAGGAATCCAGCCAATGGATAACGATTTTCAAGTTCAGTTCCCCCTTTTTTTTTTGTATGATGCTTATGACATGTAGAAAAGTATACCCTATATGATGCTAGTATATGAAAAATGCCAACCGTGCTTATGAAAATATCAAGTGGAATCAGATGGTATATTGTGCAAGCTGTATGCACAGTACACAGTGACCTAAAAAAAAAAACATGCAAAGGTGTTGTGCATCTGTGTAAATATGCAAGGATGATGTAGGTGTAAAGGTGTGGGTGTGAGTTGGTAACAAGAGATTGCTACCATGTGTGAATGAGTACCCCTACAATGGGAATGAAACCCGAGTTAACTTATTTCTTCAGATGAATAGATAGTGGAAAATCCATAGCGTGGCTCCATCTGACGAAGCTGGAACGAGATGAACTGCAGCCATTCAATGACGTCATTTGTGGAAGCCACTAACAACTTGACCTTGAGCAGATCTGGAACTCCAACACGGCTCAGTATGCTTGGATCACCGATTTACAGGTGATAGCATGTACTAAAGTATTTTATGGGCAGGAACAAACTCACTATCAGAAATGCTTATTCAGGTAGTATCCAGTGAAAACCTCATTATATCATCATTGTTGGGCATTGATACTAACAGGTGCCCATCATTTTGACCGCAATGAAGGTATAAGAGTGACCGCAATGAAGGTATAAGAGGTAAAGAGGGTAGTACTTTATGAAACATAGCCAATATACGGTGAAGCACAAGCAGAATTTAAATAGATTCTGAATATTCTTATAACCAATAATTAAAATGAATGAGGAAGTAGGCAGAGCAAAATGAAAGAATCTCATTCCAGTGGAGAAAAGTATAATAAACAAGACTAATAAACAAAATTAATTGATGAAGCAGATTGAGGTAATGAAAATACGATGAAAATAACATACAACAGATGGATAATAGAGTAAAACAACGAAAGGAAAGAAATGCCAGATATGAAGATCGAAAATACAGAGAAAACTAAAATCCACGTAACTGACAATGGAGATGAATCAAATAGACAGAGCTCATTGCTATGGACTGCAATGGCGTTCGAGGTAGGATCACAATGCAGATGAACTAGATCTTTCTGTTTTAAAAGTGAATTGCTAAAAGGAACTGTAATGGAAGCGTCGTTTCAGAGCAAAACATTGGTAATGACTCAAGCTTGACAGAATCTAAGGCTCATTGCGCTACAACCCACGTGGTCAATAATATGCTAATGAGACAGAAAGCTATACCATGGCAAAATGAAGGATGCAGGGAATTACTGTTTGATAAAAGGAGATAGGAAGAATAATCGGGACACCTCAAAATAAATTCAGAAAAATAAAATCTAACGAAGAAAGAAAAACTCGCACAATACCAAATTACTAGAATTATCGATGCAAGGATGCAACGAGGATGAATCTAAGAGATCTGATGCTAATTTATAAGCAAAAGTCACAATATATGCATGATCTGATGTTACAGAATGAGTTGATGCATTGAAATCGATATGGATGCTGAAAGAAGACTCCCAAAATTCGATAACAATAAAAAAAAAGAAAGAAAAGGAAGAAAAAGAAGGAAGAAAAAGGATGTTGGAATATAGTTGCTCTATTGCTGTCGCACGAAAGGCAAATTGGTTTGCTAAAGGCAAACCAATACTACCATGGTGCCTTTTTTTAAAAAAGAAGAAGAAGAAGAAGAGCGGAAACGAAAGAAAGAAGGAAAAAAAAATAGGGAAATCGAGAGAAACTCAGAAAACAAAAGAGAGAAAATTAGAGAGGTTCTTACCTTGGTTTTGCAGGAATCCTGTAGGAAAAAGACGAGAAATGCCTCTACTGGATGTTTCTGCCACAAGATGATGCTTCTTCGCAAGGTGAAAGGAAAGAGACTACAAATGACTTTTTCTACTAATTGGGGAAAACCAGAAGAAGATCAGAAGAAGGTAAGGAATTAGAGGAAGAGTGATGGCGGGGTGAAACTCGATGTCGATGGATGGTTCTGGATGAAATCTCTAGTGAAGATCGATGTAAATGGATGCTTAGTGGATGCCCGCTCCCTTCCCCTTGCGCCCTTTTTATAGAGAAGGGAGGAAGGGTCTGGAAGTGGAGGAAGTTGAAGATCGAGGATAGAGAAGAAGAGGAGTTGATCGGAGGGTTGAGGAAGAAGGGAACTCTCCAGAAGGGGGAGGATCGGGAGAGGGAGAGAGCGAGACAGTTTGCAAGGCAACAACGAGACCGTTGCAGGTTTTCTGATTTTTCAAAAAGGAAGTTCTAAAAAAAATGGTTTTTTATAAAAAATGGTTTTCAAAAGAGGCTTTTAGCAAAACAAACTTTAAACTACTTATTTTTCGCATATTTTCCGATTTTTTTGGATTTTTTGTTGTTTTCCTTCGTGTTTTCCGCATTTTTTGTATTTTTGAAATAAAACCCTAAACTTACGAGAAAACAAAGGATTTTTTGAAATATTTTTGTAAAATTTAAAAATATTTACAAGAGAAGGATTTTCCGAGAATTCAAGGTTATTCTTTGGAAAATTCTTCAGAAAACGGGGTTGGATTCAGAATTTGAGAAAATTTTCGAGTTTTGAACCTTGAATCGAAAAATATAAAACAGTGAATCCAAACGGATGCCGGATGGACTGTCCAAGCCATTCAAGACTCTTTTTGGTATTTTTGTAGTTTTAATTTGAAAATTGAACAACGAGGCTTAGATTTGGATTTTGATATTGGATCCGGATCCAAAATTGAGTTAGATATAGAAAATTGATTTGATTCCAGTAAATTCGAGCAATAAACTGGAATTTATAGTGAAAATGACTCGATTATGCTCAGGAAATGGAAGCCAAGGGCAAAAAGGAAATATTTACAAAATTTTGAAAAATTGGGGTGTTTACACTACGTTTGTCTTGAAGTGTTTAATCTGCCAGCAAATCAAGATCGAACATCAACGACCTGATGGAAAAATGCAACGGATCGAGATTTCGGAATGAAAATGGGAAGGCATTACGATGAATTTCATCATAGGGTTACCTCGATCCAAGAGACAACACGATTCAATATGGGTGATTGTGGATAGACTCACCAAGTCTGCTCACTTTCTGCCAATCAACACTCGATACTCAACCGAAAGATTGGCAGAAATCTACGTTTGGGAAATCGTCAGACTCCATGGAGTGCCGACATCGATCATATCTGATCGTGACCCGAAGTACACCTCTCATTTCTGGGAGCAGCTTCAGAAAGCCCTGGGGACAAAACTCAAGTTCAGTACAACATTCCATCCCCAAACAGATAGGCAATCAGAACGAACTATACAAACTCTTGAGGATATGCTAAGAGCCTGTATGTTGGAATGGAAGGGTGATTGGGATTCCCACCTAGCGTTGGCTGAATTTGCTTATAATAATAGCCACCACGCTAGCATTGGCATGGCAACGTATGAAGCCTTGTACGGACGACCCTGTCGATCACCAATCCGTTGGGGGTGAAGTGGGTGAGCGAACCTTGGACTCTCCCATTGTGTTGCAGCACTACACTGAGCAGGTCCACATGATCAGAAAGAAGCTACTGACTGCTCAGAGACGACAGAAGAGCTACACAGATCAACGACGTAGGGAGCTCACTTTTATGGTTGGAGATAAGGTTTTTATCAAGGTCTCCTCAACCAAGAGTGTGTTTTGTTTTGAAAAGAAGGAGAAACTCAGCCCTAGATTCGTTGGTCCCTTCGAAGTTTTGAATAGGATTGGAGAGACTGCCTATCGAGTAGAATTGCCATCATAATACGCGCAAATACATGATGTATTTCACGTATCAATGCTTAGGAAATACGTTCATGATCCTTCTCACGTCATTCAACATGAAGATATTGACATTCGAGAAAATATGACGGTGGAGGAAAGATCTATTGAAATCATGGACCGTCGGGAACAAGTTCTCAGAACAAAGGTCATTCCACTGGTTAAGGTGAAATGACAACATCATGGAATCGATAATTGCACTTGGGAGCCCGAATCTGATATGCAGGATAAGTATCCTGAACTCTTTGCCTTGTACTCTTAACTGAATTTCGCAGACGAAATTCCTTTAAAGGGGTAATGATGCAAGACCCACAATTTTTCAGATGATTGCTGAATAAAATTCATGAGGCAATAACCGGTAAAAATAGCAATTTTTCTTAAAATGCAAAACGAATCAATTTCTGCGGACCAGTTATACTAAAGATATTCATCGCTTTGCGAATATATGTTCAAACACTCTAGAAACCATAACTTTCTACCTAGACGAAATCAAGAGATTTCCTCGAGCCAACTTTCTTAGTTACGTCAATACGAAGAGGATGGCGTACTCAGATATTTCGGAAAATAATTGTCGAAAAGGCAAAATTTTTGTGGGACCCACGAAAATGTTGGTGGGACCCACAAAAATATTCTTCAAAAAATATCTGGTGGGACCCACAAAAATATCTCATGGAATTTCCATGTGGGCCCCACACCAAGGAACCTCGTGTAATTAAAATAAAGCTAAGGGCATAAAAGGGAATGGATTTTTCTAGCTTTTTCTAGAAAAATCCATGGAGGAGGTGGGCTTGGGCTATAAATAGCCCTCTCCACTCTCTCTCTTCTCATAAAAGTCGACCCCCTCTCTCTCTCTTGCCTTCTCTCTCTCTCCTAAACCTCCCCTACCTAGCCTAGCCCACCTGACCTGGTCTGAGCCTGCCTGACCTGGTCCTAGCTCACCTGACCTGGTCTGAGCCTGCCTGACCTGGTCCTAGCTCACCTGACCTAGTTTGAACCCACTTGACCTAGTCCAAACCCAGTTAACTTGACTTGAACTTGATTTGGTTTGAAGTCAAAGTCAAGGTTCTTTTTGGTCCAGATTTCAGTTTGGTTTTCTAAACCCAGACTTAGCCTACTTGGGCTGAGTTCGAACCTGCTGAACCCAGTTGACTTGGACCGAACCTAGTTTGGTTCAAACCACTTAGGTTGAGCAGCTTGACCTACTCTACCTCTTTCTCAACTAAGTCGACTTCATCTGACTTAGTCTGACCTCTCGAAGGAAGGCTCGAAGCAGAAGGAGCAACCCAGAGCCGTTTCTTCCAGGATTTGAAGTAAATTCGCTTCGTTGATCCATCTCTTTCAAGTATTTGCTTGTTTGTATATAGCATATACTTTTTGAAGTAATATATGATCCTAGCTCTTGGTTGAGCCATTTGGGACACTCTGGTGTTCAACCGCTCGCCTCGTAACTATCGTTGGATATATATGTTGAATACGCAGTATATGTATTTTTAAAAATGGTATCTTACCCTAGTTCTTGGTTGAGCCCTTTAGGACACTTCGGTATTCACTCGCTCGCCTTGTAACTCTTGTTGGATACAAATCTAGGTGTATATCGATGAGATACTGCCGATGCGTCTTATATCACACAGGCTTTATAATTTACCTTTGCCGTCGCGTCGTATGATGCCAAGGCTTCTGCTTTCTGCATATATATATATGTAGAATATTTCGTTCGGTTAAACACCCCGAACAATAGTATATGCATTTTCTTTACGCCGCCGCCATATAAAGCATAGGCTTCTGCTTATATTACATATATGACGCAAAAATGAGCGTTCAAATGGAGATCAACTCCAAATCGCCAATGCGATTCCCTTACCGCTCCTTGTTCAAGATTCTGCTTGACGAATGAAGCCTCTATTGGAAAGGCTTCGCTTTTTCGGAAAAATGCTCTTTTTGTAAATACTAAGTCATTTACGTGTGGCCTGACTATGGCCTAAGGTTCCAAACGACCTTGATGGATGCAAAGTTGTGAACACCCCAATTTTTTCAAAATGATTATAAATATTCCCCTTTTGTCTCTGACCCCATTTTCTGAGTAAATCAAGTAAATTCCAATTTAAATTTCAGTTATTCTCTGGATTTTCTGGAATAAACTCTACTTTTACATATCTGACTCGATTTTGGATCCAGATCCAGTTAAAATCCAAATCTAAGCCTTGTTATCCAAATTCTGATCAAAATTTATAAAAATCCAAAAATAAATTTCTGAAAGGCTCAGACAGTCCATCCGACATCTGTTTGGATCCATTGCCCTATATTCCTCGATTTGAGACCCAAAACTCGAATACTTTCTCAAAACCTTGGATCCGAACCCGTTTTCTGAAGGAATTTCCAAAATTCAAAAACCTGAATTTTCAGAAAACCCCTCTTTTGTAAATATTTCTCAAAATTCCAAAAATAGTTTTTTAATTTCTCATTTTCCCATAGTTTTAAAACCTTTATGTCAAAAATACAAAAAAATCAGAAAAACAAAAAGAAAATACAAAAAAATAAGCTCTTAAAACCACCTTTTAAAAAATCATCTTTTTGATAAAATCTATCTTTTTGAAAAAACCATATAAAAGAACCTCGTTTTGGAAAATTTTATAAAATTAAAGGACTTGTTTTGAAAAAAAAACAAAAAAAAGAGAGAAAACCCTAAACTCGATTTTTCATAAAATGGGGTCTCTCTCTCTCTCTCTCTCGGCCTCCCTTCACGAACCCCCTGGAAACCTCTTCCTCTCCATCGCCCTCCGATCGTCTCCCCCTCATCAGCCGTTGATCCCTAACCCCCTCCATTCCCGATTCTTCCACTCCCTTTTTATAAGATAGGCGCAAGAAGGAAACCCTCAAGTCACCGCTTTCACCCCTCCACCCTTCACGCATACATTTTTTTTCTTTCTTCTCTGGATTCCCGTGGTTTCCCCTCTGCCTTCTTCTTCTTTTCCCCTTTCCCCTTTCATTTCATCCGATCTATCATTCTAGTAGATTGGAGGAAGTCGGCCCCCTTCAACAGGATCACAGAGCCACGCTTCCCCTTCTCTCAATCAAAGCTTAGTCAAGTTTTTGAAGTGAGTTTGACAACAGATCCATCCTCTGCCTCGCACATCTATCGTTCCCGCAGATCGCTCCTGGATTTGTTGAGGAAGACCCTCTGCTCCGTCCTTGAGATCTCTGCAGAACCTTGGTGAGATTCCCTCTTTCTTCTCTCGGCTTCTCCTTTTTGTACATCGATTTTCTTTGGGTTTCCTTATTTTGCTCCATTAATGCATCCTGTATGATATCAACTTGCATATAGCAAGTCCAGTTCATAGATATGCAAGATTAACGGAATCCCCTGATTCCAACATGTTTTTCTGATAAATGCTTGTTGTTTTCCCCACTTTATCGCGATGTATAGATCTGATAGCTATGAAACCTATTTTCCGACTGGATCAGAATTGAAATCCAAGGAGCATTTTTGTTTAGCTCAATTTTAGAACATTAGATTTATTTTCTTCTTTTTTTTTAGTATAATCCAGTTTTTGCGTTCGTCGGATGTTAACATTTTGCAGAAATTTAATTAATCATCTAGATCGATTCTCTTTTTTTTTGTTGGATTTCTTATTTTTCACCTTGTATCTCTTTGTTGCCTATATATTTCATGATATATTTCTGTAACTCATTTCTGCGATTTCTGAAAATATATGTACCTAATTCACAACTTGAAGCCATCAATCCCTTCTGCGGTGGGTACCTTCTAAGATTATGCTTCCACAAAATGGCAGTTCGAAGGGATGATCCCTCTCAGCAATCTATGTTCCCTGGAGTGATAACCCTGCAATTTCCTTATAAACTCATACTTATGCTCTGTTATAACAGAAATATGTAATCTCATCCTTTGATCACGTTGCGCACCTTGTTCACTACATAATAATTACTTTTGTAATGTTTTGTATCTCAGGTCATATTTTCATTCAGCATTTTCCGGTGGATCGATTACTACAGTTTTCTATCTTTTAGATAACTGCTTGTTGTTTGGGCCTGATTGATTGCAGGAAACTCTGAGCAATCAGTAAAATAAAATCTCGGTCTGATCGACGTCGTCACCATTTTCTGATGATAGATTATTCGAAGTCTGGCTGTTGTTTGAAATTTCAATCGATGTTGCTACTGTTTGTAAATATTTGAAATCGATTTGCTATTTCTCATCAACAATTAGAATAGTAAAAAAACAAAAAGAAATCTCTAAAGCTGTTACTATTTTACGGTGAAGGATGCCTGCTGTTTGATTTCCGATGAATTATGCCTGAGCTGATTACTGCATTTTCTGGTGAATCGATTATCGCATTCTCCGGCGAGAGCTGAGTCCGAAATTGCTTATACCTGATTTTCAACAGTCGACTGATGCAATTTCCAGCAAGATTGGATGCTTGTAATTTGAGAGTTTAAAGCTCACTGCGACTTGGCAACAGGGCCAGATCTGGATGCATGAAATTCATTATGATTCTCATTGCATTTTTTTTTACTGTTCTTAACTATTGATTTTTCAGAATTGATTTTGTTGAGTTTCACTGAAATTCTTACTGATTGCAACTGTCGAGTTAACTGAGTTTCTCTACTGTATGTTGATTGCAATTTCTATTATTTGTTTTGCAGAAGTTTCATTATAATTCTAGCTGAAATTTATTGAGTCTCATTGGATTTTCACTAAGTTCTGATGAGTTTAGGAGGCCGATGTTCTTCACACTTGGTGGAAATTGAGACGAACAGGATTCAATCAGGTCTGTGTTACCTGTTGTGATGATATTCCTACAACCTCTAAGATTGCACATCAGTGGGTGACTTTGTCTTGTTGAAGAGATCAGTTTGCAACAATGTTTATTAGTACCCTCTCTATCATCCACCAATAGCTGCCATCATGACATTTTTTCTTGCATTATAATTCATAGTTCCTGGGCACTCCAACGCTTATTTCTGGTTTCTTTTTGCCTGCATGTTTTCTATATAACATACATGTGCATTTAATGCATAAGGATATGGATTTCTTTTCGATGTTTATTATTGCATTACATCTCGTTTTGTAGATAATAACTTTTGCTAGTCGGCGCCTAAGTAAATAATGATTTAGCTTAATAGCATTTACATAGTGTTATGTTTTTAGCAATGTTTCATTTCCTCAGTTTCTGCATACATGTCCACTATCATTCTCGCACATCAACTCACATCTTCATCATGACAATTAATTTCTCTTTCACAGTGAATCTCATGTAATTAGCCTAGGGATAACATCAAAATAGCATCTAAAATTCACAGGCTTACAACAGTGCTTGTTGTGGCCTTCACCTTAGCATTTATAGCAGTAACAAGCATTGCTATAGCCCTCGGTTGCCTGCAGCAGTGCCTAGCCTTGTTGTGGTTGTTCTTTTAGGGTATCTACAACAGTGCTCAGCACTGTTGTGATTCTCATATATACACAGTTGTGCCAATACTGATGTGGCTTCCATTTTGGCGCCTTTAGCAGTGTTTAAATCTGTTGTGACCCTCCTGTGTATACAATAGTCTCAAACACTAAACCAATGGTCACCACTTACTGCACTGTATCCCACCACTACCCACGGTTGGTTTTTGCATGCCTTCATATTTGATATCTGTTAGATATCTTCACCATATATATCCTTCATTTTGCCATGGCACTTAGAAATTTTCTGTGCATTTCCTCGCTAGGCTGAACATCATATAACTGCATTTTTACTAAATTCATGCATTTGGACCTCTCATATCTATTTCTAATTTGGCATGAGAATGGTGATTTGCATGTGCATTTCTCTAATGGAGTAGGTATAGACTTATGCAATTGTATTTTGATATGACATCTTCCATTTACCTTGTGCTAACTTTTTCTTTCTTTAGAAAGTTGATGGAAAATGCTATTTCTCTTGATTAGATTAAGAAAATTTGTAAAAATTCCAAGTTGTAATAGCCGGATGCTAATGAGAATTTTTACATTTCCTACTTTTAGATGGAATGAATGAGCATTGTAGACATCATAAACTATTCGTTTTTACATCATTTTCCTCTCTTATTTTCAAAAATTTACAAATGGGAAACACGAATGGCCCGTGCACCATTTTATAAAAGGTGATTAAATCCTAAGTTGATGATTCACATCAATGGCCATAGTCAAGGTGTGAACAAAACTTAGGATTTTCATCTTTTATGGAATAACATTGGATCCCTCTTCAAAAATCATATTTTTTTAAATATTTTCTTCTTTTATCAGGGTTTAAATTCAAATTAAATCAAAATATATATCAATGACCATAGTTAGGATATATTGAGAGTTAATTTCATTTTAAACTCTATAAAAACACCAAAATATGTTTTATTCTTCACCTGAATTCAAATATGATTATTATATAATACATTCAATGACCATAGTCAGGGATGTATTATATCTTCAATCTTATTTTAATTCACTTAAAGAATGCAATATGCTTTTCAAATCCCATTTTAAATTCTTTAAATTCATTCATCATTTAGGATAGAATTACATCATGTCTTCAAAAATTCTTTTTTTCAAAATCCAAGTGATTTCCTTCAAATATCTTTTTCACTTCTCAAATCAATTTTCAACTCTTGTAAATTCAAATACTATCTTCAGATTCTAACTTTAAATTCAAAGTCCAATTTGACTTTGGAATTTCAAATTCATTTCTATATTCAAAATTCAATTTCCAATTCAAAACCAAATTCAAATTCAATTCAATATTTCAAAATTCAATTTTAAAGTTCAATTTAACTTTGAAATTTTTGATTCATCTTCTGATTCCAAATTCAAAACTTCAAATTCAAAGTCAAATTTGACTTTGAAATTCATTTGTATATTCAAAATTCAATTTCGAAATCAAATCAAATTTCAAAGTTCGATTCGACTTTGGAATTCCAAATTCATTTTCATGATTCAATTTCAAATTCAATTTAAAGATCAAATTTCAAAGTTCAATTTAAACTTTAAAGTTCCCATATTTATCTCCTGATTTCAAAACACAAGTTCAAAATCTTCTTTATTTTTCAAAATCTCCAAAGTTCTATCCAAAGATTGAGTCTTGATTCTCAAAATTCAAAATCAAAGTTTTGAGAATGATTATGAATCTCAAAATTCGATTTTTCCTACTTAGATCTCAGACTTCGGATCCAACTCCATTTAGGATCTTAGATTTCGGATTCAACTCTATTTTGGATTCTAGACTTCAGATCCAAATCCATTTAGGATGCCAGATTTCAAATCCAAGTCTATCTTGATTTTTAAATTCCAAAAACCAATTCCATTTTTCATATCCCATCTAGATCTCTTAAATACATTTCTATTTTTTGAAATTCCATTTGGATTTCTCAAATCCAAATTTCGTCCTGATTTCAAAACTTTAAATCTGGAATTCAATTCCACTTCAAATTTCATCTTCTCTCCTGAATCCAGGTTCAAAATTCAAATTCGAAATCCATTCCTGACTCAGAAAATTCATTTCTTTTCCTTTTCTCTCATCTTCAAATCATTCTTTTCAATCCAAGATTTATTTTCCCCACTCTGATTATTCCAAAGGCTTAGAATTTTAAACATCCTTTCAGATCTATCTCAAATTCTAAGTTAAATTCCATTATTCAAAAATCATTTCTTCATTCCCTTATCACATTTACTTCAGAATCACTTGGAAAATCTCAGATTTCCAAAAGTGTTTTATCAAAAGCATGCATTTTCGCATTTACATTGCACAAGCATGATTCTCTATGCATTTTTTGACTTAGAATAAATTCTTAGATAATATTTAAGCAAAGCAAAAGGCATAAATTCGATCCTTGGTTTAATTACCTCTGATAAAGGCGTCAGGATTGGTCGAACCTCGTACTGACGAGCGAATCCCGTCTCCCAATTTTCCTGCAAATATTTCAAAACAGAGGCGAGTAATTTTTTCTAAATATTTTCAAAATTAAGGTCAAGTGAGACCTTCGCAAAAAGAGTTTCTCTCTCTCTTCTCTTCTTTTCTCTTCTCTCTTCTTTTCTGTCTTTTAATTTCCTCTTCAAAAAGTGAAAATAGTGGTTAGAAAGAAAAAGAGAAGGAAGAGAGAGAAACACAAGAGAAGGAAAATTTTGCGATGATCACAGTTTTAGCGATCGTGATGGGACCCGTATTTGTCCGGTCGAATTTGTGCCTTTTGCTTTGCTTTAATATTATTTAAGTCTTTATTTTTCAAATGTCAGCTTCATTTCCATGCAAAGCTTAGGAGCCTAGACTCCATCCTAGCTGACATCATTACATATAGGATCTAAGTATGGTTTGGTAGGACCATATTGAGGAGATTTTTCCGTGCTCACATTTTGACTTAGGTCTGAAATACAACTCTCCTCAATTCTAGGGATTGAATGCAAACAATGTATGCAAGTATATGCTTCTTTTCATTTAAATCTATCTCTTTAGGACTTGCGTTAGAGCCATTTGATTTATTGCATGTTGAGCATATTTTTGAAAACATCCCTACCTATATTGTTCCGGTCTTCACGTTGCTGGGCTGTCTCACTGAACCATAGTTCAGGAGAGAGCCTCACCACTGGACCACTTATTTGAGTTCGCGCCCCCCTACCACGTACCTAAGGGCCATAGTCTGAGGTATATCGGTAGGCGCTCAAGGATGTTGGGAAGCCTTTGCCTTAGAACCGGAGAAATATTTTTATATGACACGTACTTCGAGCTTCGGCTTGAGTATATCAACATACTATGATTGGAATCAGATGATCTGAACCCTAGAGTTAGGATTAAGATCGTACAAGCCATTTCAAATATTTCATTTAGAGTCAGCTTTAAGGAGTACTGTTTGTGCATCCTTGTCTGTATAACTGTGATTCTGTGATATTCATTTATATTTCCTTATATTTTCCCAAAAATCCTGGGTATATTATTCAAAATTTCCTCTTTGTTTTAAAAAACCCAGGTGTATTTTTCTTTTTCTTCTTCTGATTTCTTTAATTCTTTTGATCCTGCTTGCATTTTTTCAAAATTTTAAAAATCCTTGTCATCTATTTTCAAATTCTTTTTCCTCCTATCTTTCCAACGTATCTTCTGATTCTATTTCAAGAATTCTTTTACCTTTTTCACAATAAAGTCTCTTTTGTCGAGAGGTATCCTTTTCAAAATAGTATTTGTTCATATTGTTTATTCTTTCTCATGGAGAAACAATGCGATTGTCGCAATTTCCTGTGACGACCTAATCCCTAGTAATGGGATGTCTTTTGTCAATTTGACTTCTTCCTTTATCATAATTTCCTCCAATTTTTTTTCTAAATATCCCATTTTATTCTATAGAGAGAACATTGATATTTCATCATGGTTCGGACAAGGACTAGAAAGGAAACAGTTTCACAGCAAAGTGACAGTGAAGCAGAGGAAATGAACTCTTCCAGATCATCCAGACAGCAGAGCCAAGAAGCAGAAAGCGATATTGATCCGGCTACGTACAAGTTGTTTGTGAAGGTGATGGCCAAAATGATGTATGAACAGGCTGAGGAAAGCCCGGAGAAAATATCTTTCAAAAGCAAAACCAAGGAAAAAGTCGGCAAAAAGCAAGATCAATATGATAGCACTTCAGAGTCAGCAGAGGAAGACTCAGAGGAAGAGCAACCAACATATTTTCACAACCCTTTGTATCGGCCCAAGAAAATCAGTGAGGGACACGAGTCAACAAGCAAAGCTAAGATTCAGACCCCAGCAAAGGATCCGATGCATGAACAACTAAGAGAGGTAGCTCGTGCAGTCAAAGACTTACAAGCCTAGGATAAAGGCAAAAGGACCTACACCTGTGCAGACTTTTATGCTGGCTTAGAAGGGGATGACAATTGGGAGGATCTTCCTCGTAAATTCATAAAATTTGATGGGATCGGCAACCCCAAGGCCCATCTGGCCACATTTTTCGCAGAATGCAACCGATTAAGAAAGAACAACAGGGCTCTATTCCTATGCTTTCCACGCAGTCTGGAGGGAATTGCAACGAGATGGTATGCCAACCATATCAACCCGATTGAACTGCGAGATTTTGACAAAGTCATCAACCTGTTTATCGAGAGGTTCCTTTTCAATACCGAGGCTCCGTCCACCCTCAACCATCTTTTCAACCTGAGGCAAAATGACAATGAGAGGGCAAAAGATTTCATTCATAGGTGGAGATCCACCTGCAACAGGATGAAGGATCTGATATCAGAGGGGCATGCATTATCAATAATTCTGAACAATTTCTCTTAACCTCTAAAGGCTCTGATCTCCACTTCTCCATCCAAATCCTTCATCAAATTAATAGAGCGAGTTGAATTGCTCAAAATGGGATTAGAGAACGGAACCTATGACAGCATCACCTTGGCAGGAGGCAATCAGGATGTCAAAAAGAAAGTCAACTTTACCTTTTCTACCAATTCCTCCAACAACAACAATGGAAAAAACAAAAGGGGTGGCAAAAGGAATCACACTGGCAGATCAGGCAGAGATGATTGTTCCAGTCAAGAGAAAGGGATCAGCAGAAAGAATGCCATACCTCCCTCGAGCATCCAAGTAGAATCAAAGCCCCAAGGAAAACCAAAGCACGACAGTTGGGGATACGATCATGAATTTACCTCCTTGGAGCAATCACTTGAGCAAGTTCTTGAGTACATGATAACCAAGGAGATGGTTAAACTTCCCAAGGTAGCAGATCCTCCTATGACTATGGGAAGGTTCAAAGATCAATTATGTAAATTCCATCGGGCAATGAGTCATGACACCGAGCACTGCTTTGTCTTCAAAAACATCGTCCAAGTCTGCATTGATAAAAGGCTTCTGGTGGAAGACAAAAAAGAAGATTAGCCAGTCGTCCTAGCCTTTTCCCAAACCATGCCAAAGTTTTTCTACTTTCTCTCTTTTCAGTCACCTTATAGGGACAACTCAGTTCCAGTCTTTTGTGACCTTTGGTAAACAACTTGTAAATATTTCAGTCGTTGTTGTCAATATTGCCTATCAATGAAATGTCAGTTTTCTTCATATCTTTGATATCAAATACTTCTCTCCTTTGCCACGATGGGGCATTTATTTTTGACAATTTGTATTTTCATTTTCAGAAAATCCTCTTCGTCATTTGGCTTCTATCAAGCCGCGCTAAGATCCTATTCTTTTAAAAAATAAGGGACAATCCCAACATCATTCATGAGAGAAATGATATTACCTATGAGGGTTTTTCAAAATCATAAAATCTTGAAAATTCCTGCAAAATCTTCGTCATGATCACCAAAAGTTCAATATTTTGGTCCAATCTTTTTCAAAATCAACCATCACGTTGATTTTCCTTTTCCAAAATGGGTTTCAAACCATTATCTTCAAAGTCAACCCTCGTGTTGGTTTTCTATTCCAAAATTGGTTTCGAACCATTGTCTTCAAAATCAACCCTCATGATGATCTCTCATGTTGATTTCCCTTTCAAAGATCAGCTCTCACACTAATCATTCTTATCGTGGTTGATTTTCTTCCCAAAATGATTTCTCAATTGTCTTTTAAACATTCTCTTCTCACTTTAAAGATCCCACATGCAGGTAGGATCAAATAAATTCTTTTCTTTTCACAACTTTTATCAATTTTTCATTTAATCTTTTGTCAATCTTATCAATTTTTATGCTTCTTTATTAATTTTATCAAATTTATCTATTTTTCAATTCTCTCAATTTTGGCAAATTCTATTTCATTTTTACCCTTTCAGGTTAAGGGATAACCTGATGCCTCCTTCCCATGAGGTATTTCTTTTTCCTTCTTTTCCCTCTCAGGTTAAGGGAAAAACCTGAACCTCGTCCTGCGGGGTCCTTCTTCCTTCAGGATAAGGGATAATCCTGAAGTCTTTCTTCGTCTTTCAAATATCCTCAAAATTTCCACCAAATTCTACCAATTTCTACCAGATCTTTGTCAATCTTTGTCAATTCTTTATTAGTTCTTATTCTTTATCAATATTTATTGATTCTTTATCATTCTTTGCCAACCTTTTATCAATTTTGTCAAATTTGTCAATTCTATTTCTTTCCCTTTCAGGTTAAGGGATAAACCTGAATCTTGTTTCATAATTTTGTCAATTCTATTCGATTTTTCCTTTTATCTTTTATTTTGAAGATCCGAGTTTCGACTCGGGTTTTTCCTCCTTTTATCTTTCGTTTGAAGTTTCGAGTTCTGACTTAGACTTCCTTTTGGATCCAATGCTCGTTTTGGAACCAATCGTTGCTTAAAAAATTCGAGTTTTCAAAACTCGGATTTCTTCTTTACCTTTTATTTTGAAGATCCGAGTTCCGACTCGGGTTTTCCCCATTTATCTTTTGTTTGAAGTTTCGAGTCCCGACTCGGACTTCATTTTAGATCCAATGCTCGTGTTGGAACCAATCGTTGCTTCGAAAATTTGAGTTTTCAAACTCAATTTTCTCTTCTATCTTTATTTTGAAGATCCAGGTTCCGACTCAGGTTTTCCCCTTTATATATTCCATCTTCCTTTTAAAATATCCGAGTTTCGACTCGGACTCTTTTCCTTTTCGAAAACCCAACTCTCGGGTTGCTCCATCTTTTTAAGATATCCGAGTTTCGACTTGGACTCCTTTTTTCAAAAAATCCAACTATCAGGTAGGATCTTCTTCTAAAAATCTAGCCTTCTGGCTGATTCCTTCCAAATTTAAAGCTTCAGGTTTATTCTCTTCAAAATTCTTTCTCTTTCCCCTTCAAGATAAGGGATAATTCTGAAAACACCGACAATCATTTACATTTGATTCCCAAGTATCTTAGAATGTCGGTCTCCTTTCCAAACTCTCAGTCGGAAAGTCCAGTGCTCGTTCTGGCACAATTTCAAAACCCAGTGCTCGTGCTGGTACATTCTAAAACCCAGCGCTCGTACTGGTGCAATTTCAAAACCCAGTGCTCATGCTGGTACATTTTCAAATCTCAATGCTCATACTGGGGCATTTTTTTTGAAAAATCTAGTGCTCGTACTGGTATGCCTAGCGCTCATGCTAGTGTCTGGATGATTGATCAGTTGCCCCCCCAGGTTCAGTCTTTGCACTAACCATTCATCAAAATTCCAAAGTTTCAATTCCAATTTTGACCTTTGGGTCATCCAATTCTCAATTTCAAGCCTTCGGGTTACAGTTTCATCAATATCTATCAATTTCAAGCCCTCGGGTTACAATTTCATCAAATATCCATCATTTTCAAACCTTCGGGTCACAACTCTATCAATGTCAATCATTCTTACCATTTCAAATCCTGTTTTTTAGCTGGTCGAACAAAAAAATCATGCTTTCAAGCTGGTCGAACAATCAAAATCTTGCTTTCGAGCTGGTCGATCAAACAAAATCCTGCTTTTGAGCTGGTCGAGCAAAAAAATCCTGCTTTCGAGCTGGCCGAACAATCAAAATCCCGCTTTTGAGCTGGTCGAACAATCAAAATCCTGCTTTCGAGCTAGTCGATCAAACAAAATCCTGCTTTCAAGCTAGTCGAGCAAACAAATCCTGCTTTCAAGCTGGTCGAACAATCAAAATCTCGCTTTCGAGCTGGTCGAACAATCAAAATCCTGCTTTCGAGCTGGTCGGTCAAACAAAATCATGCTTTCGAGCTGGTCGATTAAACAAAATCCTACTTTCGAGCTGGTCGAGTAAAAAAAAAAATCCTGCTTTTGAGCTGGTTGAACAATCAAAATCTTGCTTTCGAGCTAGTCGAACAATCAAAATCCTGCTTTCGAGCTGGTCGGTCAAATAAAATTCTGCTTTCGAGCTGGTATTCCAAAAACAAAATCTAGTTTTGCTGGTAAAATTTTTTTTTTTTACCAAAAACCTCATGTTCATTTCATTTTCTCAAAATTTCAACTCAAGGTCTCATCAAAATCTATATTGAGTGATTATTTCACTAAGGATTCTCGAGAACTTTGCCAATTTTGCTAAAATATTTGCTGATTCTGATATTCTTACTATACAAAAGAATCACCTCAAATTATCTCTAGTATTCTTTCCAAAATGGTGAAACTTTTTGCGAAAAAGGGATAAAATTCAAATCTTTTTCCTGTTGATCAACCAAAAGGATGTATGAAATGTCCTTGGTATGATTAGCGATAGAAATATTCAATGATGTTGAAAAGCTAGAAGCGACTCGATATTGATCATGGCTATGGCGCATGTTTAAAGACGACTATCTAGCAATTAGGCAGTGGAAATATCCTAAGCGATAAAAAGAATCCACTCAATCCATATCTCCTCATTCAGTTAAGTTTCAATCAAATATCCGCAAAGGGGATCTCTCAATTGTCGTCAAGATGAAGACGAATATGCGAGTTCGACCACCAGGGCCAAAGAAGATTTGGATCATCTCTGAGATGAAGGAGTTTGTGACAGATCCTTCTAAGGAACATTCAGATCATCGTCAAGATGAAGGCGACTGCGCTGAGCCTCCTGACAAACCCTAAAAGATATTTGATTTCTGCTATCATCTAGAGATTTTTGACCTTTTTGAGCCAATATCATCAGTATAATTCCTGAGACAAAAGAAGGATCAAAACATCTCTAAGATAAAGGAGTTTGTGACATACCCTTACCCGAAAAAAAGAGAGAAAAGTTAGGACATCTTCAAATGAAGGATGATATAAAAACCCAAGAAAGCTCAACATCTCAAAAAGAGTGCCATAAAGATTATCATGAAAAAAATACCCAGATATCAAACTGCCAAAATTGCCAGAAGTCATATTTTCTCATGCAAAATTCTTTTATCAATATCGTTTCACTACTTGCTTTTATGAAATTAAGAATATTTCTTCTCTTCTCATATCAGGGAAATGGATAGCTTCCTTGAAGAAAGTCATCAACGCTAAAATTTTGAATTTGACTCTTAAGACCAAGGAGTTAACCTCATTGGAAGAAATACTCTAGGTAAAAGAGGGGATGTCTTTTGCACATACGTGCACATTTTCAAACAACTGAATCAACTGCAATTTTATCTTGTTGGCAAAAATTTTCTGGTTATTCAAAAATGAAATAAACATTTAATATCCATTTTGATGCAACCTAGCGTTGTTTATATCTTCCAGAAAGAGTTACCTCATTCAGGAGAGGTATCTCTTCCAGTCCCATCACGGTTTCTTCACTCTAGAAAATCCGTATGGTCGTACCCGCTCAGGATAAGGGTTAAACCTGAATTTTCTGTGAGAGACCATCAATTTCAAAAACTGATTTAGTCTCAGCAATGAGGCGCCCAAGATCATCCCTTTTCCAAGCTTTAGGGAACCCCCATTTTTCCTCCTTTCGCGAACTCCTTTCGGATTTGTTCGTCCAAACTCTGAAAGGTCCCATCATGGTTTCTTCGTTCGAGGATTCCATTTGGTTGTCCCCTTCAGGTTAAGGGTTAAGCTTCTCGAGGTATCTTCCTTTTTCAGGTTTGGGTTAAACCTGAGTGTCGTTCCAACGAGATTCCTTGTTTCAACGAGGTGTTTTCTTCAAGTCCCATCATGGTTCTTCCCATCGAGGAGTCCATGCTTTGTATATCCGTCCAGGAAGGATCATGCTTGAGCTTCATCTCACGAGGCATTTTCTCAAAAATGTCCCATCAAGGTCCTCATATATTCCTTTCCCTATTCGGGTTATCTTGAGATATCTTCGTCCCATCCAGGTTAAGGGCTAAACCTGAGTCATTCCAAAAGCTGATTTTGTCTCACCCATGAGACTTGATCAAAATTCTTATTTTCTGCCATTTCGGGATTTTCACCCAAAATCCCATCACAATTTTCTCATTTCGTTTATTTTCATTTTCGAGGATTTCATCTCTCCAAAACCATTCAGGATAAGGTCTTAAGCCTGAGAAGCCATGTTTTCAAAATAATTCTTCCACACCCAGTTCAGGTTTACTGACTGGAGCATTTTTCAAAATTTGGAGTATTTTCTTTGCCACTAAGCTCGGCTTTCAACCGGCTTAGTAGCAAAGAGGGGCATCTGTGAACACCCCAAATTTTTCAAAATGATTGTAAATATTCTTCTTTTGTCCCTGACCCCATTTTCTGAGTACATCAAGTCAATTCCAATTTAAATTTCCGTTATTCTTTGGATTTTCTGAAATAAACTCTACTTTTACATATCTGACTCTATTTTGGATCCGGATCCAGTTAAAATCCAAATTTGAGCCTCGTTATCCAAATTCTGATCAAAATTTATAAAAATCCAAAAATAAATTTCTAAAAGGCTCAGACAGTCCATCCGACATCCGTTTAGATCCATTGCCCTATATTTAGAGATTCGAGACCCAAAACTCGAATACTTTTTCAAAACCTTGGATCCGAACCCGTTTTCTGAAGGAATTTCCAAAATTCAAAAACCCGAATTTCAGAAAACCCCTCTTTTGTAAATATTTCTCAAAATGCCAAAAATAGTTTTTTAATTTCTCATTTTCCCTAGTTTTAAAACCTTTATGTCAAAAATACAAAAAAATCAGAAAAACAAAAAGAAAATACAAAAAAAATAAGCTCTTAAAACCACCTTTTAAAAAATCGTCTTTTTGATAAAACTATCTTTTTGAAAAAACCATATAAAATAACCTCATTTTGGAAATTGTTATAAAATTGAAGGACTTGTTTTAAAAAAAAAAACAAAAAAAAGAGAGAAAACCCAAAACTCGATTTTTCATAAAATGGGGTCCCTCTCTCTCTCTCTCTCTCTCGGCCTCCCTTCACGAACCCCCTGGAAACCTCTTCCTCTCCATCGCCCTCCGATCGTCTCCCCCTCATCAGCCGTTGATCCCTAACCTCCTCCATTCCCGATTCTTCCACTCCCTTTTTATAAGATAGGCGCAAGAAGGAAACCCTCAAGTCACCGCTTTCACCCCTCCACCCTTCTCGCATACATTTTTTTTCTTTCTTCTCTGGATTCCCGTGGTTTCCCCTCTGCCTTTTTCTTCTTTTCCTCTTTCTCCTTTCATTTCATCTGATCTATCATTCTAGTCGATTGGAGGAAGTCGGCCTCCTTTAATAGGATCACAGAGCCACGCTTCCCCTTCTCTCAATCAAAGCTTAGTCAAGTTTTTGAAGGGAGTCCGACAACAGATCCATCCTCTGCCTCGCACATCTATCGTTCCCGCAGATCGCTCCTGGATTTGTCGAGGAAGACCCTCTGCTCCTTCCTTGAGATCTCTGCAAAACCACGGTGAGATTCCCTCTTTCTTCTCTCGGCTTCTTCGTTTTGTACATCGATTTTCTTTGGGTTTCCTTATTTTGCTCCATTAATGCATCCTCTATGATATCAACTTGCATATAGCAAGTCCGGTTCATAGATATGTAAGATTAACGAAATCCCCTGATTCCTACATGTTTTTCTGATAAATGATTGTTGTTTCCCCCCACTTTATCACGATGTATAGATCTGATAGCTATGAAACCTATTTTCCGACTGGATCAGAATTGAAATCCAAGGAGTATTTTTGTTTAGCTCAGTTTTAGAACATTAGATTTATTTTCTTCTTTCTTTTTTTTAGTATAATCCAGTTTTTGCGTTCACCGGATGTTAACATTTTGCAGAAAATTAATTAATCATCTGGATCGATTCTCTTTTTTTTTTGTTGGATTTCTTATTTTTCGCCTTGTATCTTTCTGTTGCCTATATATTTCATGATATATTTCTGTAACTCGTTTCTGCGATTTCTGAAAATATATATACCTAATTCACAAGTTGAAGCCATCAATCCCTTCTGCGGTGGGTACCTTCTGAGATTATGCTTCCATAAAATGGCATTTCGAAGGGATGATCCCTCTCAGCAATCTATGTTCCTTGGAGTGATAACCCTGCAATTTCCCTATAAACTCATACTTATGCTCTGTTATAACAGAAATATGTAATCTCATCCTTTGATCACGTTGCGCACCTTGTTCACTACATAATAATTACTTTTGTTATGTTTTGTATCTTAGGTCATATTTTCATTCAGCATTTTCCGGTGGATCGATTACTACAGTTTTCTATCTTTTAGATAAATGCTTGTTGTTTGAGCCTGATTGATTGCAGAAAACTCTAAGCAAACAGTAAAATAAAATCTCAGTCTGATCGACATCATCACCATTTCCTGATGATAGATTATTCGAAGTCCGACTGTTGTTTGAAATTTCAATCGATGTTGCTACTGTTTGTAAATATTTGAAATCGATTTGCTGTTTCTGATGAACAATCAGAATAGTAAAAAAACAAAAAGAAATCTCTGAAGCTGTTACTATTTTACGGTGAAGGACGCCTGCTGTTTGATTTTCGATAAATTATGCCTGAGCTGATTACTGCATTTTCTGGTGAATCGGTTATCGCATTCTCCGGCGAGAGCTGAGACCGAAATTGCTTATACCTGATTTTCAACAGTCGACTAATGCGATTTCCAGCAAGATTGGATGCTTGTAATTTGAGAGTTTAAAGCTCACTGCAACTTGGCAACAGGGCCAGATCTGGATGCTTGAAATTCATTATGATTCTCATTGCATTTTTTTTACTGTTCTTAACTATTGATTTTTTAGAATTGATTTTGTTGAGTTTCACTGCAATTCTTACTGATTGCAACTGTCGAGTTAACTGAGTTTCTCTACTGTATGTTGATTGCAATTTCTATTATTTGTTTTGCAGAAGTTTCATTATAATTCTAACTAAAATTTATTGAGTTTCATTGGATTTTCACTATGTTCTGATGAGTTTAGGAGGCCGATGATCATCAAACATGGTGGAAATTGAGACGAACATGATTCAATCAGGTTTGTGTTACCTGTTGTGATGATATTCCTACAGCCTCTAAGATTGCACATCAGTGGGTGACTTTGTGTTGTTGTTGAAGAGATCAGTTTGCAACAATGTTTAATAGTACCCTCTCCATCATCCTCCAATAGCTGCCATCATGACATTTTTTCCTGCATTATAATTCATAGTTCTTGGGCACTCCAACGCATATTTCTGGTAAGTTTCTTTTTGCCTGCATGTTTTCTATATAACATACATGTGCATTTAATGCATAAGGATATGATATTATTTTTTATGTTTATTATTGCATTACATCTCGTTTTGTAGATAATAACTTTTGCTAGTCGGCGCCTAAGTAAATAATGATTTAGCTTAATAGCATTTACATAGTGTTATGTTTTTAGCAATGTTTCATTTCCTCAGTTTCTGCATACATGTCCACTATCATTCTCGCACATCAATTCACATCTTCATCATGACAAATAATTTCTCTTTCACAACCAATCTCATGTAATTAGCCTAGGGATAACATCAAAATAGCATCTAAAATTCACAGGCTTACAACAGTGCTTGTTGTGGCCTTCACCTTAGCATTCATAGCAGTAACAAGCACTGCTATAGCCCTCGGTTGCCTGTAGGAGTGCCTAGCCTTGTTGTGGTTGTTCTTTTAGGGTATCCACAATAGTGCTCAGCACTGTTGTGATTGTCATATATACACAACAGTGCCAATACTGACATGGCTTCCATTTTGGTGCCTTTAGCAGTGTTTAAATCTGTTGTGACCCTCCTGTGTATACAATAGTGTCAAACACTAAACCAATGGTCACCACTTACTGCACTGTATCCCACCACTACCCACGGTTGTTTTTTGCATGCCTTCATATTTGATATCTGTTAGATATCTTAACCATATATATCCATCATTTTGCCATGGCACTTAGAAATTTTCTGTGCATTTCCTCACTAGGCTGAACATCATATAGCTGCATTTTTACTAAATTCATGCATTTGGACCTCTCATATCTATTTCTAATTTGGCATGAGAATGGTGATTTTGAAGTGGATATAGACTTATGCAATTGTATTTTGATATGACATCTTCCATTTACCTTGTGCTAACTTTTTCTTTCTTTAGAAAGTTGATGGAAAATGCTATTTCTCTTGATTAGATTAAGAAAATTTGTAAAAATTCCAAGTTGTAATAGCCAGATGCTAATGAGAATATTTACATTTCCTACTTTTAGATGGAATGAATGAGCATTGTAGACATCATAAATTATTCGTTTTTACATCATTTTCCTCTCTTATTTTCAAAAAATCACAAATGGAAAACATGAATGACACGTGCACCATTTTATAAAAGGTGATTAAATGCTAAGTTGATGATTCACATCAATGACCATAGTCAAGGTGTGAACAAAACTTAAGATTTTCATCTTTTATGGAATAACACTGGATCCCTCTTAAAAAATCATCATATTTTTTTAAATATTTTCTTCTTTTATCACGGTTTAAATTAAAATGACCTCACAATATATATCAATGGCCATAGTCAGGATATATTGAGAGTTAATTTCATTTTAAACTCTATAAAAGTACCAAAATATGTTTTATTCTTCACCTGAATTCAAATATGATTATTATATAATACATTCAATGACCATAGTCAGGGATGTATTATATCTTCAATCTTATTTTAACTCACTTAAAGAATGCAATATGCTTTTCAAATCTCATTTTAAATTCTTTAAATTCATTCATCATTTAGGATAGAATTACATCATGTCTTCAAAAATTCTTTTTTTCAAAATCCAAGTGATTTCCTTCAAATATCTTCTTCACTTCTCAAATCAATTTTCAACTCTTATAAATTCAAATACTATCTTCAGATTCTAACTTTAAATTCAAAGTCCAATTTGACTTTGAAATTTCAAATTCATTTCTATATTCAAAATTCAATTTCCAATTCAAAACCAAATTCAAATTCAATTCAATATTTCAAAATTCAATTTTAAAGTTCAATTTAACTTTGAAATTTCTGATTCATCTTCTGATTCCAAATTCAAAACTTCAAATTCAAAGTCCAATTTGACTTTGAAATTCATTTGTATATTCAAAATTCAATTTCGAAATCAAATCAAATTTTAAAGTTTGATTCGACTTTGGAATTCCAAATTCATTTTCATGATTCAATTTCAAATTCAATTTAAAGATCAAATTTCAAAGTTTAATTTAAACTTTGAAGTTCCCATATTTATCTCCTGATTTCAAAGCACAAGTTCAAAATCTTCTTTATTTTTCAAAATCTCCAAAGTTCTATCCAAAGATTGAGTCTTGATTCTCAAAATTCGAAATAAAAGTTTTGAGATTGATTCTGAATCTCAAAATTCAATTTTTCCTAAGTTTCGAATTCAATTTGGGTTTTAAAAACTCAGATCCATCTTCAAAAGTCCCATTCGGACTTTCTAAATCAAATTCTAGATTTAGAATCCAATTCCCTTTAGGATTCCAGATTTCCAAATCCAATCCCCATTTTTGGATCCCAGACTTCGGATCCAGTTCCATTTAAGATCTAGATTTTCAAATCTAACTTTATTTAGGATCTAGATTTTCAAATCCAACTCCATCTTAGATCTCAGACTTCGTATCCAACTCCATTTAGGATCCTAGATTTCAGATTCAACTCCATTTTGGATTCCAGACTTCAGATCTAAATCCATTTAGGATGCCAGATTTCAAATCCAAGTCTATCTTGATTTTCAGATTCCAAAAACCAATTCCATTTTTCATATCCCATCTAGATCTCTTAAATACATTTGTATTTTTTAAAGTCTATTTGGATTTCTCAAATCCAAATTCCGTCCTGATTTCAAATCTTTAAATCTGGAATTCAATTCCACTTCAAATTTTATCTCCTCTCCTAAATCCAGGTTCAAAATTCAAATTTGAAATCCATTCCTGACTCTGAAAATTCATTTCTTTTCGTTTTCTCTTATCTTCAAATCATTCTTTTCAATCCAAGATTTATTTTCCCAACTCTGATTATTCCAAAGACTTAGAATTTTAAACATCTTTTCAGATCTATCTCAAGTTCTAAGTTAAATTCCATTATTCAAAAATCATTTCTTCATTCCCTTATCACATTTACTTCAGAATCACTTGGAAAATCTCAGATTTCCAAAAGTGTTTTCTAAAAAGCATGCATTTTCGCATTTACATTGCACAAACATGATTCTCTATGCAATTTTTGACTTAGAATAAATTCTTAGATAATATTTAAGCAAAGCAAAAGCCATAAATTCGATCCTTGGTTCAATTACCCCTGATAAAGGCGCCAGGAACGATCGAACCTTGTACCGGTGAGCAAATCCCGTCTATCAATTTTCTCGCAAATATTTCAAAACGGAGGCGAGTAATTTTTTCTAAATATTTTCAAAATTAAGGTCAAGTGAGACCTTCGCAAAAAGAGATCCTCTCTCTTCTCTTCTTTTCTCTTCTCTCTTCTTTTCTGTCTTTTATTTTCCTCTTCAAAAAGGAAAAATAGAGGTTAGAAAGGAAAAGAGAAGGAAAATTTTGCGATGATCATAAAGGTACGCACGACGGTGCACATCCATTTCCTGAATTAAGCATAGCGATTTTCCATCAAAAAGGGGAGATGCCACTGAAATGGATAAAAGAAATGCATGCTTTATCCATCAAAGAGAGGAAGTGCTGCTGAAATTTCTGAAGAAGCTATGAATAAGCTAAAAAAGAACGTAGGAGGATACTCTGTCATATAGCAGAGTGTTACCCAATTCATGGAACGCTTTCTACGATGTAGAAGGGTTCGTCGCACCACTGCCGATAGAGCAGGAGAGGTGCTGACAAAATGGTTGGCAGAAGAGCTGCCGGAACCAGTTGAACGACATAATGATGTCCATTGTTGGAACGATGCCAAAATGGTTCATCTCCCAAATACCTGTAAGGGCACCTTGCTCGTAAGGGCTGCTGAGCCAGAGTAGAGGTTGCCCCTTGTCTAGGTTTGGGCTCGTTGCTTAAAAATACGCCAAGCAACTGATCCATTGTGATCGTGTCATATGCATGCTCATCAAGAGACTGATACACAACTAGAATCGTAAGGGCCGCAGAGCCAGAGTACGTTGTCCACCTAAGAGAGGTGAGATGCTCGTGATGGCCGTAGTGTCGAGAGCAGAGTCAAACATGCATATGAATAAAATGAAAAGACCTACGGCTGATGATCGTGTTAGGGGCATACTGAACGGGGTCGGGTACATACTCCTCAATGGCTGCCCTATAGGCATGCATTAATTAGCTTGTCATACCGGCAGACCCCTTCAGAATTTCTCACCGAGGAAGACGGTGATGGTGCAACCTTGAGTGACTTATATTACTTTCGAACCTAATAGAGTTCGCGATGACCTCCATCACTCAGAGGTATGGAGGTCATGGTTATCCTAAGGATTGAACCCAACTACTGCAATAGCAGAATGCATTTGAATATCTAGTAGGGACTTCTTCCAGAATGATTATACCATCCTACTAGGGGGATGGGGTCAATAGGCCTCTAGGGTACCTAAAAATACATAGAATAATCAACCCCCAGATCGTCGCGTTGGTGCTCAGATATACCTCCCTTAAGCCTAGGGGGAGAGGTTAATTATCAAAACAAAGCATTAGCTTAAGTTCAGCGATGCTTGAATGTATGAGTCGATGAACGTTATTGAGTCAGTCCTGCATAACCTTTGTGAAGACGTCATGATTGGTATACGACTAGACTGACTGGGCAAAGACCCATGTTGTATCCGCATGACTAAGTGAAGCTCGATAAGCTGTCCTTAGATGTGTGAGATACATATGTGCCAAATATGAAGACTTGAGCTAGACATCCCTTTTGAGACCCAGAAGAGGTCAAAGCTAAGTCATGGAGACTTGAGCGGTTATCCAAATCATAGCCCTGAAGAGGCTTGCACTAAGTCATGAAGACTTGAGTGGATGTTCAACTCATAGCCCTGAGGAGGCTCTTGTGATATACACTAAGTCTCGGAGGCTTGAGCGTCGTTATTACGAATTGTGACCCTGAGTGGTCAACGCATTGCTTGAGTTGAATGGATGTGTGATTGCTTTCTTACCAGACCATCAGTGGTTCTGACCCCGTTTAATGGGGATTTCAGGTGTTGGACCTGCGTTGCGATATGCGGTGCAAGGCGGCATCAAGTTTCAGGGTTTCTCTATACAGAGTTGTATTACTTTCTTTTATTGAACCTATACTGCTTTTCCAAGTACTGATGTTGTAATAAACATGTGGTTTTCGATAAAATAGAACACTTTGGTGGTCAATGAGTTGCTTGGCCACATACCTGTAATGTACTCGGAGTTTTCTAAAACTGACGACTCATTATCATCTGATTCCACTGCTAAAAGCTTTCTAAAGTTCTGCTGCAAAGAAAAAAAAAAGAAATTCATAAAATTTTTAACTTAGCTTTGTTTTGGAAATCCGGGGTGTTACAGGTTGAGAGTCGGCGTGACCTCAAAATTGAACATGAAGCATTGGATGAACAGGTTCATGACTTTATCAAACTCTCGTAGTTTGATAGAATTGATGTGGTCTGCGTACCACCTGGCCGCTATTCCTTCTAGACTGCGAGGAAAGCAGATGAACAAGGCCCTGTTGTCCTTTCTGAAGCGACCACATTCTGCATAGAACGTGGCCAAATGGGCTTTTGGATTGCCCATTCCATCAAACTTGAGAAATTTTCGAGGAAGATTTTCCAGATCATCATCCCTGTCAAGGCCATCGTAGAAATCCTCGCCAATATAGGTTTGCTTGCCTTTGCTCTTGGCCTGGATGTCTTTGATTGCTCAAGTCATTTCCCTCAATTGCTCGTGCATCAGATCCTCAGTTGGGATCCCAATTTTGGGTTTATTCATAAATTCAGGCTCTTCAGCGATCTTTACAAATTGTTGCAGAGGATTTTGACTGAAGACAAACTGCTCTTCCTCTTTTGATTCTTCTTCCGCTGATTCTGCGTCCTTAGAAGTAGTGTCTGGCTGCACCTTCTTTTTGACAATTCTGACTTGCTTTCTCACTGTCAGTTTGCTTTTAGGAATGACCTTCTTTAGACTGGCCTCAGCTTGCTCTGACATCATCCTGGCCATCATCTTCTGAAATAGACCATACATGGCGGGGTCAATATCATCTCTCTTGTTTTGACCCTGTCCTCTGACTGATTTGGGAGAATCTATTCCTTCGATCTTACTGTCACTGTGCTGAGGAACTGTCTCTTTCCCAATCCTTGTCTGAACCATTCTGACGATGCCAATGCTTTCTGCAAAATAAGGGAATGACTAGAGCGAGGAAGAAACCTTTTAAAACAAAATTTTTGGAAAAGAATGGAGGACTTGGTAGACAATTAAAAGGATTATCCCATTACCAGGGATTAGGTCATCATAAGATTTATGACAATTGCATCATCATTCTCATGACAAAAAAAAAAAATGTGCCTTGTTACCTAGGCGAGGTCGTCAACCATGATAAAAGATATTGAAGAAGAATGAGGAAAATAAAAAGTGTCCCTATTACGAGGGATGAGATCGTCACAAGAATCATGACAATTTATGCTATAAAACAAATAACAGAATAAATTTTGGCCCAAAAAAAGCTTTTCAGTAGAACAAAAATAAATTTTATTTGATGACAAATTCAAAGACAAAGAGAGGGTGGGCAAACAGTTTTCCACCACTCTTGATATTCAGAAGATACATTTGGTCCAGAAAATATAGACAAAGGAATGAAGGAGTCCCAAGTGTATTTGGACGCATGGTATGCCCCAGACCACTGATCTGACTGTAGATTGAATTCTAGCATGTGGCCCGTTGGGAAGCGGGTGTTGACACGAACCTGCCGCTTCAAAAACTGTCTGAGACATCTTTCTGGCTGATAGTCAACATAGAAGAAAGGCCCCAACAACCTGTAACGTTTGTCACGGGCATAAGTGTAGCGAGGGACTGATCATTGACTATCGAAGTAATCCCAAATGATCCCCTCCTAATGCAGGCCCTCGATCAAAGCTCGACACTCAATCACTGATTTTGGCTTCTTGCTGTTGAACCTGAAAGAATTGGATTTTGATGACACATGTCGTAGGAACCACGACGGCAGTGCGTAAGTGCATCCTTATACCAGAATGGTCTCCCCAAGGGCGAAGCGAGCTAAGCCTCAGTAGAGAAAGGCTAAAGCAGCCATATAAACTGATAGATGGCGGGTCTGCTTGCTTCCCTATCTCCGAAAGAGCTGAACAACTCTGACATCGATGAAATTCTGACCATCCTGAAAGAATGCTATTCCCACTATGCATAGGACCATGGCATTCTGAATTCTGTCTTTTGCTGTTCGGGACAAGGTGTCGACATCCTCGTAAGCTCCATACTTGAGATAGATCCCAAGCATGTCGATAAATTGATTCCCATTGATCTCAATGAGAGGCCAAGATCTGCTTCCTGTTTCTCTGGCTAAAGCTTCTCCAACATCTACCCCCTTGATGTTGATCAGGAACTGCTACTCGACAGGATCATTTGACTGACTAGCTGGTTCGGGCAATCCCTTAATGTCATTGAATTCGTCCATCAGTAGAGTCATCTCTCCCCATGGAAACCAAAATGTGCAGGTAAGTGGATTCCATCGTTCTGCCATAGCCTGAATCAGACTTCCGTTGATGGTTCGCTTATCCACTGCTGATGCCATCTCCAATCCACAATCATGCAAGTGGTGTGGGAACATACGTGAGAAGGTGGCAAACCAAGAATAATACCACCGAGGGAAGAAGAAATGAGTCTGGATAACCCGATGATCCGGGGATTCGTCCCTTATCTGATAGAAGACATGATCTCTGAGAAAGACATCATCGAGAAAATTGGACGCCATCGAAATGATACTGGGGCAAAGAAGAATAAGGAGAATTAGATAGAATGCAGGACTTACGAATAGACTCTTGAAGGAAAGGAGAATAGATATAAATCCTGGAAATTTTAAAAAATTGAGGAAATTTTAAAAAATTGAGGAAATTTAAAAGAATTTTCTAGGGTTTTTGAAGAAAATTTGATCTAAAAGAGGAAAGAATGTAGGTAGAGGAAAAAAATATACGCCTGGGTTTATGAAAATAAGGGAAAAATTTAAAATAATATACCCAGAGTTTGGAAAAAGTTTGATATATATATATAGGAAAATACAAGAAAACATTGCATAACCACAACTACACAAACAAGGATGCACACACAACACTCCCTAAAGGCTGACTCTAAATGCAATATTTGAAATGGCTTGTAGGACCTTAATCCTAACTCTATGGTTCAGATTATCTGATTCCAATCAAGATATGCCGGTATACTCATGCCAAAGCTCGAAGTACGTGACTTATAAAATATTTCTCCGGTTCTAAGGTAATGGCTTCCCAACATCCTTGAGCACCTACCGATATACCTCAGACTATGGCCCTTAAGTATGTGGTAGGGGGGCGCTAACCCAAAAAAGTGGTTCATTTATGAGGCTCTCTCCCGAACTATGGTTCAGTGAGACAGCTCAGCAATGTGAAGACCGGGACAATATAGGTAGGGATGTTTTCGAAAACATGTTCAACATGCAATAAAACCAGAAGGCTCTAATGCAAGTCCTAAAAGAGATAAAATTTAAATGAATAGAAGCACACACTTGTATACATTGTTTTGCATTCAATCCCTAGAATTGAGGAGAGTTGTATTTCAGACCTAAGTCTAAGTGAACATGAAATAATCTCCTCAATATGGTCCTACCAAACCATACTTAAATCCTATATGCATTATGTCAGCTAGGACAGAGTTTAGGCTCCTTAAATTTTGCATGGAAATGAAGCTGACATTTGTAGAATAAAGACTTAGATAATATCAAAGCAAAGCAAAAGACAAAAATTGGACCGAACGAAGACTAGTCATATCACTGTTGCCAACCCCTGTGATCATGCAAAATTTTTCCTCTCGATTCTCCTCTTCCTTCTCTTTGCTTTTCTAGCCTCTATTCCCTTTTTGAAGGGGGATAAAAGATAGAAAAGAAGAGAGAAAAGAAAAGGAAAAAAGAGAGAGGAACTCTTTTGCAAGGTCTCATTTGACCAAAGAAATATTTTGAAAATCACTCGCCTCCGTTTTGAAAAATTGCAGAAAAATGGAGAGATGGGATTCATTCGTCGGTACGAGGTTTGACCGTTCCTGACACCTTTACCAGGGGTAATCGAACCATGGATCGAATTTATGCCTTTTGCTTTGCTAAAATATTATCTAAGAATTTATCCTAAGTCTAAAATACACAAAGAATCATGCTTGTGCAATGAAAATGCAGAAAAGTATGCTTTTGAGAAAATAATTTTGGGATTTTCCAAGTGTTTCTGAAATAAATGTGATAATGGAATGAAGAAATGATTCAAAGGTTTGAAATTGGTTTGAAAAAGTTAGATTTTGAATCTAACTTAGAATTTGAAATATATCTGGAAAGAGAGACTTGAATTTCCAAGTCTTGGAGTGATCAGAATTTGGAAAGGTAAGCCTTTAGACGAAGATAAAAGGAATTTAGAATTGGAATTTTGAAATAAGAATGATTTTTCAAAGTCAGAATGGACTTTGAACTTGGATCAATTTTGCAAGAATCGATTTTGAAAAGGAAAATTTGAATTCAAGACCTAAAACATGAATTGAATTTAAATTCAGATTTGGGAAATAGATTTGAATTTAGCTTTGGAAATGAGAATTGAAAATGGAATTAGATTTGAAATCTAGAATGGACTTTTGATCTGAAATCTGGAATGGATTTTTGATCTGAAATCTGGCATCCTAAATGGAATTGGATCCAAAGTCTAGAATCCTAGATGGAATTTGGATCTGAAGTCTGGAATCTAAAATGGAATTGAATTCGAGATCTAGAATCCTAACTGGAATTGGATCCGAAGTCTGGAATCTAAGATGGAATTGAATCCGAGATCTGGAATCCTAAATGGAATTGGATCCAAAGTCTGGAATCCTAAATGGAATTGGATTCGAAGTCTGGAATCCAAGATGAAATTGAATCCGAGATCTGGGATCCTAAATGGAATTGGATCCGAAGTCTGGAATCCAAAATGGAGTTGAATCCAAAATCTGGAATCCTAAATGGAATTGGATTTTGAAAATCCATATTTGAATTCAAAAGAGAAAATCGAATTTTGAGATTCAGAATCAATCGCAAAAACCTTGATTGAGAATTAAGACTCAATCTTTAGATAGAACTTTGAAAAATAGAGGATGAATCTTGATTTAAAGTTTGAGTTTTGAAATCAGGAGATGAATCTGGGAATTTCAAAGTTGAATTTGAACTTTGAAATTAGAATATTGAATTTTTGAATTTTGAAGTAAAATAGAATTGAGAATAGGAAGATGAATTTTGAATTTTCAAAGTTGAATTGAACTTTGAAATTTGGATTTGAATTAGAAATTTAATTTTGAATATAAAATTAAATTTGAAATTTCAAAGTCAAATTGGACTTTCAAATTGAGGTTAGAATCTGAGAATAGAATTTGAATTTACAAGAATTGAAAAATGATTCGAGAAGTGAAGAAGATATTTGAGGATTTATCAAAGTCACCTGGATCTTGAAGAAGAATTTTTGAAAATATGATGTGATTCTATCCTAAATGATGAAATGAATTGAAGAATTTAAAATTGGATTTTGAAAAGCATATTTCATTCTTTAAATGAATTGAAAATAAGATTGAAGATATAATACATCCCTAACTATGGTCATTGAATGTATTATATAGTAATCATATTTAAGTTCAAGTGAAGAATAAAATATATTTTGGTGCCTTTATAGAGTTTAAAATAAAATTAACTCTCAATATATCCTGACTATGGCCATTGATATATATCTTGAGTTAATTTTAAGTTAAACCCTAATAAAGTAAGAAAGTATTTGAAAATATGATTATTATTTTTTTTTTAAAGAGATCCAGTGTGGATCCAATGTTATTCCATAAAAGATGAAAATCATAAGTTTTGTTCACATACTGACTATGGCCATTGATGCAAATCGTCAACTTAGGATTTAATCACCTTTTATTAGAATCGTGCGCGTGCCATTCGTGTTCCCATTCGTGAAATTTTTGCAATAAAAAATAAAATGATATGAAACAAGCAATGTATGCTCATACATTCTAATCTAATGCAGAAAATGTAAGATTTTCATTAAAATCTAGCTATTACATCATTGGATTGAATTGATATCACAATTTTCAAACCAAAAAAAGGAATAGCATTTCCCGTACATTTCCTGCCAAACAAGGTTAGTATGAAGCGAAATATGACAAATACATGAGGGAATGAAAGATGTCCTATTTAAACCCAAATGACTATGTAAGGAGGTCTATATTTGAATACATGTAGGATAACATGGAATGAATATTGAGATACAAGACTTCCTAAGCTAGAGATGAGAATGATTGTTTAGATGCATATATCGAATCCTAGAAAAATGAATTCTAAGGTGTCACACACTGATGTCTATTTTGCAATCGTTGTAATTTTGAAAAGATTTTTATATGTAAAACATGTAAAAACCAGACATCAAATAATAAAAACCGGTTCTCACTAGTGGATGGGACTGGGTCGAACTCAAGGAACAGGAATATTTTGTATTCAAGCACATAAATCTAAACTATTTCTTTATTGCCGTATTACTAAATGTAAAATGTACGAGAAATTAAAAACAACTAACTATTACAACAAATGAATACCCTTCGCACAGGGCGTAAAAAGCAATATTTACAAACCCAGAATCAAATTCCTAATTCTAAACTAAAAAGTAAAAAAAATCTTCTACTCTTGCTCTTTCTGTGTCACTCAATCGCTTCCGCTCCACTCCTGTGCTATCCTGCACAAATCAAATGAACACGAGCAGTACCACAGATAGAAATAACACGTATACTAAAAAAATACTAATTAAATGCTAGAAATATGAAAGAAATCAGGAAAGAAATCTAAATGACTAATTACAATTGAAAACTAATTTTAATTAAATCTACTACTAACTAACTAATTACAAAGCAATTAACTATGTTAATTCTCTTTCTTAACTAACAACTAACTCAATTAACTGATGTCTAACAGGAAAGTAAACTAATTACGAAAACAAAACAGGCAATCAATGAAGGAAAAACAAAGAATGAAGAATACATGCAATCAATGAATGAAAAAAAAAAACAAGAATTCCAACAGTTAAACAAACTACAAACAAACAAGAATTTGGTATTGAGAAAAGCAAGAAATGAAGTTATTAAAAGAAAACAAGAAATAATGAAAAACAGCAAAACAGGAAATTCGGATTGAAAAGAAACATGAATTGACTGTATTAAAAGAACAAGAAAATGACTTAAAAAAAAACAGAAAAATAAGATAAAAAATAGGAAATCGGAAGAAGAAAGAACAAGAATTCAGTAATTTGAAAAACAACATTAACTCAAAGAATGAAAGAAAACAGAAAAAAAAAATTTGTAAAAAAGACCGAAAAAATTGAAAGGCAATTCAATAAAAAAAAACTGGAAATTAAAAACAGAAATTATAATGGACGAAAACAACAGATCAACAATTGTAAGAATGAAAAACAGAAGGTGACTTGAAAAAAATATAGGAAATGAACTAGAAATCAGAATGTAAAACAAAGGAAATGCATGATGTGAAAAACATGAAAATAAATTGTAAAACAGCAAATTAACGATAAAAAAAATAGGAAAAACAGGAAAATTAGTAAACGAATCAAAACAGAAACAATTAGAAAAAAAAAAGAAAAACTAGAAACATAAACAAAACAGAAAAACTAAACAAATGACTGTAAAAACAGAAATTGAATGAAAAGAAAGAAAAAAAAACAAGAAAATGATTGAATTTGAAAAACATGAAAGTGAAAGACAACGTGAATCAAATAACTGGAAACCGAACTAAATGATCAACAGGAAATAACTGACTTTGAAACAGGAATTTCAGAAGATGCATTGCAGGAAACTATGAATAACATCACGATCTGTAACTAATCTTATTTGAAATTAACTCAACAGGAATGGAAATTAACAAAGAGCAGGAAATCAAATTACAATAAGCAGCGATTGAACAAATCTGTAAATGAAACAAAAAAAAAAACGGAAAGCATGAACAAATATTGGCAGAAATTAATAACTGAATTACATTTTTTTTTCATTTTTTCATTTTCTAAAACAAAAACAAGTCCGATTGAAAAGACAAAGAAGAAGAAGAATGAAGAAACTGAAGAAAACAAAAAATTATAGAGAAAAGAAAAATTTACAGGAACTCATCAACCGAGAATTTCAGAATCAACAAAATCAAAACATAAATTACAAAATACAGAGTTCGATCTTTTTATTTTCCTTTTCATTTTTCTGAAACACAACAGAACAACATAATCTAATTGAAAAGAAGAAGGAGAAGAGAATGAATCTGAAGAAAAAGAAGAAGATGCAGTGGATGAAGAAGACTCACCTTGAACCAGAGGGATAAGAAGAGAGGGTGGTCTCCACCGCTCAAGCCATCGCCGCACTGAATGTTTTTCACCACCAGCTGGAAGATCAACAAAGAAAGAAGAAGAAGGGGAAGGAAGGGCAAGAAGAGCCGGCAATTTGGAGAAGGGAGAAAGAAAAGGAACAGAGGGGAAAGAGGAGGGCTCAGGCGCAAATGGGGAGACACTCGTTTTTTTTTCCCTTTTGGTTTTTTAAAGAAGGCAAACCGGTTTGAACCAGTTTGTTATTTTTTTTTTAAATTACAAAAACTGTTTTAAGGAAATTTTTATTTGCTAAAAACCTCAAAAACTAAACTGAACTACTCTAATCTAATTCTACTTATTATTATTTTTTTATTTTTATTAAAAACTAAAACTACTACGTAAATAACAAACATTAAAATATGTACTAAAATGCAAAATAAAGCTACTTTTCAAGCATTTTCTAATTTTCAATCATTTTAGCACTTTTACTCGAAACTAACATAAAATTGGGTTTTAAATAATTTTTTCATGAAATCATGCATATTTTAATGTTAATTAACTCTGAAATGTATGCATGATCAAATACCCCCATGCTTATGTTTTGCTAGTCCTCGAGCAAACTAGAAAAATGCAAGAAATCAAACTATCACTTAACTCACTTTCGTAGGAATCACGATTGCATTTAGCATATGCAACAAGCCCTTTCAACCCCTGGGTTACCCCAGTGGACGAGTAAGGTCTCGTGAGGGTTTGCAGTGATGCTACCCACAAGCATCTCTGTCATGTATGCAAAATATTATACATCTTCACAAGTAGTAGGTAATCAAAGACTTTATTTTCACCAATATTTCCTGTTATTTCAAAATCACAATATAATTAGAGTCTTTTATATACCACCACAGAAAAAGAATTTCTTTCACCTTTCTAAATATCACAATTATTTATGTTTTATTCTTAGAAAATCCAATAAAAACAAGTTATTATTTACTTATCCTCACTCATATGCTTTCTGCACAGGTTTTTTTTTTCAATCACACTTCTAAGCACTTAAATTTTCTTTCTTTTTAAGCTCTTTTCTTGATTTTTCATTTTTCACGTTTTTTTTTTCTTTTTCTTTTTTCGCATTCATTCTTCTCTTATAGCTTGTGTGTGGTCTGCTTTTATGCCTTGTGCAATGTCAATATCTTCTATACTTTTTTAATGCATACCAAAATATATCAACTAAAACATAAAAGTGACTTCCTTTATTCACCTTTGCAACGTGAGAGTCAAACACTTCAACTTGTATTTGTTCTCAGCTACTTAGGATCACAAAGTTTTCCACTCTCCTTTTCGAAATGAAATCCAAAAGTTTCAACTTACATCTAAGTCCCATCTACTAAGGATTGTGGAATTATCCAAACAACCTAACGCATGCTCTTTTTTCACTTTTTGAGCTCATTTTTACGCTTTTGTTCATTTGCTTAGTTTTTCAAAAATAGAACTATGCATATTCATATTTGCAATTCAAAATAAACTCTAACATGTATTTATCATCATTTCTTTGAAATCCGCATAAACAACCATAATTTTCAGATCTATGTCAGAAAAAAAAATCGTGGGGCTTAAAAATCCTCTAAAAATATTAGATTTGAAATAACATTCATATAAGTTCAAACTTTTTCTTTAAAAACCTACTTTTCATGAGAAATGTGTAAACATGTGCAAGAACGTAACAAAAATATCAAGGTGTGCAAACTACACCCTCCCCCATGCTTGAATGACACTGTCCCAGTAGCACTCCCCCATGCTTATATGGAACCAAGTGAATGCACATGAGATGAAATAAATGAGGGAAAAAAGTAGAATAACCTGACATGAATTAAAAATGCACGTTCTATGAATGTAATGAATGCAATATGTACATGACAAAACATGAAACTCATAGAAAGAAAAAAGGAAAAACAAAATAAAATCTACAAATTCTAAGCAAATCTAATAATATACAAGATATGGGTTGCCTCCCATAAAGCGCTAAGTTTCACGTCCCCAGCCAGACGGATCCCTGAAAAAAAACCTTTATCGTCCATGAGATCAATGGACATGAAGTCAGGCTCAATCGGGCTCTTTATAAAAATAGTGTCATCTGTGACACTGCGCACTGTGTTCCCATCCCGTCTACCTCTAAATGTGGTATCATGACTCTGTAGACAAGAAGGATGAAGATTAATCTCATCTGAGAGACTGGTTAGGACAAGAGAGTCTAGGACCGACCGACTATCAATGAATGCAACTTCAGACAAGTGGTGAATATGATCTGGCTTGACTTGGTCAAGCACCTTCTGCATCTGTACCTCTTGCTTATTAAAAGGAATCAGTGATCCTAAAGGTTGAGAAAATGGGGCTTTATGCATATGTGAAGACTGTAACAACTGATGGTCTTGCCCCTTCTGCTGAGGTATATTGGAAATCGACTCGTCAGTAAAAATGATATGGGGCTCATGAGTCGATTCCTGAATGGGATGATACGTCTTCCCATACTGAAGGGATGTAACATATTTAACCTGCTCATGATGTGAATCGTTGGGATGCAGGTTAAATGACACAGAATCCTCTCCCTTGGATGTGACAACAGACTGACTATGAAGGTTCCTCTGACTTTGTCTACTTAATGTCTGAGCTAACTATCCCATTTGAGTCTCTAGCTTGGCTATTGACTGCGTATGGGAGCAAAGAGTGGCCTTGATATTAGGAAAGGCCTCTAACATCTTTTTCTGAAATGATATACTCGAAGTGGGCTCCTGAGGCGAAGGTAGACTATACTAGGGATGAACCTGTGGAAATATGGGATGCGAGTAACCTTGTGAAGGATTACTCTATCTATACTGTGTCTGGGAGGGATGATGGGATGAAGGTATGGGCTGGTTTCGCCAACCTAGGTTATATGATGGTGTAAATGAATCAGGCATGGGTCTAGCGAAACCTTGGGCAGCATTCACCTGCTCCTGAACGAATTCAGGATATAGCGGCGCTGCCGGACACTCTGAAACACAGTGTGCATGGCTAGCACATAGCTCGCACACTCTTCCTACTGGACTTCTCGAAGAATTGGCTAGGAGTTGATCTAACTTCCTAGTCAACTGGTCAACCTTGGTACACAAATCTAACTTGGACCCTACTTCAGAAATCCCTATTTTCCCAGGACCACTAGACAGAGATGTAGTCCTATCGAGCCGTGAAGACAAAGCATGATGCATCGTGTTTTCACTCAAGGTCTCAAATAGAGACCACACCTCATCCTTACTCTTGAGCATAAAAGTGCCCCCACAAGACGAATCAACCATTTGACGATGCTTCTCAGTAAGCCCTTCATAGAAATACTGCACCAACTGCCAACGAGGCACCTGGTGGTGGGGACACTTGCGGAAAAGATCTTTCAATCTCTGCCAAGACTCTTGAAACTGTTCTCCCTCAATTTGAGAAAAACTGGTTATAGCTTTACGAAACTGATTCGTTTTACCAATTGGGAAGTACTTTTTGAGGAATTCGCGCTGCATTCCTTCCCAAGTAGTAATACGAACCATCTCAAGAGCTTTTAGCCAGTGCTTGGCTTTATATTTGAGAGAGAACGGAAACAAAGTTAACCTCATAGCATCATCTCCAAAGTTATTGATTTGCACTGTCGAGCAAATCTCAAGGAATTCGTCGAGATGACGATATGGGTCCTCATTGCTAAGGCCATAAAACGAAGGTAGCATTTGGATCACACTGGCCTTAATCTCAAAATGGCTCGCTCCTACATCAGGTCTCGTGATGCAGGAGGCAGGAGTATACGTATTTGGCATGAAGTACTCCCTCAAAGGACGGATCAAATGATGATTGTCAGCCATTGCGTACACCTTAGAGTAGACCGATGTAGCATACGTCCTAACTTTGGGTTTTCTACCTAACTAACGCACTAAGCGATCAAACCACACAAACCACAAAGCGAGTAGACTAAAAACAACAAAAACTAAACAAACACCACACATTTGCATATAACAGAGATTATGCAAAAGAAATATGAAATCTATGTGTACGATACCAATCGTACACAGTCACCTCTAAGGGGATCCTGGTAGGTAGACTGTGCAGAAAAATAAGCTCGTCTCTATAATATGCACATATGTGGTTTTAAACCTAAATGCAAAACAAGCACTAGGCAATAAAGTGAATACTAGTATTTCGTCATTCCCCGGCAACGGCGCCAAAAATTTGATGTTTATTTTGCAATCGTTGTAATTTTGAAAAGATTTTTATATGTAAAACATGTGAAAACCAGACATCAAATAATAAAAACTGATTCTCACTAGTGGATGAGACCAGGTCGAACTCAGGGAACAAGAATATTTTGTATTCAAGCACACAAATCTAAACTATTTCTTTATTGCCATATTATTAAATGTAAAATGTATGAGAAAATAAAAACAACTAACTATTACAACAAATGAGTACCCTTCGCAGAGGGCGTAAAAGGCAATATTTACAAACCTAGAATCAAATTCCTAATTCTAAACTGAAAAGTAAAAAAAATCTTCTACTCTTGCTCTTTCCATGTCACTCAATCGCTTCCGCTCCACTCCTGTGCTATCCTGCACAAATCAAATGAACACGAGCAGTACCAGAGATAGAAATAACACGTATACTAAAAAAATACTAATTAAATGCTAGAAATATGAAAGAAATCAGGAAAGAAATCTAAATGACTAATTACAATTGAAAACTAATTCTAATTAAATCTACTACTAAACTAATTACAAAGCAATTAACTGTGTTAATTCTATTTCATAACTATCAACTAACTCAATTAACTGATGTCTAACAGAAAAGTAAACTAATTACGAAAACAAAACAGGAAATCAATGAAGGAAAAACAAAGAATGAAGAATACATGCAATCAATGAATGAAAAAAAAAACAAGAATTCCAACAGTTAAACAAACTACAAACAAACAAGAATTTGGTATTGAGAAAAGCAAGAAATGAAGTTATTAAAAGAAAACTGGAAATAATAAAAAACAGCAAAACAGGAAATTCGGATTGAAAAGAAACATGAATTGACTGTATTAAAAGAACAAGTAAACGACTTAAAAAAAAACAGAAAAATAAGATAAAAAATAGGAAATCGAAAGAAGAAAGAACAAGAATTCAGTAATTTGAAAAACAACATTAACTCAAAGAATGAAAGAAAACAGGAAAAAAATTTGTAAAAAAGACAGAAAAAACTGAAAGGCAATTCAATAAAAAAAAACTGGAAATTAAAAACAAAAATTATAATGGATGAAAACAATAGATCAACAATTGTAAGAATGAAAAACAGGAAGTGACTTGAAAAAAATATAGGAAATGAACTAGAAATCAGAATGTAAAACACAGGAAATGCATGATGTGAAAAATAAGAAAATAAATTGTAAAGCAGCAAGTTAACGATAAAAAAAACAGGAAAATTAGTAAACGAATCAAAACAGAAACAATTAGAAAAAAAATGAAAAACTAGAAACATAAACAAAACAGAAAAACTAAAAAAATGACTATAAAAACAGAAATTGAATGAAAAGAAAGAAAAAAAACAAGAAAATGATTGAATTTGAAAAACATGAAAGTGAAAGACAACGTGAATCAAATAACTAGAAACCGAACTAAATGAACAACAGGAAATAACTGACTTTGGAACAGGAATTTCAGAAGATGCGTTGCAGGAAACTATAAATAACATCACAATCTGTAACTAATCTTATTTGAAATTAACTCAATAGGAATGGAAATTAACAAAGAGCAGGAAATCAAATTACAATAAGCAGCGATTGAACAAATCTGTAAATGAAACAAAAAAAAATGGAAAGCATGAACAAATATTGGCATAAATTAATAGCCGAATTACATTTTTTTTCATTTTTTCATTTTCTAAAACAAAAACAAGACCGATTGAAAAGACAAAGAAGAAGAAGAATGAACAAAACTGAAAATTATAGAGAAAAAAAAATTACAGGAACTCATCAACCGAGAATTTCAGAATCAACAAAATCAAAACAAAAATTACAAAATACAGAGTTCGATCTTTTTATTTTCCTTTTCATTTTTCTGAAACACAACAGAACGACATAATCTAATTGAAAAGAAGAAGGAGAAGAGAATGAATCTGAAGAAAAAGAAGAAGAAGAAGAAGATGCAGAGGATGAAGAAGACTCACCGTGAACCAGAGGGATAAGAAGAGAGGGCGGTCTCCACCGCTCACGCCATCGCCGAACTGAATGTTTTCCACCACCGGCTGGAAGATCAACAGAGAAAGAGGGAGAAGGGGAAGGAAGGGCAAGAAGAGCTGACAGTTTGGAGAAGGGAGAAAGAAAAGGAATAAAGGGGAAAGAGGAGGGCTCAGGCGCAAATGGGGAGACACTAGTTTTTTTCCCCTTTTTCAGTTTTTTAAAGAAGGCAAACCAGTTTGAACCGGTTTGTTATTTTTTTTTAAATTACAAAAACTGTTTTAAGGAAATTTTTATTTGCTAAAAACCTCAAAAACTAAACTAAACTACTCTAATCTAATTCTACTTATTATTATTATTTTTATTTTTATTAAAAACTAAAACTACTACGTAAATAACAAACATTAAAATATATACTAAAATGCAAAATAAAGCTACTTTTTCAAGCATTTTCTAATTTTCAATCATTTTAGCACTTTTACTCGAAACTAACATAAAATTGGGTTTCAAATCATTTTTTTCATGAAATCATGCATATTTTAATGTTAATTAACTCTGAAATATATGCATGATCACACACTATCTTAAAGAAGGGACATTATTGTAATGTACATGGTAGGATACCCATTTCTTGGTGCATTCGGCTGTATTTGTCAATGCCCAGGATGTTATCAAGGCAACACCCTTGTCAGAGATATATCAGGCAACCCTTTTCAACAGGACAGTCCACTATAAGGCTGGACAAAACTGCCTCTGCAAATGGGAGTCCCTTCATGGGATTCAGCCCATCTGTGAATGCCTCTATGTTTAACAAGTTCTGAGAGTCTTTCACTTCTTTGATGCCCCCAATGAGAGTTGAACCAATTGTGCCCTTTTGTTCAAGATTACTTTATTTTGGCAATTAAATCAAAATCCAAAATAGCACGAACCAGATCTCACAAACAAGTAAAGCAGGCAACAATTTATATAAGGAATGGCTGTGGCAGGCAGTACACAGAGAGATAATACAATTGTGAAGGCAATGGATATGAGACTAGTGATGGTGAATTACTGTGAGTATGTACGAATGAACGATGTACTGATAGTGGAGAATATGCATGCAGGTGCTGTAAAAAAAAATGTCGTGATGAGTATGAAGGTAGTGGGTGGAGAGCATGAATAGTGTTGTTTGCTGGGAGGAGCCTAAATAACACAGGTGCTATGGACGATGATGTGTATATTGTGAATTAAGAGGTTTCTATACACGGATTTTCAAAACCAAACCAGATCATCATAGTGTGCAGCATTCAGAAAATTAGATATCAGAAATCCTGAGAAGGGAGATTGTGAATCTCAAGTATCCATGCAACTTCAAAGATAACACTCAGCTTATTGGCCAAACAAACCACCAGCGCAGGAGTATGGAAGTGTGCATAAGGGTACAGATGATGAGACGTGAGTGCACAAGATGCAATGTGCAGGTGACTTTGGAAAAGCTATGGTAAGACAAGAGATGCTTATGAATGAAGTGCCAACCCTAAACTTAAGCATTACAGAAATTCCAATTGATCAAAACCTAACCCTGGTTTCATGGTAAGTTGATTGGATGGTGCAAGTGCTGAGCACAGTGTAGTGGAGATGGAATGATATGCGGTGAAGCCATAGTGGATGGCAGTGAGATGTTATGTAGCAGGAGATATGCTGAAGGCGTTGAGGTCCAGTTGATGTTGAATCATGAGATGCAACAATCGACAAATGAATCAGTGAAGTGCAGAGGTGGCTGGCATAGCAAGTGCTCTGTTCAAGTGACATTGCAATACATATGCAGGTACAGAGGATGCAAATGCGGAATGTATATACTATATACAATGAAGTTTAATAAGATTAGCAGAAATTATCACCGTGAATGTATATTCACTGTGGGACAAATTTGATTCATAGTGAATATAACATAAGCATGCTCAAGAGACATTAATGCACAAGATTCAGTAACCCCTTTTTTTTGTTTTTTGTTTTAACAACAAGATTCCTCAAATGTTGTCTAACAATGGGATTTTACATAATTTTGACAGTGTTCCACTGCAGCCACATGGAATATCCGATTGCCTTGATTTCATCATGAATTAATTCAGATTCATGGTAAAATCTGTTGTCCAATGTAGTGGGCGATGAAAATAGACAGTGGAACGCCCATATTGATGGGTAGTGATGAAGGTGAGTGGCAAGGGTGCTGAGCACAGTGGAATGTGCTCATGGGTGTGCAAGTGCATAAGTGATGATCATGTTGCTGTATGGTGTGGTGAAGAAGACTACAGGGTGGGTGTTAGCAGTGTATGGCAAGCTCTTATGCAAAGTAACTGATGGGTAGAATGTCGGTGCATAGGAACAAACAAAAGTGCCACTATAACATGCGATTACACCCATTAATTTAAAATAGGAAAGAAAGGAAAACCTAATCAAGGCACATAATTTGTTATCACTACTCCAATCTGACATAAATCACTTCATGAAAGAATGCTTTAACCAGTGGAATCATCTTTGCTCAGGACTTAGCAGATGATAACCCAGCATGATACGTTATTGCAATTGGTGATGCCATGCTTTTCTCTAACACAACTTCCATCTTTACACAGAGAGATCCTTGGTTATCATGCCTAACATCACAAACAATTTATCAAACAGTTATATCAAGATATATATGATAAAGAGTTCGCAGGTGCTCCTCTCTTTTTTTCTGAATTGGTGCTTGCTCAGCATTGGGGTCCGAATCTGAGTTTGGTTTTGTCTCTAGGGTTTTTCATCCAGTCTCACCAGTTAGGACATAATGTCATGCCCCAATCTTCTATTGGGAAGTGCGATTAGTTGGTCCCTCTATTTCCTCTCATCATTTCCCTGTGCACCAATTTCCCATAATGGCTATGAAAAGAAGAGAAAAAAAATTTCCTTGCATGATTATCGAGATGTTTTCAGGTAGGGTCATAGAGAGAGGAAATGACCTAAAATTCAAGGTACCTCTAATCGGCAACCATCACCATGATCCAAGAACCAGGGTATTGGAAGTAAATTCATCAAACAATGAAACCCATTAATGCTATAGAAAATAAACCAACAAACAAGCCATTAACGCACAAAACTAGGCATACCCACAAGCTAAAATCGAAGCAGATGGAAGTATATAAAAATCAGTTCATAGGAAGCAATAGCAAGACAAGCACAACAAGAGAAAAGGAGCGCCAAAGTGAGGCTGATGACTTCTTCAGACAAAACCATGAAAAACAACTTAATGATACCAGGAAATGAAATACACATACTCATGTCAAGGCATAGTCATGTATGTTAATGAGAAGTCAGAGGAGATTACCATGTTAACAAAACCCAAAGGGTCAAACGAAAATGGAGAATCGAATTCCCAGAACAGAGATAATAACATAAACAAGCAATTGAAAATTTATAGAGAAATCAAAACAGAAGCGATGCTGAGAATCAGCAGGAAGATCAAACTGGGATTTAGATGAACCGTATAGGGTTATTGAATCCGATAGCATAAATAAAATAAGAATAAGTAGGTTATAAAACAGAAAAAAAATGAAATAAAAGAAAATTAATTAGCGTAAAAAGGAAATGTCGAAACAAATGTTCCATTGCTGTCGCACATGGACTGGTTGATGTTGCACAAGCAACTCAACACCTCCGAAAGTGCATCAATGGGGGCCAGAATTGAAAATCAAGAGAAAAGCCAGAGATATGAAAGGAAGAAAGAAAGAAAAACAGAGAAAAGAAGGGGGACTCACCGTAGTTCTGCAGAAATTCTAAAGGATGGGATAAACCTTCCCTTTGGTCTACAGTGGGGACTTTCCACTTTGGAAGACCAGGAGGGGACCTAGAGGGGGATTCTTTGTAACTCGGCGGATGAGAGATCGATCTTTAATCTCTTGAAGGAAAATACACAAGAGGGAGGGAAAATGGATGTTGCTAATAATGGATGTAATCGATGATGGCGTTCATGGATGCTCGACTCCCCCCCCTTTTGCGCCCCTTTTATAGAGAGGGGAAGAAGGGTCTGGAAGTGGGAGAGTTTGTTGGAGATCGGTGGTGGAGATGAATACGGTTGGAGATCGATGATCAAGAGAGATCTATCATGGGTGGTGATCGACAGATGGCCATCGAGCGAGAGAAAAAGAGCCATGGAAGATAAGAGAAGTCATTGGGGATCAAGGGTGGAGGCCTTTCTCGAGAGAGATGGAGAGAGAGGGTAGGGCATTGACGGGCTTCTGCGGGTTTTGCCCTGGAAGGCTTTTCAAAATTTTCCAAAAATAGGCTCTTCTCAAAAGGGGTTTTTAAAACAATTTTTTTGTAATTTTCTTTGTGTTTTGATTTTTTTTTGTTTTCTTTGGCATTTTCTACATTTTTTTTGTATTTTTGAAAATAAAATTCTAAAACTTCAGGAAAATAAGAGATTTAAAACTATTATATTTTTGTATTTTTGAGAAATATCTACAAAAGAGGGGTTTTATGAAAATTCGGGTTTGAATTCTTCAGAAAATGGGTTCAGATCCAAATTTTGAGGAAATATTTGAGTTTTTAACCTCGAATAAAAAAAGACAGAGCCGTGGATCCAAATGGATACCGGATGGACTGTTTGAGCCTTTTAGAAATTATTTTTGGTATTTTTGTAATTTTGGTTAAAAATTAGATAACGAGGCTCAGATTTGGATTTTAACACTGGATCCAGATCTAAAATCGAGTCAAATATATGAAATGAATTTGATTCCAGTAAAATCTGAGAAATAAACTGAAATTTTGAGTGAAAATGACTCAATTTACTAAGAAAATGAGGCTCAGGGGCAAAAAGGGGAATATTTACAAAATTTTGAAAAATTTGGGGTGTTCACAGAAGGGTGCTCCGAGGAAAGGGGAAAAAATTGAGAAGAAGAAGAATATGGTGGAGTGAAATGCGGTGGTTTGGAAAGAGGGCAAAGGGGTTTGTTAAGTAGGTCAGGGAGAGATCGAGAAAGATCAAGAGTGATTGAGAGAGAGAGCGAGAGAGCATCTTTCTGTAACAGAAAGCTGTAAAAGAAAATTTACAAAAATGGTCCCCTTAGTTTTCAATATTTTCATAATAGCGGTTTTTTAAAAGCTTTAAAAAAAAGTTTTAACTTATGAGAATGCTTTTAAAAAAGAGGTTTTTAGGCTATTTTTGTATTTTCTTTGGATTTTTTGCATTTTTTGAAGTAAAACTTTGAAATTATGGGAAAATAAGAGATTTAAAACTATTTTTTTGTATTTTTGAGAAATATTTACAAAAGAGGGGTTTTATGAGAATTCAGGTTTTATCTTTTGGAAATTTCTTCAGAAAACGGGTTTGGACTTGAGGTTTTGAGGAAATATTTGAGTTGTTGGACCTCAAATCAAGAAATATAGGATAGTGGATCCAAAATGGATACCGGATGAGCGGTCTGAGCCTTTTAGAAATTATTTTTGGTATTTTTAGAAATTTGGTTTAAAAATTGGATAATAAGACTGTTTTTGTCGCAAAATTTTTCCCTTCCATGCGGGAGAGATGGGAAACGATCCAGCGAGTCAAACTTGATCAGAGTTTGAAATTTGTTTTGAAATACTCCCCTCCATTTTGAAAATAGCGGGAAAATTCTGTAGAATGGGGCTCGACCTATCGGTACGAGGTTCGACCATTCCTGGCGCCTTTACCAGGGGTAATCGAACCAAGGACCAAATATGTGCTTGACTTAGCTGAATTACCAAAATTGTGTTCTATCCTAAATGCACAGAGAATTCAGGCATGTGCTATGAAATTGTATAAAATGCCAGTTTGGAAAACATGATGTATGCTTAGGAAAATGCTTTGGAGTTGGAAAAGTATTTCTAAGGCAAAAGATAGAAATCGATTTCTCAGGGAAACTCTGACAAAAGGATTTGAAAACCATAAGAAAGTTTCTAAAGATGTGAGAAAATTATGAATGAATGAAAATCCTGGAAAAATGGAAAGAATTCTCGAGCAAGGATAAACTTTGAAGGGGGAAATGTTTGTCTGGAAACTCCAACTTTGCAAATTTTCTTTGTAAAACGATTGAAGATTCATAGGAAAACTCTTTTGAGAAAGGAGATCAAATCTTAGGAAATTGAAATTCTGGGAATCCTAGCCTTAAGGAATTGAAAACCGATTTTGACTCTTGAGAAGGATGGAGAACTTCCCTTGAAAAATTGGAAATGAAATCTAAGATAAGAATATTTTTTGAGAAAATTATGGAAAACTCAGTTTGGGAAAATCAAACTTTGAAAAAATTTCAGAGCATCCTTGAAGAATCGATTTTCTTGGGATGAAATTTTCTTGAGAAAACATAAGAAATGCATGTAATCCCATGATGCCAATGATTTGAATGGATGAATGCACTTTGATAAAAATATTCAGAAAAGTTCTCAGAAATTCATTGGGAAATGTGTATTAAATCAAAGTAAACTCTTTACATATCCCGACTGTGGCTGTAAACATGTTTAGAATTTAATTGATTTAATTCCACAATATTTTGCAAAAACTGAAATATTATGTGATTTTGAAGATAGCCTAATAGTGTAGGCTCAATGTGACTAATAGGAAGAGTAAATCTGGGATTCGTCTGTATTCTGACTAGGACCAAAAATACGGAATCCTCCGAGTTTACTAACTCCTTAATAGCGAGTGCACATGCCATTCGTGTTCATCCATAGTGGTTTTCAAAGGAAATGCATGATTCACGTAATCAGGATATTGCAGAAAGAAACTATATGATATGCACCCTAGTCTAAGCAATAAAAGTAAATCTTATTCCAAAATTACACTTGATTTTACATTTCTAACATAAAGAAAAATGATGGAAAAATAAGAAAAGAGGAATAAAAAAAACGGGCTTCTTCCAGACTTTTCCTGCAAGTATGAGTTAGCACAAGAAATACAACATATAGAAGAGAATTTGAAAATCTCATGTTAATGCCAATGCGCAAATGATTATGTCTGAACTACAGTGGAAATGCATCTATTAATGAAAATAGAATGTCTAAAGCATGAATGGAATTCATATGTAATGTTTAAGCTAGATGAGTTATGCACACGTATATGCCTGAATGATTAGGCTGATACTAAATGAAGATTACGTATGAGAATAAATCCACCTAAATGTACATGAAAATGTATATAGAAAGACACATATGTATGCAATATGTCAATGAAGGCAATGAATATACAGATGCATATGCCTATGGAAGTAATGCATACATAGGTGGATAATGCTTACGAAGCTATATTTGACAAGTGGTTCATTGGATAGACCGTGAAAGGCTTAAAACTATGGTAAAACATAGCGAATGCTATGAATATATACAAAATTATACCTGAATCAGGAAATGCTATGAATATACCTAAGCTATAATGAGGTTGTAGCATATAGGTTTTTGGTTTAAGATGATGTGCAGGAAGCAGTGGCTGATATATAAGTGCAGCAATGAATCTATCCGTGTAATGGGTGAAGGTGCACAAATGACTATGTAAGGGTAACTGTGAATATATCTAGGCCACAAATGAAGATGCAACAAGTGACAAATATGTAGATATTGCTGATAATGCAAAGACAAAATATCAACATACAGGTGTAACAATAGATATACAGCATACAGGGGGAGGTTAAGCTAACTTGCAGGGGATTAATGATATGCAATGAATGGAGTAAGATGTAACATTACGAGACCTAACTAAATACACATATGCAAGGGACTGATACGCTATGGGAAAATAGGGACTGATACGCTATGGGAAAATAGAGATGGCGCGGAATCCAAGTGTCGAATGCCTATATGCAGCTGTCAGTATAGTGAATAGGTGCAAGTGATGGTGATGAACTACTGAATCTGAAAGTAAAATGCATAGGGCTGTTGATGCATCAATATGACAGATGGCAGTTTGAACAATATACTATAAACGTTGGGTGTGTAGGGATGACTCATGTAGCAGCTGCGATATACCATGAACTTTATAGACGCTATTACATATATGTATGATGTAGGGACAGTGTATAGGGGACAGTGATAATGTGGTATAGTGAGGATGCAAAATAATGTATAATGGCAAGGTACATAGTAACAGGGTATGTTACTAATGGGCTAAAGATATCTTTAATATGCCATGGAATGAAAATATATGCAGTGGCAATATGAAAATGCAAGTGCAGGTAAGCTACAAATGCTGAAATGCAAGTGCAGAGATGAGGTGATGTAAGGATGGAGATTGTAATGAAACAGATCTGATTCCAAAATATATACATTTTACAATTCAGAATCTGTGTAAGATCAACATATCAACTAGAGCTTTCATTGGTGTCAATCATCTTTGTCAATACCTTGATGCCATAGAGTTGTGAAATCACTCATCTTATAGAAGACTGCTCTGATCCTTTATACACAAAATTTATAGACAATTAGGTACTGCGTCTATTGGAACACCTTGATGTATCATGAACCTAAATCCCTCCTGATTAGATACATGCTGAGATGACAAAGCTACATCCATCTTAGTAAGTATTTAGAAAAGTTCACAATAAGTAGCCATGAAATAGAATTTCCCGATGATGACATTGTATATCATCTCTGTTGCCACAGAGTTTTTTTATAGAAAATCTAGCAGAAATCTAGATATGGATTTTATAACCATCCATATGAAGCAAAACGTTGAGCTCTTATGTATGCCTGATTGTGGATGTAAGACTAACGACAATCCTATGGCAATAATTTTGGGGATGTCAAAGTACCACAGACACGCTGATATAACATGCGATAGAGGTGATATAACATGATGCAAAGTATGATAAAGTAACATACAAGAGATTAGCAGAACACAGAAAACTAAATATAAAAGAAGAAGATTCAAAACAGGTAGAAGGTGTTGTGCCTAAGTTAAGGGCACTATTCACTGTACGATAAGTCTTTCCAGACATCGCTTGACACAATGACATGCAGGCACCCTTATCAAAAAATAAATAAATCATATGGGTATATAGGAAATAGTGAGATGCAGGAAGGTTAGGCAATGTTGCTGTTAAACATAAAAACACGTAAGAAAACAGGGAAGGCATATGAAAATGATAACATGACCATGAACATGAGACTGAAACATTAATAAAAATGAGATTCCCTGCAAAATAATTTTCGATAACCTGGATGAAATCAATGACATGCCATGGAGGATGGCATGGATACGAATATGAAAAACCTTGAATTGAAAAGAAAATATTGTCTTATGAGGCTTATAGTATTGAAACAAATCAAGCAAAAACGTTATGGGAAAGGTGATGATTCAGCTAGAACCTACTCTTCAGAGGGATTGATGATGCCATTGCGAGGCATCATCGATCCTCAACGCATGAAACAACCAGAGATGCAAATCACACCAATAAATGCAATGGATTTACAATGCATATGACATGAATGTGATACCCAATTCACAAAGTTCACAGACATAAGATAGTTTCTCACCTAATTGCTTGAACTAGATGCCTCCCGAATGATGATTCTTGGAAACTCCTTGCTTGAAAACAAGAAACTCAATGTACGAGGTCGATTGCAAGAAGGTAGTATCTCTTCTGTACGCCTTTGCAGGTTCGATTGATCTTCCTGGACTGTTCGGTTGAAGGAGGGTGAAAGTAGGAACTCGTGAGAGAGGATTGAACGAGAAAGGAAGAGAAAATGGAAGAGCCATGAGAGTTTGAAAGGTAGGGAGAGGAGAAAAATTGGAGCCAATCAGGCTCTGAACGAGAAATGGAAGAGAGGAGGGAAAAGCCAGGGGAGGGAGAGATAGCCAGAGAAGAGAGATCGAAGATCCTCCTCTTATGCAATCAGAGAGAGCCTTTTAATGATCGACGCCCTCCTTTATCCAAAAAATCTGAGCTTTTCAAAGCTCTTCAACCGATTTTTGAAAAGATTTGAAAATCTTAAAACTGAATTTTGAAATATTTCGAAAACTCGTCATTTTGAGAGGGGACGGCTCTTAAGTTTTTAAAATTTTTGGTTCATTTACCTAAAGTTTAGGTAAAGTGAACATTTTTTTAGGAAGGCTCGGTTGTGGCGCCATCTAGGGGCACTTTTATTGAAAAATAAATAAAGAAAGTAAAATGAGTAAAACAGGAGGTTTTAGGGTGGTGCCACCTCAGCTAGATTTACAGAAAATTTTTAAAATAAAGTTTTTACTTGATTTTATCTGCAGGGAACTCTAATGTGGCGCCACCTATGTGTGGGCCCACTGGTTATTTTGTAAAATAAATAAAGAAATGAAAATTAAGGAGAAGAATTTATAAATTTGTGCCACCTCAGGGTGGACCCCACATGAAATCAAGATTGAATAAGAGAAATAAAATGGAAATCAAGTGTGACGCCACCTCAGGGCAGGTCCCACATCGTTTCTTATTAAGTAAAAAGCAAAATTTACAGTGAGAAGTTAAATTTCTTTTTGGATTTTTTTTTTATAAAAACCTAAACTAACTGGTAAATAAGAAATAAAACTCGGCTTAATTACGAAAATTTTGAAAGAAAGGTGGCCCTTCAAGGCAATTTTGTAAAATGATTTTGAAAATTTGAAATAAAATCTATAAATTTAAAGCTTTGTCCCCTTCTTTAGGCAGAGTCAGTCCAACTGACCAAATTTAAAATCAATATTAAAAACTATCCAGATTATTTTCCTGAGATTTTTTTTTTTGCAATTCAGGGTCCTAGGGGTTAAAATGAGAGAAATTGACAATTTTGAAAATCCAGAGATTTGAAATCAATTTTGAAAGAGTTAAAATTTGAATCTGGATTGACAATTTTGAAAATCAAGAGTTCTGGATCTCGAGATGACATGCTGTGTTGTGAAGTGATATGAAATACTCATGCGATGATATGCAAAGACTTGTCTTATGAAACACAATGTTAAACCAAGAATTGAAAATTCCAGTCTCCTATCAAGAGTAAGACTTTGAAAATTTGTGAATAGAGGATGTTTCTGAGCCTAAATAGAGAAATTTTGAGAATTGAGAATGAATTTTGGACTTCTACAAGGTCCAGGCTCAGAAAATGACTGTTTTGCCATCCAGTGATCTCGGAGAGCCAGTTGTAATGACTGGTGAAAGTGTCGGGGAGGTGAGTGAAAATTTGGGGTGTTTACACATGCCCCTCTTTGCTACTAATCTGGCTTGTGGCCGAGCTTAGTGGCAAAGAAAAACACACCAAATTTGGGCTATATAAAAAAATGCCCCAATTAGAAGGATCTGACTGGGTACAAAGATATTAGCCCTGATAAAGATGGTAGATATGAAGTAGAGAATGAAGAGGAAAAAGATTCACTCTATGGCAGTGAAGTTTAGGTTTTTGCCCTTAACCTGGATGGGACAGAAAATACCTCGTATGGAACGAAACTCAGGTTTAACCCTTGGCCTGATTGAGAAATGAAATATCTCATCAAATGAGACTCAGGTTTATACCCTTAACCTGACTGGGCTGAAATGAAATACCTTATCCAAATGAGACTCAGGTTTGTACCCTTAACCTGATCGGGCGAAAATGAAATACCTCATCACAATGAGGCTTAGGTTTATTCCCTTAACCTGATCGGGAGGAAAAAAAATGAAATCCTCGAAGGAAGAGACCATGATGGAACCTTCAGATTTTGCACAATAAATCCGACGGAGGTTTTGCAAAAGGAAGGAAGATGGGGTCCCTAAAGCTTGAAAAGGGATTGATCTTGGGCGCCTCATTTCTGAGACTAAATCAGCTTTTGAAATTACCTTTTGCGATAAAATGATTGGGGGTTCAACCTTGAACCAAAATTTAACTATCTATGGCGGGACAGTTGTGACACAAGTAAGTGTGCGGATCTGAGAGCTCGTGCGTTCAGATTATAAAAAAGAAGGGAAGAAAACTTGAAAACTCCCGTAATCAAGTCCTAAAGAGGGATTGAAAATGGTGTCAGGATGTATAAAAAACGGACATCAAGCTCTCCCTTTACGTCAGGATAGCTAGAAAATTTTGTCAAAATGTTGAAAATTTTGTCAAAATGTTGAAAATTTTGTTGTTGATTCAAAGTATTTGAAAATGATGTGCATCGTTGTGAAAATATTCCTTCTTTTCTACCTGAAGTATTACCTCCAAACGGGGTTGACTTTATAGAATCAAGATTTTGAATTCAAATTGCTTGCGATTGACCTTCTTCAAGGAAGCTATCAATTTCCTTGATATGAAAAAGAAAGAAAGAATTAATATTATGAAAGCCATTGGTGAAAGAGTATTGATAATAGAATTTCACAAAATCAAAGAAGATTCCTGGCAGATTCAGCAGTTTGATATCCTGGGATGCTTTTCTCATGATGATCTTTCTGCGCTCTTTTGAACTCTCTTGGGTTTCGGGGGAGTTTATTACATCATCCTTCATTTTGGAGATGTCCTGACTTTTCTCTCTTTCTTTTTCCTCTCTCTCTCTCTCTTTTGGAAGGGTACGTAACAAACTTCTTCAACTTGGAGATGTTTTGATCCTTATTTGCCTCAGGGGTTATGTTGATGATATTGGCTCATTGGTTGGAGATCTCTTGATGATAGCGAAAATTAAATATCTTTTAGAGATTGTCGGGAGGTTCATCGCATTCGCCTTCATCTTGATGATGATTTGAACTTTCCCTGGAAGGATCCGTCACAAACTCCTTCATCTTGGAGATGATTCAAATCTTCTTTGGCCCCGGGGGTCTAACTCACCTAATTCGTCTTCATCTTGACGATAATTGAGAGATCCCTTTTGCAGATATTTAATTACAGCTTAGGTGATTTGAGGAGATATAGATTGGGTAAATTCTCTCTTTTTCTAGCGCTCAAGAAATTTTCACTTCCTCATTTTTGCAAGAATGGTCTTTAAAGATGTGCCATTGACTGTGATCAATATCGATCACTTATGACTTTGCAACACATTGAATTTTCTTTGCTTGTTATATTGAGGATTTATTCTTCATCCTTTTGGTTGGCCAATAGAAAGAATTTGAATTTTGAATCTTTTTTTTTTTTGCAAAAGCTTGGCCCTTTTGGAAGTAATACTGAAGGTATTTTGAGGTAAAGATTTGTGCAATAAAAAAAATTGAAATCAGCAAGTAATTGATTGACAAATTGGCAAAATTTTCTTGAAATCCTTGGTGAAAGAGAGCATTTGAAATCCGGCTTAACACATCTGTGACAAAAATTATCCTCTCCTTTCCCCAAAGAAGAAGACTGAGGCTTAGCCCTTACCTGAATGGGGAATGGAAATTACTCTTCTCTTTCCTGAAGATGAGGTGTTTGCAAAACGAACTTTCGAAGAGAAATTAAGCTTTCGTTAAAGCTCCCTAATATTAGGCTTCTCTCATGAAAAGGGGGACGATAATAGTGAGGTCGGTAAATTGGGTTATGAAGGAACAAGTCCATCACACTCTCCCTGAAAAGAGGGTCTTCCATGATGAAATGGCCTAGTATGGAAATTGGGGGGGCCACAAGGAAAGCGAGCCTCCGTCGAAGCTCTCCCTGAAACAAGGGTTCATTGTGTGAAATTGGGTTGTTGTTTTGCAAAGGGTTCACGAAGACATGAGTCCCTTCAAACTCTCCCTGAAAAGTGGCTAAGTGAATGAATTGGATAGCATGTGAGAAGAATGAGCTTCCTCGAACTCTCTCTAAAAAAGGGTCTCTCACAAGAGAATGATTGAAATTTGGATATTGAGCCAATAGGCGGAATGAATACGATCATGATTGGCAAAGGTGACCCGCAGGTCAAGAATGATTGAGATAGAATTGGTAACCCAAAGGTTTGAAATTGGATGACCTAACGGTCGAAATTGAGAATTGGTTGACCCAAAGGTCGAAATTGTGTGACCCGAAGGTCAAAATTGGAATTTGAAAATTGAGAGTTGGAAATTGGGTGACCTGAAGGTCAAAATTGGAAATTTGTGGACCCGAAGGTCAAAAATTGGGAATTAAATCTTGATGGGAGGTTCGTATGAAGACTGAACCTAGAAGATCGACTAATGCAACTAATGGGATACTAACACGAGGTTAGATTTTAGAAGAATACCGGTATAAGCAATGGGTTTTACAAAGTGTACTAGCACAAGCACTGGATTTTGGGAAATATGCCAGTACGAGTACTGGATTTTTGAAAATATACCAGTACAAACACTGGGTTTTGAAATAGTACCAGTTAAAACCCTAGATTATGAAAATGTACCAGTTCGAGCACTGGATTTTGAAAATGTATCAGTTCGAACACTGGATTTTTAAAATGTACCAGTTCAAGCACTGAATTTTTGAAAATATACCAGTTCAAGCACTGGATTTTGAAAATGTACTAGTTCGCGTACTGGATTTTGGTTCAGTGCTAATGACTGTCTTTTAATTTTGAATAACAATTGGGAATTGTGATAGGACTAGTTGTCGAAATCTCAAGACTGACCAAATTAATATTAATGCAATTGAATGCAAATGAATGCAAATTGATGCACATGGGTTCACAAGTGTGTAAAATAAGAGATTTGTTTATCCTGCCTACATACATAATAAAAATTTAAAAATCCCTAAGTGTAACTAGGAAAGAGAAATGTGATCCTTATTGAAGGTAATAGGGAAATTACAAAGAAAGAATGGATGCTTCAAGTGTAGAACCTTTTCAAGTGTCGAGCAATAATGGGATCTGGTAATTCTACCCCATCGGCATTGATGAGCCGATATCAGTTACGGGGTAATGCTTCTTTGACGACATAGGGACCTTCTCAATTTGGCGACCATTTGTCATCGTGATGATGCTTGAGATAAGCTGTGGATCGAAGTACTAAATCATTGACTCTGAATCTCTTTTCGATGGCAGACTTTGCGTATTGTTTGGCTATTCTTTGGCAATAGGATTGAGCATGCTCTGCTGCCTTTAGCCTTCTCTCGTCGAGCAAGTCAAGTTGTACCAGTCGCTGCTGTTGGTATTGATCAAGAGGTAATTCTAGAAGTGATGCAAATTTCAAAGCAGGCTTCTGAACATGCACAGGCAATACTACTTCAGTTCCATAGACTAGTTTTGATGGAGTAGCATTTGTTGGAGTGCAAATGGTGGTTCGATAGGCCCATAGTGCATTGTGGATCTTCTCATGCCAGTCACGGCCTGTTTCTACAGTTCGCTTCAAGATACGAATTAAGATCTTGTTGGTAGCTTCTGCCTGACCATTCCTTTGAGGATAGTATGGAGCGGAGAAATGATGATAGATTTTGAATTTTAAGCAGAATGTCTTCATTCTTTCATTCTTGAAGTGGCTACCATTATCCGACATGATATCATGCGGTATGCCGAAACGGCAAATGATGCTCTTGTGGATGAATGAGACCACATGTCGACCTTCTACTGCGCGGAAAGTGATAGCTTCTGCCCACTTGGTGAAATATTCTGTTGCGACAAGGAAGTATTTGTGGCCATTTGAAGTAGAAGGAGTGATAGGACCTACGACATCAAAGGCCCACATAGAAAATGGCCATGGAGAGACGACAGACTGCAAATATGTTGCTGGAGCATGAATAGAAGGTGCATGCATTTGGCATTGAACACACTTCTTCACAAAATGGTAGCAGCCTTGTTGCATAGTTTTCCAGTAGTAACCTACTCGGATGATTTGCTTGACAAGGGTTTGGTAGCCGACGTGGCCACCACAAATGCCTTTGTGTGCCTCCCGCATAACTTCTTTTGCTTCGTCTTCGTCTAAGCATGTGGAATACTCAAAACTGAATCCACGACGATAAAGGATATTGCCCAGAATGAAATATCGGGTAGACATGCGTTGGATTGCTGGCTGCTCTTTCTTTGAGAGCTCTGGAGAAAATTCATCGGTTTCTATGAAATTCTTGATATTGTAATACCAAGGCTTCTTCTTTTGCTCAGCCTGGTTTACTTGTTCTGTTGGAAGGAAGGTAAGTTGGTCAAGTTTGCCAATTTCAAAAGCGCGACAAGATTCTCCATTTTTGAATGCCATAATGGAGCCTAGATTGGCTAAGCTATCTGCGACTTGATTGAAGTCCCTCTTGATATGGAATAACTGAAATTCTTCAAGATTGCTAGCAAGAGCTGAGACGATCTTTTGATAGGAAAGCAGTTTCTGATCCTTGACTTGCCATTCGGCCTGAACTTGTTTGACAACTAGAAGAGAGTCGTCATAGTCATGTACTCTTTTGACATTGAAGTTTTGTAGAATCTCCAGACCTTGTATCAGGGCTTTGTACTCAACCATGTTGTGGGTGCATGGGAAATCGAGCTTAAGAGAAAAGGGAATCATCTCCTTCTTAGGAGTGATTAATAAGATCCCAATGCCTATTCTTGCCATGTTCTTGGAACCATCGAAAAATAAATTCCAGACTAGAGATTGTTGAATATTGCAAATTTTCTCATCAGGGAAGCCATCTTCAGCTTTCACTTCTTCTGCCAAAGGAAAATCAGCCAATTGATCTGCAGTTGCTTGACCTTTGATTGATTGCTGGGAGATATATTCTAAGTCATACTGCATTAGTAAGACTTGCCATTTGGTGATTCATCCATTGAGAAAAGGTTGTTCTAGGATGTACTTAAGCGGATTGAGTTTAGATAAAATCTTGACTTCAGATGCCAGCAGATAGTATCTTAATTTCTGACACATCCATACCAGAGCTAGGCAGGTCTTTTCTATTTGAGAATACTTCTTTTCATAGTCTATGAAAGTCTTACTCACATAATAAATGGCATGCTCTATCAAGCTGCCTTCTTTGTATTATGCCAAGAATCCACCGCATGCGACTTGATTAACTGAGATGTATAACAAAAGGGTTTTTCCTAATTTTGGTGGCTTCAATATGGGAGGATTGAGGAGATACATTTTGATACGATCGAATGATTGCTGACACTCTGGTCCCCATTCGAACTTCACTCCTTTCCTGAGTAAATGATTGAAAGGCTCGCATCTCATTGCCAAATTGGATATAAATCGCCAGATTGATTACATGCATCCTTGAAGGCTATGCAATTCTTTGAGATTTGTTGGAGGTGTCATGTCAATGATGGTCTTTGCTTTAGCTGGGTCTACTTCTATTCCCTTTTTGCTGACCAGAAAACCCAACAGTTTGCTTGACTCAACTTCGAAAATGCACTTTTGAGGGTTGAGTCTTAACTTGTAGAGAATGAGCCATTTAAATACTTGATCAAGAGCTTCGATGTGATCTTCTTCCTTTTTGGATTTCACGAGGATATCATCAACATATGCATCCATGATTTTGCGCATCTGATCGTGAAAAATGATGGCCATTGCTCGTTGATATGTTGCTAAAGCATTCTTGAGCCCAAATGGCATGACATTATAACAAAAAGTGCCCCAAGGCGTAGTGAAGGATGTTTTTGATTGGTCACGAGCGACCAATTTAATCTGATTGTAGCCAGAATATCCATCTATAAAAGAGAACATGGCATGTCCTGCCGTGCTGTTGATCAGAAGATCAATACTTGGAAGTGGATAATCATCCTTTGGAGTTGCTTTATTGAGGTCTCTGAAGTCTATGCAAATCCTCACTTTGCCATTTTTCTTTGGAACAATGACAATATTGGCTAACCAATCTGGGTAGTCAATAGTTCAAATGAATCCCGCTTTGAACAAATCTTCGAGTCCTTCTTTGACTTGTTGTTCTATACTGGGATCCATTTTTCTTAGTTTCTGCTTGACTGGCTTAGCACCTGGTTTTAAAATGAGGTGATGTTCGACTAATTTGGGATTTAAGCCCGGCATATCTTCATATGTCCATGCGAATACTTCCTCATGTTGTTTGAGAAAATTGGTGAGCCTTTCCTTCTCTTCCGGACTCAGACTGGTGTCAATCTTGAGAATTTTGGGATTGTCTTCTGAACCGATATTGACATCCTCAGTCGGATCTTGTACTAGAGTGGATGGTTCATCCTGCTTCTAAACTATGGAGAATTCTAGCAATTCTTGAAGAGACTGATCAAATTCTGCATACTCATCTGACTGCTTTGCAACTTTGCCATTTTCTGTGCTGGCTTTGACTCGGTGAATCACTACCAACTTCTAGAAATCTTTTTGATTGAGAACGAGCTTCTTGATTGCTCGGGAATGCATTCTGAAATTTGGAGAAGAAACTTGATTCAAGGAAAATTGCCTATCAAATAGCATTTGAAAAGAATCATGAATAAAATGACAATGAAATTATAAAATGAGGAGATAGAGTAAGGAGATAGATGGCATCCAGATAGACAAAGAAACTTGAAATTTAATTGATTTTGAATTGATCAAAGACATTGATAGAATGAGACATTTATTTTGAAAAGAATAGAAAGAAAATACAAAAATGGTTCTCAATGTGCCTCCTTAACAAAAACAATCTTCTTTTGTGAGCTTTTACCAGAAAATCCTAGTCCTGCTCTAAGAGGATGATGCTCCGGAATCATTGGTTCAATGCGACCATCTTCAATTTTGCTCAATCCTTTGAAGGGCTGGTAGTCATGCTTCAGAAGCAGATCAAATCCTTTCTTCACTTTCATGAACTGGGGAAATAACGGGTGGTCTCTGAGAGTGATGTAGTCGAGTCGACCTCCAATCTTGAAGAACTGAGGACCTCTCCATCGGGTCATGGATACAATATGCATGGATAGCTCTGATGTTTGGAGTATTTCTAGACTCTCTCTGAGACTGACTTCTTCTCTTTCCCTGATGCTAGGGATATCTGCGGTGAACGCAGGCCTAGGAATCATAGGCTGTGGGAGCCTTTCTTCTGGGTCCTCTCCTAATACAGTTGTGATCATCCCACCTTTGGACCACTTTATACACTGATGAAGAGTGGAAGGCACCACATTTGTATTGTGGATCCAAGGTCTCCCGAGAAGTAGATTATAGGTGGGTGGCACATTGACCACATGAAAGAGTACCGAATGCACTGAATAGTTGATAAAGACTTCCAGGAAGATCTTTCCTTTTGTTGTTTGGCCATGGTTATCAAATCCATAAATAGTTATGGGATCTGGAATATACTCTTTTTCTTTGATGCCTAGAGCCTTTGTTGTCATCTCAGGACATATATTGAGGTTGCTGCCTCCATCGACTAGTACATGAGGTATTGTCATTCCACTTGCTCGAACAACGATGTACAGGGCATTGTTATGGAAGGTGTGAGGCTTTGGAAGCTCTTCATCCGAGAAGGTGATTGGCGCATTTGTCAAGGCTAAATTTACAATTTGAGCCATGTCTTCAGGCGTGGTACTGTGCTTAACTTTAATCTTCCTAAGCAAATCGTATAGTACTTGTTGGTGCTTTGTGGAAGCTTGGGCCAAATCCAGAATTAAGACATTGGATAGAGCAGTCAGCGACTTTTGAGTTGACATTTCTCCCTTTTCGGGCATGGGCTTGATGAACTGTTTAAGGAATTCGGGAATCCCTTTTACTTTCTTAGGGGATGCCCTTATAGGTTCTGCAGATACTTTCAGCTTGCTAATTCCTGAGATAAGGTCCATTTTCTTTTCACTCTTAGGTCGTGCTTGATATAGCACGAGAACTTGATGCTGTACTTGGATGTCTTGTTTTGAACACAAAGTTATGTGATCCTGAGGCTGAAAAGGTTATTCAGTGACCACTGTTGTAGAGTGTGGAGGAAATGGTTGATTTAGAATGTTCATCTTCTACTTTTCATCTCCTTCCACCAAGAGATTCTTGTCGATGTAGTCTTGGATGATGTTTTTCAGCATAAAACAGTTTTCTGTGTTGTGTCCCTCCATTCGGTGGAATTTACAGAACTGATCTTTCATTCTCCCCATGGGCACAGGGGGATCTGCCAACCTAGGTAATTTGATCATCTCTTTCGACAACATATACTCGAGCACATTTGTAAACACCCCAAATTTTCATCATCCATTCTCAAACAACCCTTCTCATATAGTGCCAATCCTGTTAGGTCAGTGTAGGAGTCAAACCCTGAGTCAGTTTTAGAAAATCACCATTTTACCCATTTTTATTAGGAAAATTACCATTTTACCCCTAGGTCATCCCGGACCCCAGTCAGTCGGAGTCAACCAAGCTCATTAATCAGTTTAGAACATTTAGAATATCAGTCATTTCAAATTCATTTGAGCTCACAGTGAGAATGCCATTTTCATTTCTGATCATTCTTGTCAAAATGGGATCATTTCTTCAGAAATGAGCTCATCTCTCACTCAAATCCAAGCCAATTGTCTCCGAGTCGGTCATTCACAGTCAGTCATATTCCCCAGAGTCTAACTTGAGCTCACCAGGAGTTCAAGTGCTCCAGTTTTAGTTCAAAACCATTTACAAGTGTCAAGGAGCCCATTTTAGTCCATTTCAGCTCTTTCAGCTGAAATTGAGTTGAGTTCAGCCAATTGAGCTAGTGTTCAAGCTTCAATTTTAGTTTATGTCAGTATTACTGACCTTTGTTCTAGCTCAAATCCAGTTCAGATCCCTAATTCACTTCACTTCAATGACCATTCCGTACCATTTCTCTAAAAATGACAGTATTTCTTGAAAATTTAGTCGAAGAGTCAAGTTGAGTCAGTGTCTGGTCAGTTCATTTGAGTTCTGAAACTCTAGAATCCAGCTCAATCTAGCTTATCTCAATTCAATCCAGCTCGAACCCCAATTTTCAGTGTCACTCTAACCCAGTAGAGTCCCGAAAACCATTTCTTGAGCTATTTTGCAAATTTTATCAATTTTAATGCTTTTTAAAATGGTACAATTACCAATCAGGGTTTAAAATCCAAAATTCTTCATTCAGGGTCTGCATTTCGCATGTCATTTCTCATCATTTCATATCATTTCTCAGCATTTCATAACATTCCATCACATTTCATTTCATTTTCGAAGTCCAGAACTCCAGTTTTATAAATTTCAATCCAGATCAAGTTTTAAAAGCTTTTAGAAATCAATTTCAAACCCCGGTTTTTTCAAAATTGACATTTTTACCCCCGAGATTTTAAATTTGGAAATATTTTCTCTAGAAAAACAATTTGGATTTCTTTCAAAATGAAATTTTCAAATTCTACACTGGATTTGCTTCGCAACGAGGTATTGAACTTCAAAATCCAAGCTTGTTTCAAAAACTGCCAAAAATATCTCGTTTCATCTGGAAATTTTTGGAAAAGACTATTTTACCCCTCCAATCATCAAAATGAGTTTTAAAAGTGGAATTTAGACCCGCTCTGAGATGGTCCATCCATTTGCATTTTCTGTTTTAATTTATAAAAAAAGAAAAAAAAATTACCCTTTTTCCTCATTTTTCTTCATTTTTTTCTTATTTTATTTTTTTGCTTTTTCCTAAGGTGGGACCCACAAGGGGGGGTCGACCACCCTAGCCCATTTCCTTTCTCTCCTCCTCTCCTTTCCCTTTCCTCCTTCCTTTCTTTCCTTCTTTCTTTCTTCTTTTTCCTTCTTTCTTTCTTTTCTTCCTTTCTTCTTCCTTTTTCTTTTTTTTTCTTTCTTCCTTTCTTTCCTCTCCCTCCACTCACGTACATGTTTTCAGCCCCTCCTTCTTCCTCTTTCCCTCGCCTTTTCCCCCTTTCTTTCATTTTCTTTCTCCCTTCTTCTCTTCCCTTTCATTCCTTCTTCCCTTCCTTCCTTCCTTCTTTTTCCCCAGCCTCCAACCCATTCACGTAAGCTCCTTTGTTTTCTTTACATTAAACCTATCAATGACTAAGTATGGAAGGCAATTAAACCCTAAGTTTCCTTGGGTTGAAAGAGGCTATACGGTTGCCTCATCCATTCATTCAACGCACCTCTCATCTCTCTCTCTCTCATTGCAGCAACACAACCTCCATGCCCAGCAGCTCCAGCCAGCAGATTCCCCTTTGAAGCCTCCACGCCCAGCAGCTCCAGCCAGCAGCTTCCCCTTTGAAGCGTCCGTGCCCAGCCAGCTTCCCCTTTGAAGTCTCCATGCCCAGCAGCTCTAGACTATCTTCAACCTCCAGCCTGAGCAAGTGCAGCCTACTCCAGCCATTAGCACCTCGAGCTTGAAGCTCCAACTACCACCTCTTCACCTTCTTTCCTCCATCAAGGAACTCCTCCCTTCAGCTGTACCAGCTCCTTCAAGCACAACTTCAAGCTGCCACCATTGCAGCCACCACGAAAGGACTTCCAACATCTTCAATCATCGCAGCACCGCCTTGGCTCAGCATCTTTGAACATTGCAGCCACCACGAGAGGAGTTCCAGCCGATGTTTGCTTCCAGCCACCTCTTCCAAGGGCTCTTCCAGTTGCAGCCTCTTCCGCTTTGTAGCACCAACCATCACAACTCCCCAAGGTAAGCCATTACCTTCTTACTCCATGTATTTCATTAGTTCTTGTTACAGTCCTACAATGTTCACCTTTGTCGTCCATCGACTTGAAGCCTTAAAGCTTTGGTTTTTATGAGGATGTTGTGGAATCGAATCAAAGGCTGGACCAAGGGTCATATGAAGATCCCCTTTATGGTTTTAAATAAATAAACATCGTAAGGCCCTTGTCCATTATACTGAAAACTCTATAAACAATAGGATTCATCCATCTCATGGATTGAATCCTTTGTTTCAAGAGTCAAATCAAGAATGGATCATATTCCCTCGATTGTTTTACTATTTATTTTTGCATTGCACTTAGATTACATGTTTAAATCTTGCATTTAGTTTAATCTCATGATGCATATTGTTCATGTTCTATAGTTTTATTAGCAATTGATTTAGAATCTATAGAATCCATGTTTATGTCCAGTCCAATTATGATTTCATGCTCAAATTTTTGTTTAAAATTTTTGAGTTTTTCGTGATAGATGCATCTATGTGTTTGTGATTCTTTGTAAAAAAACCCAGATTAATTTGGGTTCTGCAACTTCATTTTAAAAATCAAATCCCAATTCGGGTTTTGGACTTCTCTGAATTTTCAATTTCTGCTTTAGCAGACAAGAACCTCCGGCATCACCCTCGTGGGAGATTCAGATTGTCCTCCAAAAATCATAGTGGATTCATAATCGAATCTACTAATGATCTGGAAGTTGTTAGATTTTTTCAAGTAGTTTTGACCTCTGTCAAAAATCAGATTTCCCAGCCCCTTGGGAAAATCTCGATTTTCCTTCGTCAGGGTGTAGACAGATCCTAATGCACCGAGTTCGTTCAATCCATAGCTGTCTGCAAAAACTTCCAACATGAACGTTGTTCCTAACATATTTTACTATCATTTCCCAAAATTTGGGGATTTTTGGAACTGTTTCAATATTTTTCCCAATTTGTTTTTTTTGTCTAACAGATTCCAATATCGAGAAATTTCAGAGATTCGGGTCTCTGATAATAGTGTTCCCTTTTCCAAACCGTAACCTGAATCCCAATGATGCAAAAAGATAAAAATTTTCTATGTCTGTTAGGGACATTTTCCCACAATTTCAGCCTTTTTCCCATCTGTTTGTGATTTTCCTCATATTTTCTACCGGAACCTTTCTGTTTCCCCTAAATTCTAGAGTCGTTGGATTCTGATCCGATGTGCCGGAGTGGTACAGCTCCGACCATAGGTCAAAACCAGAAAGTATAAAAGGAAAAAATCTTTGCCTAACTGTACTCTGTCAACCCATAAAATGTAGGAAATTTTTATGAAAACTTGATATCCGAAATCCCCTTTAGAATCAACATTTTAGGCAAAAATCACAAAATTTAGGGTTTTTAGTTGAATTTCCATATTTAAAAATACAAAAAAATATATTTTCGAGCTCAATTCTGTTTTTAGAGTTATTTTAGGTGTCAATGCTAAATTTGGCTTAATTCCAAGTTCATTTGCTCCATGGGTTAGTTTATCTTTAAATTCAGACGCGAAAATCAAGTTAAAATTGATAATTTTTATTATATTTTCACCATTTTAGGGTTTTATTCATGTAAATTAGAATGTAGAATCATATTAGGGTTAATTTCAATGTTCTTTGCATTTCATATTTTCCAATTTTGCAAAATTTATTTCAGAAAACCCTGTTTTCAAGGCCATAGTCTTGTTATCAGGGGTATTTTGGTCATTTTAACATAAATTTCGAAATTTCAATCTTTAATTTCATAAATTTTCATGCATATCATCGTATTTCATCATATTGTATTTGATTTATTTCATTTGATTTTCAAAATTCTAAAATTTACAAAATTTCTTTCAGAAAACCCTGATTTCAAGGTCATCAGGGGTATTTTGGTCATTTTGACCATAATTTCGAATTTTCAAGTTTATTTTCGAAATTTATTCATTATTTATCATGTTTATATCAAATGAGGTATGAATTTGGGTTTATATCTGAATAATATCCGATAATTTTCCATATTTTTGGATAAATTCAGAAAAACCTAGATTTTTGTGCTAACCTTGTTTTTTAGTTTTGCAGGAACATTCAAGAAGAAAACTTAGTTATTTTATTTCTTTATTTTATTCAATTTAATGTAAAAATCAATGTAATATTTAGAATAAGAGTTACATTTCTGCTGAGAATAAGACTGCATTGCATATAGTTTAATTTCTGCAAATTCCAATATTTGATGTATGATTCATGCATATTTATTTCAAATTCACTATGGTTGACACGAATGACATGTGCATAAGCTCTTATGGAGTTTATAAACTTGGTGGGATTCGTATTTATGGCCATAGTCAGAATACGAAAAAAACCAAGACTTATGATCTTCATATTAGCCACATTCAGCCTACACACTTGGGCTAACTTAAAAAATGCACTGCATTTCTCAAAGTTTCAAAAGGATTTTCCAATTCCTCAATGAAATTTCCTTTTCAAATTCATATTCATTCATTCATTTCATTCAAATTGCATTATTTTCAAATTCATTTTCCAATTTCAATTTCAGAAAAATCAATTTTCTCAAGGATTTACCAAGTCATTCTCAGGATTGGATTTTCTCAGAATTCTGAGTTTTCAAATGACATTTCAAAGCATTTCCCAAGTTCAAATCAAGATTTTTCAATGTTTTAAAAATTCTTAAATTTCAAAATCCCAATTTTTCAGAAATCGATTTTCTCAGAGTTCCCATTTTCCTGAGAATCCATTTTCCATTTCAAAAGTCATTTTCCAATGAACTTCCTGATTTTCTCAGGATTCTCAAATCCATTTTTTTAGAAAAGCAAATTCCAAAACTCAAAAATCGATTTTCCCAAGATTCAAGTTTTCCTGAGAATTCATTTTCCAATCCAATTTCTGATTTTCAATGAAATTCAATGATTTTCTCAAGAATTCCAATTTCAAGAACTTTTCCAATCATTTTTCAAGCATAATTCAATTTTTCAAAGCAAACATCATGTTTTCTCAAACTTGCATCTTTTCAAAATTTCATAGCACAAGCCTGATTCTTTGTGCATTCTAGGAAAAATAGAGCATAATTTAGATATTTGAGTCAAGTTAAAGCACATAATTGATCCTTGGATCAATTACCCCTAGTAAAGGCGCCAGGAACGGTTGAACCTCGTAACGACAGGCGAATCCCATTCCACAAAATTTTTCCTGCAAATGTTCAAAACGGAGGCGAGTTAATTTTCAAAACCAATTTCAAAACTTTGGTCGAGTTTGACTCACAAAATTCGTTTCTCTCTCACAAAGGGAGGGGAAAAATTTTTGCGATGATAACAACATCTTCGAGTGATTGGTCTAGAGGAGTGAATTTTCCGTCGTAGCTCCACCCGTCATGCTTAGTCTTCTTGCGCAATTTTGGCCCTTGATCTTGTTGAGGGGAGTTGTTGTATTGGGAAGTAGGTTTCCCTTTCTGATCACCTTTGGAATTGCTTGCGCCATAACAATAATCTTTCTTCTGCCCCTTGTAAGGATTGCGGCTGTTATTGCTGGCAGAATATGTGAAATGCACTTTCTTTTTCTACTCACCCTGATGGTTATTTTTGGAAAATGTGAAGCCCTCATAGACTACATTCTCTACGCTTAGCTCAAGCCATTCGGCTCGTTTAGTCAGCTTGATAAAAGTCCTGGATGGCGCAGTTGAGATTAATCCTCTCAGAGGCTGCAAAAAATTGTTGAGCATCAGGGATAAAGCATGTCTCTCTGATATGGGGTCCCTTATTTTGTTGCAAGCTGACCTTCATCGATGAATGAAATCCCTTGCCTTTTCATTTTCATTCTACTTTAGATTGCAGAGATGACTTAATGTTGGGAGTGCCTCCTTATTTTACAGAAAGCGTTCAATAAACAGATTTACAACTTTATCAAACTCCTTAAACTCGATGGGGTTGATATGCTCAACATACCATTTAGCTACAGCTCCTTCCAAGCTGCAGGGGAAGCATAAAAATAGTGCTCTGTTGTCCCTCTTGAACCTTGAGCATTCAGCGAAAAACATGGCGAGATGTGCTTTTGTGTCGCTAGAACTGTCGAACTTGATGAATTTTTGGGGAAGGTTTTCAAGATCATCATCCTCTTCTAAGCCATCATAGAAGTCCTCGCTAGTGAGGACTTTCTTGCCCTTGTCCCAAGATTGTAGATCTTTGACAACTCTAGGTATTTCCCTGAACTGTGCTTGCAGCGAATCTTCTATGACCTGACTTTTTAGTTTGCAAGCAACCCTTTGCTCCCGGTCACATTTCTGAAAGGTTGGGGGCACCTCATATTTTTCATCGGTATCTTCCGCTGATTCTGTTCCATCTGAGATATCTTCTGGCTGAACCTGCTTCTTGGAAGTCTTTATGGATTTCTTAGCCTTGTGACCATGGAACTTCTGCCTAAACAAATTTTTCTCTGAACTGGTCCCGGCCTGCTCGCTCATCATTTTATTCATTATTTTCTGGAACATGGCGTACATCTGCGGATCTACGTCATCGTCCTCTTCTTGGCCCTGACTCCTGACTGAACGCGGGGAGTTCATCTCTTCTTCTGAAGCTAATGAGTACTGAGATGATGTTGTCTTTCTTCCTGACCTTGTCTGAACCATCAAATGTTGTGAATGCTCTCTTGTTCTTTCTCTGCAGGGCTCTACAGGGTAAATACAAGATTAGATTTTGAGGATTTTTTTTTTGGAAGAAATATTTGCTGGAAATATGGTAGACAATTGAAAAAGTATCCCATTAGTAGGGATTGAGTCGTGACAGGAATTACGACAATGGTGTTGTCATTCTTTGCAAGAGAAATAAACAACGGAAAATGTGCCTTATTACCTAGGCGAGGTCGTCAAACCATGATAGAAAGAGAAAATTTTATTGGAATAAGAAAAATATGATTTTATTGATCTAGACAAAAAGGTGGAGGACAAACAATTTGCCACCATTCATGATAGTCGGCAGACACTTTAGGACCACGAAAGAACTTGAGAGTAACAAAGAAGTCTCAGCCGTAGCGGGCAGAATGATATGCCCCAGACCATTGTGCAGAGGGGAGATCAAATTCTGGTGTAACTCCTGATAGTAGTCAAGCTTTGATGTACTGCTGCCTCTGGGAGAACTGTCAAACACATCGCTCCAGCTGATAATAAGTGAAAAAGAATGATCCCAGTAACTTGAATCGCTTGCCATAAGCATATGTGTATCTAGGAGGGGATAATTGTTTATCAAAGTAGTCCCAGACGATGTCATCTTTCTGAATGTTGTCGATCATGAACCGATACTGCACCACTAGAAGGAGCTCTTCACCATTGTATCTGAAAAAATTTGCTCACGTTGGAATGTGCTGGAAGAACCAAGATTGAAGTGCGTAAATGCATCCTTCAACTAAGATGGACTCTCCGAGTGTAAAGCGAGTCAACCCTCGGTACAGGAAGGCGAATGCTGCCATGGCTATGGAGAGATGGTTGGTCTGTTGACTTCTCCATCTTCTCATGAGCTGGATTATTCTGATATCCATGTAGTTTTGTCCATCTAGGAAGAGGGTCAATCCTACGGTACATAGAACCATTGCGTTCTAAATTCTTTCTCTAGCTGTTCTTGATAGTGAGCTGACTTCAACGAATATCCCGTACTGACGGTACAACTCAAGTAGATTGACATATTCATTTCCATCCATTTGGATCAGGGGCCAAGATCGACGGCCTGTCATACGAGCTAAGGCATCTCGAGGGTCCAAACCCTTGACATTAATAAAAATCGATGCTTCAACGAATCTTCTGGTTGACCAGCTGGTTCTGGTAATCCCATAATCTGTAAAAATTCATCCATTAAAAGGGTTCTCTCTCTCCATGGGAACTAAAAGGTGCATGTATGCGGGTTCCATTGCTCCGCCATTGCATGGATCAGGTTGTCATTGATGGTCCGCTTTCTGTCTGCTGATGTCAGTTCCAATCCGCACTCGCTCAAATAGTCTGAGAACATGCGAGAAAAGCTTTTAACCCATGAATAGTACCACTGGGGAATGAAAGTTCTGGTGCTAAGGGCTCGATGTTCAGGACGACCTTGTTGCATCTCATAAGAGATGTGACCTTCAGAAAAAATAGGATCGATTTGACTGGATGCCATCGAACTGAAAAACAGAGAAAGACTCAGAAATCAGACTTAGGAAAAATACAGGAATTTTAAAAAATTGCAGGCAAGATAAAAATGAGGTGGAAAATTCGAGATCTAGTAGAACAAAAGAATGGAAAATCACCTGGAGTTTTGAGAGAAATTAGATGGTTTGGAAAAATCATCCAGAGTTTGGAGAAACTAAGAGAAAAAATGGAAAAAATAAGGATAATTTGGAAAATTGTCTAATATTTTGGGGGAAAATATCAGAAGAATAGGGATAATGTAAATAAAATACAAACAGTCATATCCTGCATAAACACTTATGCACATACAGTATTCCCTAAAAGGCTGACTCTAGATGCATCATTTTGAAGAGCAGCTGTAGGACTCTAATTCTGACTCTAGGTTCAGATCATCTTTGTCCAATCCAGTTATGCCGATATACTCGAGTTGAGACCCGAAGTACGTGGCATAGAATTTCAACTCCGATTCTAAGGTAAGGTTTTTCAACATCCTTGAGCGCCTACCGATATACTTCGGATTGTGGCCCTTAGTACGTGGTAGGGGGGGCGTCAACCCAAATAGGTGGCCCAATTGTGAGGCTCTGTCCCGAACTAGGGTTCTGGAAGAGAGCCCAGCAACGTGAAAACCGGATAGGCGGGACAAAGCCTCATAACTGGGCCAATTATTTGGGCTAACGCCCCCCTGCCACGTACCAAGGGCCATAGTCCAACGTATAACGACAGGTGCTCAAGGATGTTGGGAAAACACAAGCCTAGAACTGGAGATGAATTTTATGTCACATACATCGAGCCTCGGTTCGAGTATATCGACATAGCATGATTGGACACAGCTGATCTGAGCCTAGAGTCAGGATTAGGGTCCTAAAGCTCTTTCAAAATCAATGCATTGAGAGTTAGCTTCTTAGGGATTGTTGTATGTGTATAATTGTTTGTAATTGAATGTATGATTTTTGTCTTATTTTTTTCCCAATTTTTCCAAAATATCAGACAATTTTTCAAAATACATCATTTTTCATCTTTTTTGAAATATCTCCTTTTTCTCAAAATCCCTGGACGATTTTTCCAAATTATCCACCTTTTCCTCAAAACTCCAGGTGATTTTCCATTCTTTCGTTCCTCTGGACTTCGAATTTCCAGCTTTTATTTTATCCTGCCTGCAATTTTCAAAATTCTTGTATTTTTCCAATGTCTAATTCCAATCTTCCTATCTTTCAGTCCAATGGCATCAAGTCAGCTCGATTCTGTTTTTCCTGAGGGTCACATCTCTTACGAGGTGCGACAAAGTCTTCCTGAGCATCGATCTCTCAGCACCGGACCCTTCTTCCCCCGGTGGTATTATGTCTGGTTCAAAAACTTCTCTCGTATGTTTTCGGACCACTTGAGCGATTGCGGGTTGGAACTGGCATCTGTAGTAGGAAAGTTGACAGTTAATGACAATCTGATTCATGCACTGGCAGAGCGGTGGAATCCGTGCACTTGCACATTTTGGTTCCTGTGGGGCGAGATAACACTATTGATGGATGAATTTTCAGAGATCATGGGACTGCCTGAGCTAGCCGGTCAGCCTTGAGATCCGTTAGAGCAGCAGTTTCTGATCAATGTCAAGGGTCTGGACCCTAAAGATGCTGTGACTCGCATGATAGGGTGCAAGTCTTGGCCATTGATTGAAGAAAACGGGAATGAATACGTGAGCCTGATCGAGATCTATCGACAATATGGAGAATTCGCGGAAGTCAGCTCGTTGTCCAGGATAGCTCGAGAGAGAATTTGGCATGTGATGGTTCTGTGTACTGTAGGACTTGCTTTCTTTCCAAACGAACATAATTATGTGGATGTCAAAATAGTGCAGCTTCTGAGAAGATGGGGAAGTCGACAAACCAGCCGTCTCTCGATAGCCATGGCTACACTTGCTTTTCTATACAAAGGACTGACCCGCTTCACAATGGGAGAGTCCATCTTAGTCGAGGGATGTACCTATGCTCTTCAGTATTGGTTCCTTCAACATGTGCCGACCAGAGCTAGTTAGTTCATATACAACGTCAAGGAGCTCCTTCCAGTTGCACAGTACCGGTTCCTGATCAATTATCTGCAGGAGGAGGAAGTGGTATGGGAATATTTTGATCGAGAATTATCGCCTCCCAGATACACCTATGCATATGGCAAGAGTTCAAGCTGCTTGGTCCATTCTTCTGCGCCTACTATCATCCAGAGCGGTGTGTTCGACAGTTTTCTCAGAGACAGAAGCACATAGAGATGCGGCTGCTATCAGGAGTCGTGTCAGAGTTCGACCTTACATCAGCGTAGTGGTCTGGAACATACCATTCTGCCAGATATGGCTGGGACTCTTTTGTTAGTCTTCTACTTTTTCTCGGTCCTCGTGTCTCTTCTAGTTATAAAGAGTGGTGGCAAATTGTTTGTCCACCCTCTCTTTCCTAAGTTTATTATTGATGCAATCATGTTTTCCTTTCAATAAATAAAAATCTTGCAAATTCTTCAATTCTTGGTTTGACGACCTCGCATAGGTAACAAGGCATAATTTTCAATTGTTTATTTTGCAAAGGAATAACAATGCAATTGTTGTAATCCCAGCAATGACTCAATCCCTAGCAATGGGATATTCTTTCAATTGTCTACCAAAATTCTCAGCAAATATTTTCTTCCAGTCAAAATCTCTTTCAAAAGCCTAACCATCAATTTTGCTCTGCAGAGAGCATTCGTGACATTCAATGGTTCAGACAAGGTCAGGGAAGAAAACTGCATCAGTCAAAGGCATGACACATTCAACAGCTTCAGAAGAAGAAGTGGATTCCCCGCATTCAGGCAAAAATCAAGGGCAGTAGGTTGAGGATGACATTGATCCTCAAATGTATGCCATGTTAAAAAAGATGATGACCAAAATGCTGGCAGAGCAAGTTGAAGCCAGTGCAGAGCAGACCCAAGTCAAACCAAAGGTTAAAGGTCATACAGTCAAAAAGCAGGTGAAGATGTCTAAAAAACGTGTCCAACATGTTGATACAATTGATGAAGAGGGATCAGCAGAGGGCACAGAGGAAGAATTTGAGACTCATCAGGCATTCCGCAAATTTACTCAGGGGCAGAGGTCAGCCCACAAATTCAAAGAGCATTCTGTCAATGACTCTGACCAGCCATAGTTTAAAGATGTGGTCAGAATGCTTCGAGACCTACAGGCCCGCGACAAAGGCAAGAAAGTCTTCACCAGCGAAGACTTCTATGATGGCTTGGACGGGGATGACAATCTTGAGAATCTCCCCAAAAAATTTATCAAATTTGATGGTTCTGGCGACCCTAAAGCTCATCTCGCCATGTTTTTCGCTGAATGCTCCAAATTCAAGTGAGACAATCAGGCACTTTTCCTTTGTTTCCCTCACAGTCTGGAGGAAACATCAACAAAATGGTATTCGGAACATGTCAACCCTATTGAACTGAAAGAATTTGACAAAGTGGTAAACATGTTCATTGAGAGATTTATCTTCAATACTGAAGCACTTCCCACCCTCAGTCATCTTTGCGGCCTCAAGCAGAGAGAAAATGAGAAGGCCAGAGATTTTATTCACCGCTGGAGTTCTGCTTGCAATAAGATGAGGGACCCCATATCAGAGAGACATGCTCTGTCCCTAATTCTAAGCAATTTCTCACAGCCTTTAAGAGGCCTCATTTCTACTGCACCATCAAGGACATTCATTGAGTTGACAGAGCGAGCCGAATGGCTCGAGTTGAGCATGAAAAATGGTTTCTATGAAGGCTTCACTTTCACCAAGAACAACGGCCAGAATGAACAGAAAAAGAAGACTCACTTCACTCATTCTGTCAGAAATAATAATTGGAACCACCATAAGGGGCAGAACATAGATTTCTGTTATGGGGCAGGAAGTTCAAACAAGAATGACCAAAACGGCAAGTCGGTCCCTCAATACAATAAGCCATTGCAATTAGAGCAGGGACCAAAGCCCCATGAAAAAGTAAAGCATGAAGGGTGGAGTTATGACAGGAAATTCACTCCACTAGACCATTCACTCGAGACTGTGCTCAAGTATATGTTGACCAAAGAGATGGTCAAACTGCCCAGGCTGGCCGATCTCCCCGTCCCCATGGGGAAATTTAAAGATCAATTCTGTAAATTTCATAGAAAAGTAGGGCATAATACTGAGAACTGCTTTGTTCTCGAAAATATCATTCAGGATCTCATCGACAAGAATCTTCTGGTAGAGGGTGCCAAAGATAAGAATATGGAAATCTTGAAGAAACTCTTTCCCCATCATTCTACAACGATCATCTCTGAACAACCTTTTCAACCACAAGAGCATATCAGGCCATGCTCTAAAAAAGATATGCAAGCTCAGTCTAAAGCTCAGAAAATGGACCTTATTTATGCCTTCAGCAAAATGGAAGTATCTGCCAAGCCTGCTGGGGTATCTTTTGAGGTGGCTAAAAGAATTCCATGGTTCCCCAAGCACTTTATTAAGCCCACCCCAGAGAAATGTGAGACATCTGCACCAAAGCTGATTACTGCATTGTCTAATGTCTCAATTTGGATCTAGCTCAAGCTTCCGCCAAGCACCAACAAGTGTTGAATGATCTATTGCGGAAAATCAAGGTGAAACCGAGCATAACTTCTGAATATATGTCCCATATAGTCAATCAGGCTATGACAAATGCTCCGATCACTTTCTCAGGTGAAGACCTCCTGAAACCTCATGTATTTCACAACAACACTTTGTATGTTGTCATTCGAGCCCGAGGAATGACGATGGCGCACATGTTGATAGATGGAGGCAGCAGCCTCAACATATGCCCGAAAATGACAGCCAAAGCTTTGGGCATTAAAGAAGAAGAATACATCCCGGACCCAATCACCATCTACGGGTTCGATAATCATGGCCAAACAACGAAAGGAAAATTCTTCCTAGAGATTTTCATTGACTACTCAGTCCACTCTGTCCTCTTTCATGTGGTCAATGTGCCACCAACGTATAATCTGTTGTTGGGACGACCGTGGATTCACAACACAAACGTGGTGCCGTCTACTCTGCATCAATGCGTTAAGTGGTCAAAAGGTGGAATGATTACAACAGTCTTGGGCGAGGATCCGAAATAGAGGCTAGCGGTTATCATTGCAAAATTTTTGCTTTTGCAAGTCAAACTGACCTTTGAAAAAGATTTTGAAAATAACTCGCCTCCATTTTAAAATGAGGGATAATTCCGAAGAATGAGACTCGCCTGTCGGTACAAGGTTTAACCGTTCCTGGCGCCTTTATCAGGGGTAATCAAACCAAGGATCAATTGTGTGCTTAGCTTTGCTCAACTTGTCTAAGTCATGTTCTATTTTCTAAATGTACAAAGAATCAGGCATGTGCTATGAATTTTTTGAAAAAATACAGATTTGAAGACATGATGTTTGCTTTGAGATTTGAAATACTTAGATTTTTTTTGGAAAAGAAGTCCTTTGAAAATCGTGAATCATGATTGAGAGAATGTTTCTGAGAAAGTGAAAATCGATTTCTGAAGAAATATAAGGGTTTTGTGAAAATCGATTCTGAGAAATTTCAAATAACATTGGAGAAACTTGATTTCTATGAATTCAAACTTTGAAATTGAAAATATAACTTAGAAAATCGAATTTTGAACTTGAGAAATAGTTGAAATATCCTTTGAAAACTTAATGTTTTTGAGAAAATCGATTTTTGAATAAGACTTAGAAAATTTGAGGAAATCGATTCCTCTGAATTAAAATTAGAATTTGCAAATGAATGAAATGAATGAATATGCATTTGAAAGACTTGATTTTAAGGAATTGAGAAAATCCTTTTGTATTTTTGAGAAATGCAGTGCATTTTGAAGTTAGCCCAAGAGTGTAGGCTGAATGTGGCTAATACGAAGATCACAAATCTGGGTCTCATTCGTATTCTAACTATGGCCATAAATATGAATTCCACCGAGTTTGTCAACTCCCTAAGAGCTAGTGCACGTGCCATTCGTGTAGACCATGGTGGAGTTATAAAAATATGCATATGAATGACAAGCATAACAATTATATATCAAAGTTCAAACTATATGCAATGCAAATTCTAATCTATGCAGGAATTGAAATTCTTATTCCAAATTTAATTACAATTTACATCACTAATTGAATTTAAATACATAAAAGTAAAGTCTTCATTGCCCTTGCAAAACTAGAAAACTGGTTAATGAAGATATGTTGGCTTTTCTAGATTTATCCAATAATATTTGGAAATTACTGGATTTCTCTAGATATAAGTCTTTTTCCATGATTCCCTGATATAAACTTAATGAAATATGAAATAAAACTAAATAAATAATAAAGATGAGATTTGAAAATTCGAAATTGGGGGTCAAAATGACCAAAATACCCCTAATAGCAAGACTATGGCCTTGAAATCAGGGTTTTCCGAAAGATATTTTGTAAAATGCAAGTTTTAAAATTCAAATAAAGATAAATTGAACCAAAAATGATATGGTATGATTAAAAATATGAAAACTAGGGTTTAGAATTTCAAAATTGAGGTCAAATGACAAAAATACCCCTGATAGCAAGACTATGGCCTTGAAATCAGGATTTTCTGAAATAAATTTTGGTAAAAACTTTTGGGTTTAGGGTTTTAATAAAGTCAAATAAGAACAAAATTAATCATTAAGCATACTAATATGATGCTAAACATGAACAAACCCTAAAAACATGAACTTATACACGAAAATCCAAAAATATCATGAAAATCACAATTTTTGCAGTGTTTCTGGATCCTGTAGATACCCTGTTTTACAATTTGATCTATTCAAGCATCAAATGGATTCCAAAATTCATACAAATTGGCACCTGCACTTATTATAACCCTAAAATAAGATTAGAATTGTAAAAATATATTTTTATAATTATTCCAACTCAAAAATTGTATTAAAACCCTAAAACAAGCTATTTTTGCCCATGCTCACATACCAGTTTCAGAGTTAGACCCGAATCAGGAGTCAATCTACCATACAAATTTCTAAAATTTTACAGAGGTAAACTAGACAAAAAAAAAAGTCGCTGACCCCAATTGTTTTGGGATGAAGGCGTAGTTGTTGTTGTTGTTTGTTGTTGTTGTTGTAAACTAGACAAAAAAAAGAATCTTTTTTTTACATATTGGAAAAATCATCTTCGATGAGGGAGATACCCTTCCGGCAATCTGGACTAAAATTTAATGAATATAAAATTAGTTAAAACTGGTACTTCCGGTTGAAAATACAGAAATAAATAGAAAACTTAATCTAAAATTTATGCAATTTCAGAAGTGAATAGTAGACACAAAAATAATGAACTTCCTTTTTTACAAGTCATGAATTGAAACTACGGTTTGAGATCTATGATCATTACAAGTCTGATTAGGGTTTTAGTAAACCCTAACGAGTTTTAAATTTTAAATCTGATTCTCTGACAGAGAAAAAATACCAAACAGAAACAAAAAATTATGAAAATTTCACAGTAAATATTCACATCAACATGAAGCCACTGCATTTTACAGATCTCGATTCGGATATTGGATGAGAGAAATAACACATCTTCAAGTTAGGCTTGAAATTAAACAACGATTTTAATCAACAGAAATCCCGATTTGACTTTGTATTTTATTAACAGAGTTTCTGAATCCCAAAACATCTGAATTTTTTACAGTAGTTCACTGACATATCCTTGTATCATATATAAAAAAATCAAAATTTTTTAATAAATATTTCAATACGAACTAACATGCTTTCTACTGATCTGAAATTAAAACATGCAGAAATCTAAGAAACACTAAAAAAAAATATGATTTAAGCATAAAAAACCATAAAAATTATCTAAACAGCAAAAAAAAAATGATTTTGATGATGAAAAACATGTAATAAATATTAATATGCTAAAAAAAAAAATAAAACACAGGGAATCCATGGCTGGAATTGCTTTTACCCTTGAAACCATGGATTTAATCCATTTAATCAGATAAATCTCATGTTTTCTTGGTTAAGAATATAAAAAAATAATGCAATAAACAATTCTAATTGATTAGAATCATGAAAAACAGCATGGAATAGAGTTAGATCATCTTCTTGAATTGAACTTGAGGTTCTTGAGGTTGAATCCATGGTTAAATCCATGAAAGGGGAGTTTCCATGGTGAAATCTATTAAAAAATCATAAAAAAATAATAAAAAATATTAAATAACTTACCTTGGGGCTGCAACTACAATGGAGGAAGGTGGAGGTGCTGGAGAGGAGAGAAAAGACACAAAAATTTGAGAGAGAAAAGAGCTCTCCTAACCCCTCTAAAGAGTCCTTATTTATAGTTTTTCAAAACCTCCTTAATTAGGGTTAATTAAGGAATTTTATTTTTTTAGAACTCTTTCTAATTAATATAATAAAGGGGGCAACGATTTTTTGGAAAATTCTAGCCTAGGTGGGACTCTATCTAACCCTAATTGACTTAATTAACTTAATTAATAAAAAGAAATTACAAATGTGGCACCACCTAGGCGGGCCCATATTTGTTTTTTTTTTTAAAACTCGAATTTAAAAGCTTTAAAAGTTGTTGAAAAGCAAAAATGAAGTTTTAAAATCACTTTTGACTCTTTTAACCTAGCTAGGACACCAACTAACCCTAGTCTAACCCTGACTTTCGCAAATGTGGCGAAACCTCAAGTGGGCCCCACTTGAATTTTCAAAAATGATTTTAAAACTTGAAAATGAGAGGTTTTTCAAAAGATATTCAAAAGTAGACTTAGAATTAAAAGTTTTGAAATGGCACAGAGTTCCAACCGGGTCAAAACTCCTCCGGATATGGCGCCAACTGAGTGGGCCCCACATTAAAGTTTCGAAATTTTGAAATAAAGACTGAAACTATCTTTGAAAAGGGGTTAAAATCAATAAATGAGATTCAAAGACTTGGAAATAGAGTCTTAATCGAACTGGAACTCCAGGCTAGAGTCCTAAATTTTTAGGACTCTGAGATTTTAGGATTTTAAAAGCCAAATAAAGAAGTTTTTGAAATATTTTATCAGAAATGGTAAAATAAGTCAGAAAATGCAGTCAGGGTTAGAATCCTAACTCAATCAGAACTCTGAAATAGAGTCCCGAATCAACTAGGCCTTGTAAAATAACCTAACTTTTGAAGACAAATGGAGAAGAATGAAAATGAAAGCAAAAACAGATTCTAGAACAGACTCTTGACTGGATTAGGACTCTGGGACGGGTCTTGATCGGACTGAAACTCTAGATTTTTTTTGGTATTTTCTGAAAAACAAATGAAAGAACTTGTGAAAACAGTGAAAACAGTGAAAACAATAACAAATATTGAAATAAAACAGAGTTCTGTTTCAACTGAGACTCTGAGGACAAAGTCCTAATTGAACTAGGACTCTCAGATTCTTGGATTTTCTGAGAAAACAAATGAGAGAATTTTGAAAAACAGTTAAAACAGGATAATACTCAAGTTTTGGTTCAGAGTCCTGATCTGATCAGGACTATGAGAAAGAGTCCTTATCCGATCAGAACTCTAAAAAATTTTGGTTTTCTGATAAGTAAATGATGAAATTTAAGCAAAGCTTTTGAAAACCAGTGAAAATGAAGTGCGAAAACCAACTTTGGATAGAGTCCTATTTCGATCAGGATTCTGGGGTAGAGTCCTAATTTGATAAGGACTCTGAGATAAAACTTCAAAATTTTGAAATTCTTTGATAAAAGTGTAACAATTTTGATAGATGGAAAGAATTTTGAAAGATTCTCTCAAAATTGAAATCAGGATCAGAGTCCTGATCCAACTAGGACTCTCTGAACAGAGTCCTGTTTTGACTAAAACTCTAAGTTTTTGACTCTTTTTGAAAGATTTGGTTAAAAACAGGTAAAAATAGTGACAAAAGACAGAGTCCTAGTCCGACTGGAACTCTGAAGAAGAGTCCTCATCCGACTGGGATTCTTGAAGAAGAATCCTAATCCAACTAGGACACTCGGATTTTGGCCAAAATGAAAGACTTTGAAAGGTTTTTTCCAAAACAGGTAGAAAAGGTAGTAAAAAGTAAAGTTCTGATCCGATTGAGATTATGGAAAAAGAGTCTTGATCCAACTAGGATTCTAAGATTTTGGCCAAAATGGAGGAAATGGACAAGGAATATGACCCTAACCGGTTTAAAATCAAAATGGAGTTTTGAAAATGTTTCAAAAAGATAAAAAGATAGAGTCTTGATCCAACTAGGACTCTAAAATTTTTAAGAAATTTGATAAATGAAGGCATCTAGAAGCGACATCACCTAAATGAGTCTCATTTGAGAATTGAAATCAGTTGAAAATTGAGTTTAAAACGAATCCAGATTGTTTTCTGAGAAAAACATTTCAAAATATAAGGTCCTGGGGATTGGAAAATGATAAAATGTTGATTAAAAACCCAGGTTTTAAAATTGATTTTGAAAGAAAAGTTTTAAAACTCGAATTTGGATTAAATATTTTGAAAACAGGAGTGCCGGATCTCAAAAATGAGATGTAATGACATACAATGCTATGCAATGCAATGAAATGGTATGCCGAATGCATGCAATGATATGCAATGACACATGAAATATATAAACACTGGATGAGGGTGAAAATTTGGGGTGTTTACAGATGCCCCTCTTTGCTACTAAGCCGGTTGAAAGCCGAGCTTAGTAGCAAAGAAAAACACACCAAATTTGGACTATAAAATGCCCCAATTAGAAAAATATGGCTGGGTATGAAAGAATTAATTCAGATGATGATGGTAGATATGGAATGAAGAATAAAGAAGATTCACCTCATCGAAATGAGGCTCAGGCTTAGCCCTTCACCTGGATGGGACGAGAAATGAAATACCTCATCAGAATGAGGCTCAGGTTTGTACCCTTAACCTGATCGGGCGAAAAATGAAATACCTCATCAAATGAGGCTCAGGTTTATAACCTTAACCTGATTGGGCGAAAAATGAAATACCTTATCAAATGAGGCTCAGGTTTATACCCTTAACCTGATTGGACGAAAAATGAAATACCTCATCAAATGAGGCTCAGGTTTGTACCCTTAACCTGATCGGGCAGAAAATGAAATACCTCATCAAATGAGGCTCAGGTTTATACCCTTAACCTGATTGGGCGGAAAATGAAATACCTCATCAAAGGAGGCTCAGGTTTGTACCCTTAACCTGATCGTGCAGAAAATGAAATACCTCATCAAATGAGGCTCAGGTTTATACCCTTAACCTGATTGGGCGGAAATGAACGAAATCCTCGAAAGAAGAGACCGTGATGGAACCTTCAGATTTTGCACAATAAATCTGATAGGGGTTTTGCAAAAGGATGAAATTGGGGTCCCTAAAGCTTGAAAAGGGGTTTGATTTTGGGTGCCTCATTGCTGAGACTAAATAACTTTTGAAATTGGTGACCTTTTGCAAGAAAATGATTTGTGGCTTAACCTCAAGCCGAAATTGGATTGTCTATGGTGGGACAGTGGGGACACAGGGAAGTGTGCGAATATGAGAGTCCAGGCGCTCAGATTATACCAAAGAAGGGAAGGAATCTTGAAAACTCCCGTTATCAAGTCTTAAAAGGGATAACAACTGATGTCAGGATACGCCAAAGATGAACCTCAAGCTCTCGCTTCACGCCAGGATAGCTAGAAAATATTGTCAAAATGTTGAAAATTATTGTTGATTCAAAATAATTGAAAATGATGACATTGTTTTGAAAATATTCCTTCTTTTCAATCTGAAGTATTACCTCCGACTGAGCTTAACTCCATAGAATCAAGATTCGAATTCAAATTGCTTGCGATTGACTTTCTTTCAAGGAAGCTATCAATTTCCTTGATATGAGCAGAAAAGAGAGTATTCTTGATATTATGAAAGCAATTTGTGAAAGAATATTGATAAAAGAACTTCATAAAATTTAAAGAAGATTCTTGGTAGATTTAGCAGTTTGATATCCTGGGATTCTTTTTTTCATGATGGTCTTTTTGAGCTCTCTTGGGTTTTGGGAGAATTCATTACATCATCCTTCATTTTAAAGATGTCCTAGCTTTTTTTTTTCTCTCTTTTTTTTGGAAGGGTACGTCACAAACTCCTTTAACTCGAAGATGTTCCGATCCTTCTTTTCTCTTAGGAATTATATTGACGGTTATTGGCTCTTTGGTTGAAAATCTCTTGGTGATAGCAGAAATTAAATACCTTTTAGGGATTGTCGGGAGGTTCATCGCATCTGCCTTCATCTCGACAATGCTTTGGACTTTCCCTGGAAGGATCCATCACAAACTTCGTCATCTTGGAGATGTTTCAAATCTTCTTTGGCCCCGGAGGTATACTCGCTTAATTCGCCTTTATCATGACGACAATTGAGAGATCCCTTTTGCGGATATTTAATTGCAGCTTGGGTGATTGAGGAGATATGAAAATTGTATGGATTTTTCTGTATTACCCAGGATATTTTGACTGCTTTATTTTCCAAGAATGATCTTTAAACATGTGCCATTGACTGCGATCAATATCGATCACTTATGGATTCGCAACAACATTGAATTTTCTTTGCTGACCATATCGAGGATTTATTCTGCGTTCTTTTGGTTGACCAATTGAAAGATCTTGAATCCTTTTTCGCGAAAGCTTTATCCTTTCGGAAGTAATACTGAAGGCATTTTGAGGTAATGTTTTTGTGCGATAAAAATTTTGAAGTCAATAAATATTTAATAACAAATTGGCAAAATTTTCTTGAAATCCTTTGTGGAAGCGAGCATTTGAAGCATGACTCAACGCATCCATGACAAAAAATTTCTTCTCCTTTCCCCAAAGGAGGAGATTCGGAAATGGGAAATAGAAATTACTTCTCTCTTCCCTGAAGAGGAGGTGTTTGCAAAACGAACTTTCGAAGAGAAATTATGCTTTCGTCAAAACTTCCTAACATTAGGCTTCTCTTATGGAAAGGGGGCTGGTAATGGTGAGGTCAGTGAATTGGTCATGAAAGAGCGAGTCCATCACACTCTCCCTGAAAAGAGGGTCCTTCATGATGAAATGGTCTAGTATGAAATTGGGATTACAAGGAAAGCGAACTTCCATCGAAGTTCTCCCTGAACTAAGGGTTCCTTGTATGAAATTGAAATTTTGTCTTGCAAACGGTTCACAAAGACACAAGTCCCTTCAAACTCTCCCTAAAAAGGGGCTAAGTGAACAAAGGATAGCATGTGAAAAGAACGAGCTCCCTCGAACTCTCCCTGTGAAAAGGGTCTCTCGCAAGAGAAATGATTGAAATTGGTATTGAGTGACCAAAAAGGATCGAAATTGGAAATTGAAAATTTGAAATTTGAAATTTGAAATTTGAAATTTGAAATTTGAAATTTGAAATTTGAAATTTGAAATTTGAAATTTGAAATTGGAAATTGGAAATTGGAAAATTGGAAATTGGAAAATTGGAAATTGGAATTTTGAAATTGGAAATTGGAAATTGGAAATTGGAAATTGGAAATTGGAAATTGGAAATTGGAAATTGGAAATTGGAAATTGGAAATTGGAAATTGGAAATTGGAAATTGGAAATTGGAAATTGGAAATTGGAAATTAGAAATCGGAAATCAGAAATTGGAAATTGGAAATTGAAAATTGGAAATTGGAAATTAGAAATTGATTGACCCGAAGGTCGAAATTGGAAATTTGGAAATTGATTGACCCGAAGGTTGAAATTGGGAATTGAGTGACCCAAAGGTCAAAATTGAAAATTGAGTGACCTGAAGGTCGAAATTGAAAATTTGAAAATTGGGTGGCCCGAGGGCCGAGGTGGTAGTTGGATGGACTGAGGGCCGACATTGGTGATTGGATGGCCCAAAGGTCGAAATTGGTTCAACTGAGAACATATCAGTTTGAGCACTGAGCTTTAAAAGACTACCAGTACGAGCACTGGTTTTTTGAAAGATTACCAATACGAGATTGTAAACACCCCAAATTTTCACCCTCATCCAGTGTTTGTCCATTTCATAGGTCATCACAGATTATTGCATATCATTGCATGTATTCTGCATTTCATTTCATCACATCTCATTGCATTACATAGCATTGCATGTCATCCCATCTCATTTTCGAGATCCAGCACTCCTATTTCAAAACATTCAATCCAGATTTGAATTTTAAAGCTTTATTTCAAAATCAATTTCAAAACCTGGGTTTTTATTCAATACTCTGTCATTTTCCAACCCCAGGACTTTATATTTCGAAATATTTTCTCAAGGAAACAATCTGGATTCATTTCAAATTCAAATTTTAATCGATTTCAATTCACAGATGAGACCCATTGAGGTGGTGTTGCTTCTGAATTCCTCTATTCATCAAAATTTTCAAACTTTTGAAAGTTTTAGTCCGATCAGGACTCTGTCTCAGAGTCCTAATCCAGTCAGGAGTCTGTTTTTAAGTCTGTTTTACTTCCATTTTCAGTCTTTTTTGATTATTTTCAAATTTAGGTCATTTTACAGAGTCCAGTTAGTTCAGGACTCTATTTTAGAGTTCGGTCGAGTTAGGAGTCTAACCCTGACTGTGTTTTCTGACTTATTTCATCATTTCTTGATAAAATCTTTTGAAAATTCTTTCATTTGGCTTTTAAAATCTAAAATCTCAGAGTCCTAAGAGTTCAGGACTCTAACTCGGAGTTCCAGTTCGCTTGAGACCTTATTTTCGAAGATCTTGAATTTCAAATGTCGATTTTAACCCTTTTTCAAAGCCATTTTCAGTGTTTATTTCAAAATTTCCAAAACTCGATGTGGGCCCACTCAGTTGGCACCATATCCAGAGGAATTCTAATTCAGTTAGAACCCTATGCCATTTCAAAAATTCTAATTTTAAAATTGCTTTTGAAAATCCTTTTGAAAACTCCTTCAATTTCAAGTTTTAAAATCACTTTTTGAAAAACTCAAGTAGGGCCCACTCGGGGTGGCGCCATATTTGAGTAAGTCAGGGATAGACTAGGGTTAGTTGATGTCTTGGTTAGTGTTAGAGGTTTAGAAGAGTCAAAACCATTTTGAAAAACTCATTTTGAAAGTTAGTTTTTAAAACTAGTGTTTTTAAAGGTTTTTAAAGGTGTTTTAAAAACCCAATGTGAGAAAATGCCAAGTGGCACCACATTTGGGGGATTCTTAGGTTTAGCTAGGGGTTAATTAGGGATTAATTAGGATAATTTAGGTCAAGGGCATGTAGGTAACTCCACCCAAAAATCGCCCCCCCCTTTAGAGTCCAAAATTTTCAAAATTGTCAATTTTTAAACCTAAAAAATTTTCTATAAATAGATGCCATAAGGGGGGTCGATTTTTCCATCTCTCTCCTATTGGATTCTTGGAGCTTATCTCTCCTCTTCAGCCCTTCCTCCATTGCAGCAACCTCAAGGTAATTATTTTCTTTAATTTTTAGTTTTTATTTAATATTTTTCATTGTTTTAAGCATGATTTAGCCATTGGCACCATCACCTTCATGGATTAAACCATGGATTCAACCTCAAGAACCATCAAGAATCAGCAATAACGATCCAATAAGGTGATATAACCCTGTTTTAGATGATTTACAGAGATTTTAATCCATTAGAATTGATTTTAATATGATTCTTTACATTATTAACCAATAAAATATATGATTTACCCTTTTTAATGGGTTAAATCTATGTTTTAAAGGTGATATCAAATTCCAGCCATTGATTCCCTGTTTTTATTTTATTTTTATGGTTTATTCATGTTTTTTTTACGTTCTATAGCATAGAAATAAGTTTTATTTACTGTTTTATGGTTTATTTTATTGATTTACATTAGTTAATGCATGGTTTTTCAAGTTTCTTAAATGTCTGTGTGTTTTAGGTTTAGAACAGTAAAGATAATGTTATTTCGGATTGAAGTTCTCATTGTTTATTTCTGATTTTTTTATATGTGATGCATAAATGAGTTATTGAGTTACTGTAGAAAAATCAGAGGTTTTGGACCTCGGGAACCCTATCAAAAAAATCATACATCAAATCGGGTTTTTAAAGCTTTAAAATCATGGTTAAAATCAAGAAGGTAACTTGCTGTTATGATATTTCTCTCATCTTATATCCGATTTTAGATCTTTAAAGTGCTATGGATTCACATTGAGTAGATCTGTCTTCTGTAAAATTTTCGGATTTTTTGATTACTGTTTAGTATTTTTCCCCTTTCAGAGAATCTGTTTTTAAATTTAAAACTCGTTAGGGTTTACCAAAACCCTAATCAGACTTGTGTTAGTCATAAATCCCAAACCACAGATCCGATTTAAGATCTGTAAAAAGTGAGTATTGTTATTTTTCTGTCTACTATTCACCACTAAAATTTCAGAGATTTTTGTTTAAGATTGATATTTATGTATGTATTTTCAATCTGAAGTAGCCATTTTAATCCCTGTTAAAAGTGATATATTTTAGCTCAGATTGCCGGAAGGGTTTCTCCCTAACCGGAGATGATTTTTCCGATATGTAAATTGTAAAATCTTTGCTTTTATTCTTAGTTTGTCTCTGTAAAATTTCATAAATTTTCATGGAGATTTGATCCCTGGTTCAGGTCTTGGACTAAGACTGGTTGGTGAATTAGGTCAAAAATAGCATATTTTTAGGGTTTAATGCAATTTTCGGGTTAATTTAATGTAAAAAAATTATTTTATAATTCCAATTCGACATTAAGGTTATAAAAAGTGCAGGTACCAATTTTTATGGATTTTGGAATCCATTTGATGGCTGAATTAAGCAAATTGCAAAACCGGGTTCCTGAAAGATCCAAAAACATTGCTAAAATCACAGTTTTTGTGATATTATTGGATTTTCGTGCATAAGCATATATTTTTAGGGTTTAACCATGTTCATAATCATATTAGGATGCTTTAGGTTTAATTTTGTGCTCATTTGATTTCATTTAGTGCATAAAACCTAAGTTTTTACCAAAAATTTATTTCTAAAAACCCTGATTTCAAGGCCATAGTCTTGCTATCAGGGGCAATTTGGTCATTTGACCTCAATTTCGAAATCCCTAACCCTAATTTTCACATATTTAAGCATGTCACATCATATTTAGCTTAGTTTATTCCATTCAAATTTCAAAACTTGCATTTTATCAAAATATCTTTCTAAAAACTCTAATTTCAAGGCCATAGTCTTGTTATTAGGGGTATTTTGGTCATTTGGACCCCAATTTCGAAATTACATATCTTATCTTCCTTATTTATTCAATTTTATTTCATACTTTATCATTTTGATTTAAGGGAATCATGGCAAAAAGGCTTATATCTAGCAAAATCCAACAATTTCCTAATATTGTTGGATAAATCTAGAGAAGCCAACATATATTCATTAACAAGTTTTCTAGTTTTGCAGGTACATTGAAGACTTTATTTTTCATGTATTTAAATTTCAATAGTGATGTAATTTGTAATTAAACTTTGGAATAAGAATTTATATTTCCTGCTTAGATTAGGTTGCATTGCATATAGTTTATTTTTATAATTTTAATGTGTGATGGATGATGATTCATGCATATTTTTACAAATTCACCATGGTCTACACAAATGACACATGCACTAGCTTCTATGAAGTTTATAAACTTGGTGAAATTTGTATTTATGGCCATAGTCAGAATACGAATGATACTTAGATTTATGATCTTCACATTAGCCACATTCAGCCTACACTCTTAGGCTAACTTCAAAAATGCACTGTATTTCTCAAAAATACAAAAAGTATTCCTCAAATCCATATTCATTCATTTCATGCATTTGCCAATTCCAATCTCAATTCAAAGAAGTTCATTTTCTCAAAATCTCCTAAGTCTTATAGCAAAATCGATTTTCCCAAAAGCATTGAATTTCAAAGAATATTTCAAGTGTTTTTCTCAAGTTCATAAACTCAATTTTCCAAAGTTATGCAGTCAATTTCAAAGTTTGAAGTTAGAATTTTTCTAAGTCTTATTCTAAGAAAATATTAATTTGCCAATGATATTTCAAATATTTCCCAAGTTCCAAATTCAAAATTTCTAAGTTAGAATTTCAATTTCAAAGTTTGAATTCAGAGAAACCAAGTCTCTCAGAATCGATTTTCACCAAATGTCAAGGATTTCTCAAAATCGATTTTTATTTCTCTCAGAAGTATATTTCAAATCCCAATTCACGATTTTCCATGTGATACCTATTCTAAATATTTCAATCATTCAAAGCAAACATCATGTTTTCAAAATGTGCATTTTCTGAAAATTCATAGCACATGCCTGATTCTATGTGCATTTAGAAATTAGAATATGATTTAGACAAGTTGAATAGAGTAGAGCATAAGATTGATCCTTGGTTCAATTACCCCTGTTAAAGGTGGCAGGAACGGTTGAACCTCGTACCGACAGGCGAGTCCCATTCTACGGAATTTTCCCGCATTTTAAAAATGGAGGCGAGTTATTTTCAAAAATCTTTTTCAAAGGTCAGTTTGATTCGCAAAAGTTAAAAAAAAAAATTTTGCGATGATAATAGGTTTGGCGACCGTGATGGGACCTATCTTTGCCTGATCAATCTAATGCTCTACTTAGTTCAAATTGTCAAAATCGATTTCCATGGAATGTCAGCTTTGCTTTATGATATCATGTGAACCTAGGAACCTAGACTTGAACCCAGTTGATATGGAATGCATATAGACTAGGTATGGTTTGGTAGGACCATATTGAGGAGAATTATTCATGCTCACATAGACTTAGGTCTAATACAACACTCCTCAATTTAGGAATTGTATGAAAACAATGTTTGCTTCTTCAAATATTTCAAAAATCTATCTCTTTAGGACTTAGAGCCTTCTATTTGCCTGCATGTGCTCATGTTTTCAAAAAACCACCCCCACCTATATTGTCCCGGTCTTCACGTTGCTGGGCTCTCTTCCAGAACCATAGTTCGGGACAGAGCCTCACAACTGGGCCACTTATTTGGGTGAAAACCCCCCTGCCACGTACCAAGGGCCATAGTCCAACGTATATCGGCAGGTGCTCAAGGATGTTGGAAAACTTGAACCTAGAACCGGAGGAATTGATTTTATGCCACGTACATTGAGCCTTGGCTTGAGTATATAGGCATAACTGGATTGGATACAGATGATCTGAGCCTTAGAGTTAGGATTAAGGTCCCACAAGCCATTTCAAAATTTGTGCATCTAGAGTCAGCTTTTAGGGAATGCTGTTTGTGCATACTTGTTTATGCAGGATTTGATTGAATATGTTATTTCCTTTTTATTTTCCATATTTTTCCCAATTTTCTAAAATACTGGACGATTTTCTCAAAATTCCCCAATCTACGTCCATGTACTGTCCATGTTTTAAACCTTGGACGATTTTCCAAATACTTCATTTTCCATTTATTTCTTCATATTTCATCAAACCCTGGACGACTTTCCAAATTTCCCTTAATTTCCTTCAAAACTCCAGGTGATTTCCCATCTTTCCTGTCTTTTGGATCTCGAATTTCCTGCTTTATTTTTATCCTGCCTGCATTTTCCTCAAAATTTCTGTATTTTCAAAGTCTTATTCCAATTTTTCATGTTTTCCAGTCCGATGGCATCCAGTCAGCTTGATTCAGTCTTCCCTGAGGGTCACATCTCCTACGAGGTGCGACAAAGTCTTCCCGAACATTGAGTCCTCAGCACCGGATCCTTCTTTCCCCGGTGGTATTATTCATGGTTCAAGAACTTCTCTCGTATGTTTCCGGACCATCTGGACGAGTGTGGATTGGAACTGGCGTCCGCAGTGGGAAAGCAGACAGTCAACGGCAACTTGATCCATGCACTAGCAGAGCGGTGGAATCCGAGCACTTCTACTTTCTGGTTTCCGTGGGGCGAGATGACAATACTGATGGATGAATTTTCAGAGATTATGGGATTGCCCGAGCCAGTTGGTCAGCCTGGAGATCCATTGGAGAAACAATTTCTGATTAATGTCAAGGGTCTGGACCCTAAAGATGCCTTAGCTCGCATGACGGGACGCAAGTCTTGGCCTCTGATTGAAGAAGATGGAAATGAATATGTGGACCTGCTCGAAATCTACAGACAGTATGAAACATTTGCAGAAGTCAGCTCGTTGTCCAGGACAGCTCGAGAGAGAATTCAGCACGCGATGGTTCTGTGCACGGTGGGATTAGCTTTCTTTCCCGATGGACGGAATTACATGGATATCAGAATAGTTCAGCTTCTAAGGAGATGGGGAAGTCGACAGACCAGCCGCCTCTCAATAGCCATGGCCGCACTCGCCTTTCTATACCGAGGGTTGACTCGTTTCGCACTCGGAGAATCGATTCTAGTCGAAGGGTGCACCTATGCCTTGCAGTCTTGGTTCCTCCGACATGTGCCAGTCCGAGCCAGTTCCTTCAGATACAATGGTGAAAAGCTTCTTCCAGTTGCGCGATATCGGTTCCTGATCGACAACCTTCAGGAGGAAGAAGTCGTATGGGACTACTTTGATCGTCAGGAATCACTTCTCAGATATACTTATGCATATGGCAAGCGATTTAGGCTACTTGGCCCATTCTTCTGTGCATACTATCATCCAGAGCGGTGTGTCAGGCAGTTCTCTCAGAGGCAGAAGCGCGTAGAGATTCGTCCACTAGCCGGGGTTCTGCCAGAATTCGATCTCGCATCAGATCAGTGGTCCGGAGCATACCATTCTGCCAGACATGGTTGGGATTCCTTTGTTACTCTCACTATTTTTCCTGGTCCTCGTGTATCTTCTGATTATCTGGAGTGGTGGAAAATTGTCTGTCCCCCTCCCCTCTGTCAAATGTATTATTGATAAAATCATGTTTTTCCCCTCAATAAAATTCCTTTATTTTACATTTCACTTTGGTTTGACGACCTCGCCTAGGTAACAAGGCATATTTTCAGTTGTTTATCTTGCAAAGAATAGCAACACAATTGTCGTAATCCCAGCGATGACTCAATCCCTAGTAATGGGATATTATTTCAATTGTCTACCAAAATTCTCAACAAATATTTTCCTCCAAACCAAATTTCCTTCAGAAGTCTAACCATCAGTTCTGCCCTGCAGAGAGCATCAGCAACATCCAAGAGAACATTTGTGATACCCGATGGTTCATACAAGATCCAGAAAAAAAAACACATCAGTTGAAGGCGTCGCGTACTCAGTAGCTTCAGAAGAAGAGATGGACTCACCTCGATCCATCCAGAGTCAGGGTCAGCAGGCGGATGATGGCATCGATCCCCAAATGTACGTCATGTTCAAAAAAATGATGACCAAGATGCTGGCAGAGCAAGCTGAGGCCAGTACTGAGCAAATTCAGACCAAACAGAAAGATAAGGGTCATGCCGTCAAGAATGTGAAGATCAGCAAAAAGCAGAGTCGTCACGAGGAAATATCTGATGAGTCAGAATCAGCTGACGATGCTGACAAGGAATGTGAAAATAAATATGAATTCAAAAGGTCGACTCAGGGTCAGGGGTCAGCTTACAAATCCAAAAAGCAGTCTGTTAATGACCCTACTCAGTCACAGCTAAAAGACATGATGAAAATGGTCAAAGATCTGCAGGCCCGCGACAAGGGCAAGAAAGTCTTCACCAGCGAAGACTTCTATGATGGTTTAGATGGGGACGACAATCTGGATAATCTCCCTAGAAAATTTATCAAGTTTGATGGTTCTGGCGATGTAAACACCCCAAATTTTCACTCACCTCCCCGACATTTCCACCAAACACCATCATCCAGCCTTTGAAATCGCTGGAGGGCAAAATGGTCATTTTCTGAGCCCGGACCTTGCAAAAGTCCAAATTTCATCTGAAACTCTCAAAATTTCTCTATTTTTTTATCTCAGATGTTTAAAATTTTACTCCTGACAGGAGACAAACATCTCCAAGTCTTGGTTCAAGGTTGCATTGCATAAGACATGACATTTCATATCATTGCATGAGCATTTCAAATCACTGCACTGCACAGCATGTCATTTCGAGGTCCAGAACTCTTGATTTCAAAATTTTCAATCCAGATTAGAATTTTAACTCTTTTCAAAATTGATTTCAAAACCCTGGGTCTTCAAAGTTATCAATTCTTCCCATTTTACCCCCAGGGCCCTGAATTTCAAAATATTTCCTCAAGAAAATAATCTGGATAATTTTCAATAAATTTCAACTCAGATTTTGCCTTTTGTCAGCTATTTCAACTATCCTCTTTTTACAAAATTGCCCTACAAGGGCCAACTCTTTCCAAAAATTCCTGTTTTACCAATTAGTTCAGATTTTATGAAAATTCCAAAAAGAAGTTATGGTTTTATCCTTATTTCAATAAAGAAGCAATGTGGGACCCACACTGAGGTGGCGTCACACAAGCTTTCCTTTTGAAAATTTGAATTTTGAAAAACCCCAAAAAATAGGAGCCTTGTCCCCTGGATTGGTGCCACTTGTCTTTTCTCTCTCCTCTCATCCACATGCCAAGTGTCAGTGTGGGGCTACCTTCAGAAGTCGCCATATGTCATCCCATTTATCTACCATGTGTCACCCTATCCATCCTGCGCCATGTGTCAATCCAAGATTACCAGGAGATGCCAAGTGTCATAGGTTGTCCTGTCTAGAAAAAGTGGAGCTTGTCTCCTCTGAGGTGGCGCCACTTGAAGTGGGTCTCCTGCAGAGGACATGTGTCAACCTCTCCCTCCTTCTAGAAAAGTAGCCTGACACATGTCTCTCCCACTTTTCTCAGAAAAGTAGGAGACACGTGTCACTCCTAGATTCCTCCAGAAAAGGTAGGCTTGTCTCCTCTGAGGTGGCGCCATTTGGAGTGTGTCTCCTGCAGAGGACACGTGGCAAGCTCTCATTTCCTCAGAAAAAGAAACTGCCATGTGTCATTTCCTGCTATCTTCAGAAAAGCTAGAATTCAAATATTCAAATCTCCTCATAGGTGACGCAAATCCTGAACTTCTACCCTTTTCCATGTTGTCTGAGATGGCGCCACATGGCTTGGCCCTCCTTCTCTCCCCTCTGCCACGTGTCATCTTCTGCTTCTTTCAGAAAAAGCAGGTGACACATGTCTCCTTCTCACTCCTTCAGAAAAAGTAGAGGACACATGTCTTCTCCCTACTTTTTTTCAGAAAAGTAGGAGACACATGTCACTCCTGGCTTTCTTCAGAAAAAGCAAACCATTCAAAAATTCAAACAGGGCCTAGGTGGCGCAAATCCTGAGCCCTGATTTTTCCAGATGGCCTGAGGTGGCGCCACATGTCCTTTCCCTCCCTCTTGCCACATGGCATCGTAGGAGCCACCCTGAGGTGGCGCCACATGTCCACCCTCCATTCCTCCAGGGCCAACCTCCATTTGAATTTCAAACTTCCCCCTGAGGTGGCGCCATTTGAGAAAGCCTCTCCAGACAGCTGACACTTGTCCGCCACATGTCCAGACCTCCCTGCATCAGAAAAAGTAGAAAACCCCCCTATGAGGTGGCGCATTTTGCTTCCTCCCTTCATGTCCTCCTGCCACATGGCATCGTAGGAGCCACTCTGAGGAAATGCCACATGTCAGCCCCTCCTTTCCTGCAGAAAAAGCAAAATTTTAAACATTTGAACTCCCCAGAGGTGGCGCCACATGGCATGCCCCTACTGTTCCAACTTTACACCTCAGAACACCTTTTGAGGTGGCGCCATTCCAGGACTCCACTTGGCTCCATTTTGATTTTTATTTTATTTTTAATAAAAGTAGCCCACCATGAGGTGGCGCCACCTGAGGGCTCCCTGCAAAAGCCAAATTCGAATTTCAAACCCCCAGATAGCACCCTCTGAGATGGCGCCACATGGAGGGCTCAGATTGAGCCTGTTTGAATTTCAAATTTCTTCAAATTTTTTTTATAAAAACAAGGCTCCACGCCCAGGAGAGGAGACCATCTTTGGAGACCATTTTTGTGAACTTGAAAATCCGACCTAGCCTCCCTAAAATCTGATTCTGAACTTTGGAAATCGTGCCCCCTTTAGCTCATTGGAGAAGGTGGAGTAAAGTTCGTGCAGTGGTCAATTCGACTCAAGCATAGGTTGATTTTGGTGAACCATCCGAAGCCCGGAGCGAAGGACGAAGGAAACTCGTGATAGCCGCCCCTTTCAAGAACTTCTACGCTGCGTAACGAAGCAAGGTGCACTTCTTTTCCCCTTGATTTGATGCCATAATTCGATTCGGGAGTCGTTTGAAGAAAGAGCTCATCCGAGAGATGGATTGAGCTATTCTCATAAAACGACATATATAAAAATGTTTAATTATGCTTCCTTGATGATTTTTAACCTTCATGCATTTAGCTAGGTTTAATTTGCATTTTATTTCATTCATTTAGCATATTTCATGAATTAATTAGGATTAATTTAGCATTTATTTTAATTTTTCTTATTTTCAGTAGGTCTCTGTTTTTGTCAGTCAGTCCACACGTCATTTCATGCATTTATTTTTTATTAAAAATCACGGAATGCGCCCTGAGGTGTCCCTGAAATTTTGCCAAAAAATTGGAGGCATTTGAATTTGTTTACTGCGGTAAACATTCAAAATGGCAAGTCGGGTTTTGTTACCCGGGATGCGTTTTGAAAATCATTTGCCGACTTGTAAAATCGAGATATCCCTCACGGGAGATTCGATTTTTGATCTGACAGATGTTCTGAACTTGTGAGAATGTCTAGTTTTTAATATTATTTGTTCAGATTTTTTTTATTTTTTTTAATGTCTGACAAAAATCCGAGAGTTCGGGACATGTGTCAGAGCCTAATTTGGGCCTCTGAGATTTTGGATCGACTTAGGGCTATGGTTTCTCTTTGTATGTTGCTCCAAATCCAAAACTGTAAAAAGTGAAAGTTGTGTCCAAGATGTCCTCTGTTTGCATCTGAAAGCCTGTGATTTTTAGAATAGTGTTGATACCTGCTTCAGATTTTTTTTGTTAGTCCTCTGTTTTGCTACATTTGTCTGTTTTGTTAGTTTAGGTAGGAATAGTTATATTTTTATCTGTGTTTTCGTTGATCAAATGCCAAAGTCATAAACATAAAAGTTGTTCATGTAGGTGTCATGCATAGCTCTGATTAATTTCATAAATTTCCATGGCTGTTTTATATTTTTTTGGCATTTTACATCAGATTAGGGTGATTTTTACCTCTGTCAGAACTAAATCCCTGTTTCTGAACTCACCATGGCTCAAATCCCGAGGCTGTAAAAACAAAAAATGTTCCATTTCGGGTATTTTAGCAGTCTGCAAAATATCAGAAGTTTCCATGGTGTAAATCTTGCATTATCATATTAGGCATTGCATTTGGTTCGGATCCATACGCAAAATCCACCATTTTAGGACTTTCTCTGAATTTTAGCATTTAAATCATATCATTTCGTGTTTTTTAGCATTCTAGATTGTTTATCAGAGTAAGTATATGCTTCATACCGAATTTGGTGCAATTTGGAATCCATTTGAGGTTCAGATTATCCATAATACCAAAACAGGGTCCCGCAGGACCCGGATCCAAGTGAAAAACAAGCGAAAATCGTTATTTTTGATAAATTGCAAAATATCAAATTCTGATTTTACAGCCTTAGTGTGTTTAGCAGTATGTCATCATGTCTCTTACTGCATTTCATCATCATTTAATTCAATTTGAATTTCGAAATCTCAGTTTTACCAAGTTTTCCTTCAAAAAACCCTGATTTTAAAGGTGTAACTTTAATTTTAGGGGTATTTTGGTCATTTTGACCACCAATTCCGAATTTCAAACTGTTTTCTACTGTGTTTCTTGCATTTTCATCATTTCAAAATATCAAGGAAGCATGAGAATAGGGTTTATATCCAATTAAATCCAATAATTTCATAATATTATTGGAAAATCTTGGAAAAACCCACATATTTGAGCTAACCCAATTTCAAGTTTGGCAGGAACAATAAAAAAAGGAGCTGAAGTCTGCAAATTTCTTTTATTTTCTTTATTTAAGTGATGTAATAAAGTAAATTTTGGAATAAGAGAGTTAATTTCCTGCTTAGACTAGGATGCATATCATATAGTTTAAATTTATGCAATATCCTGATTATATGATTCATGCATTTTATTTCAAAAGCACTATGGATGTTCACGAATGGCACGTGCACCAACTCTTAGGGAGTTGATGGACTCGTTGGGATCCATATTTACGGCCCTAGTCGGAATATGGACGAGACCCAGATCCGTCATCTTTCTACTAGTCACATAGAGCCTACACTCTTAGGCTATCTTAAAATGCATATCATATTTCCAAAGTTTTCAAAATCATGTGCATTAAATCAATCAAGTTCTGAACATATTCATGGCCACAGTCAGGATATGTGAAGGATTTATTTGGACTTACTGCACATTTTCCAACCAATTCCTCATAAAGTCTTTTCAAAGGGCATTCATTCACTCATGTCATTGGCATCATGAAATCATTAGTTTTCCCACGATTTTCTTAAGAAAACTTCATTCTCAAGAAATCGATTTCTCAAGAAACTCTGAGGATTTTCCAAAATCGGTTTTCCAAAGTCAAGTTTTTCCACAGTTTTCCCAGGAAAATGATATTTTCTTAAGAGATTCAAAAGAGTTTTCCAATCTTTCTCCAAGATCCAAAATCGATTTTCAAGTATTTCAAAAGGTAAAATTTCCAAGATTTCGATTCCCCAAGTTTTGAATTTCCTTCTCCAATGAGTTTTCCTATAAATCTTCTATCATTTTCCTAAGAAAACTCTCAAAGTCCAGGTTTTCTTAAGAAGTGTTTCCTCTTTTCAAAAGGTTCATCTTTTCTCAAGAATCACTTCCATTTTCCCAGGATTTTCAACCATTCATAATTTTCCCAAGTCTCTATGAACTTTCCTGAGATTTCAAATCTTTTTCATCTGAGTTTCCTGAGAAATTGACTTTCATCTTTTTCCTGAGAGAATCTTTTCAACTCCAAATATTTTCCAAGCATACATCATGTTCTCCCAAGCTGCATTTTCCCAAAACCTCATAGCACATGCCTGAATTCTCTGTGCATTTAGGATAGAACATAACTTCGATGATTTAACTAAGTCAAGCATAGTTTTGGTCCTTGGTTCGATTACCCCTGTTAAAGCCGACAGGAACGGTCGAGCCCCATCCCATGGATTTTCCCGCAATTTTCAAAAACGGAGGCGAGTATTTCAAAAGCAATTTCCAAAATCCGGTCAAGTTTGAAGCACGAAAGCGTTTTCTCTTTTTCTCTTCCGCAAGGAAGGGAAGACGGGGGAAAAATTTCGCGACGATGACAAGTTTGGCGACCGTGATGGGACCTGTCCTTGTCTGACCTAAATTATGCTTGACTTAGTTTAATTATCAAAATTATGTTCACAAAATTGTCAGCTCTTTTACTTTCAATATCATGTGAGCCTAGGAGCCTAGATTCTGACCTAGCTGACATTGATTGCATATAGCTTAGGCATGGTTTGGTAGGACCAGATTGAGAAGAAATTTTCATGCTCACATAGACTTAGGTCTAAATACAACTCTCCTCAATCTAGGATCTGAATGCAAACAATGTATGCTTCTTCAAAGATTTTCAAAAGTCTATCTCTCTAGGACTTAGAGCCATCTATTTCTTGCATGTGATCATTTTTTTCAAAACTCCCTTACCTATCATTACCCGGTCTTCACGTTGCTGGGCTCTCTTCCAGAACCCTAGTTTGGGACAGAGCCTCACAACTGGGCCAACTATTTGGGTTAACACCCCCCTACCACGTACCGCGGGCCACAGTCTGAAGTATATCGGTAGGCGCTCAAGGATGTTGGAAAACCTTACCTTAGAACCGGAGTCGAAATTCTATGCCACGTACCTCGGATTTCGATTCGGGTATATCAGCATAACTGGATTGGACAAAGATGATCTGAACTTAGAGTTAGGATTAAGGTCCTACAGCTGTTTTCAAAATGATGCATCTAGAGTCAACCTTTTAGAGAATGCTGAATGTGCATAAATGTTTGTGCAGGATGTGATTGTATGTAAGATTTTTCTCCATTCTTTATATTTCCCAATGTTTTTTTTTTAACTCATTGGGTCTTTTCAAAATATCCTTATTTTCCACAAGGTCTTTTTCTCAAACCCTGGATGATTTTCTCAAATACCCAATTTCTTTCAAAACTCCAGGCGATTTTACATTCTACCTTTCTACTGGATCTCGAATTTCTAGCTGCATTTTTATCCTGCCTGCAAAATTTTTCAAATGTTCTCACATTTCCCTAAGTCTCATTCTGAGTCTTTCTCTGTTTTCAGTTCGATGGCATCCAGTCAAGTCAATCCTATCTTTCCTGAAGGTCACATCTCCTTCAAGGTGCGACAAGGTCGTCCTGAACATCGAGCCCTTAGCACCGGAACTTTCATTCCCCGGTGGTATTATTCCTGGCTAAAGAGCTTTTCCCGAATGTTCCCGGACCATTTGAGCGAGTGCGGATTAGAGCTGGCATCAGCAGTCGGAAAGCAGACCATCAATGGCAACCTGATCCATGCAATGGCGGAGAGATGGAATCCTCGAACGTGTACCTTCTGGTTCCCATGGGGAGAGATGACCGTTTTGATGGATGAATTTTCAGAAATCATGGGGTTACCAGAACCAGCCGGTCAACCAGGAGACCCATTAGAGCATCAATTCCTTATCAATGTCAAGGGTTTGGACCCCCGAGACTCCTTAGCTCGTATGACAGGCCGCTGATCTTTGCCCCTGATCCAGTTGGAAGGAAATGAATATGTTGACCTACTTGAGTTGTACCGCCAGTACGGAACCTTCATGGAAGACAGTTCGCTATCAAGGACAGCTAAAGAAAGGATTCAGAATGCAATGGTTCTATGCACTGTAGGATTATCCCTCTTCCCAGATGGACAAAACTACATGGACATCAGAATCATCTAGCTTATGAGAAGATGGGGAAATCGGCAAACCAATCGCCTCTCTATAGCCATGGCAGCGCTCGCCTTCCTATATCGAGGTCTGACTCGATTCTCACTTGGAGAGTCCATTTTAGTTGAAGGATGCATCTACGCACTTCAGTCCTGGTTTTTCCAACACGTTCCAGCCCGAGCAAGCTCTTTTAGATACAATGGACAAAAACTCCTTTCAGTGGCGCAATACCAGTCTATGATCAACAACATTCAAGAGGATGGCGTAGTCTGGGACTATTTTGATCGGCAACTGTCTCCTCCCCGATATACGTACGCTTATGGCAAGTGATTCAAGTTGCTGGGACCTTTCTTCTGCACTTATTACCAACCAGAGAGATGTGTTCGGCAGTTCTCTCAAAGGCAGCAGTACGTTGAAGCCCGCTTGTTATCAGGAGTTATGGCAGAATTTGATCTCACCTCCGCGCAATGGTCCGGGGCATATCACTCTGCCCGCTACGGCTGGGATTCCTTTGTCTCTCTTAAAATCTTTCCAGGTCCTAGAGTGTCTGCCGACTATCGTGAATGGTGGCAAATTGTTTGTCCCCCACCTCTTTGTCAAGATCAATAAAATCTTATTCTTCTCATTTTAATAAAATTCTCTTTCTTTCTATTGTGGTTTGACGACCTCGCCTAGGTAACAAGGCATGTTTTCGTTGTTTATTTCTTTTGCAGAAGGAATGACAACACAATTGTCGTGATTCCCACGACGACTCAGTCCCTAGTAATGGGACATCTTTTCCAAATTGTCTACCATATTTTCAGCAAATATTTCTTCCAAAAGCTAATTCCTTCATAATCTAATCAGGTCTTTGCCCTGCAGAGAGCATCCATACCATTTGATGGTTGAGACAAGATCAGGCAAAAGAACCACAGCATCCCAGTACTCGTCAGCCTCGGAAGAAGAAATGGGTTCCCCTCGATCCGAGAAGAGTCAAGAGCAGCAACAAGAAGACGACGGCATAGACCCTCAAATGTATGCCATGTTCAGAAAAATGATGAACAAAATGATGAATGAGCAGTCCGGGACCAGCTTAGAAAGAAATCCATTCAGAGAAAGGTTCCATGGTCGCAGAGGTAAGAAGGCTCCCAAGAAACAGATCCAACCAGAAGAGATTTCAGATGAATCAGATTCCACTGAAAACACAGATGAAGAATATGAGGTACCTCCGTCATTTCAGAAGCGCGGCCAAAGTAAAAGCCGCAGATCAAAGAGCAGAGATAAAGAAGAGCCTTTGCAAGCGCAGTTTAAAGAAATGGCCCGAGTTGTCAAGGATCTGCAAGCCCGCGACAAGGGCAAGAAAGTCTTCACCAGTGAGGACTTCTATGACGGCTTAGAAGGGGATGATGATCTGGAGAATCTCCCTCGTAAATTCATCAAGTTCGATGGTTCTGGCGACCCAAAAGCACATCTCGCCACGTTCTTTGCTGAATGCTCTCGGTTCAAAAGGGATAACTGAGCATTGTTTCTATGCTTCCCCCGCAGCTTGGAAGGAGTTGCAACCAAGTGGTATGCTGAGCATATCAACCCCATCGAGCTCAAGGAGTTCGACAAAGTTGTGAATCTCTTTATTGAACGCTTCTTGTTCAACACAGAAGCACTGCCTACACTAAGTCATCTCTGCAATTTAAGGCAGAATGAGAATGAAAAAGCACGGGACTTCATTCACAGATGGAGATCAGCCTGTAATAAGATGAGAGATCCTATCTCGGAAAGGCATGCATTGTCCTTAATCCTCAACAATTTCTCGCAGCCGTTAAGAGGATTAATCTCCACAGCGCCGTCCAGGACCTTCATTGAGCTGACTGAACGAGCCGAATGGCTCGAGCTGAGTGTGGAAAATGGAGTCTATGAAGGCTTCACCTTTTCCAAGAACAACTCCCATGGTGAGCAGAAGAAGAAAGCTCACTTCATTTATTCTGCCAGCAACAACAACAAAAGCCAAAATCGATACAAAGGGCAGAAGAAAGATTACTGCTATGGCACAGGCAGTTCGAACAACAAGGATCAGAAAGCAAAGCCTGCTCCTCAGTACAACAAGCCTCCTCAGCAGGATCAAGGGTCGAAGCTGCGTGAGAAGACCAAACATGAAGGATGGAGCTACGACAGAAAATTTACTCCTCTTGACCAATCACTCGAGGACGTGTTCGAGTACATGCTATCAAAAGAGATGGTCAAATTGCCCAGATTGGCCGATCCCCCTGTGCCCATGGGGAAATGGAAAGATCAGTTCTGCAAGTTCCACAGCACAGTGGGACACAACACCGAGAACTACTCCCTTTCTGTCTATCTCATCATTTTATAATTCAGTGCCATTTTATGCATGGTTCTCTTCAAATGATTGCTTGTCTTACTGTAGGCCGATTTATCTGAACCAGATTTCTTATCCAAAATTTCAGAATGATTTCTCGGACAATCAAGAAGCTCGTTCTCAATCCCAAGGCCTTTCAGAAGTCGACAGCAATTCACAGAATCAAAGCAAGCACCGGAAATGATAAGGTTGCAAAGCAGTCAGATGATTGTGCAGAACACGATCAGTCTCTTCAGGAATTACCGGAGTTCACCGCAGTTCAGAAGCAGGACGAACCATCTCCTCTAGTACAAGATCCAACTGAAGGTGTCAATATCGGTTCAAAGGAAGATCCAAAAATTCTCCAGATCGGAACCAGTCTGAGTTCAGAAGAAAAGAAAAGGCTTACAGATTTTCTCAAGCAGCATGAAGAAGTGTTCGCATGGACATATGAAGACATGCCAGGCTTAGACCCCAAATTAGTCGAACACCGTCTTGTCTTAAAGCCGGATGCTAAGCCAGTCAAGCAGAAGCTGAGAAAAATGGATCCCAGAATAGAACAACAAGTCAAGGAAGGACTTGAAGATCTGCTCAAAGCAGGATTTATTCGAGCTATTGACTACCCAGATTGGTTAGCCAATATCGTCGTTGTCCCAAAGAAAAACGGCAAAGTAAGGATTTGCATAGACTTCAGAGACCTCAATAAGGCAACTCCGAAGGATGACTATCCACTTCCAAGCATCGATCTTCTAGTCGATAGCATGGCAGGACATGCCATGTTCTCTTTCATGGACGGATATTCCGGCTACAATCAGATTAAGTTGGCCGCCCGCGACCAATCAAAAACTTCCTTTACTACGCCTTGGGGCACTTTCTGCTATACGGTTATGCCTTTTGGGCTCAAGAATGTTGGAGCAACGTATCAACGGGCAATGGCTGTCATCTTCCACGATCAGATGCGCAAAATCATGGATGCGTATGTTGATGATATTCTCGTGAAATCTAAAGAGGAAGAAGATCACCTCGAAGCACTTGATCAAGTCTTTAAAAGACTTATTCTTTACAAGTTAAGGCTTAACCCGCAAAAGTGTGTCTTTGGAGTCGAATCAGGCAAACTAGTGGGTTTTCTGGTAAGCAAAAAGGGAATTGAAGTTGACCCGGCCAAAGCAAAGGCTATCATTGATATGCCACCCCCGAAGAATCTCAAAGAACTACGTAGCCTTCAAGGACGTATGCAGTCAATCCGGCGATTCATTTCCAATTTGGCGATGAGATGTAAGCCCTTCAACCACTTAGTCAGAAAAGGAGTGAAGTTCGAATGGGGGCCAGAATGCCAGCAATCGTCCGATCGAATCAAGAAGTATCTTCTTAATCCTCCCATCCTGAAGCCACCAGAATTGAGAAAACCCCTTTTATTATACATCTCAGTTAATCAAGTCGCATGCGGTGGATTCTTGGCGCAATACAAAGAAGGCAGCCTGATAGAGCATGCCATCTATTATGTGAGTAAGAATTTCATAGATTATGAAAAGAGATACTCTCAAATAGAGAAGACCTGCCTAGCTCTGGTATGGATGTGCCAGAAGCTAAGACACTACCTGCTGGCATCTGAAGTCAAAATCTTGTCTAAACTCAATCCCCTCAAGTATATTTTAGAGCAGCCTTTCCTCAGCGGACGAGTCGCAAAATGGCAAGTCTTACTGATGCAGTATGACTTAGAATATGTCTCGCAGCAATCAATCAAAGGCCAAGCAATTGCAGATCAATTGGCGGATTTTCCTCTGGCCGAAGAAGTGAAAGCCGAAGATGACTTCCCTGATGAGCAAATTTGCAATATCCAGCAATTTCCAGTCTGGCATTTATTTTTCGATGGTTCTAAGAATATGGACGGAATAGGCATTGGAATCCTATTAATCACTCCAGAAAAGGAGATGATTCCATTTTCTCTCAAGCTAGACTTTCAATGCACTCACAATATGGCTGAATACGAAGCCCTGATTCGAGGTCTAAAAATTCTACTAGACTTCAATGTCAAGAGAGTACATGCCTACGGTGACTCATTACTTGTTGTCAATCAAGTTCGAGCCGAATGGCAAGTCAAAGATCAGAAGTTATTTCCCTATCAGAAAATTGTTTCAGCTCTCGTCAGCAAGTTCGAAGAATTTCAGTTATTCCACATCAAGAGAGATTTTAATCAAGTGGCCGATAGCCTAGCCAGTTTAGGCTCCATTATGGCATTCAAGAATGAAGAATCTTGTCGCTCTTTTGAAATTGGCAGACTTGACCAACCTGCTTTCATTCCAGCGGAACAGGTAAACCAAGCTGAGCAAAAGAAGAAGCCTTGGTATTACAACATCAAAACTTTCATAGAAACTGGCGAATTTCCTCCAGAACTCTCAAAGAAAGAGCAACGAGCAATCCAGCGTATGTCTACTCGATATTTCATTTTGGCCAATGTCCTCTATCGTCGTGGATTCAGTTCAGAGTATTCCAGATGTTTAGATGAAGACAAAGCCAAAGAAGTCGTAAGAGAAGCACACGAAGGCATCTGTGGTGGCCACGTCGGCTACCAAACCCTTGTCAAGCAAATCATAAGAGCAGGGTACTATTGGAAGACTATGCAACAAGACTGTTATCATTATGTGAAGAAGTGTGTACAATGTCAGATACATGCACCTTCCATCCATGCTCCAGCAACTTATTTACAGTCTGTTGTTTCTCCATGGCTGTTCTCCATGTGGGCCTTTGATGTCGTAGGTCCCATCACTCCTTCAGCTTCAAATGGCCACAAATATTTCCTTGCCGCAACAAAATACTTCACCAAGTGGGTAGAAGCCATCAGTCTCCGCACAGTAGAAGGCCGACACGTGGTCTCTTTTATTCACAAGAACATCCTTTGGCGTTTCGGTATCCCGCATGACATTGTGTCAGACAATGGCAGTCATTTCAAGAATGAAAGGATGAAGACATTCTGCCTAAAATTTAAGATCTATCACCATTTTTTCGCTCCATATTATCCTCAAGGGAATGGTCAGGCAGAAGCCACCAACAAGATTTTAATTCGTATCTTGGAGCGAACTGTGGAAACAGGCCGTGACTGGCATGAGAAGATCCACGATGCACTATGGGCCTATCGGACCACCATTCGTACACCAACCAATGCTACCCCATCTGAATTGGTCTACGGAACAGAAGTAGTATTGCCGCTTGTAAACACCCCAAATTTTCACTCACCTCCCCAACATTTCCACCTAGCATCAACATCCAGCCTTTGAAATCGCTGGAGGGCAAAATGGTCATTTTATGAGCCCGGACCTTGCAAAAGTCCAAATTTCATCTGAAACTCTCAATTTTTCTCTATTTTTATCTCAGATGTTCAAGATTTTACTCCTGACAGGAGACAGACATCTCCAGAGTCTTGGTTCAAGATTGCATTTCATAAGACATGACATTGCATATCATTGCATGAGCATTTCAAATCACTGCACTACACAGCATGTCATTTCGAGGTCCAGAACTCTTGATTTCAAAATTTTCAATCCAGATTAGAATTTCAACTCTTTTCAAAATTGATTTCAAAATCCTGGGTCTTCAAAATTATCAATTCTTCCCATTTTACCCCCAGGACTCTGAATGTCAAAATATTTTCTCAGGAAGACGATCTGGATAGTTTTTAATGTGGATTTCAGTCACTTCACCTCATATTTTGCCATTTTTGACAATTTCAAATATCTTTCTTTTACAAAATCGCCCTACAAGGGCCAACTCTTTCCAAAATTCCTGTTTTTCCCATTAGTCCAAGTTTTATGAAAATTCCAAAAAGAAGTTGTGGTTTTATCCTTATTTCAATAAAGAAGCAATGTGGGACCCACACTGAGGTTGTGTCACACAAGCTTTTCTTTTGAAAAAATTGAATTTTAAAAAAACCCAAAAATATAGGAGCCTTGTCCCCTGGATTGGTGCCACTTGTCTTTTCTCTCTCCTCCCATTTCCATGCCAAGTGTTAGTGTGGGGCTACCCTAAGAAGCCGCCACATGTCATCCCATTTATCTGCCATGTGTTAGGTGCCATGTGTCATTCCAAGATTACCAGGAGATGCCAAGTGTCATAGGTTGTCCTGTCTAGAAAAAGTGGAGCTTGTCTCCTCTGAGGTGGCGCCTCTTAAAGTGTGTCTCCTGCAGGGGACACGTGTCAACCCCTCCCTCCTTCTAGAAAAGTAGCCTGACACATGTCTCTCCCTACTTTTCTCAAAAAAGTAGGAGACATGTGTCACTCCTAAATTCCTACAGAAAAGGTAGGCTTGTCTCCTCTGAGGTGGCGCCATCTGGAGTGTGTCTCCTGCAGAGGACACGTGGCAAGCTCTCATTTCCTCAGAAAAAGTAGACGCCATGTGTCGTTTTCTGCTTTCTTCAGAAAAACTAGAATTCAAAAGTTCAAATCTCCTCATAGGTGGCGCAGATCCTGAACTTCAACTTTTCCATGTTGACTGAGATGCCGCCACATGGCCTGGCCTTCCTTCTCTACCCTCTGCCACGTGTCATCTTCTGCTTCTTTCAGAAAAAGCAGATGACACATGTCTCCTCCTAACTCCTTCAGAAAAAGTAGAGGACACATGTCTTCTCCCTACTTTTCTCAGAAAAGTAGGAGACACATGTCACTCCCTGCTTTTCTCAGAAAAATCAAGTGACACATGTCACCCTCTGCTCTTCTCAGAAAAAGCAAGGGACACGTGTTTCTCTCTGCTTTCTTCAGAAAAAGCAAGTGACACATGTCACCTTCTGCCTCCTTCAGAAAAAGCTAGAATTCAAATATTCAAACTCCAGGCTAGGTGGTGCAAATCCTGAACTTCACCTTTTCTATTTTGTGTGAGATGGTGCCACGTGTCCCTTTCCCTCCTTTTCCTCCCTCTTGCCACATGGCATTGTAGGAGCCACCCTGAGGTGGCGCCACATGTCCCTTCCCCTCTTTTCCTCCCTATTGCCACATGGCATTGTAGGAGCCACCCTGAGGTGGCGCCACATGTCCATCCTCCATTCCTTCAGGGCCGACCTCCATTTGAAATTCGAATTCTCCTCTGAGGTGGCGCCATTTGAAGAACCTCTCCAGCAGGCTGACACTTGGAACCGTCCTGGACTGCCACATGTCCAGATCTCCTCTCACCAGAAAAAGCAAAATTCAAATTCCTCTGAGGTGGCGCCTTCTGAGCCCACTGCTCTGACCTTCTGACATGTGTCAAACACCTTTTGAGGTGGCACCATTCCAGGACTCCACTTGGCTCCATTTTTTTATTTTTCATAAAGGTAGCCCACCATGAGGTGGCGCCACCTGAGGACTCCCTACAAAAGGTGAGTTTGAATTTCAAATTCCAAGAGAACACCCTCTGAGGTGGCGCCTTCTGGGAGTTCCCTGCAGAGAGAATCAAGCAAACTTTTGAAAAATTCCAAATTCCCCCTGCTGAGGTGTCTCACCCACAAAATTTCCATTTTTTTTATTTTTCTCAAAAATAAAAATAGCACCATGAGGTGGCGCCACCTGAGGGCTCCCTGCAAAAGCCAAATTCGAATTTCAAACCCCCAGATGGCACCCTCTGAGATGGCGCCACATGGAGGGCTCAGATTGAGCCTGTTTGAATTTCAAATTTCTTTAGAAAATTTATAAAAATAAGGCTCCACGCCCAAGAGAAGGATCCTTTTTTTTGGAGACCATTTTTGTGAACTGGAGAATTCGACCTAGCCTTCCTAACATCTGATTTTGAACCTTGGAAATCGTGCCCCCTTTGGCTCATTGGAGAAGGTGAAGAAAAGCTCGTGCAGTGGCCAATTCGATTCAAGCGGAGGCCAATTTGGGTGAACCATCCGAAGCCCGGAGAGAAGGACGAAGGAAGCTCGGGATAGCCCTCCCTTTCAAGAGATTCTACGCTGCGTAACGAAGCAAGGTGCACTTCTTTTCCCCTTGATTTGATGCCATGATTCGATTCGGGAGTCGTTTGAAGAAAGAGCTCATCCGAGAGATGGATTGAGCTATTCTCATAAAACGACATATATAAAATGTTTCATTATGCTTCCTTGATGATTTTTAACATTCATGTAGTTAGCTAGGTTTAATTTGCATTTTATTTCATTCTTTTAGCATATTTCATGAATTAATTAGGATTAATTTAGCATTTATTTCAATTCTGCTTATTTTCAGTAGGTCTCTGTTTTTGTCAGTCAGTCCACACGTCATTTCATGCATTTATTTTTTATTCAAAATCCCAAAAAAATCAAGGAATGCGCCCTTAGGTGTCCCTAAAATTTTGCCAAAAATTCGGAGGCATTTGAATTTGTTTACTGCGGTAAACATTCAAAAAGGCAAGTCGGGTTTTGTTACCCGGGATGCTTTTTGAAAATCATCTGCCGACTTGGAAAATCGAGATATCCCTCATGGGAGATCCAATTTTCGATCCGAAAGATGTTATGAACTCGTACGAATGTCTAGTTTTTAATATGATTTTTTCAGATTTTTCAAATTTTTTTTAATGTCTGAAAAAAATCCGAGAGTTCGGGACACGTGTCAGAGCCTAATTTGGGCTTATGAGATCTTGGATCGACTTAGGGCTATGGTTTCTCTTTCTGTGTTGCTCTAAATCCAAAACTGTAAAAAATGAAAGTTGTGTCTGAGATGTCCTCTGTTTGCATATGAAAGCCTGCGATTTTTAGAATAGTCTTCATACCTGCCTCGGATTTTGTTTTGTCAGTCTCCTGTTTTGCTACATTTGTCTGTTCTGTTAGTTTAGGCAGGAATAGTTATATTTTTATCCATGTTTATGTTGATCAAATGCCAAAGTCATGAACATGAAAGTTGTTTAGGTAGGTGTCCTGCATATCTCTGATTAATTTCATAAATTTACATGGCTGTTTTATATTTTTTTGGCATTTTACATCCGATTAGGGTGATTTTTACATCTGTCAGAACTAAATCTCTGTTATTGAACTCACCATGGCTCAAATCCCGAGGCTGTAAAAACCAAAAATGTTTAATTTCGGGTCTTTTAGCAGTCTGAAAAATATCAGAAGTTTCCATGGTGTAAATCTTGCATTATCATATTAGGCATTGCATTTGGTTCAGATACATAGGCAAAATCCACCATTTTAGGACTTTCTCTGAATTTTAGCATTTAACTCATATCATTTCGTGTTTTTTAGCATTCTAGATTGTTTATCAGAGTAAGTAGATGCTTCATACCGAATTTGGTACAATTTGGAATCCATTTGAGGTTCGGATTAGCCATAATACCAAAACAGGGTCCCGCAGGACCCGGATCCAAGTGAAAAACAAGCGAAATTCGTTATTTTGGATAAATTGCAAAATGCCAAATTCTGATTTTACAGTCCTAATGAGTTTAGCAGCATGTCATCATGCCTCTTACTGCATTTCATCATCATTTGATTCAATTTGAATTTCAAAATCTCAATTTTACCAAGTTTTCCTTCAAAAAACCCTGATTTTAAAGGTGTAACTTTAATTTTAGGGGTATTTTGGTCATTTTGACCACCAATTCCGAATTTCAAACTGTTTTCTACTGAATTTCTTGCATTTTCATCATTTCAAAATATCAAGGAAGCATGAGAATAGGGTTTATATCCAATTAAATCCAATAATTTCATAATATTATTGGAAAATCTTGAAAAAAACCCACATATTTGAGCTAACCTTATTTCAAGTTTGGCAGGGACATTCAAATGAAGGAGATGAAGTCTGCAATTTCTTTTATTTCATTTATTTAGTGATGTAATAATGTAAATTTTGGAATAAGAGAGTTAATTTCCTGCTTAGTCTAGGATGCATATCATATAGTTTGAATTTATGCAAATATCCTGCTTATGTGATGCATACATCTTATTTCAAAGGCACTATGGATGTTCACGAATGGCACGTGCACCAACTCTTAGGGAGTTGATGGACTCGGTGGGATCCATATTTACGGCCCTAGTCGGAATATGGACGAGACCCAGATCCATCATCTTTCTACTAGTCACATAGAGCCTACACTCTTAGGCTATCTTAAAATGCACATCATATTTCCAAAGTTTTCAAAATCATGTGCATTAAATCAATTAAGTTCTGAACATATTCATGGCCACAGTCAGGATATGTGAAGGATTTATTTGGACTTAATGCACATTTTTTCAATCAATTCCTCAGAAAATCTTTTCAAAGTGCATTCATTTCATTCATATCATTTGCATCATGAAATCATTAGTTTTCCCACGATTTTCTTAAGAAAACTTCATTCTCAAGAAATCGATTTCTCAAGAAACTCTGAGGATTTTCCAAAATCGATTTTCCAAAGTCAAGTTTTTCCACAGTTTTCCCTGGAAAATGTTATTTTCTTAAGAGCTTCAAAAGAATTTTCCAATCTTTCTCAAAGTCAAAATCGATTTCCAAGTATTTCAAGGTTAAGATTCTCAGGTTTTCAACTTCCCAAGTTTCAATTTTCCTTTTCCACAAGGGATTTCCAATGAATTTCCATCATTTTCCTAAGAAAACTCTCAAAGTCCAAGTTTTCCTAAGAAGTGTTTTCCTTCTCAAATGTTCACACTTTTCCTAAGAATTACTTACATTTTCTCAAGACTTCCAATCATTCATGATTTTCCCTTTATAAACTTTCTCGAGATTTCAAGTCTTTTCATCAGAGTTTTTTGAGAAGTCAATTTCCACCTTTTTCCTGAGAAATGTTTTCAACTCCAAAGTTTTCCCAAGCATACATCATGTTTTCAACTTACATCTTTCAAATCTCATAGCACATGCCTGAATTCTCTATGCATATAGGATAAAACATAATTTCGATGATTTAATTAAGTCAAGTACAATTTTGGTCCTTGGTTCGATTACCCCTGTTAAAGGCGGCAGGAACGGTCGAACCTCGTACCGACAGGTCGAGCCCCATCCCATGGATTTTCCCGCAATTTTAAAAAACGGAGGCGAGTATTTCAAAAACATTTTCCAAAATCCGGTCAAGTTTGAAACGCGAAATCCTTTTTCCTTTCTCTCTTCCGCAAGGAAGGGAAGACGGGGGAAAAATTTCGCGACGATAACAGGTTTGGCGACCGTGATGGGACCTGTCCTTGTCTGACCTAAATTATGCTTGACTTAGTTCAATTATCAAAATTATGTTCATAAAATGTCAGCTCTTTTACTTTCAATATCATGTGAGCCCAGGAGCCTAGATTCTGACCCAACTGACATTGAATGCATATAGTTAGGCATGGTTTGGTAGGACCATATTGAGGAGAAATTTTCATGCTCACATAGACTTAGGTCTAAATACAACTCTCCTCAATTTAGGATCTGAATGCAAACAATGTATGCTTCTTCAAAGATTTTCAAAAGTCTATCTCTCTAGGATTTAGAGCCCTCTATTTCTTGCATGTGATCATTTTTCAAAACCCTCAATTACCTATCATTACCCGGTCTTCACGTTGCTGGCTCTCTTCCAGAACCATAGTTCGGGACAGAGCCTCACAACTGGGCCAACTATGTGGGTTAACACCCCCCTACCACGTACCGCGGGCCACAGTCCGAAGTATATCGGTAGGCGCTCAAGGATGTTGGAAAACCTTACCTTAGAACCGGAGTTGAAATTCTATGCCACGTACCTCGGATTACGATTCGAGTATATCGGCATAACTAGATTGGACAAAGATGATCTGAACTTAGAGTTAGGATTAAGGTCCTACAGCTGTTTTCAAAATGATGCATCTAGAGTCAGCCTTTTAGGGAGTGCTGAATGTGCATAAATGTTTGTGCAGGATGTGATTGTATGATTTTCTCAATTCTTTATATTTCCCAATGTTTTTTTAACTCATTAGGTCTTTTTCAAAATATCCTTATTTTCCACAAGATCTTTGTCTCAAACCCTGGATGATTTTTTTCAAATATTCCATTTCTTTCAAAACTCCAGGCGATTTTACATTCTACCTTTCTACTGGATCTCAAATTTCTAGTTGCATTTTATCCTGCCTGCAAAATTTGTCAAAAAATTTCCCACATTTTCCTAAGTCTTATTCTGAGTCTTTCTCTGTTTTCAGTTCGATGGCATCCAGTCAAGTCGATCCTATCTTTCCTGAAGGTCACATCTCCTTCGAGGTGCGACAAGGTCGTCCTGAACATCGAGCCCTTAGCACCGGAACTTTCATTCCCCGGTGGTATTATTCCTGGCTAAAGAGCTTTTCCCGAATGTTCTTGGACCATTTGAGCGAGTGCGGATTAGAACTGGCGTCAGCCGTCGGAAAGCAGACCATCATTGGCAACCTGATCCATGCAATGGCGGAGCGATGGAATCATCGAACGTGTACCTTCTGGTTCCCATGGGGAGAAATGACCGTTTTAATGGATGAATTTTCAAAAATCATGGGGTTGCCAGAACCAGCCGGTCAACCAGGAGACCCCTTAGAGCATCAATTCCTTATCAATGTCAAGGGTTTGGACCCCCGAGACTCCTTAGCTCGTATGACAGGCCGCCGATCTTGGCCGCTGATCCAGTTAAAAGGAGATGAATATGTTGACCTACTTGAGTTGTACCGCCAGTACGGGACCTTCGTCGAAGTCAGCTCGCTTTCAAGAACAGCCAAAGAAAAGATTCAGAATGCAATGGTTCTATGCACTGTAGGACTGTCCCTTTTCCCAGATGGACAGAACTACATGGACATCAGGATAATCCAACTTATGAGAAGATGGGGAAGTCGGCAAACCAATCGCCTCTCCATAGCCATGGCAGCGCTCGCCTTCTTATATCGTGGTTTGACCCGATTCTCACTTGGAGAGTCCATTTTAGTTGAAGGATGCATCTACGCACTTCAGTCCTGGTTCTTCCAACATGTTCCATCTCGAGTAAGCTCTTTCAGATACAATGGTCAAGAACTCCTTCCAGTGTCGCAGTACCGATTCATGATCAACAACATTCAAGAAGATGACATTGTTTGGGACTATTTTGATCGGCAAATATCTCCTCCCAGATATACCTACGCTTATGACAAGCGGTTCAAGTTGCTAGGACCATTCTTCTGCACTTATTACCAACCAGAGAGATGTGTTTGGCAGTTCTCTCAAAGGCAGCAGTACGTTGAAGCCCGACTGTTATCAGGAGTTATGGCAGAGTTTGATCTCACTTCCGCACAATGGTCCGGAGCATATCACTCTGCCCGCTACGGCTGGGATTCCTTTGTCTCTCTTAAAATCTTTCCAGGTCCTAGAGTGTCTGCCGACTATCGTGAATGGTGGCAAATTGTTTGTCCCCCAACTCTTTGTCAAGATCAATAAAATCTTATTCTTCTCATTTTAATAAAATTCTCTTTCCTTCCATTGTGGTTTGACGACCTCGCCTAGGTAACAAGGCATATTTTTGTTGTTTATTTCTTTTGCAGAAGGAATGGCAACACAATTGTCGTGATTCCCACGACGACTCAGTCCCTAGTAATGGGACATCTTTTCCAAATTGTCTACCATATTTTCAGCAAATATTTCTTCCAAAAGCTAATTCCTTCAAAATCTAATCAGGTCTTTGCCCTGCAGAGAGCATCCATACCATTTGATGGTTGAGACAAGATCAGGCAAAAGAACCACGACATCCCAGTACTCGTCAGCCTCGGAAGAAGAGATGAGTTCCCCTCGATCTGAGAAGAGTCGAGAGCAGCAGCAAGAAGACGATGGCATAGACCCTCAAATGTATGCCATGTTCAGAAAAATGATGAACAAAATGATGAATGAGCAGCCCAGGACCAGCTCAGAAAGGAATTCATTCAGAGAAAAGTTCCATGGTCGCAGGGGTAAGAAGGCTCCCAAGAAACAGATCCAACCAGAAGAGATTTCAGATGAATCAGATTCCACTGAAAACACAGATGAAGAATATGAGGTGCCTCCGGCATTTCAGAAGCGGGGCCAAAGTAAAAGCCGCAGATCAAAGAGCAGAGATAAAGAAGAGCCTTTGCAAGCGCAGTTTAAAGAAATGGCCCGAGTTGTCAAAGATCTGCAAGCCCGCGACAAGGGCAAGAAAGTCTTCACCAGTGAGGACTTCTATGACGGCTTAGAAGGGGATGATGATCTGGAGAATCTCCCTCGTAAATTCATCAAGTTCGATGGTTCTGGCGACCCAAAAGCACATCTCGCCACGTTCTTTGCTGAATGCTCTCGGTTCAAAAGGGATAACTGAGCATTGTTTCTATGCTTCCCCCGCAGCTTGGAAGGAGTTGCAACCAAGTGGTATGCTGAGCATATCAACCCCATCGAGCTCAAGGAGTTCGACAAAGTTGTGAATCTCTTTATTGAACGCTTCTTGTTCAACACGGAGGCGCTTCCTACACTGAGTCATCTCTGCAATTTAAGGCAGAATGAGAATGAAAAAGCACGGGACTTTATTCACAGATGGAGATCAGCCTGTAATAAGATGAGAGATCCTATCTCGGAAAGGCATGCATTGTCCTTAATCCTCAACAATTTCTCGCAGCCGTTAAGAGGATTAATCTCCACAGCGCCGTCCAGGACCTTCATCGAGCTGACTGAACGAGCCGAATGGCTCGAGCTGAGTGTGGAAAATAGAGTCTATGAAGGCTTCACCTTTTCCAAGAACAACTCCCATGGTGAGCAGAAGAAGAAAACTCACTTCACTTATTCTGCCAGCAACAACAACAAAGGCCAAAATCGATACAAAGGGCAGAAGAAAGATTACTGCTACGGCACAGGCAGTTCAAACAACAAGGATCAGAAAGCAAAGCCTGCTCCTCAGTACAGCAAGCCTCCTCAGCAGGATCAAGGGTCGAAACTGCGTGAGAAGACCAAACATGAAGGATGGAGTTACGACAGAAAATTTACTCCTCTTGACCAATCACTCGAGGACGTGCTCGAGTACATGCTATCAAAAGAGATGGTCAAATTGCCTAGATTGGCCGATCCCCCTGTTCCCATGGGGAAATGGAAAGATCAGTTCTGCAAGTTCCACAGGACAGTGGGACACAACACTGAGAACTGCTTTGTTCTCAAAAATATCGTGCAAGATCTCATTGAAAAGAATCTATTGGTAGAAGGAGAAGAAGAAGAGAAAATGGACATTCTCAATCACCCCTTCCCTTCGCACACCACAGCAGTAGTGTCTGCACAACCATTTCTACCGCATGAACATATCAAGTCATGTTTTGCGCAAGATCTCCAAGTTCAGCATCAAGTGACGGTGCTACGACAAGCAGCTCCAGATTCCAAGAAGATGGACTTAATTTCAGCATTCGATAAAATGAAAGTTTCTGAAGCACCTGTGAAGTCAGTCCCCAAATCAAAAGGAACTCCTGACTTCTTCAAGCAAATCGTTAGACCCAGGCTGGAGAATTCAAGTCAGAAGCCTCTGATCGCTTTATCCAATGTCTCCATCCTTGACTTGGCCAAGAATTCTAGCAAGCACCGACAAGTACTGGATGATTTACTCAGGAAAATCAAAGTTAAGCCCAGTACCACTCCAGAAGACATGGCACAAGTTGTGAACTCTGCCATGACCAATGCACCAATCACTTTTTCGGATGAGGACCTTCCAAAGCCTCATTCCTTTCATAATAATGCTCTTTACATTGTCGTTCGAGTCAGAGGAATGACAGTACCGTACGTGCTGGTCGATGGAGGCAGTAGCCTCAATATTTGCCCTGAAATGACCGCAAAAGCATTAGGGATCAAGGATGAAGAATATATTCTGGATCCCATCACTATCTATGGGTTTGAAAATCATGGTCAAACGGCCAAGGGCAAGATATTCCTGGAGGTGTTCATCAATTATTCAGTGCATTCAGTGCTTTTCCACGTGGTTAATGTACCACCAACCTACAACTTGCTGCTCGGAAGGACATGAATTCACAATGCTAATGCAGTGCCTTCCACCCTACATCAATGTGTGAAGTGGTCAAAAGGTGGAATGATTACCACAATACTGGGAGTAGACCCAGAAGAAAGGCTCCCGCAGCCCATGATTCCCTGGCCATTATTCAATGCAGATATTCCCAGCATCAGGGAAAGCGAAGAGATCAATCTCGGAGAAAATCGAGAAATACTCCAGGCATCCTCAGAACTATCTCCGCACACAGTAGCCACAATCCGATGGAAAGGTCCTCAATTCTTCAAGGTTGGAGGTCGAATCGACTACAGCACCATTAAGGATCATCCCTTGTTTCCTCAATTCATGAAGTCAAAAAAGGGATTTGATTTACTCCTGAAGCATGGCTATCAACCCTTCAAGGGACTCGGCAAGAACGAAGATGGCCGCATCGAGCCAATGATCCAGAAACATCGCCCCCATAGAGCAGAACTAAGATTTGCCGGAGGAAGCTCGTCAAATAAGACTGTTTTTGTCAAAGGGGCACAATGAAGGCCATTTGTTATTTTCTTTCTATTCTTTTCCAAATAAATGTCTCATTTTACCAATGTCATTGATCAATTCAATCAATAAAATTCCAAGTTTCTTTGTCTATCCGGATGCCATCTACTCCCTTTCTGTCTGTCTCATCATTTTATAATTCAATGCCATTTTATGCATGGTTCTCTTCAAATGATTGTTTGTCTTACTATAGGCCGATTTGTCTGAACCAGATTTCTTCTCCAAAATTTCAGAATGACTTCTCGGACAATCAAGAAGCACGTTCTCAATCCCGAGGCCTTTCAGAAGTCGACAACAATTCACAGAATCAAAGCAAGCACCGGAAACGATAAGATTGCAAAGAAGTCAGATGATTGTGCAGAATATGATCAGTCTCTTCAGGAATTACCAGAGTTCGCCGCTGTTCAGAAGCAAGATGAACCATCTCCTCTAGTACAAGATCCAACTGAAGGTGTCAATATCGGTTCAGAGGAAGATCCCAAAATTCTCCAGATCGAAACCAGTCTGAGTTCGGAAGAAAAGAAAAGGCTTACAGATTTTCTCAAGCGGCATGAAGAAGTGTTCGCATGGACATATGAAGACATGCCAGGCTTAGACCCCAAATTAGTCGAACACCGTCTTGTCTTAAAGCCGGATGCTAAGCCAGTCAAGCAGAAGTTGAGAAAAATGGATCCCAGAATAGAACAGCAAGTCAAGGAAGGACTTGAAGATCTGCTCAAAGCAGGATTTATTCGAGCTATTGACTACCCAGATTGGTTAGCCAATATCGTCGTTGTCCCAAAGAAAAGTGGCAAAGTAAGGATTTGCATAGACTTCAGAGACCTCAATAAGGCAACTCCGAAGGATGACTATCCACTTCCAAGCATCGATCTTCTAGTCGATAGCACGGCAGGACATGCCATGTTCTCCTTCATGGACGGATATTCCGGCTACAATCAGATTAAGTTGGCCGCCCGCGACCAATCAAAAACTTCCTTTACTATGCCTTGGGGCACTTTTTGCTATACAGTTATGCCTTTTGGGCTCAAGAATGCTCGAGCAACGTATCAACGGGCAATGGCTGTCATCTTTCACGATCAGATGCGCAAAATCATGGATGCGTGTGTTGATGATATTCTCGTGAAATCTAAAGAGGAAGAAGATCACCTCGAAGCACTTGATCAAGTCTTTAAAAGACTTATTCTTTACAAGTTAAGGCTTAACCCGCAAAAGTGTGTCTTTGGAGTCGAATCAGGCAAACTGTTGGGTTTTCTGGTAAGCAAAAGGGGAATTGAAGTTGACCCGGCCAAAGCAAAGGCTATCATTGATATGCCACCCCCGAAGAATCTCAAAGAACTGCGTAGCCTTCAGGGACGTATGCAGTCAATCCGGCGATTCATTTCCAATTTGGCGATGAGATGTGAGCCCTTCAACCACTTACTCAAAAAAGGAGTTAAGTTCGAATGGGGACCAGAATGTCAACAATTGTTCGATCGAATCACGAAGTATCTTCTTAATCCTCCCATCCTGAAGCCGCCAGAATTGGGAAAACCTCTTTTATTATACATCTCAGTTAATCAAGTCGCATGCGGTGGATTTTTGGCACAATACAAAGAAGGCAGCCTGATAGAGCACGCCATTTATTACGTGAGTAAGACTTTCATAGATTATGAAAAGAGATACTCTCAAATAGAGAAGACCTGCCTAGCTCTGGTATGGATGTGTCAGAAGCTAAGACACTACCTGTTGGCATCAGAGGTCAAAATCCTGTCTAAACTCAATCCTCTCAAGTATATCTTAGAGCAACCTTTTCTCAGCGGATGAGTCGCCAAATGGCAAGTCTTACTGATGCAGTATGACTTAGAATATGTCTCGCAGCAATCAATCAAAGGCCAAGCAATTGCAGATCAATTGGCGGATTTTCCTCTGGCTGAAGAGGAGAAAGCCGAAGATGACTTCCCTGATGAGCAAATTTGCAATATCCAGCAATTTCCAGTCTGGAATTTATTTTTCGATGGTTCTAAGAATATGGCGGGAATAGGCATCGAAATTTTATTAATCACTCCCGAGAAGGAGATGATTCCATTTTCTCTCAAATTAGACTTTCAATGCACTCACAATATGGCTGAATACGAAGCCCTGATTCAAGGTCTAAAGATTCTATTAGACTTCAATGTTAAGAGAGTGCATGCCTACGACGACTCATTACTTGTTGTCAATCAAGTTCGAGCCGAATGGCAGGTCAAAGATCAGAAGTTATTCCCCTATCAGAAAATTGTTTCATCTCTTGTCAGCAAGTTTGAAGAATTTTAGTTATTCCACATCAAGAGAGATTTCAATCAAGTGGCCGATAGCCTAGCCAGTTTAGGCTCCATTATGGCATTCAGAAATGGAGAATCTTGTCGCTCTTTTAAAATTGGCAGACTTGACCAACCTGCTTTCATTCTAGCGGAACAGGTAAACCAGGCTGAGCAAAGGAAGAAGCCTTGGTATTACAATATCAAAACTTTCATAGAAACTGGTGAATTTCCTCCAGAACTCTCAAAGAAAGAGCAACGAGCAATCCAGCGTATGTCTACTCGATATTTCATTTTGGCCAATGTCCTCTATCGTCGTGGATTCAGTTCAGAGTATTCCAGATGTTTAGATGAAGACGAAGCCAAAGAAGTCGTGCGAGAAGCACACGAAGGCATCTGTGGTGGCCACGTCGGCTACCAAACCCTTGTCAAGCAAATCATAAGAGCAGGGTACTATTGGAAGACTATGCAACAAGACTGTTATCATTATGTGAAGAAGTGTGTACAATGTCAGATACATGCACCTTCCATCCATGCTCCAGCAACTTATTTACAGTCTGTTGTTTCTCCATGGCCGTTCTCCATGTGGGCCTTCGATGTCGTAGGTCCCATCACTCTCTCAGCTTCAAATGGCCATAAATACTTCCTTGCCGCAACAGAATATTTCACCAAGTGGGTAGAAGCTACCACTCTTCGCACAGTAGAAGGCCGACATGTGGTCTCTTTTGTTCACAAGAACATCCTTTGCCGTTTCGGCATCCCACATGACATTGTGTCAGACAACGGCAGTCATTTCAAGAATGAAAAGATGAAGACATTCTGCTCAAAATTCAAGATCTATCACCATTTTTTCGCTCCATATTATCCTCAAGGGAATGGTCAGGTAGAGGCCACCAACAAGATTTTAATTCGTATCCTGGAGCGAACTGTGGAAACAGGCCGTGACTAGCATGAGAAGATCCATGATGCACTATGGGCCTACCGGACCACTATTCGAACTCCAACGAATGCTACTCCATCAGAACTGGTCTATGGAACAGAAGTAGTATTGCCGCTACATGTTCAGAAGCCCGCCTTGAAATTTGCTTCACTTCTGCAATTACCTCTTGATCATTACCAGCAGCAGCGACTAGTGCAGCTAGACTTACTCGACGAGAGAAGGCTAAAAGCAGCAGAGCATGCTCAATCCTATCGCCAGAGAGTAGCCAGGCAATATGCGAAGTCTATCATCGAAAGAAGATTCAAAGTCAATGATTTAGTACTTCGATCCACAGCTTATCTCAAGCATCGTCCCGGCGGCAAATGGTCGCCAAACTGGGAAGGTCCCTATGTTGTCAAAGAAGCATTACCCCGCAACTCATATCGGCTCATCAATGCCGATGGGGTAGAATTGCCAGATCCTATTAATGCTCGACACTTGAAAAAGTTTTATACTTGAAACATTTATTCTTCTCTTGTAATCCTTCCTGTTTCCTTCAGATAATGATCCAACTTTCTTTCCCAGTTACACTGGGGCATTTTAAAATTTTGTTCTATATGCAGGCAGGATAAACAAATTCCTCATTTCATGCACTTGTGCATTCATGTGCATCAATTCATGCTCATTGGCATTCAACTGCATTAACAACAATCTGGTCAGTATTAGGATTTCAACAAACCGTCCCATCACGATTCCTAAATAATTCAAAATCAAAAGGTCATCACCAATACTGAACCAAAACCCAGCGCTCGAACTGGTATTATTTCAAAATCCAGTACTCAAACTGGCACATTTTCAAAATCCCAATTTTTCAGAAAACCGAGTTCTGACTCGGGGTTTCTATTCAAATCATGTTCTTTTGTTGATCCGGGTTCTGACTCGAGATCTCTCTATTTATTTGAGCTCAGATGCGAGCTCTTCATTCTCTTTTGTTGACCCGGGTTCCAACTCGAGATCTCTCTATTTATTTGAGCTCAGATGCGAGCTCTTCATTCTCTTTTGCTGATTCGGGTTCCGACTCGAGATCTCTCTATTTATTTGAGCTCAGATGCGAGCTCTTCATTCTCTTTTGCTGATTCGGGTTCCGACTCGTGATCTCTCTATTCATTTCAAGCTCAGATGCGACCTCTTAATTTTCTCTTGTTGATCCGGGTTCCGACTCGTGATCTCTGTATTTTATTCGAGCTCTGACTCGAACTCATCATTCTCCTTTGATTAATCCAAGTCATTTCAATCATCAAAGTCTGTCAATTGCTCGAATTTGACATTTTGCTCTCCAAATTCCAATTTAAATCTTCAAATCAGGCAATTCTCCAATTTCGACCTCTGGGTCACCCAATTTTCAATTTCAATTACCAATCTCAATTTCGACCCTCGGGTCAATCAATTTCCAATTCTCGACCTTCGGGTCAAGCAATTTCCAATTTTCGACCTTCGGGTCAATCAATTTCCAATTTTCGACCTTCGGGTCAATCAATTTCCAAATTTCGACCTTCGGGTCAATCAATTTCCAATCTTTGACCTTCATTTCTCAATTTCGACCTTTAGGTCACTCAATTCTCAATTTCGACCTTCGGGTCACACAATTTCGACCTTTCGGTCAACCAATTCTTAATTCCGACCTTTTGGTCAAATCAATTCTCAATTTCGACCGCCAGGTCATCCAAATTTGTGACCTTCGGGTCATTCAATTCTCAACAACCAATTTTCCAATTTCCAATTTTGACCTTCGTGTCAATCAATCTCAATATCCAATTTCAATCATTTCCTCTTGCGAAAGACCCTTTTTAGGGAGAGTTCGAGGGAGCTCGTTCTTTCGCATGCTATCCAATTTGTTCACTTAGCCCCTTTTCAGGGAGAGTTTGAAGGGACTCGCGTCTTTGTGAACCGTTTGCAAAACAATTTCCAATTTCACACAAGAAACCCTTTTTAAGGGAGAGACTCGACGGAGACTTGTTTCCTTGTGACCCCCCCCAATTTCATACTAGGCCATTTTTCGTCATGAAAGACCCTCTTTGCAGGGAGAGTGTGATGGACTCGTTCCTTTCATGACCCAATTTTCAGACCTCACTATTATCGGCCCCCTTTCCATAAGATAAGCCTAATATTAGGGAGTTTTGACGAAAGCTCAATTTCTCTTCGAAAGTTCGTTTTGCAAACACCTCCTCTTCAGAGAAGAGAGGAGTATTTCCCAATTCCCATTCAGGTAAGGGCTAAGCCTGAGTCTCTCTTTTTGGGGAAAAAGAGAGGAGAATTTTCGTCACGGATGTGTTGAGTCGGATTTCAAATACTCATTTTCACCAAGGATTTTAAGAAAATTTTGTCAATTTGTCAATCAAATTATTGGTTGATTTCAGAATCTTTATTGCACTAATCTCTATCTCAATTTACCTTCAGCATTACTTCCAAAAGAGTGAAGCTTTTGCGAAAAGGGATTCAAAACTCAAATTCTTTCTATTGGCCAACCAAAAGGATGAAGGATAAATCCTCAATATGGCCAGAAAAGAAGATTCAATGTTATTGAAAAGCCGTAGATGATCGATATTGATCGCAGTCGATGGCACATCTTTAAAGGCTATTCTTGCAAAGATGAGGCAGTGGAAATATCCTGAGTGCTAGAAAAGAGAGAATTCACCCAAACCCTGTCTCCTCAAAATCACCTAAGCTACAATTGAGTATCCGCAAAAGGGATCTCTCACCTGTCGTCAAGATGAAGGCGAATTAGGCGAGTAGACCCCCGGGGCCAAAGAAGATTCGAAACATCTCCAAGATGACAGAGTTTGTGACGGATCCTTCCAGGGAAAGTCCAAAGCACTGTCGAGATGAAGGCAGATGCGATGAACCTCTCGACAATCCCTAAAAGATATTTAATTTCAGCTATCACCCAAAGATCTCCAAACCCATCGCCCAAGAAGGATCGAAACATCTCCAAGATGAAGGAGTTTGTGACGTACCCTTTTCCCAAAAGAGAGAAAGAGAGGAAAAAGAAAGAGAAAAAAAAAAGTCAGAACATCTCCAAAATGAAGAAGAATGTAGCCAAAACACCAGAGAGCCAAAAGAGTGCAGAAAGATTATCAAGAGAGAAGCTCTCAGGATATCAAACTGCAAAATCTATCAAGAATCCTCTTTAATCTTGTGAAATTCTATTATCAATACTCTTTCATCAATTGCTTTCACAATATCAAAATTTTCTTCCCTGTTCATATCAAGGAAATTGATAACTTCCTTGAAGAAGGTCAATTGCGAGCAATTTGGATTTCAAATCTCGATTCTACAAAGTGAACCTTGTTTGGAGGTAATGCTTTGGGTAGAAAAGAAAGAATATCTCTGCAACCATGTGCAACATTTTCAAAAATTTTGAATCAATAACAAAATTTCCAACATTTTGACAATATTTTCTAGCTATCCTGACATGAAGTGAGAGCTTGATGTTCGTTTTTGATGCATCCTGACACCAATTTTAAATCCCTCCTAAGGACTTGATTCCTTCCCTTCTTTGAGAGCATGAACTTTCAGATTGCACACTTCCCTGTGTCCCCACTGTCCCACCATAGACAGTTCCATTTTGGTTCGAGGTCGAACCACCAATCATTTTCCCGCAAAAGGCAATTTCAAAAGCTGATTTTAGTCTCAGCAATGAGACGCCCAAAATCAACCCCTTTTCAAGCTTTAGGGACCCCATTTTCCTTCCTTTTGCAAAACCCCTGTTGGATTTATTGTGCAAAATCCAAAGGTTCCATCATGGTCTCTTCCTTCGAGGATTCCATTCATCTTCCGCCCGATCAGGATAAGGGTATAAACCTGAGCCTCAATCAAAGAGGTATTTCATTTTTCGCCCGATCAGGATAAGGGTATAAACCTGAGCCTCAATCAAAGAGGTATTTCGTTTTTCCGCCCGATCAGGATAAGGGTATAAACCCGAGCCTCAATCAAAGAGGTATTTCATTTTCCGCCCGATCAGGATAAGGGTATAAACCTGAGCCTCAATCAAAGAGGTATTTCATTTTTCCGCCCGATCAGGATAAGGGTATAAACCTGAGCCTCAATCAAAGAGGTATTCCATTTTCCACCCGATCAGGTTAAGGGTACAAACCTGAGCCTCATTCAAAGAGGTATTTCATTTTTCCACCCGATCAGGTTAAGGGTACAAACCTGAGCCTCATTCAAAGAGGTATTTCATTTTTCCGCCCGATCAGGTTAAGGGTACAAACCTGAGTCTCATGTTATGAGATATTCCATCCCCAATCAGGTTAAGGGTCAAACCTGAACTTCGTTCCATGCGAGGTATTTCAGTCCCATCCAAGTCAAGGGCATAAACCTGAACTTTGCTCTCACAGAGCAAATCTTTCCTCTTCATTCTTCGTTTCATATCTACCATCCTCCTCGGGCTAATTTTTTCACACTCAGTCAGATCCTTCTAACTGGGGCATTTTTTTTATGTATAGCCCAAATTTGGTGTGTTTTTCTTTGCCACTAAGCTCGGCCATGAGCCGGCTTAGTAGCAAAGAGGGGCATCTGTAAACACCCCAAATTTTTACTCACCTCCCCAACATTTCCACCAAGCATCAACATCCAGCCTCTGAAATCGCTGGAGGGCAAAATGGTCATTTTCTGAGCCCGGACCTTGCAAAAGTCCAAATTTCATCTGAAACTCTCATTTTTTCTCTATTTTTATTTCAGATGTTCAAGATTTTACTCCTGACAGGAGACAGACATCTCCAGAGTCTTGGTTCAAGATTGCATTTCATAAGACATGACATTGCATATCATTGCATGAGCATTTCAAATCACTGCACTGCACAACATGTCATTTCGAGGTCCAGAACTCTTGATTTCAAAATTTTTAATCCAGATTAGAATTTCAACTCTTTTCAAAATTGATTTCAAAATCCTGGGTCCTCAAAATTATCAATTCTTCCCATTTTACCCCCAGGACTCTGAATGTCAAAATATTTTCTCAGGAAGACGATCTGGATAGTTTTTAATGTGGATTTCAGTCACTTCACCTCAGATTTTGCCTTTTTTGACAATTTCAAATATCTTTCTTTTACAAAATCGCCCTACAAGGGCCAACTCTTTCCAAAATTCCTGTTTTACCCATTAGTCCATATTTTATGAAAATTCCAAAAAGAAGTTGTGGTTTTATCCTTATTTCAATAAAAAAGCAATGTGGGACCCACACTGAGGTGGTGTCACACAAGCTTTTCTTTTGAAAAAATTGAATTTTAAAAAAACCCAAAAATATAGGAGCCTTGTCCCCTGGATTGGTGCCACTTGTCTTTTCTCTCTCCTCCCATTTCCATGCCAAGTGTCAGTGTGGGGCTACCCTAAGAAGCCGCCACATGTCATCCCATTTATCTGCCATGTGTTAGGTGCCATGTGTCATTCCAAGATTACCAGGAGATGCCAAGTGTCATAGGTTGTCCTGTCTAGAAAAAGTGGAGCTTGTCTCCTCTGATGTGGCGCCTCTTAAAGTGTGTCTCCTGCAGGGGACACGTGTCAACCCCTCCCTCCTTCTAGAAAAGTAGCCTGACACATGTCTCTCCCTACTTTTCTCAAAAAAGTAGGAGACATGTGTCACTCCTAAATTCCTACAGAAAAGGTAGGCTTGTCTCCTCTGAGGTGGCGCCATCTGGAGTGTGTCTCCTGTAGAGGACACGTGGCAAGCTCTCATTTTCTCAGAAAAAGTAGACGCCATGTGTCGTTTTCTGCTTTCTTCAGAAAAACTAGAATTCAAAAGTTCAAATCTCCTCATAGGTGGCGCAGATCCTGAACTTCAACTTTTCCATGTTGACTGAGATGGCGCCACATGGCCTGGCCTTCCTTCTCTACCCTCTGCCACGTGTCATCTTCTGCTTCTTTCAGAAAAAGCAGATGACACATGTCTCCTCCTAACTCCTTCAGAAAAAGTAGAGGACACATGTCTTCTCCCTACTTTTCTCAGAAAAGTAGGAGACACATGTCACTCCCTGCTTTTCTCAAAAAAAGCAAGTGACACATGTCACCCTCTGCTCTTCTCAGAAAAAGCAAGGGACACGTGTTTCTCTCTGCTTTCTTTAGAAAAAGCAAGTGACACATGTCACCTTCTGCCTCCTTCAGAAAAAGCTAGAATTCAAATATTCAAACTCCAGGCTAGGTGGCGCAAATCCTGAACTTCACCTTTTCTATTTTGTGTGAGATGGTGCCATGTGTCCCTTTCCCTCCTTTTCCTCCCTCTTGCCACATGGCATTGTAGGAGCCACCCTGAGGTGGCGCCACATGTCCCTTCCCTTCTTTTCCTCCCTATTGCCACATGGCATTGTAGGAGCCACCCTGAGGTGGCGCCACATGTCCATCCTCCATTCCTCCAGGGCCAACCTCCATTTGAAATTCGAATTCTCCTCTGAGGTGGCGCCATCTGAAGAACCTCTCCAGCAGGCTGACACTTGGAACCGTCCTGGACTGCCACATGTCCAGATCTCCTCTCACCAGAAAAAGCAAAATTCAAATTCCTCTGAGGTGGTGCCTTCTGAGCCCACTGCTCTGACCTTCTGACATGTGTCAAACACCTTTTGAGGTGGCACCATTCCAGGACTCCACTTGGCTCCATTTTTTTATTTTTCATAAAGGTAGCCCACCATGAGGTGGCGCCACCTGAGGACTCCCTACAAAAGGTGAGTTTGAATTTCAAATTCCAAGAGAACACCCTCTGAGGTGGCGCCTTCTGGGAGTTCTCTGCAGAGAGAATCAAGCAAACTTTTGAAAAATTCCAAATTCCCCCTGCTGAGGTGTCTCACCCACAAAATTTCCATTTTTTTTATTTTTCTCAAAAATCAAAATAGCACCATGAGGTGGCGCCACCTGAGGGCTCCTTTCAAAAGCCAAATTCAAATTTCAAACCCCCAGATGGCACCCCCTGAGATGGCGCCACATGGAGGGCTCAGATTGAGCCTGTTTGAATTTCAAATTTTTTCAGAAAATTTATAAAAATAAGGCTCCACGCCCAAGAGAAGGATCCTTTTTTTGGAGACCATTTTTGTGAACTGGAAAATTCGACCTAGCCTTCCTAACATCTGATTTTGAACCTTGGAAATCGTGCCCCCTTTGGCTCATTGGAGAAGGTGAAGAAAAGCTCGTGCAATGGCCAATTCGATTCAAGCGGAGGCCAATTTGGGTGAACCATCCGAAGCCCGGAGAGAAGGATGAAGGAAGCTCGGGATAGCCCTCCCTTTCAAGAGCTCCTGCGCTGTGTAACGAAGCAAGGTACACTTCTTTTCCCCTTGATTTGATGCCATGATTCGATTCGGGAGTCGTTTGAAGAAAGAGCTCATCCGAGAGATGGATTGAGCTATTCTCATAAAATGACATATATAAAATGTTTCATTATGCTTCCTTGATGATTTTTAACATTCATGTATTTAGCTAGGTTTAATTTGCATTTTATTTCATTCTTTTAGCATATTTCATGAATTAATTAGGATTAATTTAGCATTTATTTCAATTTTGCTTATTTTCAGTAGGTCTCTGTTTTTGTCAGTCAGTCCACACGTCATTTCATGCATTTATTTTTTATTCAAAATCCCAAAAAAATCAAGGAATGCGCCCTTAGGTGTCCCTAAAATTTTGCCAAAAATTCGGAGGCATTTGAATTTGTTTACTGCGGTAAACATTCAAAAAGGCAAGTCAGGTTTTGTTACCCGGGATGCTTTTTGAAAATCATCTGCCGACTTGGAAAATCGAGATGTCCCTCATGGGAGATCCGATTTTCGATCCGAAGGATGTTATGAACTCTTAAGAATGTCTAGTGTTTAATATGATTTTTTCAGATTTTTCAGATTTTTTTTAATGTCTGACAAAAATCCGAGAGTTCGGGACACGTGTCAGAGCCTAATTTGGGCTTATGAGATCTTGGATCGACTTAGGGCTATGGTTTCTCTTTCTGTGTTGCTCCAAATCCAAAACTGTAAAAAGTGAAAGTTGTGTCCGAGATGTCCTCTGTTTGCAACTGAAAGCCTGTGATTTTTAGAATAGTGTTCATACCTGCCTTGGATTTGTTTTTGTCAGTCTCCTGTTTTTCTACATTTGTCTGTTCTGTTAGTTTAGGCAGGAATAGTTATATTTTTATCCATGTTTATGTTGATCAAATGCCAAATTCATGAACCTAAAAGTTGTTTAGGTAGGTGTCTTGCACAGCTCTGATTAATTTCATAAATTTACATGGCTGTTTTATATTTTTTTAGCATTTTACATCCGATTAGGGTGATTTTTACCTCTGTCAGAACTAAATCTCTGTTATTGAACTCACCATGGCTCAAATCCTGAGGCTGTAAAAACCAAAAATGTTCCATTTCGGTTCTTTTAGCAGTCTGAAAAATATCAGAAGTTTTCATGGTGTAAATCTTGCATTATCATATTAGGCATTGCATTTGGTTCGGATCCATAGGCAAAATCCACCATTTTAGGACTTTCTCTGAATTTTAGCATTTAAATCATATCATTTCATGTTTTTTAGCATTCTAGATTGTTTATCAAAGTAAGTAGATGCTTCATACCGAATTTGGTGCAATTTGGAATCCATTTGAGGTTCGGATTAGCCATAATACCAAAACAGGGTCCCGCAGGACCCGGATCCAAGTGAAAAACAAGCGAAATTCGTTATTTTGGATAAATTGCAAAATGCCAAATTCTGATTTTACAGTCCTAATGAGTTTAGCAACATGTCATCATGCCTCTTACTGCATTTCATCATCATTTGATTCAATTTGAATTTCAAAATCTCAATTTTACCAAGTTTTCCTTCAAAAAACCCTGATTTTAAAGGTGTAACTTTAATTTTAGGGGTATTTTGATCATTTTGACCACCAATTCCGAATTTCAAACTGTTTTCTACTGAATTTCTTGCATTTTCATCATTTCAAAATATCAAGGAAGCATGAGAATAGGGTTTATATCCAATTAAATCCAATAATTTCATAATATTATTGGAAAATCTTGAAAAAAACCCACATATTTGAGCTAACCTTATTTCAAGTTTGGCAGGGACATTCAAATGAAGGAGATGAAGTCTGCAATTTCTTTTATTTCATTTATTTAGTGATGTAATAATGTAAATTTTGGAATAAGAGAGTTAATTTCCTGCTTAGACTAGGATGCATATCATATAGTTTGAATTTATGCAAATATCCTGCTTATGTGATGCATACATCTTATTTCAAAAGCACTATGGATGTTCACGAATGGCACGTGCACCAACTCTTAGGGAGTTGATGGACTCGGTGAGATCCATATTTACGGCCCTAGTCGGAATATGGACGAGACCCAGATCCATCATCTTTCTACTAGTCACATAGAGCCTACACTCTTAGGCTATCTTAAAATGCACATCATATTTTCAAAGTTTTCAAAATCATGTGCATTAAATCAATTAAGTTCTGAACATATTCATGGCCACAGTCAGGATATGTGAAGGATTTATTTGGACTTAATGCACATTTTTTCAATCAATTCCTCAGAAAATCTTTTCAAAGTGCATTCATTTCATTCATATCATTTGCATCATGAAATCATTAGTTTTCCCACGATTTTCTTAAGAAAACTTCATTCTCAAGAAATCGATTTCTCAAGAAACTCTGAGGATTTTCCAAAATCGATTTTCCAAAGTCAAGTTTTTCCACAGTTTTCCCTGGAAAATGTTATTTTCTTAAGAGCTTCAAAAGAATTTTCCAATCTTTCTCAAAGTCAAAATCGATTTCCAAGTATTTCAAGGTTAAGATTCTCAGGTTTTCAACTTCCCAAGTTTCAATTTTCCTTTTCCACAAGGGATTTCCAATGAATTTCCATCATTTTCCTAAGAAAACTCTCAAAGTCCAAGTTTTCCTAAGAAGTGTTTCCCTTCTCAAATGTTCACACTTTTCCTAAGAATTACTTACATTTTCTCAAGACTTCCAATCATTCATGATTTTCCCTTTATAAACTTTCTCGAGATTTCAAGTCTTTTCATCAGAGTTTCCTGAGAAGTCAATTTCCACCTTTTTCCTAAGAAATGTTTTCAACTCCAAAGTTTTCCCAAGCATACATCATGTTTCCAACTTACATCTTTCAAATCTCATAGCACATGCCTGAATTCTCTGTGTATATAGGATAGAACATAATTTCGATGATTTAATTAAGTCAAGTACAATTTTGGTCCTTGGTTCGATTACCCCTGTTAAAGGCAGCAGGAACGGTCGAACCTCGTACCGACAGGTCGAGCCCCATCCCATGGATTTTCCCGCAATTTTCAAAAACGGAGGCGAGTATTTCAAAAACATTTTCCAAAATCCGGTCAAGTTTGAATTGCGAAAGCATTTCCCTCTCTCTCTTCCGTAAGGAAGGGAAGACGGGGAAAAATTTCGCGACGATAACACTACTACATGTTCAGAAGCCCGCTTTGAAATTTGCTTCACTTCTGCAATTACCTCTTGATCAATACCAGCAGCAGCGACTAGTGTAGCTAGACTTACTTGACGAGAGAAGGCTAAAAGCAGCAGAACATGCTCAATCCTATCGCCAGAGAGTAGCCAGGCAATATGCGAAGTCTATCATCGAAAGAAGATTCAAAGTCAACGATTTAGTACTTCGATCCACAGCTTATCTCAAGCATCGTCCCGGCGGCAAATGGTCGCCAAATTGGGAAGGTCCCTATGTTGTCAAAGAAGCATTACCCTGCAACTCATATCGGCTCATCAATGCCGATGGGGTAGAATTGCCAGATCCTATTAATGCTCGACACTTGAAAAAGTTTTATACTTGAAACATTTATCCTTCTCTTGTAATCCTTTCTATTTCCTTCCAAATAATGATCCAACTTTCTTTCCTAGTTACACTGGGGCATTTTAAAATTTTGTTCTATATGCAGGCAGGATAAACAAATTCCTCATTTCATGCACATGTGCATTCATAAGCATCAATTCACATTCATTTGCATTCAACCACATTAACAACCATCTGGTCAGTATTGGGATTTCAACAAATAGTCCCATCACAATTCCTAAAGATTTAAAATTGAAAGGTCATCACCAATACTGAACCAAAACCCAGCGCTTGAACTGGTATTATTTCAAAATCCAGTACTCAAACTGGCACATTTTCAAAATCCCAATTTTCCAGAAAACCGAGTTCCGACTCGGGTTTTTTATTCAAATCATGTTCTTTTGTTGATCCGGGTTCCGACTCGTGATCTCATTACCTTACTCGAGCCCTGACTCGAGCTCTTCATTTTTTTTTGTTGATCCGGGTTCCGACTCGAGATCTCTTTAGTTACTCGAGGCTTGACTCGAGCTCTTCATTTTCTTCTGTTGATCCGGGTTCCGACTCGAGATCTCTTTAGTTACTCAAGCCTTGACTCGAGTGCTTCATTTTCTTCTGTTGATCCGGGTTCCGACTCGAGATCTCTTTAGTTACTCAAGCCTTGACTCGAGCGCTTCATTTTCTTCTGTTGATCCGGGTTCCGACTCGTGATCTCTATATTTTATTCGAGCTCTGACTCGAACTCATCATTCTCCCTTGTTGATACAAGTCATTTTGATCCTCAGGGTCTGTCGATTGCTCAAATTTGACATTTTGACCTCCAAATTCCAATTTAAATCTTCAAATCAGGCAATTCTCCAATTTTGACCTCTGGGTCACCCAATTTCCAATTCTCAACCTCAATTTCCAATTTCCAATTTTCGACCTTCGGGTCAATCAATTTCCAATCTTTGACCTTCATTTCTCAATTTCGACCTTTAGGACACTCAATTCTCAATTTTGACCTTCGGGTCACACAATTTCGACCTTTCGATCAACAAATTCTCAATTTCGACCTTTTTTGGTCAAATCAATTCTCAATTTTGACCGCCAGGTCATCCAATTTCGACCTTCGGGTCATTCAATTTCCAGCAACAAATTTTCCAATTTCCAGTTTCGACCTTCGGGTCAATCAATCTCAATATCCAATTTCAAATCATTTTCTCTTGCGAGAGACCCTTTTTAGGGAGAGTTCGAGGGAGCTCGTTCTTTTCGCATGCTATCCAATTCGTTCACTTAGCCCCTTTTTAGGGAGAGTTTGAAGGGACTCGCGTCTTTATGAACCGTTTGCAAAACAATTTCCAATTTCACACGAGGAACCCTTTTAATAGGGAGAGGCTCGACGGAGACTCGCTTTTCTTGTGACCCCCAATTTCATACTAGGCCATCTTCATCATGAAGGACCCTCTTTGCAGGGAGAGTGTGATGGACTCGTTCCTTTCATGACCCAATTTTCTGACCTCACTATTATCGGCCCCCTTTCCATAAGAGAAGCCTAATATTAGGGAGCTTTGACGAAAGCTCAATTTCTCTTCGAAAGTTCATTTTGCAAACACCTCCTCTTTAGGGAAGAGAGGAGTATTTCCCATTTCCCATTCAGGTAAGGGCTAAGCCTGAGTCTCTCTTTTTGGGGAAAAAGAGAGGAGAATTTTCGTCACGGATGTGTTGAGCCGGATTTCAAATACTCATTTTCACCAAGGATTTCAAGAAAATTTTGTCAATTTGTCAATCAATTGTTGATTTCAGAATCTTTATTGTACAAATCTTTATTTCAGTTTACCGTCATCATTACTTCCAAAAGAGTGAAGCTTCTGCGAAAAGAGATTCAAAATTCAAATTCTTTTTATTGGCCAACCAAAAGGATGAAGGACAAGTCCTCGATATGGCCAGAAAAGAAGATTCAATGTTATTGAAAATCGTAGATGATTGATATTGATCGCAGTTATGGCACATCTTTAAGGATTATTCTTGTAAAGACAAGGCAGTGGAAATATCCTGAGCGCTAGAAAAGAGAGCATTTACCCAAGCCCCGTTTCCTCAAAATCACTTAAGCTGCAACTAAATATCCGCAAAAGGGATCTCTCACCTGTCGTCAAGATGAAGGCGAATTAGGCGAGTAGACCCCCGGGGCCAAAGAAGAATCAAAACATCTCCAAGATGACGGAGTTTGTGACGGATCCTTCCAGGGAAAGTCCAAAGCACTGTCGAGATGAAGGCAGATGCGATGAACCTCTCGACAATCCCTAAAAGATATTTAATTTCAGCTATCACCCAAAGATCTCCAAACCCATCATCCAAGAAGGATCGAAACATCTCCAAGTTGAAGGAGTTTGTGACGTACCCTTCCCAAAAGAGAGAAAGAGAGAAAAAAGAAAGAGTGAAAAAGTCAGAACATCTCCAAAATAAAGGAGAATGTAGCAAAAACCCAGAGAACCAAAGGAGTGCAGAAAGATTATCATGAGAGAAGCCCTCAGGATATCAAACTGCCAGATCTATCAAGAATCCTCTTTAATCTTGTGAAGTTCTATTATCAATACTCTTTCATCAACTGCTTTCATAATATCAAATTCTCTTTCTTGCTCATATCAAAAAAATTGATAACTTCTTTGAAGAAGGTCAATTGCGAGCAATTTGGATTTCAAGTCTCGATTCTACAAAGTGAACCTTGTTTGGAGGTAATGCTTTGGGTAGAAGAGAAAGAACATCTTTGCAAAAATATGCAATATTTTCAAAAAATTTTGAATCAACAGCAAGATTTCCAACATTTTGACAATATTTTCTAGCTATCCTAGCGTGAAGTGAGAGCTTGATGTCCGCCTTTGATACATCCTGACACCAATTTTAAATCCCTCCTAAGGACTTGATTCCTTCCCTTCTTTGAGAGCATGAACTCTCAGATTGCACACTTCCTTGTGTCCCCACTGTCCCACCATAGACAGTCCCATTTCGGTTCGAGGTCGAACCACCAATCATTTCCTCGCAAAAGGCAATTTCAAAAGCTGATTTTAGTCTCAGCAATGAGACGCCCAAAACCCATCCCTTTTCAAGCTTTAGGGACCCCATTTTCCTTCCTTTTGCAAAAACACTGTCGGATTTATTGTGCAAGATCCGAAGGTTCCATCATGGTCTCTTCTTTCGAGGATTCCATTCCATTTCTGCCCAATCAGGATAAGGGTACAAACCTGAGCCTCATTCAAAGAGGTATTCCATTTTCGCCCGATCAGGATAAGGGTATAAACCTGAGCCTCATTCAAAGAGGTATTCCATCTTCCACCCGATCAGGATAAGGATACAAACCTGAGCCTCAACCAATGAGGTATTTCCATTTCCCGCCCGATCAGGATAAGGGTACAAACCTGAGCCTCATCCAAAGAGGTATTTCATTTTCCACCCGATCAGGATAAGGGTACAAACCTGAGCCTCATTCAAAGAGGTATTTCATTTTCCACCCGATCAGGATAAGGGTACAAACCTGAGCCTCATTCAAAGAGGTACTTCATTTTCCGCCCGATCAGGTTAAGGGTACAAACCTGAGTCTCATTTCGATGAGATATTCCATTCCCCAATCAGGTTAAGGGTCAAACCTGAGCTTCGTTCCATGCGAGGTATTTTTGTTCCATCCAGGTCAAGGGCATAAACCTGAACTTCGCTCTCATAGAGCAAATCTTTCCTCTTCATTCTCCATTTCATATCTACCATCTTCCTCGGGCTAATTTCTTCACGCCCAGTCAGATCCTTCTAACTGGGGCATTTTTTTTATAGCCCAAATTTGGTGTGTTTTTCTTTGCCACTAAGCTCGGCCACAAGCCGGCTTAGTAGCAAAGAGGGGCATCTATAAACACCCCAAATTTTCACTCACCTCCCCGACATTTCCACCAAACACCATCATCCAGCCTTTGAAATCGCCGGAGGGCAAAATGGTCATTTTCTGAGCCCGGACCTTGCAAAAGTCCAAATTTCATCTGAAACTCTCAAAATTTCTCTATTTTTTTATCTCAGATGTTCAAGATTTTACTCCTGACAGGAGACAGACATCTCCAGAGTCTTGGTTCAAGGTTGCATTGCATAAGACATGACATTGCATATCATTGCATGAGCATTTCAAATCACTGCACTGCACAGCATGTCATTTCGAGGTCCAGAACTCTTGATTTCAAAATTTTCAATCCAGATTAGAATTTTAACTCTTTTCAAAATTGATTTCAAAACCCTGGGTCTTCAAAGTTATCAATTCTTCCCATTTTACCCCCAGGGCCCTGAATTTCAAAATATTTCCTCAAGAAAACAATATGGATAATTTTCAATAAATTTCAACTCAGATTTTGCCTTTTGTCAGCTATTTCAACTATCCTCTTATTACAAAATTGCCTTACAAGGGCCAACTCTTTCCAAAAATTCCTGTTTTACCAATTAGTTCAGATTTTATGAAAATTCCAAAGAGAAGTTGTGGTTTTATCCTTATTTCAATAAAGAAGCAATGTGGGACCCACACTGAGGTGGCGTCACACAAGCTTTCCTTTTGAAAATTTGAATTTTGAAAAACCCAAAAAAATAGGAGCCTTGTCCCTTGGATTGGTGCCACTTGTCTTTTCTCTCTCCTCTCATCCACATGCCAAGTGTCAGTGTGGGGCTACCTTCAGAAGCCGCCACATGTCATCCCATTTATCTACCATGTGTCACCCTATCCATCCTGCGCCATGTGTCAATCCAAGATTACCAGGAGATGCCAAGTGTCATAGGTTGTCCTGTCTAGAAAAAGTGGAGCTTGTCTCCTCTGAGGTGGCGCCACTTGAAGTGGGTCTCCTGCAGGGGACATGTGTCAACCTCTCCCTCCTTCTAGAAAAGTAGCCTGACACATGTCTCTCCCTACTTTTCTCAGAAAAGTAGGAGACACGTGTCCCTCCTAGATTCCTCCAGAAAAGGTAGGCTTGTCTCTTCTGAGGTGGCGCCATTTGGAGTGTGTCTTCTGCAGAGGACACATGGCAAGCTCTCATTTTCTCAGAAAAAGAAACTGCCATGTGTCATTTCCTGCTATCTTCAGAAAAGCTAGAATTCAAATATTCAAATCTCCTCATAGGTGGCGCAAATCCTGAACTTCTACCCTTTTCCATGTTGTCTGAGATGGCGCCACATGGCTTGGCCCTCCTTCTCTCCCCTCTGCCACGTGTCATCTTCTGCTTCTTTCAGAAAAAGCAGGTGACACATGTCTCCTTCTTACTCCTTCACAAAAAGTAGAGGACACATGTCTTCTCCCTACTTTTTTTCAGAAAAGTAGGAGACACATGTCACTCTTGGCTTTCTTCAGAAAAAGCAAACCATTCAAAAATTCAAACAGGTCCTAGGTGGCGCAAATCCTGAGCCCTGATTTTTCCAGATGGCCTGAGGTGGCGCCACATGTCCTTTCCCTCCTTTTCCTCCCTCTTGCCACATGGCATCGTAGGAGCCACCCTAAGGTGGCGCCACATGTCCACCCTCCATTCCTCCAGGGCCAACCTCCATTTGAATTTCAAACTTCCCCCTGAGGTGGCGCCATTTGAGAAAGCCTCTCCAGACAGCTGACACTTGTCCGCCACATGTCCAGACCTCCCTGCATCAGAAAAAGTAGAAAAACCCCCCTATGAGGTGGCGCATTTTGCTTCCTCCCTTCATGCCCTCCTGCCACATGGCATCGTAGGAGCCACTCTGAGGAAATGCCACATGTCAGCCCCTCCTTTCCTGCAGAAAAAGCAAAATTTCAAACATTTGAACTCCCCAGAGGTGGCGCCACATGGCATGCCCCTACTGTTCCAACTTTACACCTCAGAACACCTTTTTAGGTGGCGCCATTCCAGGATTCCACTTGGCTCCATTTTGATTTTTATTTTATTTTTAATAAAAGTAGCCCACCATGAGGTGGCGCCACCTGAGGGCTCCCTGCAAAAGCCAAATTCGAATTTCAAACCCCCAGATAGCACCCCCTGAGATGGCGCCACATGGAGGGCTCAAATTGAGCCTGTTTGAATTTCAAATTTCTTCAAAAAAATTTTATAAAAACAAGGCTCCACGCCCAGGAGAGGAGACCATCTTTGGAGACCATTTTTGTGAACTTGAAAATCCGACCTAGCCTCCCTAAAATCTGATTCTGAACTTTGGAAATCGTGCCCCCTTTAGCTCATTGGAGAAGGTGGAGTAAAGTTCGTGCAGTGGTCAATTCGACTCAAGCATAGGTTGATTTTGGTGAACCATCCGAAGCCCGGAGCGAAGGACGAAGGAAGCTCATGATAGCCGCCCCTTTCAAGAACTTCTACGCTGCGTAACGATGCAAGGTGCACTTCTTTTCCCCTTGATTTGATGCCATAATTCGATTCGGGAGTCGTTTGAAGAAAGAGCTCATCCGAGAGATGGATTGAGCTATTCTCATAAAACGACATATATAAAATGTTTAATTATGCTTCCTTGATGATTTTTAACCTTCATGCATTTAGCTAGGTTTAATTTGCATTTTATTTCATTCATTTAGCATATTTCATGAATTAATTAGGATTAATTTAGCATTTATTTCAATTTTTCTTATTTTCAGTAGGTCTCTGTTTTTGTCAGTCAGTCCACACGTCATTTCATGCATTTATTTTTTATTAAAAATTACGAAATGCGCCGTGAGGTGTCCCTGAAATTTTGCCAAAAATTTGGAGGCATTTGAATTTGTTTACTGCGGTAAACATTCAAAATGGCAAGTCGGGTTTTGTTACCCGGGATGCGTTTTGAAAATCATTTGCCGACTTGTAAAATCGAGATATCCCTCACGGGAGATCCGATTTTCAATCCGAAAGATGTTCTGAACTCGTGAGAATGTCTAGTTTGTAATATAATTTTTTCAGATTTTTTTGATTTTTTTTAATGTCTGACAAAAATCCGAGAGTTCGGGACACGTGTCAGAGCCTAATTTGGGCCTCTGAGATTTTGGATCGACTTAGGGCTATGGTTTCTCTTTGTATGTTGCTCCAAATCCAAAACTGTAAAAGTGAAAGTTTTGTTCGAGATGTCCTCTGTGTGCATCTGAAAGCCTGTGATTTTTAGAACAGTGTTGATACCTGCTTTGGATTTTTTTTGTTAGTCCTCTGTTTTGCTACATTTGTCTGTTCTGTTAGTTTAGGCAGGAATAGTCATATTTTTATCTGTGTTTTCGTTGATCAAATGCCGAAGTCATAAACATGAAAGTTGTTCATGTAGGCGTCGTTCATAGTTAGGATTAATTTCATAAATTTCCATGGCTGTTTTATATTTTTTTAGCATTTTAAATCAGATTAGGGTGATTTTTACCTCTGTCAGAACTAAATCCCTGTTTCTGAACTCACCATGGCTCACATCCGGAGGCTGTAAAAACCAAAAATGTTCCATTTCGGGTCTTTTAGCAGTATGAAAAATATCAGAAGTTTCCATGGTGTAAATCTTGCATTATCATATTAGGCATTGCATTTTGTTCGGATCCATAGGCAAAATCCACCATTTTAGGACTTTCTTTGAATTTTAGCATTTAAATCATATCATTTCGTGATTTTTAGCATTCTAGGTGGTTTATCAGAGTAAGTAGATGCTTCATACCGAATTTGGTGCAATTTGGAATCCATTTGAGGTTCGGATTAGCCATAATACCAAAACAGGGTCCCACAGGACCCGGATCCAAGTGAAAAACAAGCGAAAATCGTTATTTTTGATAAATTGCAAAATATCAAATTCTGATTTTACAGCCTTAGTGTGTTTAGCAGTATGTCATCATGTCTCTTACTGCATTTCATCATCATTTAATTCAATTTGAATTTCGAAATATCAGTTTTACCAAGTTTTCCTTCAAAAAACCCTGATTTTAAAGGTGTAACTTTAATTTTAGGGGTATTTTGGTCATTTTGACCACCAATTCCGAATTTCAAACTGTTTTCTACTGAGTTTCTTGCATTTTCATCATTTCAAAATATCAAGGAAGCATGAGAATAGGGTTTATATCCAATTAAATCCAATAATTTCATAATATTATTGGAAAATCTTGGAAAAACCCACATATTTGAGCTAACCCAATTTCAAGTTTGGCAGGAACAATCAAAAGAAGGAGCTGAAGTCTGCAAATTTCTTTTATTTCCTTTATTTAAGTGATGTAATAATGTAAATTTTGGAATAAGAGAGTTAATTTCCTGCTTAGACTAGGATGCATATCATATAGTTTAAATTTATGCAATATCCTGATTATATGATTCATGCATTTTATTTCAAAAGCACTATGGATGTTCACGAATGGCACGTGCACCAACTCTTAGGGAGTTGATGGACTCGGTGGGATCCATATTTACGGCCCTAGTCGGAATATGGACGAGACCCAGATCCGTCATCTTTCTACTAGTCACATAGAGCCTACACTCTTAGGCTATCTTAAAATGCATATCATATTTCCAAAGTTTTCAAAATCATGTGCATTAAATCAATCAAGTTCTGAACATATTCATGGCCACAGTCAGGATATGTGAAGGATTTATTTGGACTTACTGCACATTTTCCAACCAATTCCTTAGAAAGTCTTTTCAAAGGGCATTCATTCACTCATGTCATTGGCATCATGAAATCATTAGTTTTCCCACAATTTTCTTAAGAAAACTTCATTCTCAAGAAATCAATTTCTCAAGAAACTCTGAGGATTTTCCAAAATCGGTTTTTCAAAGTCAAGTTTTTCCACAGTTTTCCCAGGAAAATGATATTTTCTTAAGAGATTCAAAAGAGTTTTCCAATCTTTCTCCAAGATCCAAAATCGATTTTCAAGTCTTTCAAAAGGTAAAATTTCCAGGATTTTGATTCCCCAAGTTTTGAATTTCCTTCTCCAATGAGTTTTCCTATAAATCTTCTATCATTTTCCTAAGAAAACTCTCAAAGTCCAGGTTTTCCTAAGAAGTGTTTCCTCTTTTCAAAAGGTTCATCTTTTCTCAAGAATCACTTCCATTTTCCCAGGATTTTCAACCATTCATAATTTTCCCAAGTCTCTATGAACTTTCCTGAGATTTCAAATCTTTTTCATCTGAGTTTCCTGAGAAATTGACTTTCATCTTTTTCCTGAGAGAATCTTTTCAACTCCAAATATTTTCCAAGCATACATCATGTTCTCCCAAGCTGCATTTTCCCAAAACCTCATAGCACATGCCTGAATTCTCTGTGCATTTAGGATAGAACATAACTTCGATGATTTAACTAAGTCAAGCATAATTTTGGTCCTTGGTTCGATTACCCCTGTTAAAGGCGGCAGGAACGGTCGAACCTCGTACCGACAGGTCGAGCCCCATCCTATGGATTTTCCCGCAATTTTCAAAAACGGAGGCGAGTATTTCAAAAGCAATTTCCAAAATCCGGTCAAGTTTGAAGCGCGAAAGCGTTTTCTCTTTTTCTCTTCCGCAAGGAAGGGAAGACGGGGGGAAAATTTCGCGACGATAACAGGCGACCCTAAGGCTCATCTTGCCATGTTTTTCGCTGAATGTTCACGATTCAAGCGTGATAATCGGGCACTCTTCCTTTGCTTCCCTCGCAGTCTGGAGGGAACGACAGCTAAATGGTACTTGGAGCACATCAACCCCATAGAGCTGAAAGAATTTGATAAGGTGGTGAATATGTTCATTGAGCGCTTTCTGTTCAATGTTGAGGCGCTCCCGACCCTCAGCCACCTCTGTGGCCTGAAACAAAGAGAAAATGAAAAGGCCCGAGATTTTATCCATCGCTGGAGGTCAGCTTGTAACAAGATGAGAGACCCCATATCAGAAGGGCATGCTTTGTCCTTAATTCTAAGCAATTTCTCGCAGCCTCTAAAAGGCCTCATCTCCACCGCACCATCCAGAACCTTTATAGAGTTAACAGAGCGAGCCGAATGGCTTGAATTGAGTATGGAGAATGGTTTCTACGAAGGTTTCACTTTCACCAAGAACAACGGCCAGAACGAGTCAAAGAAGAAGACTCACTTCACTAATTCTGTCAGTAATAATAAATGGAATCATCGCAAGGGGCAGAATAGAGACTTCTGTTATGGGGCAGGAGGTTCAAACAGGAATGATCAGAAAGGGAAGTCGATCCCGCAATTCAGCAAGCCGCTAGAGCAGGGACTAAAACCCCGAGAGAAAGTGAAGCATGAAGGATGGAGCTATGATAGGAAATTCACTCCATTAGATCAATCACTCGAGACTGTGCTCGAGTACATGTTGACCAAGGAGATGGTCAAGTTGCCAAGGCTGGCCGATCCTCCCGTTCCTATGGGAAAATTCAAAGACAAATTCTGCAAGTTCCACAGAACAGTGGGGCACAATACCGAGAATTGCTTCGTTCTCAAGAACATAGTTCAAGATCTTATTGACAAGAATCTTCTGATAGAAGGTGCCGAAGACGAGAATATAGATATTTTGAAAGAGCCATTTTCTCGTCATTCTATAGTAGTCATCACCGAACAGTCATTTCAACCACAAGAGCATATCAGGTCGTGCTCTGAAAATGACATGCAAGCTCAGCATCAAGTCCTGGTATTGCAGCAGGCTCGGTCCAAGGCCCAGAAGATGGACCTTATTTCAGCTTTCGGCAAATTGAAAGTATCTGACAAGCCCGCTGGGATATCTCCCGAGGTAGCCAGAAGTATGCCATGGCTCCCTAAGCATCTCATTAAGTCCACCCCAAAGAAAAGTGAGACATCCACTCTAAAGCCTATTACAGCATTATCCAATGTCTCAATTTTGGACTTAACCCAAGCTTCCGCTAAACATCAGCAAGTATTAAATAATCTGTTGCAGAAAATCAAGGTGAAACCAAGCATAACTCCGGAAGACATGGCCCACATAGTCAATCAGGCCATGACTAATGCTCCAGTTACTTTCTCCGATGAGGATCTCCCTAAGCCTCATGTGTTCCATAACAACGCCTTGTATGTTGTGGTTCGAACCAGAGGGATGACAGTTCCTCATGTGCTGATCGATGGAGGCAACAGCCTCAATATATGTCCGGAAATGACCGCCAAAGCTTTGGGCATAAAAGAAGAAGAATACATTCCAGATCCAATCACCATTTATGAGTTCGACAATCATGGCCAAACAGCGAAAGGAAAAATATTCCTAGAGATCTTCATTGACTACTCGGTCCATTCAATTCTCTTTCACGTGGTCAATGTGTTGCCCACTTATAATCTACTTCTCGGGAGACCATGGATCCACAACACAAACGCAGTACCGTCTACTCTACATCAGTGCATCAAGTGGTCAAAAGGTGGTATGATCACGACAGTCTTAGGCGAAGATCCAGAGCAGAGGCTAGCACAACCCATGGTTCCCAGACCCTCTTTCACTACTGATATCCCTAGCATTAGGGGTATTGAAGAGGTCAGCTTCGAAGAGGATTCAGGAATAATGCAGACGGCAGAGCAACCCGAGCATACAGTGGCTGCGACCCGATGGGGAGGTCCACAGTTCTCCAAGATTGGAGGACGAATTGATTACAGCACACTTAAGGATCATCCTCTATTCTCCCAATTTATGAAAGCTAAAAAGGGATTTGATTTACTAGTGAAGCACGACTACCAGCCTTTTCGAGGCCTAGGCAAAAATGAAGATGGTCGTCTTGAACCAGTGATTCCTCAGCATTGCCCTAAAAGGACCGGATTGGGCTTTAATGGCCGAAGATCTTAGAAAGGGACTGTTTTCATTAAGGGAGCGCATTAGAAGAATTCCTTTGTCTTTCCTTTTCTATTCTTTTGTCGGGATGATATCCCATTTCATTTTCATCATTGTCATTTTGATTAATTCTATCTTTCAATAAAGTTGTCAGTTTCCTTTGTCTATCTTGGTGCCATTTGTCTCTTTACTCCTCAATATTAGATCTTCACAAAATTGAAATCATTTTGCTCTTTTATCTTTCAAATTATTTTCAATAAAAGCAATTTATTTCATGATGGGCAATTTCCCTAAATCAATTTATCCTCTAATTTTCAGAATGTCTTCCCGATCTATCAAGAAGCTCGTCTTTAATCCAAAAGCTTGTTCGAAATCAGCAATAATTCATCAGGTCAGAATAAGAACAGAATGTGGTCAAACTGCAAAGCAGTCAGAAGAATCCGCAGAGTTCGATTCAGCTCTTCAAGAACTGCCAGAATTTGCATCGGTTCAGAAGCAAGATGAGCCATCATCCTTAGTTCAAGGTCCGACTAAGGATATCAATATCAGATCAGAGGACGATCCTAGAATTCTCAAGATTGGCAGTGGTTTGAGCCCAGGAGAGAAAGAAAGGCTCACTAATTTCCTCAAGCAGCATGAAGAAGTATTCGCATGGACTTATGAGGATATGCCAGGTTTAGATCCGAAATTGGTGGAACATCGCCTCGTTTTGAAGCCTGAGGCGAAACCAGTTAAACAGAAGTTAAGGAAAATGGATCCTCTAATCGAGCAACAGGTCAAGGAAGGACTTGAGGATCTGCTTAAAGTAGGATTCATTCGAGCAATTGATTACCCTGATTGGTTGGCGAATATCGTAGCAGTTTCTAAGAAGAATGGGAAAGTGTGAATCTGTATCGACTTCCGTGATCTCAATAAAGTCACTCCAAAGGATGACTATCCGCTCCCAAACATTGATCTCCTAGTCGATAGCACAGCCGGGCATGCTATGTTTTCCTTTATGGACGGATACTCCGGATATAATCAAATCAAGTTGGCCGCTCGTGACCAATCCAAGACATCCTTTACTACGCCATGGGGCACTTTCTGTTACACGGTTATGCCTTTTGGGCTTAAGAATGCTGGAGCCACTTATCAGCGCGCTATGGCCGTTATTTTCCATGATCAGATGCATAAGACTATGGATGCATATGTCGATGATATTCTAGTAAAATCCAAAGAAGAGGAAGATCACATCGAAGCTCTCAATCAAGTTTTCAAGCGGCTCATTCTTTACAAGCTAAGACTCAACCCACAAAAATGTGTTTTTGGAGTCGAATCTGGCAAGTTGCTAGGCTTCTTAGTCAGCAAAAAGGGGATAGAGATGGATCCTGCTAAGGCCAAGGCTATCATTGGCATGCCGCCTCCGACTAATCTCAAAGAATTGCGTAGCCTTCAGGGACGCATGCAGTCAATTCGGCGATTTATATCCAATTTGGCCATGAGATGTGAGCCTTTCAATCATTTGCTCAGAAAAGGAGTGAGGTTCGAATGGGGACCCGAGTGTCAGCAGTCGTTCGAACGCATCAAGAAGTATCTTCTTAATCCGCCCGTTCTAAAACCACCAGAATTGGGAAAGCCCCTATTGCTATATATTTCAGTTAATCAAGTTGCTTGCGGCGGATTCTTGGCACAATACGAAGAAGGCAGTTTGATAGAACATGCCATTTACTATGTGAGCAAGACCTTTATTGATTATGAGAAGAAATACTCTCAGATAGAGAAGACATGCCTAGCTCTGGTATGGATGTGTCAGAAATTGGGACATTATCTATTGGCGTCTGAAGTCAAGATTCTATCTAAATTAAATCCTCTCAAGTACATTCTTGAACAACCATTTCTCAGCGGACGAATCGCCAAATGGCAAGTCCTATTAATGCAATACGACTTGGAATATGTCTCTCAGCAATCTATCAAAGGCCAAGCAATTGCAGACCAATTAGCAGATTTTCCTCTAGCAGAGGATGATTTCCCAGACGAGCGGATCTGCAATATTCAACAATCCCCAATTTGGAATTTATTCTTCGACGGTTCCAAGAATATGGCAGGCATAGGAATCAGAATTCTGCTAATTACACCAGAGAAGGAGATGATTCCCTTTTCTCTTAAACTGGATTTTCAGTGCGCTCATAATATGGCCGAGTATGAAGCTTTGATACAAGGTCTGAAAATTCTACAGGACTTCAATGTCAAAAGAGTGCATGCTTATGGCGATTCTTTGTTAACCGTCAATCAAGTTCTGGCCGAATGGCAAGTGAAAGATCAGAAATTACTTCCTTACCAGAAGATTGTCTCATCTCTTGCCAACAAATTCGAAGAATTCCAACTTTTTCATATCAAGAGAGATTTCAATCAAGTTGCAGACAGTTTAACTAATCTGGGATCCATCATGTCTTTCAGGAGTGGAGAATCTTGTCGCTCATTTGAAATTGGCAGACTTGATCAACCCGCTTTCGTCCCAGTAGAGCAGATAAACCAGGCTGAGCAAAAGAAGAAGCCCTGGTATCATGATATCAAGAATTTCATTAAAACTAACGAATTTCCTCCAGAATTATCAAAGAGAGAGCAGCGAGCAATTCAACGCATGTCTGCTCGATATTTTATTCTTGCCGACGTCCTTTATCGTCGTGGATTCAGTTCTGAGTATTCCAGATGTTTGGACGAAGAAGAAGCCAAAGAAGTTGTGCAAGAAGCACATGAAGGCATTTGCGGTGGTCATGTTGGCTATCAGACTCTCGTCAAACAAATCATCCGAGCAGGATATTATTGGAGAACTATGCAACAAGATTGCTATCGTTTTGTGAAGAAGTGCGTTCAATGTCAGATGCATGCGCCTTCCATACATGCGCCAGTGACATACTTACAATCTGTCGTCTCGCCATGGCCATTTTCCATGTGGGCTTTCAATGTTGTAGGCCCCATCACTCCTTCAGCCTCCAATGGTCATAAATATTTTCTTGCCGCAACAGAATATTTTACTAAATGGGTAGAAGCAGTCACTCTACGCACAGTAGAAGGTCGACACGTGGTTTCTTTCATCCATAAGAATATCCTTTGTCGTTTCGGTATACCGCATGATATTGTGTCGGATAATGGCAGTCATTTCAAGAATAAGAGAATGAGGACATTCTGCTCAAAGTTCAAAATTCATCATCATTTTTTCGCTCCTTATTATCCTCAAGAGAATGGTCAGGCAGAGGCCACCAACAAGATTCTGATTCGAATCCTGGAGCGAACTTTAGAAACGGGCCGTGACTGGCATGAAAAGATTCATGATGCATTATGGGCATACAGAACCACCATTCGAACTCCAACGAATGCTACTCCATCAGAACTTGTCTACGAACTGAAGTAGTACTGCCTCTACATGTTCAGAAACCTGCTCTGAAATTTGCATCACTTCTAGAATTACCTCTTGATCAGTATCAGCAACAGCGGCTGGTACAGCTTGATTTGCTCGATGAAAGAAGGCTCAGAGCAGCAGAGCATGCTCAATCCTATCGCCAGAGGATATCCCGACAATATGCAAAATCTGTCATTGAGAGAAAATTTCGGGTCAATGATCTAGTGCTTAGATCAACAGCTTATCTCAGGCACCGCCCGGGTGGCAAATGGTCACCAAATTGGGAAGGTCCTTATGTTGTCAAAGAGGCACTACCTCGCAATTCATATCGGCTCATCAATGCTGATGGAATAGAATTACCAGATCCCATCAATGCTCGACATTTGAAAAAATTCTATACTTGAACAATTTCCTATTCTTTGTAATTCTTCCAATTTTTCTTCAATAATGATCAAAATTCTTTTTCCCAGTTACACTGGGGCATTTTAAAATTTTGTTTTTATCTACAAATATTCTGTATGCAGGCAGGATAAACAAATCTCTCATTTCACGCACTTGTGCACGCATGTGCACCCATTTACATTCATTTGCATTTGCATGCATTCATTCGCATCAATCTGCATCAATTTGCATTTGCATCGATTACCCATTCAGGATAAGGGATAAATCTTGAGACCCCGACAGTTGTCCAAGTCGTCGTGAGGGTGAAGACTGAAAATTTTCCATCAAAATCAATTAGTAATTCTTCAGAATCCAGTCTTGTGCTGGTAATTTTTCAAAAATCCAGTGTTCGTGCTGGTAAATTTCCAAAACCCAGTGCTTGTACTGGTAACCATTTAAAATCCAGCGCTCGTACTGGTAACCTTTTAAAATCCAGTGCTCGTACTGGTAACCTTCCAAAATCCAACGCTTGTACTGGTAATCTTCCAAAACCCGGTATTCGTACTGGTAATTTTTCAAAACATAATGCTTGTATTGGCACATTTTCAAAATCCGGTGTTTGCACTGGTACACTTTAAAATTCAGTGTCCACTAATTTAGTTTTCCTTTGGGATTCGAGTTCCAACTCGAATTTTCTTTCCTTATAATTGATCTAGTTTTCCGTCAGGAATTCGAGTTCCGACTCGAATTTCTTTTCCATTCTAACCGGTTTAGTTTTTCTTTGAGATTCGAGTTCCGACTCGAATTTCCTTTCCTTCCACACTGGTTTAAGTTTGCCTTTGGGATTCGAGTTCCGACTCGAATCTTCTTTCCTTCTGGTTAACCTAGTTTTTCTTCGGAATTCGAGTTCCGACTCGAATTTCCTTTCCTTCCACACCGGTTTAAGTTTTCCTGCGGGATTCGAGTTCCGACTTGAATCCTCTTTCCTTTTGGTTAACCTAGTTTTCCTCCGGGATTCGAGTTCCGACTCGAATTTCCTTTCCTTCCACACCGGTTTAAGTTTGCCTTTGGGATTCGAGTTCCGACTCAAATCTTCTTTCCTTCTGGTTAACCTAGTTTTCCTTCGGAATTCGAGTTCCGACTCGAATTTCCTTTCCTTCCACACCGGTTTAAGTTTTCCTACGGGATTCGAGTTCCGACTTGAATCCTCTTTCCTTTTGGTTAACCTAGTTTTCCTCCGGGATTCGAGTTCCGACTCGAATTTCCTTTCCTTCCACACCGGTTTAAGTTTGCCTTTGGGATTCGAGTTCCGACTCGAATCTTCTTTCCTTCTGGTTAACCTAGTTTTCCTTCGGAATTCGAGTTCCGACTCGAATTTCCTTTCCTTCCACACCGGTTTAAGTTTTCCTACGGGATTCGAGTTCCGACTTGAATCCTCTTTCCTTTTGGTTAACCTAGTTTTCCTCCGGGATTCGAGTTCCGACTCGAATTTCCTTTCCTTCCACACCGGTTTAAGTTTGCCTTTGGGATTCGAGTTCCGACTCGAATCTTCTTTCCTTCTGGTTAACCTAGTTTTCCTTCGGAATTCGAGTTCCGACTCGAATTTCCTTTCCTTCCACACCGGTTTAAGTTTTCCTGCGGGATTCGAGTTCCGACTTGAATCCTCTTTCCTTTTGGTTAACCTAGTTTTCCTCCGAAATTCGAGTTCCGATTCGAATTTCCTTTCCTTCCAACCGGTCTAGTTTTCCTTCGGGATTCGAGTTCCGACTCGAATCTTCTTTCCTTCTAGTTGATCAAGTTTGCCTTTGGGATTCGGGTTCCGACTCGAATTTCTTCTCCTTCCAAATTGATCTACCTTTCCTTCAGGAATCGAGTTCTGACTCGAATTTCTTCTCCTTCCACGATGGATCTAGTTTTCCTTCAAAGATTCGGGTTCCGATCCGAGTTTTCCTTTCCTTCAGAGTTGGTCTAGAAGATCTGAGTCCCGACTTGAATCTTCTTCTAAATCCAATTCAGAACTGGTCTAGAAGATTCGAGTTCCGACTCGAATTCTCTTTCAAAATCCAATTCATCTAGTTTCCTTGAAGAGTTGAATTTCGATTCGAATCTTCCCTCAAAAACCGAGTTTAGCATCTGGTTCATTCAAAGCTCACAAGTTGGAATCATTCCTTCTTAAACTATGATCCTTAGGTTAAATCCCCCTGGAATAGATAGTTCGTAGGTCGAATCCCTACAGAACCCATGTCGCTCCCAGTGAACCAATGCCGTTCTCAATTGAACCAATAACGTTCTCAATTGAACCAATGTCGTTCTTAGGCCGAATCCCTATGGAACCCATGTCATTCTCAGTAAACCAATTCACAATTTCGACCTTCGGGTCAATCAATTTCCAATTTTCAATTATCAATTTCCAATTTCCAATTTCCAATTTCCAATTTCCAATTTCAAATATCAAATTTCAAAATTCCAATTTCCAAAATTTGACCCTTTTGAGTCACCCAATACCCAATTCCAAAAAAAAAATTTCTTGCGAGAGACCCTTTTTATAGGGAGAGTTCGACGGAGCTCGCTCTTTTCGCATGCTATCCAATTCGTTCACTTAGCCCCTTTTCAGGGAGAGTTTGAAGGGACTCGTGTCTTTGTGAACCGTTTGCAAAACAAAATTCCAAATTTCACACAAGGAACCCTTTTTTTAGGGAGAGACTCGATGGAGACTTGCTTTCCTTGTGGCCCCATAATTTCAGACTAGGCCATTTCATCATGAAGGACCCACTTTTCAGAGAGAGTGTGATGAACTCGTTCCTTCATGACCAATTTACCAGCCTCACCAATTCCGGCCCCCTTTCCATAAGAGAAGCCTAATGTTAGAAAGTTTTGACGAAAGCTTAATTTCTCTTCGAAAGTTCGTTTTGCAAACACCTCCTCTTCAGGGAAGAGAGGAGTAATTCCCAATTCTAATTTCTGAATCTTCTCTTTTGGGGAAAGGAGAAGAGAATTCTTGTCATAGATGCGTTGCGTTGTGCTTCAAATGCTCGCTTTCACAAAAGGATTTCAAGAAAATTTTGCTAATTTGTCATTAAATACTTGTTGATTTCAAAAATCTTTATTGCACAAAATTATTACTTCAGAATACCTCCACTATTACTTCCGAAAGGACAATGCTTTCGCGAAAAAGGATTCAAAGTTCAAAATCTTTCTATTGGCCAACCAAAAGGATGAAGAATAAATTCGCGATATGGCCAGTAAAGAAAACTCAATGTTGTTGCCAAGCCATGAGTGATTGATATTGATCGCAGTCAATGGCACATTTTTAAAGACCATTCTTGAAAAATAAAGCAGTCGAAATATCCTGGGTGATACAGAAAAATCCACTCAATCTCCATATCTCCTCAATCACCTAAGCTGCAATTAAATATCTGCAAAAGGGATCTCTCAATTGTCGTCAAGATGAAGGCGAATTAAGCGAGTCGACCCCCGGGGCCAAAGAAGATTTGGATCATCTCCAAGATGACAGAGTTTGTGACGGATCCTTCCAGGGAAAGTTCAGATCACCGTCGAGATGAAGGCGAGTGTGATGAGCCTACCGACAAACCCTAAAAGATATTTAATTTCCGCTATCATCAAGAGATTTCCTATCAAAGAGCCAATAATCATCATGATAATCCCTGAGAGAAAAGAAGGATCAGAACATCTCTGAGATGAAGGAGTTTGTGATGTACCCTTCCAAAAAAAAAAAGAGAGAAAAGTCAGGACATCTCCAAAATGAAGGATGATGTAATTCCCGAAAAATCCAAGAGAGCTCCAATCTGCTAAAAGAAAAAAAAAAAGAGTGCAGAAAGATCATCATAAGAAAAGAATCCCAGGATATCAGACTGCCAAATCTATCAAGAATCTTCTTTAATTTTGTGAAATTCTTTTATCAAAATTCTTTCACCAATAGCTCTCGCAATATCAAGAATACTTTCTTTTCCGTCCATATTAAGGAAATTGATAGCTTCCTTGAAAGAAAGCCAATCGCAAGCAATTTGAATTCGAATCTTGATTCTACGGAGTTAAGCTCAGTCGAAGATAATACTTCAGGTAGAAAAGAGGGAATACTTTCAAAACAATGTGCATCATTTTCAATTATTTTGAATCAATAACAATTTTCAACATTCTGACAATATTTTCTAGTTATTCTGGCGTGAAGCGAGAGCTTGAGGTTCATCTTTGGCGCATCCTGACATCAGTTGTTATCCCTTTTAGGACTTGATAACGGGAGTTTTCAAGATTCCTTCCCTTCTTTGGTAATGTGAGCGAACGGGCTTTCAGATTCGCACACTTCCCTGTGTCCCCACTGTCCCACCATAGACAGTCCAATTTCGGCTTGAGGTTAAGCCACCAATTTCAGCAAAAGGCAATTTCAAAAGTTAATTAGTCTCAGCAATGAGGCGCCCAAAATCAATCCCTTTTCAAACTTTAGGGACCCCAATTTCCTTCCTTTTGCAAAACCCCTATCGGATTCATTGTGCGGAAATCCGAAGGTTCCATCACGGTCTCTTCTTTCGAGGATTCCGTTCATTTTCTGCCCAATCAGGTTAAGGGTACAAACCTGAGCCTCCTTTGATGAGGTATTTCATTTTATGCCCAATCAGGTTAAGGGTACAAACCTGAGCCTCCTTTTGATGAGGTATTTCATTTTCTGCCCAATCAGGTTAAGGGTACAAACCTGAGCCTCCTTTCATGAGGTATTGCATTTTCCGCCCAATCAGGTTAAGGATACAAACCTGAGCCTCCTTTGATGAGGTATTCCATTTTCTGCCCGATCAGGTTAAGGGTATAAACCTGAGCCTCCTTTGATGAGGTATTGCATTTTCTACCCAATCAGGTTAAGGGTACAAACCTGAGCCTCCTTTGATGAGGTATTTCATTTTCTGCCCAATCAGGTTAAGGGTACAAACCTGAGCCTCCTTTGATGAGGTATTCCATTTTCTGCCCAATCAGGTTAAGGGTACAAACCTGAGCCTCCTTTGATGAGGTATTGCATTTTCTGCCCGATCAGGTTAAGGGTATAAACCTGAGCCTCTTTTGATGAGGTATTTCATTTTCCACCCAATCAGGTTAAGGGTATAAACTTGGGCCTCCTTTGATGAGGTATTCCATTTTCCGCCCAATCAGGTTAAGGGTATAAACCTGGGCCTCCTTTGATGAGGTATTCCATTCTCTGCCCAATCAGGTCAAGGGTACAAACCTGAGCCTCACCACGTGAGGTATTTCATTTCCCAATTAGGTTAAAGGTTAAGCCTGAGCTTCGTTCCATACGAGGTATTTCCCGTCCCATCCAGGTTAAGGGCAAAACCTGAATCTCATTTCTTTTTGAAATAAAATTTTCTCCTTATTCCCCATTTCATATCTACCATCATCATTTGAATAAATTCTTTCATACCGAGTCAGACCCATCTAACTGGGGCATTTTTATGGTTCAAATTTGGTATGTTTTCTTTGCCACTAAGCTCGGCTCACAACCGGCTTAGTAGCAAAGAGGGGCATATGTAAACACCCCAAATTTTCACCCTCATCCAGTGTTTGTCCATTTCATAGGTCATCACAGATTATTACATATCATTGCATGTATTTTGCATTTCATTTCATCACATCTCATTGCATTGCATAGCATTGCATGTCATCCCATCTCATTTTCGAGATCCAGCACTCCTATTTCAAAACATTCAATCCAGATTTGAATTTTAAAGCTTTATTTCAAAATCAATTTCAAAACTTGGGTTTTTATTCAATACTCTGTCATTTTCCAACCCCAGGACTTTATATTTCGAAATATTTTCTCAAGGAAACAATCTGGATTCATTTCAAATTAAAATTTTAATCGATTTCAATTCACAGATGAGACCCATTGAGGTGGTGTCGCTTCTGAATTCCTCTATTCATCAAATTTTTTAAACTTTTGAAAGTTTCAGTCCGATCTGGACTCTGTCTCAGAGTCCTAATCCAGTCAGGAGTCTGTTTTTAAGTGTGTTTTACTTCCATTTTCAGTCTTTTTCGATTATTTTCAAAATTTAGGTCATTTTACAGAGTCCAGTTAGTTCAGGACTCTATTTTAGAGTTCGGTCGAGTTAGGAGTCTAACCCTGACTGTGTTTTCTGACTTATTTCATCATTTCTTGATAAAATCTTTTGAAAATTCTTTCATTTGGCTTTTAAAATCTAAAATCTCAGAGTCCTAAGAGTTCAAGACTCTAACTCGGAGTTCCAGTTCGCTTGAGACCCTATTTTCGAAGATATTGAATTTCAAATGTCGATTTTAACCCTTTTTCAAAGCCATTTTCAGTGTTTATTTCAAAATTTCCAAAACTCGATGTGGGCCCACTCAGTTGGCACCATATCCAGAGGAATTCTAATTCAGTTAGAACCCTATGCCATTTCAAAAATTCTAATTTTAAAATTGCTTTTGAAAATCCTTTTGAAAACTCCTTCAATTTCAAGTTTTAAAATCACTTTTTGAAAAACTCAAGTAGGGCCCACTCGGGGTGGCGCCATATTTGAGTAAGTCAGGGCTAGACTAGGGTTAGTTGATGTCTTGGTTAGTGTTAGAGGTTTAGAAGAGTCAAAACCATTTTGAAAAACTCATTTTGAAAGTTAGTTTTTAAAACTAGTGTTTTTGAAGGTTTTTAAAGGTGTTTTAAAAACCCAATGTGAGAAAATGCCAAGTGGCACCACATTTGGGGGAATCTTAGGTTTAGATAGGGGTTAATTAGGGATTAATTAGGATAATTTAGGTCAAGGGCATATAGGTAACTCCACCCAAAAATCGCCCCCCCCTTTAGAGTCCAAAATTTTCAAAATTGTCAATTTTTAAACCTAAAAAATTTTCTATAAATAGATGCCATAAGGGGGGTCGATTTTTCCATCTCTCTCCTATTGGATTCTTGGAGCTTCTCTCTCCTCTTCAGCCCTTCCTCCATTGCAGCAACCTCAAGGTAAATTTTTTCTTTAATTTTTAGTTTTTATTTAATATTTTTCATTGTTTTAAGCATGATTTAGCCATTGGCACCATCACCTTCATGGATTAAACCATGGATTCAACCTCAAGAACCATCAAGAATAAGCAAGAACGATCCAAGAAGGTGATCTAACCCTGTTTTGGATGATTTACAGAGATTTTAATCCATTAGAATTGATTTTAATATGATTCTTTACATTATTAACCAATAAAATATATGATTTACCCTTTTTAATGGGTTAAATCTATGTTTTAAAGGTGATATCAAATTTAAGCCATTGATTCCCTATTTTTATTTTATTTTTATGGTTTATTCATGTTTTTTTTACGTTCTATAGCATAGAAATAAGTTTTATTTACTGTTTTATGGTTTATTTTATTGATTTACATTAGTTAATGCATGGTTTTTCAAGTTTCTTAAATGTCTGTGTGTTTTAGGTTTAGAACAGTAAAGATAATGTTATTTTGGATTGAAGTTCTCATTGTTTATTTCTGATTTTTTTATATGTGATACATAAATGAGTTATTGAGTTACTGTAGAAAAATCAGAGGTTTTGGACCTCAGGAACCCTGTCAAAAAAATCAGACATCAAATCGGGTTTTAAAGCTTTAAAATCGTGGTTAAAATCAAGAAGGTAACTTGCTGTTATGATATTTCTCTCATCTTATATCCGATTTTAGATCTGTAAAGTGCTATGTATTCACATTGAGTAGATCTGTGTTCTGTGAAATTTTCGGATTTTTTGATTACTGTTTAGTATTTTTCCCCTTTCAGAGAATCTGTTTTTAAATTTAAAACTCGTTAGGGTTTACCAAAACCCTAATCAGACTTGTGTTAGTCATAAATCCCAAACCACAGATCCGATTTAAGATCTGTAAAAAGTGAGTATTGTTATTTTTTTGTATACTGTTCACCACTAAAATTTCAGTTATTTTTGTTTAGAATTGCTATTTATGTCTATATTTTCAATCTGAAGTAGCCATTTTAATCCCTGTTAAAAGTGATATATTTTAGCTCAGATTGCCAGAAGGGTTTCTCCCTAACCGGAGATGATTTTTCCGATTTGTAAATTGGGCAATCTCTGTTTTTCTTCTTAGTTAGTCTCTGTAAAATTTAATAAATTTTCATGGAGATTTGACCCCTGGTTCAGGTCTTGGACTAAGACTGGTTGGTGAATTAGGTCAAAAATAGCATATTTTTAGGGTTTAATGCAATTTTCGGGTTAATTTAATGTCAAAAAAATTATTTTATAATTCCAATTTGACATTAGGGTTATAAAAAGTGCAGGTACCAATTTTTATGGATTTTGGAATCCATTTGATGGCTGAATTAAGCAAATTGCAAAACCGGGTTCCTGAAAGATCCAAAAACACTGCTAAAATCACAGTTTTTGTGATATTATTGGCTTTTCGTGCATAAGCATATATTTTTAGGGTTTAACCATGTTCATAATCATATTAGGATGCTTTAGGTTTAATTTTGTGCTCATTTGATTTCATTTAGTGCATAAAACCTAAGTTTTTACCAAAATTTATTTCTAAAAACCTTGATTTCAAGGCCATAGTCTTGCTATCAGGGGCAATTTGGTCATTTGACCTCAATTTCGAAATCCCTAACCCTAATTTTCACATATTTAAGCATGTCACATCATATTTAGCTTAGTTTATTCCATTCAAATTTCAAAACTTGCATTTTATCAAAATATCTTTCTAAAAACTCTAATTTCAAGGCCATAGTCTTGTTATTAGGGGTATTTTGGTCATTTGGACCCCAATTTCGAAATTACATATCTTATCTTCCTTATTTATTCAATTTTATTTCATAATTTATCATTTTGATTTAAGGGAATCATGGCAAAAAGGCTTATATCAGGCAAAATCCAACAATTTCCTAATATTGTTGGATAAATCTAGAGAAGCCAACATATATTCATTAACAAGTTTTCTAGTTTTGTAGGTACATTGAAGACTTTATTTTTCATGTATTTAAATTTCAATAGTGATGTAATTTGTAATTAAACTTTGAAATAAGAATTTATATTTCCTGCTTAGATTAGGTTGCATTGCATATAGTTTATTTTTATAATTTTAATGTGTGATGGATGATGATTCATGCATATTTTTACAAATTCACCATGGTCTACACAAATGGCACATGCACTAGCTTCTATGAAGTTTATAAACTTGGTGAAATTTGTATTTATGGCCATAGTCAGAATACGAATGATACTTAGATTTATGATCTTCACATTAGCCACATTCAGCCTACACTCTTAGGCTAACTTCAAAAATGCACTGCATTTCTCAAAAATACAAAAGTATTCCTCAAATCCATATTCATTCATTTCATGCATTTGCCAATTCCAATCTCAATTCAAAGAAGTTCATTTTCTCAAAATCTCCTAAGTCTTATAGCAAAATCGATTTTCCCAAAAGCATTGAATTTCAAAGAATATTTCAAGTGTTTTTCTCAAGTTCATAAACTCAATTTTCCAAAGTTATGCAGTCAATTTCAAAGTTTGAAGTTAGAATTTTTCTAAGTCTTATTCTAAGAAAATATTAATTTGCCAATGATATTTCAAATATTTCCCAAGTTCCAAATTCAAATTTTCTAAGTTAGAATTTCAATTTCAAAGTTTGAATTCAGAGAAACCAAGTCTCTCAGAATCGATTTTCACCAAATGTCAAGGATTTCTCAAAATCGATTTTTATTTCTCTCAGAAGTATATTTCAAATCCCAATTCACGATTTTCATGTGATACCTATTCTAAATATTTCAATCATTCAAAGCAAACATCATGTTTTCAAAATGTGCATTTTCTGAAAATTCATAGCACATGCCTGATTCTATGTGCATTTAGAAATTAGAATATGATTTAGACAAGTTGAATAAAGTAGAGCATAAGATTGATCCTTGGTTCAATTACCTCTGTTAAAGGTGGCAGGAATGGTTGAACCTCGTACCGACAGGCGAGTCCCATTCTACGGAATTTTCCCGCATTTTAAAAACGGAGGCGAGTTATTTTCAAAAATCTTTTTCAAAGGTCAGTTTGATTCGCAAAAGTTAAAAAAAAATTTTTGCGATGATAACAGAGATTTGGTAAGGCAACCAAGGCGAGGTTGGATTTCATAAAAGGGACCAATTTGAAAATTGGATTTAACCGGACCGGTGTAAGACTGGGTTCGGTTTGAAGGTTCGAATCAGAATTCAAATCTTCAAGGAAAGACTAGATGAATTGGATTTTAAAAGAGAATTCAGGTCGAAACTCGGATTTTCTAGACCAATTTACAGGATAGTTTAAGTAGAAGTTCAAACCTTTAAAGGAAAGCTAAACAAATCGGATTTGGGAGAAAACTCGAGTCAGAACTCTAATCTTCTGGACCGATTCTAGACATTTGAATTGGATTTGGAAGAAAATTTAAGTCAGAACTCTAATCTTCTAGACCAATTACTAAATTGCAGAAAAGTTTAAGTAGGAGTTCAAACCTTTAAAGGAAAGCTAAACAAATCAGATTTGGGAGAAAACTCGAGTCGGAACTCTAATCTTCTGGACCGATTCTAGACATTTGAATTGGATTTGAAGAAAATTTGAGTCGGAACTCTAATTTTCTAGACCAATTCAGAAGGAAAAGAAAACTCTTATCGGAACTTGAATCTTCGAAGGAAAACTAGATCCATTGTGGGAGGAAAAGAAATTCGAGTCGAAACTTGAATTCTGAAGGAAAAGTAGATGAATTTGGAAGGAAAAGAAACCCGAGTCGGAACTTGAATCCTGAAGAAAAAAAATAGATCAATTTGGAAGGAAAAGAAATTCGAGTCGGAACTCGAATCCTGAAAGAAAGGTAGATTAATTAGAAGGAAAGGAAATTCGAGTCGGAACTTGAATTTCAAAGGAAAACTAGATTAATTAGAAGGAAAGAAAATTCGAGTCGGAACTCGAATCCCAAAGGGAAACTAGACCTGTTAGAAGGAAAGGAAATTTGAGTTGGAACTCAAATCCCAAAAGAAAACTAGACTAATTAGAAGCAAAGAAAATTTGAGTTGGAACTTGAATCCCGAAGGAAAACTAGATTAATTAGAAGGAAAGAAAATTCGAGTCGGAACTCGAATCTCGAAGGGAAACTAGACCGATTAGAAGGAAAGGAAATTCGAGTTGGAACTCGAATCCCGAAAGAAAACTAGACCAATTAGAAGGAAAAAAATTCGAGTCGAAACTCGAATCCCGAAGGAAAACTAGACCGGTTAGAAGGAAAGGAAATTCGAGTCGGAACTCGAATCCCGAAGGAAAACTAGACTGGTTAGAAGGAAAGGAAATTCGAGTCTGAACTCGAATCCCGAAGAAAAACTAGACCGGTTAGAAGGAAAGGAAATTCGAGTCGGAACTCGAATCTTCGAAGGAAAACTAGACCGGTTAGAAGGAAAGGAAATTCGAGTCGAAACTCGAATCTTCGAAGGAAAACTAGACCAGTTAGAAAGAAAGGAAATTCGAGTCGGAACTCGAATCTTTGAAGGAAAACTAGACCAGCATGGATTAGGTTTGAAAACATTAGCCAATTTGACCAATAAAAATTGGATTTTGAAAGTCCGACCAATAACAATTGGATTTTGAAAGATGTACCAGTGTGAATACCGAATTTTAGAAATGAACCAGTATAAGTACTGAAATTTGAAAATGGATCAGTACGAACACTGGATTTTGAAGATTTACCAGCACGAACACTGGATTTAGAAAATTTACCAGCACGAACACTGGATTTTTGAAAATCTTACCAGCACGAACACTGGATTTTTGAAAAATTACCCAACTGATTCTGATGAGAGATTTTCAATCTTCATCCTCACGATGACTTAGACAACTGTCGAGGTCTCAGAATTTATCCCTTACCCTGAATGGGTAGTTCAGGTTTATCCCTTAACCTGAAGGGGAAATGAATTTGATGCAAATGAATGTAAATGGATGCAAATGAATGCAAATGTATGCAAAATGAGAGATTTGTTTGATCCTGCCTGCATATAGGATGTTTTGAAGAAAATTTTCAAAATAATGCCCCAATATAACTGGGGAGTGAGAAGTTGGATGAAAGGATAAGTAATTGATATTTAAAGAATGCTTTCTGACTTTGGATTGATTCTGGGACTCTGAAGAGGGTCATTCCTCAGAGAAGGAGAATAAAAGGTGACATCAAGTTTATGAGGAAAATGGATAATTTATTCAATCATTGAAGAGAAATAACAAGTTGGTAAGAAAATTGTGACTGTATTGTCTTTTTAAAATGACCAAAAGCAAAATGATTAAAGATGACATAGCCTTGACACTATCAGTTTCTTGGAAAACTTGATCAGGATGGTCAACTGGTATCTTCCTCATTTTCAACAAGAAGATTCTTGTCGATGCGATCTTGAATAATGTTCTTCAGGACGAAACAATTCTCAGTGTCATGCCCTACTGCCCAATGAAATTTGCAGAATTTTTCTTTGAATCTGCCCATGATTGTTGCGGGATCAACTACTTTAGGTAAACAGATCCTATCTTTTGCGAGCATGTATTCAAGAACACTCTCTAGAGTCTGGTCCAGAGGGGTGAACTTTCGATTCGTACTCCAATCCTTGTGCTTTGGCTTTTCTTGATCTTTCTCTTTATGCTAAGGACTAGATTGAAGAGTCTTATCACTATTGAAGAATTTTCCTTTTTGGCCCTTAGATCCCTCTGAATAGTTATCATGATTGCTATCATCGACAAAAAGAGTAAAGTGAGCCTCTGGAGATCCGACCATATCTTTTGTGAGCATGTATTCCAGAAAACTCTCGAGTATTTGATCCAATGGGGCTATCTTGCGGTCCTAGTTTCGGCCGTCATGCTGTACTTTTTGTTGATTGCTTGACTTCTGTTGAGACTTGGCCGAGATAGTCGACCAATATTCTTTCTCATTCTCAACGAAGAAATTCTTGTCGATATAATCTTGGACAATGTTCTTGAAGACGAAACAGTGGTCGGTATCATGCCCTACTTCCCGATGGAATTTGCAGAACTGGTCCATAAATCTTCCCAAGATTGTGGGAGGATTTGTGACTTTCAGGAGTTTTACCAATTCTTTGGCCAACATATATTCAAGGATTTCATCGAGAGACTGCTCGAGAGGAGTAAACTGGCGATTATAACCCCAACCGTCCCGCTTTATCTTTTCTTTCTATTGACTCAATTTTCCACTCTGCTTTGAAGATTTTTCTTTCTAACTTGTATGATTGTCTTTGCTATCTTTGAAATCATCGCAGTTGGCATTGACGAAGAAGGCGGAGTTCATCTTCTTTTTTGAATCTTGATTATTCCTGACGGGGGTGATGCCTTGGTAGAAGTCTTTGCTCCTAAAGACCTTCTTGCCCTTGTCACGGGTTTGCAAATATTTAATCATCTTGGCCATTTCCTTCAACTATATTTGGACTGGATCATCCATTGTTTGATTTTTCAATTTATAGGTTGTCCCTTGTCTATGAGGGGATCTTTGAAATGCTTGCTGGACTTTATACTCTTCATCAATGTCTTCTACTGATTCCTCTTCGTCTGTTGTATCAGCATTCTGAGCATGCTTCTTGGGTAGCTTTAAAACCTTTTTAACTATCCGACCCTTTGCCTTCTGCTTTCCCTGGGTCTGCTTTGTATTGGCTTCAGCTTGTCTTGCCAGCATCTTGGTCATCATCTTTTTAAACATGGCATATATTTGAGGATCGATGCCATCATCCACTTGCTTTCTCTGACTTTTAAATGACCGCGAGAAATCCATTTCTTCTTCTGAAGCGATTGAATATACGATACCCTCAACTGGTGCAACTCTCTTTCCTATCCTTGTCTCAACCATTAAATATCACGAACGCTCTCTACAGGGTGAAATTGATGGTTAGGTTTTTGAGAGAGATTTTGATTGGGAGAAAATATTTGTTGAGAATTTTGGTAGACAATTGAAAGAATATCCCATTACTAGGGATTGAGTCATCGTTGGGATTACGACAATTGTGTTGTCATTCCTTTGCAAAGAAAATAAACAACTAAAAATTATTCCTTGTTACCTAGGCAAGGTCGTCAATGTTACGACAATGAAGCCGTACATAATACTTCAAGTACAAGGTTTTGATGATGAACAAGTAAATCAACTGCATTTCAGCTAAGGCAATGAAGAAATTGAAGAATTCGATGAAGAATCTTTGAAGACTAGTGTGCAAATGTTATATTCATTAAAAGTCTTAGATTCTTGTAAGAGCCTTACTTAGAGTGCATATTTCGGTTGCATTTCAGCTAAAAAGTCTTTAGAAAAACTTTTCTAAAAGAAACCTTCATGAAAATGTTTTTAGAAAACTCTTTTCTTAAATTTTTGTGTTTATTAGTCGACCAATAGACTCACCTGTCGACTAATTATTTCGCACCATATTTTCTAAAATGTCATTTTTATCAAATTAGTCGACTAAAGGTTTTATTAGTCGACCGGACAAAATGTCTATTTTCTGGAAATTCAGCAGCAGTCGACTAATGACTTTATCAGACGACTGGACAGAACGTGTATTTTTCAGGAAATTTAGCAGCAGTCGACTAATGCTTTTATCAGTCGATCAGACAGAACTTTGTGTTTTTTTAGAAAATTCTAGCAGCAGTCGACTGAAAGGTTTTTCAGTCTACTGATGATATTATCAGTCGACTAACTTTTCTCTAGTCGACTAAGTTTCAAAAGTTCAGATTTTCAAACGGCACGATTAACAGATCAGTCGACCGACGATAACTGTCAGTTTACTAATAACTAATTATTAGTCAACTAACTACTGTTTTAGTTGACTAATTTTGTCATTTTTCTTGAAACTTTAAAAAGGCATGTCTTTTCATTTTTCAAACGTTTTGATTGTTCAAAATGGACTGTTTTGACACCCTTTTATACCCTCAATGCATGGAATCTTTTAACTATAAATATGAGTGCATTCTACACTCAAAAATAAAAAAATTCTATAGAATTATATTGAATTACTTTTTGCTTTTCACTCCTATTCATTCAAGTATTTATTTTCTCACTCACTTGATATTTTCACTTCAGTTTTTCACTCAAATTCCTTTGAGAGATAGTGAATTTGTGAGTAGAGTATTTCAACAACCTCAAAAGCCAATTGCATCTCATTTGCATTCATAAGAAGGGCTCATAGGTTGTATTGTAAGTTGTTATTTGTTTTAATTTTTCTGTAAAAGAAAGTACTCCTTGGTTTAAAAGAGTTGTTTGCTTTCAGTAGGTGTGTTACTGAAAGTGGGACCGGATTTGGTCTGTATGATCTTGTAGTTACACAAGGTTGATAGTGGAAATCTCAAGCGGGTTTTGCTTGGGGACTAGATGTAGGTCGGGAAAGACCGAATCAGGATAAATTATTGTGTTCTTTGTGTGTTTGCTTTGCGAATTGCAAAATCCGTCAAAATTTCATAGACAATTTTTAAAAGCACTATTCACCCCCCTCTAGTGCTCGTTGCCTCGATCCTACTGCACTTTCATTTGGTATCAGAGCAGGTTTGCTATTCTTTTGATTTGACCATCATCTAGCATGGCAACTACAACTTCTCAGCACAAAGAAGGATGTTCCTCTGTTCGTCCTCCTCTCTTCGACGGAACAAACTATGGATACTGGAAGGTGAGAATGACAATATTCTTATAATCCATGGATCTCAAAATTTGGAGAGTCATTTCAGAAAAGTACCAAATGCCATCAACTGATTTCAGCCGATGGACCGATGAAGAAAAGAAGACTGCTTCACTTAATGCCAAGTCTATGAATGCATTGTATTGTGCTGTTGACAAGGTAGAGTTCAATCACATCTCTCAATGCTCTATAACAAATGAAATCTGGCATACTCTTCTCGTGACTCACGAAGGTACATCAAAGGTAAAGGAATCTAAAATCGCTTCTTTAGTTCATAAATTTGAATTGTTTAAATTGAAGCAAAATGAATCTATATCGGACATGGTAACAAGAATGACCGATATCACTAACACTATGAAATTCCTTGGAAAAAAATATTCATAAGTGGATTTAGTCAGAAAAATCCTAAGGTGTTTAACTTTTGAATGGGAGAGAAAAGCCACAGCTATTGAGGAAGCAAATGATTTAAACACTCTCACTCTTGAAGATTTGGTTGGTAACTTAATGGCATATAAAGTCCAACTTCAAGACAGACAAGAAGAAGAACCCAAGAAGAAATCTCTTGCTTTTAAGGCTACTTCTGACTCTGAAAATTCAGAAGAAGATGAAGATGAAGATATTGCCCTTATTATAAGGCAATTCAAAAGATTTATCAAAAAGAAAAGATTTCAAAGAAAGGTAAAGAAAGTTGATTCTTCCAATCCAAATGAAGTCAAGTGCTTTAACTGCAAAAAGGCAGGACATATCAAGAAAGATTATCCTCTTCTCAAAATCAAGCCCAAGGACCAATTCAAGAAGAAAAAGGCATTTCAAGCATGTTGGGATGATAGTGACTCCTCTTTCGATAAAGAATCAAATGAAGAAGTCGCCAACATGTGCTTTGTAGCACAAAAAGATTCGGTAAGTCAATTTGACTATGATAATTTATTAGAAGCATTCAATGATTTATATGCTAAATTTAAGAGTCTAAATTCTAAAAACAAAGAGTTAAAAACTGAAAATTCAACTCTTGACTCTCAAAACAAAGTGTTACTTCAAGAGATAGAAGATCTCAAGAAGGAAAACTCTTGTCAAGCATTTAAGATAAAAGAAATTAGAATTAGAACCAATCTCTTACAAAAAGAAATAACTAGTCTAAAAGAAAAATCAAATGATCTTCTTTCTATAGTGACCAAATTCACAAATGGTCAAGAGAATCTAGAAAGACTTCTTGGTTCTCAAAGATGCTCGGTTAATAAAAGTGGATTGGGATATAGCTTCTTTGATACTCAAAATAGACCAAACTATGTGGTGAAGAATCAAAGTCAATATTCTCAACCATTTGTTCAAAGAACTAAATTTTCTAGTTATAATAGAAATGCATCTAATCATGGAACTTATAATGCTTATAAGTCTAGACATGATTACTCTAAAAATGCTAAATCTTTTTATAGAAAGAATATTTATTATCAAGGGAAACCAAAATCCAAATGGATATGGGTTCCTAAGACTAACTCTCATGGACCCAAAAATAGAAAGGGGTCAAATGCTTTGTCTTATAATTTTATTGTAGGTACACAAAATAAGGAGCAAATGAATATTGGACAGCGATTGTTCCAAACATATGACTGGAAGGCCGGAGTTATTTTCCACCTTCTAAAGTAAGGATGGAGGAACCGTCACCTTTGGTGACAATAACAAGGGAAAAGTAATAGGTATTGGTAATATTGGTAATCCAAAATTTCCCTTGATAGAAAATGTTCTTTTAGTAGATGGTTTAATGCATAATTTATTATCCATTAGTCAATTATGTGATAAAGTTTTTTTTGTTTCTTTTGAACATGATTTATGCTTAATTTCTGATTTTCCAAACTAGAAGGCAATTGCAATATATTGTAAATATTGCTTTCATATCTAAAATAGAACCAAAGAATATCAATGAGGCTTGTGATGATGAATTTTGACTTTTGGCCATGTCTGAAGAACTTAACCAATTTACTAGGAATGATGTTTGGGATCTAGTGTATAGACCAAAGGATCATCCAGTAATTGGAACAAGATGGGTCTTCAGAAATAAGCTGGATGAAAATGGCGAAGTCATTCGAAACAAAGCAAGGCTAGTAGCACAAGGCTATAATCAAGAAGGCATAGATTTTGATGAAACCTATGCACCGGTGGCTCGACTGGAGTCAATTCAAATGATGCTTGCTTTTGCTAGTTACATGAATTTTAAGTTATATCAAATTGATGTTAAGAGTGCATTCTTAAATGAACACATCAATGAAGAAGTTTATGTAGAGCAACCTCCAGGCTTTGAAAATGAGAAATATCCAGAAAAAGTCTATAAATTAAAAAGAGCTTTGTACGGACTTAAACAAGCACCAAGAGCATGGTATGAAAGACTACGAAATTTTCTAGAACAATCTGGTTTTTCCATTGGTCGGGTAGACTCTACTTTATTTATTAAAAATCTTAATTCAGATATTCTTATTGTGCAAATTTATGTTGATGACATAATATTTGGTTCTATTAATGATTCTCTTTGTAAAGAGTTTGCTAAAGCTATGCAGGAAGAGTTTGAAATTAGTTTGATGGGCGAATTAAACTACTTCCTTGGACTTCAAATAAAACAAACTGAAGAAGGAATCTTTATCAACCAGGCTAAGTATACAAAAGAACTTCTCAAGAGGTTTGGGATGGATTCATCGAAATCAAGAAGAAATCCTATGAGTACAACTACTTCTCTTGATAAAGATGAAAATGGTAAAAATGTAGATACTAAGCTCTACAGAGGTATGATCGGATCTCTATTATACTTAACTGCTAGTCGACCTGATATAATGTTTAGTGTTTGTATATGTGCAAGATTTTAAGCTAATCCAAAGGAATCTCATTTAACTACAGTAAAACAAATTCTTCGTTATTTGAAGGATACTTCAGATTTTGGTTTGTTTTACCCAAAATCATCTTCCTTTAATTTAGCTTCATATAGTGATACAGATTTTGCAGGAAGTAAATCTGATCGCAAGAGTACTAGCGGAACTTGTCATTTCTTAGGAAATTCCTTAGTCTCTTGGTTTAGTAAAACACAAAATTTAGTGTCACTCTCAACAACTAAAGCAGAATATATAGCGGCTAGTTTAGAGTGTTCACAAGTACTATGGATGAAACAGTCCTTAAAAGATTTTGGTTTGAATTACTCCACAACAACTATTTATTGTGATAACACTAGTGCTATAAATCTTTCAAAAAATCCTGTTCAGCACTCAAGAACTAAGCATATTGAAGTTAGACATCATTTCTTAAGAGATCATGTGTTAAAAGGAGATATTTCGTTAAATTTTATTTCTACTAATGAACAACATGTCGATATCTTCACTAAACCACTTAAAAATGAAGATTTTATGAGAATTAGGAGAGAACTAGGCATTTGCTCATTTTTGGATTTATAAAATGCTGATTTTTTGAACAAAATCTCAAAATTGCACCATATTAGTCGACCGATAAATTTCTAGTCGACTGATGCTTTAAAAATTTTTAGAATGAGTCGCACCTTATTAGTCGACCGATAAAATTTTAGTCGACTAAATATTTTTTTTTAACTGAAGGGACCCGATACCCCTTTGATTTTTTTACACCAATTTTTTTTAACACCCGATTTTTTAAAAAAAAGGGCATCATTTCATTTTTTTTACGCACCTTTTCATTTTTCTTAAAAATGAAACCCTTTGAAAAACGAAACCCTCTCTCTCTCTCTCTCCTCTCTCTCTTCCGAAAAACCCTCAGAGTGTCGTTCGAACCTCTCCTCGCCGAAATCTTCTGGCCGTGACAAGGAGTCACCGGAATCCTCTTGCAGTGACCGACGCATCTTCAGTTCTCGCCGGAATCCTCTTGCAGTGACCGGCGCATCTTTAGTTCTCGCCGGAATCCTCTTGCCGTGATCGGTGCATCTTCAGTTCTTGGAATCCTCTTGTGGCAGCCTTCTCACTCGTCGTCAGCCACTATATCCTCCTCTATTTCTGTTGCACGACGCACAACAACATCTTCCTCCCGCCGAACGTCATTTGGAAGCCGACATCAACTGTTCTTCTCAACGACTGTGTTGATCAATCAACTGAATTTTTTTTGGGTGAATTTGTTTCAACCATGCCTCATCAGAAGACTGCATCCGCAAAAGCTTCTCCTCCTCCTACACATTTAGCAAAATACGGATTTTCTCTCAGATTACTCCAAAATCCTATTTTATATGATACTTTTGGATCGGTTTCTGCACTTCCTATTTTACCAGGCTGAAATGTCCTCTTTCACATGTTTTCCCGTTACAAAATCAGAGAATTATTTTCAGGAATTTCACATCTTTTTGATGCCTGTGCAAACACCCTTCATTATCCTTTTCTGATCCACTTGTTTTATACAAATTTACAAATTGATCATGAAACTGGAGTTCTTTCTTCTCTTGTTCGTGATGTTGAAATTGAGTTTGATTTTAAACTGCTTGGACAAATCCTAGAAATTTCACCTTCAGATATTCTTTTTAATACTATTGAACTTAATGATGAAAGAATTTTTGAACAAATTCTTCTTCCTGGTGCACCTCATTGCCCTCCTATCAAAAATACTAATCTTCAAACTCGTGCACGCATTGCTGGACGAATCCTTGCCCACAATGTTCTACCTAAAACTGGTTCTTTTGATTATTATTTCACAGATCTTTCTACGGCTCTTTATGTCTTATTTGGAAATATTTCTGTAAATTGGGCCAACGTGTATTTTACTAATTTGTGGAAACAAAAACCATTTCTTCCTTATGGATGTCTTCTAACTCGTATTTTCAGACATTTCAAAGTTCCCTTAACCAATGAAAAATATATTGAGCAAAAGGAGTTCTTTGATTAAACTATTTTTAAATGAATGAAAATCAAATATCTGCCTCCTTTAAATGTTGATCAAACTAAATCATCTGATCCTACCGAACCATCAATTTCTGAACCCTCACCATCTTCTGCGACACCTTCATCTCAAGCAAAACAAAAGAAATTTTCTACAAGTCAAGACAATGATGAAGTTTTGCAGCGACTGGAAGCTTTGGAGTTGCATCAACACACTTTTCGTGAAGATGTGACTCAACAACTTTCTTCGATTCAGAAAGATATTACTGCAATCAAGGACTTGCTCAACTCACTTTTCTGATCTTTGTTTTCTGTCTTCACTGAACTTTGATACTTTATAGGTTGTAATATTTTGAACTTGAATTTACATTTTGCTTATGCTATTTATGCCCTTACTCTTTTTTATTATGACAAAAGGGGAGAAAAAGATAGAATTTGGTAGACACATGTATAGAAATTGCAGGAGAAAAAAATAGACCTTGCATGAGAAATGAGAAATTAAGAGAAAAAGATAAAAATTGAATATTGCATTATGACATGGAAATTACATCATAAGAAAGCATTGAAAATTGCATTTATGAAAAAAAAAAGTTTTAAAAATGCATGAAGTAATGATGGAAATGCAAACCAATCAATATGTGATATATGTGCTTTGAATGTGCTAACTTTTAATGTTTTGCAGCATATTGATAAGGGGAGTAAAATCATCATCTATGCATCTAAATGCTTCATCTTTGATTAAGTTTGTCATCATCAAAAAGGGGGAGATTGCTACGACAATGAAGTCGTACATAATACTTCAAGTATAAGATTTTGATGATGAACAAGTAAATCAACTGCATTTCAGCTAAGGCAATGAAGAAATTGAAGAATTCGATAAAGAATCTTTGAAGACTAGTATGCAAATGTTATATTCATTAAAAGTCTTAGATTCTTGTAAGAGCCTTACTTAGAATGCATATTTCGGTTGCATTTCAGCTAAAAAGTCTTTAGAAAAACTTTTCTAAAAGAAACCTTCATGAAAATGTTTTTAGAAAACTCTTTTCTTAAATTTTCGTGTTTATTAGTCGACCAATAGACTCACCAGTCGACTAATCCTTTCGTGACATTTTCTAAAATGTTACTTTTATCAAATTAGTCAACCAAAGGTTTTATTAGTCGACCGGACAGAATGTTTGTTTTTTGGAAATTCAGCAGCAGTCGACTAATGACTTTATCAGTCGACTGGACAGAACATGTGTTTTTCAAGAAATTTAGCAGCAGTCGACTAATGCTTTTATCAGTCGACCGGACAGAACTTTGTGTTTTTTTAGAAAATTCTAGCAGTAGTCGACTGAAAGGTTTTTCAGTCTACTGATGATATTATCAGTCAACTAACTTTTCTCTAGTCGACTAAGTTTCAAAAGTTCAGATTTTCAAATGGCTCGATTAACAGATCAGTCGACCGACGATAACTGTCAGTCTACTAATAATTAATTATTAGTCGACTAACTACTGTTTCAGTCGACTAATTTTGCCGTTTTTCCTGAAACTTTAAAAAGACGTATCTTTTCATTTTTCAAACATTTTGATCGTTCAAAATGGACTGTTTTGACACCCTTTTATACCCTCAACGTATGAAATCTTTCAACTATAAATATGAGTGCATTCTACACTCAAAAATAAAAAAATTCAATAGAATTATAATGAATTACTTCTTGCTTTTCACTCCTATTCATTCAAGTATTTATTTTCTCACTCACTTGATATTTTCACTTCAGTTTTTCACTCAAATTCCTTTGAGAGATAGTGAATTCGTGAGTAGAGTATTTCAAGAACCTCAAAAGCCAATTGCATCTCATTTGCATTCATAAGAAGGGCTCATAGGTTGTATTGTAAGTTGTTATTTGTTTTAATTTTTCTGTAAAATGAAGGACTCCTTGGTTTAAAGGAGTTGTTTGCTTTCAGTAGGTGTGTTACTAAAAGTGGGACCAGATTTGGTCTGTATGATCTTGTAGTTACACAAGGTTGATAGTGGAAATCTCAAGCGGGTTTTGCTTGGGGACTGGATGTAGGTCGGGAAAGACCGAACCAGGATAAATTATTGTGTTCTTTGTGTGTTTGCTTTGCGAATTGCAAAATTCATCAAAAGTCCGCAGAGAATTTTTAAAAGCACTATTCACCTCCCCTCTAGTGCTCGTTGCCTCGATCCTACTGCACTTTCAGTCAAATCAAGATAGGATGAAAATTAAAGGAATTTTATTGAAGGAAAAACATGATTTTATTAATAATACACTTGACAAAGAGGAGGGGGAAAGACAAATTTTCACCACTCCTAATAATCAAAGGACACTCGAGGACCAGGAAAAATAGTGAGAGTAATAAAAGAATCCTAGCCTTGTCTGGCAGAATGGTATGCTCCGGACCACTTATCTGATGTGAGAACGAACTCTGGCAAGATCCCTGATAGTAGACAAATTTCTATGCGCTTTTGTCTCTGAGAGAACTGCCTGACACACCGCTCTGGATGGTAGTATGCACAGAAGAATAGGCCAAGTAGCCTGAATCGCTTGCCATATGCATAAGTATATCTGGGAGGTGATTCATGACGATCAAAATAGTCTCACACGACTTCTTCCTCCTGAAGGTTATCGATCAAGAATCGGTATCGCGCAACTAGAAGAAGTTTTTCACCATTGTATCTGAATGGACTAGCCCGGGCTGGCACATGCCAAAGGAACCAGGATTGCAATGCATAAGTGTACCCTTTGACTAGAATTGATTCTCCAAGCATGAAACGGGTCAACCCACGGTACAGAAAAGCGAGTGCGGCCATGGCTATGGAGAGGCGACTGGTCTGTCGACTTCCCCATATTCGCAGAAGTTGAACTATCCTGATATCCATGTAATTCTGCCCATCTAGAAAGAGAGCTAATCCCACAGTGCATAAGACCATCGCATGCTGGATTCTCTCTCGAGCTGTTCGAGATAAGGAACTGGCTTCTACAAATGCCCCGTACTGTCTGTGGATTTCAAGCAGGTTCACATATTCATTTCCATTCTCCTTGATCAATGGCCAAGACTTGCGTCCTGTCATGCGAGCTAAAGCATCTCGGGGATCCAGACCCTTGACATTGATCAAAAATTGTTTCTCCAGTGGATCTCCAGGCTGACCAGCTGGTTCAGGTAATCCCATAATCTCCAAGAATTCGTCCATCAATAAAGTCATCTCCCCCCATGGGAACCAGAAGGTACTAGTGCTCGAATTCCACCGCTCCGCCAGTGCGTGGATCAAATTACCGTTGACTGTCTGCTTTTCCACTGCAGATGCCAGTTCCAATCCACAATCGTCCAAATGGTCTCGAAACATACGAGAAAAGTTCTTGAGCCATGAATAATACCACCGGGGAAGGAAGGATCCGGTGCTGAGGACTCGATGTTCAGGAAGACCTTGTCGCACCTCGTAGGAGATGTGACCCTCAAGAAAGACTTAATCAAGTTGACTGAATGCCATCAGACTGAAAAACATGGAAAATTTGGAATAAGACTCAGAAAAATACATGAATTTTGAAAAATTACAGGCAGGATGAAAATAAAGCAGGAAATTCGAGATCCAGAAGGAAGGAAGGATGGAAAATCACCTGAAGTTTTGAGGAAAATTCAAGAAGAATTTGGAAAATCATCCAGGGTTTGAATAAAATAGGAACTTTTAGATGGTATATGGAAATAGATGGAGAAACTGGGGATTTTTTAAAATCATTCAGTATTTTAGAAAACTTGTGGTAAATGTAATAAAAGAAACTAACATTCAATCTCATCATGTACAAACAAGTATGCATATACAACATTCTCTAAAAGCTGACTCTAGATGCACTAGTTTTGAAATAGCTTTAGGACCTTAATCCTAACTCTAAGGTTCAAATAATCTATGTCCAATCATGCTATGCCTATATACTCGAGCCGAGGCTCGATGTACGTGACATAAAATCAATTTCTCCAGTTCTAAGTTCAAGTTTTCCAACATCCTTAAGCGCCTGCCGATATACGTTGGACTATGGCCCTTGGTACGTGGCAGGGGGGGTTTCACCCAAATAGGTCGCCCAGTTGTGAGGCTTTGTCCCGAACTATGGTTCTGGAAGAAAGCCCAGCAACGTGAAGACCGGGTAAAATTAGGTGGGGTGGTTTTTGAAAACATGATCACATGCAAGCAAACATATGACTCTAAGTCTTGAAGAGATAGAATTTTGAAATATTTGAAGAAGCAAACATTGTTTTCATACAATTTCTAGATTGAGGAGTGTTGTATTAGACCTAAGTCTATGTGAGCATGAATAATTCTCTTCAATATAGTCCTACCAAACCATGCCTAGTCTACATGCAATCCATGTCAGCTGAGTTCAAGTCTAGGCTTCTAGGTTCACATGTTATCATGAAATAAAAGCTGACATTCCATGGAACACGATTTTGATAATTTGAACTAAGTTAAGCACATAATTGATCAGGCGAAGACAGGTCCCATCACGGTCGCCAAACCTGTTATCATTGCAAAATTTTTACTTTTGCAAGTCAAACTGACCTTTGAAAAAGATTTTGAAAATAACTCGCCTCCGTTTTAAAATGCGGGATAATTCTGAAGAATGGGACTCGCCTGTCGGTACAAGGTTTAACCGTTCTTGGCGCCTTTATCAGGGGTAATCAAACCAAGGATCAATTGTGTGCTTAGCTTTGCTCAACTTGTCTAAGTCATGTTCTATTTCCTAAATGTACAAAGAATCAGGCATGTGCTATGAATTTTTTGAAAAAATACAGATTTGAAAACATGATGTTTGCTTTGAGATTTGAAATACTTGGATTTTTTTTGGAAAAGAAGTCCTTTGAAAATCGTGAATCATGATTGAGAGAATGTTTCTGAGAAAGTGAAAATCGATTTCTGAAGAAATATAAGGGTTTTGTGAAAATCGATTCTGAGAAATTTCAAATAACTTTGGAGAAACTTGATTTCTATGAATTCAAACTTTGAAATTGAAAATATAACTTAGAAAATCGAATTTTGAACTTGAGAAATAGTTGAAATATCCTTTGAAAACTCAATGTTTTTAAGAAAATCGATTTTTGAATGACTTAGAAATTTTGAGGAAATCGATTCCTCTGAATTAAAATTGGAATTTGCAAATGAATGAAATGAATGAATATGGATTTGAAAGACTTGATTTTGAGGAATTGAGAAAATCCTTTTGTATTTTTTAGAAATGCAGTGCATTTTGAAGTTAGCCTAAGAGTGTAGGCTGAATGTGGCTAATACGAAGATCACAAATCTGGGTCTCATTCGTATTCTGACTATGGCCATAAATATGAATTACACCGAGTTTGTCAACTCCTTAAGAACTAGTGCACATGCCATTCGTGTAGACCATGGTGGATTTATAAAAATATGCATATGAATGACAAGCATAACAATTATATATCAAAGTTCAAACTATATGCAATGCAAATCCTAATCTATGCAGGAATTGAAATTCTTATTCCAAATTTAATTACAATTTACATCACTAATTGAATTTAAATACATAAAAGTAAAGTCTTCAATGCCCTTGCAAAACTAGAAAACCGGTTAATGAAGATATGTTGGCTTTTCTAGATTTATCCAATAATATCTGGAAATTACTGGATTTCTCTAGATATAAGTCTTTTTCCATGATTCACTGATATAAACTTAATGAAATATGAAATAAAACTAAATAAATAATAAAGATGAGATTTGAAAATTCAAAATTGGGGGTCAAAATAACCAAAATACCCTTAATAGCAAGACTATGGCCTTGAAATCAGGGTTTTCAGAAAGATATTTTGTAAAATGCAAGTTTTAAAATTGAAATAAGGATAAATTGAACAAAAAATGATATGGTATGATTAAAAATATGAAAACTATGGTTTAGAATTTCGAAATTGAGGTCAAATGACCAAAATGCCCTTGATAGCAAGACTATGGTCTTGAAATCAGGGTTTTCTGAAATAAATTTTGGTAAAAACTTTGGGTTTAGGGTTTAAATGAAGTCAAATAAGAACAAAATTAATCATGAAGCATACTAATATGATCCTAAACATGAACAAACCCTAAAAACATGAACTTATACACGAGAATCCAAAAATATCATGAAAATCACAATTTTTGCAGTTTTCTAGATCCTGCAGATACCCTGTTTTGCAAGTTGATCCATTCAATCATCAAATGGATTCAAAAATTTATAAAAAATGGCACCTGCACTTATTATAACCCTAAAATCAGATTGGAATTGTAAAAATATATTTTTATAATTATTCCAACTCGAAAATTGCATTAAAACCTTAAAATAAGTTATTTTTGCCCATGGTCACAGACCAGATTCAGAGTTAGACTCGAATCAGGGGTCAATCCACCATAAAAAATTTTGAAATTTTACAGAGGTAAACTAAACAGAAAAATGGAGAATCTCCTTTTTACATATTGGAAAAATCATCTTCGATGAGGGAGATACCCTTCTGGCAATCTGGACTAAAATTTAATGAATATAAAATTGGTTAAAACAGGTACTTCCGGTTGAAAATACAGAAATAAATAGAAAACTTAATCCAAAAGATCTTAGATTTCAGAAGTAAATAGCAAACACAAATATTGAACTTCCTTTTTTACAGATCATGAATCAAATTTACGGTTTGAGATCTATGATCATTACAAGTCTTATTAGGGTTTTGGTAAACCCTAACAAGTTTTAAATTTTAAATCTGAATCTCTGACAACGGAAAAATACCAAACAGAGGCAAAAAATTATGAAAATTTCACCTGGATCTCAAAAATGAGATGTAATGACATGCAATGCAATGAAATGGTATGCCGAATGCATGCAATGATATGCAATGACACATGAAATATATAAACACTGAATGAGGGTGAAAATTTGAGGTGTTTACACTAGCACAACCCTTGGTTCCTAGACCCACTTTTACCACTGATATCCCTAGTATTAGGGGCATTGATGAGGTCAGTTTTGAAGAAAATTCGGGAATACTGCAGACGACAGAACAACCAGCATATACAGTGGCTATGACTCGATGGAGAGGCCCACGGTTTTTCAAGATTGGAGGACGAATTGACTACAGCACATTCAGGGATCATCCTCTGTTCTCCCAATTTATGAAGGCCAAAAAGGGATTCGATCTGTTTGTGAAGCATGGCTATCAGCCTTTTCAAGGTCTAGGCAAAAATGGAGATGGTCGTCTCAAGCCTGTAATTCCTCAGCACTATCCTCAGAGGGCCGGATTGGGCTTCAAGGGCAGAAGATCTCAGAAGGGCACTATTTTTGTCAAAGGGACGCACTAAGAGCATCTGCTTGTCTTTTCATCTCTATTCTTTTGTTTCTACATTTGGGATGATGTCCCGTTTCATTTCAATCATTGTCATCAATTCAATCTTTCAATAAAGTTGCAAATTTCCTTTGTCTATCTAGATGCTATTTGTCTTTTTACTTCTCAATATCAAATATTCATAAAATTGCCATTATTTTGCTCTCTTTTTTTCAATTATTTTCTCAATAAAAGCAATTTGTTTTATGGTGGGCGATTTTCCTAAATCAATTTATTCTCCAATTTTCAGAATCTCTTCCCGTTCTATCAAGAAGCTCGTTCTTAAGCCAAATGCCTTTTCAAAGCCAACAATGATTCGTCAGGTCAAAATAAGAGCAGAATGCAGTCAGACTAAAAAGCAGTCAGAAGAACCTGTAGAGTTTGATTAAGCTCTTCAAGAATTACCAGAATTCGCATCAATTCAGAAACAAGATGAGCCATCATCCTTAGTTTAAGATCCAACTAAGGATATCAATATTGGATCAAAAGACGATCCCAAAATTCTCAAAATTGGCAGCAGTTTGAGCCCGAAAGAGAAAGAAAGGCTCACTAATTTTCTCAAAGAGCATAAAGAAATGTTTGCATGGACGTATGAGGATTTGCCAGGTCTGGATATCAAATTGGTTGAACATCGCCTCGTTCTAAAACCAGATGTCAAGCAAGTTAAGCAGGAGCTAAGAAAAATGGATCCTCGAGTGGAGCAACAGGTTAAAAAAGGTTTGGAAAATCTACTCAAAGCATGGTTCATTCAAACCATTGACTATCCAGACTGGTTGGCAAATATTTTCATTGTTCCCAAGAAGAATGGCAAAGTTCGGATTTGCATAGACTTCAGAGACCTCAATAAAGCAACTCCTAAGGATGATTATCTATTTCCTAATATTGATCTTTTGATCGATAGCACGGCGTGCCATGCCATGTTCTCTTTTATGAACGGATATTCCGGATGTAATCAGATCAAGCTGGCCGCTCGTGATCAGTCCAAGACATCTTTCACTACTCCTTGGGGCACTTTTTGTTATACGGTCATGTCATTTGGGCTTAAAAATGCTGGAGCCACTTATCAGCGTGCTATGGCCGTCATTTTCCATGATCAGATGCACAAAATCATGGATGCATATGTTGATGATATTTTGGTGAAATCTAAAGAAGAGGAAGATCACATCGAAGCTCTCAATCAAGTTTTCAAGCGGCTGATTCTTTACGAGTTAAGACTCAATCCATAAAAATGCGTTTTTAGAGTCGAATCAGGCAAGTTGTTGGGCTTTCTAGTCAGCAAAAAGGGGATAGAAGTGGATCTCGCTAAGGCCAAAGCCATCATTGACATGCCACCCCCGACTAATCTCAAAGAACTGCATAGCCTTTAGGGACGTATGCAATCGATCCGGCGATTCATATCCAATTTGGCCATGAGATGTGAGCCTTTCAATCATTTTCTCAGAAAAGAAGTGAAGTTCGAATGGAGACCAGAGTGTCAGCAATCGTTCGAACTCATCAAGAAATATTTGCTCAATCCTTCTGTTTTAAAGCCGCCAGAATTGGGGAAACCCCTACTGCTATACATTTCAGTTAATCAAGTTGTTTGCGGCGGATTCTTGGCGCAATACGAAGAAGGCAGTCTGATAGAACATGTCATTTATTATGTGAGCAAAACCTTCATTGATTATGAGAAAAAACACTCTCAGATAGAGAAGACATGTCTAGCCCTGGTTTGGATGTGTCAGAAATTGAGATACTATCTGCTGGCATCTGAAGTCAAGATTCTATCCAAATTAAATCCTCTCAAGTACATTCTCGAGCAACCCTTTCTCAGTAGACGAATCATCAAATGGAAAGTCCTATTGATGCAATATGATCTGGAATATGTCTCTCAGCAATCTATCAAAGGTCAAGCAATTGCAGATTAATTGACAGATTTTCCTCTAGCAGAGGATGTTAAAGCTGATGATGATTTCCCCGATGAGCGGATCTGCAATATTCAACAATCCCCAATTTGGAATTTATTCTTTGACGGTTCCAAGAATATGGCAGGCATAGGAATCAGGATTCTGTTAATCACACCTGAGAAGGAGATGATCCCCTTTTCCCTCAACTTAGATTTTCAGTGCACTCATAATATGGCCGAGTATGAAGCTTTGTTACAAGGTCTGAAAATTCTATAAGACTTCAATGTCAAAAGAGTGCATGCTTATGGTGACTCTTTGCTCGTCGTCAATCAAGTCCTAGCTGAATGGCAAGTGAAGGATCAGAAATTACTTCCTTATCAGAAGATTGTCTCAGCTCTTGCCAACAAATTCGAAGAATTCCAACTTTTCCATATCAAGAGAGACTTCAATCAAGTTGCAGACAGTTTAGCCAATCTGGGATCCATCATGTCTTTCAAGAGCGGAGAATCGTGTCGCTCCTTTGAAATTGGCATACTCGATCAACCTGCTTTCGTCCCAGTAGAGCAAATAAACCAGGCTGAACAAAAGAAGAAGCCCTGGTATCATGACATTAAAAATTTCATTGAAACTGGCGAATTTCCTCTAGAGCTCTCAAAGAAAGAGCAGCGAGCAATTCAGCGCATGTCTGCTCGATATTTTATTCTTGCTGACGTCCTTTATCGTCGTGGATTCAGTTCTGAATATTCCAGATGTTTGGACGACGAAGAAGCCAAAGAAGTTGTGCAAGAAGCACATGAAGGTATTTGCAGTGGTCATGTCGGCTACCAAACTCTTGTCAAACAAATCATCCGAGCAGGATAATACTGGAGAACTATGCAACAAGATTGCTATCATTTTGTGAAGAAGTGTGTTCAATGTCAGATGCGTGCACCTTCCATTCATGCGCCAGCGACATATTTGCAATTTGTCGTCTTGTCATGGTCATTTTCTATGTGGGCTTTTAATGTTATAGGCCTCATCACTCCTTCTGCTTCAAATGACCACAAATATTTTCTTGTCGCAATAGAATATTTTACTAAATGGGTAGAAGCAGTCACTCTATGCACAATAGAAGGTCGACATGTGGTCTCATTCATCCACGAGAACATCCTATGTCGTTTCGGCATACCGCATGATATTATGTCAGATAATGGCAGTCATTTCAAGAACGAGAGGATGATGACTTTTTGTTCGAAGTTCAAAATCCATCATCATTTCTCTGCTCCTTATTATCCTCAAGGGAATGGTCAAGCAGAGGCCACCAATAAGATTTTGATTCGAATCCTGGTGCAAACTTTAGAAACAGGCCGTGACTGGCATGAGAAGATTCATGATGCATTGTGGGCGTATAGAACCACCATTCGAACTCCAACTAATGCTACTCTATCGGAACTTGTCTACGGAACTGAAGTAGTACTGCCTCTACATGTTCAGAAACCTGCTCTAAAATTTGCATCACTTCTAAAATTACCTCTTGATCAGTATCAGCAACAACGGCTAGTACAACTTGATTTGCTAGATGAAAGAAGACTCAGAGCAACAAAGGATACTCAATCATATCGTCAGAGGATAGCCACACAATATGCAAAATCTATCATTGAAAGGAAATTTCGAGTCAATGATCTAGTGCTCAGGTCAATGGCTTATCTCAAGCACCGCCCATGTGGCAAATGGTCACCAAATTGGGAAGGTCTTTATATTGTCAAAGAGACATTACCTCGTAATTCATATTGGCTCATCAATGCCAACGGAGTGGAATTACAAGATCCCATCAATGCTCGACATTTGAAAAAATTCTATACTTAAATCATGTCTTATTCTTTGTAATTTCTCAAATTTTCTTCAATAATGATCAAATTCTCTTTTCCTAGTTACACTAGGGCATTTTTAAAAAATTTTGTTTTTATCTACAAATATCCTGTATGCAGGTAGGATAAACAAATCTCTCATTTTGCACGCATGTGCACTCATTTATATCATTTTCATATTTGCATACATCTGCATTCATTTGTATCGGTATTCATTGGCATGCATCTGCATCAAATTCATTACCCATTCATGATAAGGGATAATCTTGAGACCACGACAATCATTCTCGTTACCCCAAATACTTTAAGAGCATAGGTCTCTTTCAAAAATTCAAATTTTAAATTAAAAACAAGGTATATTTTCAAAATCCAGTGCTCGAACTGGTGTGTTTTCAAAATTCAATGCTCGAACTGGTACAATTTTAAAATCCAGTGCTCGAACTGGTACATTTTTAAAATCCAGTGTTCAAATTGGTACATTTTTGAAATCCAGTGCTCGAACTGGTACATTTCTAAAATCCAGTGCTTGAACTGGTACATTTTCAAAACCCAGTACTCGAACTGGTACATTCTCAAAATCCAATGTCTATATTGACATATCTTCAAAACTCAGTATTCATGCTGGCATTCTTTTGAAATTGAGCACTCGTGTTAGTGTCTCATTGGTTGGTCGTGTCAGTCAACCTCCTGAGTTCAGTCTTTGTGTTGATCATTCATCAAAATTCAATTTCTATATTTCTAACTTCGACCTTCGGGTCAATTAATTTCTACATTTCTAACTTCGACCTTCGGGTCAATCAATTTACAAATTTCCAACTTCGACCTTCGGGTCAATCAATTTTCAAATTTCTAATTGCGACCTTCGGGTCAAGCAATTTCAAATTTCAAATTTCAAATTTCAAATTTCAAATTTCAAATTTCAAATTTCAAATTTCAAATTTCAAATTTCAAATTTCAAATTTCAAATTTGTTCAAATTTCAAATTTCAAATTTCAAATTTCAAATTTCAAATTTCAAATTTCAAATTTCAAATTTCAAATTTCAAATTTCAAATTTCAAATTTCAAATTTCAAATTTCAAATTTCAAATTTCAAATTTCAAATTTCCAAATTCCAATTTTGACCCTTTTGGTCACCCAATACCAATTCCAATCATTTCCTCTTGCGCGAGACTCTTTGTACAGGGAGAGTTCAAGGGAGCTCGTTCTTTTTGCATGCTATCCTTTGTTCACCTAGCCCCTTTTCAGGGAGAGTTTGAAGGGACTTGTGTCTTTGTGAACCGTTTGCAAAACAAATTTCCAATTTCATACAAGGAACCCTTAGTTCAGGGAGAGCTTCGACGGAAGTTCGCTTTCCTTGTGACAACAATTTCATACTAGGCCATTTCATCATGAAGAACCCTCTTTTCAGGGAGAGTGTGATGGACTCGCTTCTTCATGACCAATTCACCGACCTCACCATTATCGGCCCCCTTTCCATAAGAGAAGCCTAATGTTAGGAAGTTTTGACAAAAGCTTAATTTCTCTTCGAAAGTTTGTTTCGCAAACACCTCCTCTTCAGGGAAGAGAGGAGTAATTTCTATTTCTAATTTCTGAATCTTCTCCTTTGGGGAAAGGAGAAGAATTTTTTTTGTCATGGATGCGTTGAGTCGTGCTTCAGATGCTCGCTTTCACCAAGGATTTCAAGAACATTTTGCCAATTTGTCATTAAATATTTGTTGATTTCAAAATCTTTTATTGCATAAAAACATTACCTTAGAATACCTTCAATATTACTTTCGAAAGGACAAAGCTTTCGCGAAGAAGGATTCAAAATTCAAGATCTTTTAACTGGCCAACCAAAAGGATGAAGAATAAATCCTCGATATGGCCAGCAAAGGAAATTCAATGTTGTTACAAAGTCATAAGTGATCGGTATTGATCGCAGTCAATGGCACATTTTTAAAGATCATTCTTGGAAATAAAGCAGTCGAAATATCCTGGGTGATACAGAAAAATTCATTCAATCCCTATATCTCCTCAATCACCTAAGCTACAATTAAATATCTGCAAAAGGGATCTCTCAATTGTCGTCAAGATGAAGACAAATTATGCGAGTTAGACCCCCGGGGCCAAAGAAGATTTGGATCATCTCCAAGATGAAGGAGTTTGTGACGGATCCTTCCAGAGAAAGTTCAGAGCACCGTCAAGATGAAGGCGACTGCGAAGAGCCTCCCGACAAACCCTAAAGGATATTTAATTTCTGCTACCATCAAGAGATTTCCAACCAAAGAGACAATGACCATCAATATAGTCCGTGAGAGAAAAGAAGGATCGAAGCACCTCTGAGATGAAAGAGTTTGTGACGTACCCTTCCAAAAAAAAAAGAGAGAGAAAAGTCAGAACATCTCCAAAATAAAGGATGATGTAATCCCCAAAAACCCAAGAGAGCTCTAATTCTGCCAATAAAAAAAAAGTGGGCAGAAAGATCATCATGAGAAAAGAATCCCAGGATATCAAACTGCCGAATTTGCCAAAGAATCTTCTTTAATTTTGTGAAATTCTATTATCAATATTCTTTCACCAATTGCTTTCACAATATCAAGAATACTCCATTTTCTGTTCATATCAAGGAAATTGATAGCCTCCTTGAAAAAAAAGTCAATTGCAAGTAATTTGAATTTGAATCTTGATTCTACGGAGTTAAGCCCAGTCAGAGGTAATACTTCAGGCAGAAAAGAGGGAATACTTTCAAACCAATGTGCATCATTTCCAATTATTTTGAATCAACAACAATTTTTCAACATTTTGACAATATTTTCTAGCCATCCTGATGTGAAGCGAGAGCTTGATGTTCATCTTTGGCGTATCCTGACATCAGTTGTTATCCCTTTTAGGACTTGATAACGGGAGTTTTCAAGATTCCTTCCCTTCTTTGGTATAATCTGAGCGCATGGGCTGTCAGATTCGCACACTTCCCTGTGTCCCCACTGTCCCATCATAGATAGTTCAATTTCGGCTTCAGGTTAAGCTACAATTCATTTTCTCGGAAAAGGTCACCAATTTCAAAAGTTATTTAGTCTCAGCAATGAGGCGCCCAAAATCAAACCTCTTTTCAAGCTTTAGGGACCCCAATTTCATCCTTTTGCAAAACCCCTATCAGATTCATTGTGCGGAAGTCCGAAGGTTCCATCATGAGTTCTTCTTTTGAGAATCTCATCATTTTCATTCCCGGTCAAGTTAAGGGTTAAACCTGAGCCTCATTTTGATGAGGTATTTTATTTTCTGGTCAGGTTAAAGGTTAAACCTGAGCCTCATTTTGATGAGGTATTTCATTTTCCGATCAAGTTAAGGGTTAAACCTGAGCCTCATTTTGATGAGGTATTTCATTTTCCGATCAAGTTAAGGGTTAAACCTGAGCCTCATTTTGATGAGGTATTTCATTTCCCGATCAGGTTAAGGGTCAAACCTGAGATTTATTTCTACACGAAGTATTTTCCGTCCCATCCAGGTTAAGGGCAAAACCTGAATCTCACTTCTTTTTGAAGTAAAATTTTCTTCTTCATTCTTCACTCCATATCTACCATTTTCATCAGGGCTAATATTTTCATATCTAGTCAGATCCTCCTAACTGGGGCATTTTTATAAACCAAATTTGGTATGTTTTTCTTTGCCACTAAACTCGAACTCAAGTCGGCTTATTAGCTAAGAGGGGCATCTATAAACACCCCAAATTTTCATCATCCATTCTCAAACAACCCTTCTCATGTAGTGCCAACCTTGTTAGGTCATTGTAGGAGTCAAACCCTGAGTCAGTTTCAGAAAATCACCATTTTACCCATTTTTATTAGGAAATTTACCATTTTACCCCTAGGTCATCCCGAACCCCAGTCAGTCGGAGTCAACCAAGCTCATTGATCAGTTCAAAACATTTAGAATATCAGTAATTTCAAATTCATTTGAGCTCACAGTGAGAAGGTCATTTTCATTTCTGATCATTCCTGCCAAAATGGGATCATTTCTTCATAAATGAGCTCATCTCTCACTCAAATCCAAGCCAATTGTCTCTGAGTCGGTCATTCACAGTCAGTCATATTCCCCAGAGTCTAACTTGAGCTCACCAGGAGTTCAAGTGCTCCAGTTTTAGTTTAAAACCATTTCTAAGTGTCAAGGAGCCTATTTTAGTCCATTTCAACTCTTTCAGCTGAAATTGAGCTAAGTTTAGCCAATTGAGCTAGTGTTCAAGCTTCAATTTTAGTTCATGTTAGTATTATTGACCTTTGTTCTAGCTCAAAGCCAGCTCAGATCCCTAATTCACTTCACTCCAGTGACCATTCCGTACCATTTCTCTAAAAATGGCAGTATTTCTTGAAAATTTAGTCGGAGAGTCAAGTTGAGTCAGTGTCTGGTCAGTTCATTTGAGTTCTGAAAATCTAGAATCCAGCTCAATCTAGCTCATCTCAGTTCAATCCAGCTCGAACCCCAATTTTCAGTGTCACTCTAACCCAGTAGAGTCCCGAAAACCATTTCTTGAGCTATTTTGCAAATTTTATCAATTTTAATGCTTTTTAAAATGGTACAGCTGCCAATCAAGGTTTAAAATCCAAAATTCTTCATTCAGGGTTTGCATTTTGCATGTCATTTCTTAACATTTTATAACATTCCATCATATTTCATTTCATTTTCGAAGTCCAGAACTCCAGTTTTATAAATTTCAATCCAGATCAAGTCTTAAAAGCTTTCAGAAATCAATTTCAAACCCCAGGTTTTTCAAAATTGATATTTTTACCCCCGGGATTCTAAATTTGGAAATATTTTCTTGAGAAAAACAATCTGGATTTCTTTCAAAATTAAATTTTCAAATTCTACACTCGATTTGCTTCGCAACGAGGTATTGAACTTCAAAATCCGAGCTCGTTTCAAAAACTACCAAAAATAGCTAGTTTCGTCTGGAAATTTTCTGAAAAGACTATTTTACCCCTCCAATCATCAAAATGAGTTTCAAAAGTGGAATTTAGACCCGCTCTGAGATGGTCCATCCATTTGCATTTTCTGTTTTAATTTATAAAAAAAGAAAAAAAATTTACCCTTTTTCCTCATTTTTCTTCATTTTTTTCTTATTTTATTTTTTTGGTTTTTCCTAAGGTGGGACCCACAAGGGGGGTTGACCACCCTAGCCCATTTCCTTTCTCTCCTCCTCTCCTTTCCCTTTCCTCCTTCCTTTCTTTCCTTCTTTCTTTCTTCTTTTTCCTTCTTTCTTTCATTTCTTCCTTTCTTCTTCCTTTTTCTTTTCTTTCTTTCTTTCTTTCTTTCTTTCTTTCTTTCCTCCTTTCTTTCCTCCCCCTCCACTCACGTACAACATGTTTCCATCCCCTCCTTCTTCCTCTTTCCCTCACCTTTTCCCCCTTTCTTTCCTTTTCTTTCTCCCTTCTCTTTTTCCTTCTTCTCTTCCCTTTCTTTCCTTCTTTCTTTCCTTCCTTCCTTCCTTCCTTCTTTTTCCCCAGCCTCCAACCCATTCACGTAAGCTCCTTTGTTTTCTTTTCATTAAACCTATCAATGCCTAAGTATGGAAGGCAATTAAACCCTAAGTTTTCTTGGGTTGAAAGAGGCCATACGGCTGCCTCATCCATTCATTCAACGCACCTCTCATCTCTCTCTCTCTCTCTCTCTCTCTCATTGCAGTAACACAACCTCCATGCCCAGCAGCTTCCCCTTTGAAGCCTCCACGCCCAGCAGCTCCAGCCAGCAGCTTCCCCTTTGAAGCCTCCACGCCCAGCCACCTTCCCCTTTGAAGTCTCCATGCCCAGCAGGTCCAGACCATCTTCAACCTCCAGCTTGAGCAAGTGAAGCCTACTCCAACCATTAGCACCCCGAGCTTGAAGCTCCAGCTACCACCTATTCACCTTCTTTCCTCCATCAAGGAACTCCTCCCTTCAGCCATACCAGCTCCTTCAAGCACAGCTTCAAGCTGCCACCATTGCAGCCACCACGAAAGGACTTCCAACATCTTCAATCATCGCAGCACCACCTTGGCTCAGCATCTTTGAACATTGCAGCCACCACGAGAGGAGTTCCAGCCGGTGTTTGCTTCCAGCCACCTCTTCCAAGGGCTCTTCCAGTTGCAGCCTCTTCCGCTTTGTAGCACCAACCATCACAACTCCCCAAGGTAAGCCATTACCTTCTTACTCCATGTATTTCATTAGTTCTTGTTACAGTCCTACGGTGTTCACCTTTGTCGTCCATCGACTTGAGGCCTTTAGGCTTCAGTTTTTATGAAGATGTTGTGGAATCGAATCAAAGGCTGGACCAAGGGTCATATGAAGATCCCCTTTATGGTTTTAAATTAATAAACACCGTAAGGCCCTTATCCACTATACTAAAAACTCTATAAACAATAGGATTCATCCATCTCATGGATAGAATCCTTCGTTTCAAGAGTCAAATCAAGAATGGATCATATTTCCTCGATTGTTTTACTATTTATTTTTGCATTTCACGTAGATTACATGTTTAAATCTTGCATTTAGTTTAATCTCATGATGCATATTATTCATGTTCTATAGTTTTATTAGCAATTGATTTAGAATTTATAGAATCCATGTTTATGTCCAGTCTAATTATGATTTCATACTCAAATTTTTGTTTAAAATTTCTGAGTTTTTTGTGATAGATGCATCTATGTGTTTGTGATTCTCTGTAAAAAAACCCAGATTGATTTGGGTTCTGCAACTTTATTTTAAAAATCAAATCCCAATTCAGGTTTTGGACTTCTCTGAATTTTCAATTTCTACTTTAGCAGACAAGAACCTCCGACACCATCCTTGTGGGAGATTCGGATTGTCCAGCAAAAATCACAATGGATTCATAATCAAATCTACTAATGATCTGGAAATTTTGAGGTTTTTCCAAGTAGTTTTGACCTTTGTCAAAAATTGGATTTCCCAGCCCCCTGGGAAAATCTTGATTTTCCTTTGTCAGGGTGTAGACAGACCCTAATGCACCAAGTCCGTTCAATCTGTAGCTCGTCTGCAAAAACTTTCAACATGAAAGTTGTTTCTAACATATTTTACTGTCATTTCCTAACATATGGGGATTTTTGGAACTGTTTCAGTATTTTTTCCAAAAATTTCTTTTCTGTTTGACAGATTCCAATATCCAGAAATTTCAGAGAATCGGGTCTCTGATAACAGTGTGCCCTTTTTCAAACCGTAACCCTAATCCTAATGATAAAAAAATATCAAATTTTTCTATGTCTGTAAAAGACATTTTCCCACAATTTCAGCCTTTTTCACATCTGTTTGCTATTTTTCCCACACTTTCTACCGAAACCTGTCTATTTCCCCTAAATCCTAGAGTCGCATGATTCCGATCCGATTTGCCGGAGTGGTACAACTCCGAACATAGGTCAAAACCAGAAAGTGTAAAAGGTAAAAATCTTTGCCTAACTGTCCCTTGTCATCCCATAAAATTTGAATTTTTTTTATGAAAGTTTGATATCCGAAACCCCCTTTAGAATCAACATTTTAGGCAAAAATCACAAAATTTAGGGTTTTTAGTTGAATTTCCATATTTAAAAATATAAAAAATTAGATTTTCGAGCTCCTGTAAACACCCCAAATTTTCACTCACCTCCCCGACATTTTCACCAAACATCATCATCCAGCCTCTGAAATCGCTGGAGGGCAAAATGGTCATTTTCTGAACCCGAACCTTGCAAAAGTCCAAATCTCATCTCAAACTCTCAAAATTTCCCTATTTTAGCTCAGATGGTCAAAATTTTATTCCTGATAGGAGACAGACATCTCCAAAGTCTTGGTTCAAGATTGCATTTCATAAGACATGACATTGCATATCATTGCATGAGCATTTCAAATCATTGCACTGCACAGCATGTCATTTCGAGGTCCAGAACTCTTGATTTCAAAATTTTCAATCCAGATTAGAATTTCAACTCTTTTCAAAATTGATTTCAAAACCCTGGGTCTTCAAAATTATCAAATTTTCCCATTTTACCCCCAGGACTCTGAATTTCAAAATATTTCCTCAGGAAAACAATCTGGATAGTTTTCAATATGGATTTCAGCTACTTTATCTCAGATTTTGCCATTTTGTCAACAATTTCAAATATCTCCTTTTTACAAAATCGCCCCACAAGGGCCAACTCTTTCCAAAAATTTTTATTTTACCAATTATTCCAGATTTTATGAAAATTCCAAAAAGAAGTTGTTGTTTCATCCTCATTTCAATAAAGAAGCAATGTGGGACCCACACTGAGGTGGTGTCACACAAGCTTTCCTTTTGAAAATTTGAATTTTGAAAAACCCAAAAATATAGGAGCCTTGTCCCCTGGATTGGCGCCACTTGTCTTTTCTCTCTCCTCCCATTTCCATGCCAAGTGTCAGTGTGGGGCTACCTTAAGAAGCCGCCACATGTCATCCCATTTATCTGCCATGTGTCACCCTATCCATCCTGTGCCATGTGTCATTCCAAGACTGCCAGGAGATGCCAAGTGTCATAGGTTGTCCTGTCTAGAAAAAGTGGAGCTTGTCTCCTCTGAGGTGGCACCACTTAGAGTGTGTCTCCTGCAGGGGACACGTGTCAACCTCTCCCTCCTTCTAGAAAAGTAGCCTGACACATGTCTCTTCCTACTTTTCTCAGAAAAGTAGGAGACATGTGTCACTCCTAAATTCCTACAGAAAAGGTAGGCTTGTCTCCTCTGAGGTGGCGCCATCTGGAGTGTGTCTCCTGCAGAGGACACGTGGCAAGCTCTCATTTCCTCAGAAAAAGTAGACGCCATGTGTCGTTTCCTGCTTTCTTCAGAAAAACTAGAATTCAAAAGTTCAAAACTCCTCATAGGTGGCGCAAATCCTGACCTTCTACCTTTTCCAGGTTGTCTGAGATGGCACCACATGGCCTGGCCCACCTTCTCTCCCCTCTGCCACGTGTCATTCTCTGCTTCTTTCAAAAAAAGTAGAGGACACATGTCTTCTCCCTACTTCTTTCAGAAAAGTAGGAGACACATGTCACTCCTGGCCTTCTTCAGAAAAAGCAAACCATTCAAAATTCAAACAAGGCACTAGGTGGCGAAAATCCTGAGCTCTGATTTCCCAGATGGCCTATGAGAGCGCCACATGTCCTTTCCCTCCTTTTCTTCCCTCTTGCCACATCGCATTGTAGGAGCCACCCTGAGGTGGCGCCACATGTCCACCCTCCATTCCTCCAGGGCCAACCTCCATTCGAATTTCAAACTTCCCCCTGAGGTGGCGCCATTTGAGAAAGCCTCTCCAGACAGCTGACACTTGTCCGCCACATGTCCAGACCTCCTTTCACCAGAAAAAGCAAAACTCAAATTCCTCTGAGGTGGCGCCTTCTGAGCCCACTGCTCTGACCTACTGACATGTGTCAAACACCTTTTGAGGTGGCACCATTCCAGGACTCCACTTGGCTCCATTTTTATTTTTTATTTTATTTTTAATAAAGGTAGCCCACCATGAGGTGGCGCCACCTGAGGAATCCCTACAAAAGGTGAGTTTGAATTTCAAATTCCAAGAGAGCACCCTCTGAGGTGGCGCCATCTGGGAGTTCTCTGCAGAGAGAATCAAGCAAACTTTTGAAAAATTCCAAATTCCCCCTGCTGAGGTGTCTCACCCACAAAATTTCCATTTTTTTTATTTTTCTCAAAAATCAAAATAGCCTCATGAGGTGGCGCCACCTGAGGGCTCCCTGCAAAAAACAAATTCGAATTTCAAACCCCTCAAATGGCACCCCCTGAGATGGTGCCACATGGAGGGCTCAGATTGAACCTGTTTGAATTTCAAAATTTTTCAGAAAATTTATAAAAACAAGGGTTCACGCCCAGCCTGGAGAGATCATTTTTTTTAGCTCTTGTGAACTTGGAAAATCCGACCTAGCCTTCCTAAAATCGGATTTTGAACTGTGGAAATCGTGCCCCCTTTGGCGCATTGAAGGAGGTGGAGTAAAGTTCGTGCAGTGGCCGATTCAATTCAAGCATAGGTCGATTTTGGTGAACCATCCGAAGCCCGGAGCAAAGGACGAAGGAAGCTTGTGATAGCCGCCCCTTTCAAGAGCTCCTACGCTGCGTAACGAAACAAGGTGCACTTCTTTTCCCATTGATTGGATTCCATAATTCGAATCGGGAGTCGTTTGAAGAAAGAGCTCATCCAAGGGATGGATTGAGCTATTCTCATAAAATGACATATATAAAAATGTTTCATTATGCTTCCTTGATGATTTTTAACATGCATGTAGTTAGCTAGATTTAATTTTCATTTTATTTCATTTATTTAGCACATTTCATGAATTAATTAGGATTAATTTAGCATTTATTTCAATTCTGCTTATTTTCAGTAGGTCTCTGTTTTTGTCAGTCAGTCCACACGTCATTTCATGCATTTATTTTTTATTAAAAATCCCAAAAAAATCATGGAATGCGCCCTTAGGTGTCTTTCAAATTTTTCCAAAAATTCGGAGTCATTTGAATTTGTTTACTGTGGTAAACATTCAAAATGGAAAGTCGGGTTTTTTTTACTCGGGATGCGTTTTGAAAATCATTTGCCGATTTGTAAAATCGCGATATCCCTCATGGGAGATCCGATTTTCGATCCGAAAATGTTCTGAACTCGGGAGAATGACTAGTTTTTAATATGAGTTTTTCAGATTTTTCTGATTTTTTTTATATCTGACAAAAATCCGAGAGTTCGGGACACGTGTCAGAGCCTAATTTAGGTCTCTGAGATCTTGGATCAACTTAGGGCTATGGTTTCTCTTTGTGTGTTGCTCCAAATCCGAAACTGTAAAAAGTGAAAGTTGTGTCCGAGATGTCCTCTGTTTGCATCTGAAAGCCTGTGATTTTTAGAACAGTTTTGACCCCTGCTTCGGATTTTTCTTGTCAGTCCCCTGTTTTGCTGCATTTGTCTGTTCTGTTAGTTTAGGCAGGAATAGTTATATTTTTATCTGTGTTTCCGTTGATCCAATGCCACAGTCATAAACATGAAAGTTGTTTATGTAGGTGTCGTGCATAACTCTGATTAATTTCATAAATTTCCATGGCTGTTTGATATTTTTTTAGCGTTTTACATCAGATTAGTGTGATTTTTACCTCTGTCAGAACTAAACCCCAGTTATTGAACTCATCATGGCTCAAATCCCGAGGCTGTAAAAACCAAAAATGTTTCATTTCGGGTCTTTTAGCAGTCTGCAAAATATCAGAAGTTTCCATGGTGTAAATCTTGCATTATCATATTAGGCAGTGCATTTGGTTCGGATCCATAGGCAAAATCCACCATTTTAGGACTTTCTTTAAATTTTAGCATTTAAATCATATCATTTCGTGATTTTTAACATTCTAGGTTGTTTATCAGAGTAAGTAGATGCTTTATACCGAATTTGGTGCAATTTGTAATCCATTTGAGGTTCGGATTAGCCATAATACCAAAACAGGGTCCCGCAGGACCCGGATCCAAGTGAAAAACAAGCGAAATTCGCTATTTTGGCTAAATTTCAAAATGTCAAATTCTGATTTTACAGTCATAATATGTTTAGCAGCATGTCATCATGCCTCATACTGCATTTTATCATCATTGGATTCAATTTGAATTTCAAAATCTCAATTTTACCAAGTTTTTCTTCAAAAAACCCTGATTTTAAAGGTATAACTTTATAATTAGGGGTATTTTGGTCATTTTGACCACCATTCCGAATTTCAAATTATTTTTTACTGAATTTCCTGCATTTACATCATTTCAAATATCAAGGAAGCATGAGAATAGGGTTTATATCCAATTAAATCCAATGATTTCATGATATTATTGGAAAATCTTGGAAAAACCCACATATTTGAGCTAACCTTATTTCAAGTTTGGCAGGGACATTCAAAAGAAGGAGCTGAAGTCTGCAAATTTCTTTTATTTCCTTTATTTAATGATGTAACAATGTAAATTTTGGAATAAGAGAGTTAATTTATGCTTAGACTAGGATGCATATCATATAGTTTGAATTATGCAATACCCTGCTTATATGATTCATGCATTTTATTTCAAAAGCACTATGGATGTTCACGAATGGCACGTGCACCAACTCTTAGGGAGTTGATGGACTCGGTGGGATCCATATTTACGGCCCTAGTCGGAATATGGACGAGACCCAGATCCGTCATCTTTCTACTAGTCACATTGAGCCTACACTCTTAGGCTATCTTAAAATGCACATCATATTTCCAAAGTTTTCAAAATCATGTGCATCAAATCAACTAAGTTCTGAACATATTCATGGCCACAGTCAGAATATGTGAAGGATTTATTTGGACTTAATGCACATTTTCCAACCAATTCCTCAGAAAGTCTTTTCAAAGGGCATTCATTTACTCATGTCATTTGCATCATGAAATCATCGATTTTCCCAAGATTTTCTCAATATTTTCTCAAGAAAACTTCATTCTCAAGAAATCGATTTCTCAAGAAACTCTAAGGATTTTTCAAAATCGGTTTTCCAAAGACAAGTTTTCCACAGTTTTCCCTGGAAAATGATATTTTCTTAAGAGATTCAAAAGAGTTTTCCAATCTTTCTCCAAGATCCAAAATCGATTTCCAAGTATTTCAAAAGGTAAAATTCCCAGGATTTCGATTCCCCAAGTTTTGAATTTCCTTCTCCAATGAGTTTTCCTATAAATCTTCCATCATTTTCCTAAGAAACTCTCAAAGTCCAAGTTTTCCTAAGAAGTGTTTCCCTTTTCAAAAGGTTCATCTTTTCTCAAGAATCACTCCCATTTTCCCAGGATTTTCAACTATTCCTGATTTTCTCACATCTTTATAAACTTTCTCAAGATTTCAAATCTTTTCATCTGAGTTTCCTGAGAAATTGACTTTCATCATTTTTTTGAGAAATGTTTTTCCAACTCCAAATATTTTCCAAGTATACATCATGTTTTCCCAAGCTCCATTTTCCAAAATCTCATAGCACATGCCTGAATTCTCTGTGCATTTAGGATAGGACATAACTTTGATGATTTAACTAAGTCAAGCATAGTTTTGGTCCTTGGTTCGATTACCCCTGTTAAAGGCGGCAGGAACGGTCGAACCTCGTACCGACAGGTCGAGCCCCATCCCATGGGTTTTCCCGCAATTTTCAAAACGGAGGCGAGTATTTCAAAACAATTTTCAAAATCCGGTCAAGTTTGAAGCACGAAACCATTTTCCCTCTTTCTCTTCCGCAAGGAAGGGAAGACGGGGAAAAATTTCACGACGATAACAGCTCCATTATGTTTTTAGAGTTATTTAGGTATCCATGCCAAATTTGGCTTAATTCCAAGTTCATTTTCTCCATGGGTTAGTTTATCTTTAAATTCAGAAGAAAAAATCAGGCGAAAATCAGGTTAAATTTGATATTTTTATTATATTTTCGCCATTTAGGGTTTTATTCATGTAAATTAGAATGTAGAATCATATTAGGGTTAATTTCAATGTTATTTGCATTTCATATTTTCCAATTTTGCAAAATTTATTTCAGAAAACCCTGGTTTCAAGGCCATAGTCTTGTTATCAGGGGTATTTTGGTCATTTTGACCTAAATTTCAATCTTTAATTTTATAAATTTTCATGCATATCATCGTATTTCATCATATTTTATTTGATTTATTTCATTTGATTTTCAAAATTCCAAAATTCCAAAATTTACAAAATTTCTTTCAGAAACCCCTGATTTCAAGGTCATCAGGGGTATTTTGGTCATTTTGACCCCAATTTCGAATTTTCAAGTTTATTTTCAAAATTTATTCATTATTTATCATGTTTATATCAAATGAGGTATGAATTTGGGTTTATATCTGAATAATATCTGATAATTTCCCATATTTTTGGATAAATTCAGAAAAACCTAGATTTTTGTGCTAACCTTGTTTTCTAGTTTTGCAGGAACATTCAAGAAGAAGACTTAGTTGTTTTATTTATTTATTTTATTCAATTCAATGTAAAAAGCAATGTAATATTTGGAATAAGAGTTACATTTCTGCTTAGAATAGGACTGCATTGCATATAGTTTAATTTCTGCAAATTCCAATATTTGATGTATGATTCATGCATATTTATTTCAAATTCACTATGGTTGACATGAATGGCACGTGCATAAGCTCTTATGGAGTTTATAAACTTGGTGAGATTCGTATTTATGGCCATAGTCAGAATACGAAGAAAACCAAGATTTATGATCTTCATATTAGCCACATTCAGCCTACACACTTAGGCTAACTTCAAAAATGCACTGCATTTCTCAAAGTTTCAAAAGGATTTTCCAATTCCTCAATGAAATTCCCTTTTCAAATTCATATTCATTCATTCATTTCATTCAAATTACATTATTTTCAAATTCATTTTCCAATTTCATTTTTAGAAAAATCAATTTTCTCAAGGATTTACCAAGTCTTTCTCAGGATTGAATTTTCTCAGAATTCTGAGTTTTCAAATGACATTTCAAAGCATTTCCCAAGTTCAAATCAAGATTTTCCAATGTTTTAAAAATTCTCAAATTTCAAAATCCCAAGTTTTCAGAAATCGATTTTTTCAGAGTTCCCATTTCCTGAGAATCCATTTTCCATTTCAAAAGTCATTTTCCAATGAACTTCCTAATTTTCTCAGGATTCTCAAATCCATTTTTTTAGAAAAGCAAATTCCAAATCTCAAAAATCGATTTTCCCAAGATTCAAGTTTTCCTGAGAATTCATTTTCCAATCCAATTTCTGATTTCCAATGAAATTCAATGATTTTCCCAGGAATTCCAATTTCAAGCACTTTTCCAATCATTTTTCAAGCATAATTCAATTTTCCAAAGCAAACATCATGTTTTCTCAAACTTGCATCTTTTTAAAATTTCATAGCACGAGCCTGATTCTTTGTGCATTCTAGGAAAAATAGAGCATAATTTAGATATTTGAGTCAAGTTAAAGCACATAATTGATCCTTGGTTCAATTACCCTTGGTAAAGGCTCCAGGAACGGTTGAACCTCGTACCGACAGGCAGATCCCATTCCACGAAATTTTTTCTGCAAATTTTCAAAACGGAGGCGAGTTAATTTTCAAAACCAATTTCAAAACTTTGGTCGAGTTTGACTCGCGAAATTTGTTTCTCTCTCGCAAAGGGAGGGGAAAAAATTTTGTGATGATAACAACATCTTCGAGTGATTGGTCTAGAGGAGTGAATTTTCTGTCGTAGCTCCACCCTTTATGCTTAGTCTTCTCGCGCAGTTTTGGCCCTTGATCTTGTTGAGGGGGGTTGCTGTATTGGGAAGTAGGTTTCCCTTTCTGATCACCTTTGGAATTGCTTGCGCCATAACAGTAATCTTTTATCTGCCACTTGTAAGTATTACGGCTATTATTGCTGGCAAAATATGTGAAATGAGCTTTCTTTTTCTGCTCATCCAGATGGTTATTCCTGGAAAATGTGAAGCCCTCATAGACTCCATTCTCTACGCTTAGCTCGAGTCATTCGGCTCGTTCAGTCAGCTCGATAAATGTCCTGGATGGCGCAGTGGAGATTAATCCTCTCAGAGGCTGCAAAATATTGTTCAGCATCAGGGATAAAGCATGTCTCTCTGATATGGGGTCCCTCATTTTATTGCAAGCTGACCTTCATCGATGAATGAAATCCCTTGCCTTTTCATTTTCATTCTGCTTTAGATCGCAGAGATGGCTTAATGTTGGGAGTGCCTCCGTGTTGAACAAAAAGCGTTCAATAAACAGATTTACAACTTTATCAAACTCCTTGAACTTGATGTGGTTGATATGCTCAGTATACCATTTAGCTGCAACTCTTTCCAAGTTGCGGGGGAAGCATAGGAATAGTGCTCTGTATTCCCTCTTGAACCTTGAGCATTCGGCGAAAAACATGGCGAGATGTGCTTTTGAGTCGCCAGAACTGTCGAACTTGATGAATTTTCGGGGAAGGTTTTCAAGATCATCATCCCCTTCTAAGCCATCGCAGAAGTCCTCGCTAGTGAGGACTTTCTTGCCCTTGTCCCGAGATTATAGATCTTTGACAACTCTAGGTATTTCCCTGAACTGTGCTTGCAGCGAATCTTCTATGACCTGACTTTTTAGTTTGCGGGCACCCCTTTGCTCCCGGTCACATTTCTGAAAGGTTGGGGGCACCTCATATTCTTCATCGGTATCTTCCGCTGATTCTGTTCCATCTGAGATATCTTCTGGCTGAACCTACTTCTTGGAAGTCTTTATGGATTTCTTAGCCTTGTGACCATGGAACTTCTGCCTAAATGAATTCTTCTTTGAACTGGTCCTGGCCTGCCCGCTCATCATTTTATTCATCATTTTCTGGAACATGGCGTACATCTGCGGATCTATGCCATCGTCCTCTTGTTGGCCTTGACTCCTGACTGAATGCGGGGAGTTCATCTCTTCTTCTGAAGCTGATGAGTAGTGAGATGATATTGTCTTTCTTCCTGAGCTTGTCTGAACCATCAAATGATAATGCTCTGAATGAAAAATCACCTGGAGTTTTGAGAGAAATTAAATGGTTTGAAAAAATCGTCCAGGGTTTGGAGAAAATAAGAGAAAAATGGAAAGAATAAGGATAATTTGGAAAATAGTCTAATATTTTTGGGGAAAATATGAGAGGAATAGGGATAATGTAAATAAAATACAAACAGTCACATCCTGCACAAACACTTATGCACATACAGTATTCCCTAAAAGGCTGACTCTAGATGCATCATTTTGAAGAGCAGCTGTAGGACTCTAATCTTAACTCTAGGTTCAGATCATCTTTGTCCAATCCAGTTATGCCAATATACTCGAGTTGAGACCTGAAGTACATGGCATAGAATTTCAACTCCGGTTCTAAGGTAAGGTTTTTCAACATCCTTGAGCGCCTACCGATATACTTCAGACTGTGGCCCTTAGTACGTGGTAGGGGGGGCGTCAACCCAAATAGGTGGCCCAGTTGTGAGGCTCTGTCCCGAACTAGGGTTCTGGAAGAGAGCCCAACAACGTGAAAACCGGGTAAAGATAGGTAAGGGGATTTAAAAAAATGAGCACATGCAAGAAATAGAAGACTCTAAGTCCTAGAGAGATAGATTTTTGAAAACTTTTAAAGAAGCATACATTGTTTGCATTCAGACCCTAAATTGAGGAGAGTTGTGTTTAGACCTAAGTCTATGTGAGCATGAATATATCTCCTCAATATGGTCCTACCAAACCATGCCTAGGCTATATGCAATCAATGTCAGCTAGGTCAGAATCTAGGCTCCTAAGTTCGCATGATATCAGAAAGCAAAAGAGTTGACATTTTGAGAACACAGTTTCGATAATTGAACTAAGTCAAGCACACTTTTGATCAGACAATGACAGGTCCCATCACGGTCGCTAAACCTATTTTCATCGCAAAATTTTTTCCTTCTGTGAACACCCCAATTTTTTTTTAAATTTTGTAAATATTCCCTTTTTGCCCCTGACCCCCATTTTCTGAATAATTGAGTCAGTTTTAATCTAAAATCCAGTTTATTTCTCAAATTTACTAGATCAAATCCATTTTCTATATCTAACTCGAATTCAGGTCCGAACCCAGTTCAAAATCCAAATCTGAGCCTCGTTATCCAATTCTCAAATTGAAATTTCTAAAAGAATTTCTGAAAGGCTCAGACAGTCGATCCGATGTCCATTTGGATTCGATGCTCTGTATTTCTTGATTTGAAGTTAAAAATTCAAACATTTTCTCAAAACCTGGATCCGAATCCATCTTCTAAAGAAATTTCTGAAATTCAAAACCCGAATTCTTAAAAAACCCTTCTTTTGTGAATATTTCTCAAAAAAAAAAAAAAATAGTTTTAAATCTTTTTGTTTTCCCGTAGTTTCAGGGTTTTGTTTCAAAAATACAAAAATACAGGAATTATGAAGAAAAGAGCAAAAAAAAATTCAAAGTAGAAAAAGAAAATCGGTTTAGAGACCCATTTTAGAAAAATTCCTTTCAAAGGAACCCTCTTTCTGAAAAAAACAAAAATTTGCAATGGCCTCTCACTCTCTTTCACGCTCTTCTTTCTCGCTCGATCACCTAGATCTCAGCCTCTTCCCTCACGGATGGCCATCAATCCCTAACCTCCATCCACCTTCATTTTCCTCTCCCCATTGATCTTCAACGGACGACCCCTCCCTTCTCGAACCATTTTCCATCGCTCTCTCTCTCGCTCGGAGGCCATCCATCAATCACCCACTTCATCTCCATAGTCAATCCCTAACCAACCTCCCCTTCTCGATCTCTCCTTCATCGTCTATATAAACAACCGCAGGTTTCCCTCCTGAGGGATCCATTTTTTTTGGTGCTATTACTCCTCGAGTCGATTCTCTTGCATCCGTTGCTCAACCTATCCACTTCCTTCAGCATCCCTCGAGGCATCCCCTCTACAGAAACCAGTAAGAATCCCTCTCTAATCTCCAGTTCTCTGCCAACGTTTCTTTACATTGCTGCGCTCTGTTTCCTCTTCTTATTCCATTACTTTGTCTCTGCATATTTCTCTGGTTGTGCCCCTTTGACGCACCATCAAGTATGTTGGTTTGCTTGTAGCAATAACAACTCCTCGTGTGCAAGATTAACAGGATCACTATATTCCAACATATCAAACTCTCGCTCATATCGCCATTTTCTATCTTATTTTTTGTTTTAGCACTAATTAACTATGAATTTTGTTTGTTTTCCTCTAAACCTTTGTTTCTATTCCTACCCCTTTCTCATTTAAATATGATCACGATTCCTGTCTTTGCTTTCATCTTACTTTGCACTTACTTAATTTTCGTTCCTGTTTAGTTTGGAATTTCCATTTCTATTTTTTTTCTTTTCTTTTCTCTTTCTTTCTTCGGTGTTCGATTTACTGCCTTATTTACTGTTTCATTTTCGTTATCTGTCCATGCCTTGTTTCACTTTGATTTCCTCTAATTTCCGATTCTCTGCTTTTATTTCAACCATTTGTTCATATTACTATCTCGTGTTTCTCTCTGATTCCTGTTTTGTTTTTATGGTTTCCATTTTGTTATAATTTCTGTTTTAGTTTTTTGTCTTGATTTATGACTCTCTCTTTTTTTCTCTTGTTTCGGTCTATTCCGAACTTTGATGTCTGTTTTGATTCCCCAATATGATGTCTATTTTATTCCCGTTGTCTAATTATCTCATTTCCTATTTTATTCGTTTTGATTTCTATTTTGAACTTTGATTCCTATTTCCTTTTACATTGATTCACGGTGTTTTGATTGAGTAACTATTTGATGGCCAATCGATCTAATCCCAGCCATCAACAGCTAATTGTTGGTCGTCGTTATGATAATCATTTGTATAGTACCCCTCACCATTGATTTGTTTCATTAAAATCTGCATCGTCAATATGGGTAACCTGGTTCATACCCCCTCCAAAAAAAAGGGGAAGTGCGAAACCATCCTCTTTCTTTTGCGCGTCTGAGCTGCAGGAGCCAGTTTACCTGCTAAATCGTTGGAGGGATTATTGAGTTTCTATGACAGGGTCTGAATTTCGGGATGCCTATAAGCTTATTTTCCTAATTGCTGGATGTTTGAGGGCTTTGTTGATTAAAAAAAAAACTAATGAATCGAAGTGTTCAATAATGGTTGAATAACTTGACTCGTTATCTTGTGGATCAGTGAAATCATTGAACGCTATTGCCATTCTCAGCAATTTCTGAGTATCACTGATATTGAGCATCTGGATTGATGAACTGATATCTTGCAGCTTCCTGAGGCTTTAAGTGGGTAATCACATTCCAACATTAATCTGAGGCTGGAATCGTTTCGGTGGTAGGAATTTTCAGTGATTACCCTGTTTAGGGGTAATCCAGTTGTTATTGAACCTCACCAAGTCACCCTTATTTGTCATGCTAAACCAGATTTTTGTTTTTTTTTTTCTGTGAAATGTACTGAGGTATCAGTTTGGGGAACCGAGTTCTGATTCGCCGTAAGATGTGCCTTGCTGAGGTTTTGATCTGATGAACACTGCAGCCTACACATTGATATCACCACCTGTATATTTTGTTCACTGCAAATCTGTTGCACGTACATATTAGCCATGCTTTTGTATTTCAACAATTTTTTTTTTAGCATTTGCATCCGACAATCATGATACAGTGTTTGTTACTATATCGATGGCATCTCTATATTTTCATTATCATCACTGTGCCCACTCACTGCACCTCAAGCAGCTCACTGCATTTTCTTACATCATCTACATTTCTATTCCCTGCACCTCATGTATAATGAACGTCTGTCTTGAGTCTAAATTTTCCTTCTTTCTTTTGCCCATCATATCATGTTGATTGTTATCTATACCATCGTGTATTATATTGCCCAATATATTGCTTTCATTTGTATTTTTTTCTTTCTTTTCTCACAGTGGTTCACTAGGAAGCACTGTGGCTTTTTCACTGTTATGGTAGTTAATCTAGAACTACCATAACTGTCATTCTTTTACAGTGGTTCACAAGGAACCACTTTGGCTTTTTCTTTGTTATGGTAGTTCATCTAGAACTATCATAACTATCATTCTTTTACAGTGGTTCACAAGGAACCACTGTGGCTTTTTCTTTGTTATGGTAGTTCATCTAGAACTATCATAACTATCATTCTTTTACAGTGGTTCACAAGGAACCACTGTGGCTTTTTTCTTTGTTATGGTAGTTTATCTAGAACTATCATAACTATCATTATTGGCTTTTTTCTTTGTTATGGTAGTTCATCTAGAACTATCATAACTATCATTCTTTTACAGTGGTTCACAAGGAACCACTGTGGCTCTTTCTTTGTTATGGTAGTTCATCTAGAACTACCATAACTATCATTCTTTTACAGTGGTTCACAAGGAACCACTTTGGCTCTTTCTTTGTTATGGTAGTTCATCTAGAACTATCATAACTATCATTCTTTTACAGTGGTTCACAAAGAACCACTGTGGCTTTTTCTTTGTTATGGTAGTTCAGCTAGAATTATCATAACTGTCATTCATTTTCTTATAATGGTTCACAAGGAACTATTATGATCCTTCTTTGCTATAGTAGTTCATCAAGAACTACTATAGTTGTATTTTTTTTTTTTACAATGGTTCACATAGAACCATCATAATCCTTCTTTACTATCGTAGTTCATCAATTACTACTATAGTTGTATTCAGCAGTTTTTTTTTGTTCACAAGAAGCCACTATGGTCTTTCATTTCCATAGTAGTTCATAACGAGCTACTATGGCCATTACATTTCACGATGGTTCATCTTGGACCATCCTGGCCCTTGCCTTCATCCATTGCATATAGATTTTCATTTACCTATGGTATTGCCTATATATATATACATATATATATACCTGTATATATGCACATTTTCTAACGAATGCAGGGTATGCCATATGCCTTTCTCATTCAACATGAGTAAAGCATCTTGTGTTAGAATTGGTATAACCATTTGCATTTGCATTTTCAACCTAATTTTTTCCATTTTCTTTTATCTTGGCATTATGCTAACTCCATCTTGCAGGAATATGTGAAAAGCTTGAATTAGAAAATTTCGATATTTTCAATTCCAGTGTTGTAATAAGCTAGATATTAATGAAAACTCTACATTTTCAGTCTTAGATAGAATGGATGAGCATGTAAAAGTCATAAATTGCTTGTTTCATGTCATTTTGCCTTTATTTTTCGAAAATCCACCATGGTGAAACACGAATGACACGTGCACCATTCTAATAAAAGGTGATTAAATCCTAAGTTGATGATTTGCATCAATGGCCATAGTCAAGGTGTGAACAAAACTTAGGGTTTTCATCTTTTATGGAATAATACTGGATCCACACTGGATCTCTTTTCAAAAATCATCATATTTTCCAAATATTTTCCCTTTATCAGAGTTTAACTTAAAATTAACTCAAGAAATATATCAATAACCATAGTCAGGATATATTGAGAGTTAATTTCATTTTAAACTCTACAAAGGCACCAAAATGTATTTTATTCTTCACTTGAATTTAAATATGATTACTATATAATACATTCAATGACCATAGTCAGGGATGTATTATATCTTCAATCTTATTTCAATTTATTTAAAAGAATGAAATATACTTTTCAAAAATCCAATTTTTAAAATTCTTTAATTCATTCATCATTTATGATAGAATTACATCATATTTTCAAAATTCTTTTTCAAAATCCAAGTGATTTTGAGATATATTCATCAAATATCTTCTTCATTTTTTTTAAATCAGTCTTCAATTCTCAAATTCATCTTTTATTCTCAATTCTATCTTATTTCAAAAATCAAAACTTCAATTTCAAAGTCCAATTTGACTTTGAAATTTCAAAATCATTTTATATTCAAAATTCAAAATTTCAATTCAAATCAAATTTCAAAGTTCAATTTGACTTTGAAATTCCAAATTCATTTTTAGGATTCAATTTCAAATTCAAAGTTCAATTAAAACTTTGAAATTTCTGATTCATCTTCTGATTTCAAATTCAAACTTTAAAAATCAAGTTTATTCTTTATCTTCAAAGTTCTACCTAAAGATTGAGTCTTGATTCTCAATTCGAAATCAAAGTTTTGAGACTAATTCTAAATCTCAGAATTCATTTTTTCCTAAATTTTAAATTCGAAATCTGGATTTTCAAAAATCCAAATCCATCTTCAAAGTCCCATTTTGGATATTTAAAAAATCCAAATTCCATCTTGGATTCCAAATTTAGAACATAATTCCACTCTGGATTCAGATCTTCAAAAGACCAATCTCATCTTGGATCCCAGACTTCGGATCCAATCCCATTTAGGATTCTGAATTTCGGATCCAACTCCATTTTGGATTCTAGACTTCGGATCCAATCCCATTTAGGATTCCGGATTTCGGATCCAACTCCATTTTTTTTTTCGGACTTCGGATCCAATTCCATTCCATATTCCAAATTCAACTCCATTTTGGATTCCAGACTTAGGATCCAATTCCATTTAGAATTCAGACTTCAGATTTAAATTCCATCTTGGATCCCATATTTTAAATCCAATTCTACTCCCAATTCCAGATTTCAAATTCAATTTTATCTTGAATTCTAGATTTCAAAACCAATTCCATTTTCAAATCCTACTCTTAAAAGACCATTTTTTGATCTATTTCTCAAGTCTAAAATTTAAATTCAAATTCAATTCCTGTATTAGGTCTTGAATTCAAAATTTCCTTCTCAAAATTGATTCTTGAAAATCGATCCAAATCCAAAGTCCATTATGACTTTGAAAAATTCATTATTTCAATTCTAAATTTCCTTTCTCCTCATCTGAAGACTTATCTTTCCAAATTCTGATCATTTCTAGACTTAGAATTTCAAGTCTCTTCTTCCAGATCTATTTCAAAATTCTGAGTTAGATTCAAAATCTAACTTTTTCAAATCAATTTCAACCCTTTGAATCATTTCTTCACTCCATTATCACATTTTTCAGAATCACTTAAAAAATCCCAAATTTCCAAAATACTTTCTCAAAAACATACATTCCTGCATTTGCATTGCACAAGCATGATTCTTTGTGCATTTTAGACTTAGAATAAATTCTTAGATAATATTTTAGTAAAGCAAAAGGCATAAAATTTGATCCTTGGTTCGATTACCCCTGGTAAAGGCGCCAAGAACAGTCGAACCTCGTACCGACGAGCGAGCCCCGTCTCCCAATTTTCCCGCACATATTTTCAAAACGGAGACTAGTAATCTTTCAAAATATTTTCAAAAATAAAGTCAAGTGAGACCTTTGTAGAAGAGTTCCTCTCTCTTTTTTCTTTTCTTTTCTCTTCTCTCATCTTTTCTGTCTTTTATTTCCCCTTCAAAAAGGGGAAATAGAGGTTAAAAAGGAAAAAGAGGAGGAAAAGAGAGAATGAATACAAGAGGAAAAATTTTGCGATGATCACACCTTTCCTGCGGGAGAGATTGAAAATGATTCTGCAAGTCAAACTTGACCAGAGTTTTTCACCTCCATTTTGAAAATAGCGAAAAAATTCTGTAGAATGGGACTCGACCTGTCGGTACGAGGTTCGACCGTTCCTGGCGCCTTTACCAGGGGTAATCGAACCAAGGACCAAATATGTGCTTGACTTAGCTAAATTACCAAAATCGTGTTCTATCCTAAATGCACAGAGAATTCAGACATGTGCTATGAAATTATATAAAATGCCAGTTTGGAAAACATGATGTATGCTTAGGAAAATGCTTTGGAGTTGAAAAAATATTTCTAAGGCAAAAGATAGAAATCAATTTCTTAGGGAAACTCTGACAAAAGGATTTGAAAATCATAAGAAAGTTTCTGAAGATGTGAGAAAATTATGAATGAATGAAAATCTTGGGAAAATGGAAAGAATTCTCGAGCAAGGATAAACTTTGAAGGGGAAAATATTTGTCTGGAAACTCCAACTTTGCAAATTTTCTTTGTAAAATGATTGAAGATTTATAAGAAAACTCTTTTGAAAAAGGAGCTCAAATCTTAGGAAATTGAAATTCTGGGAATCCAAGCCTTGAGGAATTGAAAATCGATTTTGACTCTTGAGAAGGATGGAGAACTTCCCTTGAAAAAATGGAAATGAAATCTAAGATAAGAATATTTTCTAAGAAAATTGTGGAAAACTCAGTTTGGGAAAATCAAACTTTGAAAAATTTTCAGAGCATCCTTGAAGAATCAATTTCCTTGGGATGAAATTTTCTTGAGAAAACATAAGAAATGCATGTAATCCCATGATGCCAATGATTTAAATGGATGAATGCACTTTGATAAAAATATTCAAAAAATTTCTAAAAAATTCATTGAAAAATGTGTATTAAATCAAAGTAAACTCTTTACATATCCTGACTGTGGTCGTAAACATGTTTAGAATTTAATTGATTTAATTCCACAATATTTTGCAAAAACTGAAATATGATGTGATTTTGAAGATAGCCTAATAGTGTAGGCTTAGTGTGACTAATAGGAAGATAGTAAATCTGAGATTCGTCCGTATTCTGACTAGGGCAAAAAATACGGAATCCTCCGAGTTTACTAACTCCTTAATAGTGAGTGCAGGTGCCATTCGTGTTCATCCATAGTGGTTTTCAAAGGAAATGCATGATTCACGTAATCAGGATATTGCAGAAAGAAACTATATGATACGCACCCTAGTCTAAGCGATAAAAGTAAATCTTATTCCAAAATTACATTTGATTTTACATTGCTAACATAAAGCAACATGATGAAAACATAAGAAAAGGGGAATAAAAAAAAACGGGCATCTTCTAGACTTTTCCTGCAAGTATGAGTTAGCACAAGAAATACAACATACAGAAGAGAAATTGAAAATCTCACGTTAATGCCAATGCGCAAATGATTATGTCTGAACTACAATGGAAATGCATCTATTAATGAAAATAGAATGTCTAAAGCATGAATGGAATTCATATGTAATGTTTAAGCTAGATGAGTTATGCACACGTATATGCCTAAATGATTAGGCTGATACTAAATGAAGATTACGTATGAGAATGCATCCACCTAAATGTACATGAAAATGTATATAGAAAGACACATATATATGTACATATGCAATATGTCAATGAAGGCAATGAATATACAGATGCATATGCCTATGGAAGCAATGCATACATAGGTAGATAATGCTTATGAAGCTATATTTGACAAGTGGTTCATTGGATAGACTGTGAAAGGCTTAAAACCATGGTAAAGCATAGCAAATGCTATGAATATATATAGAATTATACCTGAATCAGGAAATGCTATGAATATACCTAAGCTATAATGAGGTTGTAGCATACAAGTTTTTGGTTTAACATGATGTGCTATGATGTGCAGGAAGCAGTGGCTGATATATAAGTGCAGCAATGAATCTATCTGTGTAATGGGTGAAGGTGCACAGATGACTGTGTAAGGGTAACTGTGAATATATCTAGGCCACGAATGAAGATGCAACAGGTGACAAATATGTAGATATTGCTGATAATGCAGAGACAAAATATCAACATACAGGTGTAACAATAGATATGCGACATACAAGGGGAGGTTAAGCTAACTTGCAGGGGATTAATGATATGCAATGAATGGAGTAAGATGTGACATTACGAGACCTAACTAAATACACATATGCAAGGGACTGATATGCTATGGGAAAATAGAGATGGCGCTGAATCCAAGTGTTGAATGCCTATATGCAGCTTTCAGTATAGTGAATAGGTGCAAGTGATGGTGATGAGCTACTGAATCTGAAAGTAAAATGCATAGGGCTGTTGATGCGTCAATATGACAGATGGAAGTATGAACGGGTAAGAACAAATATACTGTAAACGTTGGGTGTGTAGGGATGACTCATGTAGCAGCTGCGATATACCATGAACTTTATAGATGCTGGGTACGAATGTGAAGACCTGACTGATATACAAATGCATAGACGCTATTACATATATGTATGATGCAGGGATAGTGTATAGGGGTGTGATCATCGCAAAATTTTTCCTCTCTTGTATTCCTTCTCTCTTTTCCTCCTTTTTTTCTTTTCAAACCTCTATTTCCCTTTTTGAAGGGAAAATAAAAGACAGAAAAGAAGAGTGAAAAGAAAAGAAAAGAAGAGAGAGAGGAACTCTTTTGCGAAGGTCTCATCTGACCTTAATTTTGAAGAGATTTTGAAAATTACTCGCCTCCATTTTGAAATGTTTACGGGAAAAAGGAGAGATAGGATTCGATCGTCGGTACGAGGTTCGACCGTTCCTGGCACCTTTACCTGGGTAATCGAACTAAGGGTTGAATTTATGCCTTTTGCTTTTGCTAAAATATTATCTAAGAATTTATTCTAAGTCTAGAATGCATAAAGAATCATGCTTGTGCAAATGCAAAAGATGTATGCTTTTTAAGAAAAATCATTTTAGAATTTTTGGATTTATTTAAGTGATTTTGAAATGAATTTGAGAACATTTGTGAAGAAATGGTTTTTGAAAGTTGAAGATGGACTTGGAGAAGTTAGATTTTTTAACTTAAGATTTAGAATAGATCTTGAGTTTTGAAATAATCAAAGATTGAGATGAACCTGAATTTGAAGAAGGGAGTTTTTAAAAAAAATAAGAATCGAAAGTTGAATATGGACTTCTAAATGAAATTTAGAATTGAAAGTCAAGATGGAATTTGAACATAGAGTGGAATTCTAGATTTAAAGTTTGAAATCATAATGAAAGTTGGATGTGATTTAAGAAATCTAGATGAGATTTGGAATTGGATTTTGAAATATGGAACTTGAAAAAAACATGGATTCAGACTCGAAGTCTGGAATTTGAGATATTATCTGAAATTTGGATCTGAAATTGCATTGAAAATCCGTATGGGATTTAGAAATGGAATTAGACTTGAGAAATCCAAAAGAATTTTGAGAAATGGCATTGAATTTGAAATCTGGATTTCAAGATGGCATTGGATTTGGAGTTGGATTTGAGAAATCCAAATGGAAATTGAAAATGAGATTGGATTTGAGGAATCCAGATGGGATTTGGAAATAGAATTGGATTTAAAATCTGATTTCGAGATGGGATTGGAAGATAGAATTGGATTTCCAGATGGAAAAAAAAGGAAATGAATTTGGAATTGGTCTTGAGAAATCTCCATGAAATTTGAAGATAGGATTGGATCTTTGGAAATTCAGATGGGACTTAGAGTTAGATTTTAGAGATCCTAGATCGATTCTTGAAATTGGAAAGAAGGATAGAGAATGAAACTTGAATTTTGAAATCAAGAGATGAATCTGGAAATTTCAAAGTTAAATTGAACTTTGAAATTTGATTTGAATTGGAAATGGAATTTTGAATATAAAAATGAATTTGAAATTTCAAAGTCAAATTGGACTTTGAAATTGAAGTTTTGAATTTTTGAAATAAGATAGAATTTGAGAATAGAAAGAAGAATTTGAATTTATAAGAATTGACTATTGATTTGAGAAGTGAAGAAGATATTTGAAGAATTATCACTTTGGATTTTGAAATAATATGAAAAGAGTTTTGAAAATATGATGTAATTCTATCCTAAATGATGAATGAATTTAAAAGAGTTTGAAATTGGGTTTTGAAAATCATGTTTCATTCTTTAAATGAATTGAAATAAGATTGAAGATATAATACACTTCTGACTATGGTCATAAAATGTATTATACAATAATTATATTTAAATTCAAATGAAGAATGAAATACATTTTGGTGCCTTTATAGAGTTTAAAATGAAATTAACTCTCAATATATCCTAGGTATGGCCAATGATATATATTTTGAGTTAATTTTAAGTTAAACTCTGATAAAGGAAGAAAATATTAAAAAATATAATGATTTTTGAAAAGAGATCCAGTGGGGATCCATTGTTATTCCATAAAAGATGAAAATCCTATGTTTTGTTCACATCTTGACTATGGCCATTGATGCAAATCATCAACTTAGAATTTAATCACCTTTTATTAGAATGGTGCACGTGTCATTCGTGTTCCCGTTCGTGAAGTTTTTAAATAAAAGAGGAAAATAACATGAAACAAGCAATTCGTGAGGATATGTATGCTCATACATTTTAATCTAGGAGCTGGAAAGTAAAGTTTTTCATTTATCTCTAACTATTACAACTTGAATCGGATTTAAAATTACAAAAGTCTCTAACTCTATGAAATAAAATAGCAACTTTCCATGCATTCCATGCAAAACAGAGTTAGTACCAAGAGGTTTCAACAACTAGGAAAGGAAACAATGAAATGTCATGCTGAATGTGACGAGCTACTCATGCCTAGGCTAAAAGGAATGCAATGCACCATTAATACAAACATTGGAATGGTGTATTGGGCTAACATATATGGTATCCTGGGATAGTGGAAGATGGGTACTAACACCTATGAATGGCATCTTCAAATTAATTGAAATTTATGTTTAATGTGTCTTCCCAATGGAGTATAATGTCTACATGAAGCTTCAACCATGGCCGTGTGAAGGCAACTGAAGATGGAAGCATAGGACTTGTAATATATGCAAACAGTAGCAATGGAAGGGGTGGCCTTATGGCACATAGGAGGGCGCTGGAGGTAAAACAGAGGAGGCTGGGGCTGATGAATTTTGCAACAACAAAGTATAAAGCATATAGTATAAAGAGTTGAGATATTATATGCTGAAGAGATGAAATAAATAAAAATAAAAGGGGATTGACCGTGAAAAGAGAGTCACTATACAACTATATTCAGGTTTATACACAATGCTCCCTAATCACAGGATTTCAATTCCTGCATCATGTAGTTGTATTAATACAACAATACATGAATCAGTCATAAACACAGCCAGACCATGACTGTTATTCACATATACTTCAGAAACAGTCAGTGTATAAACAGTGATCTGACCATGAGTTTAAGTGATGACCAGGAACACAATCAGGGCCACATGGTACTAAGTAAATAACAAGGAAATGAAAGTAACAAGTTAATATGAAAAAGTATACATAAACTGTGAGATTAAGACATACGATATGTAAGACCTGCAATTTTTCAGAAAATATCTGAATAAAATTCATGAGGCATTTACCGGTAAAAATAGCATTTTTTCTCAGAATGCGAAATGAATCAATTCCTGCAAGCCAGTTATACTTAGGATATTCGTCGAATCGCAAATATATGCTCAAACACTCTGAAAGCCATAACTTTCTATCTAAACGAAATCAAAGGATTTCCTCGAGCCAACTTTCTTAGTTACGTCAATACAAAGAAAATGGCGTACTTAGATTTTTTTCGAAAAAAAATCGCCGAAATCCCAAATTTTTTGCGGGACCCACAGAAATATTGGTGGGACCCACAGAAATATTTCTCAGAAAAACATTCTAGAATATTCTAGAATGTTCTAGCACCTTCCAGGACCTTCTAGAGCCTTCCAGCATGTTCCAGCACCTTCCATGGAAGGGATTCTCAGAAAAGCCAAAGGCATTTGGGTAAATGGGGTTGCTTAGCCCCTAAGCAACCTCCCCTATAAATAGAGAACCCCCCCCACCTTTTTTAGAAAATCGCCAACCCCTCTCTCTCTCCTCCTCTTTCTCTCTCTAGAACCTCCCCTACCTAGCCAACTTGGTCTGAGCCTACCTGACTTAGCCTGAGCCTGCCTGACCTAGTCCTAACCCACCTGACCTAGGTCTGAACCTACTTGACTAAGTCCAAACCCAGTTGACTTGGCTTGAACCTAGTTAGGTTTGAAGTCAAAGTCCAAGTCCTTTTTTGTCCGAAGTTCGAAGTTGATCATTTTCGAAGTCGAGCCTCGTTCGAAGCATCAAAGCTAACCGGAGCCGTTTCTTCCACGATTTGAAGTAAGTTCGCTTTGTTGATCCATCTCTCTCAAGTATTTGATTGTTTGTATATAGCATATACTTTCTGAAGTAGTATCTTGCTTTAGTTCTTGATTGAGCCCTTTTTGGACACTTCGGTGTTCACCCGCTCATCTCGTAACTATCGTCGGATATATCTATGTTCAAATATGCAATATATGTGTTTTAAAAATGGTATCTCGCTCTAGTTCTTGGTTGAGCCCTTCAGAACACTTCGGTGTTCACCCACTCGCCTCGTAACTATCATTGGATACGGATCTAGGTGTATATGTGTTGATTCTGCCGACGCATCCTATATCGCACAGGCTATGTAATTTACCTTTACCGTCGCGTCGTATGATGCCAAGGCTCCTGCTTTCTGCAATGTATTTACTTACGCTGTCGTGTTGAATGACACCAAGGCTCCTGCTTATACTAAATATACGGCGCGTAAATGAGCGTTCAAATGGAGATCAACTCCAAATCGCCAATGTGATTCCCTGACCGCTCCTCGTTCAAGATTCTGCTTGACGAATGAAGCCCCTATTAGAAATGCTTCACTTTTTGGCAAAATGCTCTTTACGTAAAGACTAAGTCAATTACGTATGGCCTGGCTATAGCTCAGGGTTCCTGCAACCTTGATGGATGCAAAGTATGCACAACGGTGCGCATCCATTTCCCGAGTTAATCATAGCGATTTCCCGCCAAAGAGGGGAGATGCCGTTGAAATGGATAAAAGAAACGCACGCTTTCTTCGTAAAAGAGAGGAAGTACTGCAGAAATTTCTGAAGAAGCTAAGAATAGCTCAGAAAGAACGTAGCAGGATGCTCTGTCATACAGCAGAGTGCTACCCAGTTCATGGAATGCCTTCTACAACGTAGAAGAGTTGGTCGCACCACTGTCGATAGAGCAGGGGAGGTGCTGACGAAATGGTTGGCAGAAGAGCTGCCAGAACCAGTTGAATGGCATAATGATGTTCGTTGATGGAACGATGCCAGATCGGCTCGTATCCTTGTGCCTGCAAGGGCACCTTGCTCGTAAGGGCCGTTGAGCCAGAGTATAGGTTGCACCTTGGCTAGGTTTGGACTCATTGCGTAAAAATATGTCGAGTAGCCGATCTATTTAGATCGAGTTATATGCATGCTCATTGAGAATGGTTATGCAACCAGACTCGTAACGGCCAAAGAGCCAGATTGTGTTGTTTCCACCCAAAGAGGTGTGATGCTCGTGGTGTCCGCAGTGCCAAGAGCGATGTTCTGCATGCATATGAATAAGACTTAAGGTCGCACATACCCCGTGGTTGAAAATCGTGTTAGGGGTACTGTGATCATCACAAAATTTTTCCTCTCTTGTGGTTTCTCTCTCTTCCTTCTCTTTTCCTTTCCAACCTCTATTTCCTCCTTTTTGAAAGGAGAAAATAAAAGAAAGAAAAGAAGAGAAAAGAGAAAAGAAAAGAAGAGAGAAGATGAACTCTTTTGCGGGGTCTCACTTGACCTTAATTTTGAAAATATTTGAGAAAATAACTCGCCTCCGTTTTGAAATCTTTGCGGGAAAACTGGGAGACGGGATTCGCTCGTCGGTATGAGGTTCGACCGTTCCTGGCGCCTTTACCAGGGGTAATCGAACCAAGGGTCGAATTCATGCCTTTTGCTTTGCTAAGAAATTATCTAAGAATTTATCCTAAATCTGAATGCACAAAGAATCATGCTTGTGCGAATGTAAGGATGCATGCTCTTTTCAAAAAATGATTTTGGAAATCTCCAAGTGTTTTTGAGATGAATATGATAATAGAGTGAAGAAATGGTTTCTAACTTTAGAACTTAAGATTTAAAGTTCTAAGTTTTTGGAATAATCAGAGTTTGGAAAAATGAATCTGAACTTCGGAATGAATGGTTTTTGAAGTTGAGATAAAAGGAGAAGAAAGGAAATTTCAAAGTCATAAATGGGCTTTGAATCAGAATAGAGATGAAATGGAATTGAATTCTAACTTTGAAATTTGAAATAAAAAAAATGAAATATGGGAAATCTAAATAAAATTGAGAAATGGGATTGATTTGAAAGTTGGAATTGAAGATGGAATTTGAATCCAAAGTTTGGATCCTAAGTAGAGTTAAAATCCAGAATGGAATTGAATTCTGAATTTAGAATCCTAAATAGGAGTTGAATCTGAAATTCGAGATCAAATGATGAAGTTGAATTCTGAATTTTAAATGGAATTGGATCCAAGATTTGGAATCCAAGATGGAATTTGGATCTGAAGTCTAAGATCCAAGGTGAAGTTGGATTCTGGATCCTAAGATGGATTTTAGATCTGAAATCTGAGATCCAAGGTGGAATTGGGATCTGGATCCTAGAATGGATTTTGGATCTAAAATCTGAGATCCAAGATGAGATTGGATTCTGGATCCTAGAATGAATTTTGGATCTAAAGTCTGATATCCAAGGTGAAATTGGATTCTGGATTCTATACTGGATTTTGGATCTGAAATCTAAGATCCAAGGTGGAATCGGATTCTGGGTCCTAAGATGGGTTTTTGGATCTGAGATCCAACAAGTGGAATTTGCACTTGGAAATCTGGATCCAAGTTGGGATTAGGATCTGACTTTGGATTTGGATTCCGAAAATCCAAATGGGATTATTAAAGATGGATTTGGGTTTTGAAAACCCAGATTGAATTTAAAATTTTAAGAAGAGTCAAGTTTTGAGATTCAAAATCAATCTCAACTTTGATTTTGATTTTTGAAGATGAACTTGATTTCGAATGTGAAATTAGAAGATAACTCAGAAGTTTCAAAGTTAATTTGAACTTTGAAAAAAATAGAATTGAATTGAATTGAATTTGAATTTTGAATGTAAGATGATTTTCTTTTTGAGATTCCAAAGTCAAATTGGACTTTGAAATTGAGATAGAATTGGAATTTGAAATAGAAATTGAAGAAGAGATATTCACAATCACTTGAACTTTTGAAAAGAGAATTTTGAAAATATGACGCAATTCTATCCTAAATGATGAATGAATTTGAATAATTTTGAAATTGGATTTGAAAATCATATTCCATTCTTTAAATGAATTTAAAATAAGATTGAAGATATAATACATCCTTGACTATGGTCATTGAATGTATTATATAATAATCATATCTAAATTCAAATGAAGAATAAAATATATTTTAGTGCTTTTATAGGGTTTAAAGTGAAATTAATTCTCAATATATCCTGACTATGACCATTGATATATATATTGAATTAATTTTAAATCAAACTCTGATAAAAGAGGGAAATATTTGAAAATATGATGATTTTTGAAGAGGATCCAGTGTGGATCTAGTGTTATTTTATAAAAGATAAAAATCTTAAGTTTTGTTTACATCCTAACTATGGACATTGATGTAAATCAACTTAGAACTAATTACCTTTTACGAAATGGTGCACGTGCCATTCGTGCTTCACTATTATGAGATTTTGAGAAATAAAGGCAAAATGCATGAAAATAAGCAATTTCTGATCTTTATAATGCTCATTCATTCTATCTAAAACAGGAAGTGTAAATTCTCATTAAGATCTATCTATTACATTATTTGAATTGAAACCTAAAAATGTCAAGGCTTCTAAACCAAAGAAGAAATCCTGCAAAATAAGAGTTAGCCTAAGCTAGAGACAAACATATCACAAGAGATATCATAATGGAAGCTTAAGACAGCATGATGGAGAGATAGGAAATGATGTATATATCTATATACATACTTATATCTGTAGGCACATATATATACATATACATACATATATACATATACATACATATATATATATATATATATATATATATATATATGTGTGTGTGTGTGTGTGTGTGTGTGTGTGTGTGTGTACACATATATAATATCTTGTGAAATGAGTACATGTGATGATGATAAAGGGGTGCTGTTCTCTCTAATATACAATAGTGATGTAAAATGGCCTAATATACAATATGTACAACATGGGCAATGGTGGATTTAGATTGCTAAAAAAAAAATGTTGTGATGATGTAAATGATATGCATAGTGAAACACACAGTTTAGATGATATAGTATAGATTTCTGAAAACATAAATGATGCATGATGCTAAAGATATGATGTGGTATAGTGAAATTTTGGAGCAGATTGCCCTGAAATAGAACTTCTTTGTATTTTATTTACACTGCAACAGAAATTTCATGGGGAGCCTTAGATCCAAATCTGCATTTTACTATAGGTCATGCAAAACCTATGCTGGGTTTATGCCTGTGCCTTAATGGAAATGGGTCCTTTGCTAACTTCCAGAACCATGCTATGATGATCAATTGGAGGCAAACTCCGAGCCTTAGGCCTCACCTGGTTTTGTAACATCCTCAAGGTGGTGCTACCTATGCTATAATGTGCATGAGGAGGAAGGTAGTGAAGAAGGAGGATGACTATGGTTGTGCGAGTGGCTTGTGAGAGCCAGGGTGTAGGTAGAGATTCTGATGGTGAAGGCCTATTGACTGGTACGGGGGGTAATGGGATGCTGCTATATGACAGGAGTTGCTGGTGGGTATGGCAAATGAACAGGGTCATTTGCAGGAAACTGCTATAATGGAGTTTTTTTTTTTTTTAGATGGTGATAATAGGTGTTGGGCAATAGACACTAATGGAAGTGTGGGGATATCAGCACTCTTTGAAGTGCAGAGGAAACAACACACACCGAGTCGTGACCTCTGTGATGAGACTGATCTATTGACAGGGTTTTAAACCAATCTAATCCTCTGTGACATTCACTTTGAGACCCCAATATTGTTGACAATGAATAATCTGTGCATAGACTCCCTACCAGGCTCGAGCAAACCCAACAACACCACCTTCTAATTTCCAGTTTAATCTATCACGAAACCTGTATAATGGTGGAAGGTTCCACACCAACTGTGGGCCTGATTTGGCTGGAAATTGGTGATAGGCTATAGTGATTGTAAGAGATGTCATTGGGGGACAAGAGGTACCAGCAGGTTGGTGGCTGGACTGCTATCATACAAGACAGAGATGGTAATGTTTTACCGTGAAGAAGAGGTGTAGGTGTGTGCCACATGGCAGATGTGTAACAACGATGTAGTGTGAAAATAAGTGGAACAGGATGGTGGAGTGGATGATAATGACATGGTTGTACATATGCTAAGATTGTAACTACCTTTAGGAAGCCTTCAGATTGGATGTATAAGTGATATAGTGAATCTAAAAAATCATAATGAACTTTCAACAAAGCAAAAAAAAATTAGAATATAACATTCAGTAAAGACATCCCTGCAAAATCAACATCTAAAATCGACAATTAAGAAAAAAATGTAGTGAAAATTCACAATGAGTTTCAAGTATCCAAACATGGCACGATCGCATCACCATGGTGAATTTCATACTGCAGGCATCCAGATCTTTTGGAAATCACGCCAAATAATGTTATGGAAAATAAATAGGAGAGAAAGCCATATCAGATGTGCCTGCAGTAAATTCACATTTGTTCAATAGTGGATAACATAATGAACCAGTGAATTAAGTACATTCAGGCTTGTGTATACGCTTCTCCAGGTATTTAACTTATAACAAAATTTAACAAATATATAACCATATCCAAGATATTAACTTACCATAAATGATGCCATAATGTTCAGGTGATTAGATACAGAACAAGGAAACCCCTGAAGACACAACTTAGTCAAGGTATTTAACAAGGGAAGGATTACTGTATACCGTGCCTGATCAAATGCTGATCAGCCGATCAACCATGGCAGGAATTTGAGGTGTAAATGTACACAGGGCAACAATTGATCAATATGCTATAAAGACAAGTGGATGTATTAATGACACTAAAAAATCCATATACAGGAACAAATTAAGAACAGGATCAAGAGGGAAAAACTAAAAAAAAATGACTGCAGCGTGTGTTCAAGAATAACTCAGGGGTCGATAGTTGCCTTTTCCTGAACTCCTGAGTTTATGGGAACAAAATCTCTTACTCTGTAATTGGAACGCACATTCCCTGTTGGTTATCAATACCATGACCAATTTCCAGCCTGAATTTTGGTTGTATGCCTTCCAGATTGCAAAGAATGAATCTCACGAATATTCCTCTTTTTTTTTTTTTAGTAACCTGAACATGTGAGAATTACCTCTGGGATGGGAAGGTATTGTAGACAGTGATTACTGAAGATTCAAAGGGTTTGTCATCTACGATGGGTTGTGAAGAAAAAAAAAATACAGAGAATGACTTCAATTACAAGCCTTGCTAAGCTCATGTCCATCAAGGTTTGAAAAGATTTTAGAAGTAACGAGTAGCTATAGGAACATCTGTACTACTAATGAGCGTCCATTGGCAGTGTTAGCATCTACAATAGCTAACCTAGGATTCTATTAATCAGCAAATTTCTCTCTTGTTCAATGACCACAGTGTGATCTGCATTAGGCGTAGTTCTTAACAAAGGGGATTCAATTAACACTCAACGCATATCCAAGAAAGCAAGGAATTGATAAGGTGCAAGACAAACGAGAGGTCTGTCAAAAAAAAGAAAAAATGAATTCCTGATGCACCATTTCCTATCAAATGTATATACGCATATTTGTTTTCATATCAGAAGAACCCAATTGAAGATAAATCCACCATTTCTTAGTGTCTATAACCAGTGAATGGCTGAAGCTCATGAAGGTGAACCTTCATACCAATTAAATCGCTGAGTATATCTTTGCAGCCATTTCTTTTTTTTTAGTCAAACCGTGAACCCCAATAGATGATGAGCAGAAGCAATATAGGGGCATGAAAGCACAGAACGATATTTACAAAATTTGCAGAAGACACTTTGGATGACCGTGGGTCGCACAGGATCAACAAGACCGTCATGCCAGCATCAATATGAAGCAAAATGCAAAATAAAAGAAATGATAAAAACATAAGCAGGTTTGCCAAATAGATTTGAAAATTATCTGTGATATATTAAAAAAAAAAAAGAAGAAAATCGCCACGAAGTTATGAGGTCAAGATCAGAAAAATGCAAGCCAAAGGATATGAACTAACCAGATGAATGAGAAGAAAGAAAGAAAAAAATAATAATAAAACAAAAGAAATGTCGAAACAGAATTGTTCCATTACTGTTGCACAGGAGAGGTTGGCGTTGCTACAAGCAAACCAACGTGCTCAATGATGCGTTAATGGATCGAGGAACAGGAAAAAGAGAAAAAAAAAAGAAAATCCAAAATATAAAGACAAATAAAAGATAATGAAACAGAAGGGAGGTGAAGAGCGACAATGTGAAAAAGTATTCTGCAGGGGATTTGGAAACGGAAGAGGTGTTTCTTACCTGCCTTTTGCAGAGGATTCAAGTTCCTTTTAGACAAATACAGAGGTGATGTCTTGGAGGGGAATCGCTCTTCAGTTTTTGTGTGTGATTCAGCCGATGTTCAATCGATCCTCTACTGATTGAAGAGGAAGCACTGGAGGGAGAAAGTAAAGCACCGATGAATGCTGCTCCTGATTGATTCCAGAGTGGGTGGCTCGATTGTGTATGAGAAAAAAATGGATCCTCCATCAATGAATGGGGGGTCTCCTCTTAAAGGGGAAGTGGAAGGTTCGAGAGAGGAGGCCGTTAAGGATTGAAGGTTGAGGGAAGGAGAGGCTGTTGAAGATCAACGATCGTGAATCAAGAGAGAGGATGCGTGGGAGTAAGCCGTTATCTTTTTTGTGATATTTCAAGAAAGCGGCTCCCCTTTAAAGAAGCTTTTTGAAAAAATGCTTTTCAAGTGAGGTTTTTAGTGAAAATAGTTTTTTTTTTTTTAAAAAACTTGAAATTATTTGTTTTCCTCGTAGTTTTTCCATTTTTTTTGGTTTTTGTGTTATTTTTAAATTTTTTTGTATTTTTGGAATAAAAGTCTAAGACTTTACGAGAAAACAAAGTTTAGATACTATTTTTTTTGTATTTTTACAAAATATTTACAAAAAAGAGTTTTTCTGAGAATTCAAGGCTATTTTGGGGAAATTTCTTTAAAAAATGAGTTTACCTCCGGATTTTTAGAAAATATTCGAGGTTTAAAACCTCAAATTGAGAAATACAAGGCTGTGGATCCAACAGGATACCAGATGGACAGTCCGAGCTTTTCAAAATTTATTTTTGATATTTTAAAATTTTAATTTGAAACTTTGGACAACGAGGCTTAGATTTAGGTTTTTGATACTGGATCCGGATCCAAAATCAAGTTGGATACATCAATATGGAATTTATTTCAGAAAATCTGAAGAATAACTGAATTTTGGCTTTGAAATTGCTTTTATCTTCTCAGAGAATGGGGGTCAGGGGCAAAAAGGTCATTTTTACAAATCTTTGAAAAATTTGGGGTGTTCACAGTTGCCCCTCTTTGCTACTAAGACGGTTGAAAGCCGAGCTTAGTGGCAAAGATTACACTCCAAATTTTGAAAATGTCCTAGTCAACAGATCTGAACTGGGTGTGGAAGAATTATTTTGAAAATATTGCTTCTCAGGCTTAAAACCTTATCCTGAATGGTTTTTTTGGGGGGGTCGAAATCCTTGAAAATGACATGACTGAATAATAGAGGATGAGGAAATCGTGATGGGACTTTCGGTGAACATCCCGCAATGGTGGAAAATCAGAATTTTGATCAGGTCTCATGGGTGAGACAAGATACGCTTTTGAAATGATTCAGGTTTAGCCCTTAACCTGGATGGGACGAAGATGTATCAAAATGAATTGCATGAGGAAAGGAATGTATGAGAACCTTGATGAGATTTTTTTTGGAAAATGCCTTGTGAGATGAAGCTCAAGTAGGATCCTATCTTGGGTGGATATATGAAGCATGGGTCTCTTGGTGGGAAGAGCCATGATGAGACTGAAAGAAAACATTTTGTCAAAATGAGGAATTTTGTAGGAACAAGACTCAGGTTTAACCCAAACTTGAGAAGGAAGATACCTCGCGAAGCAAGGTTTAGGCTTAACCCTTAACCTGAAAGGGGAAATCTACCATACGGGTTTCTCAAATGGAGAAGCCATAATGGGACCTTCGGAGTTTTGGATGAACAAAATCTGAAAGGGGTTTTGCTAAAAGGAGGAAAATAGGGTTCCCTAAAGCTTTGAAAAGGGGACGAAATGGAGCGTCTCATTGCTGGGACTGAAATAGCTTTTGAAATCAATGACCTTTCGCAAGAAATTTCAGGTTTTGACCCTTAACTTGAGTGGGTACAACCATACCGGGTCTTCGGATGAAGAAACCGTGATGGGAGAGGAAGAGATACTTCTTCTGAAGGAGGCAACTCTTTCGGGAAATATAAACAATGCTACGTTGCATTAAAATGGATATTGAATGTTTATTTCATTCTTGGAATAGCTAGAAAATCTTGACAATAAGATAAAATTATAGTTGACTCAAAATGTTTGAAAATGTGCACGTATGTGCAAAGATATTCAATCTTTTACCTAGAGTATTCCTTCCGTCGGGGTTAACTCCTCGGTTTTAAGAGTCAAATTCAAAACTTTAACGTTGATGATTTTTTAAGGAAGCTATCCATTTTCCTGATATGAGAAGCGAAGAAATATTCTTAATTTCATAAAAGCAAGTAGTGAAGAGATATAGATGAAAGAATTTTGCATAAGAAAAGATGACCCCTGGCAATTTTGGCAGTTTGATATCTGGGTGTTTTTCCTATGATGCTCTTTTGTACTCCTTTTGAGTCATTGAACTTTCTCGGGTTTTTACATCATCCTTCATTTGGATGTGTCCTGACTTTTCTTTTTTTTTCTGGGGAAGGGCACGTCACAAACTCCTTCATCTTGGAGATGTTCTGATCCTTCTTTTATCTCAGGAATTCTATTGATGGCATTGGCTCAAAAAGGTATTTAGATGATAGCAGAAATCAAATATCTTTTAGGGTTTGTCGATAGGTTCATCACACTCGCCTTCATCTTGACGGTGATCCGAACTTTCCCAGGAAGAATCCTTCATAGACTCCTTTATCTCGGAGATGATCCAAATCTTCTTTATCCTCGGGGGTCTAACTCGCATATTCGTCTTCATCTTGACGATAGTCGAGAGATCCCTTTTGCAGATATTTGATTACTGCTTAAATGGTTGAGAAGACAAGGATTGAGTGGATTCTTTTATGGCTCAAGATATGTCTACTGCCTGATTGCCAGATAACCGTCTTTAAACATGCGCCATAGCCATGATCAATATCAATTCGCTTCTGGCTTTTCAACGTCATTGAACATTTCTTTTGCTAATCATACCGAGGACATTTCTTACATCCTTTTGGTTGATCAACAGGAAAAGATTTGAATTTTACCTCTTTTTCGCAAAAAGTTTCACCTTTTTGGAAAGAAATACTAGAGGTAATCTGAGGTAATTCTTTTGTGTAATCAGATTTTAGAATAAACGAGTGTTTTTAGTAAATTGGCATAATGTTCCAGAATTCTTTTGTGAAATAATCACTCAATATGAATTTTGATGAGACATTTAGCTGTAATTTAAAAGAAACAGTGTAAGAATCAGACTTTAGAAACTTGACTGATGAAATACATTAGGTTTTGGAAATCCCGACCAGTTACAAGAAATTGGATTTTGATAATCCCGATCAGTGAAAAACACTGGATTTTCAAATCCTGACCAATTATGAAAACTGGATTTCAAATCCCGACCAGTTATGAAAACTGGATTTTAAATCCCGACCAGTGAAAAATACTGGATTTCAAATCCCGACTAGTTATGAAAACTGAATTTCAAATCCCGACCAGTGAAAAATACTGGATTTCAAATCCCGACCAGTTATGAAAACTAGATTTCAAATCCCGACCAGTTATGAAAATTGGATTTCAAATCCCGACCAGTGAAAATTATTGGATTTCAAATCCCGACCAGTTATGAAAACTGGATTTCAAATCCCGACCAGTGAAAAATACTGGATTTCAAATCCCGACCAGTGAAAAATACTGGACTTCAAATCCCGACCAGTGAAAAATACTGGATTTCAAATCCCGACCAGTTATGAAAACTGGATTTCAAATCCCGACCAGTTATGAAAATTGGATTTCAAATCCCGACCAGTGAAAAATACTGGATTTCAAATCCCGACCAGTTATGAAAATTGAATTTCAAATCCCGACCAGTTATGAAAACCGGATTTCTGAAAATGAAGGATTTAATCTGATGGTTTGAAAGTGATTGAATTTGGGAGATTATAAACCGAGGGTTGAGAAAATGATGAGATTTTGAAGATATTACCACCAGAGGTTGGGAAACTGATAGAATTTGAGAGATTGAAGATCTTAAGGTTTGAAAATGATAAAATTAAGGAGTCGCATCTTAAAGATTTGATCTTTTTGGAATACATGACCAGCGGGGGCTGGATCTTTTGGAATACATGACCAACGAGTGTTGGATCTTTGGGAAATACATAACCAACTGGTGTTGGATCTTTTGGAAATACATGACCAGTGAGATGCTGGATCCTTTGGAAATACATGACCAACGGAATGCTGGATCCTTTGGAATTACATAACCAACTGGTGTGGGATCTTTTTGAAAATACATGACTAGCGAGATGCTGGATCCTTTGGAAATACATGAAATTTTGGGAGATTTAAGTCAGAACTTGAATTTAGAAGGTTACCGGTGTGAGAACCGGATTTTCCAAATGAGCTCAATATATGATTGAAAAAGTTTGAGAGATAACCAGTGCGAGGACCGGGTTTTTAAAGATGAGTTAGATTTTCAAAATGAGTTTTAGAAGATAATTCAGGATTTATCCCCTTATCCTGAACGGGGGAAATAACAAAAAGAATACCTCATTGAAAGGAGGCATCAGGTTTATCCCTTATCCTGAAAGGGTATTTTTTTAAAGATAAAGGTAGATGGAATTTTAATAAGATTGACGAAAAATTTGTTAAAACTTGACAAAGATGAGCAATAGCTTGATGAAAATTTGATCAAACCAAAAGTAAATAAAATGAAATAAAAATAAAGATCACAAGATCAATTGAGAATTAATAAAATTTGAGGAAAAGAGCTTTCGTCTAATCCTGCCTGCATATGATAAAAGAAGATGATTATAGATCAACATAAAATGCCCCAGTATCATGGAGAAGAATGTAAGAATTGATAGAAGATCATTGTTTTATTGAAATGACTCTTTGAATAGTACAAAAGGCTTTAGAATGAAAATTCTAAGTATAAAATTTCTTCAGATGCAGAGCGTTGATAGGGTCTGGCATTTCCACCCCGTCTGCATTGATTAGACGATACGAATTACGAGGCAATGCTTCCTTAACCACATAAGGGTCTTCCCAATTGGGTGACCACTTGCCCCGTGGTCGATGCTTGAGATGGGTTGTCGATCTGATCACCAAATCATTAACCCAAAATCTTCTCTCAATGACGGACTTGGCATAGTGTCGAGCTATCCTTTGCCGATAAAATTGAGCATGCTCTGCTGCCTTGAGTCTCTTTTCATCTAGTAAATTCAGTTGCACCAATCTCTGCTGCTGATACTGATCGAGTGGAAACTCTATAAGGAAAGCAAATTTGAGAGCAGGCTTCTGGATATGGAGAGGCAACACCACTTCAGTTCCGTAAACAAGTTCTGAAGGAGTGGCATTGGTCGGAGTCCGAATGGTGGTTCGGTACGCCCAAAGTGCATCATGAATTTTCTCATGCCAATCTCGACCTGTCTTCACAGTCCTTTCCAGAATACGGATCAAGATTTTATTGGTGGCTTCTGCTTGGCCATTCCCTTGAGGATAATAGGGTGCTGAGAAATGATGGTAAATTTTGAATTTAGAACAGAAGGTTTTCATCCTCTCATTTTTTAAATGGCTCCCATTATCTGAAACGATGTCATGTGGAATGCCGAAGCGGCAAAGAATGTTCTTGTGAATGAAAGAAACCACATGGCGGCCTTCTACTGTGAGTAGAGTAATAGCTTCAACCCATTTGGTAAAATACTCTGTTGCAGCCAGAAAGTACTTGTGGTCGTTCGAAGCAGAAGGGGTAATTAGGCCGACGACGTCGAAAGCCCACATAGAAAATGGCCAAGGAGAAACAACTGATTGTAGATACGTGGCCGGTGCATAAATGAAAGGTGCATGCATTTGGCACTTGACGCACTTCTTCACGAATCGATGGTAGTCCTGCTGCATGGTATTCCAATAGTAACCTGCTCAGATGATCTGCTTGACGAGAGTTTGATAGCCGACATGGCCACCACAAATTCCTTCATGTGCTTCTTGGATAACTTTCATAGCCTCTTCTTTGTCTAAGCATCTTGAATACTCAGAACTGAACCCACGGCGATAGAGGACATTGACCAAAATGAAATAACAGGTAGACATACACTGAATTGCACGTTGCTCCCTTTTTGGCATTTCTGGTGGAAATTCACCAGTCTCAATGAAATTCTTGATATTTTGATACCAAGGTTTCTCCTTCTGATTGACTTGGTTTACTTGCATATTTGAAATGAAAGCAGGTTGCTCAAGTCTGCCAACTTCAAAAGAACGACACAATTCATTGCCTTTGAAGGACAAAATGGAGCCCAAGCTAGCTAAGCCATCGGCTATCTGATTGTGCTCTCTTCTGATGTGATTGAGCTGAAATTCTTCAAAGCTGTCCACAAGAGCTAGGACGATCTTCTGATAGAAAATCAATTTGGAATCTTTCACTTGCCATTCAGTGTTAACTTGACTAACAACAAGTAGCGAATCGCCAAAGGCATGCACTCTCTTGACATTGAAACTTTGCAGAATTTTGAGGCCTTGTATTAGAGCTTCATACTCGACCATATTATGAGTGCATTGAAAACCAAGCTTGAGAGAATAAGGGATCATTTCTTTTTCTGGAGTGATTAACAGGACTCCGATTTCAATGCCAGACATGTTTTTAGAGCCATCGAAGAACAAGTTCCAAACTGGGGGCTGTTGGACATTGCAGATGTGCTCATCAGGAAAATCATCCTCTGCTTTAATTTCTTCTGTCAAAGGGAAATTTGCCAACTGATCTGCGATTGCTTGGCCCTTAATCGACTTGTGAGAAACAAACTCTAAGTCATATTGCATTAGAAGGACTTGTCACTTCGCAATCCGTCCAGTAAGAAAGGGTTGCTCAAGAATATATCTTAGAGGATTAAGCTTTGATAGAAATTTGATTTCAGAAGCCAATAAGTAATGTCTTAATTTCTGGCACATCCAAACCAGAGCTAGACAAGTTTTCTCCATCTGAGAATACTTCTTCTTATAATCAATGAAGGTTTTGCTCACACAGTAGATGACATGCTCTATTGTAAACACCCCAAATTTTCCTCCTTATTCAGTATTCATCCATTTCATGTGTCATTGCATATCACTGCATGAATTCAGCATACCATTTCATCGCATTGCATGGCATTACATGTCATTACATCTCATTTTTAAGATCTAACACTCTCGTTTTCAAAATATTTAATCCAGATTTGGGTTTTTAAAAAAAAATCTCTTTCAAAATTAATTTTAAAACCTGGGTTTTTAATCAACATTATGTCATTTGTCAATCCCCAGGACCTTATATTTTGAAATATTTTCTCAGAAAACAATCTGGATTCATTTCAAACTCAATTTCAATTGATTTCAATTCTCAGATGACGCCCATTTAGGTGATGTCGCTTCTGGATTCTTTCATTTATCAAAAATCTCAAAAATTTTAGAGTCCTAGTTGGATCAGGACTCTGTATTTTCATCAGTTTGAATCTTTTTGAACCTTTTTAAAACATCATTCTGATTTTGAACCAGTTATGGTCCTATCCCTTGTCCATTTCCCCCATTTTGGCCAAAATCTTAGAGTCCTAGTTGGATCTGGACTCTTTTTCCAGAGTCCTAGTCGGATCAAAACTCTACTTTGCACTACCTTTTTACTTGTCTTTGAAGAAAACCTTTCAAAATCTTCTCTTTTGGCCAAAATTTCAGAGTCCTAGTTGGATCAGGACTCTTCTTCAAGAGTCCAGTCGGATCAGAACTCTTCTTCAGAGTTTCAATTGGATTGGGACTCTAATCTTTTACAGCTATTTTATCCATTTTCAATCAAATCTTTCAAAATCTTTCAAAATGAGTCAGAAACTCAGATTTTCAGTCAAAACAGAACTCTGTTCAGAGAGTCCTAGTTGGATCAGGACTCTGATCCTGATTTCAATTTTGAGATAAATCTTTCAGAAATCTTTCAATATACCAAAACTATTACACTTTTATCAAAGAATTTCAAAATTCTGAGATTTTATCTCAGAGTCTTGATCAAATCAGGACTCTACCCCAGAGTCCTAATTGAAGTAGGACTCTATCCAAAATTGATTTTCTCACTTCATTTTCACTGGTTTTCAAAAGTTTTGCTTAAAATTCATCATTTGCTTACAAAAAAAAAACCAAAATTCTTAGAGTTCTGATCGAATCAGGACTCTTTCTTAGAGTCCTAATCAGATCAGGACTCTGAACCAAAACTTCAATTTCATCCTGATCTAACTGTTTTTCAAAATTCTCTCATTTGTTTTCTCAGAAAATCCAAAAATTTGGGAGTCCTAGTTCAATCAGGACTCTGTCTTCAGAGTCTCAGTTGAATCAGAACTCTGTTCTATTTCAATACTTGTTATTCTTTTCACTGCTTTCACAAGTTCTTTCATTTGTTTTTTAGAAAATACCAAAAAATCTAGAGTTTCAGTCCGATCAGGACTCTGTCCCAGAGTCCTAGTCCAGTCAGGAGTCTGTTTTGAAGTTTGTTTTTAGTCTATTTTTTTCATTTATTTCTATTTATTTTAAAAAATTAGGTCATTTGGTAGAGTCCAGTTAATCCAGAACTCTATTTCAGAGTCCTGATTGAGTTAGGAGTCTAACTCTGACAGTATTTTCTGACTTATTTCATCATTTTTGATAAAATATTTTCAAAAACTCCTTCATTTGACTTTTAAAACCCAAAATCTCAGAGTCCTATAAATCTAGGACTCCAGCCCAGAGTTCCAGTTCGCTTAGAACTCTATTTTCAAAACTTTGAATTTCAACTGTTGATTTTAACCCTTTTTTAAAGCCATTTTTTGTATTTATTTCAAGTTTTTCAAAACTTCGATGTTGGGCCCACCCCGTTGGCGCCGTATCTAGAGGAGTTTTGACTCAGTCAAGACTCTGTACCATTTCAAAACTTTCAATCTCAAAGTCTACTTTTGAATCTCTTTTGAAAAAACTCTCATTTTCAAGTTTTAAAATCGTTTTTGAAAATTCAAGTGGGGCCCACTCGGGGTGGCGATACATTTGAAGAAGTCAAGGTTTTAAATTCAAGTTTTTAAAACCAAATGTGGGTCCATACTAGGTGGTGCCACATTTGGTCTTTCTAGGGTTTAATTAAGTGTTAATTAGGGATTAATTAGAGTCTATTTAGGTTAGAATTCTCTAAAAAAATCGTCCTCCCCATGTGGTTTATCAAAAACAATTAAAAAGAGTCCAAAAAATCAAAACTCTTCCTAAACAAATCCAAAAAAAAAAATTCTATAAATAGGGGACCTAAAGGGGGTCAAAGAAAGCTTTTTTTTTTCTCTCAAATTTTCATGGCTTCTCTCTCTTCTCCAGCACCTCCACCTTTCTCCATCGCAGCTGCTGCCCCAAGGTGAGTTATTTAATATTATTTTATTATTTTTTATTAGTTTTTTATGATTTTTCAATAGATTTCACCATGAAAACTCTTCTGTTCATGGATTTAACCATGGATTTCATCCAAGAACCCCAAAATCAATTCAAGAAGATGATCTAACTCTATTCCATGCTGTTTTTCATGATTCTAATCCATTAGAATTGATTTTAGTATTATTCTTTTCATTATTGACCAATAAAACATGTGATTTACCCTTTTAATGGGTTAAATCCATGTCTTTAAAGGTAACATCAAATTTCAGCCATTGATTCCCTGATTTTTATTTATTTATGTGTTTGTTCATGTTTATTACACGTTTTCCAGTAAAGAAATAATTTTTATTTTACTGTTTTAGTATTTCTTTTATTGTTTTTATTAGTTAATGCATGTTTTATTAGATTTTATTAGATTTCTGTGTGTTTTTAGTTTAGAACAGAAAAGAGCATGTTGTTTCGGATTGAAATATTTACTGTTAATTCCTGATTTTTTTATATGTGATACATGCATATGTAAATAAACTACTGTAAAAAAATCAGAGTTTTTGGGATTCGAAAACCCTTTAAGAAAAATTAGACATCAAATCGAGTTTTTAAAGCTTTAAAATCATTGTTAAAATCATGAAGGTAACTTGCTGTGATGATATTTTTCTCATCCTATATCCAATTTGAGATCTGTAAAATGCCATGGATTCATATTGATTAGATCTATCTACTATAAAATTTTGAATTTTTTTGATATCTGTTTAGTATTTTGCCTCTGACAGAAAGTGTGATTTTAAATTTAAAACTCGTTAGGGTTTACCAAAACCCTAATCAGACTTGTGTTGTTCATAAATCCCAAACCACAGATCCGATTCATGATCTGTAAAAAGTGAGTATTATTATTTTTATGTCTACTGTTAAAATTTCAAAGACTTTTTGTTAAGTTTGATATTTATTTATGTATTTTCAATCTGAAGTATCTGTTTTAACCCCTGTTAGATTTGTTAGATTTTAGTTCAGATTGCCGGAAAGGTTTCTCCCTAACCGGAGATGCTTTTTCCAATCTGTAAATTGGGAAATCTTTGTTTTTCTTCTTAATTTGTCTATGTAAAAATTCAGAAGTTTTCATGGAAGATTGATTCCTAATTCGGGTCTAACTCGGAAACTGGTTTGTGACCTAGGTTAAAAATAGCATATTTTAGGGTTTTAATACACTTTTCATATTAAAATATTGTGAAAAAATTATTTTTGTAATTCCAATCTGATTTTAGGGTTATAACAAGTGCAGGTACTAGTTTTTATGAGTTTTGGAATCCGTTTGATGCCTGAATTAATAAAATTGCAAAACAGGATACCTGAAAGATCCAAAAACACTGATAAAATCACAATTTTTGTGATATTTCTTGATTTTCGTGCATAAGTGTGTGGTTTTAGGGTTTTTTCATGTTTAGAATCATGTTAGTATGTTTCATGTTTGATTTTGTGTTTATTTCCATCATAAATCTCAAGTTTTATCAAAATCTATTTCAGAAAACCCTGATTTCAAGGCCATAGTCTTGCTATCAGGGGTAATTTGGTCATGTGACCTCAATTTCCAAATTCAAAAACCTAATTTTCATATTTTTAATCATGTCATATCATATTTAGTTTGATTTATTGTCATTTGGATTTCAAAAGTTACATTTTACAAAATATCTTTCTGAAAACCTTGATTTCAAGGCCATAGTCTTGCTATCAAGGGTATTTTGGTCATTTTGACCCTAATTTCGAAATTTCAAATTCCATTTTCATATTTATTCAATCTTATTCCATATTTTATCAGTTTTTATTTAAGAGAATCATGGAAAAGGCTTATATCTAGCAAAATTCAGTAATTTCTAGATATTACTGGATAAACCTAAAAAAGCCAACATATCTTCACTAACAAAGTCTTCTAGTTTTGCAGGAACATTGAAGACTTTACTTTTCTTTAATTTCCTGTATTTAAATTCAATAGTGATGTAAATTAAATTAAATTTGGAATAAGAATTTAAATTCTAGCTTAGACTAGGATTGCATTGCATATAGTTTAATTCTGCAAATATTAAATGTTTGATGAATGCATCATTAATGCACATTTTCATAAATTCACTATGGTCTACACGAATGGCACATGCACTAGCTTTTATGGAGTTGACAAACTTGGTGGAATTTGTATTTATGGCCATAGTCAGAATACGAATGATACCCAGATTTGTAATCTTCGTATTAGCCACATTCAGCCTACACTCTTAGGCAAACTTCAAAATACGCTGCATTTCTCAAAAATACAAAAAGATTTTCTCAATTCCTCAAAATCAAGTATTTCAAATCCATATTCATTCAATTCATGCATTTGCAAATTTCAATTTTAATTCAGAAAAATCAGTTTTCTCAAAAATTTCCTAAGTCTTATTCAAAAATCGATTTTCTCAAAATATGGATTTGCCAATGATATTTCAAGTATTTCCCAAGTTTTAAATTCGATTTTTCTAAGTTATATTTTCAATTTCAAAGTTCTAATTCAAAGAAATCAAGTCTTCCAAAGCTATTTCACATTTCTCAAAATCGATTTTCACAAAATCCTTATATTTCTTCAGAAATTGATTTTCACTTTCTCAAATACAGTATCTCAATCATGATTCACGATTTTCAAAGAGTTCATTTTCCAAATATTTTCCAATCTTTGAAGCAAACATCATGTTTTTAAATATGCATTTTCAGAAAATTCATAGCACATGCTTGATTCGTTGTGCATTTAGGAAATAGAACATGATTTAGACAAGTTGAGCAAAGTTCAACATACAATTGATCCTTGGTTCAATTACCCCTGGTAAAGGCGCCAGGAACGGTTGAACCTCGTACCGACAGGCGAGTCCCATTCTTCGAAATTATCGCGCATTTTAAAACAGAGGCGAGTTATTTTCAAAAACTTTTTCAAAGGTCAGTTTGACTCGCAAAAAGTTAAAAAATTTGCGATGATAACAGGTTTGGCGACCGTGACGGGACCTGTCTTCGCCTGATCAATTGTGTGCTTAACTTAGTTTAAATTGTCAAAATCGTGTTTCATGGAATGTCAGCTTTTATTTCATGATATCATGTGAACCTAGGAGCCTAGACTTGAACCAGCTGACATGGATCTCATATAGACTAAGTATGGTTTGGTAGGACCATATTGAGGAGGAAATTTTCATGCTCACATAGACTTTGGTCTAATACAACCCTCCTCAATCTAGGTTTGATTGAAAACAATGTTTGCTTCTTCAAATATTTCAAAATCCTATCTCTTTAGGACTTAGAGCCCTCTGTTTTCTTGCATGTGCTCATATCTCAAAAATCACCCTACCTATATTGTCCCGGTCTTCGCGTTGCTTGGCTCTCTTCCAGAACCATAGTTCGGGACAGAGCCTCACAACTGGGCCACCTATTTGGGTGAAAACCTCCCTGCCACGTACCAAGGGCCATAGTCCAACGTATATCGGCAGGTGCTCAAGGATGTTGGAAAACTTGAACCTAGAACCGGAGAAACTGATTTTATGCCACGTACATCGAGCCTTGGCTTGAGTATATAGGCATAGCATGATTGGACACAGATGATCTGAACCTTAGAGTTAGGATTAAGGTCCTACAGCTATTTCAAAACTCTTGCATCTAGAGTAAGCTTTTAGGGAATGTTGTATGTGCATACTTGATTGTACAGGATGTGATTGAATGTTAGCTTCTTTTATTCTATTTTATTACATTTTTCACAAGTTTTTCAAAATACTGGACGATTTTCATAAATCTCTAAATTTTTCCATCTGTTTCCATATACTGTCTGAAATTTCCTATTTTATTCAAACCCTGGACAATTTCTCCAAATTCTCCTTATTTTCCTCAAAACTCCAGGTGATTTTCCATCCTTTCGTTCTTCTGGATCTCGAATTTTCTACTTTATTATCCTGCCTGCATCTTTTTAAAAATCCTTGTATTTTCCCAAGTCTTATTCAAAATTTTTCATGTTTTCCAGTCTACCTTGATGGCATCCAGTCAACTTGATTCAGTCTTTCCTGAGGGTCACATCTCCTATGAGGTAAGACAAGGTCTTCCCGAACATCGAGTCCTCAGCACCGGATCCTTCTTTCTCCGGTGGTACTATTCATGGTTCAAGAACTTCTCTCGTATGTTTCCGGACCACTTGGACGATTGTGGGTTAGAACTGGCGTCCGCAGTGGGAAAGAAGACAGTCAACGGCAATTTGATCCATGCACTAGCAGAGCGGTGGAATTCGAGCACTTCTACTTTCTGGTTCCCATGGGGCGAGATGACAGTACTGATAGATGAATTTTCAGAAATCATGGGATTGCCCGAGCCAGCCGGTCAGCCTGGAGATCCATTGGAGAAGCAATTTTTGATTAATGTCAAGGGTCTGGACCCCCGAGACGCTTTAGCTCGCATGACAGGACACAAGTCTTGGCCATTGATCGAGGAGGATGGAAACGAATATGTGGACCTGCTTGAAATCTACAGACAGTATGGGGCATTTGCGGAGGTCAGCTCATTGTCTCAAACAGCTCGAGAAAAAATCCAACACACGATGGTCCTATGCACTGTGGGATTAGCTCTCTTTCCCGATGGATGAAATTACATGGATATCAGGATAGTTCAACTTCAGCGAAGGTGGGGAAGTCGACAAACTAGCCGCCTCTCGATAGCCATGTCCACACTTGCTTTTCTATACCGAGGGTTGACCCGCTTCACACTTGGAGAATTTATTCTAGTCGAAGGGTGTACCTATGCATTGCAATCTTGGTTCCTCTGGCATGTGCCAGCCCGAGCTAGCTCATTCAGATGCAATGGTGAAAAGCTTCTGCCAGTTGCGCTCTACCGGTTCTTGATCGATAACCTTCAGGCGGAAGAAGTCGTATGAGACTACTTTGATCGTTAGGAATCACCACCCAGATACACATACGCTTATGGCAAGCAGTTCAGGCTACTTGGTCCCTTCTTCTGCGCATACTACCATCTGGAGCGGTGTGTCAGGCAGTTCTCTCAGAGACAGAAGCGCATAGAAATTCGTCTACTATCAGGGATCTTGCCAGAGTTCGATCTCACATCAGATCAGTGGTCCGGAGCATACCATTCTGCCAGACATGGTTGGGATTCTTTTGTTACTCTTACTATTTTTCCTGGTCCTCGAGTGTCCTCTGATTATCAGGAGTGGTGGAAAATTGTTTGTCTGCCTCCCCTTTGTCAAGTGTATTATTAAAATCATATTTCCAATAAAATTCCTTTAATCTTCACTTCATCTTGGTTTGACGACCTCGCCTAGGTAACAAGGCATATTTTCAGTTATTTATTTTGTAAAGAATGGCAACACAATTGTCGTAATCCCAACGACGACTCAATCCCTAGTAATGGGATACTCTTTCAATTGTCTACAAAAATTCTCAACAAATATCTTCCTCCAACCCAATTTCTTTCAAAAGCCTAATCATCAGTTCTGCCTTGTAGAGAGCACCAGTGACATTCAAAAGAATATTTGTGATATTCGATGGTTCATACAAGGTCCGGAAAGAAAACCACATCAGTTGAAGGCATCGCGTACTCAGTCGCGTCAAAAGAGAAAATGGACTCACCCCGTAGTCAAGGTCAGCACGCAGAGGATGACGTGGATAACTAGATGTACGTCATGTTCAAGAAAATGATGACCAAGATGCTGACAGAGCAAGCTGAAGCCAGTGCTGAACAGACTCAGATAAAAGAGAAGGATAGGGGCCACACGGCCAGGAATGTGAAAATCAGTAAAAAGCAGAATCGTCATGAGGAATTGTCTAATGAGTCAGAATCAGCAGATGATACTGACAAAGAGTATGAAAACAAGCAAGAATTCAAAAGGTCGACTCAAGGGCAGGGGTCGGCCTACAAATCCAAGAATCAGTCTGTTGACGACCCTACGCAGTCACAACTCAAAGATGTGATGAAGATGATTAAGGATCTTCAAGCTCGTGACAAGGGCAAAAGAGTCTTTACAAGTGAAGACTTCTATGATAGACTGGATGGGGATGATGATCTTGATAATCTCCCCAAGAAATTTATCAAGTTTGACGGTTCAAGTGATCCAAAAGCACATCTCGCCCTATTCTTCGCAGAATGTACCAGGTTCAAGAGGAACAATCGTGCCTTATTTCTCTGCTTTCCTCGCAGTTTGGAAGGTGTCGCAGCAAAGTGGTACTCAGAGCACATTAATCCGATAGAACTGAAAGAGTTCGACAAAGTGGTCAATTTATTTATTGAGCGCTTTCTATTCAATGCTGAAGCACTCCCGACTCTCAGTCATCTCTGCAGTCTGAGGTAGAAGGAAAATGAGAAGGCCAGGGATTTCATTCATAGATGGAGATCCGCTTGCAATAAGATATGTGAGTCAATAGCAGAAGGATACGCACTATCTTTGATCCTGAGCAACTTCTCGCAACCCCTGAGGGGACTGATTTCTACATCTCCATCGAAGAGCTTCATAGAACTGACAGAACGAGCCGAATGGCTCGAGTTGAGTATGGAGAACGGATCTTATGAAGGTTTTATGTTTACAAAGAATAACAGTCAATAAGAATCAAAGAAGAAAACCCATTTTACCTACTCTGCCAGTAACAGCAAGAATCAGAACAAAGGAAATGGAGAAAATCATAGTTATGCTTCAGAAGGGTCAAATCCCAACAAAAGTGATCAGAAAGCCAAGTTGATTATTCAATATGATAGGCAGCCACAGCAGACCCTCGAACAGAGATCAAGACCACAGGAAAAGCCAAAGCGGAAAGGATGGAGTTATAACCGCAAGTTTACTCCTCTAGACTAGTCCCTCGAGACAATATTAGAATATATGCTCGGCAGTGATATGATTAAGCTTCCAAGGGTACCTGACCCGTCAGTGGTTATGGGAAAAATGAAGGATAGATTCTGCAAGTTCCACCGAACTGTGGGACATGATACCGAGAACTGTTTTGTTCTCAAAAACATCATACAAGATTATATTGACAAAAAACTGTTGGTAGAAGGGGCTGAAGATGAGAACATGAGAACATGGGAATTCTAAATCAGCCTTTCTTGCAGCACTCAACAGCAATGATATCTGATCATCCCTTTCAGCCATAAGATCATATCCAGCCATGCCCTAGCAGCGATATCAAGGTACAACATCAGGTATTAGTGTTGCATAAGGCTCAGTCCAGTTCTCAAAAGATGGACCTCGTTTCAGCATTCAGTAAGCTGAAAGTTTCGAGAGAGCCCGCTGGAGTATCTCCAGAGGTAGCCAAAAGAATGTCGTGGTTACCCAAGAGCTTTGTCAAATCTACTTCGGAAAAAGGGAGAACATCAGAAGAAAAGGTTGATACAGTGCAAAGACCAATCACTGCCCTCTCTAATATCCCTATCCTTGAGTTGGCACATGCCTCTCCTAAGCATCAGCAAGTCCTAGACGATTTACTGCGAAAAATCAAGGTCAAGCCAGGCACCACACCTGAAGACATGGCTCAGATCGTTAATCAGAACATGACCAATGCTCCCATAACCTTCTCAGATGAGGATCTGCCAAAACCTCACGCATTTCATAATAATGCCCTGTACATTGTAGTGCGAACCCGGGGAATGACTGTACCCCACGTGCTTATAGATGGAGGCAGTAGCCTCAACATTTGTCCTGAAATGACTGCCAAGGCTCTGGGTATAAAAGAAGAAGAGTATACACCGGATCCGATCACCATTTATGGGTTCGATAATCATGGATAGACAGCAAAGGGAAAGATCTTCTTGGAAATATTTATCAACTACTTTGTTCATACAGTGCTTTTCCATGTCGTTAACGTGCCGCCAACATATAATCTTCTACTGGGAAGAACATGGATTCATAATACCAACGTCGTACCATCCACTCTGCATCAGTGCATCAAATGGTCTAAAGGTGGCATGATAACTACTATTTTGGGGGAAGATCCTGAAGAGAGGCTACCTCAGCCTATGATCCCTAGGCCAACTTATACTGCTGATATCCCCAACATTAGGGAAAGTGAAAAGGTTGTTCTCAGTGAAAGCCTTAAAATGCTAAAGTTAGAAGCAGCATCAGAGACAAACCACACAACAGCGATGGTCCAATGGCAAGGACCACATTTCTTTAAGATCGGAGGTCGTCTCGATTACAGTACTTTCAAGGACCATCCTCTTTTCCCACAGTTTGTTAGAACCAAGAAAGGGTTTGACCTGTTACTGAAGCATGATTATCAGCCTTTCAAAGGATTGGGCAAGAACGGAGATGGCCGACTAGAGCCAGTGGTCCCTGATCATCATCCGCGCAGGGCAGGATTGGGATTCATGGGCAAAAGATCTCACAAAAATACTGTCTTCATTAAAGGGATCCATTAAAAATTTTCTACCATCTGTCTTTTCTATTTCATTCATTTAATTTCGACAGTTTGTAGGGACAATGTTCCATTTCAGTTCATTTTAAATGTCTTCATTTCAAGTCTTCAATAAAGTTACCAATTTTCTCGTCTATCTGGATGTCATCTTTCTCTTATTCCTTTGCAATTTGTCTTCAAAATTCATTGTTCTTATCTTTTTTATTCTCATGCAATTTATGTCATAGTGAATGAACTTTTTCTAAAAGCTATTCTTTTTCAAAATTTCAAAATTTCAAAATGTCTTCTCAACCGATAAAAAAATTAGTCATCAATCCTTCAATCCTATCGAAACCGGCAAAGACACATCGGGTCCAGGTAAGAGCAGAGGACAGTAAGGTCACAAAGCAGTCAGAAGAACATGGCCAGCATAGGGATCAGAATCTTGTTGATCACACCAAAGAAAGAGATGATCCCCTTTTCTCTGAAACTGGATTTTCAATGTACCCATAATATGGCTGAGTATGAAGCTTTAATACAAGGTATGAGAATTTTGCAAGACTTCAATGTTAAGAGGGTACACGCTTTCGGCGATTCATTGCTCGTAGTCAGCCAAGTCAAAGCTAAATGGCAGGTAAAAGATCAGAAGTTGCTCCCTTACCAAAAGATCGTTTTAGCCCTTATCAACAATTTTGATGAATTTCAACTTTTCAATATCAAAAGAGAGTTTAATCAAATAGCTGACGGTTTGGCCAGCTTAGGCTCCATTATGTCTTTCAGAAATGGAGAATCCTGTCGCTCTTTTGAAATCGGTAGACTTGACCAACCTGCCTTCGTTCCGGTAATGCAAGTCAACCAGGCGGAACAGAAAAAGAAGCCTTGGTACCAAGATATTAAAAACTTTATTAAAACTGGTGAGCTTCCACCAGAACTATCAAAGAAGGAGCAAAAAGCAATCCAGCATATGTCCGCCCGCTATTTTATCCTTGCCAATGTTCTTTATCGTCGTGGGTTGAGTTCTGAGTATTCCAGGTGCTTAGACGAAGAAGAAGCCAAAGAAATCGTGCGAGAAGTGCATGAAGGTATTTGCAGTGGTCATGTCGGCTACCAAACCCTTGTTAAACAAATCATTCGGGCAGGATACTATTGGAGAACCATGCAGCAAGACTGCTATCGTTTTATGAAGAAGTGCGTTCAGTGTCAGATGCACGCACCTTTCATTCATGCGCCAGCCATGTACTTGCAATCAGTCGTGTCTCCAAAGCCATTTTCTATGTGGGCCTTCGACGTCGTAGGACCCATCACTCCTTCAGCTTCCAATGGTCATAAATATTTCTTTGTCGCAACAGAGTATTTCACCAAATGGGTTGAAGCCGTCACTCTGCGTACAGTGGAAGGTCGACATGTAGTCTCGTTCATTCATAAGAACATTCTTTGTCGTTTCGGTATACCGCACGGCATCGTGTCAGATAATGGTACTTATTTCAAGAATGAGAGAATGAAGATCTTTTGTTCAAAATTCAGAATTCATCATCATTTTTCAGCTCCTTATTATCCACAAGAAAATGGTCAGGCAGAAGCAATCAACAAGAGTTTGATTCGCATCTTGGAAAGAACCGTTGAGACGGGTCGTGATTGGCACGAGAAAATCCATGATGCACTTTGGGCATATCGAACTACCATTCGAACCCCAACCAATGCGACTCCTTCAAAACTTGTTTATGGGACTGAGGTGGTGTTACCTCTTCATGTTCAGAAGCCCGCCCTTAAGTTTGCATCTCTTTTAGAGCTACCACTCGATCAGTATCAGCAACAGAGATTGGTACACTTGGATTTACTCGATGAGAAAAGACTCAAAGCAGCAGAGCACGCTCAATCTTCTCGTCAGAGGATAGCAAGGCAATATGCCAAGTCAGTCATCGAAAGGAGATTCCAAGTTAATGACTTGGTCCTTAGATCAACGGCTCATCTCAAGCATCGTCCACGTGGCAAATGGTCACCAAACTGGGAAGGTCCCTACGTGGTGAAAGAAGCGTTGCCTCGTAATTCATATCATGTGATTAATGCAGACATGGTAGAACTATCTAACCCCATTAATGCTCGACATTTGAAGAAATTCTATACCTAGAAAATCTCTATTCTATCTTTTGTATTCTTCAAAAATTTCCTTCAATAAATGATCAATTATTCTTTTATCAAAATATCTCTCTTCCCCAAAATATATTGGGGCATTCTTGTTATAAAGTTGTCTTTTATTCAAAACAACCTGTGTGCAGGCAGGATCAAATAAATCTCTCATTTTGCATGCATGTGCATCCATTTGCATCATTTTGCATTCATTTGCATTTGCATGCATTCATTCGCATTCATATGCACCAAATTCATAAGGTTCTCATTCAGGATAAGGGATAAATCCTGAGACCCCGACATGTCGTCCAAGTCATCGTCAATTGATGATCTTTCAAAATTCAGTGCTCGTACTGGTAATCTTTTGAAATCCAGTGCTCGTACTGGTAGTCTTTTAAAATTTAGTGCTCGTGCTGGTAACCTTTCAAAATCCAGTGCTCGTACTGGTAATCTTTTAAAACCCAGTGCCCGGGTGACTTTTTTGAAAATCCAGTGCTCGTACTGGCAACCTTTTAAAACCCAGTGCTCGTACTGGCAAACCTTTTAAAATTCAGTTCTCGTACTGGTATTCTTCCCAAATCTGGTACTCGTGCTAATACTTTTCTAAATCATGTTGAAACTCTTTTGGTTTTCTTCCTAGTCAATGTTTCCAAACACAAAACATATTGGTCTAGTTTTCTTTTCTTCAAATGTCTTAAATTGGTCTAGAAGATCCGAGTTTCGACTCAAATTTTCTTCCAAATCCAATTCAGAATTGGTCTAGAAAATCCGAGTTCTGACTCAAATTTTCTTCCAAATCCAATTCATCTAAGTTTTCTTTCCTTCAAATGTCTTGAATTGGTCTAGAAGATCCGAGTTTCGACTCGAATTTTCTTCCAAATCCAATTCAGAATTGGTCTAGAAAATCAGAGTTCCGACTCGAATTTTCTTCCAAATCCAATTCGCTTAGCTTTCCTTTAAAAGTTTGAACTTCTACTCAAGCTTTCCTGCAAATTTGGCAATTGGTCTATGAAATTCCACTAAAGGGGGGGTGAATAGTGAAATACGATGCAAGTTGATATAATAAAAAATAAAGCAATAAGGCACAACACAATAAACACAGGATTTATACTGGTTCGGTCAAAACCCTGACCTACATCCAGTCCCCAAGCAAACCACTTGAGCTTTCCACTATAACATCCGAGTCACCGGATAAATAGTACAACACCCTCTTCTTCAGAGGTCTTCTTCTCTCAACAGAGAAGGGGCACACCCTCTTTCACAGAGGTCTTCTTCTCTCAATAGAGAAGGACAATACCCTCTTACACAGAGGTCTTCTTCTCTCAACAGAGAAGGGCAACACCCTCTTTCTCAGAGGTCTACTTCTTTTAATAAAGAAGGAATACAGTGAATAACAGACAATTACAATACTTCCTATAGAACCTTCAGGATGATATGAATGCACGAATGAAGGATTCTCAGAATGTTCTGTTTGTCACTCAGAAGATACTCTTTGTCAAAGAGTTATTTTGACTTTTTCTCTTTCTTTTTCTAGGCTCTCTTTCAAATATCGAATAGGTATTTTTCTCGTTGTAAGCTCACTTGTCTATTTCATTCCCTTCTTGCTTGAATAGTTCATTTGAGTGTGTTTTTATAGCTTAAAAAATAGTTGTTGGCTTTTTTGAAATCGTAGCCTTTTTGAGATGTGAAATGTCATGTCATTTCAAAAAACATCTTTAGAGAAATTTGAGAAAGTCTTCTTTCCATAAAAGTAAAATATAGGGTACACTAGTCGTTGTAATATTTTAGGTAATACATATTTTATGTAAAAAGTCTGTTTCTTACAATAGTACATTGAACATTGGATTGTAGGCTGTCATGTAGTTTTGTCTTTATCCTAATTAATGATTTGTGGTACATAGGTACTTCTTTACTTTAAATGAGTGTAAGTACAATAAATGCTTTGAGATATTTATTTGTACATAGTCATGTCAAGAGTTTTCTTTATGTTGTGTTTTTCAAAGTCTACAGAGAGAATGAACACTATAAGTCGACATTCTTGAGAAGGATATTTAACAAGGATTCTTTACAGACGGTATTTAATGCTATACAAAGAGAATGATGACTTCAAGTAAGTCGACATTCTATGAGTTTGTAAAAAGGTAACTAGAGTCTTTTCAAAACCAATATTATATTTGTTTTCTTTGTGTAGCCGATTTCATGTTTTGTCTTTTTCCTATCTTTGAAATCCTTTCTTTAAAGAAGGTAACTAGAGTCTTTTCAAAACCAATATTATATTTGTTTTCTTTGTGTAGCCGATTTCATGTTTTGTCTTTTTCCTATATTTGAAATCATTTCTTTAAAGAAGGTAACTAGAGTCTTTTCAAAACCAATATTATATTTGTTTTCTTTGTGTAGCCGATTTCATGTTTTGTCTTTTTCCTATATTTGAAATCATTTCTTTTCATGTTGTCTTGTATATGATGTAAGGTACAATTATTACATTTTGAAATCATGTCAAAAAAACTTTTTCATAAAGGGTTGTAAGAAGGTACAATTATTTGTTTTAAAAAAGGTGCTTTTTGAAACTATCGTATACTTTTATGAAATAGCTTTTATGAGTGAGTATATAATATGCAATATGCATCCTTCTGAAGGTTCTGTTACAAATTACTCTAAAGAAGAAAAAATCTTCAACTTGAGGAAGTCGATCTCTTTTAGATGGTCTTTAGGAGTGCATGGCTCAACAAGCTTTTTCTTCAAGGAGTATGATTGCATCATAGTTGTACTTGAACAAGAGGTCTCCATCCTTTTTTAGTGAGATATCCTTGCATCAAATACTCGTTAGATATATGGCAAAACATATCCAGTCATTATATAACATTTTTCAAGAAGACATATTATCATATCATATGAAATCAAATAAGACAATGTATCATATTATGTGACATCAAAACAGAGTTTCTCAACATTCTCCCCCTTTTTGATGATGACAAAATATGCTCCCCCTGTCAAAAAGACATTATGCAAAGAAGTAATAATATCATAAAACTATTGAAAAAAAAATGTTAAAGAGAGTATTTTTCTCCAATAATGGAGACAGGATTTTTCTCCTCCTTTGTCATGGACAAAAAGGAGGGGATCAGAGTAAGCAGAGTTATTACAGACCAAAAAAAAAATGTAAAGTTATTACAGACCGAAAAAAAGAATAAGTTTATTTTGAGCCGGAGGAAGGGTGGAACTTTCGGAGTAATGCATCTTGGCCGAGTTGTAGTGAAGCTTGATTCTTTAGAAGGAGATCCTGGGTGTTCTGGATAGTGACAAGAGCTGTGAAGATGTCAAGGTCAGAAGTTGCTGCTTGATCTGCTTCTTGAGGGCCTTCGTCGTCAGAGTTTAGGGGAGAGGACTCTTCTTCATGGAGAGAGGAGTCATCAATTATATGGTTTGAGTAGTAGACGACATCTGTTGCATGAGGAATCTGGAAGAATTCAAGAATGAGTGTGATGAAATATCTGAAGGGAAGAGACTTAAAAGAACGAAAGATGATCATGTTGTGGAAGATGACACTGGACCAGTTGATGGGAAAGGCAGAGAAGATGGCATAAAGAAGAAGAGAGACTTCATTTGCAATAAATCCCCTGGAGGGCGACTTGGGGACGATATTGGAGGAAAGAATTTTGGACAACAATAGAGCATGAGGTTGGAGATTGCTCTCATGCCATGGGAAGTAAGTGGAGCAAGTGGAGAGGAGGATTTTCTGAAACACAGAGTGGTCGAGAGGAACAATGTTGGGAAGTTCAATACCGTAAGAAGAAATATTCAAAATATTGCCTAACTGAGATATGTCAAAGGAGAAATTTTTTTCATGTACCATGGAAGTGATAGAAGAGTGATCATGGTCGATAGAAAGGTTGGTGTAGAAAACTTTGATAAGGTGAGGATAGATGGGCATTTGTTTTGGAGAGGCTAGAACATGAATAAGTTCAGAAAGAGAAGTTTGTAAGTCAAACGCTAGAAAGGCTTCAAGGTGAACCAAGCTGCCTGGTAGGATTGTCAAAGATTTTATGGAGTGATAAGTGTGAATGAGATCTGGAAATCTCAACTCCGAAGCTTGGAGTAAGTCGGATGTGCCAGAGAATGCCATTGAAAGAGCAAAAAAAAAAACGAGCAAGAGAGAAGATCTTGGAAAGAGTAAGGGTTTGTAAGAGAATAGAGAAAATCGTGGGAAAGAGATATGAATCAATCTAATAAATAGAAGAAGAAAAATAATGGTGATAATAAAAAAATAACATTGGAAGTGAAGGATTTTTAGATTTTAGTGGAAAGAGGAAATGCATGAGTTGTAAAATAAGAAACTTGTGAATGACAAATCAAATCAATTTCGGAAGATAGTGTATTATATTAGTGAAGATATTAAGAAGGACATAGTTTCGAAATAATTTTTTCTATATATGTAACAAATTTTCTATGGGCAATCTTGTTGGATAGTGAGAAGAGTCATGAATTGAGTATGGAGTGTCATTTCAAACGTAAGAGAAAGAATGATTCAAGAGTTTTTAAAGATTTTCGTGAAGATCATGAAGAATAGAGAGTGAATAATGGCCTAATAAGAACAAACAACTTTTTCAAGGATTTACTTTATGTGAAAGCATTCCAAAATCGTGAAGAGGGAGTTTGGAATAAGACAAACATGAGAGTATGAGGAAATGCAATAATTTCTTTTTTAAGAAGTGTATATTTTGATATACGTGAAAGGAGTGTGAATAGATATAAAGGAGGGTGATACGGATGTGTGAAGAAATGAGAGTGGTCATAAAGGACACAATTCACTTGAAGTTGGATAGGAGATGTATGACATAAAGTGGAGTGAAGGACAAGGTTTTAATGAGTCTCAATTGGAGAGAGATATAAAATATATGAGAGAGTCATGGTCACGGATGAAAAGGAACTTCGTATAATGTAGAGAGAGAGAGAGATAAAAAGGTGATACAAAACGTACTAATGAGTGGAGTACAAGTTTTTGAAAAGAGAATTTTATAATACTTTTTGTAAAAGATGTAACGCATGAAGAGATGATAATAGATTGTTCTTAGGCTATGATATAATAGATGGTATAGTAAAAATTTACGTGAGATATAATAACTTAAGAGGTGGTACGAGAGGATAATCATTTGAATTTTTCACGAAAGGCATTAATGTTTTAGTGAAGTGTCTCGATAGGAGGAAAGGAAGACATGATAAAAATAGAGTGTACGTAACATATGATATAACAAATGATATAGTAAAATTTATACGTAAAAACATAGCAACTAGATCTATAGAAGAAGGTAAAAAGAACCAAAAAAAATAATCATTCGATTGTGGCTAAAAAAAATAAGATTTCTTATAAAATAATATGTTTATCATGTTGAAGGTGAATCAACTTATCGTAAGATAAGTTTTCACAAAAGGACAAAAATAATAAAGGAGTTATGAGATGAGTGATGTGAACAAAGTCATGATAGCTTTTAATATAATTAGTTCTTATGGATATGAGTGAAAGGAGATAGGACAAGGAGTCATTATGGATGTGTACTTGAAAGATGACAAGTTGAAAGACATAAAGAATGTGTCTTATAAGAGTTTAGAGTATACGTGAATATGGAAACCTAGTTTGACTAACAAAAATCGATAAGAAGAAAAAAAAACTTTTAAAATAAGATTTTAACAAAACTTATAAGAAGTATTATAATAAGTGTGATTAATTTATAAGTCACTTAGTTTGCATATTCCTAGTTCTCTTCTAATTCGTGTAAAGTCTTCATGTTTCAATGGTTTAGTGAACATGTCTACTAACTGTTGATTAGTGGGTATGAATTCGAGTTTAATTATGTTGTTTAAGACTTGTTCTCTTAGGAAGTGATGTCTTATTTGAATGTGCTTAGTTCGTGAGTGTAAAATCGGATTCTTAGATAAGTTTATAGCACTAGTATTATCACAGAAAATAGTTATATTTTCAAAATTTAAACCAAAATCTTTTAAGGTTTGTTTCATCCAGATAACTTGTGTACAGGCTAGGCTAACAGCAATGTATTCGACTTCAGTAGTTGATAAGGATACACAGTTTTGTTTCTTACTGAACCATGATACAAGTGAGTGTCCTAGCATATGACATGTTCCACTTGTGCTTTTTCTGTCAGAAATACTTCCAGCAAAGTCAGCATCGCTGTATGAGATTAAATCAAATGTAGAGGATTTTGAATAGAATAATCCAAAATCAACTGTGTCTTTTAAATATCTCATTATTCTTTTTATAGCTATAAGATGTGATTCTTTTGGATTTGACTGAAATCTAGCACACAAGCAAACACTGAACATAATATCTGGACGACTAGCAGTTAAATAGAGAAGTGATCCTATCATACCTCGGTATACCTTTGTATCAACAGACTTACCATCTTCATCTTTGTCCAAAACAATAGTAGTGCTCATAGGAGTAGATTTTGAAGCAGTTGAGTTCATGTTGAACCTCTTTAGAAGTTCACGAGCATACTTAGACTGATTGATGAAAACTCCATCCTTGGTTTGCTTAATATGCAGTCCAAGAAAGTAGGTGAGTTCTCCCATCATACTCATTTCAAATTCTTTCTGCATGGACTTAGAAAATTCTTCACAAAGAGTGTTGTTAGAAGATCCAAAGATGATATCGTCCACATATATTTGAACAATTAGGGTATGATTATTCACTATTTTCACAAATAAAGTAGAGTCTGCTTTGCCTACAGAAAAAACAGTTTTTAATAAAAAGGTTTTAAGTCTATCATACCAAGCACGAGGTGCTTGTTTTAATCCATACAAAGCACGTTTGAGTTTGAAAACATGATCTGGATATTGTTCATTTTCAAATCCTGGAGGTTGTTTTACATAAACTTCTTCATTTATAAAACCATTTAAAAAGGCACTTTTAACATTCATTTGATATAATTTGAAATCCATATAGCTTGCATATGCTAAAAACATTCTAATAGATTCAAGTCTAGCAACAGGAGCAAATGTTTCATCAAAATCAATACCTTCCTCCTGGTTGTATCCTTGAGCTACTAGTCTTGCTTTGTTTCTTATAACATTACCTGTTTCATCTAGCTTGTTTCTGAAGATCCATCTTGTCCCAATGATCGGATGATCCTTTGGTCTTGGTACAAGATCCCAAACTTCATTCCTTTGGAATTGATTCAGTTCTTCAGTCATGGCTAGCATCCAGAACTCATCGATGATGGCTTCATCAATCTTCTTTGGTTCAAGTTGAGAAATGAATGCCATATTTGCAATCCGTTCTAGCTGAGCTCTAGTCTGAACTCCCTTTGTCAGTTCTCCCAAAATCTGCTTTTGAGGATGATCTTTGATATCGACAAATGTTCTTTGATGATCATCTTCATTAGACTTAGCTGTGTTATCTAAAAATAAATCTGTACTTTCAACATCATCATCGTTAGTTTGCTTATGAACAGATTGATCAATAGATTCACAGAAACTAACATGCATAGATTCTTCAATAGACTTAGAACTCTTATTGAAAACCCTGTATGTTTTACTATGACTTGAATATCCTACAAATATGCCTTCAATAGATTTAGCATCAAATTTATCTAGGCTATCTTTTGTGTTTAGGATAAAGCATTTACAACCAAAGACTTTGAAATAGTCTATTCTTGGAGTTCTGTCATAGAATAGTTCATAGGGAGTTTTATTTAATAAAGGTCTAATGAGAACTCTATTTGTTATGTAGCATGCAATATTAACAGCTTCTGCCCAAAAAGATTTAGCAAGATTATTGTGTTGGAGCATAGTTCTAGCATATTCCTGAAGGGTTCTATTCTTTCTTTCTACTACACCATTATGAGGTGCAGCTCTAGGAAAGGCAAAGTTATGAGAAATACCATGCAAGTTACAAAAATTTTCAAAAAGTTCATTTTCAAATTCTCCTCTATGGTCACTACGGATTTTAACAATAGAACAAGATTTTTCATTTTGTAATTTTTTACATAAAATTTCAAATTGACAAAACGTATCACTTTTGTTTTTCAAAAATATTACCCAAGTAAATCTTGAGTAGTCATCTACAATGACAAAAACGTATTTATTGTGATTATGACTAGCTACTCTAGAAGGACTAAAGAGATCCAGGTGGAGAAGCTCTAGAGGTCTTTTGCTTGAAATGATATTTTTTTATTTAAAAGATGATTTGGACAGTTTTCCTAATTGACATGCATCACAAAAATAATCCCTTTTAAAAGATATTTTGGGTAACCCACGTACTAACTTATCTTTAGCTAATTTAGACATGTACTTAGAATTGACATGACCCATTCTCATGTGCCATAGATGTTGAGAGTCATTATTAGCTATGAGGCAATGTTCTGTGATGTTTTCTAGGTATAGTTCATATATATTATTTTTTCTTATACCTTTTAAGATAATATTTTCGTTGGTGTCTGCTATAAGACAAGCATTATGATTAAAGCTAACATTATAACCTGTATCACACATTTGACTAATACTTAGAAGGTTATGTTTTAAGCCTTTAACCAGGAGAACGTCTTTGATAAGAGGTTTAACTATATATCCAATATTACCAATACCTATTATCAAACCTTTGTTGTTATCTCCAAAGGTGACGGTTCCTCCTTCTTTTTTATGAAGAACATCAAAGAGATCTGAATGTCCAGTCATGTGTTTTGAACATCCACTGTCTAGAATCCATCTGTTCTTCTTGTTTGGAGCCTGCAAATCATTAAGTAAAATTTCTTTTTGGTACCCAATCGGGTCCCTTTTTGTTAGACTTTGGAACCCATATCTATTTGGATTTGGGTTTGTCTACAACCTTAGAGGAGTTCAAAAAATTAAAATTATAATACTCCTTATTTGGTTCAGAAGAACTTTTCACAAAAGTGGTCTTTTGATTCATACAAGAAGGTTTGTTGAAATGAGAGTAGCCAATACCATTCTTGTAGAAAGAGACTTTTTAAGAGGATAGGAGTTTATCCAAGTTCTCTTTTCCTTTAGTAAACTTGAAAACCGTTTTCATAAGGTTCTCAGTTTTACTTTTTAATTCTGAAATTTCTACTTGCAGATTTTTAGTCTTGAAGCTAGTAGACGAGATTTCAGAAGTAATAAGAAGATTTTTCTTTTGTAACTCAAAATTTTCAATACTGAGTTTTTCATTTTTCAAAAGAAGCTCTAGATTATCAGATTTTAACTGTTTATTTTTTAGAATCGTTTTCCTTGATTCTTCAAAAAGTTCCTGAAAAGCATTTTGAAGATCTTCAAAGGAGAAATCAAGAGATTCACTTACAAAGCTTTCTGCCATGAAGCACATGTTGGTGGTTTCTGCTTCATCATCATTTGACTCTTCACTGGTGGATGGTTCTGAATCATCCCATTGAGCATGCAGAGCCTTTTTCTTGTAGAACATTTTCTTTGGTTCCTCAGTCTTGGATTTTCTTTTGAGAAGAGGACAGTCACGTCTCAGGTGACCTGGCTTATTACACTGGTAGCACATAGAATCTTCTTTTGGGTCTTTTCTTTCTTTGTGCTTATTTGGAAGTCGGTTCCTTCTCATAAAGCGCTGAAATTTTCTGGTGTGTAGCGCAATCTCGGTTTCTTTTTCTGAGTCTTCATCCTCAGAAAGGGCTGGGAAGGCTAGAGTTTTCTTCAAAGGTTGTTCTTCTTCCCTTCTTTCCTTCATGTGGACTTCATATGCCATAAGATTTCCTATTAGATCGTCCAGGGAAAGTTTGGATAAATCTTGAGCTTCTTCAATAGCAGTAGTCTTTTTCTTCCAATCAGTTGTGAGAGATCTCAAGATTTTCTTCACCTTTTCTGTCTGAGAGTGGGTTACACCCAGAGATTTCAGATCGTTGGTGATGTTGGTGAGTCTGGTGAACATCTCTGTGATGGGTTCATCTTTGTTCATTTTGAACAACTCATATTTTCTGACAAGAGATGAGATTTTGGCTTCTTTCACTTTGTTGGTTCCTTCATGAATAACCGCAAAAGAATGCCAAATATCATATGCAGATTCACATATAGATATTCTATTGAATTCATTCTGATCGATGGCACAATATAAGACATTCATAGCCTTTGCATTTAGGTTTGCCATTTTCTTTTCTTCATCAGACCATAAGTTATAGTCTGCGGAAGGAGATGTGTATGGATGCTCAACAATTTTTCATACAGCAAAATCTATGGATTTGAGAAATATAGCCATTCTGCACTTCCAGTATCCATAGTTGGAGTTGTTGAAGAAAGGAGGACGAGATGCATGTTGACCTTCAATATCACGAGCATAAGAGGTAGATGCCATATGTGCTGGAAGACTTGTTATGTTGAAACCAGCAAACCTGCTCTGATACCAAATGAAATTCCACTAGAGGGGGGGGTGAATAAAGAGATACGATGCAAGTTGATATAATAAAAAATAAAGCAATAAGGCACAACACAATAAACACAGGATTTATACTGGTTCGGTCAAAACCCTGACCTACATCCAGTCCCCAAGCAAACCACTTGAGCTTTCCACTATAACATCCGAGTCACCGGATAAATAGTACAACACCCTCTTCCTCAGAGGTCTTCTTCTCTCAACAGAGAAGGGGCACACCCTCTTCCACATAGGTCTTCTTCTCTCAACAGAGAAGGACAACACCCTCTTACACAGAGGTCTTCTTCTCTCAACAGAGAAGGGCAACACCCTCTTTCTCAGAGGTCTACTTCTTTCAATAAATAAGGAATACAGTGAATAACAGACAGTTACAATACTTCCTATAGAACCTTCAGGATGATATGAATGCACAAATAAAGGATTCTCAGAATGTTTTGTTTGTCACTCAGAAGATACTCTTTGTCAAAGAGTTATTTTTTACTTTTTCTCTTTCTTTTTCTCTTTCTTTTTCTAGGCTCTCTTTCAAATATCGAATAGGTATTTTTCTCGTTGTAAGCTCACTTGTCTATTTCATTCCCTTCTTGCTTGAATAGTTCATTTGAGTGTGTTTTTATAGCTTAAAAAATAGTCGTTGGCTTTTTTAAAATCGTAGCCTTTTTGAGATGTGAAATGTCATGTCATTTCAAAAAACATCTTTAGAGAAATTTGAGAAAGTCTTCTTTCCATAAAAGTAAAATATAGGGTACACTAGTCATTGTAATATTTTAGGTAATACATATTTTATGTAAAAAGTTTGTTTCTTACAATAGTACATTGAACGTTGGATTTTAGGCTGTCATGTAGTTTTGTCTTTATCCTAATTAATGATTTGTGGTACATAGGTACTTCTTTACTTTAAATGAGTGTAAGTACAATAAATGCTTTGAGATATTTATTTGTACATAGTCATGTCAAGAGTTTTCTTTATGTTGTGTTTTTCAAAGTCTACAGAGAGAAAGAAGACTATAAGTAAGTCGACATTCTTGAGAAGGATATTTAACAAGGATTCTTTGCAGAAGGTATTTAATGCTATACAAAGAGAATGATGACTTCAAGTAAGTCGACATTCTATGAGTTTGTAAAAGGTAACTAGAGTCTTTTCAAAACCAATATTATATTTGTTTTCTTTGTGTAGCCGATTTCATGTTTTGTCTTTTTCCTATCTTTGAAATCCTTTCTTTAAAGAAGGTAACTAGAGTCTTTTCAAAACCAATATTATATTTGTTTTCTTTGTGTAGCCGATTTCATGTTTTGTCTTTTTCCTATATTTGAAATCATTTCTTTAAAGAAGGTAACTAGAGTCTTTTCAAAACCAATATTATATTTGTTTTCTTTGTGTAGCCGATTTCATGTTTTGTCTTTTTCCTATATTTAAAATCATTTCTTTTCATGTTGTCTTGTATATGATGTAAGGTACAATTATTACATTTTGAAATCATGTCAAAAAACTTTTTCATAAAGGGTTGTAAGAAGGTACAATTATTTGTTTTCAAAAAGGAGCTTTTTGAACTATCGTATACTTTTATGAAATAGCTTTTATGAGTGAGTATGTAATATGCAATATGCATCCTTCTGAAGGTTCTGTTACAAATGACTCTAAAGAAGAAAAAATCTTCAACTTGAGGAAGCCGATCTCTTTTAGATGGTCTTTAGGAGTGCATGGCTCAACAAGCTTTTTCTTCAAGGAGTATGATTGCATCATAGTTGTACTTGAACAAGCGGTCTCCATCCTTTTTGAGTGAGATATCCTTGCATCAAATACTCGTTAGATATATGGCAAAACATATCCAGTCATTATATAACATTTTTCAAGAAGACATATTATCATATCATATGAAATCAAATAAGACAATGTATCATATTATGTGACATCAAAACAGAGTTTCTCAACAGTCTAGAAGATCCGAGTTCCGACTCGAATTCTCTTTCAAAATCCAATTCATCTAGTCTTTCCTTGAAGATTTGAATTCCGATTCAAAGCTTCCGACCGAACCCAGTTTTCCACCGGTCCGGTTAAATCCAATTTTGAAATTGGTCCTTTTATGAAATCCAACATCGTCTTGGTTGCTTTAGCAAATCTTGTATTTGTATTGATAATCTTTCACAAATTCAGTGCTCGTACTGGTAATCTTTTAAAATCCGGTGCTCGTACTGGTACTCTTTTAAAACCCAGTGCTCGTACTGGTTACCTTTTAAAACTGAATGTTCGTACTGGGAATCTTTCAAAACCCAGTGCTCGTACTGATAACCTTTTTAAAATCCAGTGCTCGTACTGGTAATCTTCCAAAATCCAGTGCTCGTACTGGTAATCTTTTAAAATCCTGTGCTCGTACTGGTATTTTATTAAAATTCGGTCTTCATACTGGTCGCAACATAAATATCATATTGGGGTTCAGACTCAATGTTAATCTTCAAACCTGCGAACCAAACAATATGTATCAGACCCTTGGGTCGTTCCATTCTGTTAATCTGACATTCGGGTTGCCGATTTTGTCAGACCTTTAGTCATTCGTGTTATCAAGCAGTTCTTTGAGTTATCAAAATCTATCAAAATCAATCGTCAAGTACTTCTCTTGCGAGGGACCCTTTTTCCAGGGAGAGTTCGAGGGAGCTCGTTTCTTTTCACATGTCTTTATTGTTTGTTCGTTGAACCCATTTTTCTAGGGAGAGTTTAAAGGGACTCGTGCTTCACGAACAGTTTGCAAAATAATATTTATTGTCACGCAATGAACCCTTTTTTCAGGGAGAGTTTCGACGGAAGCTCGTCCTCCTTGTAATCTTAAATGTCTTTTGTTAGGCCACCCCCGTCATCGAGGACCCTTTTTCTAGGGAGAGTGTGATGGACTCGCTCCTCTATGATATCCTTCCAATCTTTGTTAGCGGCCCCCTTTCTATAAGAGAAGCCTAGAAATAGGGAGTTTTGACGAAAGCTTAATTTCTCTTCGAAAGTTCGTTTTGCAAACACCTCCTCTTCAGGGAAGAGAGGAGTATCTTTTTCTTACCCGTTCAGGTAAGCGTCAAGCCTGAGTCTCTCTTTTGAGGAAAGGAGAAGAGAATCTAGCCACGGATGTGTCATTTAGATCTCAAGTGACTTCTTTCACCAAGGATTCCAAGAATATTTTACCAATTTGTCATGAAAAATAGTTGTTGATCTCAAAATCTTTATTGCATAAAATTGTACCTTGAAATACCTTCAGTATTACTTCCGAAAGGACAAAGCTTTCGCGAAAAATGATTCAAAGTTCAAAATCTTTCTATTGGCCAACCACGAGGATGAAGAATAAATCCGCGATATGGCCAGCAAAGAAAATTCAATGTTGTTGCAAAGCTAGAAGTGATCGATATTGATCGCAGTCAATGGCATATTTTTAAATATCATTCTTGGAAAATAAGCAGTCGAAATATCCTGGATGATACATAAAAATCCACTCAACCTTCATATCTCCTCAATCACCTAAGCTGCAATTAACTATCTGCAAAAGGGATCTCTCAATTGTCGTCAAGATGAAGACGAATTATGCGAGTCGACCCCCAGGGCCAAAGAAGATTTGGATCATCTCCAAGATGACGGAGTTTGTGACGGATCCTTCCAAGGAAAGTCCATATCACCGTCGAGATGAAGGCGAGTGTGATAGACCTACCGACAAACCCTAAAAGATATTTAATTTCTGTTATCATCAAGAGATTCCCAACCAATGAGCCAATAATCGTCAAGATAATCCCTGAGAGAAAAGAAGGATCGGAACATCTCTGAGATGAAGGAGTTTGTGACGTACCCTTCCCCAAAAGAGAGAAAAGTCAGAACATCTCCAAAATGAAGGATGATGTAATTCTCAAAAAAAATCCAAGAGACCTCCAATTCTGTCGAAAAAAAAAAGAGAGTGCAGAAAGATCATCGTGAGAAAAGAATCCCAGGATATCAGACTGCCGAATCTATCAAGAATCTTCTTTAATTTTGTGAAATTCTTTTATCAATATTCTTTCACCAATAGCTCTCGCAATATCAAGTATATATTCTTTTCCGCCCATATCAAGGAAATTGATAGCTTCCTTGAGAGAAAGTCAAAGGCAATGATATTTGAATTCGAATCTTGATTCTACGGAGCTAAGCCCAATCGGAGGTAATACTTCAGGTAGACAAGAGGGAATATTTTTCATATATATGCTTATCATTCTTGAATTAACCACAATTTTTATCTTTTTGGCAATCTTTTCAAGTTATCCCGACATGAAGTGAGAGCTTGATGTCTATTTTGATGTATCCAGGCATTGTTGTTATCCCTTTTAGGATCGGATGATGGGAGTCATCCAAGATCCTTCCCTTCTTATTTTAATTTGAGCGCCTGGGTTCTCATATTAGCACACTTCCCTGTGTTCCCCTCTGTCCCACCATAGACAGTCCCCGTTCAGGGTAAGGGTTAAACCTGAATTTTTCTGCAAAAGGTCATCTGTCTTAAAAGCCATACAGTCTCAACAATGAGACGCCCAAGATCAATCCCTTTTCAAGCTTTAGGGAAACCCCCTTTCTTCCTTTTGCAAACCCCCCTCGGATTTGTTGTGCAAAATTTGAAGGTCTCATCATGGTTTCTTTATTCGAGGACTCCATTTATCGTCCCCTTTCAGGTTAAGGGTCAAGCCTGAACCTCATTTTTCCACGAGGTATCATCCCCTTTCAGGTTAAGGGTTAAGCCTGAACCTCATTTTTCTATGAGGTATCGTCCCCTTTCAGGTTAAGGGTTAAGCCTGAGCCTCATTTTTCCATGAGGTATCGTCCCCTTTCAGGTTAAGGGTTAAGCCTAAGCCTCGTTTTTCCATGAGATATCGTCCCCTTTCATGTTAAGGGTTAAGCCTGAGCCTCGTTTTTCCATGAGGTATCATCCCCTTTCAGGTTAAGGGTTAAGCCTGAGCCTCGTTTTTCCACGAGGTATCGTCCCCTTTCAGGATAAGGGTCAAGCCTGAACCTCATTTTTCCATGAGGTATCGTCCCCTTTCAGGTTAAGGGTTAAGCCTGAACCTCGTTTTTCCATGAGGTATCGTCCCCTTTCAGGTTAAGGGTCAAGCCTGAACCTCATTTTTCCACGAGGTATCATCCCCTTTCAGGTTAAGGGTTAATCCCGAGCCTCGTTTTCCACGAGGTATCGTCCCCTTTCAGGTTAAGGGTTAAGCCTGAGCCTCGTTTTTCCATAAGGTATCGTCCCCTTTCAGGTTAAGGGTTAAGCCTAAGCCTCGTTTTTCCACGAGGTATCGTCCCCTTTCAGGTTAAGGGTCAAGCCTGAACCTCATTTTTCCATGAGGTATCATCCCCTTTCAGGTTAAGGATTAAGCCTGAACCTCGTTTTTCCACAAGGTATCATCCCCGATCAGGTCAAGGGGTAAAATCTGAGCCTCATTCTGGTGAGGTATTTCATTTGTCGTCCCATCCAGGTTAAGGGCTAAGCCTGAGCCTCATTTCGATGAGGTGAATCTTCTTCTTTATTCTTTATGCTATATCTACCACCATCATTTGAACTAATTCTTTCATACCCAGTCAAATTTATCTAACTGGGGCTTTTTTATAGTCTGAATTTGGTGTGTTTTTCTTTGCCACTAAGCTCGGCCTCTAACCGGCTTAGCAGCAAAGAGGGGTATCTGTAAACACCCCAAATTTTCCTCCTTATTCAGTATTCATCCATTTTATGTGTCATTGCATATCACTGCATGAATTCAGCATACCATTTCATCGCATTGCATGGCATTACATGTCATTACATCCCATTTTCGAGATCCAGCACTCTCGTTTTCAAAATATTTAATCCAGATTTGGGTTTTTAAAAAAAAATCTCTTTCAAAATTAATTTTAAAACCCGGGTTTTTAATCAACATTATGTCATTTGCCAATCCCCAGGACCTTATATTTTGAAATATTTTCTCAGAAAACAATCTGGATTCATTTCAAACTCAATTTCAATTGATTTCAATTCTCAGATGACGCCCATTTAGGTGGTGTCGCTTCTGGATTCTTTCATTTATCAAAAATCTCAAAAATTTTAGTGTCCTAGTTGGATCAGGACTCTGTATTTTCATCAGTTTGAATCTTTTTGAACCTTTTTAAAACATCATTCTGATTTTGAACCAATTATGGTCCTATCCCTTGTCCATTTCCCCCATTTTGACCAAAATCTTAGAGTCCTAGTTGGATCAGGACTCTTTTTCCAGAGTCCTAGTCAGATCAAAACTCTACTTTGCACTACCTTTTTACCTGTCTTTGAAGAAAACCTTTCAAAATCTTCTGTTTTGGCCAAAATTTCAGAGTCCTAGTTGCATCAGGACTCTTCTTCAAGAGTCCAGTCGGATCAGAACTCTTCTTCAGAGTTTCAATTGGATTGAGACTCTAATCTTTTACAGCTATTTTATCCATTTTCAATCAAATCTTTCAAAATCTTTCAAAATGAGTCAGAAACTCAGATTTTCAGTCAAAACAGGACTCTGTTCAGAGAGTCCTAGTTGGATCAGGACTCTGATCCTGATTTTAATTTTGAGATAAATCTTTCAGAAATCTTTCAATATACCAAAACTATTACACTTTTATCAAAGAATTTCAAAATTCTGAGATTTATCTCAGAGTCTTGATCAAATCAGGACTCTACCCCAGAGTCCTGATTGAAGTAGGACTCTATCCAAAATTGATTTTCTCACTTCATTTTCACTGGTTTTCAAAAGCTTTGCTTAAAATTCATCATTTGCCTACTAGAAAAAAACCAAAATTCTTAGAGTTCTGATCGAATTAGGACTCTTTCTTAGAGTCCTAATCAGATCAGGACTCTAAACCAAAACTTCAATTTCATCCTATTTCTAACTGTTTTTCAAAATTCTCTCATTTGTTTTCTCAGAAAATCCAAAAATTTGAGAGTCCTAGTTCAATCAGGACTCTGTCTTCAGAGTCTCAGTTGAATTAGAACTCTGTTCTATTTCAATACTTGTTATTGTTTTCACTACTTTCACAAGTTCTTTCATTTGTTTTTTAGAAAATACCAAAAAATCTAGAGTTTCAGTCCGATCAGGACTTTGTCCCAGATTCCTAGTTGTTACGACAATGAAGCCATACATGATACTTCAAGTACAAGGTTTTGACGATGAGCAAGTAGAATCAACTGCATTTCAGCTAAGGCTATGAAGAAATTGAAGAATTCAGTGAAGAATCCTTGAAGACTAGTGTGCAAATGTTTAATTCATTAAAAGTCTTAGATTCTTGTAAGAGCCTTACTTAGAGTGCATATTTAGGTTGCATTTCACCTTAAAAGTCTTTAGAAAAACTTTTCTAAAAGAAACTCTTTTGAAACTCTTTTTAGAAAACTCTTTTCTTAAATTTTCATGTTTATTAGTCGACCAATAGACTTAGCAGTCGACTAATCCTTTCGCGCCATATTTTCTAAAAAGTCATTCTTGTCAAATTAGTCGACCGAAGGTTTTATCGATCGACTGGACAAAATGTATGTTTTCTGGAAAATTAGCAGCAGTCGACTAATGGTTTTATCAGTCGACTGAACAAAACATGTGTTTTCTGAAAATTTAGCAGCAGTCGACTAATGCTTTTTACCAGTCGACCGAACAGAATGTTTGTTTTTCAGAAGTTTTTAGCAGCAGTCGACTAAAAGGTTTTTCAGTCTACTGATGATATTATCAGTCGACTAACTTTTCTCAAGTCGACTAAGTTTCAAAAGTTCAGATTTTTAAACGGCTCGATTAACAGATCAGTCGACCGACGATAACTGTCAGTCTACTAATAACTAACTATTAGTCGACTAACTGATGTTTCAGTCGACTAATTTTGCCGTTTTCCTGAAACTTCAAAAAAGGCGTGTCTTTTCATTTTTCAAACATTTTGATCGTTCGAAATGGACCGTTTTGACACCCTTTCATACTCTCAACGTATGAAATCTTTTAACTATAAATATGAGTGCATTTTACACTCAAAAACAAGAATTCAATCGATTTGAATCATTTACTTCTTGCTTTTCACTCTTATTCATTCAAGTATTTGTTTTCTCACTCACGTGATATTTTCACTTCAGTTTTTCACTCAAATCACTTTGAGAGATAGTGAATTCGTGAGTAGAGTGTTTCAACAACCTCAAAAGCCAATTGCATCTCATTTGCATTCAAAAGGAAGGCTCATAGGTTGTATTGTAAGTTGTTATTTCTTTTGGGTAAAAAGAAGGACTCCTTGGTGTAAAGGAGTTGTTTGCTTTCAGTGGGATTGTTACTGAAAGTGGGACCGGTTATGGTCTGTGTGATCTTGTTGTTTACAAGGTTGATAGTGGAAAATCTCAAGCGGGTTTTGCTTGGGTACTGGATGTAGGTCGGGTTTGACCGAACCAGGATAAAATCTTGTGTTCTTTGTGTGTTTGCTTTGAGATTTGCAAAATCATTCAATATTTCGCAGAAAAGTTTTAAAAGCATTATTCACCCCCCTCTAGTGCTCGTTGCCTCGGTCCCAGTGCACTTTCATTTGGTATCAGAGCAAGGTTTGCTATTACTTTGATTTGACCATCATCTAGCATGGCAACTACAACATCTCAGCACAAAGAAGGAAGCTCCTCTGTTCGTCCTCCTCTCTTCGACGGAACAAACTATGGATACTGGAAAGTAAGAATGACAATATTCCTGCAATCCATGGATCTCGATATCTGGAGAGTTGTTTCAGAAAAGTACCAAACTCCATCAACTGATTTCAGCCGATGGACCGATGATGAAAAGAAGACTGCTTCACTTAATGCCAAGGCAATGAATGCCTTATATTGTGGTGTTGACAAGGTAGAGTTCAATTGCATCTCTCAATGCTCTACAGCTAATGAAATCTGGCATACTCTTCTCGTAACACACGAAGGTACGTCAAAGGTAAAGGAATCTAAAATTGCTTCTTTAGTTCATAAATTTGAATTGTTCAAAATGAAGCAAAATGAATCTATATCGGACATGGTAACTAGAATGACCGATATAACTAACACTTTGAAATCCCTTGGAAAAGAATATTCATAAGTGGATTTAGTCAGAAAGATTCTAAGGTATTTAACTCCTGAATGGGAAAGAAAAACCACTGCTATTGAAGAAGCAAATGATCTCAATACTCTCACTCTTGAAGACTTAGTTGGTAACCTAATGGCATATGAGGTCCAACTTCAAGACAGACAAGAAGAAGAGCCTAAAAAGAAGTCTCTTGCTTTTAAGGCTACTTCTGACTCAGAAGATTCTGAAGAAGATGAAGATGAAGATATTGTCCTCATCACAAGGCAATTCAGAAGATTCATCAAAAAGGGAAGATTTCAAAGAAAGGCAAAGAAAGCAGATTCTTCCATTCCCAATGAAGTAAAGTGCTTTAACTGCAAAAAAGGCAGGACATATCAAGAAAGATTGTCCTCTTCTCAAATTCAAGCCCAAGGATCAATTCAAGAAGAAAAAGGCATTTCAAGCCTGTTGGGATGATAGTGACTCCTCTTCTGATGAAGAATCAAATGAAGAAGTCGCCAACATGTGTTTTGTAGCACAAGAAGATTCGGTAAGTCAATTTGACTATGATGAGTTATTTGAAGCATTTAATGATTTATATGCTAAATTTAAGAGTCTTAATTCTAAAAATAAAGAGTTAAAAACTGAAAATTTAACTCTTGACTCTCAAAATAAAGTGTTACTTCAAGAAATAGAAGATCTCAAGAAGGAAAATTCTTGCCAAGCACTTGAGATAAAATAAATTGGAGTTAGAACCAATCTCTTACAAAAGGAAATATTTAGTCTTAAAGAAAAGTCAAATGATCTTCTTTCTATAGCGACCAAATTCACAAATGGTCAAGAGAATCTAGAAAAACTTCTTGGTTCTCAAAGATGCTCGGTTAATAAAACCGGATTGGGATATAGCTTCTTTGATATTCAAAATAGACCAAACTATGTGGTGAAAAATAAAAGACATTATTCTCAACCTTTTGTTCATAAAACTAAATTTTCTAGTTCTAATAGAAATGCATCTAGAAATGATTATTCTAGAAATGTTTATTCTAAATTCTTTTATAGAAAGAATATTTATTATCAAAGGAAACCAAAATCCAAATGGATATGGGTTCCTAAGACTAACTCTCATGGACCCGAAAATAGAAAGGGGTCAAATGCTCTGTTTTCTGATTTTGTTGTAGGTACACAACATAAGGAGCAAATGGATATTGGACAGCGGCTGTTCCAAACATATGACTGGAAGGCCGGAGTTATTTTCCACCCTCCAAAATAAGGATGGAGGAACCGTCACCTTTGGTGACAATAACAAGGGAAAAGTGATAGGTATTGGTAATATTGGTAATCCAAAATTTCCCTTGATAGAAAATGTTCTTTTAGTGGATGGTTTAATGCATAATTTAATATCTATTAGTCAATTATGTGATAAAGGTTTTCATGTTTCTTTTGAAAATGATTTATGCTTAATTTCTGATTTTCAATCTAAAAAGATCATTTTTAAAGGTAAAAGAAGAAACAATGTGTATGAACTATATCTAGATGAATTACCCTCTTTTAATGAAAAATGTCTTATTGTTTCAAATGAAATTCAATGGTTATGGCACAAGAGACTTGGACATGTTAATTTTAAAATTATTTCAAAATTATCCAAGAATGATCTTGTAAGAGGCCTACCTAGAATACCATATAAAAAGGATCACTTATGTGATGCTTGTCAAAGGGGTAAACAAATCAAGAGTTCTTTTAAAGCTAAAGATATAGTTTCAACAAAACGTCCTCTTGAACTTTTACATTTAGATCTATTTGGACCATCTAGAATTCAAAGTTTGAATGGTAGCAAGTATGCTTTTGTTATAGTAGATGATTATTCTCGGTTTACATGGGTGATTTTTCTAAAAAGCAAAAATGATGCTTTTTCAGAATTTTCTAAACTTTGTAGAAGAATTACAAATGAAAAATCTACATCTATTATTAAAATTCGTAGTGATCATGGTGGTGAATTTGAAAATGAATCTTTTCTAAAGTTTTGTGATTTACATGGTATCTCTCACAACTTTGCTTTTCCTAGAGCGGCTCCATAAAATGGAGTTGTTGAAAGAAAGAATAGAATTTCTCAAGAGATTTGGGATGGACTCATCGAAATCAAGAAGGAATCCTATGAGTACAACTACTTCTCTTGATAAAGATGAAAATGGTAAAAGTGTAGATACTAAGCTCTACAGAGGTATGATCGGATCTCTATTATACTTAACTGCTAGTCGACCTGATATTATGTTTAGTGTTTGTATGTGTGCAAGATTTCAAGCTAATCCAAAGGAATCTCATTTAACTGCAGTAAAACAAATTCTTCGTTATTTGAAAGATACTTCAAATTTCGGTTTGTTTTACCCAAAATCATCTTCCTTTGATTTAGTTTCATATAGTGATGCAGATTTTGCAGGAAGTAAATCTAATCGCAAGAGTACTAGTGGAACTTGTCATTTCTTGGAAAATTCCTTAGTCTCTTGGTTTAGTAAAAAGCAAAATTCAGTATCACTCTCAACAACTGAAGCTGAATATATAGCGGCTAGTTTAGCATGTTCACAAGTACTTTGGATGAAACAGACCTTAAAAGATTTTGGTTTGAATTACTCCACAACAACTATTTATTGTGATAACACTAGTGCTATAAATCTTTCGAAAAATCCTATTCAGCAATCAAGAACTAAGCATATTGAAGTTAGACATCATTTTTTAAGAGATCATGTGTTAAAAGGAGATATTTCGTTAAATTTTATTTCCACTAAAGAACAACATGCCGATATCTTCACTAAACCTCTTAAAAATGAAGATTTTATGAAAATTAGGAGAGAACTAGGTATTTGCTCATTTTTGGATTTATAAAAATGTTGATTTTTGAACAAAATCTCAAAATCGCACTATATTAGTCGACCAATAAAATTTTAGTCGACTGGTGTTTTATATTTTGGAATGTATCGCACCATATTAGTCGACCAATATATTTCTAGTCGACTGATGATATTTTTAGAATAAGTCTCACTTTTTAGTCGACCGATAAAGTTTTAGTCGACTAATTTTTTTTTTAAAAATTTTAAGTGAAGGGACCCGACACCCCTTGGATTTGTTTTAAAGCCCGTTTTTTTTTTAAAAACAAAAGAGGCATCGTTTCACTTCGTACCTTTTCGTTTTTCTTAAAAACGAAACCCTTAAACCCCTCTTTCTCTCTTGCCTCTCTCTCTTCCGAAAAACCCCCGGAGTGCCGTTCGATTCCATCATCGCCAAGATTTTCTTACCGTAACAGGGAGACGCCAGAATCTTCTGGCCGTGATCTTGAAACGCCGGAACTCTCTTGTCGTGACAGTGCTTTGCCGGAATCCCCTTTTGGCCAACTTCTCCTCATCGTTAGCCACCACATTGTCCTTCGTTTTTTATCGCCGGAAAGCTTTTTCCCCTTGCCGGACGTTATTTGGAAGCCGACATTTTGGTAACCATGCCTCGCACGAAGTCTGCATCTGCAAAAGGTTTAGGTTCTCCTCCTCCTACACCTACTTCAAGACATGGTTTTTCACTAAGATTACTTCGTAACCCTCTTCTCTATGACACTTTTGGATCAATTTCTGCACTACCTATTTTACCAGGCCGAAATGTTCTATTTCACTTGTTTTCTCGTTACAAAATAAGAGAATTATTTCCTGGTATTTCACATCTTTTTGATGCTTGTGCAGATACACTTCACTATCCTTTTCTCATTCACTTGTTTTATACAAATTTATAAATGAACCATGAAACTGGAATTTTATCTTCTCTTGTTCGTGATGTTGAAATCGAGTTTGATTCGAAATTACTTGGAGAAATTCTTGAAATTCCATCTTCAGACACTCTTTTCAACACTATTGAAATGAATGATGAAAGAGTTTTTGAACAAATTCTTCTTCCAGAAGCACCTCACTGCCCTCTTTTCAAAAATACTAATCTTTAAACTCGTGCACGCATTGCTGGACGAATCCTTGCCCACAATGTTCTACCCAAAACTGGTTCTTTTGATTATTATTCCACAGATCTATCTACGGCTCTTTATGTTTTATTTGGGAATATTTCTGTCAACTGGGCCAATGTGTATTTTACAAACTTGTGGAAACAAAAACCATTTCTTCCTTATAGTTGTCTTTTAACCCGTATTTTTAGACATTTTAAAGTTCCTTTAACAAATGAAAAGTACATTGAGCAAAAAGAGTTCTTTGATCAAACAATTTTTAAAAGAATAAAAATTAAATATCTGCCTCCCTTAAATGTTGATCAAACTGAACCATCTGATCCTAATGAACCATCTATTTCTGAACCTTCACCTTCTGCGACACCTTCATCTCATGCAAAAAGAAAGAAATTTTTGACAAATCAAGACCATGATGAAGTTATGCAGAGACTGGAAGCTTTGGAGCTACATCAACACACCTTTCGTGAAGATGTGACTCAACAACTTGCTTCAATTCAGAAGGATGTAACTGCCATTAAGGATTTGCTAAATTCTCTTTTCTGATCTTTGATCTTTGAAAAACATACTTTATGGGTTGTAATATTTTAAACTTATCTCTATTTCTGCTTATGCTATTTTTGCCCTTACTCTTTTTGATTCTGACAAAGGGGGACAAAAAGATAAAGATAGCATTACATTGAAATTACAGGAGATCTTGAGAAAAAGATGATAGTAATTACATTACAAGAGATCTTGCATGAGAAATGCAAAATTAAGAGAAAAAGAAAGCTTTGAATGAATGTATTTCTAAATACATGAATACATGATGAATGGAAATGCAAACCAATCAATATGTGATATATGTGCTTTAAATGTGCTAACTTTTAATGTTTTGCAGCATATTGATAGGGGGAGTAAAATCTCCATCTATGCATCTAAATGCTTCATCTTTGATTAAGTTTGTCATCATCAAAAATGGGGAGATTGTTACGACAATGAAGCCATACATGATACTTCAAGTACAAGGTTTTGATGATGAGCAAGTAGAATCAATTGCATTTCAGCTAAGGCTATGAAGAAATTGAAGAATTCAATGAAGAATCCTTGAAGACTAGTGTGCAAATGTTTAATTCATTAAAAGTCTTAGATTCTTGTAAGAGCCTTACTTAGAGTGCATATTTAGGTTGCATTTCACCTTAAAAGTCTTTAGAAAAACTTTTCTAAAAGAAACTCTTTTGAAACTCTTTTTAGAAAACTCTTTTCTTAAATTTTCATGTTTATTAGTCGACCAATAGACTTAGCAGTCGACTAATCCTTTCGCGCCATATTTTCTAAAAAGTCATTCTTGTCAAATTAGTCGACCGAAGGTTTTATCAGTCGACTGGACAGAATGTATGTTTTCTGGAAAATTAGCAGCAGTCGACTAATGGTTTTATCAGTTGACTGAACAAAACATGTGTTTTCTGAAAATTTAGCAGCAGTCGACTAATGCTTTTCACCAGTCGACCGAACAGAATGTTTGTTTTTCAGAAGTTTTTAGCAGCAGTCGACTAAAAGGTTTTTCAGTCTACTGATGATATTATCAGTCGACTAACTTTTCTCAAGTCGACTAAGTTTCAAAAGTTCAGATTTTCAAATGGCTCGATTAACAGATCAGTCGACCGACGATAACTGTCAGTCTACTAATAACTAACTATTAGTCGACTAACTGATGTTTCAGTCGACTAATTTTGCCGTTTTCCTGAAACTTCAAAAAAGGCGTGTCTTTTCATTTTTCAAACGTTTTGATCGTTCGAAATGGACCGTTTTGACACCCTTTCATACTCTCAACGTATGGAATCTTTTAACTATAAATATGAGTGCATTTTACACTCAAAAACAAGAATTCAATCGATTTGAATCATTTACTTCTTGCTTTTTACTCTTATTCATTCAAGTATTTGTTTTCTCACTCACGTGATATTTTCACTTCAGTTTTTCACTCAAATCACTTTGAGAGATAGTGAATTCGTGAGTAGAGTGTTTCAACAACCTCAAAAGCCAATCGCATCTCATTTGCATTCAAAAGGAAGGCTCATAGGTTGTATTGTAAGTTGTTATTTCTTTTGGGTAAAAAGAAGGACTCCTTGGTGTAAAGGAGTTGTTTGCTTTCAGTGGGATTGTTACTGAAAGTGGGACCGGTTATGGTCTATGTGATCTTGTAGTTTACAAGGTTGATAGTGGAAAATCTCAAGCGGGTTTTGCTTGGGGACTGGATGTAGGTCGGGTTTGACCGAACCAGGATAAAATCTTGTGTTCTTTGTGTGTTTGCTTTGAGATTTGCAAAATCATTCAATATTCCGCAGAAAAGTTTTAAAAGCACTATTCACCCCCCCTCTAGTGCTCGTTGCCTCGATCCTAGTGCACTTTCACTAGTCCAGTCAGGAGTCTGTTTTGAAGTTTGGTTTTAGTCTATTTTTTTCATTTATTTCCATTTGTTTTAAAAAATTAGGTCATTTTGTAGAGTCCAGTTAATCCAGAACTCTATTTCAGAGTCCTGATTGGGTTAGGAGTCTAACCCTGACAGTATTTTCTGACTTATTTCATCATTTTTTATAAAATATTTTCAAAAACTCCTTCATTTGAATTTTAAAACCCAAAATCTCAGAGTCCTATAAATCTAGGACTCCAGCCCAGAATTCCAGTTCGCTTAGAACTCTATTTTCAAAACTTTGAATTTCAACTGTTGATTTTAACCCTTTTTTAAAGCCATTTTTAGTATTTATTTCAAGTTTTTCAAAACTTCGATGTGGGGCCCGCCCCGTTGGCGCCGTATCTAGAGGAGTTTTGACTCAGTCAAGACTCTGTACCATTTCAAAACTTTCAATCTCAAAGTCTACTTTTGAATCTCTTTTGAAAAACCTCTCATTTTCAAGTTTTAAAATCATTTTTGAAAATTCAAGTGGGGTCCACTCGGGGTGGCGCCACATTTGAAGAAGTCAATGTTAGACTAGGGTTAGTCATTGTCCTAGTTAGGTTAGGGGTTTAGAGGAGTCAAAATCAATTTTGAAAATCCATTTTATTTAAGTTTTAAACCATTAGTTTTTTAAGGTTTTAAATTCAAGTTTTTAAAACCAAATGTGGGTCCATACTAGGTGGTGCCACATTTGGTCTTTCTAGGGTTTAATTAAGTGTTAATTAGGGATTAATTAGAGTTTATTTAGGTTAGAATTCTCTAAAAAAATCGTCCTCCCCATGTGGTTTATCAAAAACAATTAAAAAGAGTCCAAAAAATCAAAACTCTTCCTAAACAAATCCAAAAAAAAAAATTCTATAAATAGGGGACCTAAAGGGGGTCAAAGAAAGCTTTTTTTTTTCTCTCAAATTTTCATGGCTTCTCTCTCTTCTCCAGCACCTCCACCTTTCTCCATCGCAGCTGCTGCCCCAAGGTGAGTTATTTAATATTATTTTATTGTTTTTTATGATTTTTCAATAGATTTCACCATGGAAACTCTTCTGTTCATGGATTTAACCATGGATTTCATCCAAGAACCCCAAAATCAATTCAAGAAGATGATCTAACTCTATTCTATGCTGTTTTTCATGATTCTAATCCATTAGAATCGATTTTAGTATTATTCTTTTCATTATTGACCAATAAAACATGTGATTTACCCTTTTAATGGGTTAAATCCATGTCTTTAAAGGTAACATCAAATTCCAGCCATTGATTCCCTGATTTTTATTTATTTATGTGTTTGTTCATGTTTATTACACGTTTTCCAGTATAGAAATAATTTTTATTTTACTGTTTTAGTATTTCTTTTATTGTTTTTATTAGTTAATGCATGTTTTATTAGATTTTATTAGATTTCTGTGTGTTTTTAGTTTAGAACAGAAAAGAGCATGTTGTTTCAGATTGAAATATTTACTGTTAATTACTGATTTTTTTATATATGATACATGCATTTGTAAATGAACTACTGTAAAAAAATCAGAGTTTTTGGAATTCGAGAATTCTGTCAGAAAAATCAGACATCAAATCGGGTTTTTAAAGCTTTAAAATCATTGTTAAAATCAGGAAGGTAACTTGCTGTGATGATATTTTTCTCATCTTATATTCGATTTGAGATATGTAAAATGCCATTGATTCATATTGATTAGATCTATCTACTTTGAAATTTTGAGATTTTTTGATATCTGTTTAGTATTTTTCCTCTGACAGAAAGTGTGATTTTAAATTTAAAACTCGTTAGGGTTGACCAAAACCCTAATCAGACTTGTGTTGTTCATAAATCCCAAACCACAGATCCGATTCATAATCTTTAAAAAGTGAGTATTATTATTTTTATGTCTAATGTTTACTGTTAAAGTTTCAAAGATTTTTTATTAAGTTTGATATTTATTTCTGTATTTTCGATCTGAAGTATCTGTTTTAACCCCTGTTAGATTTGTTAGATTTTAGTTCAGATTGCCGGAAAGGTTTCTCCCTAACCGTTGATGCTTTTTCCAATCTGTAAATTGGGAAATCTCTGTTTTTCTTATTAGTTTATCTCTGTAAAAATTCAGAAGTTTTAATGGAAGATTGACCCCTAATTTGGGTCTAACTCGGAAACTGGTTTGTGACCTAGGTTAAAAATAGCATATTTTAGGGTTTTAATACACTTTTCATATTAAAATATTGTCAAACAATTATTTTTGTATATCCAATCTGATTTTAGGGTTATAACAAGTGCAGGTACTAGTTTTTATGAGTTTTGGAATCCGTTTGATGCCTGAATTAATAAAATTGCAAAACAGGATACCTGAAAGATCCAAAAACACTGATAAAATCACAATTTTTGTGATATTTCTTGATTTTCGTGCATAAGTGTGTGGTTTTAGGGTTTTTTCATGTTTAAAATCATGTTAGTATGTTTCATGTTTGATTTTGTGTTTATTTCCATTATAAATCTCAAGTTTTATCAAAATCTATTTCAGAAAACCCTAATTTCAAGGCCATAGTCTTGCTATCAGGGGTAATTTGGTCATTTGACCTCAATTTCCAAATTCAAAAACCTAATTTTCATATTTTTAATCATGTCATATCATATTTAGTTTGATTTATTCTCATTTGGATTTCAAAAGTTACATTTTACAAAATATCTTTCTGAAAACCTTGATTTCAAGGCCATAGTCTTGCTATCAGAGGTATTTTGGTCATTTTGACCCTAATTTCGAAATTTCAAATTCCATTTTCATATTTATTCAATCTTATTCCATATTTTATCAATTTTTATTTAAGGGAATCATGGAAAGGGCTTATATCTAGCAAAATTCAATAATTTCTAGATATTACTGGATAAACCTAGAAAAGCCAACATATCTTCACTAACAAAGTTTTCTAGTTTTGCAGGAACATTGAAGACTTTACTTTTCTTTAATTTCCTGTATTTAAATTCAATAGTGATGTAAATTAAATTAAATTTGGAATAAGAATTTAAAATTCAGCTTAGACTAGGATTGCATTGCATATAGTTTAATTCTGCAAATATTAAATGTCTGATGAATGCATCATTCATGCACATTTTCATAAATTCACTATGGTCTACACGAATGGCACATGCACTAGCTCTTATGGAGTTGACAAACTTGGTGGAATTTGTATTTATGGCCATAGTCAGAATACGAATGATACCCAGATTTGTAATCTTCGTATTAGCCACATTCAGCCTACACTCTTAGGCTAACTTCAAAATGCACTGCATTTCTCAAAAATACAAAAAGATTTTCTCAATTCCTCAAAATCAAGTATTTCAAATTCATATTCATTCAATTCATGCATTTGCAAATTTCAATTTTAATTCAGAAAAATCAGTTTTCTCAAAAATTTCCTAAGTCTTATTCAAAAATCGATTTTCTCAAAATATGGATTTGCCAATGATATTTCAAGTATTTCCCAAGTTTCAAATTTGATTTTTCTAAGTTATATTTTCAATTTCAAAGTTCTAATTCAAAGAAATCAAGTCTTCCAAAGCTATTTCACATTTCTCAAAATCGATTTTCACAAAATCCTTATATTTCTTCAGAAATCGATTTTCACTTTCTCAAATACAGTATCTCAATCATGATTCACGATTTTCAAAGAGTTCATTTTCCAAATATTTTCCAATCTTTGAAGCAAACATCATGTTTTCAAATATGCATTTTCAGAAAATTCATAGCACATGCCTGATTCTTTGTGCATTTAGAAAATAGAACATGATTTAGACAAGTTGAGCAAAGTTCAGCATACAATTGATCCTTCGTTCAATTACCCCTGGTAAAGGCGCCAGGAACGGTTGAACCTCGTACCGACAGGCGAATCCCATTCTTCGGAATTATCCCACATTTTAAAACGGAGGCGAGTTATTTTCAAAAACTTTTTCAAAGGTCAGTTTGACTCGCAAAAAGTTAAAAAATTTGCGATGATAACATCTATCATGCTGCCTTCTTCATACAGTGCGAAGAATCCACCACAGGCATTCTAATTTACGGAAATATATAGTAAGAGAGACTTCCCCAATTTTGGCGGCTTCAAAACTGGTGGATTAAGGAGATACTGCTTGATGCGCTCAAACGAGAGTTGACATTCCAATCCCCATTCAAATTTAACTCTTTTTCTTAGTAAATGATTGAAAGGTTCATATCTCATAGCCAAATTAGAGATGAATCTGCGAATAGACTGAATACGCCCTTGAAGGCTTCGCAGTTCCCTGAGATTAGTTGGAGGCGGCATATCAATAATGGCTTTTGCCTTGGCCGGGTCCACCTCGATTCCTTTCTTGCTGATAATGAAGCCGAGCAATTTGCCGGACTCCACTCCAAAAATACATTTCTGAGGATTAAGTCTCAATTTATAAAGAATAAGTCTTTCAAAAACTTGACTAAGAGCATCGAGGTGATCCTCTTCTTCTTTAGACTTAACCAGAATGTCATCCACATATGCATCCATATTTTTATGCATCTGATCGTGGAAAATAACGGCCATTGCCCTTTGATAAGTTGCTCCGGCATTTTTGAGCCCAAATGGCATTACTGTATAGCAGAAGGTTCCCCTTGGTATAGTAAATGAAGTTTTTGACTGATCACGAACGGCCAGCTTGATTTGATTATAGCCTGAATATGCATCCATAAAAGAAAATATGACGTGACCTACTGTGCTATCGATCAACAGGTCAATGTTGGGAAGTGGATAATCATCTTTTGGGGTAGCCTTATTGAGATCCCGGAAATCAATGCAGATCAAGACTTTTCCGCTCTTTTTAGGGACTGCTACGATATTTGCCAACCAATCTGGATAATTAATGGCTCAGATGAAGCCTGCTTTCAACAAATCTTCAAGTCCTTCCTTGACTTGCTGCTTAATTCGAGGGTCTAACTTTCTCAGTTTTTGCTTGATTGGTCTGGAATCTGGTTTCAATTTGAGGCGATGCTCAACCAACTTGGGATCTAATCCTGGCATATCTTCATAAGTCTAGGCAAATACTTCCTGATGCTTCTTAAGGAACTGGACGAGTCTTGCTTTCTCTTCTGCTTTTAGACCTGAACCGATTTTGAGAATTTTTGGATCATCTTCCGAACCAATGTTGATATCCTCAGTTGGATCTTGAACCAAAGATGATGGTTCATCTTGTTTCTGAATGTGAGCAAATTCTGGCAATTCTTAAATAGTTGAGTCAAACTCGGTCGGCTCTTCGGTCTGCCCTGCTGCCTGGCTGACCTCTGCCCTGTCTTTCATCTCAGAAAACCTTGCCAATTTTAGATACTTGGGATTGTGTAAACACCCCAAATTTTCACTCACCTTCTTGACATCGCCCTCAATCGACACATTTCAGTTATCTGGAATCAATGAAGGGCAAAATGGTAAATTTCTGAGTTTAGATCTTGCAGAAAGTCTAAAATTTCATTCTTGAGCCTCAAAATTTCTATATTTAGGTTCAGAGACATCTTCAAATTGCAAAATTTCAAAATCCTTTTTCTGGACAAAAAGCTAAAATTTCCAAGTCCGAGCTCAGAGTGACATTTCATAGAACATGTCTTTGCATAGCATTGCATCATTTCACTGCACAGCATGTCATTTTGAGATTCAGAACTCCTGATTTTCAAAATTGTCAATCCAGATTTGATCTTTAAACTTTTTCAAATTGATTTTTAAAACCCTGGGTATTCAAAATTACTGATTTTTCCCATTTTACCCCAGGACTTCAAATTACAAAAATTTTATCAAGAAAAACAATCTGGATATTTGGATATTGATTTTAAAGATTTTATCTCAAAACTTTTTGTAAAAGATTTTAAATCTCTTTACAAATTTTTTTACATTTATCCATATTTTTGCCCTGAAAAACCCAATTTTTCCAAATTCTTGAAAAACAAATAATGTTTTATCTCGTATCTTCAAATAAATGGAGCGGGACCCGCCTTTGAACTAGCATCATACTCAAACTCTCAGGTAAGTTGTTTATTCTCAAGCGGGACCCACCCGAAGTTCATACCAATTGACAAATTTTTCTTAATTTCTCAATATTTATTTATTTATTTTTTTAGTGGGCCCACACACATGTGGCACCCCAATTGAAAATAAAAGATTTGCAAAACAAAACAAAAACTTTATTTTCAAAAGGATTTTAAAAGTGGGTTGAGATGGCATTTCCATAAAAGCCTCTCATTTATTTCAATACTCACTTTTTATTTTATTTCTTGATTTGTTTAAATAAAAAATATATTTTTTTTAGAAGGAGGCAGCCTTAAATGGCACAGCCGAATTTCCCTAAATTAATAAATTTGATTTTGCCTAAAACTTAGGGAAATGAAACCAAATTTTGAAAAAAAGGGAATGCGCCACTCTTGAAACGACTATTTCAAAGAAAAAAAATTCAAAAATGAGGTAACAGAACCTCATGAATGGGGCTGCGTTTTCTTCTTTTATGAAAAGGATATTCAAAGTTCTTTAAAGAGGGGAGGCCAGGGATCGATTAGAGGGAGAAGGGGATTTACTGTTTTCGTTTTTGGGATTTCTGCAGAGGATCTCCTCCTCAACGTGTTGCTGCATATCCATCATTCATCATCTTCAGTCCAGCCACAGCAAGAGAGCCCAGCCAAAGGTTCCTGCATCTCCTTCAGCCAACAGAGGTCCAGCAGGAGATTGCCCTTTCCTTCAGCAGCCATCCAGCAGAAAACGCCGGCTGCCCTCTTCTTTAGCCCAGCCGCAGGGCACCTTCAGCCAACTGCCCACCTTTCCTTCAATCCAGCCAGCGTCTCCTTCTTCTTCAAGCCTATCAGCAGGATATACAGCAATAAGCCCCAAGGCCGTCTCCTTCTTCAGAACCTTCATCCTAGCAGAGATCCAGCTGCTATCATTCACCTTCAGCCCATCAACAAGAAGTTCAGCAGGTTGCCATCTCTTTGCCTTCAACTCACCAGCAGGAAATTCCAGACAGCAGCCCAGCCAACCAATGTCTTCACCTTTTTCAGTCCAGCCACAGCAGGAAAGCCCAGCCAGCAGAAGACGTGGTCTTCATCCTCTTCAGCCTAGCCAGCGTGTTCATCACCTGCTTCTTCTTCAGCCACCAGCGGAAGATCCTGCACTTCCCCATCTTCTTTCAATCCAGCAGCCAAAATCGACCTTCATTTCCACCAGCGGAAGATCCTACAGATCTCCAGCCTCATTGTAAGATTCACCATCATTCCCCCTCTTCTTTCTTCAAATGACTCTGTGGAAAAACAAAAAGAAAAAGTTAGATTGAATATGATTCTGTGTGAAAAACGAAAAAAAAACAAAATTAGATCGAAGGTTGTAATTGTTATTTCCTGGTTTTTATGATTCTTTAAGTTTTTTTTTTTTTTGTTAATTTTTCTGTGGCCCATGCCTTTGATTTCCTGTATTAACTATTTCAACAATGTTTGAGTTTGTTGTTACATTTCAATCTATCAATAAAATTCTGTTTCAATGCATCGTATAGATTGATACCTTTCGTTCTGCATTTTCAAGCATGTTTGTTTGTTTGCTTGTGATTCATCATCTTGACTTATCATTCCCCTGTTTCTAGTTTTAGTTAATCATATTTGCTGCTTTTATGCATTCCTTGTGTTTGGCTAACTAGTTTTGCTGAATTTGTTGACAGGGGTCTTCCTATAATGAATATTGTGGGGAGGTCCATACTACTAATCTTTTATTTTAATGTAGGACTATTGTGTCATTATATGGCACTACCCCCAGATATATTAACATTTGCTGTTTTAAATGATATAAAAGATGCTATTTTATTTCATCTCAATGATGAAACATTTGTTACTAAACAGTAAAATCTGTTTCATTTCATTACTTCTGAATCTTGTCATATAGGTTTTGTTGAGGTCATGATCACTGAACTACTAGGAATCTATAGCTTAGCTGGGCTCAAATGTGATTATATGTTACCTGTATGTGTAGATCATGATAAGGGAAGGCCATCAGTTTTTTTTGCAGGAAATGAGGAGTGAACAAACTGCATATTTGAATAATGTCCATCCAACGTTTCTTTATCTACAGCAGTTTATGGTCTCCTTGTTGTATATCTTCCTTACACTTTCCACAACACTTTCCCTACCCTATTGAAATCATTTCATGATGCTTTGGCATCATATATCATGCACATCTTGCGTATCATGCGTTTAGCCATTCTCATTTCTGCAGGTGTGCAGTCCTGAAAATCGGCCATGTTCATGAAAGGATATATCAGTATCCATTCATGATTTATGGATCATATTTGGCATGCTTCGTTATTGATATATAGGGAAGCTCCATACCCGAATTTGTTGAGAAATATGTTGTAATTTGGGAAATATGACTGTGTAAAATCCCCTACAGAAACAGTATATACCTGTATTTTCTGATTTTACCCATTATATGTAATTTCCATTAGTATGTATATATTTCTTTTTATATGTATATGTTTCTCATTATATGTATATATATATATATATATATATATATATATATATATATATATATATATATATATATGTATATATATTGTATATCTACCTATATGTATACATATATATGTATATATATATATATAGATATATGTTATGAACATACATATATAAATATATGCATATACTTATATATATATCCATATATCCTTTCATGTGCGTTTACTTCCATATATGAGCATTCATATAACTATCTTCTCATACAAATACACCTCCATTGTTACATATCATTTAGCACCAATTTAGAAATTTTGATATATATGCACATCTCTTCTTTGTATATATTATATATATATGTCAATTTCCTTGGTTATCTTGTACTAATACTCATTTTGTAGGAAAATCTAGAAGATGCTGATTCCTTGGCTCTATTTCATTTTTTTTTTTTTACTTTATGTTATGAAATGTAACAATCCAATGTAAACCTTGGAATAAGATTTACTTTTACTGCTTAGATTAGGCCGCATCTCATATAGTTTGATTTCAGTAATATCCTGATTATATGATGCATACATCTCAATCTTTCAAAATTCACCGTGGATGAACACGAATGGCACGTGCACCAACTCTTAGAGAGTTGATGAACTCGGTGGAGTCCATATTTACGGCCCTAGTCGGAATATGGACGAGACTCAGATCCATCATCTTTCTACCAGTCACATTGAGCCTACACTCTTAGGCTATCTTGAAAATGCACCTCATATTTCCAATGTTTTCAAAATATTGTGAATTAACTCAAATAAACCCTGAATATATTCATGGCCACAGTCAGAATGTGTGAAGGATTTACTTTGGCTTAATCCACATTTTTCCAACAAATTTTTCAGAAATCTTTTCAAAAGTGCATTCATTCATTCAAATCATCTGCATCATTTGTTTTTCTCATGATTTTCTCAAGAAACTTTCACTTCATGGAATCGATTTCTCAAGAAACTATGATGATATTCGGAGTTGGATTTCCCAAATCAAAGTTTTCCTGTGATTTTCCTTAAAAAGTTATTTTCTTAAGATCCATTTTCAAAAGGAATTTTCATCTTTTTCAAAAAATCAAAATCAATTTTCAGAGATTTCAAAGATAAAATTCTCAGGATTTCAATTTCCTAAGTTCTAAATTTCCTTCTCCAATGAATTTTCCTATAAATTTTCTATCCTTTTCTTAAGAAAATTCTCAAAGTCCGAGTTTTCCCAACAAGTGCTTTCCTTTTCAAATGTTCATCTTTTCTCAAGAATTCCTACAGTTTTCTTGAGATTCTCATTTCTTCATGGTGTTCCAAGTCTTTCTAAACTTTCTCAAAATTTTCCTGAGATTCTCATTTCTTCATGGTTTTCTAAGTCTTTATAAACTTTCTCAAGATTTTCTCGAGATTCTCACTTCTTCAAGATTTTCCAACTCTTTATAAACTTTCTCGAAATTTCAAACCTTCTTCGTCTGAGTTTTCCTGAGAGATTGATTTCCATCTTTTCCTGAGAAATGCTTTTCAACTCCAAATGTTTTCTAATCATACATCATATTTTCCAATTTACATTTTCCAAAATTCTCATAGCACATGCCTGAATTCTCTGTGCATTTAGGATAGAACACAATTTCAATGATTTTACTAAGTTAAGCACAATTTTGGTCCTTGGTTCGATTACCCCTGTTAAAGGCGGCAGGAACGGTCGAACCTCGTACCGACAGGTCGAGCCCTATCCCATGGATTTTCCCGCAATTTTCAAAACAGAGGCTAGTATTTCAAAACAATTTCCAAAATCCGGTCAAGTTTGAATCGCGAAAGCATTTTCCTCTCTCTTCCGCAAGGAAGGGAAGACGAGAAAATTTTTGCGACGATAACAGGTTTGGCGACCGTGATGGGACCTGTCCTTGTCTGACCTAAATTATGCTTGACTTAGTTCAATTATCGAAATTTTGTTCACAACATGCCAGTTCTTTGCTTTTGATATCATGCGAACCTAGGAGCCTAGATTATGACCTAGCTGACATTGACTGCATATAGCTTAGGCATGGTTCGGTAGGACCAGATTGAGGAGAAATTTTCATGCTCACATAGACTTAGGTCTAAATACAACTCTCCTCAATTTAGGATCTGAATGCAAACAATGTATACTTCTTCAAAGATTTTCAAAAGTCTATCTCTCTAGGATTTAGAGCCATCTATTTCTTGCATGTGATCATTTTTTTTTTAAAATCCCAATTACCTATCTTTACCCGGTCTTCACGTTGTTGGGCTCTCTTCTAGAACCCTAGTTCGGGACAGAGCCTCACAACTAGGCCACCTATTTGGGTTAACACCCCCTACCACGTACCGCGGGCCACAGTCCGAAGTATATCGGTAGGCGCTCAAGGATGTTGGAAAACCTTACCTTAGAACCGGAGTTGAAATTATATGCCACGTACCTCGAATTTCAGTTCGGGTATATCGGCATAACTGGATTGGACAAAGATGATCTGAACTTAAAGTTAGGATTAGAGTCCTACAGCTGTTTTCAAAATAATGCATCTAGAGTCAGCCTTTTAGGGAGTGCTGTATGTGTATAAATGTTTGTACAGGATGTGATTGTTTGTATGTTACCTCTATTTCCTTACATTTTCCCAAAATATTTTCAAAATATCCATATTTCTCACATTTTCCTTTATTTCCTAAAACCCTGGATAATTTTCCCAAATATCCGATTTCTTTCAAAACTCTAGGTGATTTTCCATTCTACCATTCTACTGGATCTCGAATTTTCAGCTGCATCTTCATCCTGCCTGCAATTTTCCAAAATCATATGTTTTCTCTTATTGAATTATCAATCATTTTGTCTATTTGCAAAATTCTTCATCTTATTTTCCTCGTGCATACCTTGATTACTGCGGTGGAAATCGTTTACCCACTTGCCTTCTCCTTATTCTAAATCCGTTTGCGGATTGTTTTCCAAGAGATATCTCTTTCCTTTAAAAATGGTATTTTCCTCGTGGTTGACGACCTCGCCTAGGTAACAAGGCACATTTTCCGTTGTTATTTCTCTTACAAAGAATGACAACACAATTGTCGTGATTTCAGCGGCGACTCCATCCCTAGTAATGAGATATTCTTCCAATTGTCTACCATATCGTCAATAATCATTTTTTTCCCCATCCAAAATTTCCTCAGAGTCTAACCAAGACTTCATCCTGCAGAGGGCATCCACAACATTTGATGGTTCGAACAAGATCAGGAAAAAGAGCAACGACATCTCAGTACTCGTTGGCCTCAGAAGAAGAGATGGGCTCCCCGCGATCCGAGAGGAGTCAAGAGCAACATCAAGGGGAGGATGGCATAGACCCACAGATGTATGCCATGTTCCAGAAAATGATGACCAAAATGATGAGTGAACAGGCTGGGGCCAGTGCAGAGAAGAACCCATTTAGAGAGAAGTTCTATGGGCACAAGGATAAGAAGACTTCCAAGAAGCAAGTTCAGCCAGAGGAAATTTCAGATGAATCAGAATCAGAGGAAGACACCGATGAAGAATATGAGGTGCCTCCGGCATTTCAGAAACAGGGCCGAGAACAAAGGAGGAGTCTCAAATCAAAGAATCAAGTTGCAGAAGAGCCCCTGCAGTCACAGTTCAAAGAAATGGCCAAAGTTGTTAAAGACCTACAAGCTCGCGACAAGGGCAAGAAAGTTTTCACTAGCGAGGATTTTTATGATGGATTAGAAGGAGACGAAGAACTGGAAAATCTGCCCCGCAAGTTCATCAAGTTCGATGGTTCTGGTGATCCCAAAGCCCATCTCGCCATGTTCTTCGCCGAATGCTCCAAATTCAAGAGAGACAATAGGGCCCTATTTCTCTGTTTTCCTCGTAGCTTAGAAGGCACTGCCACCAAGTGGTACTCCGAGCATATCAATCCAATCGAGCTGCGAGAATTCGATAAGGTGGTCAACCTATTCATTGAGCGATTTCTGTTCAATACTGAAGTGCTCCCAACATTGAGCCATCTCTGCAATCTAAGGCAGAATGAAAATGAAAAGGCAAGGGACTTCATTCGCAGATGGAGAGAGACCTGCAACAAAATGAGGGATCCTATATTAGAGAGGCATGCTTTATCATTGATCCTCAACAACTTTTCACAGCCTTTGAGGAGTCTCATTTCTACCTCACCATCCAAGTCTTTCATTGAACTTACTGAACGAGCTGAGTGGCTCGAGATGGGGTTGGAGAACGGTGTCTATGATGGTATCACCCTCGTCAAGAACAATCTAGATCCAAAGAAAAGGCAAATTTCACCTCCTCCGCCAACATCAGTCGCAATGATAACAAAGGTAGTAAGGGCAACCATGCGGATCGAGAGGAAAGACAAAATAGCAAGCTATCTCAGACCAACTTTCCACAAAAGGAAAAGATAAAGCGTGAAGGTTGGAGTAGTGATCGTGTGTTCACTCCTCTCAAACAAACACTCGAAGAAGCCCTTGAATTCATGCTGACTAAGGGATTAGTGAAGCTCCCAAAGGCCACAACTCCTCCCACCATCATGGGAAGGTTCAAGAATCAGTTTTGCAAATTCCATCGGGCAGTGGGGCATGACATTGATCATTGTTTTGTTTTCAAAAATATTGTTCAGGATTGCATTGACAAGAGCCTCCTTGCTGAAGAAGAAGAAGAAGACGAGCTGGCCATCCTGACCAAGCCTTTCCCAGATCATTCAGAAAATTGATGATGTCAAAGTTTCTTGTTTTCTTCCTTTCGTTATGCCAGTCACCTCGTAAGGGGCAAGTCAGTCCAGTTTTTGCAACCTTTTTGTCGAGTGCTTATAAATATGTAATCTTTTTGTTATCAATTCTGCTTATCAATAAAATATCAATTTTCTTCATCCAATACTTCTTTCTTTTGCCCCATTAGGGCACCTGTTTTCGTTTTAAAGAATCTTCTTTGCCTATTCTTTTCAAGATAAGGGGCAATCCCAACATCATTCATGAGAGAAATGAAATTACCTATGAGGTTTTTTCAAAAATCGTGAAATTCTTGAAAATTTTCTATAAACATCTTCGTTATGATCACCCAAAAGTTTAATGTTTCGTTCCAATCTTTTTCAAAAATCAACCATTGAGGTGATCTTCTTTTATTAAATTGGTTTCGAACCATTATCTTTAAAATCAACTTTTGTGTTGATTTTCTTTTCCAAAATTATTGTTAAACCAATTCATTTTCAAAATCAACCCTCATGATGATCTCTCTTCAAAATCAACCCTCGTGTTGATTCCCCTTTCAAATATCAGCTCTCACGCTGATCATTCTTCAAAATCAACCTTGCAGTTGATTTTCTTCTCAAAATGATTTCTCACTTTCAAAATAACATTTTCCTTTTAATTTAAAGTTCCATGTTCTAGCACTTTCTTCATGTCAAAGGGATAATTTTGTTTCCTTTCCTCGATTTTTAAGCATCAATAAAATTCGCTAATAATTTGGCACCATTTTATTTTCGTCTCTTTTCAGAAATATGTCTCTTGTAAGGAACGATCTTTAGGACGTCTCTCAATCAAGAAGCATGTCACCTTATTCCTCGATTATCCTTCTTTGTGTTCAAAATCTTCCTCCCTAGTTACACTGGGGCATGTTTTTTGAAAAATCTATCTTTACCTCAAAACATCCTGTATGCAGGCAGGATAAACCAATCTCTCATTTAGCATGTATATGCACCCACTTGCATTAGTTTTGCATTCATTTACATTTCATGTGCATTTGCATTAAATCTGCATCCATTTTTTTTACCCCTTCAGGTTAAGGGATAAACCTAAATCATTTTCCATGATTTTCCAATTTTTATTCATATCCCCGTTCAGGATAAGGGGTTTAATCCTGAAAATCAGACCACACACATCTAAATATGATGGTCTTTTTCTTTGCAAGTCAAATAATTCAGTCCTCGAACTGGCCATTCTCAAAACTTTCAACCCTAGCTCTCGCACTATCGATTTTCAAAAATTCAATCTTCTGATTAAAGATTTTCCTTTGAGATTCGGGCCCTGACTCGAACTCTCCTGCTTTCCTTTGAAGATTTGAATTTTAACTCAAGTCTTCTTCCCTTCAAAATCTAAAATTTTCAGTTTCCTTTTAAGATTCGAGCCCTGACTCGAACTTACCTGCTTTCCTTCAAAGATTTGAGTTTTAACTCAAGTTTTCTTTCCTTCAAAATCTGAACTTCCTAGTTTTCCTTTGAGATTCGAGCCCCGACTCAAACTTTCCAACTTTCCTTTGAATATTTGAGTTTCGACTCAAAAATCTGAATTGGCCTAATTTTTCCTTTTAAGATTTGGGTTTCGACCCGAACTTTATCTCCTTAGAAACCAAACTTCTTAGTTTTCCTTCGAAGGCTCGAGTTTTGACTCAAATCTTCCAGCTTTCCCTGTAAAACCTGAGTCCTGATTCGGATGGTCTTTCAAAACCAACTTTTGAGTTAGGCTTACCTTTAAAATCCAGCCTTATGCCAGGACTTACCTTCGAAATTGAGTACCATCGTCATGGATGTGTCAACTCGGATGTCAAGCGATCTCTTTTACTAAGGATTTCAAAGAACACTTTGTCAATTTGTCAATCAATTACCTGTTGATTTCAGAATTTTATTGCACAAAATTTTACCTGAGTTTATCTTCAGTATCACTTCCAAAAAGGCAAAGCTTTTGTGAAGAAGGATTCAAAATCCAAATTCTTTCTATTGGCCAACCAAAAGGATGAAGGATAAATCCTCGATATGGCTAGAAAAGAAGATTCAATGTTTTTGTAAAGCCATAGATGATTGATATTGATCGCAGTCAATGTCACATTTTTAAAGACCATTCTTGTGAATATGAGGCAGTGAAAATATCCTGAGCTTTAGAAAAGAGAGAATTCATCCAAGCCCTGTCTCCTCAAAATCACCTAAGCTGCAATTAAATATCCGCAAAAGGGATCTCTCACTTGTCGTCAAGATGAAGGCGAATTAAGCGAGTAGACCCCCCGGGCCAAAGAAGATTTGAAACATCTCCAAGATGACGGAGTTTGTGACGGATCCTTCCAGGGAAAGTCCAAAGCACTGTCGAGATGAAGGCAGATGCGATGAACCTCCCGACAATCCCTAAAAGATATTCAATTTCAGCTATTACCCAAAGATCTCCAAGCCAATGAGCCAATATCATCAACATGACCCCTGAGGCAAAGAAGGATCGAAACATCTCCAAGTTGACGGAGTTTGTGACATACCCTTTTCAAAAAAGAGAGATAGAGAGGAAAAAGAAAGAAAGAAAAGTCAAAGACATCTCCAAAATGAAGGAGAATGCAACCAAAAACCAAAAGAGCGCAGAAAGAATATCATGAGAAAAGCTCCCAGGATATCAAACTGCCACATTTATCAAGGATCTTCTTTAAATTTGTGAAATTCTATCATCAATATTCTTTCATCAATTGCTTTCATAATATAAAATTCTCTTTCCTGTTCATATCAAGGAAATTGATAATTTCTTTGAAAAAGGTCAATCGCGAGCAATTTGGATTCCAAATCTTGATTCTATGAAGTCAATCCTGTTTGAAGGTAATACTTCAGGTAGAAAAGAAGGAATATTTTCACAACAATGAGCATCATTTTCAATTACTTTGAATCAACAAAATTTTCAACATTTTGACAATATTTTCTAGCTATCCTGATGTTAAGTGAGAGCTTGATGTCCATATTGATGCATCTTGACCCCTTCGAGAGAGTTTCCTTTGTCGTCTTTCACATTGTTGAAAGATTAGCCTTATCTCCGAAAGGATAGCCTTTATCATCTTTCACGTTGTTGAAAGATTAGCCTTCTCTCCGAAAGGATTACCTTTATCATCTTTCGCGTTGTCGAAAGAATCGCCTTACTCCTTTGGATCGCCTTATCATCTTTCGTGTTGTCGAAAGAATCGCCTTATTCCTTTCGATCGCCTTTGTCATCTTTCGCATTGTCGAAAGAATCGCCTTGTTCCTTTGGATTGCCTTTATCATCTTTCGCGTTGTCGAAAGAATCGCCTTGTTCCTTTGGATTACCTTTATCATCTTTCGCGTTGTCGAAAGACTCACCTTGTTCCTTTGGATTACCTTTGTCATCTTTTGCGTTGTCGAAAGACTCGCCTTAATCCTTTAGATTACCTTTGTCATCTTTCACGGTGTCGAAAGAATCACCTTTCTCCTTTGGATCGCCTTTGTCATCTTTTCGCATTGTCGAAAGAATCGCCTTAGTCCTTTGGATTGCCCTATCATCTTTCGTGTTGTCGAAAGAATCACCTTACTCCTTTGGATCGCCTTATCATCTTTCGCGTTGTCGAAAGACTCACCTTGTTCATTTGGATCGCCTTATCATCTTTCACGTTGTCGAAAGACTCGCCTTGTTCCTTTGGATCACCTTTATCATCTTTCGCGTTGTCGAAAGAATCACCTTATTCCTTTGGATTGCCTTTGACATCTTTCGTGTTGTCGAAAGAATCGCCTTGTTCCTTTGGATCGCTCGCGTTCATCTTTCTCATTGCCGAAAGAGTTGCCTTATTCTTCGTTGGAAAATTTACCTTATTCATATTTTGCGTTGTCAAAAGAGTTGCCTTACTCTTCTCTGAAAGAGTTCGCCTTGTCTGTCTTTTGCGTTGCCGAAAGAGTTACCTTATTCTCGTCAAAAGATTGCCATATCCATCTTTCGCATTGTCAAAAGAGTCGTCTTACTCCTTACCTTATTCATATTTCACAATGATGAAAAATTCACCAGATCGTCTTGATCATTTTCCAAAATTGTCTCTTACAATTTCATTTCCATCGCCTCGAAAAAGTTGTCTTATTCACCTTCCAATATTCCATTTTCCGCCCGATCAGGATAAGGGTATAAACCTGAGCCTCATTCAATGAGGTATTCCATTTTCCACCTGTTATCGTCGCGAAATTTTTCCCCCGTCTCCCCTTCCTTGCGGAAGAGAAAAAGAGAGAAACGCTTTCGCGCCTCAAACTTTGACCGGATTTTGGAAATTGTTTTGAAATACTCGCCTCCATTTTTGAAAATTGTGGGAAAATCCATGGGATGGGGCTCGACCTGTCGGTACGAGGTTCGACCGTTCCTGCCGCCTTTAACAGGGGTAATCGAACCAAGGACCAAAACTATGCTTGACTTGGTTAAATTATCGAAGTTATGTTCTATCCTAAATGCACAGAGAATTCAGGCATGTGCTATGAGATTTTGGAAAATGCCAGTTGGAAAACATGATGTATGCTTAGAAAAACATTTGGAGTTGGAAAGAATCTCTCAAGAAAAAGGTCAATTTCTCAGGAAACTCAGATAAAAAAGGGTTTTTTGAAAACATGAGAAAGCTTATAAAGATGTGGAAAAATCAGAAATAGTTGAAAATCTTGGGAAAATGGAAGTGATTTTTGAGAAAAGATGAACCTTTTTGAAAAGGGAAACACTTCTTAGGAAAACTTGGACTTTGAGAGTTTTCTTAGGAAAATGATGGAAAATTTATAGGAAAACTCATTGGAGAAGGAAATTCAAAACTTGGGGAATCGAAATCCTGGGAATTTTACCTTTTTAAATACTTGGAAATCGATTTTGGATCTTGAAGAAAGATTGGAAAACTCTTTTGAATATCTTAAGAAAATATCATTTTCCTGGGAAAACTGTGGAAAAACTTGTCTTTGGAAAACCGATTTTGAAAGATTCTTAGAGTTTCTTGAGAAATCGATTTCTTGAGAATGAAGTTTTCTTGAGAAAATCTTGAGAAAATCAATGATTCTATGATGCAAATGACATAAGTGAATGAATGCACTTTGAAAAGATTTTCTAAGAGATTTGTTGGAAAAATGTGCATTAAGTCAAGATAAATCCTTCACATATTCTGACTGTGGCCATGAATATGTTCAGAATTTAGTTGATTTGATGCACATGATTTTGAAAACTTTGGAAATATGATGTGCATTTTAAGATAGCCTAAGAGTGTAGGCTCAATGTGACTAGTAGAAAGATGATGGATCTGGGTCTCGTCCATATTCCGACTAGGGCCGTAAATATGGATCCCACCGAGTCCATCAACTCCCTAAGAGTTGGTGCACGTGCCATTCGTGAACATCCATAGTGCTTTTGAAATAAAATACATGAATCATAGAAACAGGATGTTGCATAAAATCAAACTATATGATATGCATCCTAGTCTAAGCAGGAAATTAAATCTCTTATTCCAAAATTTATTACATCACTAAATAAAGGAAATAAAAGAAATTTGCAGACTTCAGCTCCTTCTTTTGATTGTTGCTGCCAAACTTGAAATTGGGTTAGCTCAAATATGTGGGTTTTTCCAAGATTTTCCAATAATATTATGAAATTATTGGATTTAATTGGATATAAACCCTATTCTCGTGCTTCCTTGATATTTTGAAATGATAAAAATGCTAGAAATTCAGTGAAAAACAATTTGAAATTCGGAATTGAGGTTAAAATGACCAAAATACCCCTAAAATTAAAGTTACATCTTTAAAATCAGGGTTTTTTGAAGGAAAACTTGGTAAAATTGAGATTTTGAAATTCAAATTGAATCAAATGATGATGAAATACAGTAAGAGATATGATGACATGCTGCTAGACACATTTAGACAGTAAAATCAGAATTTGGTATTTTGCAATTTATCAAAAATAACGAATTTCGCTTGTTTTTCGCTTGGATCGGGGTCCTGCGGGACCCTGTTTTGGTATTATGGATGATCCGAACCTCAAATGGATTCCAAATTGCACCAAATTCGGTATTAAGCATCTAAACACTCTGATAAACAACCTAGAATGCTAAAAATCACGAAATGATATGATTTCAATGCCAAAATTCAAAGAAAGTCCTAAAATGGTGGATTTTGCCTATGGATCCGAACCAAATGCAATGCCTAATATGATAATGCAAGATTTACACCATGGAAACTTCTGATATTTTGTAGACTGCTAAAAGACCCGAAATGGAACATTTTTGGTTTTTATAGCCTCAGGATTTGAGCCATGGTGAGTTCAATAACAGGGATTTAGTTCAGACAGAGGTAAAAATCACACTAATCTGATGTAAAATGCTAAAAAAATACAAAACGGCCATGGAAATTTATGACATTAATCAGAGCTATGAACGACACCTACATGAACAACTTTTATGTTTATGACTTTGGCATTTGATCAACATAAACACCGATAAAAATATAACTATTCCTGCCTAAACTAACAGAACAGACAAATGTAGCAAAACAGGGGGCTGACAAGAAAAATCCGAAGCAGGGGTCAACACTGTTCTAAAAATTATAGGCTTTCAGATTCAAACAGAGGACATCTCGGAAACCACTTTCACTGTTTACAGTTTTAGGTTTGGAGCAACACACAAAGAGAAACCATAGCCCTAAGTCGATCCAAGATCTCAGAGGCCCAAATTAGGCTCTGACACGTGTACCGATATCTCGGATTTTTTTCAGATATAAAACAAAATCATAAAAATCTGAGAAAATCATATTAAAAACTAGACATTTGCCCGAGTTCAAAACATCTTTTGGATCGAAAATCGGATCTCCCATGAGGGATATCTCGATTTTACAAGTCGGAAAATGATTTTCAAAACGTATCCCGGGTAACAAAACCCGACTTGCCATTTTGAATGTTTACCGCAGTAAACAAATTCAAATACCTCCGAATTTTTGGCAAAATTTCAGGGACACCTAAGGGCGCATTCCGTGATTTGTTTGGGATTTTTAATAAAAAACAAATGCATGAAATGACGTGTGGACTGACTGACAAAAACAGAGACCTACTGAAAATAAGCAGAATTGAAATAAAGGCTAAATTAATCCTAATTAATTCATGAAATGTACTAAATGAATGAAATAAAATACAAATTAAACCTAGCTAACTATATAAATGTTAAAAAGCATCAAGGAAGCATAATGAAACATTTTATGTATGTCGTTTTATGAGAATAGCTCAATCCATCCATCGGATGAGCTCTTTCTTCAAACGACTCCCGATTCGGATTATAGAATCCAATCAATGGGAAAAGAAGTGCACCTTGCTTCGTTACGCAGCGTAGGAGCTCTTGAAAGGGGCAGCTATTACGAGCTTCCTTCGTCCTTCGCTCCGGGCTTCGGATGGTTCACAAAAATCGACCTCTGTTGGAATCGAATTCGCCACAGCATGAGCTCTGCTCCACCTTCTTCAATGAGCCAAAGGGGACACGAATTCCACAGTTCAAAATCTGATTCTAGGAAGGCTAGGTCAGATTTTCCAAGTTCACCAGAGCTAAAAAAATGATCTCCTTTAGGCTGGGCGTGAACCCTTGTTTTTATAACTTTTCTGAAATTTTTTGAAATTCAAACAGGTTCAATCCGAGCCCTCCATGTGGCGCCATCTCAGGGGTGTCATCTGAGGGGTTTGAAATTCGAATTTGTCTTCTGCAGGGAGCCCTCAGGTGGCGCCACCTCAAAAGGCTATTTTGATTTTTTGAGAAAAATAAAAAAATGGAAATTTGTGGGTGAGACACCTCAGCAGGGGGAATTTGGAATTTTTCAAAAGTTAGCTTGATTCTCTCTGCAGGGAGCTCCCAGAAGGCGCCACCTCAGAGGGTGCTCTCTTGGAATTTGAAATTCAAACTCACCTTTTGTAGGGAGTCCTCAGGTGGCGCCACCTCATGGTGGGCTACCTTTATTTAAAATAATAAAAAATAAAAATGGAGCCAAGTGGAGTCCTGGAATGGTGCCACCTCAAAAGGTGTTTGACACATGTCAGAAGGACAGAGCAGTGGGCTCAGAAGACGCCACCTCAGAGGAATTTGAATTTTGCTTTTTCTGATGAAAGGAGATCTGGACATGTGGCGGACAAGTGTCAGCTGTCTGGAGAGGCTTTCTCAAATGGCGCCACCTCAGGGGGGAGTTTGAAATTCAAATAGAGGTTGGCCCTGGAGGAATGGAGGGTGGACATGTGGCGCCACCTCAGGGTGGCTCCTACAATGCCATGTGGCAAGAGGGAGGAAAAAGAGGGAAGGGACATGTGGCGCTCTCATAGGCCATCTGGGAAATCAGAGCTCTGGATTTTCGCCACCTAGTGCCCTGTTTGAATTTTAAATGGTTTGCTTTTTCTGAAGAAGGCCAGGAGTGACATGTGTCTCCTACTTTTCTAAAAGAGGTAGGGAGAAGACATGTGTCCTCTACTTTTTCTGAAAGAAGCAGAGGGTGACACGTGGCAGAGGGGAGAGAAGGTGGGCCAAGCCATGTGGCGCCATCTCAGACAGGATGAAAAAGGTAGGAGTTCTTGATTTTCGCCACCTATGGGGGTTTTTGAATATTTGAATTCTAGCTTTTCTGAAGAAAGCAGGAAATGACACATGGCACTTGCCTTTTTCTGAGGAAATGAGGACTTGACATGTGTCCTCTGCAGGAGACACTCCAGATGGCGCCACCTCAGAGGAGACAAGCCTACCTTTTTTGTAGGAATTTAGGAGTGATACATGTCTCCTACTTTTCTGAGAAAAGTAGGAAGAGACATGTGTCAGGCTACTTTTCTAGAAGGAAGGAGGGGTTGACACGTGTCCCCTGCAGGAGACACTCTAGATGGCGCCACCTCAGAGGAGACAAACTCCACTTTTTCTAGACAGGACAACCTATGACACTTGGCATCTCCTGGTAGTCTTTGAAATGACACATGGCGCAGGATGGATAGGGTGACACATGGCAGATAAAGGGGATGACATGTGGTGGCTTCTGAAGGTAGCCCCACACTGACACTTGGCATGGAAATGGGAGGAGAGAGAAATGACAAGTGGCACCAATCTAGGGGACAGGGCTCCTATATTTTTGGGTTTTTCAAAATTCAAATTTTCAAAAAGAAAGCTTGTGTGACACCACCTCAGTGTGGGTCCCACATTGCTTCTTTATTGAAATAAGGATAAAACAACAAAACCTCTTTTTGGAATTTTTATAAAATCTGGACTAATTGGTAAAACAGGAATTTTTGGAAAGAGTTGGCCCTTGTAGGGCAATTTTGTAAAAAGAGGATAGTTGAAATAGCTGACAAAAGGCAAAATCTGAGTTGAAATTTATTGAAAATTATCCAGATTGTTTTCTTGAGGAAATATTTTGAAATTCAGGGCCCTGGGGGTAAAATGGGGAGAATTGATAACTTTGAAGACCCAGGGTTTTGAAATCAATTTTGAAAAGAGTTAAAATTCTAATCTGGATTGAAAATTTTGAAATCAAGAGTTCTGGACCTCGAAATGACATGCTGTGCAGTGCAGTGATTTGAAATGCTCATGCAATGATATGCAATGTCATGTCTTATGAAATGCAATCTTGAATCAAGACTTGGAGATGTCTGTCTCCTGTCAGGACTAAAATTTTGAACATCTGAGTTAAGAATAGAGAAATTTTGAGAGTTTCAGATGAAATTTGGACTTTGGCAAGGTCCGGCTCAGAAAATGACCATTTTGCCCTCCAGCGATTTCAGAGGCTGGATGTTGATGCTTGGTGGAAATGTTGGGGAGGTGAGTGAAAATTTGGGGTGTTTACAGATGCCCCTCTTTGCTACTAAGCCGGCTCATGGCCGAGCTTAGTGGCAAAGAAAACACACCAAATTTGGGCTATACGAAAAAAATGCCCCAGTTAGAAGGATCTGACTGGGTGTGAAGAAATTAGCCCGAGGAAGATGGTAGATATGAAGCGAAGAATGGAGAGAAAAGATTCACTCTATGAGAGTGAAGTTCAGGTTTATGCCCTTAACCTGGATGGGACAGAAATACCTTGCATGGAACGAAGCTCAGGTTTGACCCTTAACCTGATGGGACAGAAATACCTCGCATGGAACGAAGCTCAGGTTTTGACCCTTGACCTGATTGGGGAATGGAATATCTCATCGAAATGAGACTCAGGTTTGTACCCTTAACCTGATCGGGCGGAAGATGAAATACCTCTTTGATTGAGGCTCAGGTTTGTACCCTTATCCTGATCGGGCGGAAAATGGAATACCTCTTTGAATGAGGCTCAGGTTTGTACCCTTATCCTGATCGGGCGGAAAATGAAATACCTCTTTGAATGAGGCTCAGGTTTGTACCCTTATCCTGATTGGGCGGAAAATGAAATACCTCTTTGATTGAGGCTCAGGTTTGTACCCTTATCCTGATCGGGTGGAAAATGAAATACCTCTTTGAATGAGGCTCAGGTTTGTACCCTTATCCTGATCGGGCGGAAAATGAAATACCTCTTTGAGTGAGGCTCAGGTTTGTACCCTTATCCTGATCGGGCGGAAAATGAAATACCTCTTTGATTGAGGCTCAGGTTTGTACCCTTATCCTGATCGGGCGGAAAATGAAATACCTCTTTGAGTGAGGCTCAGGTTTGTACCCTTATCCTGATCGGGCGGAAAATGAAATGGAATCCTCGAAGGAAGAGACCATGATGGAACCTTTGGATTTTGCACAATAAATCCAATAGGGTTTTTGCAAAAGGAAGGAAAATGGGGTCCCTAAAGCTTGAAAAGGGATTGGTTTTGGGCGTCTCATTGCTGAGACTAAAATCAGCTTTTGAAATTGCCTTTTGCGGGAAATGATTGGTGGTTCGACCTCGAACCGAAATGGGACTGTCTATGGTGGGACAGTGGGGACACAGGGAAGTGTGCAAATTTGAGAGTTCATGCTCTCAAAGAAGGGAAGGAATCAAGTCCTTAGGAGGGATTTAAAATTGGTGTCAGGATGCATCGAAGACGGATATCGAGCTCTCACTTCATGTCAGGATAGCTAGAAAATATTGTCAAAATGTTGGAAATTTTGCTGTTGATTCAAAATATTTGAAAATGTTGCACATTGTTGCAAAGATATTCCTTCTTTTCTACCTAAAGCATTACCTCCAAACAAGGTTTACTTTGTAGAATCGAGACTTGAAATCCAAATTGCTTGCAATTGACCTTCTTCAAGGAAGTTATCAATTTCCTTGATATGAGCAGGAAAGAGGATTTGATATTATGAAAGCAATTGATGAAAGAATATTGATAATAGAATTTCACAAAGTTAAAGAGGATTCTTGATAAATTTGGCAGTTTGATATCCTGGGAGCTTCTCTCTTGACAATCTTTCTGCACTCTTTTGGCTCTCTGGGTTTTTGCTACATTCTCCTTCATTTTGGAGATGTTCTGACTTTTTCTCTCTTTCTTTTTCCTCTCTTTCTCTCTTTTGGGAAGGATACGTCACAAACTCCTTCAACTTGGAGATGTTTCGATCCTTCTTGGATGATGGGTTTGGAGATCTTTGGGCGATAGCTGAAATTAAATATCTTTTAGGGATTGTCGAGAGGTTCATCGCATCTGCCTTCATCTCGACAGTGCTTTGGACTTTCCCTGGAAGAATCCGTCACAAACTCCGTCATCTTGGAGATGTTTCGAATCTTCTTTGGCCCCGGGGGTCTACTCGCCTAATTCGCCTTCATCTTGACGACAGGTGAGAGATCCCTTTTGCGGATATTTAATTGCAGCTTAGGTGATTCTGAGGAGACAGGGTTTGGGTGAATTCTCTCTTTTCTAGCACTCAGGATATTTCCACTGTCTTGTCCTTACAAGAATAGCCTTTAACGATGCGCCATTGACTGCGATCAATATCGATCATCTACGGCTTTTCAATAACCTTGAATCTTCTTTTCTGGCCATATCGAGGATTTATCCTTCATCCTTTTGGTTGGCCAATAGAAAGAATTTGAATTTTGAATCCCTTTTCGCAAAAGCTTCGCTCTTTTGGAAGTGATGCTGAGGGTAAACTGACTAGTGCAATAAAGATTCTGAAATCAGCAAATAATTTGACAAATTGACAAAATTTTCTTGAAATCCTTAGTGAAAGTGAGTATTTGAAATCCGGCTCAACGCATCCGTGACGAAAATTCTCCTCTCTTTTTCCCCAAAAAGAGAGACTCAGGCTTAGCCCTTACCTGAATGGGAAATGGGAAATACTCCTCTCTTCCCTAAAGAGGAGGTGTTTGCAAAACGAACTTTCGAAGAGAAATTGAGCTTTCGTCAAAGCTCCCTAATATTAGGCTTCTCTTATGGAAAGGGGGCCGATAATAGTGAGGTATGAAAATTGGGTCATGAAAGGAACGAGTCCATCACACTCTCCCTGCAAAGAGGGTCTTTTCATGACGAAAAATGGCCTAGTATGAAATTGGGGGGTCACAAGAAAAACGAGTCTCCGTCGAGTCTCTCCCTTTGAAGGGTTCCTCGTGTGAAATTGGAAATTGTTTTGCAAACGGTTCACAAAGACGCGAGTCCCTTCAAACTCTCCCTGAAAAGGGGCTAAGTGAACGAATTGGATAGCATGCGAAAAGAACGAGCTCCCTCGAACTCTCCCTAAAAGGGTCTCTCGCAAGAGAAAATGATTGAAATTGGATATTGAGATTGATTGACCTAAAGGTCGAAATGGAAAATTGGTTGCTGGAAATTGAATGACCCGAAGGTCGAAATTGGATGACCTGATGGTCGGAATTGAGAATTGATTTGACCACAAAGGTCGAAATTGAGAATTGGTTGACCGAAAGGTCGAAATTGTGTGACCTGAAGGTCGAAATTGAGAATTGAGTGACCTAAAGGTCGAAATTGAGAATCGATTTGACCAGAGGTCGAAATTTGGAAATTGATTGACCCGAAGGTCGAAAATTGGAAATTGGTTGACCCGCAGGTCGAGAATTGGAAATTGGTAATTGAAATTGGAAATCAGAGGTCTAAATTGGAGAATTGCCTGATTTGAGGATTTAAATTGAAATTTAGAGAGCAAAATATCAAATTTGAGCAACTGACAGACCCTGATGATTGAAATGACTTGGATCAATAAAAGAGAATGATGAGTTCGAGTCAGAGCTCGAATAAAATATAGAGATCACGAGTCGGAACCCGAATCAACAGAGGAAAATGGAAGGCTCGAATCAGAGCTCAAATAAGATAATGAGATCACGAGTCGGAACCCGGATCAACAAAGGAAAATGAAGGACTCGAATTAGAGCTTGGATAAGATAAAGAGATCTCGAGTCGGAACCCGGATCAACAAAAGAAAATGAAGAACTCGATTCAGGGTTCGAGTAAGGTAATGAGATCACGAGTCGGAACCCGGATCAACAAAAGAGAATGACAAGCTCGAAAAGATCTCGAGTCGGAACCCGGATCAACAAAGGAAAATGATTTGTTCGAGTCAAGGCTCGAGTAAAGTAGAGAGATCACGAGTCGGAACCCGGATCAACAAAGGAAAATGAAGAGTTCGAGTCAAGGCTCGAGTAAAGTAGAGAGATCACGAGTCGGAACCCGGATCAACAAAGGAAAATGAAGAGTTTGAGTCAAGGCTCGAGTAAGGTAGAGAGATCACGAGTCGGAACCCGGATCAACAAAGGAAAATGAAGAAATCGAGTCATGGCTCGAGTAAAGTAGAGAGATCACGAGTCGGAACCCGGATCAACAAAGGAAAATGAAGAATTCGAGTCAAGGCTCGAATAAGGTAGAGAGATCACGAGTCGGAACCCGGATCAACAAAGGAAAATGAAGAATTCGAGTCAAGGCTCGAATAAGGTAGAGAGATCACGAGTCGGAACCCGGATCAACAAAGGAAAATGAGGAGTTCGAGTCGAGGCTCGAATAAAGTAGAGAGATCACGAGTCGGAACCCGGATCAACAAAGGAAAATGAGGAGTTCGAGTCGAGGCTCGAATAAAGTAGAGAGATCACGAGTCGGAACCCGGATCAACAAAGGAAAATGAAGAGTTCGAGTCGAGGCTCGAATAAAGTAGAGAGATCACGAGTCGGAACCCGGATCAACAAAGGAAAATGATTTGAATAAAAACACGAGTCGGAACTCGGTTTTCCAAAAAGTTGAAAATGTACCAGCTTGAATACTGGATTTTGAAATAATACCAGTTTGAGTGCTGGGTTTTGGTTCAGTATTGGCGATGATCTTTGGATCATTAGGAATTATGATGGGACTGTTTGTTGAAATCCCAATACCGACCGGATTGTGATTAATGCAATTGAATGCAAATGAATATGAGTTGATGCATGAATGCACAAGTGCATGAAATGAGGAATCTGTTTATCCTGCCTGCATATAGAATGCTTGAAAACAAATTTTCAAAAAGATGCCCCAGTGTAACAAAACAGAACAACCACAAGAAGAATGTCATAATTAAATGAGAAAAGTTGATGATTTTATTGATGCCTAAAAAAGGATGATGACTTGAAAAAGGAAAACCACTAGGACTATATCGTCCTAACAAAATGAGAAGGCATTGGCATTGGCATTGTCATGCTTCAGAGTGATCTGGGAGAGGCTTGGTCAGGACTGCAACTCGTCCCTCCCTTTCTTCCGGCACCAAAAGCTCTTTATCGATGTAGTCCTGTACAATATTTTTTAGAACGAAGCAACGTTCAGTATCGTGCCCCACTGCCCGATGAAAATCGCAGAAACAATCTTTCCATTTCCCCATGGTGACGGGAGGATCCACAATCCTTGGAAGTTTGATCATATCATTCGCGAGCAGATATCCAAGAATTTCTTCGATTGACTCACCTAAAGGAGTAAACTCGCGATCATAACTCCAACCATCACGCTTTATCTTCTTCGGATTGTTGGATTTTTGTTGAATGCTGACTTCTTTGACTTCTTTCTTGGTTAGGGCTACTGGATGTTCTTCTTCTCTGCTTTCAACAAACAGGTTCTTATCAATATAGTCTTGCACAATGTTTTTGAAGACAAAACATCGATCTGTATCATGCCCTACTGCCCGATGGAATTTGCAAAACTGATTCTTGAACCTTCCCATGATGGTGGGAGGACTTGTGGCCTTTGGGAGCTTCACTAATCCCTTAATCAACATGTATTCAAGGACTTTGTCGAGTGGCTCGTCTATAGGAGTGAAATCTCGATCGCCGCTCCAGTTTCCGCGCTTTGGTTTTCCTTGATTTTTTTCCTTTTGCTGAGGGCTGGATTGAAAAGGTCTATTCTGGATTCTAGAATACTTTCCTTTCAGATCTTTAGACTCTTCTAACTTGCTGCTTTGATTGCCTCTGTTTTTGTTGTTGCCAGGTTTAGCACTGGTTGCACTGTTGTGGTCTCCAATGATGCTCATAGGGATGGTGATGGATGCCTCTTCTTTAACAGGAACTTTTCCGAAATTGGCTTCAGCTTGCTCGGATAATATCTCAATCATCATTCTTTTGAACAATCGATATATAGCGGGATCAATCTCCTCCTTGATGGTTTGAGCTCCCTCTTTGACAGACTTTATGGAATCCATTTCTCACTCACTGTCTGTAACTAATGTGCTGAAGTAGCGTGGTCTTTGATCTTGTCAGGATCGCACAACTATGCCAATGCCCTCTGCAGAACCACATGGGATGTTTTAGCATGATGGGAAAAAGAATTTTGAAAGTGACACTCTTGAGGGAAAACAAATGATGGGATTAGAAGGGCATGACAAAAATTTTGGATAAAATTTGGAAGATATACTGGAAGATATGGAAAAGTATAAGCAAAATTTGAAATTTCAAAAATTTGCAGGTAGGATAAAATGCAGCTGAAAATTCGAGATCCAGTAGAAAGGTAGAATGGAAAGTCACCTGGAGTTTTGAAAGAAATGGGATATTTGAGAAAATCATCCAGGGTTTGAGAAAACGACCTCGTGGAAAATAAGGATATTTGGAAAAAGACCTAATGAGTTGAAAAACATTGGGAAACATAAAGAATTGAGGAAATCATACATACAATCACATCCTGCACAAACATTTATGCGCATACAGCACTCCCTAAAAGGCTGACTCTAGATGCATCAATTTGAAAATAGCTGTAGGACCTTAATCCTAACTCTAAGTTCAGATCGTCTTTGTCCAATCCAGTTATGCCGATATACCCGAATCGAAATCCAAGGTACGTGGCATAGAGTTTCAACTCCGGTTCTAAGGTAAGGTTTTCCAACATCCTTGAGCGCCTACCGATATACTTCGGACTGTGGCCCGCGGTACGTGGTAGGGGGGTGTTAACCCAAATAGTTGGCCCAGTTGTGAGGCTCTGTCCCGAACTATGGTTCTGGAAGAGAGCCCAGCAACGTGAAGACCGGGTAATGATAGGTAATTGAGGTTTTGAAAAAATGATCACATGCAAGAAATAGAGGGCTCTAAGTCCTAGAGAGATAGATTTTGAAAACTTTGAAGAAGCATACATTGTTTGCATTCAGATCCTAAATTGAGGAGAGTTGTATTTAGACCTAAGTCTATGTGAGCATGAAAATTTCTCCTCAATCTGGTCCTACCAAACCATGCCTAGGCTATATGCAGTCAATGTCAGCTAGGTCAGAATCTAGGCTCCTAGGTTCACATGATATTGAAAGTAAAAGAGCTGACATTTTGTGAACATAATTTCGATAATTGAACTAAGTCAAGCATAATTTAAGTCAGACAAGGACAGGTCCCATCTCGGTCGCCAAACTTGTTATCGTCGCGAAATTTTTCCCCCGTCTCCCCTTCCTTGCAGAAGAGAAAAAGAGAGAAACGCTTTCGCGCCTCAAACTTTGACCGGATTTTGGAAATTGTTTTGAAATACTCGCCTCCGTTTTTGAAAATTGTGGGAAAATCCATGGGATGGGGCTCGACCTGTCGGTACGAGGTTCGACCGTTCCTGCCGCCTTTAACAGGGGTAATCGAACCAAGGACCAAAACTATGCTTGACTTGGTTAAATTATCGAAGTTATGTTCTATCCTAAATGCACAGAGAATTCAGGCATGTGCTATGAGATTTTGGAAAATGCCAGTTGGAAAACATGATGTATGCTTAGAAAAACATTTGGAGTTGGAAAGAATCTCTCAGGAAAAAGGTCAATTTCTCAGGAAACTCAGATAAAAAAGGGTTTTTTGAAAACATGAGAAAGCTTATAAAGATGTGGAAAAATCAGAAATAGTTGAAAATCTTGGGAAAATGGAAGTGATTTTTGAGAAAAGATGAACCTTTTTGAAAAGGGAAACACTTCTTAGGAAAACTTGGACTTTGAGAGTTTTCTTAGGAAAATGATGGAAAATTTATAGGAAAACTCATTGGAGAAGGAAATTCAAAACTTGGGGAATCGAAATCCTGGGAATTTTACCTTTTTAAATACATGGAAATCGATTTTGGATCTTGAAGAAAGATTGGAAAACTCTTTTGAATATCTTAAGAAAATATCATTTTCCTGGGAAAACTGTGGAAAAACTTGTCTTTGGAAAACCGATTTTGAAAGATTCTTAGAGTTTCTTGAGAAATCGATTTCTTGAGAATGAAGTTTTCTTGAGAAAATCTTGAGAAAATCAATGATTCTATGATGCAAATGACATAAGTGAATGAATGCACTTTGAAAAGATTTTCTAAGAGATTTGTTGGAAAAATGTGCATTAAATCAAGATAAATCCTTCACATATTCTGACTGTGGCCATGAATATGTTCAGAATTTAGTTGATTTGATGCACATGATTTTGAAAACTTTGGAAATATGATGTGCATTTTAAGATAGCCTAAGAGTGTAGGCTCAATGTGACTAGTAGAAAGATGATGGATCTGGGTCTCGTCCATATTCCGACTAGGGCCGTAAATATGGATCCCACCGAGTCCATCAACTCCCTAAGAGTTGGTGCACGTGCCATTCGTGAACATCCATAGTGCTTTTGAAATAAAATACATGAATCATAGAAACAGGATGTTGCATAAAATCAAACTATATGATATGCATCCTAGTCTAAGCAGGAAATTAAATCTCTTATTCCAAAATTTATTACATCACTAAATAAAGGAAATAAAAGAAATTTGCAGACTTCAGCTCCTTCTTTTGATTGTTCCTGCCAAACTTGAAATTGGGTTAGCTCAAATATGTGGGTTTTTCCAAGATTTTCCAATAATATTATGAAATTATTGGATTTAATTGGATATAAACCCTATTCTCGTGCTTCCTTGATATTTTGAAATGATGAAAATGCTAGAAATTCAGTGAAAAACAATTTGAAATTCGGAATTGAGGTTAAAATGACCAAAATACCCCTAAAATTAAAGTTACATCTTTAAAATCAGGGTTTTTTGAAGGAAAACTTGGTAAAATTGAGATTTTGAAATTCAAATTGAATCAAATGATGATGAAATACAGTAAGAGATATGATGACATGCTGCTAGACACATTTAGACAGTAAAATCAGAATTTGGTATTTTGCAATTTATCAAAAATAACGAATTTCGCTTGTTTTTCGCTTGGATCGGGGTCCTGCGGGACCCTGTTTTGGTATTATGGATGATCCGAACCTCAAATGGATTCCAAATTGCACCAAATTCGGTATTAAGCATCTAAACACTCTGATAAACAACCTAGAATGCTAAAAATCACGAAATGATATGATTTCAATGCCAAAATTCAAAGAAAGTCCTAAAATGGTGGATTTTGCCTATGGATCCGAACCAAATGCAATGCCTAATATGATAATGCAAGATTTACACCATGGAAACTTCTGATATTTTGTAGACTGCTAAAAGACCCGAAATGGAACATTTTTGGTTTTTATAGCCTCAGGATTTGAGCCATGGTGAGTTCAATAACAGGGATTTAGTTCAGACAGAGGTAAAAATCACACTAATCTGATGTAAAATGCTAAAAAAATACAAAACGGCCATGGAAATTTATGACATTAATCAGAGCTATGAACGACACCTACATGAACAACTTTTATGTTTATGACTTTGGCATTTGATCAACATAAACACCGATAAAAATATAACTATTCCTGCCTAAACTAACAGAACAGACAAATGTAGCAAAACAGGGGGCTGACAAGAAAAATCCGAAGCAGGGGTCAACACTGTTCTAAAAATTATAGGCTTTCAGATTCAAACAGAGGACATCTCGGAAACCACTTTCACTGTTTACAGTTTTAGGTTTGGAGCAACACACAAAGAGAAACCATAGCCCTAAGTCGATCCAAGATCTCAGAGGCCCAAATTAGGCTCTGACACGTGTACCGATATCTCGGATTTTTTTCAGATATAAAACAAAATCATAAAAATCTGAGAAAATCATATTAAAAACTAGACATTTGTCCGAGTTCAAAACATCTTTTGGATCGAAAATCGGATCTCCCATGAGGGATATCTCGATTTTACAAGTCGGAAAATGATTTTCAAAACGTATCCCGGGTAACAAAACCCGACTTGCCATTTTGAATGTTTACCGCAGTAAACAAATTCAAATACCTCCGAATTTTTGGCAAAATTTCAGGGACACCTAAGGGCGCATTCCGTGATTTGTTTGGGATTTTTAATAAAAAACAAATGCATGAAATGACGTGTGGACTGACTGACAAAAACAGAGACCTACTGAAAATAAGCAGAATTGAAATAAAGGCTAAATTAATCCTAATTAATTCATGAAATGTACTAAATGAATGAAATAAAATACAAATTAAACCTAGCTAACTATATAAATGTTAAAAAGCATCAAGGAAGCATAATGAAACATTTTATGTATGTCGTTTTATGAGAATAGCTCAATCCATCCATCGGATGAGCTCTTTCTTCAAACGACTCCCGATTCGGATTATAGAATCCAATCAATGGGAAAAGAAGTGCACCTTGCTTCGTTACGCAGCGTAGGAGCTCTTGAAAGGGGCAGCTATTACGAGCTTCCTTCGTCCTTCGCTCCGGGCTTCGGATGGTTCACAAAAATCGACCTCTGTTGGAATCGAATTCGCCACAGCATGAGCTCTGCTCCACCTTCTTCAATGAGCCAAAGGGGACACGAATTCCACAGTTCAAAATCTGATTCTAGGAAGGCTAGGTCAGATTTTCCAAGTTCACCAGAGCTAAAAAAATGATCTCCTTTAGGCTGGGCGTGAACCCTTGTTTTTATAACTTTTCTGAAATTTTTTGAAATTCAAACAGGTTCAATCCGAGCCCTCCATGTGGCGCCATCTCAGGGGTGTCATCTGAGGGGTTTGAAATTCGAATTTGTCTTCTGCAGGGAGCCCTCAGGTGGCGCCACCTCAAAAGGCTATTTTGATTTTTTGAGAAAAATAAAAAAATGGAAATTTGTGGGTGAGACACCTCAGCAGGGGGAATTTGGAATTTTTCAAAAGTTAGCTTGATTCTCTCTGCAGGGAGCTCCCAGAAGGCGCCACCTCAGAGGGTGCTCTCTTGGAATTTGAAATTCAAACTCACCTTTTGTAGGGAGTCCTCAGGTGGCGCCACCTCATGGTGGGCTACCTTTATTTAAAATAATAAAAAATAAAAATGGAGCCAAGTGGAGTCCTGGAATGGTGCCACCTCAAAAGGTGTTTGACACATGTCAGAAGGACAGAGCAGTGGGCTCAGAAGACGCCACCTCAGAGGAATTTGAATTTTGCTTTTTCTGATGAAAGGAGATCTGGACATGTGGCGGACAAGTGTCAGCTGTCTGGAGAGGCTTTCTCAAATGGCGCCACCTCAGGGGGGAGTTTGAAATTCAAATAGAGGTTGGCCCTGGAGGAATGGAGGGTGGACATGTGGCGCCACCTCAGGGTGGCTCCTACAATGCCATGTGGCAAGAGGGAGGAAAAAGAGGGAAGGGACATGTGGCGCTCTCATAGGCCATCTGGGAAATCAGAGCTCTGGATTTTCGCCACCTAGTGCCCTGTTTGAATTTTAAATGGTTTGCTTTTTCTGAAGAAGGCCAGGAGTGACATGTGTCTCCTACTTTTCTAAAAGAGGTAGGGAGAAGACATGTGTCCTCTACTTTTTCTGAAAGAAGCAGAGGGTGACACGTGGCAGAGGGGAGAGAAGGTGGGCCAAGCCATGTGGCGCCATCTCAGACAGGATGAAAAAGGTAGGAGTTCTTGATTTTCGCCACCTATGGGGGTTTTTGAATATTTGAATTCTAGCTTTTCTGAAGAAAGCAGGAAATGACACATGGCACTTGCCTTTTTCTGAGGAAATGAGGACTTGACATGTGTCCTCTGCAGGAGACACTCCAGATGGCGCCACCTCAGAGGAGACAAGCCTACCTTTTTTGTAGGAATTTAGGAGTGATACATGTCTCCTACTTTTCTGAGAAAAGTAGGAAGAGACATGTGTCAGGCTACTTTTCTAGAAGGAAGGAGGGGTTGACACGTGTCCCCTGCAGGAGACACTCTAGATGGCGCCACCTCAGAGGAGACAAACTCCACTTTTTCTAGACAGGACAACCTATGACACTTGGCATCTCCTGGTAGTCTTTGAAATGACACATGGCGCAGGATGGATAGGGTGACACATGGCAGATAAAGGGGATGACATGTGGTGGCTTCTGAAGGTAGCCCCACACTGACACTTGGCATGGAAATGGGAGGAGAGAGAAATGACAAGTGGCACCAATCTAGGGGACAGGGCTCCTATATTTTTGGGTTTTTCAAAATTCAAATTTTCAAAAAGAAAGCTTGTGTGACACCACCTCAGTGTGGGTCCCACATTGCTTCTTTATTGAAATAAGGATAAAACAACAAAACCTCTTTTTGGAATTTTTATAAAATCTGGACTAATTGGTAAAACAGGAATTTTTGGAAAGAGTTGGCCCTTGTAGGGCAATTTTGTAAAAAGAGGATAGTTGAAATAGCTGACAAAAGGCAAAATCTGAGTTGAAATTTATTGAAAATTATCCAGATTGTTTTCTTGAGGAAATATTTTGAAATTCAGGGCCCTGGGGGTAAAATGGGGAGAATTGATAACTTTGAAGACCCAGGGTTTTGAAATCAATTTTGAAAAGAGTTAAAATTCTAATCTGGATTGAAAATTTTGAAATCAAGAGTTCTGGACCTCGAAATGACATGCTGTGCAGTGCAGTGATTTGAAATGCTCATGCAATGATATGCAATGTCATGTCTTATGAAATGCAATCTTGAATCAAGACTTGGAGATGTCTGTCTCCTGTCAGGACTAAAATTTTGAACATCTGAGTTAAGAATAGAGAAATTTTGAGAGTTTCAGATGAAATTTGGACTTTGGCAAGGTCCGGCTCAGAAAATGACCATTTTGCCCTCCAGCGATTTCAGAGGCTGGATGTTGATGCTTGGTGGAAATGTTGGGGAGGTGAGTGAAAATTTGGGGTGTTTACAGATGCCCCTCTTTGCTACTAAGCCGGCTCATGGCCGAGCTTAGTGGCAAAGAAAACACACCAAATTTGGGCTATACGAAAAAAATGCCCCAGTTAGAAGGATCTGACTGGGTGTGAAGAAATTAGCCCGAGGAAGATGGTAGATATGAAGCGAAGAATGGAGAGAAAAGATTCACTCTATGAGAGTGAAGTTCAGGTTTATGCCCTTAACCTGGATGGGACAGAAATACCTTGCATGGAACGAAGCTCAGGTTTGACCCTTAACCTGATGGGACAGAAATACCTCGCATGGAACGAAGCTCAGGTTTTGACCCTTGACCTGATTGGGGAATGGAATATCTCATCGAAATGAGACTCAGGTTTGTACCCTTAACCTGATCGGGCGGAAGATGAAATACCTCTTTGATTGAGGCTCAGGTTTGTACCCTTATCCTGATCGGGCGGAAAATGGAATACCTCTTTGAATGAGGCTCAGGTTTGTACCCTTATCCTGATCGGGCGGAAAATGAAATACCTCTTTGAATGAGGCTCAGGTTTGTACCCTTATCCTGATTGGGCGGAAAATGAAATACCTCTTTGATTGAGGCTCAGGTTTGTACCCTTATCCTGATCGGGTGGAAAATGAAATACCTCTTTGAATGAGGCTCAGGTTTGTACCCTTATCCTGATCGGGCGGAAAATGAAATACCTCTTTGAGTGAGGCTCAGGTTTGTACCCTTATCCTGATCGGGCGGAAAATGAAATACCTCTTTGATTGAGGCTCAGGTTTGTACCCTTATCCTGATCGGGCGGAAAATGAAATACCTCTTTGAGTGAGGCTCAGGTTTGTACCCTTATCCTGATCGGGCGGAAAATGAAATGGAATCCTCGAAGGAAGAGACCATGATGGAACCTTTGGATTTTGCACAATAAATCCAATAGGGTTTTTGCAAAAGGAAGGAAAATGGGGTCCCTAAAGCTTGAAAAGGGATTGGTTTTGGGCGTCTCATTGCTGAGACTAAAATCAGCTTTTGAAATTGCCTTTTGCGGGAAATGATTGGTGGTTCGACCTCGAACCGAAATGGGACTGTCTATGGTGGGACAGTGGGGACACAGGGAAGTGTGCAAATTTGAGAGTTCATGCTCTCAAAGAAGGGAAGGAATCAAGTCCTTAGGAGGGATTTAAAATTGGTGTCAGGATGCATCGAAGACGGATATCGAGCTCTCACTTCATGTCAGGATAGCTAGAAAATATTGTCAAAATGTTGGAAATTTTGCTGTTGATTCAAAATATTTGAAAATGTTGCACATTGTTGCAAAGATATTCCTTCTTTTCTACCTAAAGCATTACCTCCAAACAAGGTTTACTTTGTAGAATCGAGACTTGAAATCCAAATTGCTTGCAATTGACCTTCTTCAAGGAAGTTATCAATTTCCTTGATATGAGCAGGAAAGAGGATTTGATATTATGAAAGCAATTGATGAAAGAATATTGATAATAGAATTTCACAAAGTTAAAGAGGATTCTTGATAAATTTGGCAGTTTGATATCCTGGGAGCTTCTCTCTTGACAATCTTTCTGCACTCTTTTGGCTCTCTGGGTTTTTGCTACATTCTCCTTCATTTTGGAGATGTTCTGACTTTTTCTCTCTTTCTTTTTCCTCTCTTTCTCTCTTTTGGGAAGGATACGTCACAAACTCCTTCAACTTGGAGATGTTTCGATCCTTCTTGGATGATGGGTTTGGAGATCTTTGGGCGATAGCTGAAATTAAATATCTTTTAGGGATTGTCGAGAGGTTCATCGCATCTGCCTTCATCTCGACAGTGCTTTGGACTTTCCCTGGAAGAATCCGTCACAAACTCCGTCATCTTGGAGATGTTTCGAATCTTCTTTGGCCCCGGGGGTCTACTCGCCTAATTCGCCTTCATCTTGACGACAGGTGAGAGATCCCTTTTGCGGATATTTAATTGCAGCTTAGGTGATTCTGAGGAGACAGGGTTTGGGTGAATTCTCTCTTTTCTAGCACTCAGGATATTTCCACTGTCTTGTCCTTACAAGAATAGCCTTTAACGATGCGCCATTGACTGCGATCAATATCGATCATCTACGGCTTTTCAATAACCTTGAATCTTCTTTTCTGGCCATATCGAGGATTTATCCTTCATCCTTTTGGTTGGCCAATAGAAAGAATTTGAATTTTGAATCCCTTTTCGCAAAAGCTTCGCTCTTTTGGAAGTGATGCTGAGGGTAAACTGACTAGTGCAATAAAGATTCTGAAATCAGCAAATAATTTGACAAATTGACAAAATTTTCTTGAAATCCTTAGTGAAAGTGAGTATTTGAAATCCGGCTCAACGCATCCGTGACGAAAATTCTCCTCTCTTTTTCCCCAAAAAGAGAGACTCAGGCTTAGCCCTTACCTGAATGGGAAATGGGAAATACTCCTCTCTTCCCTAAAGAGGAGGTGTTTGCAAAACGAACTTTCGAAGAGAAATTGAGCTTTCGTCAAAGCTCCCTAATATTAGGCTTCTCTTATGGAAAGGGGGCCGATAATAGTGAGGTATGAAAATTGGGTCATGAAAGGAACGAGTCCATCACACTCTCCCTGCAAAGAGGGTCTTTTCATGACGAAAAATGGCCTAGTATGAAATTGGGGGGTCACAAGAAAAACGAGTCTCCGTCGAGTCTCTCCCTTTGAAGGGTTCCTCGTGTGAAATTGGAAATTGTTTTGCAAACGGTTCACAAAGACGCGAGTCCCTTCAAACTCTCCCTGAAAAGGGGCTAAGTGAACGAATTGGATAGCATGCGAAAAGAACGAGCTCCCTCGAACTCTCCCTAAAAGGGTCTCTCGCAAGAGAAAATGATTGAAATTGGATATTGAGATTGATTGACCTAAAGGTCGAAATGGAAAATTGGTTGCTGGAAATTGAATGACCCGAAGGTCGAAATTGGATGACCTGATGGTCGGAATTGAGAATTGATTTGACCACAAAGGTCGAAATTGAGAATTGGTTGACCGAAAGGTCGAAATTGTGTGACCTGAAGGTCGAAATTGAGAATTGAGTGACCTAAAGGTCGAAATTGAGAATCGATTTGACCAGAGGTCGAAATTTGGAAATTGATTGACCCGAAGGTCGAAAATTGGAAATTGGTTGACCCGCAGGTCGAGAATTGGAAATTGGTAATTGAAATTGGAAATCAGAGGTCTAAATTGGAGAATTGCCTGATTTGAGGATTTAAATTGAAATTTAGAGAGCAAAATATCAAATTTGAGCAACTGACAGACCCTGATGATTGAAATGACTTGGATCAATAAAAGAGAATGATGAGTTCGAGTCAGAGCTCGAATAAAATATAGAGATCACGAGTCGGAACCCGAATCAACAGAGGAAAATGGAAGGCTCGAATCAGAGCTCAAATAAGATAATGAGATCACGAGTCGGAACCCGGATCAACAAAGGAAAATGAAGGACTCGAATTAGAGCTTGGATAAGATAAAGAGATCTCGAGTCGGAACCCGGATCAACAAAAGAAAATGAAGAACTCGATTCAGGGTTCGAGTAAGGTAATGAGATCACGAGTCGGAACCCGGATCAACAAAAGAGAATGACAAGCTCGAAAAGATCTCGAGTCGGAACCCGGATCAACAAAGGAAAATGATTTGTTCGAGTCAAGGCTCGAGTAAAGTAGAGAGATCACGAGTCGGAACCCGGATCAACAAAGGAAAATGAAGAGTTCGAGTCAAGGCTCGAGTAAAGTAGAGAGATCACGAGTCGGAACCCGGATCAACAAAGGAAAATGAAGAGTTTGAGTCAAGGCTCGAGTAAGGTAGAGAGATCACGAGTCGGAACCCGGATCAACAAAGGAAAATGAAGAAATCGAGTCATGGCTCGAGTAAAGTAGAGAGATCACGAGTCGGAACCCGGATCAACAAAGGAAAATGAAGAATTCGAGTCAAGGCTCGAATAAGGTAGAGAGATCACGAGTCGGAACCCGGATCAACAAAGGAAAATGAAGAATTCGAGTCAAGGCTCGAATAAGGTAGAGAGATCACGAGTCGGAACCCGGATCAACAAAGGAAAATGAGGAGTTCGAGTCGAGGCTCGAATAAAGTAGAGAGATCACGAGTCGGAACCCGGATCAACAAAGGAAAATGAGGAGTTCGAGTCGAGGCTCGAATAAAGTAGAGAGATCACGAGTCGGAACCCGGATCAACAAAGGAAAATGAAGAGTTCGAGTCGAGGCTCGAATAAAGTAGAGAGATCACGAGTCGGAACCCGGATCAACAAAGGAAAATGATTTGAATAAAAACACGAGTCGGAACTCGGTTTTCCAAAAAGTTGAAAATGTACCAGCTTGAATACTGGATTTTGAAATAATACCAGTTTGAGTGCTGGGTTTTGGTCCAGTATTGGCGATGATCTTTGGATCATTAGGAATTATGATGGGACTGTTTGTTGAAATCCCAATACCGACCGGATTGTGATTAATGCAATTGAATGCAAATGAATATGAGTTGATGCATGAATGCACAAGTGCATGAAATGAGGAATCTGTTTATCCTGCCTGCATATAGAATGCTTGAAAACAAATTTTCAAAAAGATGCCCCAGTGTAACAAAACAGAACAACCACAAGAAGAATGTCATAATTAAATGAGAAAAGTTGATGATTTTATTGATGCCTAAAAAAGGATGATGACTTGAAAAAGGAAAACCACTAGGACTATATCGTCCTAACAAAATGAGAAGGCATTGGCATTGTCATGCTTCAGAGTGATCTGGGAGAGGCTTGGTCAGGACTGCAACTCGTCCCTCCCTTTCTTCCGGCACCAAAAGCTCTTTATCGATGTAGTCCTGTACAATATTTTTTAGAACGAAGCAACGTTCAGTATCGTGCCCCACTGCCCGATGAAAATCGCAGAAACAATCTTTCCATTTCCCCATGGTGACGGGAGGATCCACAATCCTTGGAAGTTTGATCATATCCTTCGCGAGCAGATATCCAAGAATTTCTTCGATTGACTCACCTAAAGGAGTAAACTCGCGATCATAACTCCAACCATCACGCTTTATCTTCTTCGGATTGTTGGATTTTTGTTGAATGCTGACTTCTTTGACTTCTTTCTTGGTTAGGGCTACTGGATGTTCTTCTTCTCTGCTTTCAACAAACAGGTTCTTATCAATATAGTCTTGCACAATGTTTTTGAAGACAAAACATCGATCCGTATCATGCCCTACTGCCCGATGGAATTTGCAAAACTGATTCTTGAACCTTCCCATGATGGTGGGAGGACTTGTGGCCTTTGGGAGCTTCACTAATCCCTTAATCAACATGTATTCAAGGACTTTGTCGAGTGGCTCGTCTATAGGAGTGAAATCTCGATCGCCGCTCCAGTTTCCGCGCTTTGGTTTTCCTTGATTTTTTTCCTTTTGCTGAGGGCTGGATTGAAAAGGTCTATTCTGGATTCTAGAATACTTTCCTTTCAGATCTTTAGACTCTTCTAACTTGCTGCTTTGATTGCCTCTGTTTTTGTTGTTGCCAGGTTTAGCACTGGTTGCACTGTTGTGGTCTCCAATGATGCTCATAGGGATGGTGATGGATGCCTCTTCTTTAACAGGAACTTTTCCGAAATTGGCTTTAGCTTGCTCGGATAATATCTCAATCATCATTCTTTTGAACAATCGATATATAGCGGGATCAATCTCCTCCTTGATGGTTTGAGCTCCCTCTTTGACAGACTTTATGGAATCCATTTCTCACTCACTGTCTGTAACTAATGTGCTGAAGTAGCGTGGTCTTTGATCTTGTCAGGATCGCACAACTATGCCAATGCCCTCTGCAGAACCACATGGGATGTTTTAGCATGATGGGAAAAAGAATTTTGAAAGTGACACTCTTGAGGGAAAACAAATGATGGGATTAGAAGGGCATGACAAAAATTTTGGATAAAATTTGGAAGATATACTGGAAGATATGGAAAAGTATAAGCAAAATTTGAAATTTCAAAAATTTGCAGGTAGGATAAAATGCAGCTGAAAATTCGAGATCCAGTAGAAAGGTAGAATGGAAAGTCACCTGGAGTTTTGAAAGAAATGGGATATTTGAGAAAATCATCCAGGGTTTGAGAAAACGACCTCGTGGAAAATAAGGATATTTGGAAAAAGACCTAATGAGTTGAAAAACATTGGGAAACATAAAGAATTGAGGAAATCATACATACAATCACATCCTGCACAAACATTTATGCGCATACAGCACTCCCTAAAAGGCTGACTCTAGATGCATCAATTTGAAAATAGCTGTAGGACCTTAATCCTAACTCTAAGTTCAGATCGTCTTTGTCCAATCCAGTTATGCCGATATACCCGAATCGAAATCCAAGGTACGTGGCATAGAGTTTCAACTCCGGTTCTAAGGTAAGGTTTTCCAACATCCTTGAGCGCCTACCGATATACTTCGGACTGTGGCCCGCGGTACGTGGTAGGGGGGTGTTAACCCAAATAGTTGGCCCAGTTGTGAGGCTCTGTCCCGAACTATGGTTCTGGAAGAGAGCCCAGCAACGTGAAGACCGGGTAATGATAGGTAATTGAGGTTTTGAAAAAATGATCACATGCAAGAAATAGAGGGCTCTAAGTCCTAGAGAGATAGATTTTGAAAACTTTGAAGAAGCATACATTGTTTGCATTCAGATCCTAAATTGAGGAGAGTTGTATTTAGACCTAAGTCTATGTGAGCATGAAAATTTCTCCTCAATCTGGTCCTACCAAACCATGCCTAGGCTATATGCAGTCAATGTCAGCTAGGTCAGAATCTAGGCTCCTAGGTTCACATGATATTGAAAGTAAAAGAGCTGACATTTTGTGAACATAATTTCGATAATTGAACTAAGTCAAGCATAATTTAAGTCAGACAAGGACAGGTCCCATCTCGGTCGCCAAACTTGTTATCGTCGCGAAATTTTTCCCCCGTCTCCCCTTCCTTGCAGAAGAGAAAAAGAGAGAAACGCTTTCGCGCCTCAAACTTTGACCGGATTTTGGAAATTGTTTTGAAATACTCGCCTCCGTTTTTGAAAATTGTGGGAAAATCCATGGGATGGGGCTCGACCTGTCGGTACGAGGTTCGACCGTTCCTGCCGCCTTTAACAGGGGTAATCGAACCAAGGACCAAAACTATGCTTGACTTGGTTAAATTATCGAAGTTATGTTCTATCCTAAATGCACAGAGAATTCAGGCATGTGCTATGAGATTTTGGAAAATGCCAGTTGGAAAACATGATGTATGCTTAGAAAAACATTTGGAGTTGGAAAGAATCTCTCAGGAAAAAGGTCAATTTCTCAGGAAACTCAGATAAAAAAGGGTTTTTTGAAAACATGAGAAAGCTTATAAAGATGTGGAAAAATCAGAAATAGTTGAAAATCTTGGGAAAATGGAAGTGATTTTTGAGAAAAGATGAACCTTTTTGAAAAGGGAAACACTTCTTAGGAAAACTTGGACTTTGAGAGTTTTCTTAGGAAAATGATGGAAAATTTATAGGAAAACTCATTGGAGAAGGAAATTCAAAACTTGGGGAATCGAAATCCTGGGAATTTTACCTTTTTAAATACTTGGAAATCGATTTTGGATCTTGAAGAAAGATTGGAAAACTCTTTTGAATATCTTAAGAAAATATCATTTTCCTGGGAAAACTGTGGAAAAACTTGTCTTTGGAAAACCGATTTTGAAAGATTCTTAGAGTTTCTTGAGAAATCGATTTCTTGAGAATGAAGTTTTCTTGAGAAAATCTTGAGAAAATCAATGATTCTATGATGCAAATGACATAAGTGAATGAATGCACTTTGAAAAGATTTTCTAAGAGATTTGTTGGAAAAATGTGCATTAAATCAAGATAAATCCTTCACATATTCTGACTGTGGCCATGAATATGTTCAGAATTTAGTTGATTTGATGCACATGATTTTGAAAACTTTGGAAATATGATGTGCATTTTAAGATAGCCTAAGAGTGTAGGCTCAATGTGACTAGTAGAAAGATGATGGATCTGGGTCTCGTCCATATTCCGACTAGGGCCGTAAATATGGATCCCACCGAGTCCATCAACTCCCTAAGAGTTGGTGCACGTGCCATTCGTGAACATCCATAGTGCTTTTGAAATAAAATACATGAATCATAGAAACAGGATGTTGCATAAAATCAAACTATATGATATGCATCCTAGTCTAAGCAGGAAATTAAATCTCTTATTCCAAAATTTATTACATCACTAAATAAAGGAAATAAAAGAAATTTGCAGACTTCAGCTCCTTCTTTTGATTGTTCCTGCCAAACTTGAAATTGGGTTAGCTCAAATATATGGGTTTTTCCAAGATTTTCCAATAATATTATGAAATTATTGGATTTAATTGGATATAAACCCTATTCTCGTGCTTCCTTGATATTTTGAAATGATGAAAATGCTAGAAATTCAGTGAAAAACAATTTGAAATTCGGAATTGAGGTTAAAATGACCAAAATACCCCTAAAATTAAAGTTACATCTTTAAAATCAGGGTTTTTTGAAGGAAAACTTGGTAAAATTGAGATTTTGAAATTCAAATTGAATCAAATGATGATGAAATACAGTAAGAGATATGATGACATGCTGCTAGACACATTTAGACAGTAAAATCAGAATTTGGTATTTTGCAATTTATCAAAAATAACGAATTTCGCTTGTTTTTCGCTTGGATCGGGGTCCTGCGGGACCCTGTTTTGGTATTATGGATGATCCGAACCTCAAATGGATTCCAAATTGCACCAAATTCGGTATTAAGCATCTAAACACTCTGATAAACAACCTAGAATGCTAAAAATCACGAAATGATATGATTTCAATGCCAAAATTCAAAGAAAGTCCTAAAATGGTGGATTTTGCCTATGGATCCGAACCAAATGCAATGCCTAATATGATAATGCAAGATTTACACCATGGAAACTTCTGATATTTTGTAGACTGCTAAAAGACCCGAAATGGAACATTTTTGGTTTTTATAGCCTCAGGATTTGAGCCATGGTGAGTTCAATAACAGGGATTTAGTTCAGACAGAGGTAAAAATCACACTAATCTGATGTAAAATGCTAAAAAAATACAAAACGGCCATGGAAATTTATGACATTAATCAGAGCTATGAACGACACCTACATGAACAACTTTTATGTTTATGACTTTGGCATTTGATCAACATAAACACCGATAAAAATATAACTATTCCTGCCTAAACTAACAGAACAGACAAATGTAGCAAAACAGGGGGCTGACAAGAAAAATCCGAAGCAGGGGTCAACACTGTTCTAAAAATTATAGGCTTTCAGATTCAAACAGAGGACATCTCGGAAACCACTTTCACTGTTTACAGTTTTAGGTTTGGAGCAACACACAAAGAGAAACCATAGCCCTAAGTCGATCCAAGATCTCAGAGGCCCAAATTAGGCTCTGACACGTGTACCGATATCTCGGATTTTTTTCAGATATAAAACAAAATCATAAAAATCTGAGAAAATCATATTAAAAACTAGACATTTGCCCGAGTTCAAAACATCTTTTGGATCGAAAATCGGATCTCCCATGAGGGATATCTCGATTTTACAAGTCGGAAAATGATTTTCAAAACGTATCCCGGGTAACAAAACCCGACTTGCCATTTTGAATGTTTACCGCAGTAAACAAATTCAAATACCTCCGAATTTTTGGCAAAATTTCAGGGACACCTAAGGGCGCATTCCGTGATTTGTTTGGGATTTTTAATAAAAAACAAATGCATGAAATGACGTGTGGACTGACTGACAAAAACAGAGACCTACTGAAAATAAGCAGAATTGAAATAAAGGCTAAATTAATCCTAATTAATTCATGAAATGTACTAAATGAATGAAATAAAATACAAATTAAACCTAGCTAACTATATAAATGTTAAAAAGCATCAAGGAAGCATAATGAAACATTTTATGTATGTCGTTTTATGAGAATAGCTCAATCCATCCCTCGGATGAGCTCTTTCTTCAAACGACTCCCGATTCGGATTATAGAATCCAATCAATGGGAAAAGAAGTGCACCTTGCTTCGTTACGCAGCGTAGGAGCTCTTGAAAGGGGCAGCTATCACGAGCTTCCTTCGTCCTTCGCTCCGGGCTTCGGATGGTTCACAAAAATCGACCTCTGTTGGAATCGAATTCGCCACAGCATGAGCTCTGCTCCACCTTCTTCAATGAGCCAAAGGGGACACGAATTCCACAGTTCAAAATCTGATTCTAGGAAGGCTAGGTCGGATTTTCCAAGTTCACCAGAGCTAAAAAAATGATCTCCTTTAGGCTGGGCGTGAACCCTTGTTTTTATAACTTTTTTGAAATTTTTTGAAATTCAAACAGGTTCAATCCGAGCCCTCCATGTGGCGCCATCTCAGGGGGTGTCATCTGAGGGGTTTGAAATTCGAATTTGTCTTCTGCAGGGAGCCCTCAGGTGGCGCCACCTCAAAAGGCTATTTTGATTTTTTGAGAAAAATAAAAAAATGGAAATTTGTGGGTGAGACACCTCAGCATGGGGAATTTGGAATTTTTCAAAAGTTAGCTTGATTCTCTCTGCAGGGAGCTCCCAGAAGGCGCCACCTCAGAGGGTGCTCTCTTGGAATTTGAAATTCAAACTCACCTTTTGTAGGGAGTCCTCAGGTGGCGCCACCTCATGGTGGGCTACCTTTATTTAAAATAATAAAAAATAAAAATAGAGCCAAGTGGAGTCCTGGAATGGTGCCACCTCAAAAGGTGTTTGACACATGTCAGAAGGACAGAGCAGTGGGCTCAGAAGACGCCACCTCAGAGGAATTTGAATTTTGCTTTTTCTGATGAAAGGAGATCTGGACATGTGGCGGACAAGTGTCAGCTGTCTGGAGAGGCTTTCTCAAATGGCACCACCTCAGGGGGGAGTTTGAAATTCAAATAGAGGTTGGCCCTGGAGGAATGGAGGGTGGACATGTGGCGCCACCTCAGGGTGGCTCCTACAATGCCATGTGGCAAGAGGGAGGAAAAAGAGGGAAGGGACATGTGGCGCTCTCATAGGCCATCTGGGAAATCAGAGCTCTGGATTTTCGCCACCTAGTGCCCTTTTTGAATTTTAAATGGTTTGCTTTTTCTGAAGAAGGCCAGGAGTGACATGTGTCTCCTACTTTTCTAAAAGAGGTAGGGAGAAGACATGTGTCCTCTACTTTTTCTGAAAGAAGCAGAGGGTGACACGTGGCAGAGGGGAGAGAAGGTGGGCCAAGCCATGTGGCGCCATCTCAGACAGGATGAAAAAGGTAGGAGTTCTTGATTTTCGCCACCTATGGGGGTTTTTGAATATTTGAATTCTAGCTTTTCTGAAGAAAGCAGGAAATGACACATGGCACTTGCCTTTTTCTGAGGAAATGAGGACTTGACATGTGTCCTCTGCAGGAGACACTCCAGATGGCGCCACCTCAGAGGAGACAAGCCTACCTTTTTTGTAGGAATTTAGGAGTGATACATGTCTCCTACTTTTCTGAGAAAAGTAGGAAGAGACATGTGTCAGGCTACTTTTCTAGAAGGAAGGAGGGGTTGACACGTGTCCCCTGCAGGAGACACTCTAGATGGCGCCACCTCAGAGGAGACAAACTCCACTTTTTCTAGACAGGACAACCTATGACACTTGGCATCTCCTGGTAGTCTTTGAAATGACACATGGCGCAGGATGGATAGGGTGACACATGGCAGATAAAGGGGATGACATGTGGTGGCTTCTGAAGGTAGCCCCACACTGACACTTGGCATGGAAATGGGAGGAGAGAGAAATGACAAGTGGCACCAATCTAGGGGACAGGGCTCCTATATTTTTGGGTTTTTCAAAATTCAAATTTTCAAAAAGAAAGCTTGTGTGACACCACCTCAGTGTGGGTCCCACATTGCTTCTTTATTGAAATAAGGATAAAACAACAAAACCTCTTTTTGGAATTTTTATAAAATCTGGACTAATTGGTAAAACAGGAATTTTTGGAAAGAGTTGGCCCTTGTAGGGCAATTTTGTAAAAAGAGGATAGTTGAAATAGCTGACAAAAGGCAAAATCTGAGTTGAAATTTATTGAAAATTATCCAGATTGTTTTCTTGAGGAAATATTTTGAAATTCAGGGCCCTGGGGGTAAAATGGGGAGAATTGATAACTTTGAAGACCCAGGGTTTTGAAATCAATTTTGAAAAGAGTTAAAATTCTAATCTGGATTGAAAATTTTGAAATCAAGAGTTCTGGACCTCGAAATGACATGCTGTGCAGTGCAGTGATTTGAAATGCTCATGCAATGATATGCAATGTCATGTCTTATGAAATGCAATCTTGAATCAAGACTTGGAGATGTCTGTCTCCTGTCAGGACTAAAATTTTGAACATCTGAGTTAAGAATAGAGAAATTTTGAGAGTTTCGGATGAAATTTGGACTTTGGCAAGGTCCGGCTCAGAAAATGACCATTTTGCCCTCCAGCGATTTCAGAGGCTGGATGTTGATGCTTGGTGGAAATGTTGGGGAGGTGAGTGAAAATTTGGGGTGTTTACACCACCCAATCAGAATAAGGGTATAAACCTGAGCCTCATTTAAAGAGGTATTTCATTTTCCGCCCGATCAGGTTAAGGGTGCATACCTGAGTCTCATTTCTATGAGATATTTCAATCCCCAATCAGGTTAAGGGTCAAACCTGAGCTTCGTTCCATGCGAGGTATTTCTGTCCCATCCAGGTTAAGGGCAAAAACCTGAACTTCGCTCTCTCAGAGCAAATCTATTTTCTCTTTATTCTCCATTTCATATCTATCATATTCCTCGGGCTTAATTTCTTCATACCCAGTTAGATCCTTCTAACTGGGGCATTTTTTTGTTATATAGCCCAAATTTGGAGTGTTTTTCTTTGCCACTAAGCTCGACCACAAGCCGGCTTAGTAGCAAAGAGGGGCATCTGTAAACACCCCAAATTTTCACTCACCTTCTTGACATCACCCTCAATCGGCACATTTCAGTTCTCCGGAATCAATGAAGGGCAAAATGGTTAATTTCTGAATTTAGATCTTGCAGAAAGTCTAAAATTTCATTCTTGAGCCTCAAAATTTCTATATTTAGGTTCAGAGACATCTTCAAATTGCAAAATTTCAAAATCCTTTTTCTGGACAAAAAACTAAAATTTCCAAGTCCGAGCTCAGAGTGACATTTCATAGAACATGTCTTTGCATAGCATTGCATCATTTCACTGCACAGCATGTCATTTTGAGATCCAGAACTCCTGATTTTCAAAATTGTCAATCCAGATTTGATCTTTAAACTTTTTCAAATTGATTTTTAAAACCCTGGGTATTCAAAATTACCGATTTTTCCCATTTTTCCCCAGGACTTCAAATTACAAAAATTTTATCAAGAAAAACAATCTGGATATTTGGATATTGATTTTAAAGATTTTATCTCAAAACTTTTTGCAAAAGATTTTAAATCTCTTTACAAAATTTTTTACATTTATCCATATTTTTGTCCTGAAAACCCAATTTTTCCAAATTCTTGAAAAACAAATAATGTTTTATCTCGTATCTTCAAATAAATGGAGCGGGACCCGCCTTTGAACTAGCATCATACTCAGACTCTCAGGTAAGTTGTTTATTCTCAAGCGGGACCCACGAGAAGTTCATACCAATTTGCAAATTTTTCTTAATTTCTCAATATTTATTTATTTATTTTTTTAGTGGGCCCACACACATGTGGCACCCCAATTGAAAATAAAAGATTTGCAAAACAAAACAAAAACTTTATTTTCAAAAGGATTTTAAAAGTGGGTTGAGATGGCATTTCCATAAAAGCCTCTCATTTATTTCAATACTCACTTTTTATTTTATTTCTTGATTTGTTTAAATAAAAAAAAATTTAGAAGGAGGCAGACTTAAATGGCACAGCCGAATTTCCCTAAAGTAATAAATTTGATTTTGCCTAAAACTTAGGGAAATGAAACCAAATTTTGAAAAAAAGGGAATGCGCCCCTCTTGAAACGGCTATTTCAAAGAAAAATTTTTCAAAAATGAGGTAACGGAACCTCATGAATGGGGGCTGCGTTTTCTTCTTTTTTGAAAAGGATATTCAAAGTTCTTTAAAGAGGGGAGGCCAGGGATCGATTAGAGGGAGAAGGGGATTTACTGTTTTTGTTTTGGGGATTTCTGCAGGGGATCTCCTCCTCAACGTGTTGCTACATATCCATCATTCATCATCTTCAGTCCAGCCACAGCAAGAGAGCCCAGCCAACGGTTCCTGCATCTCCTTCAGCCCATCATCCTTCAACCAACAGAGGTCCAGCAGGAGATTGCCCTTTCCTTCAGCAGCCATCCAGCAGAAAACGTCGGCTGCCCTCTTCTTTAGCCCAGCCGCAGGGCACCTTCAGCCAACTGCCCACCTTTCCTTCAATCCAGCCAGCGTTTCCTTCTTCTTCAAGCCTATTAGCAGGATATACAACAATAAGCCCCAAGGCTGTCTCCTTCTTCAGAACCTTCATCCTAGCAGAGATCCAGCTGCTATCATTCACCTTCAGCCCATCAACAAGAAGTTCAGTAGGTTGCCATCTCTTTGCCTTCAACTCACCAGCAGGAAATTCCAGACAGCAGCCCAGCCAGCCAACGTCTTCACCTTTTTCAGTCCAGCCACAGCAGGAAAGCCCAGCCAGCAGAAGACGTGGTCTTCATCCTCTTCAGCCCAGCCAGCGTGTTCATCACCTGCTTCTTCTTCAGCCACCAACGGAAGATCCTGCACTTCCCCATCTTCTTTCAATTCAGCAGCCAAAATCGACCTTCATTTCCTTCCTACAGATCTCCAGCCTCATTGTAAGATTCACCATCATTCCCCCTCTGCTTTCTTCAAATGACTCTGTGGAAAAACAAAAAGAAAAAGTTAGATTGAATATGATTCTGTGTGAAAAACGAAAAAAAAAACAAAATTAGATCGAAGGTTGTAATTGTTATTTCCTGGTTTTTATGATTCTTTAAGTTTTTTTTTTTTTTTTTTTTAATTTTTCTGTGGCTCATGCCTTTGATTTCCTGTATTAACTGTTTCAACATTGTTTGAGTTTGTTGTTACATTTCAATCTATCAATAAAATTCTGTTTCAATGCATCGTATAGATTGATACCTTTTGTTCTGCATTTTCAAGCATGTTTGTCTGTTTGCTTGTGATTCATCATCTTGACTTATCATTCCCCTGTTTCCAGTTTTAGTTAATCATATTTGCTGCTTTTATGCATTCCTTGTGTTTGGCTAACTAGTTTTGCTGAATTTGTTGACAGGGGTCTTCCTATAATGAATATTGTGGGGAAGTCCATACTACTAATCTTTTATTTTATTGTAGGACTATTGTGTCATTATATGGCACTACCCCCTTTGGCAGCCAGATATATTAACATTTGCTGTGTTAAATTATATAAAAGATGCTGTTTTATTTCATCTCAATGATGAAACATTTGTTACTAAATAGTAAAATCTGTTTCATTTCATTACTTCTGAATCTTGTCATATAGGTTTTGTTGAGGTCATGATCACTGAACTACTAGGAATCTATAGCTTAGTTGGGCTCAAATGTGATTATATGTTACCTGTATGTGTAGATCATGATAAAGGAAGGCCATCAGTTTTTTTTGCAGGAAATGAGGAGTGAACAAACTGCATATTTGAATAATGTCCATCCAACGTTTCATTATCTACAGCAGTTTATGGTCTCCTTGTTGTATATCTTCCTTACACTTTCCACAGCACTTTCCCTACCCTATTGAAATCATTTCATGATGCTTTGGCATCATATATCATGCACATCTTGCGTATCATGCGTTTAGCCATTCTCATTTCTGCAGGTGTGCAGTCTTGAAAATTGGCCATGTTCATGAAAGGATATATCAGTATCCATTCATGATTTATGGATCATATTTGGCATGCTTCGTTATTGATATATAGGGAAGCTCCATACCCAAATTTGTTGAGAAATATGTTGTAATTTGGGAAATATGACTGTGTAAAATCCCCTACAGAAACAGTATATACCTGTATTTTCTGATTTTACCCATTATATGTAATTTCCATTAGTATGTATATATTTCTTTTTATATGTATATGTTTCTCATTATATGTATATATATATATATATATATATTGTATATCTACCTATATGTATACATATATATGTATATATATATATATAGATATATGTTATGAACATACATATATAAATATATGCATATACTTATATATATATATATCCATATATTCTTTCATGTGCATTTACTTCCATATATGAGCATTCATATAAGTATGTTCTCATACAAATACACCTCCATTGTTACATATCATTTAGCACCAATTTAGAAATTTTGATATATATGCACATCTCTTCTTTGTATATATTATATATATATATGTCCATTTCCTTGGCTATCTTGTACTAATACTCATTTTGCAGGAAAATCTAGAAGATGCTGATTCCTTGGCTCTATTTCATTTTTTTTGTTTACTTTATGTTATGCAATGTAACAATCCAATGTAAACCTTGGAATAAGATTTACTTTTACTGCTTAGATTAGGCCTCATCTCATATAGTTTGATTTCAGTAATATCCTGATTATATGATGCATACATCTCAATCTTTCAAAATTCACCGTGGATGAACACGAATGGCACGTGCACCAACTCTTAGAGAGTTGATGAACTCGGTGGAGTCCATATTTACGGCTCTAGTCGGAATAAGGACGAGACTCAGATCCATCATCTTTCTACCAGTCACATTGAGCCTACACTCTTAGGCTATCTTGAAAATGCACCTCATATTTCCAATGTTTTCAAAATATTGTGAATTAACTCAAATAAACCCTGAATATATTCATGGCCATAGTCAGAATGTGTGAAGGATTTACTTTGGCTTAATTCACATTTTTCCAACAAATTTTTCAGAAATCTTTTCAAAAGTGCATTCATTCATTCAAATCATCTGCATCATTTGTTTTTCTCATGATTTTCTCAAGAAACTTTCACTTTATGGAATCGATTTCTCAAGAAACTATGATGATATTCGGAGTTGGATTTCCCAAATCAAAGTTTTCCTGTGATTTTCCTTAAAAAGTTATTTTCTTAAGATCCATTTTCAAAAAGAATTTTCATCTTTTTCAAAAAATCAAAATCGATTTTCAGAGATTTCAAAGATAAAATTCTCAGGATTTCAATTTCCTAAGTTCTAAATTTCCTTCTCCAATGAATTTTCCTATAAATTTTCTATCATTTTCTTAAGAAAATTCTCAAAGTCCGAGTTTTCCCAACAAGTGCTTTCCTTTTCAAATGTTTATCTTTTCTCAAGAATTCCTACAGTTTTCCTGAGATTCTCATTTCTTCATGGTTTTCCAAGTCTTTCTAAACTTTCTCAAAATTTTCCTGAGATTCTCATTTCTTCATGGTTTTCTAAGTCTTTATAAACTTTCTCAAGATTTTCTCGAGATTCTCACTTCTTCAAGATTTTCCAACTCTTTATAAACTTTTTTGAGATTTCAAACCTTCTTCGTCTGAGTTTTCCTGAGAGATTGATTTTCATCTTTTCCTGAGAAATGCTTTTCAACTCCAAATGCTTTCTAATCATACATCATATTTTCCAATTTACATTTTCCAAAATTCTCATAGCACATGCCTGAATTCTCTGTGCATTTAGGATAGAACACAATTTCAATGATTTTACTAAGTTAAGCACAATTTTGGTCCTTGGTTCGATTACCCCTGTTAAAGGCGGCAGGAACGGTCGAACCTCGTACCGACAGGTCGAGCCCCATCCCATGGATTTTCCCGCAATTTTTAAAACGGAGGCGAGTATTTCAAAACAATTTCCAAAATCCGGTCAAGTTTGAATCGCGAAAGCATTTTCCTCTCTCTTCCGCAAGGAAGGGAAGACGGGAAAATTTTTGCGACGATAACAGATTGATAACGAATTTCATCATTGATTTAGGAGTTAATGGTCCTGAAAACACCAAGAAGAGGTTTTTAAGGGAAAGTACAAGCCAAAACAAAATTTTGTATAAAGTAAAGAAAAATGACATAGAAAAAATATAAGAAAGAAATGATAGATACTCAAGTATGGAGAGAAAATTGATCTTTCATTGATTGGAAGTATGATATTTACAAGACTTCGAAAAAAAGAAACGGGACTGCGTCGTCCCTACAAGATTAACAAAATGATGAGAAAAGTAAGCAGGAAAACTAAGGCATTGCCCTTTCATTGGCTTCCTCTGACAAAAATGGTCTCTTTGCTGGAATCCTGGTCGGTGAACACCAACCCTGAGTTGTCCGCATGCTGAACTGGAATGATAGGCTCCACCATGCCATCTTCATTTTCCCTATGCCTCGGAACGGCCAGTATCTGTGTTTTATCAGCAGATCAAATCCCTTTCTGGCTTTAGAAAACTGAGGAAATAAGGGATGATCTTTGAAGAAGGCGTAATTGATGCGTCCTCCTAACTTAAAGAAACAAGGTCCTTGCCATTGGACCATGGCTGCAACGTTCTCTTCTTCCATGACATCTTTTAATTTCAGCATCTCTAAGCTCTCGCTGAGATCAATTTCATCCGCTTCCCGGATGCTTGGAATATCTGTCGTAAATGTTGGGCGGGGAATCATAGGATGTGGCAGCCTCTCTTCAGGATCTTCGCCCAGGATAGTGGTAAGCATTCCTCCCTTTGACCATTTTATGCACTGGTGGAGGGTTAATGGAACAGCATTAGCATTATGGATCCATGTTCGCCCCAACAAAAGATTGTAAGTCGGCAGTACGTTGACAACATGAAATAACACTATGTGCACTGAATAATTGATAAAAATCTCCAAGAAGATCTTGCCTTTGGCAGTCTGCCCTTGATTGTTGAAGTCGTAGATGGTAATGGAATCAGGCACATATTCTTCTTCCTTCAATCCCAGGACTTTTGCTGTCATCTCTGGGCAAATATTGAGGCTGCTGCCTCCATCAACAAGCACATGCGGAACAGTCATGCCCCTGGTCCTTACCACAATATATAATGCATTATTGTGGAATGAATGAGGCTTTGGCAGGTCCTCGTCTGAAAATGTTATAGGCGCATTAGTCATTTCCTGATTCACGATTTGCGCCATATCTTTTGGCGTGGTGCCCGGCTTCACCTTGATCTTCCTTAATAAATCATCTAACTTTTCCCGATGTTCGGGAGAATCATGAGTTAACTCAAAAATAGAGATGTTGGAGAGCACTGTAATAGGCTTTTGGAGGCTTTTGGCCCGCTCTTCTGCTGCCTCGGAGGTTTCTGCTTGCTCTGTGGAGGCTTCCTTTTTCAAAAATCTCTTTAGAAAAACTTGGGTTTTTCCACTCTCAACTGACATATTTCTTAGGTTCAAAAATGAAAGGATATTCCCTCTCTGAGATGCAGGCTGATCCTGATGTAGAACCATCACCTGATGCTGCAGACTTATTTCTTCGTTGGAACATGGATGTATGTGACTCTGTGGAAGTAAAGAATGTTTGGAAATCGTTGATGCTAAATGTTTCGGAAATGGGGCAGACAGGATATCCATTTTGCCTTCTTCTTCATCCTCGATGAGGATGCTCTTATCAATGCAGTCCTGGATCAAATGCTTCAGGATGAAGCAGTATTCAGTATCGTGTCCAGTTTCCCTGTGGAACTTGCAGTACTGTTCCTTGAATCTTCCCATGATCACTGGCGGATCTGCAACTTTGGGAAGCTTCACCATTCCGTGGGATAACAAATATTCTAGAATTTTTTCTATAGGCTGGTCGAGGGGAGTGAATTTCCGATCCCTGCTCCAGTTTATATGCTTGGGTTTTTCTTGAAGGTCCCCTTTTGTTGATGACCGGTCAGGAGAGGCTTGTCATTGTTCTTGAAGAAATTCCCCTTTCTTCCTCTACTCTGCTCGGGCTCCGTGCCACTGCCGCTATCCTGCTTGCTGCTACTGCCCTGGTCATCCCCTAGAACTTCGGCTAAGTAAGTGAAGTGTGCCTTTTTCTTTGGATCCTGCACATTTTTGACCAGAGCGACACCTTCATACATCCCGTTCTCTACCCCCATCTCGAGCCATTCTGCTCGCTCCGTCAGTTCAATAAAAGACTTGGAGGGATATGGGAAAAGGAGACTTTTTAGGGACTGGGAGAAGTTGTTGAGAATGACTTGGAGGGCATGTGATGTCTTCTTTTAAATCGTTGTAATTTTGAAAGGATTTTTATATGAAAAACATGTGAAAACCAGACATCAAATAATAAAAACCGGTTCTCACTAGTGGATGAGACCGGGTCGAACTCAGGGAACGGGAATATATCGTATTCAAGCACACAATTCTAAACTATTCTTTATTGCTGAATTATTGAAATGTAAAATGTTTAAGAAAAGTAAAAACAACTAGCTATTACAACAAATGAATACCCTTCGCAGAGGGCGTAAAGTGCAATATTTACAAACCCAATTAAAATTCTAATTCTAAACTGAAAAGTAAAAATCTTCTATCTTCGTACTTTGTGTCACGTAATCTCTTCTGCTCCACTCTCGTGCAATCCTGCACAAGTCCAACGAAACACGAGTAGTACACGAAAGAAAAACAAAAACTAACTAACTAAATGTTAATACTGAAATGACAATTCATTAAGGAATTCTTAACTAAGTAATACTAATTGCTAATTAACTAAGGAATCTAATTACACTAACAGCTAACTTAACCACTATTATCAAAACACTTCATAAGAATCAGTGAGACACTTAGAAAAATACATGTAAAATTCAGTGAAATTCAGTAATTCAATCAATGAAGTTCAATCAATGAACTTTAACATTCCATAGATGATACTAGTATCAAACTATAATAAACTTCAGATTTTCAACTTTAATCAAAATCCACTTAATAATCAACAAAACTCAAATCTGATATAGTGAATATCAGTAAAAAAAATTCTAGTAATCAGATTTGAATTTTACTGATAGCAGCAAAAATTCACTTGTTCACATGCCGATGTACTCATGATTAGCCTAAATGAAGCCCGATTCCTCTTTACAGCATGACTAAATTCCTTTTTACATTAGGACTAAAATTCTAATCCGACATTTTCAATTACTGGTTCAAATACAGAAAAACAATGTAAATCAGAAAAACAATGTAAAAACAGCAAAGCAATGTAAATCAGAAACAATGTAAAAACAGAAAAAAAAAAACTGATTCAAAAATCAGGAGATTCCGGCTGATCATTAATCCGATATTTTCAATTTGAAGATCAAACAAAGTAAATCAATAATCACTTGGAGCTATTTGATCCAAACATCTAATCATTCACACTCAAATAATCCATCACCGGAAAACTCATTCAGCTGGACTTCATCTGCTGGAACTCAGCCTTTTAATTCATATGATCGACAGAATTTTAGTCACAAGTCATCTGCTCCTAATATTGATTTAGATTCATTATACAGAAACTCCTTCAGCAGATTTCGATCAAGAATTTTTTTATCAAAGATTAATGCAAGTGATCGGAATCCTTCATCAAAACACTATTCCGGTAGGTCCCTGTCAATCGCCGGATTCCTCTTCAGCCATTTTTTCTTTTTATGTTTTCTTCTTTCTTTTTTTTATTTTTTTATTTTCCAAATTGAGATTCAAACATTATGCAGATTATCATTCAGAAAGAAAGAAATAAAAACGAAGAAGAAGAATAAGAAGAAGAAGAAGAAGAAGAAGAAGAAGAAGAAGAAGAAGAAGAAGAAGAAGAAGAAGAGAAGAAGTTGCAGAACACTCACCGTGAACCTGAGGGGTTAGAGGAGAATGGACGGCCTCCTCCCGTACGCCGTCGCCGTTGCTGGAAGTCTCTCCACCGGAAAACATGGAAGAAGAGAGAAAGAGGAAGAAGGGGAAGAAAAACTCAGGAGAAGTGGAGAGGAAGGAGAAGAAGAGAGGGTTGTAGCTTCCGGAAGGGGGAGACCCCAATTTTTGTGTTTTTGGGAGATTTTAAAAGAGTTCAAACCGGTTGGAACCGGTTTGAAACAGATTTTTTTTCATTTTGAAAATTGCAAACCGGTTCAAGCCGGTTTTGTTTATTATTTTTGTGTTTTTTTTTCAAAAACAAAAACTATGTGAACTAATTTATTAGAAAGTGTAAAAAAAATTAAAATCAAAACTTATTTATAAAGAAACTAAAAAAAAACTATTCTAACTATTTATATAATTTTTTTCTTTTCTAAAAAAAACAAACATTTAAAATGATTTTAAAAACTATTTTCTCTATTGTTTATTTTTAAATGAAAACTAAAACTAAACTACTATGAATATAACAAAAACTAAAATATGTATAAAAATATAAAATAAAACTATTTTTTATGCATTTTTTTATTTTTAAATCATTTTAACACATTTACTCGAAAACTAACATAAAATTGGGTTTTTAAAACATTATTTTATAAAATCATGCATATTTTAATATGAAATATCCCTAAAATATATGCATGATCAGCATGCTCTTCAGAAATGGGATTTCTTATTTTGTTACAAAGGCTTCTCCACTTGTGGATGAAATCTCTGGCCTTCTCATGGGGCTCCTGTTTTAGGTTGCACAAATGGTTCAGGGTGGGCAGAGCTTCCGTATTGAACAGGAAGCGTTCAACGAACATGTTGACAACTTTGTCAAAATTCTTTAGCTCAATGGAATTGGTGTGCTCGGCATACCATTTAGAAGCTATCCCCTCCAAACTGGGGGGGAAACAAAGGAAAATGGCATGGTTATCCTTACTGAATCGGGCACATTCGGCAAAAAACATTGCCAAATGGGCCTTGGGATCTGTGGATCCATCAAACTTAATAAATTTTCGGGGAAGATTCTCCAGATTGCTGTCCCCTTCCAAGCCGAGGTAGAAGTCTTGCCTGGTGTATGACCTTTTTCCTTTGTCACGGATTTGCAGGTCTTTGACTATCTTGGTTAATGCTTGGATCGAATCCTCTGCGGGGGCCCCATACTTGGGCTTGTTCACTGACAATGGATCTTCCACTGGCCTTTTGCATTGTCGTAGATGTTTTAGGATGTAAATCAGCTGCTCTTCTTCTTCAGAGACTTCTTCTGCTGACCCGGAATCCTCAGAAGTACTGTCACGCTGTACCTTCTGTTTGCTGATCTTGATGGGCCTTTTCACGGGCTTCTTCTTAACTTTGCTCTTAGAAGCCGCCTTCTTGGAACCAGCCTTAGCCTGCTTGACCATCATTTTGGACATCATTTTTTGAAAGACCTGGTACATGGTCGGATCAACGTCGCTCTCATCCCCTGAGTCATGCTTCTTGGATAATCTGGGAGAATTTGTCTCTTCTGGTTCGTTGTCACTGTGCCGCTGAGAAGCCTGCTTACCGGCCCTTGTCTGAACCATCTTCGGATGCCAAAGTTTTCCTTTTGCAGAATATGGGAATGGTTAGAGTATGGAGAAGCTTTTTGAAAATCGTAACTTTTTGAGGAAAAAGAATGAAGGATTTCGGCAGACAATTTCAAGAGATTATCCCATTACCCGGGATTAGGTCATCACAAGATTTGTGATAATTGCGTTACCATTTGATGATAACATAGAAATGTGCCTTGTTACATAGGCAAGGTCATCAACCATGATAAAATATATTGAAGAAATGTGGAAGGAATATCCCTTTTACCCGGGATGAGGGCGTCATAAAAATTGTGACCATTTATGCTACAAACAAAATACAAGAAATAAAATTTTGTTCAAAAGTAATTTTTATTGATTTTTTAACATTCAAAGACAAAGAGAGGGTAGGCAGACAGTTTGCCACCACTCTTGATGTTCAGATGATACATTTGGCCCAGGAAATACAGACAGAGAAACAAAGGAGTCACATGTATATTTAGTGACGTGGTATGCCCCAGACCACTGATCCGACTGCAGGTTGAATTCTGGCATGTTGCCTGTCGGGAAGCAGGTGTTGGCACGAACCTGCCGCTGCGAAAACTGTCTGAGACATCTCTCCGGCTGATAATCAACACAGAAGAATGGGCCAAGCAATCTGTAGCGCTTGCTGCGAGCATAGGTATATCGAGGAATGGTCTCTCTTCTGTCGAAGAAGTCCCACACAATCTCCTTCTGATGCAGCTTCTCGATCAAGGCTCGACACTGAATGGTAGATTTGGGTTCCTTACTGCTGAATCTGAAAGAGCTGGCCTTCGATGGCACATGTTGCAGGAACCACGACTGCAGGGCGTAAGTGCATCCTTCTTCCAAAATGGTCTCTCCGAGGGCAAGACGAGCCAAGCCTCTGTAAAGAAAAGCCAAGGCTGCCATAGAAACTGATAGCTGACGGGTCTGCTTGCTTCCCCATCTTCGAAAGAGCTGGGCAACTCTGATATCTATGAAATTCTGTCCATCTTGAAAGAAATCTAATCCTACTGTGCATAGGATCATGGCATGCTGAATTTTGTCTTTTGCTGCTCGAGACAAAGTGTCAACCTCCTTGTAGGCCCCATACTTGCGATAGAGTCCGAACAGATCAATGAATTGATTCCCACCAATCTCAGTGAGAGGCCAGGATCTGCTCTCTGTTGCTCTGGCCAAGGCTTTTCGAACATCTACCCCCTTGATGTAGATCAAAAACTGCTGTGCAACAGGATAATCTGGCTGACCAGCTGGTTCGGGCAATCCCATGATATCATTGAATTCGTCCATCAGCAGAGTCATCTCTCCCCATGGAAACCAGAATGTGCAGCTACGTGGATTCCACTATTCTACCATAGCCTGAATCAATGCTCCATTGATGGTTCGCTTGCCTGCTGCCGATGCCATCTCCAACCCACAGTCATCCAGATGGTCTGGGAACATACGTGAGAAGGTGGCGAACCAAGAATAATACCACCATGGGAAGAAAGGATGAGACTGGATGACCCGATGATCTGGGGATCCATCTTGAATCTGATAGAAGACATGATCTCGGGGAAAGACAGCATCGAGAGATTCAGACGCCATCGAGATGATACTGAGGCAAAGAAGAAATGATGAGAATTTAGATAGAACGCAGGATTTACGGATAGACTTTTGAAGAATCAAACCTGAAAACTTTGAAAGATTGAGAAAATTTTTAAAGGATTTTTCTAGGGTTTTGAAGAAAGTTTTATCTAAAAAAAGGAGAAAAGAAATGTAGGTAGAAAAAAATATACATATGGGGTTTTTGAAAATAAGGGGAAGTTTTGAATAATACACCCAGGGTTTTTGAAAAGGGTTTGATACATGTATATGAGAGAATAAGAGAAACATCACAAAAAGCTGTACAAACAAGGATGTGCACACAACACTCCCTAAAGGCTGACTCTAAATGCAATATTTGAAATGGCTTGTAGGACCTTAATCTTAACTCTAGGGTTCAGATCATCTGATTCTAATCAAGATATACCGATATACTCAAGCCGAAGCTCAAAGTACGTGGCATAGAAATATTTCTCTGGTTCTAAGGTAATGGCTTCCCAACATCCTTGAGCGCCTACCGATATACCTCGGACTATGGCCCTTAGGTACGTGGTAGGGGGGCGCGAACCTAAATAAGTGGTTCAGTTGTGAGGCTCTCTCCCGAACTATGGTTCAGTGAGACAGCCCAGCAACGTAAAGACCGTGACAACATAGGTAGGGAGGTTTTCAAAAACATGCTCAACATGCAATAAAACCAGAAAGCTCTAATGCAAGTCCTAAAGAGATAGAATTTAAATGAAAAGAAGCATACACTTGCATACATTGTTTGCATTCAATCCTTAAAATTGAGGAGAGTTGTATTTCAGACCTAAGTCTAATGTGAACATGGAATAATCTCCTCAATATGGTCCTATCAAACCATACTTAAATCCTATATGTAATGATGTCAGCTTAGGACAGAGTCTTAGGCAATAAAGACTTAGATAATGTCAAGGCAAAAGAAAAGGCATTAAATTTGACCGGACGAAGACGAGTCTCATCTCGGTCGCCAAATCTGTGATCATCGCAAAATTTTTCCTCTCTTGTGGTTTCTCTTTCTTCATTCTCTTTTCCTTTCCAACCTATATTTCCTTCTTTTTAAAGGGAGAAAATAAAAGAAAGAAAAAAAGAGAGAAGAGAAAAGAAAAGAAGAGAGAAGAGGAACTCTTTTGCGGGGTCTCACTTGACCTTAATTTTGAAAATATATGAGAAAATAACTCGCCTCCATTTTGAAATATTTGCGGGAAAACTGGGAGACGTGATTCGCTCGTCGGTATGAGGTTTGACCGTTCTTGGCGCCTTTACCAGGGGTAATCGAACCAATGATCGAATTCATGCCTTTTGCTTTGCTAAGAAATTATCTAAGAATTTATCCTAAATCTGAATGCACAAAGAATCATGCTTGTGCGAATGCAAGGATGTATGCTCTTTTCAAAAAATGATTTTGGAAATCTCCAAGTGTTTTTGAGATGAATATGATAATAGAGTGAAGAAATGGTTTCTAACTTTAGAACTTAAGATTTAAAATTCTAAGTTTTTGGAATAATCAGAGTTTGGGAAAATGAATCTGAACTTCGGAAGGAATGGTTTTTGAAGTTGAGATAAAAGGAGAAGAAAGGAAATTTCAAAGTCATAAATGGGCATTGAATCAGAATAGAGATGAAATGGAATTGAATTTTAACTTTGAAATTTGAAATAAAAAAAAATGAAATATGGAAAATCAAAATAAAATTGAGAAATGGGATTGATTTGAAAGTTAGAATTCAAGATGGAATTTGAATCCAAAGTTTGGATCCTAAGTAGAGTTGAAATCCAAGATGGAATTGAATTCTGGATTTAGAATCCTAAATAGGAGTTGAATCTGAAATCCGAGATCAAATGATGAAGTTGAATTCTGAATTTTAAATGGAATTGGATCCAAGATTTGGAATCCAAGATGGAATTTGGATCTGAAGTCTAAGATCAAAGGTGAAGTTGGATTTTGGATCCTAAGATGGATTTTAGATCTGAAATCTGAGATCCAAGGTGGAATTGGGATCTGGATCCTAGAATAGATTTTGGATCTGAAATCTGAGATCCAAGATGAGATTGGATTCTGGATCATAGAATGGATTTTGGATCTAAAGTCTGAGATCCAAGGTGAAATTGGATTCTGGATCCTATACTAGATTTTGGATCTGAAATATGAGATCCAAGGTGGAATCAGATTCTGGGTCCTAAGATGGGTTTTTGGATCTGAGATCTGAGATCCAACAAGTGGAGATTTGCACTTGGAAATCTGGATCCAAGTTGGGATTAGGATTTGACTTTGGATTTGGATTCCGAAAATCCAAATGGGATTATTGAAGATGGATCTGGGTTTTGAAAACCCAGATTGAATTTAAAATTTTAAGAAGAGTCAAGTTTTGAGATTCAAAATCAATCTCAACTTTGATTTTGATTTTTGAAGATGAACTTGATTTCGAATGTGAAATCAGAAGATAACTCAGAAGTTTCAAAGTTAATTTGAACTTTGAAAAAAATGGAATTGAATTGAATTTGAATTTGAAATTTTGAATGTAAGATGATTTTCTTTTTGAGATTCCAAAGTCAAATTGGACTTTGAAATTGAGATAGAATTGGAATTTGAAATAGAAATTGAAGAAGAGATATTCACAATCACTTGGACTTTTGAAAAGGGACTTTTGAAAATATGACGCAATTCTATCCTAAATGATGAATGAATTTGAATAATTTTGAAATTGGATTTGAAAATCATATTCCATTCTTTAAATGAATTTAAAATAAGATTGAAGATATAATACATCCTTGACTATGGTCATTGAATGTATTAAATAATAATCATATCTAAATTCAAATGAAGAATAAAATATATTTTAGTGCTTTTATAGGGTTTAAAATGAAATTAATTCTCAATATATCCTGACTATGGCTATTGATATATATATATTGAATTAATTTTAAATCAAACTCTGATAAAAGAGGGAAATATTTGAAAATATGATGATTTTTAAAGAGGATCCGGTGTGGATCTAGTGTTATTTTATAAAAGATAAAAATCCTAAGTTTTGTTTACATCCTGACTATGGCCATTGATGTAAATCATCAACTTAGAACTAATTACCTTTTACGAAATGGTGCACGTGCCATTCGTGTTTCACTATTATGAGATTTTGAGAAATACAGGCAAAATGCATGAAAATAAGCAATTTATGATCTTTATAATGCTCATTCATTCTATCTAAAACAAGAAGTGTAAATTCTCATTAAGATCTATCTATTACATTATTTGAATTGAAAATTAAAAATGTCAAGGCTTCTAAACCAAAGAAGAAATCCTGCAAAATAAGAGTTAGCCTAAGCTAGAGACAAACATATCACAAGAGATATCATAATGGAAGCTTAAGACAACATGATGGAGAGATAGGAAATGATGTATATATCTATATACATACTTATATATATATATATATATATATATATATATATATATATATATATATATATATATATATGTGGGTATGTGTATATATATATGTGTGTGTGCGTGTGTGTGTGTGTATACATATATAATATCTTGTGAAATGAGTACATGTGATGATGATAAAGGGGTGTTGTTCTGTCTAATATACAATAGTGATGTAAAATGGCCTAATATACAATATGTACAACATGGGCAATGGTAGATTTAGATTGCTAAAAAAAAAATGTTGTGATGATGTAAATGATATGCATAGTGAAACACACAGTTTAGATGATATAGTATAGATTTCTGAAAACATAAATGATGCATGATGCTAAAGATATGATATGTTGTATAGAGAAATTTTGGAGCAGATTGCCCTGAAATAGAACTTCTTTGTATTTTATTTACACTGCAACAGAAATTTCATGGGGAGCCTTAGATCCAAATCTGCATTTTACTATAGGTCATGCAAAACCTATGCTAGGTTTATGCCTGTGCCTTAATGGAAATGGGTCCTTTGCTAACTTCCAGAACCATGCTATGATGATCAATTGGAGGCAAACTCCGAGCCTTAGGCCTCACCTATTTTTGTAACATCCTCAAGGTGGTGCTGCCTATGTTATAATGTGCATGAGGAGGAAGGTAGTGAAGAAGGAGGATGACTATGGCTGTGCGAGTGGCTTGTGAGAGCCAGGGTGTAGGTAGAGATCCTGATGGTGAAGGCCTATTGACTGGTACGGGGGGTAATGGGATGCTGCTATATGACAGGAGTTGCTGGTGGGTATGGCAAATGAATAGGGTCATTTGCAGGAAACTGCTATAATAGAGTTTTTTTTTAGATGGTGATAATAGGTGCTAGGCAATAGACACTAATGGAAGTGTGGGGATATTAGCACTCTTTGAAGTGCAGAGAAAATAGCACACACCGAGTCGTGACCTCTGTGATGAGACTATCTATTGACAGGGTTTCAGACCAATCTAATCCCCTGTGACATTCACTTTGAGACCCCAATATTGCTGACAATGAATAATCTGTGCATAGACTCCCTACCAGGCTTGAGCAAACCCAGCAACACCACCTTTTAATTTCCAGTTTAATCTATCACGAAACCTGCATAATGGTGGAAGGTTCCACACCAACTGTGGGCCTGATTTGGCTGGGAATTGGTGATAGGCTATAGTGATTGTAAGAGATGTCATTGGGGGACAAGAGGTACCAGCAGGTTGGTGGCTGGACTGCTATGATACAAGACAGAGATGGTAATGTTTTACCGTGAAGAAGAGGTGTAGGTGTGTGCCACATGGCAGATGTGTAACAACGATGTAGTGTGAAAATAAGTGGAACAGGATGATGGAGTGGATGATAATGACATGGTTGTACATATGCTAAGACTGTAACTACCTTTAGGAAGCCTTCAGATTGGATATATAAGTGATATAGTGAATCTAAAAAATCATAATGAACTTTCAGCAAAGCAAAAAAAATTAGAATATAACATTTAGTAAAGACATCCCTGCAAAATCAACATCTAAAATCGACAATTAAGAACAAAATGCAGTGAAAATTCACAGTGAGTTTCAAGTATCCAAACATGGCACAATCGCATCACCATGGTGAATTTCATACTGCAGGCATCCAGATCTTTTGGAAAGCGCGCCAAATAATGTTATGGAAAATAAATAGGAGAGAAAGCCATATCAGATGTGCCTGCAGTAAATTCACATTTGTTCAATAGTGGATAACATAATAAACCAGTGAATTAAGTACATTCAGGCTTGTGTATACGCTTCTCCAGGTATTTAACTTATAACAAAATTTAACAAATATATAACCATATCCAAGATATTAACTTACCAGAATGATGCCATAATGTTCAGGTGATTAGATACAGAACAAGGAAACCCCTGAAGACACAACTTAATCAAGGTATTTAACAAGGTAAGGATTACTGTATACCGTGCCTGATCAAATGCTGATCAGCCGATCAACCATGGCAGGAATTTGAGGTGTAAATGTACACAGGGCAACAGTTGATCAATATGCTATAAAGACAAGTGGATGTATTAATGACACTGAAAAATCCATATACAGGAACAAATTAAGAACAGGATCAAGAGGGAAAAAGTAAAAAAAAAAATGACTGCAGTGTGTGTTCAAGAATAACTCAGGGGTCGATAGTTGCCTTTTCCTGAACTCCTGAGTTTATGGGAACAAAATCTCTTACTCTGTAAGTGAAATACACATTCCCTGTTGGTTATCAATACCATGACCAATTTCCAGCCTGAGTTTTGGCTGTATGCCTTCCAGATTGCAAAGAATGAATCTCACGTATATTCCTCTTTTTTTTTTTTTAGTAACCTGAACATGTGAGAATTACCTCTGGGATGGGAAGGTATTGTAGACAGTGATTACTGAAGATTCAAAGGGTTTGTCATCTAGGATGGGTTGTGAAGAAAAAAAAATACAGAGGATGACTTCAATTACAAGCCTTGCTAAGCTCATGTCCATCAAGGCCTGAAAAGATTTTAGAAGTAACGAGTAGCTATAGGAACATCTATACTACTAATGAGCGTCCATTGGCAGTGTTAGCATCTACAATAGCTAACCTAGGATTCTATTAATCAGCAAATTTCTCTCTTGTTCAATGACCACAATGTGATCTGCATTAGGCGTAGTTCTTAATAAAGGGGATTCAATTAACACTCAACGCATATCCAAGAAAGCAAGGAACTGATAAGGTGCAAGACAAATGAGAGGTCTGTCAAAAAAAAGAAAAAATGAATTCCTAATGCGTCATTTCCTATCAAATGTATATACGCATATTTTTTTTCATATCAGAAGAACCCAATTGAAGATAAATCCACCATTTCTTAGTATCTATAACCAGTGAATGGCTGAAGCTTATGAAGGTGAACCTTCATACCAATTAAATCACTGAGTATATCTCTGCAGACATTTCTTTCTTTTTTTTTTTTAGTCAAACCGTGAACCCCAATAGATGATGAGCAGAAGCAATACAGAGGCGTGAAAGCACAAAACGATATTTACAAAATTTGCAGAAGACACTTTGGATGACCGTGGGTCGCACAGGATCGACAAGACCGTCATGCCAGCATCAATATGAAGCAAAATGCAGAATAAAAGAAATGATAAAAACATAAGCAGGTTAGCCAAATAGAATTGAAAATTATCAGTGATATTAAAAAAAAAAGAAGAAGAAAATCGCCACGAAGTTATGAGGTCAAGATCAGAAAAATGCAAGCCAAAGGATATGAACTAACCAGATGAATGAGAAGAAAGAAATAAAAAAAAACAATAAAACAAAAGAAATGTCGGAACAAAATTGTTCCATTACTATTGCACAAGAGAGGTTGGCGTTGCTACAAGCAAACCAACACGCTCAATAATGCGTTAATGGATCGAGGAACAAGAAAAAGAGAGAAAAAAAAAGAAAATCCAAAATATAAAGACAAATAAAAGATAATGAAACAGAAGGGAGGTGAAGAGCGACAATGTGAAAAAGTATTCTGCAGAGGATTTGGAAACGGAAGAGGTGTTTCTTACCTGCCTTTTGCAGAGGATTCAAGTTCCTTTTAGACAAATACAGAGGTGATGTCTTGGAGGGGAATCGCTCTTCAGTTTTTGTGTGTGATTCAGCCGATGTTCAATCGATCCTCTACTGATTGAAGAGGAAGCACTGGAGGGAGAAAGTAAAGCACCGATGAATGCTGCTCCTGATTGATTCCAGAGTGGGTGGCTCGATTGTGTATGAGAAAAAAATGGATCCTCCATCAATGGATGGGGGGTCTCCTCTTAGAGGAGAAGTGGAAGGTTCGAGAGAGGAGGCCATTAAGGATTGAAGGTTGAGGGAAGGAGAGGCTATTGAAGATCAACGATCGTGAATCAAGAGAGAGGATGCACGGGAGTAAGCCATTACCTTTTTTGTGATATTTCAAAAAAGAGGCTCCCCTTTAAAGAAGCTTTTTGAAAAAATGCTTTTCAAGTGAGGTTTTTAGTGAAAATAGTTTTTTTTTTTTAAAAAAGCTTGAAATTATTTGTTTTTCTTGTAGTTTTTCCATTTTTTTTGGTTTTTGTGTTAGTTTTAAATTTTTTTGTATTTTTGGAATAAAAGTCTAAGACTTTACGAGAAAACAAGGTTTAGATACTAATTTGTTTATATTTTTGTAAAATATTTACAAAAGAGAGTTTTTTTGAGAATTCAAGGCTATTTTGGGGAAATTTCTTCAAAAAATGAGTTTACCTCTAGATTTTTAGAAAATATTCGAGGTTTAAAACCTCGAATTGAGAAATACAAGGTTGTGGATTCAACAGAATACCAAATGGACAGTCTGAGCTTTTTAAAATTTATTTTTGATATTTTAAAATTTTAATTTAAAACTTTGGACAACGAGGCTCAGATTTTGGTTTTTGATACTGGATCCAGATCCGAAATCAAGTTGGATACATCAATATGGAATTTATTTCAGAAAATCTGAAGAATAACTGAAATTTGGCTTTGAAATTGCTTTTATCTTCTCAGAGAATGGGGGTCAAGGGCAAAAAGGTCATTTTTACAAACCTTTGAAAAATTTGAGGTGTTCACAGGTACCCCCTCAGTAATGATTGTGTTGGGGCGGACTGAATGGGGTCGGGTACATACTCACATAGTGCTGAAGCACGGGCTGCCTGAATGGCATGCTTATATCTGTCCAAGTAATTGTAAGACTGGCAGACCCCTTCAAAAATTATGCTCACTGCAGAATGACAGTGACGGTACAGTTTTGAGTGACACGTATTTTACTTTGGACCTGATAAAGTTCACGATGGCCTCAGTCACTCATGGGTTTTTGGGTCGTGGTTATCCTTAAGATCTAAGGATTGAACCCAACTACTGCAAGTAGAGGATGCATCCGAATATGGGCCTAGTAGGGTTCTCCCAGTTGAAACACACTGCCCTACTTTGGATAGGGTCAACAGGCCTCTGGGGTATCTAAAATACATAGAATAATCAACCCCCAGAACGCCACGTTGATGCCCGGACAATGCTTCGCCCGCGTACCAAGGGTGGAAGAGGTTAAATATCGAAACAATGCATTAGCTTAGGTACAACGATGCTTGAATGTATGAGTGGATGGACATGTTGAGTCAGTCCTGCATAACCTATATGAAGATGTCATGTTCGGTATACGATTGGACCGACTGGGCAAAGACCCGTGTTGTATCCGCACGACTAAGCGAAGCTCGAGGAGCTGTCCTTAGATGCGTGAGATACGGATGTGCTAAGTCGTGAAGACTTGAGCAGATGTTCAACTCATAGCCCTGAGGAGGCTCTTGCGATATACGCTAAGCCTTGGAAGCTTAAGCGTCGTCATTACGAACTGCGACCCTGAGTGGTCATCGTATGTGCTTGAGTGGAATGGACGCATGTTTGCATGCTTACCAGACCATCAGTGGTTCTGACCCCGTTTAATGGGGATTTTAGGTGTTGGACCTGCGTGGCGATATGCGGAGCAAGGCGGCATTGAGTTCCAGGGTTTCTCTAGACAGAGTTGCACTGCTTCCTTTTATTGAGCCCATACTGCTTATTCGAGCAGTGATAATCATGGGGTTTCCGATAAAATGGAACACTTTGGTGGTCAATGAGTGGCATGGCCACATACCTGCAACGTGCTCGGGGTTTTCTAAAACTGACGACTCATTATCGTCTAATTCCGTTGCTAAAAGCTTTCTAAAGTTCCGCTGCAAAGAAAAAAAAATCGTGAAAATTTTAACTTAGCTTTGTTTTGGAAATCCGGAGCGTTACAGAATTGGTATCAGAGCATGTGTCTGAGAATCCTGGTTCAAGATCCGTCATGGTCACGATACCGCACTGTAAGTATATATTTTATACTTATGTTCTGATTTGGGTGCATCTTTGTATAGATGGCAACTCACGACTGTAAACACCCCAAATTTTCACTCACCTTCTTGACATTGCCCTCAATCATCATATTTCAGTTCTTCAGAAGCAATGAAGGGCAAAATGGTCATTTTCCAAGATTGAACCTTGCAGAAAGTCCTAAATTTCATTCTTGAGCTTCAAAATTTCTATATTTAGGTTCAGAGACATCTTCAAATTGAAAAATTTCAAATTCTTTTTCTGGAGAAGAAGGTAAAATTTCCACTTCCTGGTTCAGAGTAACATTTCCTGAAACATGTCTTTGCATCGCATTGCATGAACACTTTGCATCTTTTCACTGCATAGCATGTCAGTTTGAGATCCAGAACTCCTGATTTTCAAAATTGTCAATCCAGATTTGATTTTTAAACTTTTCAAAATCGATTTTTAAAACCCTGGGTATTTAAAATTACCAAATTTTCCCATTTTACCCCCAGGACTTTGAATTACAAAAATCTTCTCAAGAAAAACAATCTGGATATTTGGATATTGATTTTAAAGATTTTATCTCAAAACTTTTTGCAAAAGATTTTAAATCTCTTTACAAAATTTTTATTACATTTACTTTATCCATATTTTGCTCTGAAAAAACAATTTTTCCAAATTCTTGAAAACAAATAATGTTTTATCTCGTATCTTCAAATAAATGGAGCGGGACCCGCCTTTGAACTAGCATCATACTCAGACTCTCAGGTAAGTTGTTTATTCTCAAGCGGGACCCACCCGAAGTCCATACCAATTTGCAAATTTTCTTTTTTTTATTTTTCTCAATATTATTCATTTTTAGTTAGTGGGCCCACACACATGTGGCACCCCAATTGAAAATAAAAGAAGTTGCCAACACAAAATAAAGCTTTATTTTCAAAAGATTTTTAAAGATGGCTGAGGTGGCATCTCCCATTTATTATTATCATTAATTTTTTTTTTCTTCTTTTATGATATCACTATTCATTTTTTTAGAAACAGTTTTTAAAAATGCTTAGTTATCTAAGACTTAGGTCAACAAACCCAAAATGATTTTAAAAAACCTAATATTTTGTCCAGCCTCTAAAACAGCGAGTTTTCAAAATTCAGTTACAAAAACTTTCAAAAGTTTTCAAAAAAAAAAATTTGTAACGGAAGGGAGGGATGCATTATTTTTTTGAAAAGAGGGGAAAGTTTTTAAAAAGGGGGGCAGGGCATTCACGAAGAGCGGGAAGGTAGCCGATTGAAAGGGGAGGAAAATTTTGATTTGCTGTCTTTTTTATTTGCAGGAGAAGCCATTCAGCGTGAAGACTATCCACCTCCAACGTTTTTTGCATCTTCTTCAACCTACCAGAGATTCACCAAAGGTTTTCCTGCTGAGCGTGGAGCTCTTCCACCTTCAACAGCTATTGCCAAACCTTCTTTAGCCCAACTCACGTCTTCCTTTCCTTCAGCCCAACTCACATCATCCACCATCCTCAGCCCACCATCAGAAAACTACATCCAGCATCGTCTCTTTCATTTAGCCCAGCCGCAGGAAACTCCATTGAGCCTGCTTCTCATTTTCTTCAGCCCAGCCAGCACTTCTCGCAGCCAACGATTGCTGCCATCCTTCCTCAAACCATCCAGCAGGAGGCTGAACATGTCTATCCCCACTTCAGCCCATTGAAAATCCAGCCACCAGTTTTTTTTTTATCTTCTTCAACCCCAGCAGCAAAAAGGCTCCAGCCAACTGCCATCCTTCTTCAGCCCAGCAACCAAGCTTTCAACGGTTCCTGCATCCTCACTTCAGCCCAGCCACCAGGCCTCCCAACGTGTTCCTGCCATCCTTCCTCAAACCATCCAGCAGGATGCTGAACATGTCTATCCCCACTTCAACCCATTGAAGATCCAGCCACCAGTTTGCTACATTTTCTTTCAGCCGCAGCAGAAAACAGACCTTCATTTGTTCTCTGCAGATCATTTGGAATAGGGGAATTACGAGGTAACACATGGCTATGTGTTATTTTCATTTCATTTTTTTTGTTTTCTGTTTTGTTATTTTGATTTTGTTGCTCATGCTTTTTTTTCTGTATTAGCATTTTCAATACACTGTTTTAGTTGTTGTTACATTTCAATTTACCAATAAAATTCTATTTCAAAGCATCGTATAGATTGAATTTCCTCTTTTGCATTAGTTAATGTCTAAATCTTTGATTTTATTTTTTTATTTTAGCTTTATACATTTCATTTGGCATTTTCTAGCATGTTTGTCTGTTTGCTTATGATTCATCCTATTGACTAATCATTTCTGTTTCTAGTTTTTGTTAATCACATTCGTTGTTTTCATTTTTTATCAATTTTCCAGTTTTGATTATCACATTTTCTGTTTTCATTTTTCATTGATTTTCCTGTAATAAATTTATCATCTTATCTTATTTCCTGCAAAATTATGTTTACTGGAATGTCCTACTTCCGGTAATATATTCATCATTGCTTGTTGTAGGATTATTGTGCCGTTAGTTGGCACTACTTCCCTTGTGCATCCAGATCTATAACAACCCATTGCCATTTTGCTTTGGAGAGTTTCCAGCTGATATAATTCTTTATACATCTTATAAAATATCATTGTAATATTTCCAACATTGCCAAGAGCTAGCTAGTGTAATAAAAAAAAAAAAAAAAAATTTGTAGCATGGGGACCATTGAGATTTCGGCAATTGAGAATTCATTTCAAGATCTCATTCAATATATATTACAGATATTAACTTGTCTTTGGTTAGTGGTGAAATTGGTACGGATGCAAGTGTTGGAAACATTCCTTTTTCTGCAGGTGTGCAGTCTTGATAAACAGCCACCTTCATGAACGGATATATCCATATCCGTTCATGATCTCTATACCATCTTTGGCGTGTTTCATTATTGATATATAGGGAAGCTCCATACCCCTTTTTATTGAAAAATATGTTGTAATTTGGGAATTACGGCCTTGTAAAATCACCTACAGAAACTGTCTATACCTGTAATTTCTGATTTTACCCATTATATAGAATTTCCCTTAAATGTGTATATTTTCTTATTATAGGTATATATATATCAATACATATGTATATCTACCTATATGTATATGTATATATGTATATATGTATATATGTATATATGTATATATATACATAGATATATACTTATATATATATATATATATATATATATATATATATATATATCCCTTCATGTGTCCTTATTTCCATATATAAGCATTCATGTATATATTTTCTCATGTAAATACACTTCCATTGATACATATCATTTAGCATCAATTTTAGTAATTTTTTATATACATCTCTTTGTTGTATATAATATGTATATATATATACCCATTTTTTTGGTTATCTTGTACTAGCTCTCATTTTGCAGGAAAATCTAGAAGATGCCGATTCCTTGGCTCCATTTCATTTTTTTTTTATGTTATGTAATGTAATAATCCAATGTAAACCTTGGAATAAGATTTACTTTTACTGCTTAGATTAGGCCACATCTCATATAGTTTGATTTCAGTAATATCTTGATTATATGATGCATATATCTCAATTTTCCAAATTCACCGTGGATGAACACGAATGGCACGTGCACCAACTCTTAGAGAGTTGATGAACTCAGTGGAGTCCATATTTACGGCCCTAGTCGGAATATGGACGAGACCCAGATCCATCATCTTTCTACCAGTCACACTGAGCCTACACTCTTAGGCTATCTTGAAAATGCACCTCATATTTCCAATGTTTTTCAAAATATTGTGAATTAACTCAAATAAACCCTGAATATATTCATGGCCACAGTCAGAATATGTGAAGGATTTACTTTGGCTTAATCCACATTTTTCCAATAAAATTTTCAGAAATCTTTTCAAACTGCATTCATTCATTCAAATCATCTGCATCATTTGTTTTCTCATGATTTTCTCAAGAATTTTTCATTTCATGGAATCGATTTCTCAAGAAACTATGATGATATTCAGAGTTGGATTTTCCAAATCAAAGTTTTCCTATGATTTTCCTTGGAAATGTTATTTTCTTAAGATTCTTTTCAAAAGGAATTTCTCATCTTTCTCAAGAATCAAAGTTAATTTTCAGACATTTCAAAGACAAGGTTCTCAGGATTTCAATTTCCTAAGTTCTAAATTTCCTTCTCCAATGAATTTTTCCTATAAATTTTCTATCCTTTTCTTAAGAAAATTCTCAAAGTCTGAGTTTTCCCAACAAGTGCTTTCCTTTTTAAATGTTCATCTCTTCTCAAGAATTCCTTCCATTTTCCCGAGATTCTCATTTCTTCATGGTTTTCCAAGTCTTTCTAAGCTTTCTTAAAATTTTCTTGAGATTCTTATTGCCTCATGGTTTTCCAAGTCTTTCTAAGCTTTCTCAAAATTTTCCTGAGATTCTCCTTTTTTCAAGATTTTCTAAGTCTTTATAAACTTTCCCGAGATTTTCAAACCTTCTTCGTCTGAGTTTCTTGAGAGATTGATTTTCATCTTTTCCTGAGAAATGTTTTTCAACTCCAAATATTTTCTAATCATACATCATATTTTCCAACTTGCATTTTACAAAATTGCATAGCACATGCCTGAATTCTTTGTGTATTTAGGATAGAACACAATTTCGATAATTTTACTGAGTCAAGCACAATTTTGGTCCTTGGTTCGATTACCCCTGTTAAAGGCGGCAGGAACGATCGAACCTCGTACCGACAGGTCGAGCCCCATCCCATGGATTTTCCTGCAATTTTCAAAATGGAGGCGAGTATTTCAAAACAATTTCCAAAATCCGGTAAAGTTTGAATCGCGAAAGCGTTTCCCTTCTTTCTCTTCCGAAAGGAAGGGAAGACGGGAAAAATTTTGCGACGATAACAATGACTTCCGAGGATACTGCTATCGTTGCGGGATCATGCACGATGAGTGGGTATGCCCATATGAGGTCCAAGACTGTCACTTTTATGGCGAAGAAGGACATTCCGCCAACGAATGCCAAATGAAACATACCATCGATATGGGTCGGCGAGGATCGCTTGGTCTTAAGGACGTGACCTCGCGTGTTAGTGGGCCACATTACTCCAGTAGAGGGAGTAGCCGTACCCCAGCAACTTCAGATGAACTACCATCTCTGGTAGAATTTGACTTGAACTTCCTTGAGGGATTCAGTCAATCGCAAGACTATCAACATACATCATGTATGCCTAGCTTGCACAGTCGAGATGAGGGATGCAACAACTCCTTCTATAATCCCATTATGATTTTGGATTCCTCGGATCATAGTGCCATTATATGGGGGAATGGAGGGGCTTCACAAACGCCGAGTCTGAATGGCTAGGAAGAGGGATATAACCCCTACCATCCCATTATGGTCTTGGATTCCCCGAGCCATGATGCCACTGAGTGGGCAAGTGGACCGGCATCACTGATCTACCCATAAGATTTGCTTGAGAGCGCAGAAGTGCTGCCCAAGCCAAAACTAGTTGTGCCTGCACCAAGGCCATGTGGCAATAGATGGACTTTTATTAGTTCATCTTCATCAAGGAAATCCAGGTCTTAAAGAGACTGGTAATGTGTTGGTGTCAATAGACTCATATATATAGTTTCTCAATGCCTCAGTCTGCCAGTACGGCATGATGTTTTGTTTAAGGCGATGCTTGTGTAAATGTGATGTATATTAAGTAAATAAAGCTTTTACTTCCATAAATACATCGAGAAACTAAAAACAAGTGCTTGTGTGTGAATAGATAGATGACTCCTACCACGAGAAGAACCATGCCGAGCGAGGAGTCCCATACGCAAGGATTCCTGCTGGAGACACTCAACAACCTGGTTACAGCCATTCGTGAAATGAGGCCAGAACTAGTCGCACCTCGAAACGAGAACCTGGGAGGAATAACTTATGAGAAGTTCTTCAAGCTTGACCCACCAGTTTTCGTTGGCAGAGCCGATCCGGAGCTCGCAGAGAGTTGGATCAAAGAGACAGAACATGCCTTCTCAGTACTGGAAGTACCAGAAGAGAAGAAGACCAACTTTGGCACGTACCAGTTGAAAGATAATGCACAGAAGTGGTGGGATACCACTAAACTTATCTAGTTCTCACAAGTCGAAGTCATTCCTTGGTCTGACTTTTAGAGGACTTTTATGGATAACTACTTCTTGTTGCATTCCAAAAACAAGAAAAAGATGGAGTTTCTGGAGTTAGAGCAGAGCGGTATGAGTCTGATGGACTATACCACTAAATTTCAGAACCTAGAGCGCTATTGCTCTCGGTTGTTTGAGACAGACCAAGAAAGGGCCAACAAGTATGTGAATGGTTTGCGTGAAGGGCTGCGATCTCGAGTAATAACGAGCATGCCTTCAACTTTTCAGGCTGCAGTGGCAGCGACTTCAAAAATCCAAGAGGATTGGGCGCGATCTAAAGTGATCGTAGCAAAGAAGCCCATAGTGAATGTTGGGAATCGTAAAAGGATGTTCCCAAGTGGTCACGGTTCACGACAACCCTTTCAAAAAAAGAAGTTCCAAGGAGGGAACAACACTCAACAAGTTGTGAGGCCAAGACAGAACGCGACTCCAAATGGCCAGCAGTCCAATTTCAGCTGCCCTAAGTGTCGTGTGAACCACCCCGGAAAGCCATGTCCTCGTGACATTGGTGGTTGCTTTTATTGTTGCAAGATGGACCACTTTATAAGGGATTGCGCCAAGAAGGCCGCAGATGAGTAGAGGAATAATGCCGGATCTGCCGGACCCTCTCGACCAATACCACAACGTTCTCAGTTTCAACGACCGCCACCTAGAGTAGAACAAAGGCCTGTTGCAGGTCGTGTATATGCTGTAACGACTGAACAAGTCGAAAATGGTGACCTGATTGAAGGCACCATACCTGTTAATGGACATACAGCTTACGTCTTGTTTGATTGTGGTGCTACTTATACGTTTATCTCCAACGATTTCACCGAACAACTCCATGCCTTGGTGCAACCGGTTGATAAAATGATCGAAGTGTATAACCCATTGGGTTCACGCACCAAATGTATCCGGTGTGTGAAGAACTTGGATATTGAGATAGCAGGGCAACACTTGCCTACTGACGCCATCTTGATCGATATGATACAGTATGATGTCATTTTGGGAATGAATTGGTTGGCTCAGAATAATGCCAAGATTTTGTGCCGCGAGGGCAGAGTAATTCTATCTCGACCCGGATTGCCTAAGATGGAATACCAGTTATCCAAACCAGTTCCACAGAAAAGGCTCATATCAGCACTTAAGGTACAAAAATACCTTAGGAAGGGTTGTGTGGCCTTTCTGTTGAGTCTCTCGGTAGAAAAATCCAACGACCAGCCCCTTGAGAGTTTGGAAGTGGTGCGGGAGTTTTCCGATGTGTTTCCTGAGGAATTACCAGGACTTCCGCCACTTCATGAGGTTGAATTTGGAATTCAATCCTTACCCGGAACAACGCCGATATCCAAAGCCCCGTATCGAATGGCGCCTGCAGAACTCAGTGAGCTGAAATGTCAGTTGGAAGAACTGATATAACAAGGGTTCATCCGTCCGAGTGTATCACCGTGGGGAGCCCCGGTGCTGTTTGTAAAGAAGAAGGATGGATCCCTTCGGTTATGCATCGATTATCGGATGCTTAACCAGACAACAGTTAAAAATAAGTACCAGTTGCCTCGGATTGAGAACTTATTCGATCAGCTCAGAACAACGAGAGTGTTCTCCAAGATCGACCTCAGGTCTGGGTACCATCAGCTGAGAGTTAAGGAAGAGGATATACCTAAGATTGCCTTCAGAACGCGATACGACCATTATGAGTTCGTAGTAATGTCCTTCGGACTCACTAATGTGCTTGCTGCCTTTATGGATCTAATGAACCAGATATTTAGACCATATTTGGATGGCTTTGTCATTGTCTTCATCGATGACATTCTCGTATATTCAGAGAACAAGGAACAACACATGGAGCACTTGAGAATCGTCTTGAAAACCCTTCAAGATAACCAACTCTATGCTAAGTTTTCAAAATGTGAATTCTGGCTAGACAAAGTGATGTTCCTTGGCCATGTGATCTCGAAAGATGGAATCGCAGTGGATCCTGCGAAGGTGGAAGCTATGATGGACTGGAAGCAGCCAGAAAATATCACTGAGGTCCGTAGCTTCCTTGGACTTACCGGATATTATCGGAAGTTCATACAAGACTTCTCCCGAATCGTCGTACCCATGACGAAACTGTTGAAAAAGGGAGTCAAGTTCGAATGGACTGACCAGTGTAAGGAGTGCTTTGAGGTTCTCAAATAGAGGCTTACCACTGCCCCTGTTCTTACCTTACCTTCTGGTCAGGGAGGCTTTGTTGCTTATACTGATGCCTCGGGAACAAGTCTGGATGTAGCATGGCAAAGTAATCGCCTATGCATCACGACAGTTGAGAGTCTATGAGAAAAACTATCCAACCCACGATCTTGAGCTTGCCGTAGTAGTGTTCGCGCTTAAAATCTGGCGACACTACCTATATGGAGAGAAATTTGAGGTCATGTCGGACCATAAAAGCCTAAAATACCTCTTTTCTCAAAAAGAACTCAATATGCGGCAACAACGATGGCTGGAATTCCTCAAGGACTATGAATTCATGCTTTCTTATCACCCTGGAAAGGCGAATGTCATAGCAGATGCCCTTAGTCACAAGACTGTTGGCACTCTGGCTAGCCTCACCGAACAATGGAAGCTGATGGAGGATTTCGTTAGTTGGAAGCCATTCCTGGTTGATTCATGAAAGATTTGATTGTCATGCCTGACGATCCATATCGAGATCCTCAATCGCATCGTAGTCGAACAATTCAAGGATCCCCAGTACTTGGAATTGAAAGCTCGTGCTGAAAAAGATGACACTTTCTTCCATTTGAAAGAAGATGGAGGAATATGGATGGAAGAAAGGATTTGGGTTCCTAATAACCCTGAGCTAAGAAAGAAAGTACTTCAGGAGGCTCATAATAGCAATTACACTATCCACCCTAGAGGTACAAAAATGTTTCAGGACTTATAGAGAAAGTACTGGTGGAGGGGTATGAAGCGTGATGTGGCTACGTTTGTCTCGAAGTGTTTGATCTGCCAGCAAGTAAAGATCGAACATCAACGACCTGGTGGAAAAATGCAACGGATTGAGATTCTAGAATGGAAATGGGAAGGCATTGCGATGGATTTCATCGTTGGATTGTCTCGATCCAAGAGAGAACACGATTCAATATGGGTGATCGTGGACAGACTCACCAAGTCTGCTCACTTCCTGCCAATCAACACCAGATATTCAACTGAACGATTGGCGGAAATCTACGTTCGTGAAATCGTCAGACTCCATGGAGTGCCGATATCGATCATATCTGATCGTGACCCGAAGTTTACCTCTCACTTCTGGGAGCAGCTTCAGAAAGCATTGGGGACAAAACTCAAGTTCAGTACGGTTTTCCATCCCCAGACTGACGGACAACCAAAACAAACCATACAGACTCTTGAAGACATGCTAAGAGCCTGTATGATTAAATGGAAAGGTGATTGGGATTCCCATCTAGTGTTGGTTGAATTTGCTTATAATAATAGCCACCACGCTAGCATTGGGATGGCACCGTATGAAGCCTTATACGGGCGACCCTGTCGATCACCAATCCATTGGGGTGAAGTGGGTGAGCGAACCTTAGACTCGCCCATTGTGTTGCAGCACTACACTGAGCAGGTCCATATAATCAGAAAAAAGCTACTGACTGCTCAGAGTCGACAGAAGAGCTACGCAGATCAACGAAGTAGGGAGCTCACTTTTGTGGTTGGAGATAAGGTTTTTATCAAGCTCTCTCCAACCAAAAGTGTGTTTCGTTTTGGAAAGAAGGGGAAACTCAGCCCCAGATTCGTTGGTCCCTACCAAGTTTTGAGCCGAATCGGAGAGACTGCCTACCGTGTCGTAGTGGTGGCAATCGGGTCGGGTTGGCGGGTTGGCGGGTTGGCGGGTCGGGTGTCAGCATACCTCAACTCGAACCCGACCCGTTTATTAAATGGGTCAGCTGTGGCAAACACGAACCCAACCCGTTTAATAAACGGGTAACCCGACACGACCCGCCAACCCATTTAATAAATGGGTTGGGTCGGGTAAACGGGTTTTCAGGTTCGCGGGTCAGGTTGGCGGGTCGGGTTGGCGGGTCGGGCAGACGGGTTGTCGGGTTGGCGGGTTGACCCACCCGCCTAACTCGTTTATTAAACGGGTCAGCCGGGTTGGCGGGTTGGCATACCCCCAACCCGAACCCGACCTGTTTAATAAATGGGTTACGCGGGTCGACCCGTTTATTAAACGGGTTGGCTTAAGCCCAACACGAACCCGCCTAAGAGGCGGGTTGGCGGGTCGTGTCAGAAATTGCCACCTCTACCGTGTAGCATTGCCACCGCAATACGCGCAAATACATGATATATTTCACGTGTCAATGCTTAGAAAGTACGTTCATGATCCTTCTCACATCATTCAACATGAAGATATTGACATTCGAGAAGATATGATGGTGGAAGAAAGGCCAGTGGATATCATGGACCGACGGGAGCAAGTGCTAATGACGAAGGTCATTCCACTTGTTAAAGTGAGGTGGCAGCATCATGGAATCGATGACTGCACTTGGGAGCCCGAATCGGATATGCGGGATAAATATCCTGAACTCTTCACTTTTTATTCTTAGCTGAATTTCGCGGACGAAATTCCTTTAAGGGGGTAATGATGTAAGACCCGCAATTTTTCAGAAAATATCTGAATAAAATTCATGAGGCATTTACTGGTAAAAATAACATTTTTTCTCAGAATGCAAAACGAATCAATTCTTGCGAACCAATTATACTTAGGATATTCGTCGAATCGCAAATATATGCTCAAACACTCTGGAAGCTATAACTTCCTATCTGAACGAAATCAAAGGATTTCCTCGAGCCAACTTTCTTAGTTACGTCAATACAAAGAAAATGGCGTACTCAGATTTTTTCGAAAAAAAATCGCCAAAAACCCAAAATTTTTGCGGGACCCACAGAAATATTGGTGAGACCCACAGAAATATTTCTCAGAAAAACATTCTAGAATGTTCTAGAATGTTCCAGCACCTTCCAACACCTTCCAGAGCCTTCCAGCATGTTCCAGCACCTTCCATGGAAGGGATTCTCAGAAAAGCCAGGGGCATTTGGGTAAATGGGGTTGCTTAGCCACTAAGCAATCTCCCCTATAAATAGAGGGCCCACCCTCCTTTAGAAAATCGCCAACCCCTATCTCTCTCCTCCTCTTTCTCTCTCTAGAACCTCCTCTACCTAGCCCACTTGGTCTGAGCCTGCCTGATCTAGTCCTAACCCACCTGACCTAGGTCTGAACCTACTTGACTAAGTCCAAACCCAGTTGACTTGGCTTGAACCTAGTTAGGTTTGAAGTCAAAGTCCAAGTCCTTTTTCGTCCAAAGTTCAAAGTTGATCCTTTTCGAAGTCGAGCCTCGTTCGAAGCATTGAAGCTAACCGGAGCCGTTTCTTCTACAATTCGAAGTAAGTTCGCTTCGTTGATCCATCTCTCTCAAGTATTTGATTGTTTGTATATAGCATATACTTTCTGAAGTAGTATCTTGCTTTAGTTCTTGATTGAGCCCTTTTTGGACACTTCGGTGTTCACCCGCTCGTCTCGTAACTATTGTCGGATATATCTATGTTCAAATACGCAGTATATGCATTTTAAAAATGGTATCTCGCCCTAGTTTTTGGTTGAGCCCTTCAGAATACTTCGGTGTTCACCCGCTCGCCTCGTAACTATCGTTGGATACGAATCTAGCTGTATATCTGCTGATTCTGCCAACGCGTCCTATATCGCACAGGCTATGTAATTTACCTTTGCCGTCGAGTCGTATGATGCCAAGGCTCCTGTTTTCTGCAATGTATTTACTTACGTCGTTGTGTTGAATGACACCAAGGCTCCTGCTTATACTAAATATGTGGCACGTAAATGAGCGTTCAAATGAAGATCAACTCCAAATCGCCAATGCGATTCCCTGACCACTCCTCGTTCAAGATTCTGTTTGACGAATGAAGCCCCTATTAGAAAGGCTTCACTTTTTGGCAAAATGCTCTTTACGTAAAGACTAAGTCAATTACGTATGGCCTAGCTATGGCCCAGGGTTCTTGCAACCTTGATGGATGCAAAGTATGCACAACGGTGCACATCCATTTCTCGAGTTAAGCATAGTGATTTCCCGCCAAAGAGGGGAGATGCCGCTGAAATGGATAAAAGAAACACACACTTTCTTCATAAAAGAGAGGAAGTGCTGCAGAAATTTCTGAAGAAGCTAAGAATACCTCAGAAAGAACGTAGCAGAATGCTCTGTCATACAGCAGAGTGCTACCCAGTTCATGGAATGCCTTATATAACGTAGAATGGTTCGTCGCACCACTGCCGATAGAGCAAGAGAGGTGCTGACGAAATGGTTGGCAGAAGAGCTGCCGAAACCAATTGAACGACATAATGATGTCCGTTAATGGAACGATGCCAGATCGACTCGTATCCCTGTGCCTGCAAGGGCACCTTGCTCGTAAGGGCTGTTGAGCAGGAGTAGAGGTTGCACCTTGGCAAAGTTTGGACTCGTTGCGTAAAAATACGTCGAGTAGCCGATCTATTTAGATCAAGTCATATGCATGCTCATTGAGAACGGTTACGCAACCAAACTCGTAAGGGACAAAGAGCCAGAGTGTGTTGTTTTCACCCAAAGAGGTGTGATGCTCGTGGTGGCCGCAGTGCCAAGAGCGGTGTTCTGCATACATATGAATAAGACTTAAGGTCGCACATACCCCGCGGTTAAAAACATGTTAGGGGTACCCCCTCAGTAATGATTGTGTTGAGGCAGACTGAATGGGGTCGGGTACATACTCCCGTAGTGCTGAAGCACGAGCTGCCTGAATGCCATGCTTATATCTGTCCAAGTAATTGTAAGACTAGCAGACCCCTTCAGAAATTATGTTCACTGCGGAATGACAGTGATGGTACAGCCTTAAGTGACACATATTTTACTTTGGACCTGATAGACTCCACGATGGCCTTAGTCACTCATGGGTTTTGGGGTCGTGGTTATCCTTAAGATCTAAGGATTGAACCCAACTACTATAAGTAGAGGATGCATCCGAATATGGGCCTAGTAGGGTTCTCCCAGTTGAAACACATTGCCCTACTATGGATAGGGTCTTCAGGCCTCTGGGGTATTTAAAATACATAGAATAATCAACCTCCAGAACGTCGCGTTGATGCCCGAACAATGCTTCGCCCGCGTACCAAGGGTGGAAGAGGTTAAATATCGAAACAATGCATTAGCTTAGGTACAGCGATGCTTGAATGTATGAGTGGATGGACGTGTTGAGTCAGTCCTGCATAACCTTTGTGAAGGTGTCATGTTTGGTATACGACTGGACCGACTGGGCAAAGACCCGTGTTGTATCTGCACGACTAAGCGAAGCTCGAGGAGCTGTCCTTAGATGCATGGGATACGGATGTGATAAGTCGTGAAGACTTGAGCAGATGTTCAACTCATAGCCCTGAAGAGGCTCTTGCGATATACGCTAAGCCTTGGAGGCTTAAGCGTCATCATTACGAACTGCGACCCTGAGTGGTCATCGTATGTGCTTGAGTGGAATGGACGCATGTTTGCATGCTTACCAGACCATCAGTGGTTCTGACCCCGTTTAATGGGGATTTTCGGTGTTGGACTTGCGTGGCGATATGCGGAGCAAGGCGGCATTGAGTTCCAGGGTTTCTCTAGACAGAATTGTATTGCTTCCTTTTATTGAGCCCATACTGCTTATTCGAGCAGTGATAACCATGGGGTTTCTGATAAAATGGAATACTTCGGTGATCAATGAGTGGCTTAGCCACATACCTGCAACGTGCTCGGGGTTTTCTAAAACTGACGACTCATTATCGTATGATTCCGTTGCTAAAAGCTTTCTAAAGTTCCGCTGCAAAGAAAAAAAAAATTCATGAAAATTTTAACTTAGCTTTGTTTTAGAAATTCGGGGCGTTACATGATACATGCTTTTGTGGATGCAAAACGGAAAAGGCTAGAATCTATTAACTGGAAGTACCATTTGGATGTTAACTGTTTTGTTGTAGTTTCTAATCCACAAAACTTTCTAACTAAAGGGAATGCTATAGGGGATTGTTTTTCCTAAAAAAAGAAAAGACCACATGATGTAATGGGGGTGATGGTGAATACAGTGGTATTGCTTGCTGTGAAAGATTGCAGGAGGTGTGGGCTGAAGGTAGATTGTGGGTACATTGGGAGGCTGACAGGGTGTTTATGCACTATGTAGCAGGTGTGTGCTGTGAGATGATCATGCTGCTGTATGGTATTGGAAATGAAAGTTGTGCTATGAAGAGGTGGGGAGCAAGGGTGGCAAAATGATGAAGCTATGCGTAGGTGTATATGAAAGTGCTACAGTAGTGGTTAAGTGAAATTGTGACAAACAAAGGGAGTGAGGTGCTGACAACAAAGTTTACTCTATGTTGTATATAATGGACCTGTTGTTGTGAACAACCCAAAATTTTCAAAATGTTATAAATATTCCCCTTTTTCCCCTGACCCCATTTTCTGAGAAAATCGAGTCAATTTCAATATAAATTTTAGTTATTCTTTGGATTTTCAAGAATAAGCTTCATTTTTATCCATCTGACTCAATTTTGGATCCGGATCCAGTTCAAAATCCAAATCTGAGCCTCGTTATCCAATTTTCAAATTAAATTTACAAAAATACCAAAATAATTTTTGAAAGGCTCAAACAGTCCATCCGGTATCCATTTGGATCCGCTGCTCTGTATTTCTTGTTCAAAACTCGAATGCTTTCTCAAAACCTTGGACCTGAACCCGTTTTCTAAAGAAATTTCCAAAGACCAAGCTCGAATTCTCAGAAAATCCTTATTTTATAAATATCCCTCAAAAATACAAAAAAAATAGTTTAAATCTCTTATTTTCCCCATGGTTTAGAGTTTTATTTCAAAAATACAAAAAAAAAAGATGCAGAAAATATAAAGGAAAACAAACAAAAAAAAGAGAAGAAAATGGAAAAGACCCCAAAGAAAGTAGTCTTAGGAAATCCTTTTGAAAGTATTTTTACCAAAACCTTTTTTTCAGAAAAGCTATTGGATAAGATCACCATTTTGAAAATGTCTTCAAATATCAAGATCCCTGGTGAAAATGCCCAACGGCCCCCTTTCCGCAGAGTTCTCACATGGGATCGAAGGGCGGAAGACCTCTCGATCGACTGCCCTCATCTCAGCCATTGATGCTCAACCGTCACCCCTTTCTCGATTCTTCCTCCTACTCTATATAAGCAAGGCAACAACAAAGGGATCGGGCATCGATCGTAAACCCATTGGCATCCATCTTCGACATCCACAATCCATCGTTTTGCATATCGATCGAGAACATCCATCCATTCTTTTTTTGGTTAACAACATCGACTGCACCCATCTTCTTCTCCAATCTCCCTTTTCCTCCTTTACTCTTCTTCTTCTCATTCCCCTGGCTTCCCCTAAACAGCTGAAGGAAGCCGATCATCCTACAACGCCAAAACTACGGTAAGCGATACTTCCCTTCTTTTCCTTTTTCTTGTTTTGTTTTCTACTTTCATATGGTTTTCTGATTCTTTTTTTTCTTATCGAAGCACCCACGTAGAATCGATTTGTTTATCACAAGATCGACCTACGTACGTGCCACAACAAGTGGGATTTGTTGATTCCAACATTTATTTCCGTTCTTCTGCATTTTTTTTTACTGAAAATTTTAGATTTCCATTTCAGTATACGTATTCCCTTTTTCATTTTGACCTTATATTCCCGTAGTGTGATTTAAATTCGTATTGATAATTTGTGCCCTGCATCTCATTTGGTATATGATTCCTCATCTTCTGCTTTTCTTTTTATTATTTCTCCGATGCTATTATGAATTTGCCTTTGAAATTTTGTCGGGAAGCTAGTTGGGTCTGTCAAGGATTCAGCCTTTCGCTTCATCGTGAAGTTCTATGGTCCATCAAGAGATGATCGGCGTTCCTTGGGAATTGTCGGTTTTGCTGTGAATTTGTTATATACTCTGCTCAAATTGACTTATGAAAATTGATTCATAGTTGTAAATCTTTTTAATAGCGTTGGTCAAGCACCTTAAAATCATATATTCAGGTGTCATTCAACGACAATCTGCATTAGCCTATCTTCATACATATTTCAGCATCGCCCTCCTGTCCGGCCGATGTGAGTGTCTTTGTTGATAATTATGATGAAGGCAGCAACCGGCGTATGCTCTGCTGCGAGGTCACTATAAACGCTCTATTGTGAGGTCCTTTATCAAGGATCAATTCCCCTTGTTCATCATGAATCGACCCATTGATTCATTAAAGAAAAGAAAAGAAAGGGGATCGGTTATTCATCTTTTCTTTGAAACGACTATATAATTATTGATCTGAGAAGGATGGGTGATGCATTATCACAAAATGGATTATGGAGTTTCTATGTCTCATCTTTACCATTTCTTTTCTAAGGTTTATGCAGTTGTCTGTAAAAGGGAATGGGATCAAGCGTGGAGCAAAGGCAGTTGGATATGGAACCGAGCCCTGTAATTGTGGAAATAAGGATTCAACGAGAAATTGTTGTAAATATCCCTGCATCTATGTGGCGTTCTGCAAAGAAGAATGATACCTTCGTTTAGAACACACTCTGAATTCCCAATCTGTTTCCAGAAGGGCAGATGCACCTTTTAGAAGTGGGTTTTTAACTTGCTTTCGCTAATATGAGCTATACTTTCACGTAATATATACTTTAGTTTCACAACTATCATTCATAAGCATCTCCACAACATTTTTTTTTTGGTATGTCATATGATTTTTCTTTTGTATCCATTTATGATAGCCATTGATTATCTTGTATCTTATTTGTTCATCTATTGGTATTCCCTTAATGGCTTGTTTTGTTTCTTCCAAACCTCCCTGCTATCATGGCCTGTCACTCCCTTCACAGCAAGCATAGCACAAGAATCACACCTAACCACCTCATCACTTACTTTGCTGTAGATATTTGCTTCAATACTTCTTTCACATCTCACATGACACACATTCACTGTGGCATCACATAGATTTTTCTTTAGTTTCACGTTTTTTTTCTTCCAGCTGGGTATCACCTCATCTCATTTCACTAGTATCTGTCCACCTGCGCTTTACTGAGTGCACACAATACCTTTTGCACTTCCTGTAATTTTTTGTGCAATGTTAGCTAATTGTTGCACAAGTTTACCAGTGCATATTTATACCAATATTTTATCATAGACATCTTCTTTTTGCATTTGCATACGCCTTACCTTTAGCTCACATCGCTCCATTATTTTCATTTCCCTATTCCCTGTTCTTGGCTATTTACTGAGTATCATGTGGATTTGATGGTGCTTCCGATCATCTCCGGGGCTATGTGAATTAGAACAAGATGTGGGTGCAAAATTTTCCAATTCTGTTTTACCAGATTTGATTTTCAAGAATGGATTCAATGCTGATGAAGAAACTAGACAGGACAATATTGCTTCAGGCAATACCCCCTTGTCTGAGAAGGGAGTGCATCAAAAGTGATCTGATTTTTTGTAAACACCCCAAATTTTCACCCTCATTCAGTGCTTACATTTTATATGCCACTATATATCATTGCATGCATTCGACATATCATTTCATTGCATTGCATGTCATTGCATCTCATTATCGAGATCCAGAATGTTGAGAAACTATATTTTGATGACACACAATATGATACATTGTCATATATGATTTAATATGATATGATAATATGCCTTCATGAATAATGTTATATTATGACTGGATATGATTTGTCATGTATTTAACGAGTATTTGATGCAAGGTTATTTCACCCAAAAAGGATGGAGACATCCCGCTCAAGTACAACCTTTGATACAATCATACTCTCTGAAGAAAAAACTTGACGGGCCATTCATTCTTAAAGATCATCCAAGGAGATCGGCTTCTTCAAGATGAAGATTTTTTTCTTCTTTAGAGTCATATGTAACAGAACCTTCAAAAGCATGCATATTTCATATTACATGATTTATCATACAAGCCATCTATTTACAAAAGCCATGTTTCATAAAAGCACACGATATTTCAAAAAGCCTTTTTGAAAACTAATCATTGTACCTTCTTACAAACTTTTATGAAAAATGTATTTTGACAAGATATAATAGCTCATGATTTCAAAAGCATTAATTGTACCTTCTAACATGCATTTATGAATAAGACAACTTAAAATGAAATAAAAACTAATGATTTCAAGTATGAAAGAAAAAGACAAAATGAATTTAAGACATAATAAAAAATCGTCTACCTTGAATTGACAATGTAAGAAAACTAATATTATTATATTATGTTTGGAAAAGACTTTAGATACTTTATACAACTCAAGAATGTCGACTTACTTAAAATCATCATTCTTTCTGTAAACATTAAATACTATTGAGAAACTATATTTTGATGACACACAATATGATACACTGTCATATTTGATTTAATATGATATGATAATATGTCTTTATGAAAAATGTTATATTCTGACTAGATATGCTTTGTCATGTATCTAACGAGTATTTGATGCAAGGATATCTCACCCAAAAGGATGGAGACCTCCTGTTCAAGTACAACCTTGGTGCAATCATACTCCTTGAAGAAAAAGCTTGATGGGCCATTCATTCTTAAAGATCATCTAAAGGGATCGGCTACTTCAAGATGAAGATTTTTTTCTTCTTTAGAGTCATATGTAACAAAACCTTCAAAAGCATGCATATTGCATATTACATACTTTATCATACAAGTCACTCATTCATAAAAGTATAAGATATTTTCAAAAAGCACCTTATTTGAAAACCAATCATTGTACCTTCTTATAAACTTTTATGAGAAAGGTATTTTAGCTCATGTTTTCAAAAGCATTAATTGTACATTCTATCATGTATAAGACAACTTAAAAAGAAATAAAAAAAGTAATGATTTCAAGTATGTAAGAAAAAGACAAACATAGAAATCAGCTAGTTGAACTAAACAAAGAAAAACAAATATTATTATATGTTTAGAAAAGACTTTAGTCACTTTTTACAACTCAAGAATGTCGACTTACTTAAAGTCATCATTCTTTCTGTAAAACATTAAATATCTCCTCAAAAACTTTTTTATAAATGACTATCTTAATCCCACTCAAGAATGTCGACTTACTTAAAGTCTTCATTCTCTTTGTAGACATTAAATAACTCATCATAAAGTATTTTGAGATTTGACCATTTACAAAATAAAGAATTCAAAAGTATTTATTGTACTTACACACATTTAAGTCAAGAAGTGACGATTTCTAAATAAAATACTAAAGTACTACAAATCATTAAATTGAATAAAGACAAAACTACATGATGACTTACAATCAAACGTTCAATGTACTATTATGAGAAATAGACTTTTTACATAAAATATATCATACCTAAAATACTACAACGAATAGTGTACCCCAAATACTACACTTATAGAAAGAAGACTTTTTCGAAAAACCATAAAGTGTTTTTGAAATGACTTGACATCTCACATCCCAAAAAAACCATCATTTCAAAAAGGCAACCACTATTTTTCTAAGGCTATATAAACACAATCAAAACAATTTATTCAGCATGGACATGTGAGCTTACAACGAGAAAAATTCTTATTCGATATTTGAAAAAGAGCCTAGAAAAAGAAAGAGAAAAAGTCAAGAATAGCTCTCTGACAAAGAGTATCTTTTGAGTGAAAATAACAGAACATTCTGAGAAATACTTCATTCGTGCATTCATATCATTCTGAAGGTTCTATAGAAAGTATTGTAACTTTCTGTTATTCACTGTATTTCTTCTTTGTTGAAAGAAGAAGACCTCTATGAAAGAGGGTGTGCCCCTTCTCTGTTGAGAGAAGAGGACCTTTGTGAAAGAGGGTGTTCCCCTTCTCTGTTGAGAGAAGAAGACTTCTGTGGAAGAGGGTGTGCCCCTTCTCTATTGAGAGAAGAAGACCTCATTGGAAGAGGGTGTGCCCCTTCTCAGTTGAGAGAAGAAGACCTCTGAGGAAGAGGGTGTTGTACTATTTATTTGGTAACTCGAATGTTATAGTGGAAAGCTCAAGTGGTTTGCTTGGGGACTGGATGTAGGTCAGGGTCTTGACCGAACCAGTATAAATTCTGTGTTTTATGTGTTGTGCCTTATTGCATTCTATTTTTAATTTATCGATCTATGTAGTATTTCACTATTCACCCCTCCTCTAGTGGAATTTTATTTGGTATTAGAGCAGGTTTGCTGGTTTCGACATAACAAGTCTCCCAGCACAAATGGCATCTACCTTTTATGCTCGTGATATTAAAGGTCAACACGCATCTCGTCCTCCTTTCTTCAACGTCTCCAACTATGGATACTGGAAATGCAGAATGACTATATTTCTCAAGTCCATAGATTTTGTTGTATGAAAAAATGTTGAGCATCCATACACATCTCCATCCGCAGACTATAGCTTATGGTCTGATGAAGAAAAGAAAATGGCAAATCTAAATGCAAAGACTATGAATGCCTTATATTGTGCCATTGATCAGAATGAATTCAATAGAATATCTATTTGTGAATCTGCTTATGATATTTGGCATTCTTTGGAGGTTATTCATGAAGGAACCAACAAAGTAAAAGAAGCCAAAATCTCATCTCTGGTTCGAAAATATGAGTTGTTCAAAATGAACAAAGATGAACCCATCACAGAGATGTTTACAAGATTCACCAACATCACCAACGACCTGAAATCTCTGGGAGAAACCTATTCCCAGACAGATAAGGTGAAGAAAATATTGAGATCTCTCACAACTGACTGGGAGAAAAAGATTACTGCAATTGAAGAAGCTCAAGATTTATCCAAGCTTACCCTAGATGACTTGATAGGCAATCTTATGGCCTATGAAGTCCATATGAAGGAAAGAAGGGAAGAAGAACAACCTGTAAAAAAAACTCTAGCCTTTCCAGCCCTTTCTGAGAATGAGGACTCAAAAAAAGAATCTGAAATTGCACTACTCACCATAAAATTCCAGCGCTTCATGAGAAAGAACCGGCTTCAAAATAAGCACAAGGAAAGAAAAGACTCTAAGAAAGATTCCATGTGCTATCAGTGTAACAAGCCAGGACACATGAGACGTGACTGTCCTCTTCTAAAAAGAAAATCCAAAACCGAGGAACCAAAGAAAAGGTTCTTCAAGAAAAAGGCTCTGTATGCTCAATGGGATGATTCTAAACCATCCTCAAGTGAAGAGTCAAGTGATGATGAAGCTGAAACCGCCAACATGTGCTTCATGGCAGAAAACTCTGTAAGTGAATCCCTTGATTTTTCTTTTGAAGAACTTCAAAATGCTTTTCAAGAACTTTTTGAAGAATCAAGAAAAACGATTCTCAAAAATAAAAATTTGAAATTTGAAAATCTAGAGCTTATGCAGAAAAATAAAAAACTCAGTATTGAAAATTCTGAGTTAAAAAAGAAAAATTGTATGATTACATCTGAAATCTCTTCTACTAGCTCCAAAATTATAAATCTTCAAGTAGAAATTTTAGAACTAAAAAGTAAAACTGAAAACCTTATGAAAACGGTTTTCAAGTTTACCAAAGGGAAAGAGAACCTAGATAAACTCCTATCCTCTCAAAAATTCTCTTTTTACAAGAATGGTATTGGTTATCCTCACATGAATAAACCTTCTTGTATAAACAAAAAGACTGTTTTCATCAAAGGTTCTGCTGAACCTAAGCAGGAGCATTACAACTTTCATACTTTATACTCCTCTAAAGTTATAGACAAACCCAAATCAAAATGGATATGGGTTCCCAAGTCTAATAAAAAGGGACCCGATTGGGTACCACAAAGAATTTTTACTTAATATTTTGCAGGCTCCAAAGAAGAAGAACAGATAGATACTAGACAGTGAATGTTCAAAACATATGACAGGACATCCAGATCTTTTTGTTGTTCTTCATCATAAAGAAGGAGGAACTGTCACCTTTGGAGATAACAACAAAGGTTTGATAATTGGTATTGGTAATATTGGTAATATCGATAAACCTTTTATCAAAGATGTTCTTCTTGTTAAAGGTTTAAAACATAACCTCTTAAGTATAAGTCAAATGTGTGACTCAGGTTATAATATTAGCTTTAAACATGATGCATGCCTTATAGCAGACACCAACGAAAACATCATTTTAAAAGGTATAAGAAGAAATAATATATATGAATTATACCTAGAAAATATTACTGAACATTGCCTTATAGCTAATAATGACACTCAACATTTATGGCACATGAGAATGGGTCATGTCAACTCAAAATACATGTCTAAATTAGCTAAAAACAATTTAGTACGTGGGTTACATAAAATACCTTTTAAAAAGGACTATTTTTGTGATGCATGTCAACTAGGAAAATTGTCAAAATCATTTTTCAAATCAAAAAATATTGTTTCAAGTAAAAGACCTTTAGAGCTTCTCCACCTGGATCTTTTTGGTCCTTCTAGAGTAGCTAGTCTTAATCATAATAAATATGCTTTTGTCATTGTAGATGATTACTCAAGATTTACTTGGGTAATATTTTTGAAAAACAAAAGTGATACGTTTTGTGAATTTGAAATTTTATGTAAAAAGTTACAAAATGAAAAATCTTGTTCTATTATAAAAATCCGTAGTGACCATGGAGGAGAATTTGATAATGAGCTTTTTTGTAAATTTTTGTAACTTGCATGGTATTTCTCATAACTTTGCCTTCCCTAGAGCTGCACCTCAAAATGGTGTAGTAGAAAGAAAGAATAAAACCCTTCAGGAATCTGCTAGAACTATGCTCCAACATAATAACCTTGCAAAATATTTTTGGGCAGAAGCTGTTAATATTGCATGCTATATATCAAATAGAGTTCTTATTAGGCCCTTATTAAATAAAACTCCTTATGAATTAATTTATGACAGAACTCCAAGGATAGACTATTTTAAAGTCTTTGGGTGTAAATGCTTTATCTTTAACACAAAAGATAGCCTGGATAAATTTGATGCTAAATCTATTGAAAGCATATTCTTAGTATATTCAAGTCATAGTAAAGCATACAGAGTTTTTAATAAGAGTTCAAATACTATTGAAGAATCTATGCATGTCAGTTTTTGTGAAAATATTGATCAGTCTGTTCATAAGCAGACTAACGATGATGATATTGAAAGTACAGATTTATTCTTAGATAACACAGCTAAACCCAGTGAAGATGATCTTCAAAGAACATTTGCCGAAATTAGAGATCATCCTCAAAAGCTGATTTTGGGAAACCTGACCAAGGGGGTTCAAACTAGAGCTCAGCTGGAACGGATTGCAAACATGGCATTCATTTCTCAACATGAACCAAAGAAGATTGATGAAGCCATCATCGATGAGTTCTGGATGCTGGCCATGACTGAAGAACTAAATCAATTCCAAAGAAATGATGTTTGGGATCTTGTACCAAGACCTAAAGATCATCAGATCATTGGGACAAGATGGATCTTCAGAAACAAGCTAGATGAAACAGGTAATGTTATAAGAAACAAGGCAAGACTAGTAGCTCAAGGATACAACTAGGAGGAAGGTATTGACTTTGATGAGACATTTGCTCCTGTTGCTAGACTTGAATCTATTAGAATGTTTTTAGCATATGCAAGCTATATGGATTTCAAACTATATCAAATGGATGTTAAAAGTGCTTTTCTAAATGGTTTGATAAATGAAGAAGTTTATTTAAAACAACCTCCAGGCTTTGAAAATGAACAATATCCAGATCATATTTTCAAACTAAAACGTGCCTTATATGGATTAAAACAAGCGCCTCGTGCTTGTTATGACAAACTTAAAACTTTTTTACTAAAACTGGTTTTTCTGTAGGCAAAGCAGATTCTACTCTATTTATAAAAATAGTGAAAAATCATACCCTAATCGTTCAAATTTATGTGGACGATATCATCTTTGGATCTACTAACATCACTCTCTGTGAAGACTTTTCTAAGTCCATGCAGAAAGAATTTGAAATGAGTATAATGGGAGAACTCACCTACTTTCTTGGACTGCATATTAAGCAAACCAAGGATGGAGTCTTCATCAATCAATCTAAGTATGCTCATGAACTTCTGAAGAGGTTAAACATAAACTCAACTGCTTCAAAGAATACTCCTATGAGCACAACTACTGTTTTGGACAAAGATGAAGATGGTAAGTCTGTGGATACAAAGTTATACCGAGGTATGATAGGATCACTACTCTATTTAACTGCTAGCCGTCCAGATATTATGTTCAGTGTTTGCTTGTGTGCTAAATTTTAGTCAAATCCAAAAGAATCACATCTTAAAGCTGTAAAAAAAATAATGAGATATCTAAAAGACACAGTTGATTTTGGATTATTTTATTCAAAATCATCTACATTTAATTTAATCTCATACAGTGATGTTGACTTTGCTGGAAGTAAATCTGACAGAAAAAGCACAAGTGGAACATGTCATATGCTAGGGCACTCACTAGTTTCATGGTTCAGTAAGAAACAAAACTGTGTATCATTATCAACTACTGAAGATGAATATATAGTTGCTAGCCTAGCATGTACACAGGTCATCTGGATGAAACAAACTTTGAAAGATTTTGGTTTAAAATTCGAAAATACAACTATTTTATGTGATAACACCAGTGCTATAAATTTGTCTAAAAATCCTATTTTACACTCTCGAACTAAACACATTCAGATTAGACACCACTTTTTAAGAGAACAAATCATAAACAATATAATCAAACTGAAATTTATACCCACTAATAAACAATTAGCAGACATTTTCACTAAAACTTTAAAAAATGAAGACTTTATAAGAATTAGGAGAGAATTAGGGATATGTAAATTAAGTGATTTATAAAATCAAATTCATATGACTAATTAAAATTTAGAAAGATTAATCTACTCGAGTTCACCTTCACAAAATATAATCTACACTTGACAAAATTTATCTTAACCAAAGAATAACAAGTAAAACCGATAAAACCACTTTATCAGAAATCTTGTTTTTCAAACTTGAGTCATAATCGAGTGTTTGTCCTTCTTACTATTTTTATTTTTGTCATCATTCAATTCACCACCTTTTTCAAAGTTAAGTTCTTTAATATTTCACATACAACTTTACTATTTAATGCTTTATGTCATCTTTTATATCAAATCTCAAGTACAATCTACTTTTGTCCTATCATCTTTCACACTTTTTATGAAAAATTATTATAAGAACTCATTCTTGACAACTTGTCCTTCATTTTTTTTACTATTATATGTTATTCTCATGAGTACTATTAGTACCATCTTTTTCTCTCTCTCTATCTCATCCGATTTGAGCCTCCATCCGTGACTTTGACTCCTTTACATATTTTGAATTAATTGATCTTTTTCAAAAACTATGCAATCCCTCCAATCGAGTTTCATTAAAATCATTAAATCTTGTCAATCATTACTTTATGTCATTCATTGATTATTGTCGTTTTATATCCTACTCAAAAATCCGTATATGACACCACCTTCACTTTATGTCTACTCTCACTCTTTCCACGCATATCCATAAAAATACTTCCTATTAAAGAAATCATTATATTTCTTTTGTCTTCTTTCAAATTCATTCTTCACGTATTTAGAATGGATTCACATAAAGTAAAAACATTGTATAAAAAGTTGTTTGTTTTTATTAGGCCTTTATTTATCTCACTTTATAACAATCCTCACATGAAAATCTTTAAAATCCATAGATCATACACCTCCGTGACTTTATCCTACTTTATTCATCCATCACACATCAAGTCTAATGAGCACTCCATACTCAAAGTATGACACATCTCACAATTCGATAAACTCTCCCATAGTAATATTTCCCTATATAGAAAAATTATTTGTGAAACTATGTTCTTCTTGTCATTCATGCTAATATAATACACTATCTTCCAAAAATTGATTTGATCTATCATTCACAAGCCCCTTAAGTTACAACTCATGAATTTCTTCATTCAACTAAAATCTAAAAGTCATTCATTTCAAATGTCACTCACTTCTTATCATAATTATTTTCTTCCTTCTATTTAACAGATTGATTCATCCCTCACCAATTCACTCGAATTTTTCTATCTTCATACAAGTTATCACCCTCTGCAAGTCATTATTTCCTTTCAAAAGCTTTCATTCTCTCAAACCCTTTGAAAATGGCCTCCTCTTCAAGATCATCTGACATCAACATGATTGAAGCTTCGGAACTAAGATTTCCTGATCTCATTCACACATATCATTCCATTAGTTCCATGCCCATCCAAATCGGCAAGCTAGTTCATCTTGAAGCTTTTTTATCATTTGATCTACAAACTTCACTTTCCGAATTTATTCATGTCCTAGCCTCTCCCCAATTAATGACCATTTATCCACATCTCATCAAAGTTTTCTACACGAATCTTTCAGTCGACCACGACAACTCCTCTATCACTTTCATGGTTCATGGAAAACTCATCTCCTTCAACATTTTTCAGTTAGGCTGCATTCTAAATATTTCATCCTACGACATTGAGCTCCCTAACATAGTTCCTATCGACCGAACTGTGTTTAAGAAAATCTTCCTCTCCACTCGCTCAACTCACTTTCCGTGGCATGTAAGCAACTTAAAGCCTCATGCTCTATTGTTGTCACAGATCCTTTCCTCAAATGTAGTCCATAAGCCGCCTTCTAAGGGATTTATTGTCAATGAAATCTCACTCCTTCTCTATGCAATCTTTTGTGCCTTTCCAATAAACTGGTCCAGTGTAATCTTTAATAACATGATTAACTTTCGATCTTTTCGCTCTCTTCCTTTCGGATACCTCATCACCCTTATCCTTGAATACTTTGAAATACCTCTTGAAATCGATGTCGTCTACCACTCCAACTGCACGATTGATGACTCCTCCCTCTCTGAGGAAGAGTCCCCTCAACTCAACTTTGACAACGAAGGCCCTCAAGAAGCAGATCCAGCAGCAACTTCTGAACTTGACATCTTCTCAGCAATTGTCGATGTACAGAACACCCAGGATCTTTTTCTCAAGAATCAAGCATCACTGCATCAAGCCTTCGAATCCCTGAAAATCGGCCAAGATGCATTGCTTCGGAGGTTTCACCCCTCATCCGGCTCAGAATGAACTTTTTATTCATTTGGACTGTAATAACTTTATTTACTCTTATCCCCTCCTTTTTGTCCATGATAAAGAGGGAGAAAAACATGTCTCCAATATTGGAAAAAAACACTCTAACATTTCTTTATATTTTTATGCATCTTTATGATAATATTATTACTATGCATAATGGCTTTTTGACAGGGGGAGCATATTTTGTCATCATCAAAAAGGGGGAGAATGTTGATAAACTATATTTTGATGACACACAATATGATACACTGTCATATTTGATTTAATATGATATGATAATATGTCTTTATGAAAAATGTTATAATCTGACTGGATATGCTTTGTCATGTATCTAACGAGTATTTGATGCAAGGATATCTCACCCAAGAGGATGGAGACCTCCTGTTCAAGTACAACCTTGGTGCAATCATACTCCTTGAAGAAAAAACTTGATGGGCCATTCATTGTTAAAGATCATCTAAAGGGATCGACTACTTCAAGATGAAGATTTTTTTCTTCTTTAGAGTCATATGTAACAGAACCTTCAAAAGCATGCGTATTGCATATTACATACTTTATCATACAAGTCACTCATTCATAAAAGTATACGATATTTTCAAAAAGCACCTTATTTGAAAACCAATCATTGTACCTTCTTACAAACTTTTATGAGAAAGGTATTTTAGCTCATGATTTCAAAAGCATTAATTGTACCTTCTATCATGTATAAGACAACTTAAAAAGAAATAAAAAAAGTAATGATTTCAAGTATGTAAGAAAAAGACAAACATAGAAATCGGCTAGTTGAACTAAACAAAGAAAAACAAATATTATTATATGTTTAGAAAAGACTTTAGTCACTTTTTACAACTCAAGAATGTCGACTTACTTAAAGTCATCATTCTTTCTGTAAAACATTAAATATCTCCTCAAAAACTTTTTTATAAATGACTATCTTAATCCCACTCAAGAATGTCGACTTACTTAAAGTCTTCATTCTCTTTGTAGACATTAAATAACTCATCATAAAGTATTTTGAGATTTGACCATTTACAAAATAAAGAATTCAAAAGTATTTATTGTACTTACACACACTTAAGTCAAGAAGTGACGATTTCTAAATAAAATACTAAAGTACTATAAATCATTAAATTGAATAAAGACAAAACTACATGATGACTTACAATCCAACGTTCAATGTACTATTATGAGAAATAGACTTTTTACATAAAATATATCATACCTAAAATACTACAACGAATAGTGTACCCCAAATACTACACTTATAGAAAGAAGATTTTTTCGAAAAACCATAAAGTGTTTTTGAAATGACTTGACATCTCACATCCCAAAAAGACCATCATTTCAAAAAGGCAACGACTATTTTTCTAAGGCTATATAAACACAATCAAAATAATTTATTTAGCATGGACATGTGAGCTTACAACAAAAAAAATTCTTATTCGATATTTGAAAGAGAGCCTAAAAAAAGAAAGAGAAAAAGTCAAGAATAACTCTTTGACAAAGAGTATCTTCTGAGTGAAAAGAACAGAACATTCTGAGAATCGTTCATTCGTGCATTCATATCATTTTGAAGGTTCTATAGGAAGTATTCTAACTTTCTGTTATTCACTGTATTCCTTCTTTGTTGAAAGAAGAAGACCTCTGTGAAAGAGGATGTGTTCATTCTTTGTTGAAAGAAGAAGACCTTTGTGAAAGAGGGTGTGTTCCTTCTCTATTGAGAGAAGAAGACCTTTGTGGAAGAGGGTGTGTTCCTTCTCTGTTGAGAGAATAAGACCTCTGAGGAAGAGGGTGTTGTACTATTTATCCGGTAACTCAGATGTTATAGTGGAAAGCTCAAGTGGTTTGCTTGGGGACTGGATGTAGGTCTGGGTCTTGACCGAACCAGTATAAATTCTATGTTTTATGTGTTGTGCCTTATTGCATTCTATTTTTAATTTATCGATCTATTTAGTATTTCACTATTCACCCCCTTTCTAGTAGAATTTCAAATACCACCTCAAAAGCATTTTAAAAATAATTATTTATTTAATCCCCACTCAAGAATGTAGACTTACTTAAAGTCATCATTCTTTTTGTAGACATTAAATAAACACCTCATAAAGCATTTTGAGAAATGACCATTTACAAATAATGTACTCAACAAAGCATTTATTGTACTTACATACATTTAAGTCAAGAAGTGACGATTTCTAAAAAAAATACTAATGTACTACAAATCACTAATTTGAATAAAGACAAAACTGCATGATGATTTACAATCCAACGTGCAATGTACTACAAGTAATTTATTATAAGAATAGACCTTTTACAAAATATATCACACCTAAAATACTACAACGAATAGTCTACTCCAAAGTATTACACTTATGAAAAGAAGACCTTTTCAAAAAAGCAATATAGTATGCAAAGGTGTTTTTGAAATGACTTGACATCTCACAAGGACAATCATTCCAAAAGGCAACGACTATTTTTCTAAGGCTATATATACACTAACAAAATAATATTTAAGATATGGACATGTGAGCATACAACGAGAAAAATTCCTATTCGATATTTGAAAAAGAAAGCCTAGAAAAAGAAAGAGAAAAGAAAGAGAAAAAGTCAAGAAGAGCTCTTTGACAAAGGAAAAGAACAGAACTTTCTGAGAATCGTTCATTCGTGCATTCATATCATTTTGAAGGTTCTATAGGAAGTATTCTAACTTTCTGTTATTCACTGTATTCCTTCTTTGTTGAAAGAAGAAGACCTCTGTGAAAGAGGGTGTGTTCCTTCTTTGTTGAAAGAAAAAGACCTTTGTGAAAGAGGGTGTGTTCCTTCTCTATTGAGAGAAGAAGACCTTTGTGGAAGAGGGTGTGTTCCTTCTCTGTTGAGAGAATAAGACCTCTGAGGAAGAGGGTGTTGTACTATTTATCCGGTAACTCGGATGTTATAGTGAAAGGCTCAAGTGTTTTGCTTGGGGACTGGATGTAGGTCAGTGACTTGACCGAACCAGTATAAATCCTGTGTTTTATGTGTTGTGCCTTATTGCATTTAATTTTTAAATTATCGATCTATTTCATATTTCACTATTCACCCCCCCTCTAGTGGTATTTCACAAAACTCTTGTTTTAAAAATATTAAATTCAGATTCGAGCTTTTAAAACTTTTCTTTTAAAGTCAATTTCAAAACCTGGGTTTTGAATCGACATTCTACCATTTGTCAACCCCCAGGATCTTATATTTTGAAATGTTTTCCTCATAAAACAATCTGGATTCATTTTAAACTCAATTTTAATCGATTTTAATTCTCAGATGAGACCCATTCAGGTGGTGTCGCATCCGGATTCCTTTATTTATCAAAAATCTCAAAAAATTCAGAGTCCTAGTTGGACCAGGACTCTGTATTTTCATCTTTTTGAATCTTTTTAAAACTCTATTCTGATTTTAAACCAGTTGTGGTCATGTCCTTGCTCAATCTTGTCATTTTTGGCCAAAATTTCAAAATTCCAGTCCAATCAGGACTCTTTTCCAGAATCCTAGTTGGATTAGGATTCTTTTTTCAGAGTCCTAGTCAGATCAAAACTCTATTTTTTACTACCCTTTTCACCTGTTTTTGAGAAAACCTATCAAAATCCTTTGTTTTTTGCTAAAATTCTAGAGTCTTAGTCGAATTAGGACTCTTTCTCAGAGTCCTAATCGAATCAGGACTCTATCTTTTATCTTTATTCTTACCTGTTTTTAATCAAATCTTTCAAAATCTCTCAAAGAGAAGTCAAAAACTCAGAGTTTTAGTTGAACGAGGACTCTGTTTGAAGAGTCCCAGTTGGATCAAGACTCTGACCCTCATTTCAATTTTGAGAAAATCTTTCAAAAATCCTTCTATTTATCTCTTCAGGAACCAAAATTGTTAAACCTTTATCATGGAATTTCAAAATTTTGGGATTTTATCCCAGAGTCCTGATCGAATCAGGACTCTATCCAAAGTTTGTTTTCTCACTTCATTTTCACTGGTTTTCAAAAGCTTTGTTTAAATCTCATCATTTGTTTCTCAGAAAACCAAAAATTTTCATAGTCCTAGTCGAATTAGGACACTTCTTCAGAGTCCTAATCAGATCAGGACTCTGAACCAAGCTTCAATTCTATCTAGTTTTCACTTGTTTTTCAAAATCCTCTCATTTTTTTCTCAGAAAATCCAAAATTCTGGGAGTCCTAGTCCAATTAGAACTCTATCCCCAGAGTCCCAGTTGAATTAAAACTCTATTTGATTTCAATATTTGTCACTATTTTCACTGTTTTTGCAAGTTCTTTCATCTGTTTTTCAGAAAATACTAAAAAAAATGTAGAGTTTCACTCTAATCAGGACTCTTTCCCAGAGTCCTAATCCAGTCAGGAGTCTGTTTTAAGGTCTGTTTTCACTCTCATTTTCATTCTTTTTCATTTGTTTTAAAAAATTAGGTCATTTTGCGGAGTCCCAGTTGATTCAGGACTCTATTTTAGAGTCCTAATTGAGTTAGGACTCTAACCCTGACTATATTTTCTGACTTATTTTACCAAATTTGATAAAATCTTTCAAAAACTTCTTCATTTGGCTTTCAAAAAATCTAAAATCTCAAAGTCCTAATGGATTCAGGACTCTGATCTAGAGTCCCAGTTCACTTAGAACTCTATTTTCAAACCTTTGAATTTCATGTGTTGATTTTAACCCCTTTTCAAAGATAGTTTCAGTCTTTATTTCAAACTTTTCAAAACTCTGATGTGGGGCCCACTCAATTGGCGCCATATCTGGAAGAGTTCTGACCCATTCAGAACTTGTACCATTTCAAAACTTTCAGTTCTAAGTTTGTTGTTGAATCTTTTTTGAAAACCCCCTCAATTTCAAGTTTTAAAATCGTTTTTGAAAATTCAAGTGGGGCCCACTCTGGGTGGCACCATATTTGAGGAGGTCAGGGTTAGATTAGGGTTAATCAGTGTCCTAATCAGTTTAGAAGTTTAGAAGAGTCAAAATCTATTTTGAAAATCCATTTTAACATTGTTTTTTAAACTGTTGTTTTTAAAAGTTTTAATTAAAGCTTTAAAAACCAATGTGGGCCCACACTAGGTGGCGCCACATTTGGAACGTTTTTGGGTTTAGCTAGGAGTCTTAGGTTAGTTAGGGCCTAATTAGGAAAGTCAACAAGTCATACCCAATTAGGGAAAATCGCCCCCCCCCCCCTTTAGAGTCCAAGATTTTTAAAAAAACTCTTAATTAAGAAAACCTAAATTTTTTTTATAAATAGCAAGCCATAAGGGGTCGACCCCTAGGCTCTCTCTCACCTCTTCCTTGGACTCTCTCTCTCCTCTCAGCTCCTTCCTTCATTGCTGCAACTTCAAGGTATGGGTTTTCATAATTTTTTATGCTTTATTTGATTTTATTTGATTTTTAACATGAATTCCACCATTAATGTCTTCCCTTCTAGGGAATAAACCATGGAATCACCATCAAGAACCTCAAGATCGGTCCAAGAAGATGATCTAACCCTGTTTTACTGTTTTTCTAGGGATTCGAATCTGTTAGAATCGTTTATTATATTGTTTTTCATGTTCTTAACCAAGAAAAAATGAGATTTATCCGTTAAATGGATTAAATCCATGATTTCAAAGGTGAAAATAAATTTCAGCCATGGATTCCCTGTGTTTTATTTTTTTTTTAGCATATTAATGGTTATTACATGTGTTCCAACATTGAAGTTAATTTTGATTTACTGTTTAGATAATTTTTTATTGTTTTCATTGATTAAATCATGTTTTATTAGGGTTTCTTAGATTTCTGTATATTGTAATCTTGGATTCATAGAAATCATGGTGGTTTGCATTGAAATACTTAGTAGAAATTCTTTATTTTTTTATATGTTGTTCACGAATATGTCAGTAAACTACTATAAAAGAATCAGATGTTTTGGGATTCAGGAACTCTGTCAAAAAAATAAAAGATTGAACTGTGAGTTTCAATTGTTAAAATTGCTAATGAAATTCATAGGTAAATTGCAATTGCGTTATTTATTTCATTCAATATCCGATTAGAGATCCATAAGGTGCAGTGGCTTCGTGTTGATGTAGACTATTTATTGTAACTGTTTCATAATTTTTTGTCTCTGTTTGATATTTTTCCTCGCTCAGAAAGTTGGATCCATGTTTTAAAACTCGTTATGATTTATTAAAACCTTAATCCGACTTGTACTAATCATAAATCTTTAACCTTAGATTAGATTCATAATATGTAAAAAGGAAAGTTCATTATTTATCTATCTAATGTGTACTGCTAAAATTTTAGAAATTTTTGATGAATCTTTCTATTTATTTCTGTATTTTCAACCGAAAGTACCTGTTTTAATCAATTTTATATTTGTTATATTTAAGTCCAGATTGCTAGAAGGATATCTCACTCATCAGAGATGATTTTTCTGATCTGTAAAAAGAGATTCTTTGTTTTATTGTCTAGTTTACCTTTGTAAAATTTCAGAAATTTTCATGGTGGTTTAACCTCTGATTCGAGTCTAACACTGAAATAGGTACATATCCATGGGCAAAAATAGTAAATTTAGGGTTTTATGCAAATTCTGAATTAAATTTTTTGTCAAAATTGAATTTTTTTGTTTCCAATTCAATTATAGAGTTACAAGGATTACACATGCCTATTTTTATGAATTTTGGATATCATTTGGTGCTTGAATCAATCAAATTGCGAAACAAGGTACCCACAGAATCCTGAAACACTGCCAAAATAATGATTTTCATGATATTTCTTGATTTTCATGTATAAATTCATGTTTTTAGTGTTTTTTCATGTTTATGATCATATTAGGACACTTCATGGTCAATTTGGCTGTCATTTGATTTCATTTAAACCCTAAACCCAAAGTTTTTATCAAAATATTTTCTAAAAAACCCTGATTTCAATGCCATAGTCTTGATATTGGGGGTAATTTGATCATTTGACCTCAATTTCGAAATTCCAAGCTTTGGTTTTATCGTTTTTAATCATATCATATCATCTTTGGTTCAATTTATCCTCATTTGAATTTCAAAAGTTGTATTTTACAAAATATCTTTCTGAAAACCCTGATTTCAAGGCCATAGTCTTGCTATCGGAGGCATTTTGGTCATTTGACCTCAATTTCAAAATCCCTAACTTAGATTTTATCATTTTATATCATAAAGCATCATCTTGTGTTTGATTTTTTTTCATTTGAATTCCAAAACCTCATTTTTTACAAAATATCTTTCTGAAAACCCCTGGTTTCAAGGCCATAGTCTTGCTATCTGAGGTATTTTGGTTATTTTGACCCCAAATTCAAATTTTCAAATCCCATTTTCATATTTCTTTAATTTTATTTCATATTTCATTATGTTTATCTCAGAGAATCATAGAAAAAGGTTCATATCTAGAGAAATCCAGTAATTTCTAGATATTACAGGATAAATCTAGAAAAGCCAACATATCTTCACTAACAAGTTTTCTAGTTTTGCAAAGAAGTTGAAGACTTTATTTTTCTATATTTAAATTCAATTAGTGATGTAATTAAATGTAAACTTTGGAATAAGAATTTCAATTTCTGCTTAGATTAGGATTTGCATTGCATATAGTTTAATTCTGCAAATTTTAATATCTGATGAATGCATCATTCATGTATATTTTTTTTATAAATCCACCATGGTCTATACAAATGGCACGTGCACAAGCTCTTATGGAGTTGACAAACTCGGTGTAATTCGTATTTATGGCCATAGTCAGAATACAAATGAGACCCAGATTTGTGATCTCCGTATTAGCCACATTCAGCCTACACTCTTAGGCTAACTTCAAAATGCACTGCATTTCTCAGAAAATGCAAAAAGATTTTCTCAATTCCTCAAAATCATGACTTTCAAATTCATATTCATTCATTTCATTCGATTTACAAATCCTGATTCCAATTCAGAGAAATTGATTTTCTTAAAATTTTCTAAGTCTTATCCAGAAATCGATTTTCTCAAAGTTCTGAGTTTTCAAAGGATATTTCAAGTATTTCTCAAGTTCAAACTCATGATTTTCCAAATCCTAATATCTTCAATTCCAAAGTTCAAAATTCAAACTTTTCTTAGAATTATCCGAGTTTTCTCAGAAATCCATTTTCACAAAACACTTGGATTCTTCAGAAATCGATTTTCATTTTCCTTAGAAATATTCTTTCACCATGATTCACGATTTTCCAAGTGACATCTTTTCCAAGAATTTTCCACATATTTCAGTTATTCTAAGCAAACATCATGTTTTCAAATCTGCATTTTCAAAAATTCATAGCACATGCTTGATTCTTTATGCATTTAGGAAATAAAACACGATTTAGATAAGTTGAGCAAAGCAAAGCATATGGTTGATCCTTGGTTCAATTAACCCTAGTAAAGGCGCGAGGAACGGTTGAACCTCGTATCGACAGGCGAGTCCCATTCTTCGGAATTATCCTGTATTTTAAAACGGAGGTGAGTTATTTTCAAAAACTTTTTCAAAGGTCAGTTTGACTTGCAAAAGTAAAAATTTTGCGATGATAACAGGGTTGGCGACCGTGATGGGACTCGTCTTCGCCTGATCAATTATGTGCTTGACTTAGTTCAAATTGTCAAAATCGTGTTCCATGGAATGTTAGCTTTTATTTAATGATATCATGTGAACCTAAGAGCCTAGACTTGAACCCAGCTGACGTGGATTGCCTATAGACTAAGTATGGTTTGGTAGGACCATATTGAGGAAGAAATTCTCATGTTCACATAGACTTAGGTCTAATACAACCCTCCTCAATCTAGGTTTGATTGAAAAAAATGTTTGCTTCTTTAAATATTTCAAAAACTCTATTTCTTTAGGTCTTAGAGCCCTCTGTTTGCTTGCATGTGCTCATTTTTTAAAAACCATCCCACCTATCTCTACTTGGTCTTCACGTTGTTGGGCTTTCTTTCAGAACCATAGTTCGGGACAAAGCCCCACAACTGGGCCACCTATTTGGGTTAACGCCCCCCTGCCACGTACCAACGGCCATAGTCCAACGTATATTGGCAGACGCTCAAGGATGTTGGAAAACTTGAACCTAGAACTGGAGAAATTGATTTTATACCACGTACATCGAGCCTCGGCTCGAGTATATAGGCATAGCATGATTGGACACATATGATATGAGCCTTAGAGTTAGGATTAAGGTCCAAAAGCTATTTCAAAACCTGTGCATCTAGAGTCAACTTTTAGAGAATGTTGTATGTGCATACTTGTTTGTACAAGATGTGATTGAATGTTAGTTTCTTTTATTACATTTTCTATAAGTTTTCTAAAATATTGGATGATTTTCAAAAATCCCCAATTTTTCCATCTGTTTCCATATACTGTCTAAAAATTCATGTTTTATTCAAACCCTGGATGATTTTTCAAATTCTCCTCTATTTTTCTCAAAACTTCAGGTGATTTTCATCCTTTCTTTCTTCTGGATCTCGAATTTCCTTCTTCATTTTTATCTTGCCTGCACTTTTTTAAAATTTCTGTATTTTCCCAAGTCTTATTCTAATTTTTCATGTTTTCAAGTCTGATGGCATCCAGTCAACTTGATTCGGTCTTTCCTGAGGGTCACATCTCCTACGAGGTGCGAAAAGGTCTTCCAGAACATCGAACTCTCAGCACCGGATCATTCATTCCCCGGTGGTACTATTCATGGCTCAAGAACTTTTCTCGTATGTTTCTGGACCATTTGAGCGATTGTGGTTTAGAACTGGCATCTGCAGTGGGAAAACAGACAGTCAACGACAACTTGATCCACGCATTGGCAGAGCAGTGGAACCCGAGTACTAGTACCTTCTGGTTTCCATAGGGGGAAATGACTTTGTTGATGGACGAATTCTCAGAGATTATGGGATTGCCTGAGCCAGCTGGTCAGCCTGAAGATCCATTGGAGAAGCAATTTTTGATCAATGTCAAGGGCCTGGATCCCCGAGACGCTTCAGCTCGCATGACAGGACACAAGTCTTGGCCATTGGTGGAGGAGAGTGGAAATAAATACGTGAACCTGCTCGAAATCTACATACAGTACGGGACATTTGTCGAAGACAACTCCTTATCTCGAACAGCTCGAGAGAGAATCCAACATGCGATGGTCCTATGTACTGTGGGACTGACTCTTCTACCAGATAGACTGAACTACATGGATATCAGGATAGTTCAACTTCTACGAAGGTGGGGAAGTCGTCACACCAGCCGCCTCTCTATAGTCATGGCTGCACTCGCTTTTTTGTACCGAGGGTTGACCCATTTCACACTTAGAGAATCAATTCTAGTTGAAGGGTGAACCTATGCATTGCAATCTTGGTTCCTCCGGCATATGCCAGCCCAAGCCAGTTCATTCATATATAATGGTGAAAAACTTCCTCCAGTCGCACAATATCGGTTCTTGATCGACAACCTTCAGAAAGAAGAAGTCGTGTGGGACTATTTTGATCGTCAGGAATCACCACCCAGATATACTTATGCATACGACAAGTGGTTCAGGCTACTTGGCCTCTTCTTTTGCGCATACTATCATCCAGAGCACTGTGTCAGGCAGTTCTCTCAGAGACAAAAGCGCATAAAAATTCGCCTACTATCATGGATCTTGCCAGAGTTCGATCACACATCAGATCAGTGGTCCGAAGCATACCATTCTGCCAGACATGGCTGGGATTCTTTTGTTACTCTCACTATTTTTCGTGGTCCTCGAGTGTCCTCTGATTATCAGGAGTGGTGGAAAATTGTCTGTCCCCCTCCCCTTTGTCAAGTTTATTATTAATAAAATTATGTTTTTCCTTCAATACAATTCCTTTAATTTTCATCTTGGTTTGACGACCTCGCCTAGGTAACAAGGCATATTTTTAGTTGTTTATTTTGCAAAGAATAACAGTGCAATTGTCGTGACTCCAGCGATGACTCAGTTCCTAGTAATGGGACATCTTTCAGATTGTCTACCAGATATCTAGCAAATGTTTTATATTCAAAAACCATGTTGAGCAGCTAACCCTTAGTATTGCCATGCATAGAGCATTTGCATCCTTACATGGTTCAGACGAGGTCTGGAAAGAAAACCGTGTCAGTCCAGCTTATCAGTTCCCCATCAGCTTCAGTACAAGAAATGGCCTCTTCACAATCTGCCAGAAATGAAAGTCAACAAGCTAATGATGACATCGACCCACAGATGTATTCGTTGTTTCAGAGAATGCTGAGTAAGTTATTATCTGAGGAAACAAGGGCCAACTCAGGAAAGGCCCACAATAAGAAAAAGGTCAAAGGTCGAACAATGAAAAAGAATGTGAAGATCACCAAAAAGCAGAGTCATCATGAAGAAACCTCTGATGATGCAGAATCAGCGAGAGATACTGATGAGGAATATGAAACTCAGCATGCATTTAGAAGGTCAACTCAAAGGCAGGGGTCGACTTATAAATCCAGAAATTAGTCTGTTAATGACCCTACTTAGTCACAACTCGTAGACGTGATGAAGATGGTCAAGGATCTACAGGCCCGTGACAAGGGCAAAAGAGTCTTTACAAGTGAAGATTTCTATGATGGACTGGATGGGGATGATGATCTCAACAATCTTCCCAAGAAATTTATCAAGTTTGATGGTTCGGGTGACCCAAAAGCACACTTCGCCCTATTCTTTGCAGAATGTTCTAGGTTCAGGAGGAATAACTGAGCCTTATTTCTTTGTTTCCCTCGCAGTCTGGAGGGTATTGCAGCGAAATGGTATTCGAAACATATTAACCCTATAGAGCTGAGAGAGTTTGACAAAGTGGTCAATTTGTTTATTGAATGTTTTTTATTCAATGTTGAGGCCCTCCTGACTCTCAGCCACCTCTGCAGTCTGAAGCAGAAGGAAAATGAGAAAGCCAAGGATTTTATTCATAGGTGGAGATCCGCTTGTAACAAGATGCGTGATCCGATATGAGAGGGACATGCACTATCTTTGATCCTGAGCAACTTCTCGCAACCCCTAAGGGGATTAATTTCCACATCTTCATCAGAGACCTTCATAGAGCTGACAGAACGAGCCGAATGGCTTGAGTTGAGTATGGAAAATGGATCTTATGAAGGCTTCATGTTCACCAAAAGCAACAGTCAGCAGGAATCAAAGAAGAAAACTCATTTTACCTACTCTGCCAATAACAACAAAAATCAGAATAAAGGAAATATGAAAGATCACAGTTATGGTTCAGGAGTGTCAAATCCCAACAAAAATGATCATAAGGGTAAATTGATCCCTCAGAATGACAGACAACCACAACAGACTCTTGATCAAGGGTCGAGACCTCAAGAAAAGAAGAAGAATACATGCTCGATCTGATCACCATTTATGGATTTGATAATCACTGACAGACATAAAAGGGCAAGATTTTCCTAGAAATATTTATCAACTATTTTGTTTACACAGTGCTTTTCCACGTTGTCAATGTTCCGCCAACGTATCATCTTCTACTGGGATGAACGTGGATTCACAATGCCAATGCAGTGGCATCCACCCTACACCAGTGTATTAAGTGGTCTAAAGGCAGCATGATAACTATTGTCCTGGGGGAAGATCCAGAAGAGAGGCTGCCTCAGCCTATGATTCCTCGGTCGACATATACTGCTGATATTCCTAGCATCAGGGAGAGCGAGGAAGTTGTTCTTAGCGAAAGTGTGAAAATGTTAAAACTAGAGGCAACATCAGAGGCAAAGCATATTACAGCGATGGTCCGATGGCAAGGGCCATATTTCTTTAAGATTGGAGGTCATCTCGATTATAGCACTTTCAAGGACCATCCTCTTTTCCCGCAGTTTGTAAGAACCAAGAAAGAGTTTGACCTATTACTGAAGCATGGTTATCAGCCTTTCAAAGGCTTGGGCAAGAACAGAGATGGCCGGCTAGAGCAAGTGATCCCTGACCATCATCCGGGCAGAGCAGGATTGGGAGTCATGGGCAAAAGATCTCACAAAAATACTGTCTTCATTAAGGGGATTCATTAAAAGCTTCTACCATCTGTCTTTCTCCTTTTCATTCATTTGATTTCTGCAGTTTGTAGGGACAATGTCCCATTTTAATTCATTTTAAATGTCATCGTTTCATTTTAAGTCTTCAATAAAGCTATCAATTTTCTCATCTATCTGGATGCCATCTTTCTCTTACTCCTCTGCAGTTTGTCTTTAAAATTCATTGTTCTTATCCTTTTTCATTTCATGCAATTTATGCCATAATGAATGAACTTTTTCTAAAAAGCTATTCCTTTTCAAAATTTCAGAATGTCTTCTCAATCAATAAAGAGATTCGTCATCAATTCTTCAATCACATCGAAACCTGCAAAGATTTATCGGGTCAAGGCAAAAGCAGAGGACAATAAGGTCGCAAAATAGCCAGAAGAAGTGGCAGAATTTGACTCATCCCTTCCAGAGTTGCCAGAATTTACAGCAATTTAGAAACAAGATGAGCCATCGACCCTAGTTCAGGATCCAACTAAAGACATCAATATTGGTTAAGAGGATAGTTTTAAAATTCTCAAGATTGGCACCAGTCTGTGATCATCACAAAATTTTTCCTCTCTAGGTATTCTCTCTCTTCCTTCTCTTTTCCTTTCCATCCTCTATTTCCTCTTTTTTGAAGGGAGAAAATAAAAGACAGAAAAGAAGAGAGAAGAGAAAAGAAAAAAAGAAGAGAGAGGAAATCTTCTGCGAAGGTCTCACTTGACCTTAGAAAAGATTTAAAAGATTACTCACCTCCATTTTTGAAATATTTGCAGGAAAATCGGGAGACGGGATTCGCTCGTCGGTACGAGGTTCGACCGTTCTTGGCGCCTTTACCAGAGGTAATCAAACCAAGGATCAAATTTATGCCTTTTTTCTTTGCTAAAATATCGTCTAAGAATTTATTCTAAATCTAAATGCACAAAGAATCATGCTTGTGCAATGCAAGGATGTATGCTCTTTTGAAAAAATGATTTGGAAATCTCCATGTGTTTCTGAGGTGAATTTGATAATAGAGTGAAGAAATGGTTTCTAACTTAGAACTTGAGATTTAAAGTTCTAAGTCTTTGAAATAATCAGAGTTTTTGGGAAGATAAATCTGGACTTTGAAAAGAATGATTTGAAGCTGAGATAAAAGCAAAGGAAATGAAGTTTCAAAGTTAGAATTTGGACTTTTGAATCTGGATTTAGGAGAGGAGATGAATTTTGGAATGGAATTGAATTCTATATTTGAAATTTGAGATTAGAATGAGATTCGAGAAATCCAAATTGAGTTTGAAGATAGAATTGGTTTTAAGAAGGCCAGATGTGTTTTGAAAGTGGATTTTGGTTTCTGGGAATCAAAGATAGATTTGGATTTGAAGTCTGAGATCCAAGATGAAGTTGGATCTGAAATCTGGAATCCTAAATGAAATTTGGATCTGAAGTTTGAGATCCAAGATGAAGTTGGATCTGAAATCTGGAATCCTAAATGGAATTTGGATCTGAAGTCTAAGATCCAAGATGGAGTTGAATTCTGGACCCTAAATGGAATTGGATCCAAGATCTGGAATCCAAGATGAAATTTGGATATGAAGTCTGAGATCCAAGATGGAGTTGGATCTGATATCTGGAATCCTAAATGGAATTTGGATCTGAAGTCTGAGATCCAAATGTGGAGATTGCATTTGGAAATCTGGATCCAAGTTGGGATTGGGTTCTAACTTTGGATTTGGATTTTGAGAGTCCAAATGGAACTTTTGAAGATGGGTCTGGGTTTTGAAAACCCAGATTGAATTTAACACTTTAGAAAAGAATCAAATTTTGAAATTCAGAATCAATCTCAAACTTTGATTTTGAATTTGAGAATCAAGACTCAATCTTGGGATAGAGCTTTGATGAATAATTTTGAAATAAGAAGATGAATCAGAGATTTCGAAGTTAAATTGAACTTTGAAATTGAATTTGAGATGTTAAATTAAGTTTGAATTTTGAATTTGAATCTTGGAAATGAATTTAGAATTCTAAAGTTGAACTTTTAAATTTGATTAGAATTTTAGAAATTGAAAATACAAATGAATTTCAAAGTCAAATTGGATTTTGAATTTGAAGTTTGAATTTGGAATCAAAAGATGAATAAAAAATTTCAAAGTTCAAATTAAACTTTGAATTTGAATTTTGAGATTGCTGAATCAAATTTGAATTTGGCTTTGAATTGGAGGTTGAATTTTGCATATAGAAATGAATTTCAAAGTCAAATTGGACTTTGAATTTAGGGTTAGAATCTCAAGATGGCATTTGAACTTTACAAGAGTTTGAAAGTTGATTTGAGAAGTGAAGAAGATTTGGAAAGAAATCTATTGGGTTTTGAAAGAGAATTTTTGAAAATATGATGTAGTTCTATCCTAGATGATCAATGAATTTAGAGAATTTAAAATTGGATTTTAAAAAAAAACATATTTCATTCTTTAAATGAATGTAAATAAGATTGAGGATATAATACATTCCTGACTATGGTCATTGAGTGTATTATATAATAATCTATATTTAGATTCAGATGAAGAATAAAATATATTTTGGTGCTTTTACAGAGTCTAAAATGAAATTAACTCTCAATATATTCTGACTATGGCCATTGATATATATTTTGAGTTAATTTTAAGTTAAACCCTGATAAAAGAAGAAAATATTTGAAAATATGATAAATTTTAAAAGGGGCCTAGTGTGGATCTGTTTATTTCATAAAAGATGAAAATCCTAAGTCTTGTTCACATCCTGACTATAGCCATTGATGTAAATCATCAACTTAGGATTTAATCACCTCTTATGGAATGGTGCACGTGCCATTCGTGTTTCACCATTTGTGTAGTTTCGAAAATAAAAGAGGAAAATGTCATGAATCAAGCAATTCTAGAAGATATGTACATGCTCATGCATTCCATTCTAAGACAAAGAATGTAAATTTTCATTGTATCTAGCTATTACATTGTCGAATGGAATTGAAACTCAAATTCCTAGACTAAGAAGAGAAATAGTCTTGATTCTTGCAAAACTCAAGTTAACATGAGATGAAAACGTATATAGAAAGTATCACATTGACTCTTAAGATATAACAAAACATGTATGTACATCATGCTAAAAGGAGATGCAAGGCAAATGCTAAAATATACCTTAAGACACTGAATATCAGAATATACATATAATGTCCTAAAATAATGGTGAAGACTAGTTGTTGAAACATGTGAATGTCATCCTAACCATAAAAAAATGTAGTGTTTTGTATTTGATGGTGTAGTATATACATCTAAATAGCATCACAAAGGGGACATCTATATACACATTTGCAACATGCAAATACCTGTGTAAATACATACACTGAAAAGGAGGTATGATACAGGTATTAACTATTATAAAAATGAAGATGTATAGATATATATGCTGTGGTGGATAAAATACGGGGAATGAGGTGTGTAGGGTAATTATGGGCAGTGCTGCCAAGTGTAGGCTGAAGGGAAGATGTTAGCAACAGATCGATTGGAGGAGCTGGAGGGATATGCAGGTGATACTATGTGGTGGTGTTATAAAAGTGCAGAACAGTGCAACAAGCATGCAATAGGTGAAAAAGGTGTGATTGACAGGTAGATGCTAAGGCGAGCTGCCGTTGTGCAAGATAGTGATGCATATGTCAATAGCAATGGAGACTGCAACTACACATAACGAAGTGATTGCCATACCGTGAAGGTGGTGACAGCAACTACATAATGGAGTGGTTGTGACAGTGAAGCAGGTGCTGGTAAAGTGTGCATTTGACTGTGGTAAGGTGCTAGTAAAGTGGATATGTGAAGGAGAATCAGCAAAAAGCCCTTGGACCTGACACAGCCTGTGAAGGTGGGGGGATATAGCAAGTGATGCTATGGTGTGCACATGAAGTTACATGAGAGCATGAGAGTGCAACAGGTGGCTGCTGATGAACACAATAGGTAGTGCTGTGAAGAATACAACCGGTGTTGTTGTGAAGAAGGTGCGGGTGATGCAAGGTGATGATACTGATATTCCAGAAATTCCAATGAAAAGTGACAGTGCATTCTTCTAAAAAATTTCAGCAGAATGGTTGGCATCCAAACACTTCAGATCTATGATATTAGCACCACTTTGGCTATGTCTCACAAAAAGAATCATTATATATATATATATATATATATATATATATATATATATATATATATATATATATATATATATATATATATATATATATTTTAATGAGTGATAGAAGTTTCTTTCTTCATAAAAGAATCTTCATTGGTACAGGTGCTTTGCAAGGATCAGCTCCATGCTTATGGATATGAGACCTCCCTAATGGAGGACATGATTCTGATAGATGACTTGACTTCTTGATGATGCACTCATCAAAATTATCAACAAGTTAAAGAACTTCAAGGTCATGTTCTTTTAAGGCATTTTGATCTGTATAACAACTTGGAAGAAGCAAAGCTGACAGATTATACATTGCCTTGAGCACTATATAAACATCAGTCCTTGCGGGCAGACATCCACTTGAACCATCAGACAATCCATTAAGTTTTCAGGAACATCAGTGGAAACATAAATTCCAGCACAAACCGAATTCTAAATATGACCAATAGGTTGAGAGAGAAAATCCAGCAGTCCATCCTGGGTAGGTCGCTTATTGTAGGTTGAACAATCGATTACCGTGGTTTATGAGATGATGGGTTCTCCAAGAGAGATCACATCATATATATATATATATATATATATATATATGGTTAAAGAAGCCATACTTGGAATTTTTAGTTCAGGCCTATCTTGATCACAGGTGGAAGCAATGCATTGTTCCCCCATCTTGTGAACTGCTTCAGAAATATCACCAGAGTGATTCTTGCATGCTCCTGAATTTATTTCACCTGTATCTTCTGCAGCTATTCAGAAGAAGCAGAAATTGAAAGATTCAAGTGTGATGCCCTCAACTCAGAATTTCCTAATGACCTCTTACCAGACCAATAATCAAATTCCCTCTCGCAACTAGAGAAAGGATCTTCCACTGCCAGTGAATAAATAGTGTTGTTATTGTTGTTGGCATCATGATTTCCTCGGAAACTATGAATAGGATTACCATCTATGCTTGAGAAAATGCAATCAACAGGGTCCTTTGTGTTTCTAAATGGATCCATAGGAAATGTGCTACTGCAGCTCATATTTCCTGAAATTACTGTCTCATGTGCTAGATGATTGGAAGTTGGTTGTACTGCTGAGACAAATGGGTAACATGTTGCACCAGGGTAAACAACTATAGAATCTGTTGTACACGAATTATGTTGATTGAAACATTTGTTGGTGGAGACAGAGTCTGAATTCGTGAATGCCCAAGCACTCACAGCAGGCAAGACATTTGATGAAGATGGTTGATGATCATGCAGTGTGAAGAAACATGGATGCAAATGCAAGTCACTAATGCTAGATTACAGAGATGTAGCAAATCAGATGGAGTGCTTATGAAGATGTGAAGCACAGTGTGAAGGGTGTTGTGCAGTGGCGAGATGGAGTAGCAGAAAGCCACAACAGTCCACAGGGCTGCTGTGCTACGAGACTACAAGAATCTATGCAAATATAGAACAAAAATATATTGTCCTCTTTCCCCATAATTGGGATATTCCATGCCATCACAGGAGGTTCATGCCTGTGCACAAAGTGGCTAATCCTCTGTGAAAGTTTAACAACATATGAAATATCAATAGATTTGTCCACTAGTTCATGAAACTTGATTGCATACTATCTCTTGTAACATACACATACAGTGAGCATGATCTGTAGACATGTTGAGTATAGAGAAGAAAGAACACTATATGACTTGCATATATTATTACTAATACACTCCCAACGCCTAACACGATGCAATAAGAGATAATTAATGCATTCATAACATAGTTATGCATAGGGCTTTAACGAATTGAACTATAATTAACCGAAGAAACAATGACAGCAATATGAGGAGAATTAATCACATGATGATGTTTCATTATACACATCCATCATATGAATAATCAATCAAGCATGTGAAACAGTTGGTAACAATAGCCAAAGCTTTAGTATGTGTATAACATAGATGAAAAGGTACATCAAAACAACTAAAAAACACATTCTATAAACAAGCATGGCAATTTCACAACAAAATATTCCACTTTAATGGAGACATAGACTAAAACTAGGAAATATTAGAAAAGATATTTCCATGTTATGAACTAGTCCATAAAAATCTTTGCAGGTGCTACAAAAGAGAATGCTTCCTTCAGGGACTAAACTCAAAACAAAATGAACAGGTATCAAATAAAAAGAGAGTTTTCCTCTGCTTTTTTTTGGGACCAAAATCAATAATAAGAATGACAAAATAGCCAGGAACAATTTAAGACAACTAATCGTCGCACTATCCAAACCATAAATTAACTCAAAAACAAAAAAAGAAAAATATTCATATTCACACACGATGCTTCCCAATCGCAACGATATGCAAGTCAGATACACACACATCAAGACCATTACTGTTACCAAAATACACTTCTCAGAATATCAATGAGATGCAGTTGATAATACGAGCAATGTATGTGCAGCACTATGGCTATATGTTGAATCAAGTGTAAATGGTGATCAGAAGCACAATTAGATTCACACGATGCCAAGTAAGTAACTAAGAATAGGGAAATGGAAATAACGAAGTGATGCGAACTGGATGTAGTGCAAATTTCTCAAGTTATCATGTTTGGAATGCCACAGATGTCTAAATCGGGTGCTAAAATGAAGAGGGTTCATGCAGAACCAGCAATTTTTTTTTTAACTCATTGGGAGTGCACGATCGAATAAAATACAGGGGATGTATACGAGGTTGTTGGGTATGTAGTATATATCGATTCAAATCTGGGTATGATGCAGGATGATCAAAGTGAATGCAGATGATGTTGTATTATGACCAACAATAAAATGGCAACCGACCAATCACAGAGAGCATTGATCAAAGTATATCCAGCCGATTCTTGCTATAAACGATAATACCCAAAAAAACAAATAAGAGAAAAAATGCAGCAGAAAGCAGTACAATGAAGCAAGAAAATATAGCGAATAAGATGAGCAAGCAAAATCAACTGATAAAATGGATAGGACGGATAACACAGGCTTGTAGCTATGGCGATGTTTCTAATGGTGGGAATATCAACTTAATTTGAATATGTATAAACCAAAGAAATTCAATAAAAACAAAGAGGAAAGAGAATGTTGGAGTGTAAACACTCCGATGATATTGCAAATATGTATATTGATACTGCTATATGCAGGTTGATATTACAAAGATGCTTGCCATTAAATGGTGAAGAAGAAACCAAAGAATTTATGAAAACAGAAAAGAAAGAACAAGGAATTCTTACCGTAGCTACTACTACGGGATGTCTCCTTCGGTTGATAAGGGGGATAATCTTAATCTCGAATTGAATTCACTTGGCTATCTACTGCAGCTTCGAATTTCCTCACAAGGTAAAGAAAAGGGAAAAAGGAGAGGGAATTGCTGCAAGAGGTGGAAACGAAGATGAGATTCGTGGATGAGAGGGGTGAAAATCAGATGGACTTCGGTGGATGAAGTGAAGAATGGATGATGCTTAACGATGGTCGATGGTCGATGATCAGAAGAGGCTTGGATGCCTCTTTTTAAAGAAAGAGTGGAAGGCTCGAGAAAGGGGGGATTCGTTGAGGATGAACAGTGGAGATAAAGGGGTTTGTTGAGGATGGAAGGTAGAGACCTGTGAACACCCCAAATTTTTCAAAATCTTTTAAATATTCTCCTTTTGCCCCTAAATTCATTTTTTTGAGTAAATAAGTCATTTTAAATCTAAATTCCAGTTCATTTCTCAAGTTTTATCGAAATTAAAATCATTTTATATGTTTAAATTGATTTCGGATCTGGATCCATTGTCCAGATCCAAATCTGAGTCTCCTTGTTCAAATTTTAAATTACAGAAAATACCAAAAATAGTTTTTAAATAGCTCGGATAGTCCATTCGACATCTGTTTGGATCCATCACATTGTATTTCTCGTTTCGAGTGTCAAAACTCAAACATTTTCTCAAAACCTGGGTCAAAACCCATTCTTCTGAAGAAATTTCCCCGAAATGGTCAGAAATTCTCAGAAAAATACTTTTGTAAATATTTCTCAGAAAAATACAAAAAATTAGTGTTTAAAACTTAGTTTTCTTTTAAAATCTTAGTTTTCTACTACAAAACTACAAAAAATGGAAAATGATGCAAAAATAAAAAAAATTGGGGAAAGCAAACGGTTTTAAAACTTGAAAAATTGAATTTTTGCTAAAAACCTCTCTTGAACCACTCTTTTACAAAAAATTCTTTCAAAGGGGGCCTTCTTTTGGAAATTTGGAAAATCCACAACAGATCACTCCCGCGCACTTCCCCTCTCTCTTGCCTACCCTCCATCTTCAACAACTCCTTCTTCCCTCAACCCCTCATCTTCAACCACCGGATTCTCCTTCATGCCTCCATCAGCCGCAGGCTCCCCCTTTCCAGAAGGATCCTCCACCCTCTACATAAACCACCTTCAAGAAACCCTAAAGGTCACCCGTTATCACCCCAGCACCCCTCTTCTCCTTCACGATTCGTCTCCTACCTCTCCACTGCCATCCATCTTCACCCCATCTCCCGCTGGTTGATCGGTTTTCACCATTGCATTCTCTTTGTCTTCTTCATTCCTTCTTCCTCTCCCTTTTGCTTTCCCCCAAGCAACTGAAAGTCAATCATTCTCCGATAGAACTACAGCTTCTCTCCTTCTTCAAAGTTTTGAAATCATACGCCAGTTGAACAAGGTAAGAATCTCTCCTCTTTCCTCATTTTCTTTATTTTTGGGGTTTCTTCACATAGTTTAAATAGCAGGTCTCACATATGGAGCCAAACTGCATATAGCAGTTTCGGCCCATACAGAGCGATATTAATGGAATCATATATTCCAACAAATTTTTTTTTTTTCATTTTCTTCTGTATTCCTCGATTTTGTTACATTCGAATGTATGGTTGATTTTATTTCCGATTTCCTTTCATTATTTCAACTCCTTGTTTGCATCAGAGTTTCGCTCCATTTCTTCCGTTTCTTTTAACAATCGGCCTACATTTTGATGTTTGTCTCTCTATTTTGCATTTTCTTTATACTGATGTTCCCTTATTTTTCTTCTGATTAATCTTTACCATTTATCACATCTTGATTTCATGTTTTCCTCTCTTGTTCCACGTTGATCGTTATATAGCATCATCCTCTGCTTCAGTTGTGGAACGATCGTTTGAGTTTCAATTTTAGCATCGTCACCCATCCACTTTCATTTTAGCTGCGTTCTTGTCTTTGGCATTTTTTTTATTTACAGGTCATTGATCATATCAGTCGCTTATCACAGTTCAATTTCTCATTTACATTTGATCTTCTTTTTTGGACGGCATTTGATTTATTCGTTTTTTTTTGTATTGTGTTACATATAATTGTCCATTGCAGTTGAGGTTTTTTTTTTTCTCTTTAGTTTTATGATCTTCATCTTTCATTTCTCCTCACCTCTCGCTTGCTATATCTGGTACATCCCATAAGCATCCTCCGAAGGCAATTGAGGCACTCGGTTGAATCATTCGACGTTGGAGGCCACCTGTTGATCATCTGATTGAAGAAATTCCTTCTTTCTCCTGGAAGATGGCTTAGCCGTGAAAAGGAAGAGAAGCAATGCTTCCAATAGACAGGACGTCACTCTCTAACTATTCAGGTGCATCTCATAAGAGAACGCTCCCTTATCTCTATGAGTTCTGAAGGTACCCCACCGTTGATTTGAAGTAAGTGTAAACGGGTTTTAATGATCCCAAAAGACATCCATAGAGCAGTTTGATCATAGAGACCACCATCAAATGACAAGATTTTTTGAAGTTTCTCACAGTAAGGGACCAGTAATTCAGAAAATACAGGTACGAATCTGGTATGTGCTTCATATGATCGATAGTAAAAGGAAGACTTGAACTTCTATCAGGTTTCTCCTCAAGACTTCTGTTGCAAAGTAGGTAAGATACAGCTAGCCATCACCGTAAGGCCCTCTTTCAAGGTAACTTACTCTCATAACCCCCCCCCCCCCCCTGTATCACATTTAACTTCTTTTAAGCATCACACATCATTTACATTTTAGAATTTTACATCATATCATGCAAATTATGTTTTAGGTCGATTCACATTCTGTAACACATTTTTTCATTTTTTTTTTTTTCATCTGAGCCTATCATATTTTTCCATCCTGTAAGCATTTTCAGGAATTTCCTCTGTTTATCTTACACCATTGACGTAGCCTCTGTAAATTAATATCCAACACCATGTTATCTCCCATACACTCTCCCATTGCTTCCTGCGTTGATGCTCCAGAGTGTCTACACATTAGCTGCGCTTCCATCCCCCTACACTCCCACATGTATCAATCACGTGTACTTCACAACACATCACTGTAACACTTATATCTCCTTTAACATCCTACCTACATTATAGTAATTCTCATTTGTTTACATTTCCTATAATCACAATAAGATACATGCGTCTGTAATTTTAGATGATCGTGCTGATGCCACAAATGGAACAGAACATTAGCAGGATCAATTGCACAAATGCCCAAGTCGATATTGCCTTGTCTGTCACTGGTTCAAAGGCAGATATGGCTAAAAGAGGCCCCAATAAAATGTTCTTTTTGGGTTCTAACGTTGGAGCTGATTTGCTTAAGGAGGATAGAGTGAATGGCAGTATGTTGCAAGGTGATAAGCTTAAAAAAAAAAGAAAAAAAAAAGAAACTGGGAAGCTGAGGATGCAGGCTGTATGGTCGTGGCATTAGTAGAAAACATCAAAAGGAGTCATCCCAGGACTCTCTCCTGGAAATGACAATGAGGGATGTGGTTTATTAGCTTTGGAAGAGCACACTACAACATATACACAACTTGCGAGTTTTGATGCTCTGGTTTTTCCTCCAGTTGACTACAATAGCTCAGTTATGGAAAGGATCCACCTCAATTAGGATATGAGCAGAAAGTGACTGCAACATAGAATGATTGCATGATCTCGTTTGATAAAGCAAAGTATTTTGAAAAGCCTTATGATCAGCTGGAGGATGTTACTCCAGCAATTACAGTTGCTGTTATCATCAGCAATAAGGCAGTAGGGAATGGCCTGGGTACCGGTTCTATATCTGTCACTGATACAAGAGTGCAGATATTTCTATGTTGCCTACGGAAGTTATAGCTAGTGGTCTGCCATTTTCTAGTCAATCAAAAACCCTACGCCTCCAGCTTACAAACTACAAAACCTGTTCCTGCATCTCTTTCATAAATATCTATAGCATTGTATCAACCCTACTTCCTATCCCAACCTTATTGTATATCCCCACCATGCTGCCAGGATACTAACAGTTGTACCCATTTGCTATTTGGTAGCTCCCTCCAGCCATCATTTCCACACCATCATCATATAGCACATTGGCTGCTAATATCTTTTCTGCAAATCACATTGTTCCCCACTCCATGTTCACATTCACTTCCAGCAACACGCCCTTTGTTAGTTGTTGCCATAATTGCTACACTCTGTACACATTTACCTCCAGCTTCAACACCTCCCTAAATACTTACCATCTACCCCTATTTCCCAGCATCTCATTTACATTCTTTACAGTATTGCAGCACTTACAACATCATGAATGTCATCCTCTTCCTATTCACAACCAGCATTTCATCACTCCATACCTTTACCATCTATCATTCGGCTATCCATATAGCTACAGCAATGCTTGACACTGTTGTAGTCTTTGCATATACTCACAGCAGTGCCAATGCACTGCTGTGTCTCACCCTCCTAGAATTCATAACATTGTAGCAGCCCATGTTATACCCCTTTCAACACCCACAGCCCCCTTATTGCTGTGAATCACCTCACAACCTCACCTATGACCATGATGGTTATATAGGAGTTTATAGAACTGCTGCAAATTTTCCTTTACAGCAAATTAATGAGTTGCTCTGATCTTTTCATTTGCACAATAATCCCTTCATTAGCTTCATTCTCATCCACCTACATTGAGTGCATGTGATATATATATACATATATGAGTATATATATATATATGTATATATATATATGTATATGTATATGCTCATGTATATGTGTGTATATATATAGGCATGCATGCATATATTTATTTAGGCGTGTATGTTATTCTCCATTTTTTTCGTCATGTATATCTTGGCATAAGAGTATTTTTCCATTGACCTCCATGTGATATGTGTCATTCTTCTCTATGTTCATACTAATCAAGTATTTTGCATGGAATATGTGGAAAATCTCATTACTTGGAGCTTGGGATTCAACTTTATGTGTTGTAATAGTTAGATCTTAAATGAGAATTTACATTTCCGATCTTAGATAGGACGAATGAGCATTATAAATATCATAACTTGCTTATTTTCATGCATCTTTTGTTTTATTTTTCAAATTCTCACAAATGGCAACACGAATGACACGTGCACCATTTTGTAAGAGGTAAATTAATCCTAAGTTGATGATCCATATCAATGGCCATAGTCAGGGTGTGGACAAAACTTAGGATTTTTATCTTTTACGAAATAACACTGGATTCACACTGGATCCATTTTTAAAATTCATCATATTTCCTTAAATATTTTTTCCTTTTATTAGAATTTAAATGAAAATTGACTCAAAATATATACCAATGGCCTTAGTCAGGGTATATTGAGAGTTCATTTCATTTTAAATTCTATAAAAGCACCAAATGTATTTCATTCTTCACCTGAATTTAAATATAGATTATTATATAATACATTCAATGACCATAGTCAGGGATGTATTTGTTATCATCGCAAAATTTTTCCCCTCCCTTATGAGAGAGAAACGAATTTCGCGAGTCAAACTCGACCAAAGTTTTGAAAAATACCCGCCTCCGTTTTGAAAATTTGCGGGAAAATTTCGTGGAATGGGATCCGCCAGTCGGTACGAGGTTCAACCGTTCCTGGCGCCTTTACCAGGGGTAATTGAACCAAGGACCAATTATGTGCTTTAACTTGACTCAAATATCTAAATTATGCTCTATTTTTCCTAGAATGCACAAAGAATCAGGCTTGTGCTATGGAATTTTGAAAAATGCAAGTTTGAGAAAATATGATGTTTGCTTTGGAAAATTGAAATGCATTTGGAAAAGGATTGGAAAAGTGCTTGAAAATTGAATTCCTGGGAAAATCATTGAATTTCATTGGAAATCAGAAATTTGCATTGGAAAGTGATTCCTTAGGAAAACTTGAACTTTGGAAAATCGATTTTGAAATTTGGAATTGCTTTTCTGAGAAAATGGAATTGAAAATTCTGAGAAAATCAGGAAATTTATTCGAAATGGGATTTCTGAAAAAGAAAATGAATTCTCAGGAAAACGGGAATTCTGAGAAGATGGATTTCTGAAAACTTGGGATTTTGAAATTTGAGAATTTTAAAGCATAGGAAAATCTTGATTTGAACTTGGGAAATGCTTTGAAATGTCATTTGAAAACTTAGGATTTTGAGAAAATCAGATCCTGAGAAAGACTTGTAAATTCTTGAGAAAACTGAATTTTTTGAAATTGAAATTGGAAAATGAATTTAAAAACAATGCAACTTGAATAATATGAATGAATGAATATGAATTTGAAAAGGGAACTTCATTGAGGAATTGGGAAATCCTTTTAAAACTTTGAGAAATGCAGTGCATTTTTAAAGTTAGCCTAAAAGTGTAGGTTGAATGTGGCTAATATGAAGATCATAAATCTTGGTTTTCTTCGTATTCTGACTATGGCCATAAATACGAATCCCACCGAGTTTATAAACTTCATAAGAGCTTGTGCATATGCCATTCATGTAAACCATAGTGAATTTGAAATAATGTGCATGAATCATACATCACATATTGAAATTTGCATAAATTAAACTATATGCAATGCAACCCTATTCTAAGCAGAAAAGTAACTTTTATTCCAAATATTATATTGATTTTTACATTGAACTGAAATAAAAGAAATAAAAACTAAATCTTCTTCTTGAATGTTCCTGCAAAACTAGAAAACAAGGTTAGCACAAAAATGTAGGTTTTTCTAAATTTATCCGAAAATATAGGAAATTATCGGATATTATTCAGATATAAACCTAAAATCATACCCCCTTTGATGTAAACATGATAAATAATGAATAAATTTCGAAAATAAACTTGAAAATTCGAAATTGGGGTCAAAATGACCAAAATACCCCAGATGACCTTGAAATCAGAGTTTTCTGAAAGAAATTTTTGTAAATTTTGGAATTTTGAAAATCAAATAAAATAAATCAAACATAATATGATAAAATATGATGATATTCATTAAATTTTGGAGAATTAGAAATTGAAATTTCGAAATTTAGGTCAAAATGACCAAAATACCCCCGATAACAAGACTATGGCCTTGAAACTAGGGTTTTCTGAAATAAATTTTGCAAAAATAAAAAATGTGAAATGCAAATGACATTGAAATTAACCTTAATATAATTCTATATGCTCATGTACATGATAAAAACCTTAAAATGATGAAAATATCATAAAATATCAAATTTAACCTGATTTTCGCCTGATTTTCGCTTCTCAACTTAAAGATAAGCTAACACATGGAGCAAATGAACTTAGAATTAAGTAAAATTTGGCATGGACACCTAAAATATCCCTAAAAACAGAATGGATCTCGAAAATCTATTTTTTGTATTTTTAAATATGGAAATTCAAATAAAAACCTTAAATTTTGTGATTTTTGCCTAAAATGTTGATTTTAAAGGGGAATAGGGATATCAAATTTCCATAAAAATTTCCCAAATTTTATGGGGTGACAGAGGACAGTAAGGCAAGTATTTTGGCATTTTACACTTTCTGGTTTTGACCTATGGTCGGAGCTGTGCCACTCTGGCAAGTCGGATCGGAATCCGACGACTCTAGGATTTAGGGGAAACAGACAGATTTCGGTAGAAAACATGGGAAAAATGAAAGACAGATGGGAAAAAGTCTGAAATTGTGGTAAAATGTCCCTGACAAACATAGAAAGATTTTATATTTTCACACCATTGGGATTCAGGTTATGGTTTGGAAAAGGCCATACTGTTATCAGAGACCTAAATCTCTGAGGTTTCTGGACATTGGAATTTGTTAGACAGAAAAGGAAAATCCAAGAAAAATAATGAAACAGATCCAAAAATTCCCAAATTTTGGGAAATGATAGGAAATTATGTTAGGAACAACCTTCATGTTGAAAGTATTTGCAGAAAGGTTACAGATTGGATGGAATTGGTGCATTAGGTTCTGTCTATACCCTGACAAAAGAAAATCAATATTTTCCCAGGGGTCTGAGAAATCTGATTTTTTACAGAGGTCAAAACTGCTTGTAAAAACCTAAAACTTTCAAGATAATTAGTAGATTCAATTGTGAATCTACTGTGATTTTTGGAAGACAATCCGAATCTTTCACTGGGGTGATTTGGGGCCCTAAAGTCTGCTAAAAAAAGAATTTGGATTTTCCAGGAGGGCAGAATCCGATTTTGGATTTGATTTTTTTAAGGAGGGTTCCGAAACCAAAACAGACCTGAGTTTTTGGCAGGGAAACACAGACACATAACTACAACTATAATAATATTTTTAAAATTTATGAACAGAAAATTAAATATGAAATTATAATTAAACTACACGCATGAATTTAAATTTATAAACTATCAATGAACTTTCAATAAGACAACTAACTAAATGAAATGAATGAAAAGCAAACTAAACATGCTGTCTAAAACACGAAAGCTATACGATAAATAATAAGAAAACAGAAAATAATTGGGGAGGTTTGCTTTAGCTATTCGGAATGAGGGGCTTCATCCATTGAACGGATGGACCACCTCATCAGTATAGCCCTAAGTTCATGTAAAACCTAAAAAAAGAAGAAGAAAGAGCTTATTACCTTGGCTTGGTAGGTTGGAGATGATGCTGGAACCGATTGGAGATGGCGCCAAGGAAGGAGGACTTGCTGCTGTGGTGGAGATGACTGTCACCACGGCAAAGCTGGAGCAATGGTGGCTGCTTCAACTATGTTGTGAATGGTGGCTTGGAGACGTTGGAGCAATGACCAAGGAGGGCTGGGAGCTGGCTGCAACAAGATGGAGGTGTGGATCTTGCTGCAAGGCATTGGAGTGGTGCTGGATCTTCAAGGTGGAGGTGTGGCTGCAAGCTGGAGCAAAGGGGGAATCAAGGGAGAGTGAGAGAATGTGAGAGAGAGAGAGAGAAAGAGAGAGGCCTGAAGAGGTGGGCAGCCGTATGGCTTTTTTTTTTCTTTTTGGTTTTAAACTTAGGTTTTAATTGGGCTCCTACCTAGGGTTTTATGAGTCAATGAAAAAGGGAGAGACCCCTTTACGTGAATGGCTGGGCAAGAGGGAAAAGAAGGGAGGAAGGAAGGGAAGAAGGAAAGAAGAGGGAAAAAGAAAGGAAAGAAAGAAAAGGAGGGAAAAAGGAAAAGGGAAAGAAAAATGAAGAAAAAAATAGAAAGTGGGGTTGGAGGTTTGGGTGATCACCTTGTGGGTCCCACCTCCTCTCTAAAATAAAATAAAATAAAAAATAAAAAACAATAAAAACAAAAACAAAAACAAACAAATAAAAAGAAACATTTTTTTAATAAAGTAGAAATGTAAATGAATGGGCCATCTCAGAGCGGGTCCAAATTCCTATTTTGAAATTCATTTTGACGTTTAGAGGGGTAGAATAGTCTTTTCAAAAAAAAATCAGACGAAACGAGCTATTTTTGGCAGTTTTTTTGAAACGAGCTTGGATTTTGAAGTTTAATACCCCGTTGCGAAGCAAATCCAATGTAGAATTTAAAAATGTAATTTTGAAAGAAATCCATATTGTTTTTCTCAAGAAAATGCTTCCAAATCTATTTTTAGACAAAATGAGCTATTTTTGGCAGTTTTTTTAAACGAGCTCGGATTTTGAAGTTTAATACCCGTGTTGCGAAGCAAATCCAGTGTAGAATTCAAAATTTTGAGTTTGAAATAAATCCAGATTATTTTTCTTGAGAAAATATTTCCAAATTTAGACTCCTGGGGGTAAAAATATCAATTTTGGAAACCCGAGGTTTGAAATTGCTTTCTGAAAACTTTTAAAACTCAATCTGGATTGAAATTTATAAAACTGGAGTTCTGGACTTCGAAAATGAAATGAAATGTGATAAAATGTTATGAAATGTTATGAAATGCTGAGAAATGATGAGAAATGACATGCGAAATGCAAACCCTGAATGAAGAATTTTGGATGTTAGACCCCGATTGACACTTGTACTAGTTCAAAAAGTGTTAAAATTGACAAAATTTGCAAAAATGGTTGAAGAAATGATTTTCGAGCTCTGCCAAGCTAGAGTGACACTGGAAATTAGGGTTTGAGCTGGATTAAACTGAAATGAACTGGATTGAGCTGGGTTTTAGAGTTTTAGAACTCAAATGAACTGATACTGACTCAACTGACCTTTCCGGTTGAATTTTCAAGAAAAGCTGCCATTTTTAAAGAAATGATAGGGAATGGTCACTGGAGTGAAGTGAATTACGAACCTGAACTGACTTTGAGCTAAAAAAAAGGTCAGTAATACTGAGATGAACTAAAATCAAGGCTCAAACACTAGCTCAACTGACTGAACTCGGCTCAATTTCAGCTGAAAGAGCTGAAATGGACTAAAATGGGCTCCTGAACACTTAGAAATGGTTTTGAAATGAAACAGAAGCACTCAAACTCCTGGTGAGCTCAAGTTAGACTCTGGGGAGTATGAATGACTGACTCGAAGACAATCGACTTGGATTTGAGTGAGAAATGAGCTCATTTCTAAAGAAATGATCCCATTTTGGCAGGAATGGTCAGAAATGAAAATGGTATGTTCATTGTGAGCTCAAATGAGCTTGAAATGACTGATATTCTAACTGTTTTGAACTGACCAACAAGCTTGGTTGACTCCAACTGACTAGGGTCTGGGATGACCTAGGGGTAAAATGATAATTTTCCTAATGAAAGTTGGTAAAATGATGATTTTCTGAAACTGACTCGAGGTTTGACTCCTACACTGACTTAACAGGGTTGACACTGCACGAGGAGGGTTATTTGAGAATGGATGAGGAAAATTTGGGGTGTTTACAGATGCCCCTCTTTGCTACTAAGCCGGCTTAAAGACGAGCTTAGTGGCAAAGAAAAACACACCAATTTTGGGCTATAAAAATGCCCCAGTTAGAAGGATCTGACTGTATGTGAAGAGATTTAGCCCTGATGAAAATAGTAGATATGAAATAGAGAATAAAGAAAAAAAAATTTACCTCAAAAAAAGTGAGATTCAGGTTTTGCCCTTAACCTGGATGGGACGGAAAATACTTTGTGTAGAAACGAAGCTTAGGTTTGACCCTTAATCTGACTGGTTAACGAAATACCTCATCAAAATGAGGCTCAGGTTTGTACCCTTATCCTGATTGGGAGGAAAATGAAATACCTCATCAAAGGAGGCTCAGGTTTGTACCCTTATCCTGATTGGGCGGAAAATGAAATAACTCATCAAAGGAGGCTCAGGTTTGTACCCTTATCCTGATTGGGCAGAAAATGAAATACCTCATCAAAGGAGGCTCAGGTTTGTACCCTTATCCTGATTGGGCGAAAAATGAAATACCTCATCAAAGGAGGCTCAGGTTTGTACCCTTATCCTGATTGGACGGAAAATGAAATACCTCATCAAAGGAGGCTCAGGTTTGTAACCTTATCCTGATTGGGCGGAAAATGAAATACCTCATCAAAGGAGGCTCAGGTTTGTACCCTTATCCTGATTGGGCGGAAAATGAAATACCTCATCAAAGGAGGCTCAGGTTTGTACCCTTATCCTGATTGGGCAGAAAATGAAATGGATTCCTCGAAGGAAGAAACCATGATGGAACCTTCGGATTTCCGCACAATGAATCCGATAGGGGTTTTGCAAAATGATGAAATTGGGGTCCCTAAAGCTTGAAAAGGGGTTTGATTTTGGGCGCCTCATTGCTGAGACTAAATAACTTTTGAAATTGGTGACCTTTTGCGAGAAAATGATTGGTGGCTTAACCTCAAGCCGAAATTGGACTGTCTATGGTGGGACAGTGGGGACACAGGGAAGTGTGCGAATCTGAGAGCCCATGCGCTCAGATTATACCAACAGAAGGGAAGGAATCTTGAAAAATCCCGTTATCAAGTCCTTAAAAGGGATAACAACTGATGTCAGGATGCGCCAAAGATGAACCTCAAGCTCTCGCTTCTCGCCAGGATAGCTAGAAAATATTGTCAAAAAGTTGAAATTATTGTTGATTCAAAATAATTTAAAATGATGCACATTGTTTTGAAAATATTACCTCTTTTCTACCTGAAGTATTACCTCCGACTGGGCTTAACTTCGTAGAATCAAGATTCGAATTCAAATTTCTTGCAATTGACTTTCTTTCAAGGAGGCTATCAATTTCCTTGATATGAAAAGAAAAGAGAGTATTCTTGATATTGTGAAAGCAATTGGTGAAGGAATATCGATAATAGAATTTCACAAATTTTAAAGAAGATTCTTGACAGATTCGGCAGTCTGATATCCTGGGATTCTTTTCTCATGATGATCTTTCTGCCCACTTTTTTTTTCTTTTTTGGCAGAATTAGAGCTCTCTTAGGCTTTTGGGGATTTTATTACATCATCCTTCATTTTGGAGATGTCCTAACTTTTCTCTCTTTTTTTTTTGGAAGGGTACGTCACAAACTCCTTCATCTTGGAGATGTTCTGATCCTTCTTTTTCTCTCAGAGATTATATCGACGGTTATTGGCTCATTGGTTGAAAATCTCTTGATGATAGCGGAAATTAAATATCCTTCAGGGTTTGTCGGGAGGCTCATCGCAGTCGCCTTCATCTTGACGGTGCTCTGAACTTTCTCTCAAAGGATCCGTCACAAACTCCGTCATCTTGGAGATGATTCAAATCTTCTTTGGCCCCGGGGGTCTACTCGCCTAATTCGCCTTCATCTTGACGACAATTGAGAGATCCCTTTTGCAGATATTTAATTACAGCTTAGGTGATTGAGGAGATATAGGGATTTAATGGATTTTTTTGTATCACCCAAGATATTTCGACTGCTTTATTTTCCAAGAATGATCTTTAAAAATGTGACATTGACTGCGATCAATATCGATCACTTATGGCTTTGCAACAACATTGAATTTCCTTTTGCTGGCCATATCGAGGATTTATTCTTCATCCTTTTGGTTGGCCAATAGAAAGAATTTGAATTTTGAATCCTTTTTCATGAAAGCTTTGACCTTTCGGAAATAATACTGAAGGTATTCTGAGGTAATGTTTTTGTGCAATAAAGATTTTGAAATCAACAAATATTTAATGACAAATTGGCAAGATTTTCTTTAAATCCTTTGTGGAAGCGAGTATTTGAAACACAACGCAACACATCCATGACAAAAAATTTCTTCTCCTTTCCCCAAAGGAAAAGATTCAGAAATTGGAAATAGAAATTACTCCTCTCTTCCCTGAAGAGGAGGTGTTTGCAAAACGAACTTTCAAAGAGAAATTAAGCTTTCGTCAAAACTTCCTAACATTAGGCTTCTCTTATGGAAAGGGGGCCGGTAATGGTGAGGTCGGTGAATTGGTCATGAAGAAGCGAGTCCATCACACTCTCCTTGAAAAGAGGGTCCTTCACGATGAAATGGCCTAGTACGAAATTATGGTCACAAGGAAAGCGAACTTCCGTCAAAGCTCTCCCTGAACTAAGGGTTCCTTGTATGAAATTGGAATTTTGTTTTACAAACGGTTCACAAAGACACGAGTTCATTCAAACTCTCCCTGAAAAGGGGCTAAGTGAACAAAGGATAGCATGCGAAAAGATTGAGCTCCCTCGAACTCTCCCTGTAAAAAGGGTCTCTCGCAAGAGAAAATGATTGAAATTGGTATTTGGTGACCAAAAGGGTCGAAATTGGAAATTGAAATTTTGAAATTTGAAATTAGAAATTGGAAATTTGGAATTTGGAATTTGGAAATTGGAAATTGGAAATTGGAAATTGGAAATTGATTGACCCGAAGGTCGAAATTGGAATCTATTGACCTAAAGGTCGAATTTGAAAATTTGACAATTGGTTGACCTGGAGGTCGAAATTAGAAATTTGGAAATTGATTGACCCGAAGGTCAAAATTAGAAATTTGGAAATTGGTTGACCCGGAGGTCTCAAATTGGTAATTGGGTGGCCCAAGGGCCGAAATTGGAATTGGAAATTGGAATTTGATTGACCCGAATGTCAAAGTTGGGATTGAAAATTGAAAAAATGGAAATTGGATGACCTGGAAGTCGAAATTGAGAATTGGTTTACTGGGAACAATATGGGTTCAATAGGAATTCAGCCTAAGAACGACATTGGTTCTATTGAGAACGACATCGATTCACTGGGAACAACATGAATTCAATAGTTATTCAACCTACAGATCGAATTTTTGAGGATGAGACTGGTTTGAAAGGGGTTCAACCTACAAATCACATTGGTTCCGTAGGGATTCGACCTACGAACTATCAATTCCATAGGAATTTAACCTAGGGATCACAGTCTAAGAAGTAAGGATTCAACTTGTGAGCTTTGAATATACCAGGTGCTAAACTGGGTTTTGAGGAAAGATTCAAATCAGAATTCAAATCTTCAAGAAAAAATAAATGAATTGGGTTTTGAAAGAAAATTCAAGTCGGAACTCTAATTTTCTAGACCAATTCTAGACATTTGAATTGGATTTAAAAGAAAATTCGAGTCAGAACTCTAATTTTCTAGACCAATTCAGAAGGAAAAGAAAACTCGGGTCGGAACTCGAATCTTCGACGAAAAACTGGATCCATTGTGAAAGGAAAAGAAATTCGAGTTAGAACTCGAATCTTGAAGGATAAGTAGATCAATTAGAAGGAAAGAAAATTCGAGTCGGAACTCAAATCTCGAAGGAAAACTAGACTAATTAGAAGGAAAAAAAAAACGAGTCGGAACTCGAATCCTGAAAGAAAACTAGACTAATTAGAAGGAAAGAAAATTCGATTTGGAACTCGAATCCTGAAGGAAAATTAGACCGGTTAGAAGGAAAGGAAATTCGAGTCGGAACTCGAATCCCGAAGGAAAACTAGACTAATTAGAAGGAAAGAAAATTTGAGTCGGAACTCGAATCCCGAAGGAAAACTAGACTAGCATGGATTAGGTTTGAAAACATTAACTAGTAAACCAGATTCAGAAAGTTTGACCAATAAAAATTGGATTTTGAAAGTCCGACCAATAACAATTGGATTTTGAAAGATGTACTAGTGTGAATACCGAATTTTGGAAATGAACCACTATAAGTACTGGATTTTGATAATGGATCAGTACGAATACTGTTTTTGGAAGAATTACCAGCATGGACACTGGATTTTAAAGATTTACCAGCACGAATACTGGATTTAAAAAAATTTACCAACACGAACACTGGATTTTGAAAATCTTACCAGCACGAACACTGAATTTTTGAAAGTCTTACCAGCACGAACACTGGATTTTTGAAAATTTACCAGCATTAACACTGGGTTTTGGAAATTTACCAGCACAAACACTGGGTTTTGGAAATTTTACCAGCTCGAAGACTGGGTTTTTTTGAAATTTTACCAGCACGAACATTGGGTTTTGGAAATTTACCAGCCCGAACACTGGTTTTTGGAAATTTACCAGCACGAACACTGGATTTTTTTAAAAAATTACCAGCACGAACACTGGTTTTTTGAAAAATTACCAGCACGAACACTGGATTTTGAAGAATTACTAATTGATTTTGATAGAAGATTTTCAATCTTTACCCTCACAATGACTTGGACAATTGTCGGAGCCTCAGGATTTATCCCTTATCCTGAATGGGCAGTTCAGGTTTATCCCTTAACCTGAAAGGGAAACTCAGGTTTATCCCTTAACCTGAAGGGAAAGTTTGATGCAAATGAAAATTGATGTATATGAATGCGAATGAATGCATGCAAATGCAAATGAATGCAAATGATGTAAATGGGTGCACATGCATGCAAAATGAGTGATTTGTGTGATCCTGCCTGCATACAGAACATTTTGAAGACAATTTTCAAAATAATGCCCCAGTGTAACTAGGAAAGAAGAATTTGACCCTTATTGAAGAAAATATATTAAGGAATTACAAAGGATGAAATAGAGAATTTAATTATAGAATTTTTTAAATGTTGAGCATTGATGGGGCTTGATAATTCTACACCATCGGCATTGATGAGCAGATATGAATTGCGGGGTAATACTTCCTCGACAACATAGGGCCCTTCTCAATTCGGCGACCATTTGCCACCTGGGCGGTGCTTGAGATAAGCCACAGATCTAAGCACTAGATCATTGACTCGGAATTTCCTTTCAATGACAAATTTTGCATATTGTTTGGCTATCCTCTGACGATATGATTGAGCGTGCTCTGCTGCTCTGAGTCTTCTTTCATCGAGCAAATCAAGTTGTATCAGTCGCTGCTACTGATACTGATCAAGCGGTAACTCCAGTAGTGATGCGAACTTCAAGGCAGATTTCTGAACATGTAGAGGCAATACTACTTCAGTTCCGTAGACAAGTTCTGACAGAGTAACATTAGTGGGAGTTTGAATGATGGTTCTATATGCTCATAATGCATTATGGATCTTCTCATGCCAGTCACGATCTGTTTTCAAAGTTTGCTCCAAGATTCTAATAAGAATTTTATTGGTGGCCTCTGCCTGACCATTCCCGTGAAGATAATAAGGAGCGGAGAAACGATGCTGAATTATGAACTTTGAGCAAAATGTCTTCATTCTCTCATTCTTAAAATGACTGCCATTGTCCAACACGATATCGTGCGGTATGCCGAAACGACAAAGGATATTTTTGTGGATGAATGAGACCACATGTTGACCTTCGACTGTGCGTAGAGTGATAACTTTAACCCATTTAGTGAAATATTCTGTTGCGACAAGAAAATATTTGTGGCCATTTGAAGCAGAATGAGTAATGGGGCCCACAACATCAAAGGCCCACATAGAAAATGGCCATGGAGAGATGAGAGATTGCAAATATATTGTTGGCGCATGAATAGAAGGTGCATGCATCTAGCATAGAGCACACTTCTTCACAAAATGGTAGCAATCTTGTAGCATAGTCTTCCGATAATATCTTGCCCAAATGATTTGCTTGATAAGATTTTGGTAGCCGACGTGACCACCACAAATGCCTTAGTGTACTTTCCACACGACTTCTTTGGCTTCATCTTCGTCTAGGCATCTGGAATATTCAGAACTGAATCCACGATGATAGAGGACATCTGAGAGAATAAAATATTGAGAAGACATGCGCCGAATCACTTGTTGCTTTTGCCAGTGATATTCTGAGAGAAGGAGACAAATGTCTTCTCTTTGATGGGAGCCTTTCTGAGACTGTCTTCAGCTTGCTCAGACATCATCCTAATCATCATTTTCTTAAACATCTGATATGTAGCAGGATCAATGTCATCCCTATCATTCAGAATCTATCTTTTGGCAGATCTTGGAGAATCCATCTTTTCTTGCCTGCTTCTAAAATCATTGATGCACTGACACAGTGGTGTCTTTTTGCTTGATCTGATCTGAACCACTTGGAAATACCGATATTCTTTGCAGAACGAGATGGATGATTACATTTTGATGATAAAGATTCAGGATAGAAATGAACATAGGAAAAATATTTGATAAGAATTTGGTAGATAATTGAAAGAGTATCCCATTACTAGGGATTGAGTCATCGCTGGGATTACGACAATTGTGTTGCCATTCCTTTGCAAAGAAAATAAACAACTGAAAATCATGCCTTGTTACCTAGGTGAGGTCGTCAAACCAAGAATGAAGAATTTGAAAGATTTTTATTCATTGAAGGGAAAACATGATTGCATTAAAAATAAACTTGAGAAAGAGGGGGCAGACAAACAATTTGCCATCACTCTTTATGATCAGCAGAGACACGAGGACTGGAGAAAAGAGTGGGAATGATGAAAGAATCTCAGCCATATTTGGCAGAATGGTATGTTTCGGATCACTGAGCTGATGCAAGGTCAAACTCTGGCATAACCCGTGATAGTAGCCGAGCTTCTACGCACTTCTGTCTCTGAGAAAATTGTCTGACACATCACTCTGGATAGTAGTAGGTACAGGAAAATGGGTCGAGTAGCTTGAATCTCTTGCCATATGCATAGGTGTATCTGGGAGGTGATAACTCTCGATCAAAATAGTCACACACCACTTCTTCTTGCAGTAATCGATCAGGAATCAGTACCGTGCAACTGGAAGAAGTTCCTTGCCATTGTATCTGAACGAACTAGCTCTGGTCGGTACATGCTGAAGGAACCAAGACTGAGCATAAGTGCATCCCTCGACTAAGATGGACTCTCCAAGTGTGAAGCGGGTCAGTCCTCTATATAGAAAAGCAAGTGCGGCTATGGCTATCGAAAGACGGCTGGTTTGTCGACTTCTCCATCTCCTTAGAAACTGAACTATTCTGACATCCACATAGTTCTGTCCGTCTCGAAATTAAGCAAGTCCCACAGTGCACAAAACCATCGCATGCTGAATTCTCTCTCGAGCTGTTCTAGACAGCGAGCTGACTTCTGCCAATTCTCCATACTGTCGGTAGATGTTGATCAGGCTCACGTACTCATTCCCGTTTTCTTCAATCAGTGGCCAAGACTTGCGCCCTGTCATGCGAGCTACGACATCTTTGGGATCCAGACCCTTGACATTGATAAGAAATTGCTACCCTAATGGATCTCCAGGCTGACCGGCTAGCTCGAGCAGTCCCATAATCTCTGAAAATTCATCCATCAGTAGCGTCATCTCGCCCCATGGAAACCAGAACATGCAGGTACGCGGATTCCACCGCTCTGCCAGTGCATGAATCAGATTGTCGTTGACTGTCAACTTCCCCACTGCAGATGTCAGTTCCAACATGCAATCGCTCAAGTGGTCCGGAAACATACGAGAGAAGTTTTTGAACCAGACATAGTACCACCGGGGGAAGAAGGGTCCGGTGCTAAGAGATCGATGCTCAGGAAGACTTTGTCGCACCTAGTAGGATATGTGACCCTCAGGAAAAACAGAATCGAGCTGACTGGATGTCATTGGACTGAAAGACAAGAAGACTGGAATTAGACTTTGGAAAAATACAAGAATTTTGAAAATTGCAGGCAGGATAAAATGAAAGCTGAAAATTCGAAGTCCAGAGGAACGAAAGAATGGAAAATCTCCTGGAGTTTTGAAGAAAAGGTGGATAATTTGGAAAAATCGTCCAGGTTTTTTTCTTTTTGAGAAAAGGGAGATATTTCACAAAAAATGGAAAATGAGGTATTTTGGAAAATTGTCTGATATTTTGGAAAAATTGGAGAAATATGAGAAAATAAGACGAAAATGAATACATTCAATCACAAACAATTATGCACATACAACAATCTCTAAGAAGCTGACTCTAAATGCATTGATTTTGAAAGAGTTTTAGGACCCTAATCCTGACTCTAGACTCAGATCAACTGTGTCCAATCTAGTTATGCCGATATACTTGAGCCGAGGCTTGATGTACGTGGCATAAAAATTCATCTCCGGTTCTAGACTTGTGTTTTCCCAACATCCTTGAGCGCCTGCCGATATACGTTTGACTATGGCCCTTGGTACGTGGCAGGGGGGCGTTAGCCCAAATAAGTGGCCCACTTGTGAGGCTCTGTCCCGAACTATGGTTCTGGAAGAGAGCCCAGCAACGTGAAGACCGTGTTGACATAGGTGGGGTGGTTTTTGAAATATGATCACATGCAGACAAACAGAGGGCTCTAAGTCCTAAAGAGATAGAATTTTGAAATTTTTTGAAGAAGCAAACATTGTTTTCATACAAGTCTTAGATTGAGGAGTGTTGTATTTCAGACCTAAGTGTATGTGAGCATGCATAATTCTCCTCAATATAGTCCTACCAAATCATGCCTAATCTGTATGCAATCCATGTCAGCTGGGTTCAAGTCTAGGCTCCTAGGTTCACATGATATCAGAAATTAAAGCTGACATTCCATAGAATATAATTTTGATAATTGAGCTAAGTTAAAGCATATAATTGATCAGGTGAAGACAGGTCCCATCTCGGTCGCCAAACCTGTTATCATTGCAAAATTTTTCCCCTCCCTTATGAGAGAGAAACGAATTTCGCGAGTCAAACTCGACCAAAGTTTTGAAAAATACCCGCCTCCGTTTTGAAAATTTGCGGGAAAATTTCGTGGAATGGGATCCGCCAGTCGGTACGAGGTTCAACCGTTCCTGGCGCCTTTACCAGGGGTAATTGAACCAAGGACCAATTATGTGCTTTAACTTGACTCAAATATCTAAATTATGCTCTATTTTTCCTAGAATGCACAAAGAATCAGGCTTGTGCTATGGAATTTTGAAAAATGCAAGTTTGAGAAAATATGATGTTTGCTTTGGAAAATTGAAATGCATTTGGAAAAGGATTGGAAAAGTGCTTGAAAATTGAATTCCTGGGAAAATCATTGAATTTCATTGGAAATCAGAAATTTGCATTGGAAAGTGATTCCTTAGGAAAACTTGAACTTTGGAAAATCGATTTTGAAATTTGGAATTGCTTTTCTGAGAAAATGGAATTGAAAATTCTGAGAAAATCAGGAAATTTATTCGAAATGGGATTTCTGAAAAAGAAAATGAATTCTCAGGAAAACGGGAATTCTGAGAAGATGGATTTCTGAAAACTTGGGATTTTGAAATTTGAGAATTTTAAAGCATAGGAAAATCTTGATTTGAACTTGGGAAATGCTTTGAAATGTCATTTAAAAACTTAGGATTTTGAGAAAATCAGATCCTGAGAAAGACTTGAAAATTCTTGAGAAAACTGAATTATTTGAAATTGAAATTGGAAAATGAATTTAAAAACAATGCAACTTGAATAATATGAATGAATGAATATGATTTTGAAAAGAGAACTTCATTGAGGAATTGGGAAATCCTTTTAAAACTTTGAGAAATGCAGTGCATTTTTGAAGTTAGCCTAAAAGTGTAGGCTGAATGTGGCTAATATGAAGATCATAAATCTTGGTTTTCTTCGTATTCTGACTATGGCCATAAAGACGAATCCCACCGAGTTTATAAACTCCATAAGAGCTTGTGCATGTGCCAATCATGTAAACCATAGTGAATTTGAAATAATGTGCATGAATCATACATCACATATTGAAATTTGCATAAATTAAACTTTATGCAATGCAACCCTATTCTAAGCAGAAAAGTAACTCTTATTCCAAATATTACATTGATTTTTACATTGAACTGAAATAAAAGAAATAAAAGCTAAATCTTCTTCTTGAATGTTCCTGCAAAACTAGAAAACAAGGTTAGCACAAAAATGTAGGTTTTTCTAAATTTATCCGAAAATATAGGAAATTATCGGATATTATTCAGATATAAACCCAAAATCATACCCCATTTGATATAAACATGATAAATAATGAATAAATTTCTAAAATAAACTTGAAAATTCGAAATTGGGGTCAAAATGACCAAAATACCCCTAATGACCTTGAAATCATAGTTTTCTGAAAGAAATTTTTGTAAATTTTGGAATTTTGAAAATCAAATAAAATAAATCGAACATAATATGATAAAATATGATGATATTCATTAAATTTTGGAGAATCAGAAATTGAAATTTCGAAATTTAGGTCAAAATGACCAAAATACCCCCGATAACAAGACTATGGCCTTGAAACTAGGGTTTTCTGAAATAAATTTTGCAAAAATAAAAAATGTGAAATTCAAATGACATTGAAATTAACCCTAATATAATTCTATATGCTCATGTACATGATAAAAACCTCAAAATGACGAAAATATCATAAAATATCAAATTTAACCTGATTTTCGCTTCTGAACTTAAAGATAAGCTAACACATGGAGCAAATGCACTTAGAATTAAGCGAAATTTGGCACGGACACCTAAAATATCCCTAAAAACAGAATGGAGCTCGAAAATCTATTTTTTGTATTTTTAAATATGGAAATTCAAATAAAAACCCTAAATTTTGTGATTTTTGCCTAAAATGTTGATTTTAAAGGGGATTTAGGATATCAAATTTCCATAAAAATTTCCCAAATTTTATGGGGTGATAGAGGACAGTAAGGCAAGTATTTTTGCATTTTACACTTTCTGGTTTTGACCTATGGTCGGAGTTGTGAAAAATGGAAGACAGATGGGAAAAATAATGAAATTGTGGTAAAATGTCCCTGACAAACATAGAAAGATTTTATATTTTCACACCATTGGGATTCAGGTTATGGTTTGGAAAAGGCCATACTGTTATCAGAGACCTAAATCTCTGAGGTTTCTGGACATTGGAATCTGTTAGACAGAAAGGGAAAATCCAAGAAAAATAATGAAACAGATCCAAAAATTCCCAAATTTTGGGAAATGATAGGAAATTATGTTAGGAACAACCTTCATGTTGAAAGTATTTGCAGAAAGGTTACAGATTGGATGGAATTGGTGCATTAGGTTCTGTCTATACCCTGACAAAAGAAAATCAATATTTTCCCAGGGGTCTGAGAAATCTGATTTTTTACAGAGGTCAAAACTGCTTGTAAAAACCTAAAACTTTCCAGATAATTAGTAGATTCAATTGTGAATCTACTGTGATTTTTGGAAGACAATCTGAATCTTTCACTGGGGTGATTTGGGGCCCTAAAGTCTGCTAAAAAAAGAATTTGGATTTTCCAGGAGGGCAGAATCCGATTTTGGATTTGATTTTTTTAAGGAGGGTTCCGAAACCAAAACAGACCTGAGTTTTTGGCAGGGAAACACAGACACATAACTACAACTATAATAATATTTTTAAAATTTATGAACAGAAAATTAAATATGAAATTATAATTAAACTACACGCATGAATTTAAATTTATAAACTATCAATGAACTTTCAATAAGACAACTAACTAAATGAAATGAATGAAAAGCAAACTAAACATGCTGTCTAAAACACGAAAGCTATACGATAAATAATAAGAAAACAAAAAATAATTGGGGAGGTTTGCTTTAGCTATTCGGAATGAGGGGCTTCATCCATTGAACGGATGGACCACCTCATCAGTATAGCCCTAAGTTCATGTAAAACCTAAAAAAAGAAGAAGAAAGAGCTTATTACCTTGGCTTGGTAGGTTGGAGATGATGCTGGAACCGATTGGAGATGGCGCCAAGGAAGGAGGACTTGCTGCTGTGGTGGAGATGACTGTCACCACGGCAAAGCTGGAGCAATGGTGGCTGCTTCAACTATGTTGTGAATGGTGGCTTGGAGACGTTGGAGCAATGACCAAGGAGGGCTGGGAGCTGGCTGCAACAAGATGGAGGTGTGGATCTTGCTGCAAGGCATTGGAGTGGTGCTGGATCTTCAAGGTGGAGGTGTGGCTGCAAGCTGGAGCAAAGGGGGAATCAAGGGAGAGTGAGAGAATGTGTGAGAGAGAGAGAGAAAGAGAGAGGCCTGAAGAGGTGGGCAGCCGTATGGCTTTTTTTTTTCTTTTTGGTTTTAAACTTAGGTTTTAATTGGGCTCCTACCTAGGGTTTTATGAGTCAATGAAAAAGGGAGAGACCCCTTTACGTGAATGGCTGGGCAAGAGGGAAAAGAAGGGAGGAAGGAAGGGAAGAAGGAAAGAAGAGGGAAAAAGAAAGGAAAGAAAGAAAAGGAGGGAAAAAGGAAAAGGGAAAGAAAAATGAAGAAAAAAATAGAAAGTGGGGTTGGAGGTTTGGGTGATCACCTTGTGGGTCCCACCTCCTCTCTAAAATAAAATAAAATAAAAAATAAAAATCAATAAAAACAAAAACAAAAACAAACAAATAAAAAGAAACATTTTTTTAATAAAGTAGAAATGTAAATGAATGGGCCATCTCAGAGCGGGTCCAAATTCCTATTTTGAAATTCATTTTGACGATTAGAGGGGTAGAATAGTCTTTTCAAAAAAAATTCAGACGAAATGAGCTATTTTTGGCAGTTTTTTTGAAACGAGCTTGGATTTTGAAGTTTAATACCCCATTGCGAAGCAAATCCAATGTAGAATTTAAAAATGTAATTTTGAAAGAAATCCATATTGTTTTTCTCAAGAAAATGCTTCCAAATCTATTTGTAGACAAAATGAGCTATTTTTGGCAGTTTTTTGAAACGAGCTCGGATTTTGAAGTTTAATACCCTTATTGCGAAGCAAATCCAGTGTAGAATTCAAAATTTTGAGTTTGAAATAAATCCAGATTATTTTCTTGAAAAAATATTTCCAAATTTAGACTCCTGGGGGTAAAAATATCAATTTTGGAAACCCGAGGTTTGAAATTGCTTTCTGAAAACTTTTAAAACTCAATCTGGATTGAAATTTATAAAACTGGAGTTCTGGACTTCGAAAATGAAATGAAATGTGATGAAATGTTATGAAATGCTGAGAAATGATATGAAATGATGAGAAATGGCATGCGAAATGCGAACCCTGAATGAAGAATTTTGGATGTTAGACCCCGATTGACACTTGTACCAGTTCAAAAAGTGTTAAAATTGACAAAATTTGCAAAAATGGTTGAAGAAATGATTTTCGAGCTCTGCCAAGCTAGAGTGACACTGGAAATTAGGGTTTGAGCTGGATTAAACTGAAATGAACTGGATTGAGCTGGGTTTTAGAGTTTTAGAACTCAAATGAACTGACACTGATACTGACTCAACTGACCTTTCCGGTTGAATTTTCAAGAAAAGCTGCCATTTTTAAAGAAATGATAGGGAATGGTCACTGGAGTGAAGTGAATTACGAACCTGAATTGACTTTGAGCTAAAAACAAGGTCAGTAATACTGAGATGAACTAAAATCAAGGCTCAAACACTAGCTCAACTGACTGAACTCGGCTCAATTTCAGCTGAAAGAGCTGAAATGGACTAAAATGGGCTCCTGAACACTTAGAAATGGTTTTGAAATGAAACAGAAGCACTCAAACTCCTGGTGAGCTCAAGTTAGACTCTGGGGAGTATGAATGACTGACTCGAAGACAATCGACTTGGATTTGAGTGAGAAATGAGCTCATTTCTGAAGAAATGATCCCATTTTGGCAGGAATGGTCAGAAATGAAAATGGTATGTTCATTGTGAGCTCAGATGAGCTTGAAATGACTGATATTCTAATTGTTTTGAACTGACCAACAAGCTTGGTTGACTCCAACTGACTAGGGTCCGGGATGACCTAAGGGTAAAATGGTAATTTTCCTAATGAAAGTTGGTAAAATGATGATTTTCTGAAACTGACTCGAGGTTTGACTCCTACACTGACTTAACAGGGTTGACACTGCACGAGGAGGGTTATTTGAGAATGGATGAGGAAAATTTGGGGTGTTTACAGATGCCCCTCTTTGCTACTAAGCCGGCTTAAAGACGAGCTTAGTGGCAAAGAAAAACACACCAATTTTGGGCTATAAAAATGCCCCAGTTAGAAGGATCTGACCGTATGTGAAGAGATTTAGCCCTGATGAAAATAGTAGATATGAAATGGAGAATAAAGAAAAAAAAATTTACCTCAAAAGAAGTGAGATTCAGGTTTTGCCCTTAACCTGGATGGGACGGAAAATACTTTGTGTAGAAACGAAGCTTAGGTTTGACCCTTAATCTGACTGGGAAACGAAATACCTCATCAAAATGAGGCTCAGGTTTGTACCCTTATCCTGATTGAGAGGAAAATGAAATACCTCATCAAAGGAGGCTCAGGTTTGTACCCTTATCCTGATTGGGCGGAAAATGAAATACCTCATCAAAGGAGGCTCAGGTTTGTACCCTTATCCTGATTGGGCGGAAAATGAAATACCTCATCAAAGGAGGCTCAGGTTTGTACCCTTATCCTGATTGGGCGAAAAATGAAATACCTCATGAAAGGAGGCTCAGGTTTGTACCCTTATCCTGATTGGACGGAAAATGAAATACCTCATCAAAGGAGGCTCAGGTTTGTAACCTTATCCTGATTGGGCGGAAAATGAAATACCTCATCAAAGGAGGCTCAGGTTTGTAGCCTTATCCTGATTGGGCGGAAAATGAAATACCTCATCAAAGGAGGCTCAGGTTTGTACCCTTATCCTGATTGGGCAAAAAATGAAATGGATTCCTCGAAGGAAGAAACCATGATGGAACCTTCAGATTTCCGCACAATGAATCCGATAGGGGTTTTGCAAAATGATGAAATTGGGGTCCCTAAAGCTTGAAAAGGGGTTTGATTTTGGGCGCCTCATTGCTGAGACTAAATAACTTTTGAAATTGGTGACCTTTTGCGAGAAAATGATTGGTGGCTTAACCTCAAGCCGAAATTGGACTGTCTATGGTGGGACAGTGGGGACACAGGGAAGTGTGCGAATCTGAGAGCCCATGCGCTCAGATTATACCAACAGAAGGGAAGGAATCTTGAAAACTCCCGTTATCAAGTCCTTAAAAGGGATAACAACTGATGTCAGGATGCGCCAAAGATGAACCTCAAGCTCTCGCTTCTCGCCAGGATAGCTAGAAAATATTGTCAAAAAGTTGAAATTATTGTTGATTCAAAATAATTTAAAATGATGCACATTGTTTTGAAAATATTACCTCTTTTCTACCTGAAGTATTACCTCCGACTGGGCTTAACTTCGTAGAATCAAGATTCGAATTCAAATTTCTTGCAATTGACTTTCTTTCAAGGAGGCTATCAATTTCCTTGATATGAAAAGAAAAGCGAGTATTCTTGATATTGTGAAAGCAATTGGTGAAGGAATATCGATAACAGAATTTCACAAATTTTAAAGAAGATTCTTGACAGATTCGGCAGTCTGATATCCTGGGATTCTTTTCTCATGATGATCTTTCTGCCCACTTTTTTTTTCTTTTTTGGCAGAATTAGAGCTCTCTTAGGCTTTTGGGGATTTTATTACATCATCCTTCATTTTGGAGATGTCCTAACTTTTCTCTCTTTTTTTTTTTGGAAGGGTACGTCACAAACTCCTTCATCTTGGAGATGTTCTGATCCTTCTTTTTCTCTCAGAGATTATATCGACGGTTATTGGCTCATTGGTTGAAAATCTCTTGATGATAGCGGAAATTAAATATCCTTCAGGGTTTGTCGGGAGGCTCATCGCAGTCGCCTTCATCTTGACGGTGCTCTGAACTTTCTCTCAAAGGATCCGTCACAAACTCCGTCATCTTGGAGATGATTCAAATCTTCTTTGGCCCCGGGGGTCTACTCGCCTAATTCGCCTTCATCTTGACGACAATTGAGAGATCCCTTTTGCAGATATTTAATTACAGCTTAGGTGATTGAGGAGATATAGGGATTTAATGGATTTTTTTGTATCACCCAAGATATTTCGACTGCTTTATTTTCCAAGAATGATCTTTAAAAATGTGACATTGACTGCGATCAATATCGATCACTTATAGCTTTGCAACAACATTGAATTTCCTTTTGCTGGCCATATCGAGGATTTATTCTTCATCCTTTTGGTTGGCCAATAGAAAGAATTTGAATTTTGAATCCTTTTTCATGAAAGCTTTGACCTTTCGGAAATAATACTGAAGGTATTCTGAGGTAATGTTTTTGTGCAATAAAGATTTTGAAATCAACAAATATTTAATGACAAATTGGCAAGATTTTCTTTAAATCCTTTGTGGAAGCGAGTATTTGAAACACAACGCAACACATCCATGACAAAAAATTTCTTCTCCTTTCCCCAAAGGAAAAGATTCAGAAATTGGAAATAGAAATTACTCCTCTCTTCCCTGAAGAGGAGGTGTTTGCAAAACGAACTTTCAAAGAGAAATTAAGCTTTCGTCAAAACTTCCTAACATTAGGCTTCTCTTATGGAAAGGGGGCCGGTAATGGTGAGGTCGGTGAATTGGTCATGAAGAAGCGAGTCCATCACACTCTCCTTGAAAAGAGGGTCCTTCACGATGAAATGGCCTAGTACGAAATTATGGTCACAAGGAAAGCGAACTTCCGTCGAAGCTCTCCCTGAACTAAGGGTTCCTTGTATGAAATTGGAATTTTGTTTTACAAATGGTTCACAAAGACACGAGTCCCTTCAAACTCTCCCTGAAAAGGGGCTAAGTGAACAAAGGATAGCATGTGAAAAGATTGAGCTCCCTCGAACTCTCCCTGTAAAAAGGGTCTCTCACAAGAGAAAATGATTGAAATTGGTATTTGGTGACCAAAAGGGTCGAAATTGGAAATTGAAATTTTGAAATTTGAAATTAGAAATTGAAAATTTGGAATTTGGAAATTGATATTTGGAAATTGGAAATTGGAAATTGGAAATTGGAAATTGATTGACCCGAAGGTCGAAATTGGAATCTATTGACCTAAAGGTTGAATTTGAAAATTTGACAATTGGTTGACCTGGAGGTCGAAATTGGAAATTTGGAAATTTGGAAATTGATTTACCCGAAGGTCAAAATTAGAAATTTTGAAATTGGTTGACCCGGAGGTCTCAAATTGGTAATTGGGTGGCCCAAGGGCCGAAATTGGAATTGGAAATTGGAATTTGATTGACCCGAATGTCAAATTTGGGATTGAAAATTGAAAAATTGGAAATTGGATGACCTGGAAGTCGAAATTGAGAATTGGTTTACTGGGAACAATATGGGTTCAATAGGAATTCAGCCTAAGAACGACATTGGTTCTATTGAGAACGACATCGGTTCACTGGGAACAACATGGATTCAATAGGAATTCAACCTACAGATCGAATTTTTGAGGATGAGACTGGTTTGAAAGGGGTTCAACCTACAAATCACATTGGTTCCGCAGGGGTTCGACCTACGAACTATCAATTCCATAGGAATTTAACCTAGGGATCACAGTCTAAGAAGTAAGGATTCAACTTGTGAGCTTTGAATATACCAGGTGCTAAACAGGGTTTTGAGGAAAGATTCGAATCATAATTCAAATCTTCAAGAAAAAACTAAATGAATTGGGTTTTGAAAGAAAATTCAAGTCGGAACTCTAATTTTCTAGACCAATTCTAGACATTTGAATTGGATTTGAATGAAAATTCGAGTCAGAACTCTAATTTTCTAGACCAATTCAAAAGGAAAAGAAAACTCGGGTCGGAACTCGAATCTTCGAAGGAAAACTGGATCCATTGTGAAAGGAAAAGAAATTCGAGTCAGAACTCGAATTCTGAAGGAAAAGTAGATCAATTAGAAGGAAAGAAAATTCAAGTCGGAACTCAAATCTCGAAGGAAAACTAGACTAATTAGAAGGAAAAAAAATTGAGTCGGAACTCGAATCCTGAAAGAAAACTAGACTAATTAGAAGGAAAGAAAATTCGATTTGGAACTCGAATCCTGAAGGAAAATTAGACCGGTTAGAAGGAAAGGAAATTCAAGTCGGAACTCGAATCCTGAAGGAAAACTAGACTAATTAGAAGGAAAGAAAATTCGAGTTGGAACTCGAATCCCGAAGGAAAACTAGACTAGCATGGATTACGTTTGAAAACATTAACCAGTAAACCAGATTCAGAAAGTTTGACCAATAAAAATTGGATTTTGAAAGTTCGACCAATAACAATTGGATTTTGAAAGATGTACTAGTGTGAATACCGAATTTTGGAAATGAACCACTATAAGTACTGAATTTTGAAAATGGATCAGTACGAATACTGTTTTTGGAAGAATTACCAGCATGAACACTGGATTTTATAGATTTACCAGCACGAACACTGGATTTAAAAAAATTTACCAGCACGAACACTGGATTTTTGAAAATTTACCAGCATTAACACTGGGTTTTGGAAATTTACCAGCACAAACACTGGGTTTTGGAAATTTTACCAGCTCGAAGACTGGGTTTTTTTGAAATTTTACCAGCACGAACACTGGGTTTTGGAAATTTACCATCCCGAACACTGGTTTTTGGAAATTTACCAGCACGAACACTGGATTTTTTAAAAAAATTACCAGCAGGAACACTGGTTTTTTGAAAACTTACCAGCACGAACACTGGATTTTGAAGAATTACTAATTGATTTTGATAGAAGATTTTCAATCTTTACCCTCACAACGACTTGGATAACTGTCGGAGCCTCAGGATTTATCCCTTATCCTGAATGGGCAGTTTAGGTTTATCCCTTTACCTGAAAGGGAAACTCAGGTTTATCCCTTAACCTGAAGGGGAAGTTTGATGCAAATGAAAATTGATGTATATGAATGCGAATGAATGCATGCAAATGCAAATGATGTAAATGGGTGCACATGCATGCAAAATGAGAGATTTGTGTGATCCTGCCTGCATACAGAACATTTTGAAGACAATTTTCAAAATAATGCCCCAGTGTAACTGAGAAAGAAGAATTTGACCCTTATTGAAGAAAATATATTAAGGAATTACAAAGGATGAAATAGAGAATTTAAGTATAGAAGTTTTTAAATGTTGAGCATTGATGGGGCTTGATAATTCTACACCATCGGCATTGATGAGCAGATATGAATTGCGCAGTAATGCTTCCTCGACAACATATGGCCCTTCTCAATTCGGCGACCATTTGCCACCTGGGCGGTGCTTGAGAAAAGCCACAGATCTAAGCACTAGATCATTGACTCGGAATTTCCTTTCAATGACAAATTTTGCATATTGTTTGGCTATCCTCTGACGATATGATTGAGCGTGCTCTGCTGCTCTGAGTCTTCTTTCATCGAGCAAATCAAGTTGTATCAGTCGCTGCTACTGATACTGATCAAGCGGTAACTCCAGTAGTGATGCGAACTTCAAGGCAGATTTCTGAACATGTAGAGGCAATACTACTTCAGTTCCGTAGACAAGTTCTGACAGAGTGGCATTAGTGGGAGTTCGAATGATGGTTCTATATGCTCATAATGCATTATGGATCTTCTCATGCCAGTCACGATCTGTTTTCAAAGTTCGCTCCAAGATTCTAATAAGAATTTTATTGGTGGCATCTGCCTGACCATTCCCTTGAAGATAATAAGGAGCGGAGAAACGATGCTGAATTCTGAACTTTGAGCAAAATGTCCTCATTCTCTCATTCTTGAAATGACTGCCATTGTCCAACACGATATCGTGCGGTATGCCGATACGACAAAGGATATTCTTGTGGATGAATGAGACCACATGTTGACCTTCGACTGTGCGTAGAGTGATAACTTCAACCCATTTAGTGAAATATTCTGTTGCGACAAGAAAATATTTGTGGCCATTTGAAGCAGAATGAGTAATGGGGCCCACAACATCAAAGGTCCACATAGAAAATGGCCATGGAGAGATGAGAGATTGCAAATATATTGTTGGCGCATGAATAGAAGGTGCATGCATCTAGCATAGAGCACACTTCTTCACAAAATGGTAGCAATCTTGTAGCATAGTCTTATGATAATATCTTGCCCAGATGATTTGCTTGATAAGATTTTGGTAGCCGACGTGACCACCACAAATGCCTTAGTGTACTTTCCACACGACTTCTTTGGCTTCATCTTCGTCTAGGCATCTGGAATATTCAGAACTGAATCCACGATGATAGAGGACATCTGAGAGAATAAAATATTAAGAAGACATGCGTCGAATCACTTGTTGCTTTTGCCAGTGATATTCTGAGAGAAGGAGACAAATGTCTTCTCTTTGATGGGAGCCTTTCTGAGACTGTCTTCAGCTTGCTCAGACATCATCCTAATCATCATTTTCTTGAACATCTGATATGTAGCAGGATCAATGTCATCCCTATCATTCAGAATCTATCTTTTGGCAGATCTTGGAGAATCCATCTCTTCTTGCCTGCTTCTAAAATCATTGATGCACTGACACAGTGGTGTCTTCTTGCTTGATTTGATCTGAACCACTTGGAAATACCGATATTCTTTGCAGAACGAGATGGATGATTACATTTTGATGATAAAGATTCAGGATAGAAATGAACATAGGAAAAATATTTGATAAGAATTTGGTAGATAATTGAAATAGTATCCCATTACTAGGGATTGAGTCATCGCTGGGATTACGACAATTGTGTTGCCATTCCTTTGCAAAGAAAATAAACAACTGAAAATCATGCCTTGTTACCTAGGCGAGGTCGTCAAACCAAGAATGAAGAATTTGAAAGATTTTTATTCATTGAAGGGAAAACATGATTGCATTAAAAATAAACTTGAGAAAGAGGGGGCAGACAAACAATTTGCCATCACTCTTTATGATCAGCAGAGACACGAGGACTGGAGAAAAGAGTGGGAATGATGAAAGAATCCTAGCCATATTTGGCAGAATGGTATGTTCCGGATCACTCCGTTGATGCAAGGTCAAACTCTGGCATAACCCGTGATAGTAGCCGAGCTTCTACGCACTTCTGTCTCTGAGAAAATTGTCTGACACATCACTCTGGATAGTAGTAGGTACAGGAAAATGGGCCGAGTAGCTTGAATCTCTTGCCATATGCATAGGTGTATCTGGGAGGTGATAACTCTCGATCAAAATAGTCACACACCACTTCTTCTTGCAGTAATCGATCAGGAATCAGTACCGTGCAACTGGAAGAAGTTCCTTGCCATTGTATCTGAACGAACTAGCTCTGGTCGGTACATGCTGAAGGAACCAAGACTGAGCATAAGTGCATCCCTCGACTAAGATGGACTCTCCAAGTGTGAAGCGGGTCAGTCCTCTATATAGAAAAGCAAGTGCGGCTATGGCTATCGAAAGACGGCTGGTTTGTCGACTTCTCCATCTCCTCAGAAACTGAACTATTCTGACATCCACATAGTTCTGTCCGTCTCGAAATTAAGCAAGTCCCACAGTGCACAAAACCATCGCATGCTGAATTCTCTCTCGAGCTGTTCTAGACAGCGAGCTGACTTCTGCCAATTCTCCATACTGTCGGTAGATCTTGATCAGGCTCACGTACTTATTCCCGTTTTCTTCAATCAGTGGCCAAGACTTGCGCCCTGTCATGTGAGCTACGACATCTTTGGGATCCAGACCCTTGACATTGATAAGAAATTGCTACCCTAATGGATCTCCAGGCTGATCGGCTAGCTCGGGCAGTCCCATAATCTCTGAAAATTCATCCATCAGTAGCGTCATCTCGCCCCATGGAAACCAGAACATGCAGGTACGCGGATTCCACCACTCTGCCAGTGCATGAATCAGATTGTCGTTGACTGTCAACTTCCCCACTGCAGATGTCAGTTCCAACATGCAATTGCTCAAGTGGTCCGGAAACATACGAGAGAAGTTTTTGAACCAGACATAGTACCACTGAGGGAAGAAGGGTCCGGTGCTAAGAGATCGATGCTCAGGAAGACTTTGTCGCACCTCGTAGGAGATGTGACCCTCAGGAAAAACAGAATCGAGCTGACTGGATGTCATTGGACTGAAAGACAAGAAGACTGGAATTAGACTTTGGAAAAATACAAGAATTTTGAAAATTGCAGGCAGGATAAAATGAAAGCTGAAAATTCGAAGTCCAGAGGAACGAAAGAATGAAAAATCTCCTGGAGTTTTGAAGAAAAGGTGGATAATTTGGAAAAATCGTCCAGGTTTTTTTCTTTTTGAGAAAAGGGAGATATTTCACAAAAAATGGAAAATGAAGTATTTTGGAAAATTGTCTGATATTTTGGAAAAATTGGAGAAATATGAGAAAATAAGACGAAAATGAATACATTCAATCACAAACAATTATGCACATACAACAATCCCTAAGAAGCTGACTCTAAATGCATTGATTTTGAAAGAGTTTTAGGACCCTAATCCTGACTCTAGTCTCAGATCAACTGTATCCAATCTAGTTATGCCGATATACTCGAGCTGAGGCTTGATGTACGTGGCATAAAAAATCATCTTCGATTCTAGACTTGTGTTTTTCCAACATCCTTGAGCGTCTGCCGATATACGTTGGACTATGGCCCTTGGTACGTGGCAGGGGGGCGTTAGCCCAAATAAGTGGCCTAGTTGTGAGGCTCTGTCCCGAACTATGGTTCTGGAAGAGAGCCCAGCAACGTGAAGACCGGGTAGACATAGGTGGGGTGGTTTTTGAAATATGATCACATGCAGACAAACAGAGGGCTCTAAGTCCTAAAGAGATAGAATTTTGAATTTTTTTGAAGAAGCAAACATTGTTTTATACAAGTCCTAGATTGAGAAGTGTTGTATTTCAGACCTAAGTCTATGTGAGCATGCATAATTCTCCTCAATATAGTCCTACCAAATCATGCCTAATCTGTATGCAATCCATGTCAGCTGGGTTCAAGTCTAGGCTCCTAGGTTCACATGATATCAGAAATTAAAGCTGACATTCCATAGAATATAATTTTGATAATTGAGCTAAGTTAAAGCACATAATTGATCAGGCGAAGACAGGTCCCATCTCGGTCGCCAAACCTGTTATCATCGCAAAAATTTTTCCCTCCCTTACGAGAGAGAAACGAATTTCGCGAGTCAAACTCAACCAAAGTTTTGAAAATAGTTTTGAAAATTACTCGCCTCCGTTTTGAAAATTTGCGGGAAAATTTCGTGGAATGGGATCCGCCTGTCGGTACGAGGTTCAACCGTTCCTGGCGCCTTTACCAGGGGTAATTGAACAAAGGACCAATTATGTGCTTTAACTTGACTCAAATATCTAAATTATGCTCTATTTTTCCTAGAATGCACAAAGAATCAGGCTTGTGCTATGGAATTTTGAAAAATGCAAGTTTGAGAAAATATGATGTTTGCTTTGGAAAATTGAAATGCATTTGGAAAAGGATTGGAAAAGTGCTTGAAAATTGAATTCCTGGGAAAATCATTGAATTTCATTGGAAATCAGAAATTTGCATTGAAAAGTGATTCCTTAGGAAAACTTGAACTTTGGAAAATCGATTTTGAAATTTGGAATTGCTTTTCTGAGAAAATGGAATTGAAAATTCTGAGAAAATCAGGAAATTTATTGGAAATGGGATTTCTGAAAAGGAAAATGAATTCTCAGGAAAACAGGAATTCTAAGAAGATGGATTTCTGAAAACTTGGGATTTTGAAATTTGAGAATTTTAAAGCATAGGAAAATCTTGATTTGAACTTGGGAAATGCTTTGAAATGTCATTTGAAAACTTAGGATTTTGAGAAAATCAGATCCTGAGAAAGACTTGGAAATTCTTGAGAAAATTGAATTTTTTGAAATTTAAATTGGAAAATGAATTTAAAAACAATGCAACTTGAATAATATGAATGAATGAATATGATTTTGAAAAGGGAACTTCATTGAGGAATTGGGAAATCCTTTTAAAACTTTGAGAAATGCAGTGCATTTTTGAAGTTAGCCTAAAAGTGTAGGTTGAATGTGGCTAATATGAAGATCATAAATCTTGGTTTTCTTCGTATTCTGACTATGGCCATAAATACGAATCCCACCGAGTTTATAAACTCCATAAGAGCTTGTGCATGTGCCATTCGTGTAAACCATAGTGAATTTGAAATAATGTGCATGAATCATATATCACATATTGAAATTTGCATAAATTAAACTATATGCAATGCAACCCTATTCTAAGCAGAAAAGTAACTCTTATTCCAAATATTATATTGATTTTTACATTGAACTAAAATAAAAGAAATAAAAACTAAATCTTCTTCTTGAATGTTCCTACAAAACTAGAAAACAAGGTTAGCACAAAAATGTAGGTTTTTCTAAATTTATCCGAAAATATAGGAAATTATCGGATATTATTCAGATATAAACCTAAAATCATACCCCCTTTGATGTAAACATGATAAAAAATGAATAAATTTCGAAAATAAACTTGAAAATTCGAAATTGGGGTCAAAATGACCAAAATACCCCAGATGACCTTGAAATCAGAGTTTTCTAAAAGAAATTTTTGTAAATTTTGGAATTTTGAAAATCAAATGAAATAAATCAAACATAATATGATAAAATATGATGATATTCATTAAATTTTGGAGAATTAGAAATTGAAATTTCGAAATTTAGGTCAAAATGACCAAAATACCCCCGATAACAAGACTATGGCCTTGAAACTAGGGTTTTCTGAAATAAATTTTGCAAAAATAAAAAATGTGAAATGCAAATGACATTGAAATTAACCTTAATATAATTCTATATGCTCATGTACATGATAAAAACCTTAAAATGACGAAAATATCATAAAATATCAAATTTAACCTGATTTTCGCTTCTCAACTTAAAGATAAGCTAACACATGGAGCAAATGAACTTATAATTAAGCAAAATTTGGCAAGGACACCTAAAATATCCCTAAAAACAGAATGGAGCTCGAAAATCTATTTTTTATATTTTTAAATATGGAAATTCAAATAAAAACCCTAAATTTTTGTGATTTTTGCCTAAAATGTTGATTTTAAAGGTGAATAGGGATATCAAATTTCCATAAAAATTTCCCAAATTTTATGGGGTGACAGAGGACAGTAAGGCAAGTATTTTTTCATTTTACACTTTCTGGTTTTGACCTATGGTCAGAGCTGTGCCACTCTGCAAGTCGGATCGGAATCCGACGACTCTAGGATTTACGGGAAACAGACAGATTTCGGTAGAAAATATGGAAAAAATGGAAGACAGATGGGGAAAAGGCTGAAATTATGGTAAAATGTCCCTGACAAACATAGAAAGATTTTATATTTTCACACCATTGGGATTCAGGTTATGGTTTGGAAAAGGCCATACTGTTATCAGAGACCTAAATCTCTGAGGTTTCTGGACATTGGAATCTGTTAGACAGAAAGGGAAAATCCAAGAAAAATAATGAAACAGATCCAAAAATTCCCAAATTTTGGGAAATGATAGGAAATTATGTTAGGAACAACCTTCATGTTGAAAGTATTTGCAGAAAGGTTACAGATTGGATGGAATTGATGCATTAGGTTCTGTCTATACCCTGACAAAAGAAAATCAATATTTTCTAAGGGGTCTGAGAAATCTGATTTTTTACAGAGGTCAAAACTGCTTGTAAAAACCTAAAACTTTCCAAATAATTAGTAAATTCAATTGTGAATCCACTGTGATTTTTGGAAGACAATCCGAATCTTCCACCAGGGTAATTTTGGGCCCTAAAGTCTGCTAAAAAAAGAATTTGGATTTTCCAAGAGGGCAGAATCCGATTTTGGATTTGATTTTTTTTAAGGAGGGTTTCGAAACCCAAACGGACCTGAGTTTTTGGCAGAGAAACACAGACACATAACTACAACTATAATAATATTTTTAAGATTTATGAGCAGAAAATTAAATATGAAATTATAATTAAACTACACGCATGAATTTAAATTTATAAACTATCAATGAAATTTCAATAAGACAACTAACTAAATGAAATGAATGAAAAGCAAACTAAACATGCTGTCTAAAACATGAAAGCTATACGATAAATAATAAGAAAACAGAAAATAATTGGGAAGGTTTGCTTTAGCTATTCGAAATGAGGGGCTTCATCCATTGAACGGATGGACCACCTCATCAGTATAGCCCTAAGTTCATGTAAAACCTAAAAAAAGAAGAAGAAAGAGCTTATTACCTTGGCTTGGTAGGTTGGAGATGATGCTGGAACCGATTGGAGATGGCGCCAAGGAAGGAGGACTTGCTGCTGTGGTGGAGATGACTGTCACCACGCAAAGCTGGAGCAATGGTGGCTGCTTCAACTATGTTGTGAATGGTGGCTTGGAGACGTTGGAGCAATGACCAAGGAGGGCTGGGAGCTGGCTGCAACAAGATGGAGGTGTGGATCTTGCTGCAAGGCATTGGAGTGGTGCTGGATCTTCAAGGTGGAGGTGTGGCTGCAAGCTGGAGCAAAGGGGGAATCAAGGGAGAGTGAGAGAATGTGAGAGAGAGAGAGAGAAAGAGAGAGGCCTGAAGAGGTGGGCAGCCGTATGGCTTTTTTTTTTCTTTTTGGTTTTAAACTTAGGTTTTAATTGGGCTCCTACCTAGGGTTTTATGAGTCAATGAAAAAGGGAGAGACCCCTTTACGTGAATGGCTGGGCAAGAGGGAAAAGAAAAGAGGAAGGAAGGGAAGAAGGAAAGAAGAGGGAAAAAGAAAGGAAAGAAAGAAAAGGAGGGAAAAAGGAAAAGGGAAAGAAAAATGAAGAAAAAAATAGAAAGTGGGGTTGGAGGTTTGGGTGACCACCTTGTGGGTCCCACCTCCTCTCTAAAATAAAATAAAATAAAAAATAAAAATCAATAAAAACAAACAAATAAAAAGAAACATTTTTTTAATAAAGTAGAAATGTAAATGAATGGGCCATCTCAGAGCGGGTCCAAATTCCTATTTTGAAATTCATTTTGACGTTTAGAGGGGTAGAATAGTCTTTTCAAAAAAATTTCAGACGAAACGAGCTATTTTTGGCAGTTTTTTTGAAACGAGCTTGGATTTTGAAGTTTAATACCCCATTGCGAAGCAAATCCAATGTAGAATTTAAAAATGTAATTTTGAAAGAAATCCATATTGTTTTTCTCAAGAAAATGCTTCCAAATCTATTTGTAGACAAAATGAGCTATTTTTGGCAGTTTTTTGAAACGAGCTCGGATTTTGAAGTTTAATACCCTTATTGCGAAGCAAATCCAGTGTAGAATTCAAAATTTTGAGTTTGAAATAAATCCAGATTATTTTCTTGAAAAAATATTTCCAAATTTAGACTCCTGGGGGTAAAAATATCAATTTTGGAAACCCGAGGTTTGAAATTGCTTTCTGAAAACTTTTAAAACTCAATCTGGATTGAAATTTATAAAACTGGAGTTCTGGACTTCGAAAATGAAATGAAATGTGATGAAATGTTATGAAATGCTGAGAAATGATATGAAATGATGAGAAATGGCATGCGAAATGCGAACCCTGAATGAAGAATTTTGGATGTTAGACCCCGATTGACACTTGTACCAGTTTAAAAAGTGTTAAAATTGACAAAATTTGCAAAAATGGTTGAAGAAATGATTTTCGAGCTCTGCCAAGCTAGAGTGACACTGGAAATTAGGGTTTGAGCTGGATTAAACTGAAATGAACTGGATTGAGCTGGGTTTTAGAGTTTTAGAACTCAAATGAACTGACACTGATACTGACTCAACTGACCTTTCCGGTTGAATTTTCAAGAAAAGCTGCCATTTTTAAAGAAATGATAGGGAATGGTCACTGGAGTGAAGTGAATTACGAACCTGAACTGACTTTTTGCTAAAAAAAAGGTCAGTAATACTGAGATGAACTAAAATCAAGGCTCAAACACTAGCTCAACTGACTGAACTCGGCTCAATTTCAGTTGAAAGAGCTGAAATGGACTAAAATGGGCTCTTGAACACTTAGAAATGGTTTTGAAATGAAACAGAAGCACTCAAACTCCTAGTGAGCTCAAGTTAGACTCTGGGGAGTATGAATGACTGACTCGGAGACAATCGACTTGGATTTGAGTGAGAAATGAGCTCATTTCTGAAGAAATGATCCCATTTTGGCAGGAATGGTCAGAAATGAAAATGGTATATTCATGGTGAGCTCAGATGAGCTTGAAATGACTGATATTCTAACTATTTTGAACTGACCAACAAGCTTGGTTGACTCCAACTGACTAGGGTCCGGGATGACCTAGGGGTAAAATGGTAATTTTCCTAATGAAAGTTCGTAAAATGATGATTTTCTGAAACTGACTCGAGATTTGACTCCTACACTGACTTAACAGGGTTGACACTGCACGAGGAGGGTTATTTGAGAATGGATGAGGAAAATTTGGGGTGTTTACAGTATTATATCTTCAATCTTATTTTAATTCAGTTCAAGAATGGAATAACTTTTCAAAATCCAATTTCAAATTCTTCAAATTCATTCATCATTTAGGATAGAATTACATCATACTTTCAAAAATTCATTTTTCAAAAACTCCAAGTAAATGTAAATATCTTCCTCAATCTATCTTCAATCCTTATCAAATCCGATTCATCCTTTCATTTTTTCAAAGTTCTATTTTCAATCTCAAAGTTCAATTTAACTTTGAGATTTCATATTCAGATTCAAATCAGATTTCAAAAATCAAATTTGACTTTGACATTCTAAAATTCATTCAAAAGTCCAATCCAATCTCCAAGTTCAATTTAACTTTGAGATTCTTGATTCATCTTCTAAGTTTCAAATCCAAGGTCTAATTTTGACTTTGAAATTCATTTGTATATTCAAAGATTCAATTTCTAAAATTCATTTTCCAAGTTAAAATTAAACTTGGAAGTTCTTGATTCATCTTCTGAATTTAACTCCAAATCCATTTTTAGGATCCAGGATTCAACACTCATATTGGATCTCAGACTTCAGATCCAATTCCTCTTTAGGATCCAGAGTCCAATTCCACTTTTGGATCTCAGGCTTCAGATCCAATTCTCCTTTAGGATCCAGACTCCAATTTCACTTTGGATCTCAGAATACAGATCCAAATCCATGTTAGGATCCAGAATCCAACTCTACATTGGATCTCAGACTTCAGATCCAAGTCCATGTTAGGATCCAGAATCCAATTCTACATTGGATCTCAGACTTCAGATCCAAATCCATCTTAGGATCCAGAATCCAACTTCACCTTGGATCTCAGATTACAGATCTAAAATCCATTCTAGGATCCAGAACCCAATTCGACTTTGGATCTTAGACTTCAGATCCAAATCTATTCTAGGATCCAGAACCCAATTCTACATTTGGATCTCAGACTTCAGATCCACTCCATTTTAGGATCCAAAACCCAAGTCCATCTTGGATTCCAAATCTCGAATCCCATTCTGTTTAGGATCCGGAATCCAATTCCAATTCTAGATTTCAATTCCATTTTCAGATCTAATCTGAATCTCTTAAATCCATTTCTATTCTTAAATACTATTTGATTTTCTCAGTCCATTCCAATTTCAAACTTCAAAATCTAAATTCAATTCCATCTCAAGTATTCATTTCCTTTCCTAAATTCAAGTTCAAAATTCAAAGTCCATTTCCGACTTTGAAACTTCATTTCCTTTCATTTCAAAACTTCAAATCATTCTTTCTCAAAATCAAGATTTATTCTTCCAATCCTGATTTACTTCAAAGACTTAGAACTTCTCTGATCTATCTCAAGTTCTAAAGTTAGATTCAAACATTTCTTCACTCCCTTACCAAGTTCATCTCAGAATACTTGGAAATTTTAAAGACATCTTTTCAAAAGAAGCATACATCTTTGCATTGCACAAGCATGATTCTTTGTGCATTTAGATTTAGGATAAATCCTTAGATGATATTTAGGCAAAGCAAAAAGGCATAGATTCGATCCTTGGTTCGATTACCCCTGGTAAAGGCGCCAGGAACGGTCGAACCTCGTACCGACGAGCGAATCCCGTCTCTCCATTTTTTCCCGCAATATATTTCAAAACGGAGGCGAGTTATTTGCTAAATATTTTTCAAATCAAGGTCAAGTGAAAACCCGCAAAAGAGTTCCTCTTCTCTCTCTCTTTCTTTCTTTTCTCTTCTCTCTTTTCTTTTCTCACTTTTATTCTTCTCCCTTCAAAAAGGAGGAAAATAGAGGTTAGAAAAAGAAAAGAGAAGGAAGAGAGAGAAAACAAGAGAATAGGAAAATTTTTGCGATGATCACAGTTTTGGCGACCGAGATGGGACCTTCGTCTTCGTCCGGTTGAATCTATGCCTTTGCTTTGCTTTGCTATAATCTAAGTCTTTATTCTAACATATGTCAGCTACATTTTCCATGCAAACCTTAGGATCCTAGACTCTGTCCTAAAGCTGACATCATTGCATATAGGATCTAAGTATGGTTTGGTAGGACCGTATTGAGGAGATTATATCCATGTTCACATTAGACTTAGGTTTTAAATACAACTCTCCTCAATTTTAGGGATTGAATGCAAAACAATGTATGCAAGTGTATGCTTCTTCTTATTTAAATCTATCTCTTTAGGACTTGCATTAGAGCCTTCTGATTTTATTGCATGTTGATCATATTTTGAAAACATCCCTACCTATATTGTCCCGGTCTTCACGTTGCTGGGTTGTCTCACTGAACCATAGTTCGGGAGAGAGCCTCACAACTGGACCACTTATTTGGGTTCGCGCCCCCCTACCACGTACCTAAGGGCCATAGTCCGAGGTATATCGGTAGGTGCTCAAGGATGTTGGGAAGCCTTTACCTTAGAACCGGGGAGATATCTTATATGCCACGTACTTTGAGCTTCGGCTTGAATATATCAGCGTACCTTGATTGGAATCAGATGATATAAATCTTAGAGTTAGGATTAAGGTCCTACCAGCCATTTCAAATATTGCATATAGAGTCAGCTTTAGGGAGTGCTATTTGTGCATCCTTGCTTGTATATCTGTGATTGTATGATATTTTATATATATCTTCCTTATATTTTCCAAAACCCTGGGTATATACTTCAAAATTTTCTCTTTTGTTTCTAAAACCCAGGTGTATTTTTCTTCTTCTTCTACATTTCTTCAAAAAATTCTTCTAATCCTGCCTGCAAGTTCTTCAAATTTTAAATCCTTACCATTTATTCTCAAAATTCATTTTTCCTTTTATTTTCTTCTGTTTTTATATTCTTGTTTATATTTTCATAAAAATCTCTTTCCGTCAAGAGATATCCTTTTCAAAATGGTATTTTCTTTCATATTTTAGTTGGTTACTCTCCCTCGTGGAGTAAACAACACAATTGTCACAAATTTTGTGGTGACTCAATCCCTAGTAATGGGATACAATTGTTTAGATTTTTCAACCTAAATCCTCCCTCTTGTCAAAACTTCTCCGAAAAAGTTTCTCTTGTCTAAAAACCTCCTCTTTCCTCTACAGAGAGATCACTGATATCCGAAAATGGTTATGACAAGAGCAGGAAAAGAAACAGTTCCTCAACTCAGCGACAGTGAGGCGGAGGAGATAAGCTCTCCTAAATCAGTCAGGGGACAAGGTCAGAGCAAGAAGGATGACATCGACCCTGCTATGTATGATATGTTCCAAAAGATGATAGCAAGGATGATGTCGGTGCAAGCCGAGGCCAAACTGAAAGAGACAGTTCCTAAAAGCAAGCTGAGGAAGAAGCCTGTAAAGAAGCAAGTCAAAATCATCAAAAAGAAGGTGCAGCCAGACACTACTTCGGAGGAATCAGAGTCAGTCGAGGAAGAGTCAGAAGAGGAAGAGCAGATTGTCTACAAGCAGAATCCTCCAAGGCAGTCCGTAAAAATAGCTGCAGAAGAGCCTGAATCCGTCAACAAGCCCAAGTCTGGGGCTCCAGCAGAGGACCTGATGAGCAAGCAGATGAAGGAGATGAATCGAGCTATTAAGGATATTCAAGCTAAGGGTAAGGGCAAACAGACCTACACCGGCGAAGATTTTTATGATGGTCTAGACGGGGACGATAACCTGGAGAATCTTCCTCGCAAGTTTCTCAAATTTGATGGAACTGGCAACCCTAAAGCCCACTTAGCCACATTTTATGCAGAGTGCAGCCGTTTCAGGAAAGATAACAGGGCTCTGTTCATTTGCTTTCCCCGCAGTCTGGAGGGTATAGCAGCCAGGTGGTATGCGGACCACATCAATCCTATCGAACTACGAGAGTTCGATAAAGTAGTCAATCTGTTTATAGAGCATTTTCTATTCAACACTGAGGTTTCCCCTACGCTCAATCACCTTTACAACCTAAAGCAGAATGAGACAGAAAGAGCAGGAGAATTCATTCACAGGTGGAGAAGCACCTGTAATAGGATGAAAGTACCCATTCCAGAGGAGCATGCATTGCAAATAATCCTCAGCAATTTCTCTCAGCCCCTGAGAAGCCTCATTGCCACTTCTCCAGCAAAATCCTTTATCAAATTAATTGAGCGAGCCGAATGGCTCGAGGCAAGAATAGAAAGCGGGCTTTACGAGGGCATGCCTCTGACCAAAAGTATCCAAGACCAGAAGAAGAAAGCACAGTTCACTCATGCAGCTGATACCTCTGGCAATAATCATGATAACAGCAGAAGAAACAGAAATGACAGCAAAAATGGTCAGAACCATGGCGCAGCTCAAAGGGAGAAGTCTTCCAAGCAGAATAACAAGTTGTGTCAGTCTAGCTTTCCGCAGAAAGAAAAGATAAAGCGCGAAGGTTGGAGTAATGATCGTGAGTTCACTCCTGTGAAGCAAACGCTCAAAGAAGCCCTTGAATTCATGCTGGCCAAAGAATTGGTTAAACTCCCGAAAGTCGCGGATCCTCCCACGGTCATGGGAAGGTTCACAAATCAGTTCTACAAGTTCCATCGAGCAGTGGGGCATGACACCGATCACTGCTTCATCTTCAAAAATATTGTTCAGGATTGCGTCGACAAGAGTCTCTTTATTGAAGACGAAGAGGAAGATGACCTAGCCGTCATGACCAAGTCTCTCCCGGGCTACTCAGAAGACTGAAGATGCCAGAACTCTCCTACTTTTCTTCCCTTTTACCAGTCATCTTGTAGGGGGCCAGTCAGCCCAGTCTTTTTGTGATCTTTTGGTCAAATTACTTGTGAATATTTCAGTTCTTTGTTATCAGTTTTTGTTTATCAAATGAAATGTCAATTTCCTTTATATCTTTTATATCCAATGCTTCTTTTTCCTTTGCCATATTGGGGCATTTTAATTCTTGTTCTTTTCAGAATGCGGGACAATCCTGACATCATTCATGAGAGAAATGATATTACCTATGAGGGCTTTTTCAAAAATCATGAAATTTTAAAAAATCTTCGTTATGACAAAGAAGTTCAAATATTTCTTGGTCTAACCTTTGACAAAAAATCAACCCTCGTGTTGATCATGTCTTCAAAAATAAGTTTTTCAAACCATTATATTGAAAGATCAACCCTTGTGCTGGTCTTATCTTCTAAAATGAATTTTAAACTTTTATATTCTAAGATCAACCTTTGTGTTGGTCTTATCTTTCAAAATGGATTTCAAATCTTTATAGATCAACCCTTATCTTTCAAAGTGGATTTCAAACCTTTATATTCAAAGATCAATCCTTGTATTGATCTTATCTTCCAAATCTTTTTATTCAAAAGATCAACCCTTGCGTTGGTCTTATCCTCCAAAATTGATCTCAAAACTTTTCAAAGATCAACCCTGGCGTTGTTCTTATCTTTTAAAATGGGTTATAAATCATTATATTCAAAGATCAATCCGTACATTGGCCTTATCTTCCAAAAATGAGTTTTAAATCAAGATCAACCCCTGTGTTGGTCTTATCTTCCAAAATTGGTTTCTAAAATATTATATTCAAAGATCAACCCTTGTATTGATCTTATTATCAATTTCGAACTGTCATTTTTAGAAATCAGATCCAGTGTTGATCTTCTTCTTCAAAATTAGGTATTCAAAACCATTGCCTTCGAAAATTCACCCTAATGATGATCTCTCATGTTTGATTTAAAGGATCAGATCTCGCGTTGATCTTCTTGTGGTGGATTTTCTTCCCCCAAAATGATTTCTCACTTCTCTTTTAAATAAACATTTTCCTTTTAAGATCCCATATGCAGGCAGGATCAGAAAAACTCCTTTTCCTCTTAAATCTTATAAAATTTCAGTTAAATTTTATATTTTTATCAGTTTCATTCATTTTATTCATATTTTTGTCAAGTTTATATCAATTTTATCAAGTTTTATGAAGTTTATCAAATATTTCCTCGAATTCCATTAAAATTTTATCAATTCTTCTACCCTTTCAGGTTAAGGGATAAACCTGATGTCTCTTTCCCATGAGGTATTTCCTTTATTCTTATTTTTCCCACTCAGGTTAAGGGATAAACCTGACCCTCGTTGTCCGAGGTGTTCCCATTCAGGATAAGGGATAATCCTGAAACCCCTCATAGGAGCCACAATGCTACCTATGAGGATTCTTTCATAAATACAAGTTTTGCCAATCTTTATTGATTTTCTAGATTTATATCAATTTCCCTTCATTAAATTTTCTTAAATTCGGGATAAAGGGATAATCCTGAAACCCCTCATAGGAGCAACAATGCTACCTGTGAGAGTTTCTTTCCAAAATAAATTTTCAAAATTTCTTTCCTTTCTTCTTCTCCATTTTTATAAATTTTGTTCTTCTTCCCTTTCAGGTTAAGGGATAAACCTGAATAATTCCTTTCTAAATTCTCATCAAATGTCTATTCCATTTCCCCTTCAGGATAAGGGAAAATCCTGAAAACACCGACAATCATTCTCGCTCAAATCTCAAGTATCTTAAAGAATGTCGGTGTCTCCCTTTTTTCTTCAAATCTCCATCAGAAAACACAGTATTTACACTGGGGCATTTTTGAAAAATTCATATAGGTAAGCCTAGCACTCGTGCTAGTGTTTGGCTGACCGATCAGTTGGCCCTCAGGTCACAATCTTTCCTCAATTTTCCTCAAATTCTGTCAATCTTCCATTAATTCCTATCCCTTCTCATCAAATTCTCCTTTAAGATTCGAGTTTCGACTCGAACTTCCAACTCTTTCCCTAAGATTCGAGCCCTGACTCGAATTTTCTAGCTTTCCTTTGAAGATTTGGATCTTAACTCGAGTCTTCTTTCCTTCAAAAATCTAAAAAAAAAAAACTTTCAAGTATTCCTTTGAGATTCGAGCCCTGACTCGAATTTTCCTGCTTCCCTTCGAAAATTTGAATTTTATCTCGAGTTTTCTTCAATAAAAGAATTTTCCAAGTTTTCCTTTAAGATTCGAGCCCTGACTCGAATTTTCCTACTTTTCCTTCATTCAGGTTTTATCTCAAGTTTTCTTGCCTTCAATAAATAAACCTTCAAAGTTTTGATTCGAGCCCTGACTCAAATTTTTCCTGCTTTCCTTCGAAAATTTGAGTTTTGTCTCAAGTTTTCTTACCTTCAATAAATGAATTTTCAAGTTTTCCTTTGAGATTCGAGCCCTGACTCGAAACTTTCCTGCTTTCCTTCGAAAATTTGAGTTTTGTCTCAAGTTTTCTTGCCTTCAATAAATGAACTTTCAAGTTTTTTTTTGAGATTTGAGCCCTGACTTGAACCTTCCTGCTGTCCTTCGAAAATTTGAGTTTTATCTCGAGTTTTCTTGCCTTCGATAAATGAACTTTCAAGTTTTCCTTTGAGATTCGAGCCCCGACTCGAACCACCCAGTTTTCCTTTGAAAATTCGAGTTTTTACTCAAATTTCATTGTTTTCCTTGTAGAGTCTGAGTCCTGATTCGGATACCTTTTCAAAGGCTTACCTTCAAAATCCAGTTTTATATCAAGCTTTCCTTCAGAACTTTAAATTTACATTTACCTTCAGAATTCAACCTCATGTTGGATTCTTCCCCCAGAATCTCACTGATATGTCAAAATTTGATGTTAAGCAAAGGTTTCATCATCAAGGATTTCAGGAATATCTTGCCAAATTGCCATAAAATAGTTGTTGATCTCAAACTTTTATTACATAAAGAATTTCCTCAAATCTCCTTAGTATTCCTTCCAAAAGGGTGAAACTTCTGTGAAGAAAGGCTCAAACTTCAATTTTTCTATTCTTAAATACCATTTTCAGATCTAATCTGAATCTCTTAAATCCATTTCTATTCTTAAATACCATTTGATTTTCTCAGTCCATTCAAATTTCAAACTTCAAAATCTAAATTCAATTCCATCTCAAGTATTCATTTCCTTTCCTAAATTCAAGTTCAAAATTTAAAGTCCATTTCCGACTTTGAAACTTCATTTCCTTTCATTTCAAAACTTCAAATCATTCTTTCTCAAAATCAAGATTTATTCTTCCAATCCTGATTTACTTCAAAGACTTAGAACTTCTCTGATCTATCTCAAGTTCTAAAGTTAGATTCAAACATTTCGTCACTCCCTTACCAAGTTCATCTCAGAATACTTGGAAATTTTAAAGACATCTTTTCAAAAGAAGCATACATCTTTGCATTGCACAAGCATGATTCTTTGTGCATTTAGATTTAGGATAAATCCTTAGATGATATTTAGGCAAAGCAAAAAGGCATAGATTCGATCCTTGGTTCGATTACCCCTGGTAAAGGCGACTGGAACGGTCGAACCTCGTACCGACGAGCGAATCTCGTCTCTCCATTTTTTTCCGCAATATATTTCAAAACGGAGGCGAGTTATTTGCTAAATATTTTTCAAATCAAGGTCAAGTGAAAACCCGCAAAAGAGTTCCTCTTCTCTCTCTCTTTCTTTCTTTTCTCTTCTCTCTTTTCTTTTCTCACTTTTATTCTTCTCCTTTCAAAAAGGAGGAAAATAGAGGTTAGAAAAGGAAAAGAGAAGGAAGAGAGAGAAAACAAGAGAATAGGAAAAATTTTGCGATGATCACAAGACCGAGAGAGGGAGTGCGCGGGAGAGAGGTCGTTTGCACATTTCTGATTTTTTCAAAAAGAGGATCCCCTTTTAAAATAATTTTTCATAAAGTGGTTTTAAAATAATTTTTTAGTAAAACCAATTTTAAAAAGGTTTAAAACCACTCGTTCTTTGCATAGTTTTTCCGATTTTTTTGGTTTTTGTGTTGTTCTTCCATATTTTTGTATTTTTAGAATAAAACCTTAAATTTTACGAGAAAACAAAGATTTAAAACTATTTTTTTTGTATTTTTGAGAAATGTTTACAAAGAGAGGTTTTCTGAGAATTCAAGGCTATTCTTTTGAAATTTCTTCAGAAAGCGAGTTTGGACTCAGAATTTGGGGTGATATTCAAGTTTTGGACCTCGAATCGAGAAAATATAAGATAGCGGATCCAAATGGATATCAGATGAGTTGTTTGAGCCATTTAGAAAATGTTTTTGGCATTTTTATAATTTCAATTTGTAAATTGAATAACAAGGATCAAATTTGGATTTTAAACACTGGGTCCGGATCCGAAATCGAGTTGGATATATCAACATGGAATTTACCCCAGAAGATCTGAAGAATAATTGAAATTTGATTTTGAAATTGCTTTGATTTTCTAAGAAGATGAGGCCGGGGGCAAAAAGGACATTTTTACAAAACTTTGGAAAATTTGGGGTGTTCGCATAGTCTAAGCATAGATGAGAAGGAAAGGCTTGTCAATTTTCTCAAGCAATACCAAGAAGTGTTCGCTTGGACTTATGAGGATATGCCAGGGTTAGATCCTAAATTGGTGGTGTGACGCCCAAAATTTTCCGACTGGAAAGTCCTTTGGATTTTTTAGTAAACTTTTTTTTTTGAAAAACCAAAACGCAAACATGGAAGAAACCGCAAGGGGGAGAAACAACCGGAAAACCCTAGGCGGTCACTACAGGTGTGAAACAACATTTAAATGAAACAACTTTTATTAAATTCATTTATGTCTTTACAAATTGTACATATCAATCCCTTATGCAAAACCAAACCACCAGGATCCAACAAAGGAGGTTCAGAAGTGTGGGTTCAAGGTCCGCTGCAGCACACCGAGCTCCATCGCACGCCTAAGTAAACCTGTATCCCCATAAAACGGGGTTAGTACTCTTTCGAGCTGGTGAGACAAACCAAACCGTATAATACCATATGTGGAAATCGATAGCCAGCTATTCATACAAGGCATAACATGATGATCTACCATGATTGAACAGAGATAGCATAAACAAGTATAAGGTAGTGATAACTACACATGGAGTAGTATCGACAATTACTAGCAATAACGTGGCATGCGTCAAGGAACAGGATTTAGCAATGGATCAACATTTATAACAAGGTATGCATCACAAAACATAAAGTACAAGTGTATCAATAGGAAAGACTGCAACTAGCATAAATCAGTGTAAGTAGTCAAAGCACGAGTGACTAACTACGACTATTCATGTCACAACTCATATCGAATAGTGAGGTATGCATCACAGAACATAAAGTACAAATGAATAATTATGTGCATCGTGTCATGAGCGTATGAACCATCCTATGATAATTCCAACATTGTATGCCATGATGGGACAGTTAGAAGCGTTTGCCATGTAAGGCCTAACTCACAAGCAGTGCCAAGGTTCATAACCCGCACATTGCAACTATAAGCGAGCTCATCTCGCTAACCACTCGCCAAGGAGTTCCGAGGTTGCGCAAGTCCTGCACCACTGCAATATCCATAGGCTAAATTGCATATGTCTCGCATGACTGCAATATCCATAGTGCACCCCAAGGCATAGCAAGCACGATTATGCCCACGTTCCTTAGGTGACAACATCCAAGATTCACTAACCTGAGTTAGCGATCACATCCATTACGCGTGTCAGCTATGTGCTAAAGCGTGCACCAACTACGCTAAGTAGCATCATCATGGTACATTACATTGGTCAACACACACATACATCCCACAAGTCAAAACACTTAGTGCACTCGTTGGGATATTGGATCCCACTCCAACACGATTGCAGCCCTTTTTGGCTGTAGCTCGGAGGTCTGCTAACAAGGCTAAAAGTACAACGACAAGAATGGAAAATTACGTATAAAGTTTGCTTTGGTTGACAAGCACAATCCATTTGCGATACGATGAGTCAAATCCATCACGCTGATGGGGTATTGAACCCCGCTATGCAAATGTGCGTGCAGCCTCAAGGGCTGAAGTCCGGAGACTAGCTAAGCAGCCCACACAATGTGGTAAAAAGGAGGGTAAACCAGCTGTTGAGCTGGTTCTGCCCAAAAATGGCCCACAACAAAACAGCTACCTCGGTGCCAGGGGCACCATGAAATAATGCAGCCGACCCGGGTGCAGCCAAGAGAGGTACCCAGGTCTGGTCCGACTGGTCCAGACCTCACTAAGGCCCGGCTACCACCAAAACGAGAAGTGTGGCGGCGTTGCCGCTAGTACCCGAAGGTGAACCACCTCTTGCAGTCTGGTTGCAGCAGGTGCGTCAACAGGGACCAGGTCTGGACCGACTGGTGTTATCATCGCAAAATTTTTACTTTTTGCGAGTCAAACTGACCTTTGAAAAAAAATTTGAAAATAGCTCACCTCCGTCTTAAAATGCGGGATAATTCCGAAGAATTGGACTCGCCTGTCGGTATGAGGTTCAATCGTTCCTGGCGACTTTATCAGGGGTAATTGAACCAAGGATCAATCTACTGCTTTGCTCTGTTCAACTTGTCTAAACCATATTCTAATTCCTAAATGCACAAAGAATCAGGCATGTGCTATGAATTTCTGAAAATGCATATTTGAAAACATGATGTTTGCTTCAAAGATTGAAAAATATTTTTAAAATAAACTCTTTGAAAATCATGAATCATGATTGAGATATTATATTTCAGAAAGTGAAAATCGATTTCTAAAGAAATATAAGGATTTTGTGAAAATCGATTTTGAGAAATGTGAAATAGCTTTGAAAAACTTGATTTCTTTGAATTCAACTTTGAAATTGAAAATATAACTTAGAAAAATCGAATTTGGAACTTGGAAAATACTTGAAATATCATTGGCAAATCAATGTTTTGAGAAAATCGATTTTTGAATAAGACTTAGAAAAATTTGAGAAAACTGATTTCTCTGAATTGAAATTGAAATAAATGCATGAATTGAATGAATATGGATTTGAAGGACTTGATTTTAAGGAATTGAGGAAATCCTTTTTGTATTTTTGAGAAATGCAGTGCATTTTTGAAGTTAGTCTAAGAGTGTAGGCTGAATGTGGCTAATACGAAGATTACAAATCTAGGTATCATTCGTATTCTGACTATGGCCATAAGTACAAATTCCACCAAGTTTTTCAACTCCATAAGAGCTAGTGCACGTGCCATTCGTGTAGACCATAGTGAATTTGAAATATGTGCATGAATGACAAACATAGCAGTTATATATCAAAGCTTAAAACTATATGCAATGCATCCAATTCTATGCATGAATTGAAATTCTTATTCCAAATTTATATTTAATTTACATCACTAATCAAATTTAAATACAGGAAATAAAGGAAAATAAAGTCTTCAATGTTCCTGCAAAACTAGAAAAACTGGTTAGTGAAAATATGTTGGCTTTTCTAGATTTATCCAGCAATATCTGGAAATTGCTAGATTTTACTAGATATAAACCTTTTTCCATGATTCCCTTAAATTAAAATGATGAAATATGAAATAAAATTGAATAAATAACAAATATAAGATATGAAATTTCGAAATTGGGGTTAAAATGACCAAAATACCCCTGATAGCAAGACTATGGCCTTCAAATTAGGGTTTTCAGAAAAATATTTTGTAAAATGCAAGTTTTGAAATTAAAATGAAGATAAATCAAACTAAATATGATATGACATGATTAAAAATATGAAAATTAGGGTTAGGGATTTCGAAATTTAGGTCAAATGACCAAAATGCCCCTGATAGCAAGACTATGGCCTTGAAATCAGGGTTTTCTAAAATAGATTTTGGTAAAAACTTAAGATTTATGATGGGAATAAACATAAAATCAAACATGAAACACCCTAATACGATTCTAAACATGAACAAACCCTAAAACTTTGAAATTTCACATGAAAATAAAAAAATATCCCAAATATCATGATTTTGGCAGTGTTTTTGGATCTTTCAGGAACCCTGTTTTGCAATTTGATCAATTCAGGCATCAAATGAATTTTAAATTTCATGAAAATTGACAGAGACACTTATTATAACCCTAAACGCAGATTGGAATTGCAAATATATTTTTTTGACATTATTTTATTCCAAAAATTGCATTAACAACCTAAAATAAGCTATTTTTAACATAGGTCACCAACCAGTTTCAAAGTTAGACCCGAATAAGGGGTCAATTCTCCATGAAAACTTCTGAATTTTTACATAGATAAATTAGACAGAAAAACAGAACTTTTACTTTTTACAGATCTGAAAAAGCAGTTCGGACCAGGGAGATCTTCTTCTGACAATCCGGACTTGAATATTGCAAACCAAACATGAGTTAAAACAGACACTGCAGATTAAAAATTCTGGGATAAATACCAGTACTATTCTAAAATATCTGGGATTTTATCAGTGAACAGAGATTAGAAAAATAACAATACTCACTTTTTACAGATCATGAATTTGATCTGTGGTTTGGGATCTATGAATAACACAAGTCTGATTAGGGTTTTGGTAAACCCTAACGAGTTTGGAATTAAAAACCTGATCCTCTGACAGAGGAAAAATACTAAACAGATATCAAAAAATCTCCCGATTTGATGTAGATAGATCTAATCAATATTAATCCATGGCACTTTACAAAGTTTAAATCGGATATAGGATGAGAAAAATATCATCATAGCAAGTTACCTTCCTGATTTTAACAACGATTTTAAAGCTTTAAAAACCCGATTTGATGTCTGATTTTTCTGACTAGGTTTACGAATCTCAAAAACTCTGATTTTTTTACAGTAGTTCATTTACATATGCATGTATCACATATAAAAAAATCAACAATTAACAGTGAATATTTCAATCCGAAACAGCATGCTCTTTTGTGTTCTAAACTAAAAACACACAGAAATCTAAGAAACTTGAGAAAACATGCATTAACTAATGAAAAACAATAAAATAAACACTAAAACAGTAAAATAAAAATTATTTATATGTTGGAAAATGTGTAATAAACATTTATAAATAAATAAATAAATAAATAAATAAAATACAGGGAATCAATGGCTGGAATTTGATGTTACCTTTAAAAGCATGGATTTAACCCATTAAAAGGGTAAATCACATGTTTTATTGGTTAATAATATAAAAAATAATGCAATAAACGATTCTAATGGATTAGAATCATGAAAAACAGCATGGAATAGAGTTAGATCATCTTCTTGAATTGATTTTGGGGTTCTTGGATGGAATCTATGGTTAAATCCATGAACACAAGAGTTTCCATGGTGAAATCTATTGAAAAATCATAAAAAACTAATAAAAAAATAATAAAATAATATTAAATAACTCACCTTGGGGCTGCAGCTGCAATGGAGTAAGGTGGAGGTGCTGGAGAGGAGATAGAAGCCACGAAAATTTGAGAGAAAAAGAGCTCCCTTTGACCCCCTTTAGGTCCCCTATTTATAGATTTTTTTTTTTTGGATTTGTTTAGGAAGAGTTTTGATTTTTTTGGACTCTTTTTAATTGTTTTTGATAAACCACATGGTTAGGACGATTTTTTTAGAGAATTCTAACCTAAATTGACTCTAATTAATCCCTAATTAACACCTAATTAAACCCTAAAAAGTCCCAATGTGACACCACTTAGTATGGACCCATATTTGGTTTTTAAAACCTGAATTTAAAACCTTTAAAAACCAATGGTTTAAAACTTAAATAAAATGGATTTTCAAAATTGTTTTTGACTCCTCTAAACCCCTAACCTAACTAGGACATTGACTAACCCTAGTCTAACCTTGACTTCTTCAAATGTGGCGCCACCCCGAGTGGGCCCCACTTGAATTTTCAAAAACGATTTTAAAACTTGAAAATGAGAGGTTTTTCAAAAGAGATTCAAAAGTAGACTTCGAGATTGAAAGTTTTGAAATGGTACATAGTCTTGACTGAGTCAGAACTCCTCTATATACGGCGCCAACGGGGTGGGCCTCACATTGAAGTTTTGAAAAACTTGAAATAAATACTAAAAATGGCTTTTAAAAAAAGGTTAAAATCAACAGTTGAAATTCAAAGTTTTGAAAATAGAGTTCTAAGCGAACTGGAACTCTGGGCTAGAGTCCTGGATTTTTAAGACTGTGATTTTGGTTTTTAAAAGCCAAATAAAGGTTTTTTTGAAAGATTTTATCAGAAAATGGTGAAATGAGTTAAAAAAAACACAGTCAGGGTTAGACTCCTAACTCGACCGAACTCTGAAATAGAGTCCTGAACTAACTGGACTCTGCAAAATGACCTAATTTTTGAAAACAAATGGAAATAAATGAAAATGGAATAAAAACAGACTTCAAAACAGACTTCTGACTGGACTAGGACTCCGGGACAGAGTCCTGATCGGACTGAAACTCTAGATTTTTTTTTGTATTTTTCTGAAAAACAAATGAAAGAACTTGTCAAAACAGTGAAAACAATAACGAATATTAGAATAAAACAGAGTTCTGATTCAACTGAGACTCTGAGGACAGAGTCCTGATTGAACTAGGACTCTCAGATTTTTGGATTTTCTGAGAAAACAAATGAGAGAATTTTGAAAACAATTAAAAATAGGATGAAATTGAATTTTGGTTCAGAGTCCTGATTTGATTAGGACTCTGAGAAAGAGTCCTAATTCGATCAAAACTCTAAGAATTTTGGTTTTCTGATAAGCAAATGATGAAATTTGGGCAAAGCTTTTGAAAACCAGTGAAAATGAAGTGAAAAAATCAATTTGGGATAGAGTCCTACTTCGATCAGGACTCTGGGGTAGAGTCCTGATTTGATCAGGACTTTGAGATAAAATCTCAGAATTTTGAAATTCTTTGATAAAAGTGTAACAGTTTTGGTATATTGAAAGATTTCTGAAAGATTTATCTCAAAATTGAAATCGGGATTAGAGTCCCGATCTAACTAGGACTCTCTGAACAGAGTTTTGTTTTGACTAAAACTTTGAGTTTCTGACTCATTTTGAAAGATTTGATTGAAAATAGATAAAATAGCTGTAAAAGATTAGAGTCCTAATCCGATTAAAACTCTGAAGAAGAGTTCTGATCCGATTGGACTCTTGAAGAAGAGTCCTGATCCAACTAGGACTCTAAAATTTTGGCCAAAACAAAAGTTTTTTAAAAGGTTTTCTTCAAAAACAGGTAAAAAGGTAGTGAAAAGTAGAGTTTTGATCCGACTAGGAATATGAAAAAAGAGTCCTGATCCAACTAGGACTCTAAAATTTTTAGAGATTTTTGACAAGTAAAGGAATCCAGAAGCGACACCACCTAAATGGGTCTCATCTGAGAATTGAAATCAATTAAAATTGAGTTTGAAATGAATCCATATTGTTTTCTGAGAAAATGCTTCAAAATATAAGGTCCTGAGGGTTGGCAAATGATAGAATGTTGATTAAAAAACTAGGTTTTAAATTTGTTATTTGAAAGAAGAGCTTTAAAACTCCAATCTGGATTGAATGTTTTGAAAACAGGAGTGCTGGATCTCAAAAATGAGATGTAATGACATGCAATGCTATGCAATGCAATGAAATGATATGCTAAATTTATGCAATGATAAGCAATGACACATGAAATGGATGAATACTGAATGAAGAGGAAAATTTGGGGTGTTTACAGATGCCCCTCTTTGCTGCTAAGCCAGTTAGAGGCCGAGCTTAGTGGCAAAGAAAAACGAGGTTCAGGCTTGACCCTTAACCTGAAAGGGGACGATACCTCGTGGAAAAACGAGGTTGAGGCTTAACCCTTAACCTGAAAGGGGACGATACCTCATGGAAAAACGAGGTTCAGGCTTGACCCTTAACTTGAAAGGGGATGATACCTCGTGGAAAAATGAGGTTCAGGCTTGACCCTTAACCTGAAAGGGGACGATACCTCATGGAAAAATGAGGTTCAGGCTTGACCCTTAACTTGAAAGGGGACGATACCTCATGGAAAAATGAGGTTCAGGCTTGACCCTTAACCTGAAAGGGGACGATACCTCGTGGAAAAACGAGGTTTAGACTTGACCCTTAACCTGAAAGGGGACGATACCTTGTAGAAAAATGAGGTTCAGGCTTGACCCTTAACCTGAAAGGGGACGATACCTCATGGAAAAACGAGGATCAGGCTTGACCCTTAACCTGAAAGGGGACGATAAACAAAGTCCTCGAATGAAGAAACCATGACGAGACCTTCGAATTTTGCACAACAAATCCGAGAGGGGTTTGCAAAAGGAAGAAAGGGGGTTTCCCTAAAGCTTGAAAAGGGATTGATCTTGGGCGTCTCATTGCTGAGACTGTATGGCTTTTAAGACAGATGACCTTTTGCAGAAAAATTCAGGTTTAACACTTAACCTGAACTGGAACTGTCTATGGTGGGACAGTGGGGAACACAGGGAAGTGTGCTAATCTGAGAGCTGAGGTGCTTAAACTAAAACAATAAGGGAAGGATCTTGGATGACTCCCATCATCCGATCCTAAAAAGGATAACAACAATGCCTGGATACATCAAAATAGACATCAAGCTCTCACTTCATGTCGGGATAACTTGAAAGGATTGCCAATAAGATAAAATTTGTGGTTAATTCAAGAATGATGAGCATATATATGAAAAATATTCCCTCTTGTCTACCTGAAGTATTACCTCCGACTGGGCTTAACTCCGTAGAATCAATATTCAAATTCAAATATCATTGCCTTTGACTTTCTCTTAAGGAAACTATCAATTTCTTTGATATGGGCGGAAAAGAATATATTCTTGATATTGCGAGAGCTATTGGTGAAAGGATATTGATAAAAGAATTTCACAAAATTAAAGAAGATTCTTGATAGATTCGGCAGTCTGATATCCTGAGATTCTTTTCTCATGATGATTTTTCTGCACTCTCTTTTTGACAAAATTAGAGCTCTCTTGGATTTTTTGGGAATTACATCATCCTTCATTTTGTAGATGTCCTGACTTTTCTCTCTTTTTGGGAAGGGTACGTCACAAACTCCTTCATCTCAGAGATGTTCTGATCCTTCTTTTCTCTCAGGGATTATCTTGATGATTATTGGCTCATTGGTTGGGAATCTCTTGATGATAGCAGAAATTAAATATCGTTTAGGGTTTGTCGGTAGGTCCATCACACTCGCCTTCATCTCGACGGTGATCTGGGATTTCCCTGGAAGGATTCGTCACAAACTCCGTCATCTTGGAGATGATCCAAATCTACTTTGGCCCGGGGGTCGACTCGCATAATTTGTCTTCATCTTGATGACAATTGAGAGATCCCTTTTGCAGATAGTTAATTGCAGCTTAGGTGATTGAGGAGATATGAAGATTGAGTGGATTTTTCTGTATCACCCAGGATGTTTCGACTGCTTATTTTCCAAGAATGATCTTTAAAAATATGTCATTGACTGTGATCAATATCAATCACTTCTGGCTTTGCAACAACGTTGAATTTTCTTTGCTGGCCATATCGCGGATTTATTCTTCATTCTTTTGGTTGGCCAATAGAAAGATTTTGAACTTTGAATCCTTTTTCGCGAAAGCTTTGTCCTTTCGGAAGTAATACTGAAGGTATTTCGAGGTACAATTTTATGCAATAAAGATTTTGAGATCAACAACTATTTTTCATGACAAATTGGCAAAATATTCTTGAAATCCTTGGTGAAAGGAATCACTTGAGATCTAAATGACACATCCGTGGCTAGATTCTCCTCTCATTTCCCCAAAGGAGAGACTCAGGCATGACCCTTACTTGAACGGGTAATAAAAAGATACTCCTCTCTTCCCTGAAGAGGAGGCGTTTGCAAAACGAACTTTCGAAGAGAAATTAAGCTTTCGTCAAAACTCCCTATTTCTAGGCTTCTCTTATAGAAAGGGGGCCTCTAACAAAGATTGGAAGGATATCATAGAGGAGCGAGTCCATCACACTCTCCCTGGAAAAAGGGTCCTCGATGACGGGGGTGGCCTAACAAAAGACATTTAAGAAAAGCTAAGCGAATTGGATTTGAAAGAAAATTCGAGTCGGAACTCTGATTTTCTAGACCAATTCTGAATTGGATTTGGAAGAGAATTCGAGTCGGAACTCGGATCTTCTAGACCAATTGCCAAATTTGCAGGAAAGTTTGAGTAGAAGTTCGAACTTTTAAAGGGAAGCTAAGCGAATTGGATTTGAAAGAAAATTCGAGTCAGAACTCTGATTTTCTAGACCAATTCTGAATTGGATTTGGAAGAAAATTCGAGTCAAAACTCGGATCTTCTAGACCAGTTCAAGACATTTGAAGGAAAGAAAACTAGATGAATTGGATTTGGAAGAAAATTTGAGTCGGAACTCGGATTTTCTAGACCAATTTTGAATTGGATTTGGAAGAAAATTCGAGTCGGAACTCGGATCTTCTAGACCAATTCAAGACATTTGAAGGAAAGAAAACTAGATGAATTGGATTTTGAAGAAAATTCTAGTCGGAACTCAAATTTTCTAGACCAATTCTGAATTGGATTTGGAAGAAAATTCGAGTCGGAACTCGGATCTTCTAGACCAATTCAAGACATTTGGAGGAAAGAAAACTAGACCAATATGTTTTGTGTTTGGAAACGTTGACTAGGAAGAAAACCAAAAGAGTTTCAACAGGATTTAGAAAAGTATTAGCACGAGCACCGGATTTGGGAAGAATACCAGTACGAGCACTGGATTTTAAAAGGTTTGCCAGTACGAGCACTGGGTTTTAAAAGGTTGCCAGTACAAGCACTGGATTTTAAAAAAAAGTCACCAGTACGGGCACTGGGTTTTAAAAGATTACCAGTACGAGCATTGGATTTTGAAAGGTTACCGGCACGAGCACTGGGTTTTGAAAGATTACCAGCACAAGCACTGGATTTTAGAAGATTACCAGTACGAGCACTGGATTTTAAAAAGATTGTCAGTACGAGCACTGGATTTTTAGAAGGTTATCAATTGACGATGGCTCGGACGACTTGCCGGGGTCTTAGGATTTTATCCCTTATTCTGAATGAGAAACTTATGAATTTGGTGCATATGAATGCGAATGAATGAATGCAAAATGATGTAAATGGATGCGCATGCATGCAAAATGAGAGATTTATTTGATCCTGCCTGCACACAGGTTGTTTTGAATAAAAGGCAACTTTATAACAAGAATGCCCCAGTATATTCTAGGGAAGAGAGATATTTTGATAAAAGAATAATTGATCATTTATTGAAGGGAATTTTTGAAGAATACAAAAGATAGAATAGAGATTTTCTAGGTATAAAATTTCTTCAAATGTCGAGCATTAATGGGGTAGGATAGTTCTACCCCGTCTGCATTAAACAGACGATATGAATTACGGGGCAACTCTTCTTTCACCACGTAGGGACCTTCCCAGTTTGGTGACCATTTGCCACATGGACGATGCTTGAGATGAGCCGTTGATCTAAGGACCAAGTCATTAACTTGGAATCTCCTTTCGATGACTGACTTGACATATTGCCTTACTATCCTCTGACGATAAGACTGAGCGTGCTATGCTGCTTTGAGTCTTTTCTCATCGAGTAAATCCAATTGTACCAATCTCTGTTGCTGATACTGATCGAGTGGTAGCTCTAAAAGAGATGCGAACTTAAGGACAAGCTTCTGAACATGAAGAGATAACACCACCTCAGTCCCGTAAACAAGTTCTGAAGGAGTTGCATTGGTTGGGGTTCGAATGGTAGTTCGATATGCCCAAAGTGCATCATGGATTTTCTCGTGCCAATCACGACCCGTCTCAACGGTTCTTTCCAAGATGCGAATCAAACTCTTGTTGGTTGCTTCTGCCTGACCATTTCCTTGTGGATAATAAGGAGCTGAAAAATGATGATGAATTCTGAATTTTGAACAAAAGATCTTCATTCTCTCATTCTTGAAATGAGTACCATTATCTGACACGATGTCGTGCGGTATACTGAAACGACAAAGAATGTTCTTATGAATGAATCAGACTACATGTCGACCTTCCACTGTACGCAGAGTGACGGCTTCAACCCATTTGGTGAAATACTCTGTTGCGGCAAGGAAATATTTATGACCATTGGAAGCTGAATGAGTGATGGGTCCTACGACATCGAAGGCCCACATAGAAAATGGCCATGGAGACACGACTGATTGCAAGTACGTGGCTGGCGCATGAATGAAAGGTGCGTGCATCTGACACTGAACACACTTCTTCACAAAACGATAGCAGTCTTGCTGCATGGTTCTCCAATAGTATCCTGCCCGAATGATTTGTTTAACAAGGGTTTGGTAGCCGACATGACCACCGCAAATACCTTCATGTGCTTCTTGCACGATTTCTTTGGCTTCTTCTTCGTCTAAGCACCTGAAATACTCAGAATTGAACCCACGACGATAAAGAACATTGGCAAGGATAAAATAGTGGGCAGACATATGCTGAATTGCTTTTTGCTCCTTCTTTGATAGTTCTGGTGGAAGCTCACCAGTTTCAATAAAGTTTTTAATATCTTGGTACCAAGGCTTCTTTTTCTGTTTCGCCTGGTTGACTTGCATTACTGGAATGAAGGCAGGTTGGTCAAGTCTACCGATTTCAAAAGAGCGACAGGATTCTCCATTTCTGAAAGACATAATGGAGCCTAAGCTGGCCAAACCGTCAGCTATTTAATTAAACTCTCTTTTGATATGAAAAAGTTGAAATTCATCGAAATTGTTGATGAGGGCTAAAACGATCTTTTGGTAAGGGAGAAACTTCTGATCTTTTACCTGCCATTCAGCTTTGACTTGGCTGACGACGAGCAATGAATTGCCGAAAGCGTGTACCCTTTTAACATTGAAGTCTTGCAAAATTCTCATACCTTGTATTAAAGCTTCATACTCAGCCATATTATGGGTACATTGAAAATCCAGTTTCAGAGAAAAGGGGATCATCTCTTTCTCTGGTGTGATCAGCAAGATTCTGATCCCTATGCCGGCCATGTTCTTGGAACCATTGAAGAATAAATTCCAACTTGGGGATTGTTGAATATTGCAGATCCGCTCATCGGGGAAATCATCTTCGGCTTTAACGTCCTCTGCTAGAGGAAAATCTGCCAATTGATCTGCAATTGCTTGGCCTTTGATAGATTGTTGGGAGACATATTCCAGATCATACTGCATTGACAGAACTTGCCATTTGGCAATCCGTCCGCTGAGGAATGGTTGCTCTAGAATGTACTTGAGAGGATTTAATTTGGATAGAATCTTGACTTCAGACGCCAGCAGATAGTGTCTCAATTTCTGACACATCCAAACCAGAGCTAGACACGTCTTCTCTATTTGAGAGTATTTCTTCTCATAATCAATGAAGGTTTTTCTCACATAGTAAATGGCATGCTCAATCAAACTGCCTTCCTCATACTGTGCCAAGAATCCGCCACAAGCGGCTTGGTTAACTGAAACATATAGCAAAAGAGGCTTTCCCAATTCTGGTGGCTTCAGAACGGGCGGATTAAGAAGATATTTCTTGATACATTCAAACGATTGCTAACACTCTGGTCTCCAATCAAATTTCACTCCTTTTCTGAGTAGATGATTGAAAGGTTCACATCTCATGGCCAGGTTGGATATGAATCTCCGAATTGATTGCATACGTCCCTGAAGACTATGCAATTCCTTAAGAGTAGTTGGAGGTGGCATGTCAATGATGGCCTTTGCTTTAGCAGGATCCATTTCTATCCCCTTTTTGCTGACCAAGAAGCCTAGCAATTTGCCTGATTCAACCCCAAAGACACATTTCTGAGGATTGAGTCTCATTTTGTAAAGAATGAGTCGCTTGAAGACTTGACTTAAAGCATCAATATGATCTTCTTCTTCTTTGAATTTGACCAGGATGTCATCAACGTATGCATCCATAGTCTTGTGCATCTGATCATAGAAAATGGCAGCCATTGCACGCTGATAGGTTGCCCCAGCATTCTTGAGCCCAAACGACATGACTGTATAATAGAAAGTGCCCCATGGCGTAGTGAAGGATGTTTTGGATTGGTCACGAGCGGCCAACTTGATCTGATTATATCTGGAGTATCCGTCCATGAAGGAGAACATGGCATGCCTAGCCGTGCTATCAACTAGGAGATCAATATTTGGGAGTGGATAGTCATCCTTTGGAGTAGCTTTATTGAGATCGCGAAAGTCAATACAAATTCGCACTTTGCCATTTTTCTTGGGAACTGCAACAATATTCGCCAACTAGTCTGGATAATCTATTGCTCGAATGAATCCTGCTTTAAGCAAGTCCTCAAGTCCTTCCTTGACCTGTTGCTCGATTCGAGGATCCATTTTTCTTAACTTCTGCTTAACAGGTTTCGCATCAAGCTTCAGAACGAGTCGATGTTCCACCAATTTAGGATCTAAACCTGGCATATCTTCATAACTCCATGCAAATACTTCTTGGTACTGCTTGAGAAACTCGATGAGCCTTTCCTTCTCATCTGTACTTAGGCTGGTGCCGATCTTGAGAATTTTCGGACTATCTTCTGAACCAATATTGATGTCCTCAGTCGGATCCTGGACTAGGGTCGATGGTTCATCTTGTTTTCTGAATCGCTGCAAATTCTGGCAACTCTGGAAGCGACAAATCAAATTCTGCCATTTCTTCTGACTGCTTTGTGACCTTACTGTCCTCTGCTCTTACCCGGACCCGATGTATCTTTGCCGGTTTCGATAGGATTGAAGGATTGATGACTAATCTTTTTATCGGTTGAGAAGACATTCTGAAATTTTGAAAAGGAATAGCTTTTAGAAAAAGTTCATTCACTATGACATAAATTACATGAGAATAAAAAAGATAAGAACAATGAATTTTGAAGACAAATTGCAGAGGAATAAGAGAAAGATGACATCCAGATAGACGAGAAAATTGGTAACTTTATTAAAGACTTGAAATGAAGACATTTAAAATGAACTGAAATGGAACATTGTCCCTACAAACTGCCGAAATCAAATGAATGAAATAGAAAAGACAGATGGTAGAAAATTTTTAATGGATCCCTATAATGAAGACAGTATTTTTATGAGATCTTTTGCCCAAGAATCCCAATCCTGCCCTGCGCGGATGATGATCAGGGACCACTGGCTCTAGTCGGCCATCTCCGTTCTTGCCCAATCCTTTGAAAGACTGATAACCATGCTTCAGTAACAGGTCAAACCCTTTCTTGGTTCTAACAAACTGCGGGAAAAGAGGATGGTCCTTGAAAGTACTGTAATCAAGACGACCTCCGATCTTAAAGAAATGTGGTCCTTGCCATTGGACCATCGCTGTTGTATGGTTTGTCTCTGATGCCGCTTCTAACTTTAGCATTTCAAGGCTTTCACTAAGAACAACCTCTTCACTTTCCCTAATGTTGGGGATATCAGCAGTATAAGTTGGCCTAGGGATCATAGGCTGAGGTAGCCTCTCTTCAGGATCTTCCCCCAAAACAGTAGTTATCATGCCACCTTTAGACCATTTGATACACTGATGCAGAGTGGATGGTACGGCGTTGGCATTATGAATCCATGTTCTTCCCAGTAGAAGATTATACGTTGGCGGCACGTTAACGACATGGAAAAGCACTGTATGAACAAAGTAGTTGATAAATATTTCCAAGAAGATCTTTCCCTTTGCTGTCTGTCCATGATTATCGAACCCATAAATGGTGATCGGATCCGGTGTATACTCTTCTTTTTTTATACCCAGAGCCTTGACAGTCATTTTAGGACAAATGTTGAGGCTACTGCCTCCATCTATAAGCACGTGGGGTAGAGTCATTCCCCGGGTTCGCACTACGATGTACAGGGCATTGTTATGAAATGCGTGAGGTTTTGGCAGAGTAGGTAAAATGGGTTTTCTTCTTTGATTCTTATTGACTGTTATTCTTTGTAAACATAAAACCTTCATAAGATCCATTCTCCATACTCAACTCGAGCTATTCGGCTCGTTCTGTCAGTTCTATGAAGCTCTTCGATGGAGATGTAGAAATCAGTCCCCTCAGGGGTTGCGAGAAGTTGCTCAGGATCAGAGATAGTGCGTGTCTTTCTGCTATTGGCTCACGCATCTTATTGCAAGCGGATCTCCATCTATGAATGAAATCCTTGGCCTTCTCGTTTTCCTTCTGCCTCAGACTGCAGAGATGACTGAGAGTCGGGAGTGCTTCAGCATTGAATAGAAAGCGCTCAATAAATAAATTGACCACTTTGTCGAACTCTTTCAGTTCTATCGGATTAATGTGCCCTGAGTACCACTTTGCTGCGACACCTTCCAAACTGCAAGGAAAGCAGAGAAATAAGGCACGATTGTTCCTCTTGAACCTGGAACATTCTGCGAAGAATAGGGCGAGATGTGCTTTTGGATCACCTGAACCGTCAAACTTGATAAATTTCTTGGGGAGATTATCAAGATCATTATCCCCATCCAGTCCATCATATAAGTCTTCACTTGTAAAGACTCTTTTGCCCTTGTCACGAGCTTGAAGATCCTTAACCATCTTCATTACATCTTTGAGTTGTGACTGCGTAGGGTCGTCAACAGACTGATTCTTGGATTTGTAGGCCGACCCCTGCCCCTGAGTCGACCTTTTGAATTCTTGCTTGTTTTCATACTCTTTGTCAGTATCATCTGCTGATTCTGACTCATCAAACATTTCCTCGTGACGATTCTGCTTTTTACTGATTTTCACATTCCTGGCCGTGTGGCCCCTATCCTTCTGTTTGATCTGAGTCTGTTCAACACTGGCTTCAGCTTGCTCTGCCAGCATCTTGGTCATCATTTTCTTGAACATGATGTACATTTGGGGATCCACGTCATTCTCTGCTTGCTGACCCTGACTACGGGGTGAGTCCATTCCTCTTCTGACGCGACTGATTATGTGATGCCTTCAACTGATGTGGTTTTCTTTCCGGACCTTGTATGAAACATCGAATATCACAAATATTCTTCTGAATGTCACTGGTGCTCTCTACAAGGAAGAACTGATGATTAGGCTTTTGAAAGAAATTGGGTTGGAGGAAGATATTTGTTGAGAATTTTGGTAGACAATTGAAAGAGTATCCCATTACTAGGGATCTAGTCGTCACTGGAATTACGACAATTGCGTTGTCATTCCTTTGCAAAAGAACAAACAACTAAAAATATGCCTTGTTACCTAGGCGAGGTCGTCAAACCATGATGAAGTGAAGATTAAAGGGAATTTATTAAAAATATGATTTTAATAATACACTTGACAAAGGGGAGGGGGACAAACAATTTTCCACCACTCCTGATAATCATAGGACACTCGAGGACCAGAAAAAATAGTAAGAGTAACAAAGGAATCCCAGCCATGTCTGGCAGAATGGTATGCTCCGGACCACTGATCTGATGTGAGATCGAACTCTGGCAAGATCCCTGATAGTGGACGAATCTCTACACGCTTCTGTCTCTAAGAGAACTGCCTGACACAGCGCTCTGGATGGTAGTATGCGCAAAAGAATGGGCCAAGTAGTCTGAATCGCTTGCCATAAGCGTATGTATATTTGGGAGGTGATTCATGACGATCAAAGTAGTCCCATACAACCTCTTCCTCCTGAATGTTATCGATCAAGAATCGGTATCGAGCAACTGGAAGAAGCTTTTCACCATTATATCTGAATGAGCTGGCTCAGGCTGGCACATGCCGAAGGAATCTAGATTGCAATGCATAAGTGCACCCTTCGACTAGAATAGATTCTCCAAGCGTGAAGCGGGTCAACCCCCGATACAGAAAAGCGAGTGCAGCCATGGCTATAGAGAGGCGGCTGGTTTTTCGACTTCCCCACCTTCGTAGAAGTTGAACTATCCTGATATCCATGTAATTTTGTCCATCTGGAAAAAGAGCGAGTCCCACAGTGCATAAGATCATCGCATGATGGATTCTCTCTCGAGCTGTTCTGGACAACGAGCTGACTTTCACAAATGCCCCATACTGTCTGTAAATTTCGAGCAGGCTCACATATTCGTTTCCATCTTCTTCGATCAATGGCCAAGACTTGCGTCCTGTCATGCGAGCTAGAGCGTCTCGGGGGTCCAGACCCTTGACATTAATAAAAATTTGTTTCTCCAATGGATCTCCAGGCTGACCAACTGGCTCGGGCAATCCCATGATTTCTGAAAATTCATCTATCAGCACTGTCATCTCGCCCCATGGGAACCAGAAAGTAGAAGTGCTCGGATTCCACCGTTTTGCTAGTGCATGGATCAAATTGTCGTTGACTGTCTGCTTTCCCACTGCGAACGCCAGTTCTAACCCACAATCGTCCAAGTGGTCCGGAAACATACGAGAAAAGTTCTTGAACCATGAATAGTACCACCAGAAAAAGAAGGATCCGGTGCTGAGGACTTGATGCTCAGGAAGACTTTGTCGCACCTCGTAGGAGATGTGACCCTCAGGGAAGACTGAATCAAGCTGACTGGATGCCATCAGACTGAAAGACATAGAAAGTTGGAATAAGACTTGGGGAAATATAAGGATTTTAAAAAGATACAGGCAGGATAAAAATAAAGTAGGAAATTCAAGATCCAGAAGAAAGTGAGGATGGAAAATCACCTGGAGTTTTGAAGGAAATTAAGGAAAATTTAGAAAATCGTCCAGGGTTTGATGAAATATGAAGAAATACTTCATAAAATGGAAAATGAAGTATTTGAAAAATCGTCCAAGGTTTAAAACATGGACAGTATATGGAAATAAATTGGGGATTTCTGAAAAATCATCCAGTATTTTAGAAAATTGGGAAAATATGGAAAATAACAAGGAAATGACTATAACACATTCTGCACAAACAAGTATGCACATACAACATTCCCTAAAAGCTGACTCTAGATGCACAAGTTTTGAAATAGCTGTAGGACCTTAATCCTAACTCTAAGGTTCAGATCATCTGTGTCCAATCATGCTATGCCTATATACTCAAGCCAAGGCTCGATGTACGTGGCATAAAATCAATTTCTCCGGTTCTAGGTTCAAGTTTTCCAACATCCTTGAGCACCTACCGATATACGTTAGACTGTGGCCCTTGGTACGTGGCAGGGGGTTTTCACCCAAATAGGTGGCCCAGTTGTGAGGCTCTGTCCCGAACTATGGTTTTGGAAGAGAGCCCAGCAACGTAAAGACTAGGACAATATAGGTAGGGTGGTTTTTGAAAACATGAGCACATGTAATTAAATTAGAAAGCTCTAAAACCTAAAGAGATAGAGATTTTAAAAAATTTGAAGAAGCAAACATTGTTTTCAATCAAACCTAGATTGAGGAGGGTTGTATTAGACTTAAGCCTATGTGAGCATGAAAATTTCCTCCTCAATATGGTCCTACCAAACCACACTTAGTCTATATGAGATCCATGTCAGTTGGGTTCAAGTCTAGGCTCCTAGGTTTACATGATATCATGAAATAAAAGCTGACATTCCATGGAACACGATTTTGATAATTTGAACTAAGTAGAGCATTAGATTGATCAGGCAAAGACAGGTCCCATCACGATCGCCAAACCTGTTATCATCACAAAATTTTTACTTTTTGCGAGTCAAACTGACCTTTGAAAAAGATTTTGAAAATAGCTCGCCTCCGTTTTAAAATGCGGGATAATTCCGAAGAATTGGACTCGCCTATCGGTACGAGGTTCAACCGTTCCTGGCGCCTTTACCAGGGGTAATTGAACCAAGGATCAATCTACTGCTTTGCTCTGTTCAACTTGTCTAAACCATATTCTAATTCCTGAATGCACAAAGAATCAGGCATGTGCTATGAATTTCTGAAAATGCATATTTGAAAACATGATGTTTGGATTGGAAAATATTTTGAAAATAAACTCTTTGAAAATCATGAATCATGATTGAGATATTATATTTGAGAAAGTGAAAATCGATTTCTGAAGAAATATAAGGATTTTGTGAAAATCGATTTTGAGAAATGTGAAATAGCTTTGGAAAACTTGATTTCTTTGAATTCAACTTTGAAATTGAAAATATAACTTAGAAAAATCGAATTTGGAACTTGAGAAATACTTGAAATATCATTGGCAAATCAATGTTTTGAGAAAATTGATTTTTGAATAAGACTTAGAAAAATTTGAGAAAACTGATTTCTCTGAATTGAAATTGAAATAAATGCATGAATTGAATGAATATGGATTTGAAGGACTTGATTTTAAGGAATTGAGGAAATCCTTTTTGTATTTTTGAGAAATGCAGTGCATTTTTGAAGTTAGCCTAAGAGTGTAGGCTGAATGTGGCTAATACGAAGATTACAAATCTAGGTATCATTCGTATTCTGACTATGGCCATAAGTACAAATTCTACAAAGTTTGTAAACTCCATAAGAGCTAGTGCACGTGCCATTCGTGTAGACCATAGTGAATTTGAAATATGTGCATGAATGACAAACATAGCAGTTATATATCAAAGCTTAAAACTATATGCAATGCATCTAATTCTATGCAGGAATTGAAATTCTTATTCCAAATTTATATTTAATTTACATCACTAATCAAATTTAAATACAGGAAATAAAGGAAAATAAAGTCTTCAATGTTCCTGCAAAACTAGAAAAACTGGTTAGTGAAAATATGTTGGCTTTTCTAGATTTATCCAGCAATATCTGGAAATTGCTGGATTTTACTAGATATAAGCCTTTTTCCATGATTTCCTTAAATTAAAATGATGAAATATGAAATAAAATTGAATAAAGAACAAATATAAGATATGAAATTTCGAAATTGAGGTAAAAATGACCAAAATACGCCTGATAGCAAGACTATGGCCTTGAAATCAGGGTTTTCAGAAAAATATTTTGTAAAATACAAGTTTTGAAATTAAAATGAAGATAAATCAAACTAAATATGATATGACATGATTAAAAATATGAAAATTAGGGTTAGGGATTTCGAAATTTAGGTCAAATGACCAAAATACCCCTGATAGCAAGACTATGGCATTGAAATCAGGGTTTTCTGAAATAGATTTTGGTAAAAACTTGAGATTTATAATGGGAATAAACATAAAATCAAACATGAAACACCCTAATATGATTCTAAACATGAAAAAACCCTAAAACTATGAAATTTCACACGAAAATCAAGAAATATCCCAAATATCATGATTTTGGCAGTGTTTTTGGATCTTTCAGGAACCCTGTTTTGCAATTTGATCAATTAAGGCATCAAATGAATTTTAAATTTCATGAAAATTGGCACAGACAGTTATTATAACCCTAAACTCAGATTGGAATTGCAAAAATAGTTTTTTGACATTATTTTATTCCGAAAATTGCATTAACAACCTAAAATAAACTATTTTTAACCTAGGTCACCAACCAGTTTCAAAGTTAGACCCGAATCAGGGGTCAATTCTCCATGAAAACTTCTAAATTTTTACATATATAAATTAGACAGAAAAACAGAACTTTTTCTTTTTACAGATCTGAAAAAGCAGTTCGGACCAGAGAGATCCCCTTCCAACAATCCGGACTTGAATATTGCAAACCAAACATGAGTTAAAACAGACACTGCAGATTAAAAATTCTGGGATAAATATCAGTCTATTCCAAAATATCTTAGATTTTATCAGTGAACAGAGATTAGAAAAATAACAATACTCACTTTTTACAGATCATGAATCCAATCTGTGGTTTAGGATCTATGAATAACACAAGTCTGATTCGGGTTTTGGTAAACCCTAACGAGTTTGGAATTAAAAACCTGATCCTCTGACAGAGGAAAAATACTAAACAGATATACAAAAATCTGAAAATTTTACAGTAGATAGATCTAATCAATATGAATCCATGGCACTTTACAAATCTCAATTCGGATTTAGGATAAGAAAAATATCATCACAGCAAGTTACCTTCCTGATTTTAACAACGATTTTAAAGCTTTAAAAACCCGATTCGATGTTTGATTTTTCTGACAGGGTTTTCCAATCTCAAAAACTCTGATTTTTTTACAGTAGTTGATCTACATATGCATGTATCACATATAAAAAAATCAGCAATTAACAGTGAATATTTCAATCCAAAACAGCGTGCTCTTTTCTGTTCTAAACTAAAAACACACAGAAATCTAAGAAACTTCAGAAAACATGCATTAACTAATGAAAAACAATAAAATAAAAACTAAAACAGTAAAATAAAAATTATTTCTATGCTGGAAAACGTGTAATAAACATGGATAAACAAATAAATAAATAAAATACAGGGAGACAATGGCTGGAATTTGATGTTACCTTTAAAAGCATGGATTTAACCCATTAAAAGGGTAAATCACATGTTTTATTGGTTAATAATATAAAAAATAATGCAACAAACGATTCTAATGGATTAAAATCATGAAAAACAGCATGGAATAGAGTTAGATCATCTTCTTGAATTGATTTTGGGGTTCTTGGATGAAATCTATGGTTAAATCCATGAACACAAGAGTTTCCATGGTGAAATCTATTGAAAAATCATAAAAAACTAACAAAAAAATAATAAAATAATATTAAATAACTCACCTTGGGGCTGCAGCTGCAATGGAGGAAGATGGAGGTTCTAGAGAGGAGAGAGAAGCCATGAAAAATTGAGATAAAAAGAGCTTCCTTTGACCCCCTTTAGGTCCCCTATTTATAGTTTTTTTTTTTTGGATTTGTTTAGGAAGAGTTTTGATTTTTTTTACTCTTTTTAATTGTTTTTGATAAACCACATGGGGAGGACTATTTTTTTAGAGAATTTTAACCTAAATTGACTCTAATTAATCCCTAATTAACACCTAATTAAACCCTAAAAAGTCCAAATGTGGCACCACTTAGTATGGACCCACATTTGGTTTTTAAAACCTGAATTTAAAACCTTTAAAAACCAATGGTTTAAAACTTAAATAAAATGGATTTTCAAAATTGTTTTTGACTCCTCTAAACCCCTAACCTAACTAGGACATTAACTAACCCTAGTCTAACGTTGACTTCTTCAAATGTGACTCCACCTCGAGTGGGCCCCACTTGAATTTTCAAAAACGATTTTAAAACTTGAAAATGAAAGGTTTTTCAAAAGAGATTCAAAAGTAGACTTCGAGATTGAAAGTTTTGAAATGGTACAGAGTCTTGACTGAGTCAGAACTCCTCTATATACGGCGCCAACGGGGTTGGCCCCACATTGAAGTTTTGAAAAACTTGAAATAAATACTAAAAATGGCTTTTAAAAAAGGGTTAAAATCAACAGTTGAAATTCAAAGTTTTGAAAATAGAGTTCTAAGCGAACTGGAACTCTGGGCTAGAGTCCTGGATTTTTAGGACTCTGTAATTTTGGTTTTTAAAAGCCAAATAAAGGTTTTTTTAAAAGATTTTATCAGAAAATGGTGAAATGAGTTAAAAAAAACACAGTCAGGGTTAGACTCCTAACTCGACCGAACTCTGAAATAGAGTCCTGAACTAACTGGACTCTGCAAAATGACCTAATTTTTTAAAACAAATGGAAATAAATGAAAATGGAATAAAAACAGACTTCAAAACAGACTCCTGACTGGACTAGGACTCCGAGACAGAGTCCTGATGGGACTGAAACTCTAGATTTTTTTGATATTTTTCTGAAAAATAAATGAAAGAACTTGTCAAAATAGTGAAAACAATAACGAATATTGGAATAAAACAGAGTTCTGATTCAACTGAGACTCTGAGGACAGAGTCCTGATTGAACTAGGACTCTCAGATTTTTGGATTTTCTGAGAAAACAAATGAGAGAATTTTGAAAACAATTAAAAATAGGATGAAATTGAATTTTGGTTAAGAGTCCTGATTTGATTAGGACTCTAAGAAAGAGTCCTGATTCGATCAGAACTCTAAGAATTTTGGTTTTCTGATAAGCAAATGATGAAATTTGGGCAAAGCCTTTGAAAACCAGTGAAAATGAAGTGAGAAAATCAATTTTGGATAGAGTCCTACTTCGATTAGGACTCTGGGGTAGAGTCCTGATTTGATCAGGACTCTGAGGTAAAATCTCAGAATTTTGAAATTCTTTGATAAAAGTGTAACAATTTTGGTATATTGAAAGATTTCTGAAAGATTTATCTCAAAATTGAAATCGGAATTAGAGTCCCGATCCAACTAGGACTCTCTGAACAGAGTCTTGTTTTGACTAAAACTCTGAGTTTCTGACTTATTTTGAAAGATTTGATTGAAAATAGATAAAATAGATGTAAAAGATTAGAGTCCTAATCCGATAAAAACTCTAAAGAAGAGTCCTGATCCGATTGGACTCTTGAAGAAGAGTCCTGATCCAACTAGGACTCTAAATTTTTGGCCAAAACAAAAGTTTTTTAAAAGGTTTTCTTCAAAAACAGGTAAAAAGGTAGTGAAAAGTAGAGTTTTGATCCGACTAGAAATCTGGAAAAAGAGTCCTGATCCAACTAGGACTCTAAAATTTTTGGAGATTTTTGACAAGTAAAGGAATTCAAAAGTGACACCACCTAAATGGGTCTCATCTGAGAATTGAAATCAATTGAAATTGAGTTTGAAATGAATCCAGATTGTTTTCTGAGAAAATGCTTCAAAATATAAGGTCCTGGGGGTTGGCAAACGATAGAATGTTGATTAAAAACCCAGGTTTTAAAATTGTTTTTTGAAAGAAGAGCTTTAAAACTCAAATCTGGATTGAATGTTTTGAAAACAGGAGTGCTGGATCTCGAAAATGAGATGTAATGACATGATATGCTGAATTTATGCAATGATAAGCAATGACACATGAAATGAATGAATACTGAATGAGGAGGAAAATTTGGGGTGGTTACAACTGGTCCAGACCCAAGTTGGCCTTAGCCAACGGCTAAAGAGAGGGGTGCAGGCCATGCAGCCCGCACCCGGTTGCAGCACAAATGCTGCCACCACCGCAGCAAGTCCGAAACTCAAGCTGGAAGGCGCAAAAAGGCTTATGCCCAAACCGAACAGAAATGAGGGTGTGAGGGGCATGACGCCCCGCTGAACGAATCAAGAGTAGGCCTTTGACAGGTTTGGGCCGTGTACGGTTCAGACCATGTCAGGCCATGGCTGGGAACCGAACCCACACCAACCCGAGTTGGTGGGTTTGGCTATGTCTTAAATGGAACCCAACAACAAAACAAAACAGAGAGAAATAAGGGGCGTCCACGCTAGGTTAGGTCTGAGCTACACTCTGCTGGACACGTCCAGCATGTCTGGTCTGTTCCAGCCCAGAGAAAAAGTAAGAGAAGTGGCCCAGCGATTAACAAAACACAAGCTAAAAAAAAGAAATGGAAAGGCCTGTTGTGCATTGAGTCATGGCTCAACCGATTTGGCCAAAACCAGCAGCACCCACGAAGGGGCTAACCCGCATGAGCAGAGTTGCTGGCCATGTGCCAACCGTGGCCTCCTTGCCACCCGAAACAAGGCATTAGAAGAAGACGTTGCTGCTACAAACTAAACCATGCAAGAACAACTTGAAGCTTTTGAGGAAAAAGGCAAAGCTAAAAAGTTTGCTTGTAAACACATTTTACCAATGCTAAAATGAGGTTTAAAAGTACCAATAATCGTGCAACCACGAAGAACTGTATGGCCTTAAGCCAAAGTGCCAATATTGCATGAGGAAGAAGCTTAAAAACATATTCAACCGACCATTCATAATGCATGCCACCCATTTCATAAAACATATAAACGAGAAATGAAAAAGGAATGGAAATGCTTCAAATTGCAAGCCATGGTAGAACCTTGCTTCAACGAATTCCACAATAGGCATAGGGAGGGCGGTGTCTCACCTTCGTGGCTTTAGAAGATGGAGGAGATAGAGAAGATGAAGGCAATGGGGTTCACGGCTAGAGCTGCTCCACACCACACTCACAAACTCGGTTTTGAGAAGAAGGAGGAGAAGAGCAATGGAGGAGAGAGAGGCTCCTCCAAGGAAATCGCCCTAGGGTTTCTCTCTCTTTCTTGTTTGAAACCTTAAATATGTAGGGTTTATACATTGGACGGTTAGGATTGATTGAAGCAAGATGGAGGGCTGAAGTGCTCCACGCCCCTCCCCTAGAAACCCACGCCCAATGCATGTTGAGCATTAGAAGTCATTTCAAAAGAGTTTCAATAATGCCATTGTGAAAAGGGTTTCAAAAAGACTTTAAAACTTGTAAGATTTACTTGGACTGTCACTCAACCCAACCAATCACCTTTTATTATTTGAAATAGTTTGAAACAATTACAAAAACACCATGGGGCGCCAACCCCATTGTCCCCTTTATTGAAAAACACTCTTCATGATGGGTTTCAAGACTCATCATGAGTTTCAAAAAGAAGGAAATGGCCAATCGTGACCTATATTTTAAAATTCATGCAAATCTTTTCAAAAGTGCCACCCAGCTGGTCAGACCTTGACCAGCTGGTCAACCATAGACAAAATCGTCTCCCTAGAGGGGCACACCTAGGGTTTGGGTCCTCTAGTTGACCCGGATCCAAGATCCAGAATCGCCAATTCAATATATATAAAAAACAACACTTAATTAATACCTTAAAACATCAAGTAAATTCCGATAAATCATTTAGTGCTCTACTAAACCCTGATTAATACTAAATGCACGAAGCCTTTCAGAGAAATTCTCACCCGATTGCGAGAATTAAGCGTATCACAATTCAGGTCCGAACTTGGCTCAAGACTCGTAATTCACATGCACTGACGAGGTTTTTACGTCGTATAAGTCCCAAATTCAAGGAAAAACCACAAAAATATAATATAATTTAACCCTTAAGTTTTCAGAAGCTAATTCGTCCAGGATTAGGCACTTCTTACTTACATAATATTTTTACGCGATTTTCAGGTCATGCATATAAGGCAGAAATACAAAGCATAATCAAATTGCATTAAATCACGTGCTACCCCTCACAAGTACACACAAGCATATATTCCAACTCAATCAAACAATAAAGCACTCAAAATTTTGCGGGTCTTACATTCTACCCTCCTTAAAAGGGATTTCGTCCGCAAAATCATGAAACAACAAGCAAAAATAAAAGGGTCAGATCTCGTCTGACAGCGCCTAATCGGCAACAACTAAGTATGTCAGAGGCTTCTCTAAGCAAAACTTGGCAATATGCCCAGGTTGTCCACACTTGAAACACTTGCCATTGAAACGAGGACAAGCTCCAAAAGCGTGATCTGCATTGCATTGCCGACACTTTCGCTGAACTTTCGGTCGCTAAGGTTGCTTTTGCTGGCGATTCGATCGTTGAGGTCGTCTCCGCTGGACATTCTGGTGCACTTTCTGATGCTTCCGCCCTCTAGTAGGTGGTGAGGACTCCACCACACTAGGTTTCTTCTCTGCTACAATCGCGAAAACTTGAGCCTGATGCTCTGGTTTATCTTCATCCAACAGAGTAGCTACCTCGATAGCTTCTTCGAGCGATTTAGGCCTGTTAGTGAACACCTTAGTTCTCAAAGTAGGCCTCAACCCACGAGTGAACTTCATTGCTCGATCATTCTCCGCAACGTAAATGTTCGGACAAGATCGTTCCAAACAACGAAATTTGGTAGTATAATCGGACAAGGTCATCGCTCCTTGTTGCAAGTCCAGAAATTCATGCATCTTCCTACTGTGTTCGTGTTTCGAAAAATAAGCAGAGTTAAAAACTTCCACGAATTCATCCCACGTAACAGTCGCATCCTTGAATCTGACCAAAGAGACAGTGTCCCACCACTTCTCTGCATGGTCCTTCAAACGATAAGTGCCAAAATCCACTTTCTTCTCTTCTGGGACATCCAGAACATGAAAAATACGTTCCATCTCACGTAACCACGACTCAGCAGCTTCATGGTCTGCCTTAGCCATAAAAGCAGGAGGATCTAACTCCATGAATCGCTTATACGTAACCACACTGCTCTTTTGCACATTCTGGGATACATGCTAAAGATTCTCGCCCATCTGATGCATTGCAGCCGCTTGCTGATGCACAACCTCTACAAGGTTGTTCACAGTGCCCATAACAACATTGCATCTAGTCCTCCAAGTCATCTATCACAACAGAAAGGCAAAGTAGGTCGAAAAGGTAGGTCTGAAAACCTAATTTGTGAACCGACGATTACAACAATCAAACAATCATAAGCATAAAACACACACGTAATTCACACAAAAGCCACATCACAGCTCAATCGTGCACATAACACGATGAAAGCACGTTCTATGGACCTTTTCGAATGACACCATTCTAACGAAACCAGGAGAGTCATCTTCACATAACATCGATAATCGTAATTTGTTAAGCACACCATCGTTACGGAAATCACCATACTAGCGGCATCATTAGGAAACCACCATCCTAACGGCATCCTCAGCGAATCACCACGCTAACAGCATAGCTGAAGTGTCATTGCTTCAACGGTATCACTGGAGAATCGCCACTCCAATGACCTTCATTAGAGAATCATCACTCTAATGGCATCGTTAACGAATCACCACGCTCACGGCATTACTGAAGAATCACCACTTCAGTAGCGTCATTAGGAAATCACCATCCTAATGGCATCATTAGCGAATCACCACGCTAACGGCATCGTTAGCGAATCATCACGCTAACGGCATAGCTGAAGTGTCATCACTCCAACGGTATCACTGGAAAATCACCACTCCAATGACCTTCATTAGAGAATCACCACCCTAATGGCATCGTTAACGAATCACCATGCTAACGGCATTACTGAAGAATCACCACTTCAGTAGCATCATTAGGAAATCACCATCCTAATGGCATCATTAGCGAATCACCACGCTAACGGCATCGTTAGCGAATCACCACGCTAACGGCATCGCTGAAGAGCTACTCCATCCAGTGGTACAGTCAGCGTTACCAGGAATCACTACCTGAGCCAACTTGCCACCGTCCTCCAAACAGTGGTGGGGGAAACAAGAATTCCCGCAACGCTCTTTCACGAGCGACAACACCCAGATAACCAGTGTCGAGCCATCCCCAGGACACGTCCCTCTCAAGAGTCAGATGCCATCACCGGCAACACAAATGCGACCTGCTAAGCATGAAACAACAGATATGTTCTCATCACCAAGAACGACTGAGGAAAATGACAGTGTCCCGTATCCGCCTACGGGACAAGCAAAGGCTCACTGGCACAGACAAGGCTTTCACCTTTCTGTCTGAAAAGGTTCGCATCATCGAGATACCCATCGTCAAGGATAGGGTTACAAACAATTCCAACAAGGTTGGGAAAGAGGGAAAACATCCACTTCGTGCCTCGCACGATGGTTCCCGTCGAAGCCATTTCGTCTACGACACGATAAGGCTAAAGCTCGATAATCGCTACGATATATCAATCGTTTCCACTAACACAATGTGGAACGAGAAGGGTGAACTACGCAAGTAGTCCCCTAAGTCTCAGTAAAAAACTCCAACTCTCACTGGAGTCGACTCGAAACAGCTTGGGAACTAGATCCACAAGCATAAGCGAACCCTTAGGTTCCAACATTCGATGTCTTAAGCCCAGAATGCGAGGCTTATAACACGAAACGGGGTCTCTCATCGGACGACACCTGAGAAACACACAATTCACCAATCAAGCAGAACGAGCTACGAAACAATAGAAACTGGATTAGAAATACTTACAGTGTGATGGCTGATGCGTGCTGAGACTTGAACCACACTTCTTAACTCCTTTAAAACACAGCTCTGATACCAAAACTGTGACGCCCAAAATTTTCCGACTGGAAAGTCCTTTGGATTTTTGAGTAAACTTTTTTTTTTGAAAAACCAAAACGCAAACACGGAAGAAACTGCAAGGGGGAGAAACAACCGAAAAACCCTAAGCGGTCACTACAAGTGTGAAACAACATTTAAATGAAACAACTTTTATGAAATTTATTTATGTCTTTACAAATTGTACATATCAATCCCTTATGCAAAACCAAACCGCCAAGATCCAACAAAGGAGGTTCAGAAGTGTGGGTTCAAGGCCCGCTGCAGCACACCGAGCTCCATCACATGCCTAAGTAAACTTGTATCCCCATAAAATGGGGTCAGTACTCTTTCGAGCTGGTGAGACAAACCAAACCGTATCATACCATATGTGGAAATCGATAGCCAGCTATTCATACAAGGCATAGCATGATGATCTACCATGATTGAACATAGATAGCATGAACAAGTATAAGGCAGTGATAACTACACATGGAGTAGTATCGACAATTACTAGCAAAAACGTGGCATGCGTCAAGGACCAAGATTTAGCAATGGATCAACATTTATAACAAGGTATGCATCACAGAACATAAAGTACAAGTGTATCAATAGGAAAGACTGCAACTAGCATAAATCAGTGTAAGTCGTCAAAGCACGAGTGACTAACTACGACTATTCATGTCACAACTCATATTGAATAGTGAGGTATGCATCACAAAACATAAAGTACAAATGAATAATTATGTGCATTGTGTCATGAGCGTATGAACCATCCTATGATAATTCCAACATTGTATGCCATGATGGGACAGTTAGAAGCATTTGCCATGTAAGGCCTAACTCACAAGCAGTGCCAAGGTTCATAACCCGCACATTGCAACTATAAGCGAAGTCATCTCGCTAACCACTCGCCAAGGAGTTTCGAGGTTGTGCAAGTCCTGCACCACTACAATATCCATAGGATAAATTGCATATGTCTCGCATGACTGCAATATCCATAGTGCACCCCAAGGCATAGCAAGCACGATTATGCCCACATTCCTTAGGTGACAACATCCAAGATTCACTAACCTGAGTTAGCGATCACATCCATTACGCGTGTCAGCTATGTGCTAAAGCGTGCACCAACTACGCTAAGTAGCATCATCATGGTACATTACATTGGTCAACACACACATACGTCGCACAAGTCAAAACACTTAGTGCAGTCGTTGGGATATTGGATCCCACTCCAACACAATTGCAGCCCTTTTTGGCTGCAGCTCGGAGGTCTGCTAACAAGGCTAAAAGTACAACAATAATGGAAAATTACATATAAAGTTTGCTTTGGTTGACGAGCACAATCCATTTGTGATACAATGAGTCAAATCCATCACGCTGATGGGGTATTGGACCCCGCTATGCAAATGTGCGTGCAGCCTCAAGGGCTGAAGTCCGGAGACTAGCTAAGCAGCCCACACAATGTGGTAAAAAGGAGGGTAAACCAGTTGTTGAGCTGGTTCTGCCCAAAAACAGCCCACAACAAAACAGCTACCTCGGTGCCTAGGGCACCATGAAATAATGCAGCCGACCCGGGTGCAGCCAAGAGAGGTACCCAGGTCTGGTCCGACTGGTCCAGACCTCACTGAGGCCCGGCTACCACCAAAACGAGAAGTGTGGCGGCGTTGCCGCTAGTACCCGAAGGTGACCCACCTGTTGCAGTCTGGTTGCAGCAGGTGCGTCAACAGGGACCAGGTCTGGACCGACTTGTCCAGACCCAAGTTGGCCTTAGCCAACGGCTAAAGAGAGGGGTGCAGGTCATGCAACCCGCACCTGGTTGCAGCACAAATGCTGCCACCGCCGCAACAAGTCCGAAACTCAAGCTGGAAGGCGCAAAAAGGCTTATGCCCAAACCGAACAAAAATGAGGGGTGTGCTAGTCATGACGCCCAACTGAACGAATCAAGAGTAGGCCTTTGACAGGTCTGGGTCGTGTACGGTTCAGACCATGTCAGGCCATGGCTGGGAACCGAACCCACACCAACCCGAGTTGGTGGGTTCGACTATGTCTCAAATGGAATCCAACAACAAAACAAAACTTAGAGAAATAAGGGGCATCCACACTAGGTTAGGTCTGAGCTACACTCTGTTGGACACGTCCAGCATGTCTGGTCCGTTCCTGCCCAGATAAAAAGTAAGAGAAGTGGCCCAGCGATTAACAAAACACAAGCTAAAAAAAAAGAAATGGAAAGGCTTGTTGTGCATTGAGTCATGGCTCGACCGGTTTGGCCAAAACCAACAGCACCCACGAAGGGGCTAACCCGCATGAGCAGGGTTGCTGGCCATGTCCCAACTATGGCCTCCTTGCCACCCAAAACAAGGCATTAGAAGAAGATCCTGCTGCTACAAACTAAACCATGCAAGAACAACTTGAAGCTTTTGAGAAAAAAGGCAAAGCTAAAACGTTTGCTTGTAAACACATTTTACCAATGCTAAACGAGGTTTAAAAGTACCAATAATCGTGCAACCACGAAGAACCATATGGCCTTAAGCCAAAGTGTCAATATTGCATGAGGAAGAAGCTTAAAAACATATTCAACCGACCATTCATAATGCATGCCACCCATTTCATAAAACATATAAACGAGAAATGAAAAAGGAATGGAAATGCTTCAAATTGCAAGCCATGGTAGAACCTTGCTTCAACGAATTCTACAATAGGCATAGGGAGGGAGGTGTCTCATCTTCGCGGCTTTAGAAGATGGAGGAGATAGAGAAGATGAAGGCAATGGGGTTCACGGCTAGAGCTGCTCCACACCACACTCACAAACTCGGTTTTGAGAAGAAGAGGGAGGAAAAGAGCAAGGGAGGAGAGAGAGGCTCCTCCAAGGAAATCGCCCAAGGGTTTCTCTCTCTTTCTTGTTTGAAACCTTAAATATGTAGGGTTTATACATTGGACGGTTAGGATTGATTGAAGCAAGATGGAGGGCTGAAGTGCTCCACGCCCCTCCACTAGAAACCCACGCGCAATTCATGTTGAGCATTAGAAGTCATTTCAAAAGAGTTTCAATAATGCCATGGTGAAAAGGTTTTCAAAAAGACTTTAAAACTTGTAAGATTTACTTGGATTGCCACTCAACCCAACCAATCACCTTTTATTATTTGAAATAGTTTGAAACAATTACAAAAACACCATGGGGCGCCAACCCATGGTCCCCTTTATTGAAAAACGCCCTTCATGATGGGTTTCAAGACTCATCATGAGTTTCAAAAGGAAGGAAATGGCCAATCGTGGCCTATATTTTAAAATTCATGCAAATCTTTTCAAAAGTGCCACCCAGCTGGTCAGACCTTGACCAGCTGGTCAACCATAGACAAAATCGTCTCCCTAGAGGGGCACACCTAGGGTTTGGGTCCTCTAGTTGACCCGGATCCAAGATCCAGAATCGCCAATTCAATATATATAAAAAACAACACTTAATTAATGCCTTAAAACATCAAGTAAATTCCGATAAATCATTTAGTGCTCTACTAAACCCTGATTAATACTAAATGCATGAAGCCTTTCAGAGAAATTCTCACCCGATTGCGAGAATTAAGCGTATCACGATTCAGGTCCGAACTTGGCTCAAGACTCGTAATTCACATGCACTGACGAGGTTTTTACGTCGTATAAGTCCCAAATTCAAGGAAAAACCACAAAAATATAATATAATTTAACCCTTAAGTTTTCAGAAGTTAATTCGTCCAGGATTAGGCACTTCTTACTTACATAATATTTTTACGCGATTTTCAGGTCATGCATACAAGGCAGAAATACAAAGCATAATAAAATTGCATTAAATCACGTGCTACCCCTCATAAGTACACAAGCATACATTCCAACTCAATCAAACAATAAAGCACTCAAAAATTCGCGGGTCTTACATTCTACCATCCTTAAAAGGGATTTCGTCCGCAAAATCATGAAACAACAAGCAAAAATAAAAGGGTCGGATCTCGTCTGACAGCGCCTAATCGACAACAACTAAGTCTGTCAGAGGCTTCTCTAAGCAAAACTTGGCAATATGCCCAGGTTGTCCACACTTGAAACACTTTCCATTGAAACGAGGACAAGCTCCAAAAGCGTGATCTTCATTGCATTACGGACACTTCCGCTGAACTTCTGGTCGCCGAGATTGCTTTTGCTGGCAATTCGATCGTTGAGGTCGTCTCCGCTGGACATTCTGCTGCACTTTCTGACACTTCCGCCCTCTAGTAGGTGGTGAGGACTCCACCACACTAGGTTTCTTCTCCGCTACAATCGCGAAAACTTGAGCCTGATGCTCGGGTTGATCTTCATCCAACAGAGTATCTACCTCGATAGCTTCTTCGAGCGATTTAGGCCCGTTAGTGAACACCTTAGTTTTCAAAGTAGGCCTCAACCCACGAGTGAACTTCATTGCTCGATCATTCTTCGCAACGTAAACGGTCGGACCATATCGTTCCAAACAACGAAATCTGGTAGTATAATCGGACAAGGTCATCGCTCCTTGCTGCAAGTTTAGAAATTCTTGCATCTTCCTACTGCGTTCATGTTTCGGAAAATAAGCAGAGTTAAAAACTTCCACGAATTCATCCCACGTAACAGTCGCATCCTTGAATCTGACCAAAGAGACAGTGTCCCACCACTTCTCTGCATGGTCCTTCAAACGATAAGTGCCAAAATCCACTTTCTTCTCTTCTAGGATATCCAGAACACGAAAAATACGTTCCATCTCACGTAACCACGACTCAGTAGCTTCAGGGTCTGCCTTACCCATAAAAGCAGAAGGATCTAACTCCATGAATCGCTTATACGTAACCACACTGCTCTTTTGCACATTCTGGGATACATGCTAAAGATTCTCGCCCATCTGATGCATTGCAGCCGCTTGCTGATGCACAACCTCTACAAGGTTGTTCACAGTGCCCATAACAACATTGCATCTAGTCCTCCAAGTCATCTATCACAACAGAAAGGCAAAGTAGGTCGAAAAGGTAGGTCTGAAAACCTAATTTGTGAACCGACGATCGCAACAGTCAAACAATCATAAGCATAAAACACACATGTAATTCAGACAAAAGCCACATCACAGCTCAATCGTGCACACAACACGATGAAAGCACGTTCTATGGACCATTTCGAACGACACCATTCTAACGAAACCAGGAGAGTCATCTTCACATAACATCGTTAGTCGTAATTTGTTAAGCACACCATCGTTAGGGAAATCACCATACTAGCGGCATCATTAGGAAACCACCATCCTAACGACATCATCAGCGAATCACCATGCTAACGGCATAGCTGAAGTGTCATTGCTCCAACGGTACCACTAGAGAATCACCACTCCAATGACCTTTATTAGAGAATCACCACTCTAATGGCATCGTTAACGAATCACCACGCTCACGGCATTTCTGAAGAAACACCACTTCAGTAGCGTCATTAGAAAATCACCATCCAAATGGCATCATTAGCGAATCACCACGCTAACGACATCGTTAGCGAATCACCATGCTAACGGCATCGTTAGCGAATCACCATTCTAACGACATCGCTGAAGTGTCATCACTCCAACGGTATCACTGGAGAATCACCACTCCAATGACCTTCATTAGAGAATCACCACCCTAATGGCATCGTTAACGAATCACCACGCTAACGGCATTACTGAAGAATCACCACTTCAGTAGCGTCATTAGGAAATCACCATCCTAATGGCATCATTAGTGAATCACCACGCTAACGGCATCGTTAGCGAATCACCATGCTAACGGCATCGCTGAAGAGCTACTCCATCCAACGGTACAGTCGGCGTTACCAGGAATCACTACCTAAGCCAACTCGCCACCATCCTCGAAACAGTGGTGGGGGAAACAAGAATTCCCGCAACGCTCTTTCACGAGCGACAACACCCAGATAACCAGTGTCGAGCCATCCCCAAGACACGTCCCTCTCAAGAGTCAGATGCCATCACCGGCAACACAAACGTGACCTGCTAAGCATGAAACAACAGATATGTTCTCATCACCAAGAATGACTGAGGAAAATGACAGTGTCCCGTATCCGTCTACGGGATAAGCAAAGGCTCACTGGCATAGACAAGGCTTTCACCTTTTTGTCTAAAAATGTTTGCATCATCGAGATACCCATCGCCAAGGATAGGGTTACAAACAATTCCAACAAGGTTGGGAAAGAGGGAAAACCTCCACTTCGTGCCTCGCACGATGGTGCCCGTCGAAGCCATTTCGTCTACTACACGATAAGGCTAAAGCTCGATAATCGCTACGATATATCAATCGTTTCCACTAACACAACGTGGAACGAGAAGGGTGAACTACGCAAGTAGTCCCCTAAGTCTCAGTCGAAAACTCCAACTCTCATTGGAGTCGACTCAAAACAGCTTGGGAACTAGATCCACAAGCACAAGCGAACCCTTAGGTTCCGACATTCGATGTCTTAAGCCCAGAATGCGAGGCTTATAACACAAAATGGGGTCTCTCATCGGACGACACCCGAGAAACACACAATTCACCAATCAAGCAGAACGAGCTACGAAACAACAGAAACTGGATTAGAAATACTTACAGTGTGATGACTGATGCGTGCAGAGACTTGAACCACACTTCTTAACTCCTTTAAAACACTGCTCTGATACCAAAACTGTGACGCCCAAAATTTCCCGACTGGAAAGTCTTTTGGATTTTTTAGTAAACTTTTTTTTTTGAAAAACCAAAACGCAAACACGGAAGAAACTGCAAGGGGGAGAAACAACCGGAAAACCCTGGGCGGTCACTACAGGTGTGAAACAACATTTAAATGAAACAACTTTTATTAAATTCATTTATGTCTTTACAAATTGTACATATCAATCCCTTATGCAAAACCAAACCGCCAGGATCCAACAAAGGAGGTTCAGAAGTGTGGGTTCAAGGTCCGCTGTAGCACACCGAGCTCCATCGCACGCCTAAGTAAACTTGTATCCCCACAAAACGGGGTCAGTACTCTTTCGAGCTGGTGAGACAAACCAAACCGTATAATACCATATGTGGAAATCGTTAGCCAGCTATTCATACAACGCATATCATGATGATCTACCATGATTGAACAGAGATAGCATGAACAAGTATAAGGCAGTGATAACTACATATGGAGCAGTATCGACAATTACTATCAATAACGTGGCATCCGTCAAGGAACAAGATTTAGCAATGGATCAACATCTATAACAAGGTATGCATCACAGAACATAAAGTACAAGTGTATCATTAGGAAAGACTGCAACTAGCATAAATCAGTGTAAGTAGTCAAAGCACGAGTGACTAACTACGACTATTCATGTCACAACTCATATTGAATAGTGAGGTATGCATCACAGAACATAAAGTACAAATGAATAATTATGTGCATCGTGTCATGAGCGTATGAACCATCCTATGATAATTCCAACATTGTATGCCATGATGGGACAGTTAGAAGCATTTGCCATGTAAGGCCTAACTCACAAGCAGTGCCAAGGTTCATAACCCGCACATTGCAACTATAAGCGAACTCATCTCGCTAACCACTCGCCAAGGAGTTTCGAGGTTGCGCAAGTCCTGCACCACTACAATATCCATAGGATAAATTGCATATGTCTCGCATGACTGCAATATCCATAGTGCACCCCAAGGCATATCAAGCACGATTATGCCCACGTTCCTTAGGTGACAACATCCAAGATTCACTAACCTGAGTTAGCGATCACATCCATTACGCGTGTCAGCTATGTGCTAAAGCGTGCACCAACTACGCTAAGTAGCATCATCATGGTACATTACATTGGTCAACACACACATACGTCACACAAGTCAAAACACTTAGTGCACTCGTTGGGATATTGGATCCCACTTCAACACAATTGCAGCCCTTTTTGGCTGCAGCTCGGAGGTCTGCTAACAAGGCTAAAAGTACAACGACAAGAATGGAAAATTACGTATAAAGTTTGCTTTGGTTGACGAGCACAATCCATTTGCGATACGATGAGTCAAATCCATCACGTTGATGGGGTATTGGACCCCGCTATGCAAATGTGCGTGCAGCCTCAAGGGCTGAAGTCCGGAGACTAGCTAAGCAGCCTACACAATGTGGTAAAAAGGAGGGTAAACCAGCTGTTGAACTGGTTCTGCCCAAAAACGGCCCATAACAAAACAGCTACCTCGGTGCCAGGGGCACCATGAAATAATGCAGCCAACCCGGGTGCAGCCAAGAGAGGTACCCAGGTCTGGTCCGACTGGTCCAGACCTCACTCAGGCCCGGCTACCACCAAAACGAGAAGTGTGGTGGCGTTGCCGCAACTACCCGAAGGCGACCCACCTGTTGCAGTCTGGTTGCAGCAGGTGCGTCAACAGGAACCAGGTCTGGACCGACTGGTCCAGACCCAAGTTGGCCTTAGCCAACAGCTAAAGAAAGGGGTGCAGGCCATGCAGCCCGCACCCGGTTGCAGCACAAATGCTGCCACCGCCGCAGCAAGTCCGAAACTCAAGCTGGAAGGTGCAAAAAGGCTTATGCCCAAACCGAACAGAAATGAGGGGTGTGCGGGGCATGACGCTCAGCTGAATGAATCAAGAGTAGGCCTTTGACAGGTCTGGGCTGTGTACGGTTCAGACCATGTCAGGCCATGGCTGGGAACCGAACCCACACCAACCCGAGTTGGTGGGTTTGGCTATGTCTCAAATGGAACCCAACAACAAAACAAAACAGAGAGAAATAAGGGGCGTCCACGCTAGGTTAGGTCTGAGCTACACTCTGCTGGACACGTCCAGCATGTCTGGTCCGTTCCAGCCCAGAGAAAAAGTAAGAGAAGTGGCCCAGCGATTAACAAAACACAAGCTAAAAAAAGGAATGGAAAGGCCTGCTGTGCATTGAGTCATGGCTCAACCGGTTTTTCCAAAACTAGCAGAACCCACGAAGGGAATAACTCGCATGAGCAGGGTTGCTGGCCATGTGCCAACCGTGGCCTCCTTGCCACCCGAAACAAGGCATTAGAAGAAGACCCTGCTGCTACAAACTAAACCATGCAAGAACAACTTGAAGCTTTTCAGTAAAAAGGAAAAGCTAAAACGTTTGCTTGTAAACACATTTTACCAATGCTAAAATGAGGTTTAAAAGTACCAATAATCGTGCAACCACGAAGAACTGTATGGCCTTAAGCCAAAGTGCCAATATTGCATAAGGAAGAAGCTTAAAAACATATTCAACCGACCATTCATAATGCATGCCACCCATTTCATAAAACATATAAACGAGAAATGAAAAAGGAATGAAAATGCTTCAAATTGCAAGCCAAGGTAGAACCTTGCTTCAACGAATTCCACAATAGGCATAGGGAGGGAGGTGTCTCACCTTCGCGGCTTTAGAAGATGGAGGAAATAGAGAAGATGAAGGCAATGGGGTTCACGGCTAGAGCTGCTCCACACCACACTCACAAACTCGGTTTTGAGAAAAAGAGGGAGGAGAAGATCAAGGGAGGAGAGAGAGGCTCCTCCAAGGAAATCGCCCAAGGGTTTCTCTCTCTTTCTTGTTTGAAACCTTAAATATGAAGGGTTTATACATTGGACGGTTAGGATTGATTGAAGCAAGATGGAGGGCTGGAGTGCTCCACGCCCCTCTGTGATCATCGCAAATTTTTTCCTCTTTCGTTGTTTCTATCTCTTCCTTCTCTTTTCCTTTTCCAACCTCTATTTTCCTCCTTTTTGAAGGGAGAAAAAAATAAAAAAGAGAAAAGAAGAGAGAAGAGAAAAGAAAGGAGAGAAGAGAAGTGGAATTCTTTTGCGGGTCTCACTTGACCTTAATTTTGAAAATATTTGAAATAACTCGCCTCCGTTTTTGAAATATTTGCGGAAAAACTGGGAGACGGGATCCGTTCATCGGTACGAGGTTCGACCGTTCCTGGCGCCTTTACCAGGGGTAATCGAACCAAGGGTCGAATTTATGCCTTTTGTTTTGCTAAGAATTTATCTAAGAAATTATTCTAAGTCTAAATGCACAAAGAATCATGCTTGTGCGAAATGCAAAGATGTATGCTCTTTTTGAAAATGTTTTGAAGAATTCCCAAGTGTTTCTGAGATGAATCTGATAAAGTGAAGAAATGATTTCTAACTTAGAACTTAAGATAAAAGTTTTAAGTTTTTAGAATAATCAAGAGCTTTGGGAAAACAAATCTGGATTTTGGAAAATGATTTTGAAGTTTTGAGATAAAAGAAGAAGAAAGGAATTTTCAAAGTCATAAATGGACTTTGAATCAGAATGAAAATGGAGTCGAATCAGAAGGAAAGATGGAATTGGGAAATCTGAATAAAATTGAGAAATGGAATTGATTTAAAAGTTAGAATTTCAAGATGAAATCCGAATCCAAGATCTGGATTCTGAATAGAGTTCAAAGTTGAATTTTGAATTTAGGATCTGGAATGGGAACTTGATTTGAAATCTGGAATGAAATGGAATTGGTTTTAAGGTTTGAAATTAAAGTGGAATTTGGATTTGGAATTTTGAATGGAATTGGATTCAAGATTTGGAATCCAAGATGGTATTTGGATCTGAAATCTGAGATCCAAGATCGGGTTGGACTCTGGATCCTAAGATGGAATTGGATCTGAAGTCTGAGATCCAAAGTAGAATTGGATTCTGGATCCTAGAATAGATTTGGATCTGAAGTCTGAGATCCAAAGTAGAATTGGATCTTGAATCCTAAATAGAATTTGGATCTGTAATCTGAGATCCAAAGTGGAACTGGGTTCTGGATCCTAGAATAGATTTGGATCTGAAGTCCAAGATGAATTGGGTTATGGATCCTAAGATGGATTTGGATCTAAGATCTGGAATTCATGATGCAATGTGGATCTGAAGTCTAAGATCCAAAAGTAGAATTATATTTAGAAAACTGGATCCAAGTTGATCTAACTTTGGATTTGGGTTTTGAAAGTCTAAATGGGACTTTTGAAGATGGATCTGGGTTTTGAAAACCCAGATTGAATTTAAAATTTAAGAAGAGTCAAGATTCCAAATCAATCTCAAACTTGTGATTTTGAATTTGAAGATAAGAAGATAAACTTGATTTTTGAATTTGAAGATAAATCAGAAACTTCAAAGTCAAATTGAACATTGAAATTGAATTTTGAATTGAGTTGGAAATTTGAAGTTTGAATATAAAATGATTTTGGAATTTCAAAGTCAAATTGGACTTTGAAATTGAATTTTTGAATCTTGAAATGAGATAGAATTGGATTTGAATAAGATTTGATCTGAGAAATGAAGAAGAAGAATCACTTGGATTTATGAAAAAGGATTTGGAAAATATGATGCAATTCTATCCTAAATGATGAATGAACTTGAATAAGTTTGAAATTGGTTTTTTGAAAATCATATTTCATTCTTCAAATGAATTTAAATAAGATTAGTGATATAATACACTCCTGACTATGGTCATTGAGTGTATTATATAATAGTCATATCTAAATTCAAATGAAGGATAAAATACCTTTTTGGTGCTTTTATAGGATTTAAAATGAAATTAATTCTCAATATACCCTGACTATGGCCATTGGTATATATATTGAATTAATTCTAAGTTAAACTCTGATAAAAGGTGAAATATTTGAAAAATATGATGATTTTTTAAAAGGGTCCAGTGTGGATCCAGTGTTATTTCATAAAAGATAAAAATACTAAGTCTTGTTTACACCGACTATGGCCGTTGATGTAAATCATCAACTTAGGATTAATTTACCTCTTACGAAATGGTGCGTGTGCCATTCGTGTTGCCATTTGTGAGAATTTGAAAAATAAAGGAAAATTGCATGAAAAACAAGTAATTCATGATATTTTACAATGCTCATTCATTCTAATCTAATGCTTGAAATACAAAGAATTCTCATTATGATCTAATTTATTACAAGGTTTGATTTTGAAAATACAGCCCCCAGAAAATGACATTCTTCACATATCTACTGCAAAACAGGGTTAGCATCAAAAGCATGGAAGATAATAGAAGGTATTGCATCAAAGATCCTGTATATATATATATATACAAAGGTTATTTACATGAAGAGACAAAGAAAGAAAGATATTAACATCAAGCCTACCGTATAAGGTAGTGTAGGAATAGGTAAGGGATAGGTGTAACATATACGAGCATGGTTTAATTGCTACAATGGATGGCCTAGACAGGTTGCTAATGACATACGGCTGGTAGATGGGTGTTGATAGAACAACATAAGTGGTTATGACAAAATGAATGCTGGAGGGTGAGGTTACAGTAAAGTGCTGTTGAGGTAATAAAAGGAAGTATACTTTCAGCAGCATAAAATGTTTTACTGTAAATGTTTACAGCAACACTGTTGTGGCTGTAAACACTTAGGTGACAGAAGGGTGGGTACAGTTACAAATTGTGGTGGCAGCGAGGTAGATGCTGCGATGGGTAATCTAATACAAACCTGTGATGCAAAATGATGGTGGCGGCATAAAGGGGCAGGCTAATGGTCTTAACCACCGCAGAATGTATGACAGGGCATGGGGGTAGGCAAAATGGAGTGATGATAGCAACATCAACACTTTGACATCATATACAATAGTCCCAGCTCTGCCGCTGGACACTACATCAGGAACTGAAATCCAATCAAGTTTTTGCTCTTTTCACTTACCAGAAGCTGTCATAAAAGCATTAAAAATATTACAAGCGAAAGGTGCAATAACAGTTCTTAACCCCTTAAATGGGAATCCTGAAGGAGTGAGTTTAAAATAAACACCAAGCACAGGGATTTGCAAATGAAGTTCACAATATGTAAATAATGTTTACCAATACAACTCAAAATATAATTTGGAATATGCAGAATGCAGGTGAACACTTTCTTAGGGTGTTGAGAAGCATAACAGTGGGTTAAAGTGTTGTGCACAGAGGATATAGTGTTTGAAAGCTGTTGAATATAGTTGAATGAGATGCACAAGTATTTAGTAGGTAGCTATTATACAGAAAATGACAATGAAGTGTTCAAAAGAATATGCAGCAGTGGAGGCGGAGATGCTGAAATATGAACTGCACTGTAGCCGTGAGCTATTATGAACATTCCTAACAGGGGATGGCATGTATGTATATAAAGATTGCTGGAATTTGAATGGGAATGTTGTTGGGCGTGCACAGGGCATGCATCTATATTATGCAAGTAGTATTGCAGCAACAGAGTACATACGTAGTAGTAGTGGAAGACTGACACTCAGTATGGTAGGTAATGACTGAAAGTAATATGTAGGTGATATGAATGAGGGACTGATGATGAGTAATTTTGACCAGGTGATTAACGCTAACATTAAGTGGAAAAAAAAAACTGGATATCCTTTCCTTAGAATCTGAATTAGCACTGTAAGATAAATGCACAGCAAAGAGCCAAAGAATCATAGACAAATCATCTAGAAAAATGCAATTATGTTCATGATTTCGTAAGCCATTGCCTCGAGGGCTCAATCAAATACCCAAATCTCGACCTTGGTCGACAACATTAAATAGAAACATCTGACATTTTCCCTTTCAGGTAAAAGCCAATGTGTAGGGTCAATGAATCCCAATAAAAGGGAAAACCTTATGATCATATGTAGACACATGATTATCACACATAAATAGAAAACATATATGGCAATGATTATCATATCATTTATAACAACTCTTAAGTCCATTGTGAGATCTTCTGGCCTCCAGGATTTCCATATTGAGCAGGGTGATAGGAGACCTTCACGATGAGTCGTAAGAGGGAGTCCATGAATCCAGACTGCAGATTTGAACTAGGATTCCCATTCTCCATAGGGCCACATACCAGAGTACATGAATCAGAAACGAATCCAATTAGAGTTTGTCACATCACAAAGGTTTTATGCCAATGGATAACGCTTCTTTTTTTTTTTAACAAAAGAAAATACCAAGAAAGAATGAAAATGGTCATCTTCCCTTTTCTTCCCCTTTTTTTTTTTGAAAAGACCATATGTTGGTCACGCCTTGATAGATGTGTGCTGGGTTCTTAATATACGCACATAGAGTGGTATATTGTAGGCACGATAAGTGGAAAATGAGGGCCACCTGGTGACTACCTACCACAGTAATTTCCTGAGCAAACCTTCAGAGGGTATATTCTAAGGAGCAAGGCAATACTAGCAAACAGACCCTGCTTGTAGCCATTGTTTAGGAATGTTGCTTTTCAAGAGATGGAATATCTCACAGCAGCATGGAATCTAAAATCCTTTAAAATCTAGGAAGTACATTTTATGATATTATGGAGATGATCAATCTCAGGCTCGAACAAATCTACTGGGCCTACTCTGCCAGTTTCAACGGCCGATGGCAGGCTAATTATGGGTTGTGAATCCCTGTTGTGTTCAGTAAATTCAAAAGAGAGATTTGACCAAACAGGAACCCTAACAGATTGAATTTACATGACATATATATCAACCCATTCATGATCGAATGCCACACGGATGAGACTTAATCAAGAAACATCGTAAAATGCAACAAATAAAATGCAAACTAAGGAATGCCAAACGATATGATGCATTACGAGATTAAGAGCTATCATAAATGAGGATACGATGTTAAAGGAAATGGATAAAAGGTATACAAAGAGACGGGAACTATATACAAACAGAGATGCAGAATCTATATAGACAGAAATTCATAGTGAACCTGGATATTTACTAGCGGGAAGAACCATAGGATGCAAGACATGCATGGATCAAGGAGGAAAGCATGAAATATCACTGGTAACCACTATGAGCAGGAAATAACCATAAGAATTCATATCGTAATGTACATAAGAGACTAAAGGAAGAGGAAAAAAAAATGATGAAGCATGATGATAAGAAATCAGAAAATCAGAAGAAATTGGTAACTTAAAACGAGATAAAATGTTGGAATCGGAGGATTCTCTTTCGTTGTAGCACAGGGATGCGTTGGGGTTGCTACATGCAAACCAACATTCATCCGTGATGCATAAAAAAAAAGGTAAAACGAAAAGAAAGCAACTAACAAAGAATTTAAAAAAAAAAAGGAAAAAAAGGAAAAAAAAAAGAGGTACTTACCGAAACGAGTTGTAGAGATTCTGAATGAAGAAACCAAGCTCTTCCCTTCTGAGGCCTTCAACTGCTGAGGAAGAGGGGAGGATTGAAAGGAAACAATGGCTGGGCGGAGGGAAGTATCGAGCAAAGATGGATGGTTATGCTAACAATGGATGCTTCAAAAGAAAAATCGATAATGTGAAGAATGAATACGTGAGGGTGGATGATCGGCACCAAAAAATGGATGATCAAAGTATGACAAAGAAAAGTTGTTGCGTGCCGATGGTCCCCTTGAGAAGCGATGGAGGCCTTCTTTTAAAGGAGCAGTGGAAGGTTCGAGTGGAAAACTCGTTGGAGATAGAAGGTGTGAAGAGGATGAGTTTGTTTCAGATCGACGATGGAGAGAAGAAAGGAGAACGCGGGAGGAGTCCGTTGGAGCTTTTTCCCTATTTCAAAAAGGTAGTCCTCTTTTAGGAAGGTTTTTGAAAAGTGGTTGAAGATGAGGTTTTTGGCAAAATGGCTTCAAAAAGCTTAAAAATCCTTCATTTTTCTTGTAGCTTTTCCCAATTTTTTTTTTTTTGGTTTTTTATGTTATTTTTCAATTTTTTTTATATTTTTAGAAATAAATCCTAAAGTTTTATGAGAAAACAAAGATTGAACTAATTTTTTTGTGTTTTTGTAAAATATTTACAAAAGGGAGTTTTTCTGAGCTATTTTGAGAAAATTTCTTCAGAAAATGGATTTGTGTCTGAATTTTTGAGAAATATTCGAGGTTTACAACCTCGAACTGAGAAATATAGGGTCGAGGATCCAACAGAGTGCCGGATGAGCCGCCCGAGCCTTTCATTTTTTTGGTATTTTTGTGATTTTATTTTGGAAATCGGACAACGGGGCTTAGATTTGAATTTAAAATACTGAGTTCAGACCCGGAGTTGAATTTGAATATATCAATGTGGAATTTAATCCAGAAATTTGAAGAAAGACTGAAATTTAGCTTTGAAATCACTTTGATTTTCTAAAAAAAAATGAGTCAGGGGCAAAAAAGGTCATTTTTACAAAACTTTGAAAAATTTGGGGTGTTCACAGATGCCCCTCTTTGCTACTAAGCCGGTTGAAAGCCGAGCTTAGTGGCAAAGATAACACTCCAAATTTTGAAAAATGCCCCAGTCAGCAGATCTGAACTGGGTGTGGAAGAATTATTTTGGAAATATGGCTCTTCAGGCTTAAGACCTTATCCTGAATGGTTTTGGGGAAACAAAATCCTCGAGAATGATATGATTGAGTAGAGAATGAGGAAATCGTGATGGGACTTTGGGTGAAAATCCCAAAAATGATGGAAAATCAGAATTTTGATCCAGTCTCATGGGTGAGACGAGATACTCTTTTGGAATGATTCAGGTTTAGCCCTTAACCTGGATGGGACGAAGATATATAAAAAATGAATATGAAATGTGGAAAGGGATACACGAGGACCTTGATGGGACATTTTTGAAAAATGTCTCGTGAGACGAAGCTCAAGTAAAATCCTTTTTTGGATGGATATACAAAGCATGGATTCCTCAATGAGAAGGGCCATGATGGGACTGGAAGAAATCATTTTGTTAAAACGAGGAATTTTGTAGGAACAAGACTTAGGTTTAACCCAAACCTACAAGAAATATACCTCGCGAAGCGAGGTTCCGGGTTAACTTTTAACTTGAATAGGAAATCTACCATACGGGTTTCTCAAATGGAGAAACCATAATGGGACCTTCGGAATTTGGACGAACAAATCCGAAAGGGGTTTGCGAAAGGAGGAAGATAGGGTTTCCTAAAGCTTGGAAAAAGGGAAAGAAATTGGGCGTCTCATTGCTGAGACTGAAATAGCTTTTAAAATCAAATGATCTTTCGCAGAAGATTCAGGTTTGACCCTTATCCTGAGTGGGAAACACCATACGAAATCCTTGACTGAAGAAACCGCGATGGAACAGGAAGAGATACTGCAACTGAATGAGGCAATTCTTCTGTAAGATATAAACAACGCTAGGTCGCATCCAAATGGATATTGAATGTTTATTTCATTCTTGGAATAGCTTAGAAAATCTTGCCAATAAGATAAAATTATAGCTGATTCAAATGTTTGAAAATGTGCATGTATGTGCAAAGATATTCCCTCTTTTACCTAGAGTATTTCTGTTACGACAATGAAGCCATACATGATACTTCAAGTACAAGGTTTTGATGATGAGCAAGTGGAATCAACCGCATTTCAGCTAAGGCTATGAAGAAATTGAAGAATTCAGTGAAGAATCCTTGAAGACTAGTGTGCAAATGCTTAATTCATTAAAAGTCTTAGATTCTTGTAAGAGCCTTACTTAGAGTGCATATTTAGGTTGCATTTCATCTTAAAAGTCTTTAGAAAAACTTTTCTAAAAGAAACTCTTTTGAAAATCTTTTTAGAAAACTCTTTTCTTAAATTTTCATGTTTATTAGTCGACCAATAGACTTATCAGTCGACTAATCCTTTCGCGCCATATTTTCTAAAAAGTCATTCGTGTCAAATTAGTCGACCGAAGGTTTTATCAGTCGACTGGACAGAATGTCTATTTTATGGAAAATTAGCAGCAATCGACTAATGGTTTTTCAGTCGACTGAACAGAACATGTGTTTTCTGTAAATTTTAGCAGCAGTCGACTAATGCTTTTTATCAGTCGACCGAACAGAATGTTTATTTTTCAGAAGTTTTTAGCAGCAGTCGACTAAAAGGTTTTTCAGTCTACTGATGATATTATCAGTCGACTAACTTTTCTTAAGTCGACTAAGTTTCAAAAGTTCAGATTTTCAAACGGCTCGATTAACAGATCAGTCGACCGACGATAACTGTCAGTCTACTAATAACTAACTATTAGTCGACTAACTGATGTTTCAGTCGACTAATTTTGTTGTTTTCTTGAAACTTCAAAAAGGCGTGTCTTTTCATTTTTCAAACGTTTTGATCGTTCGAAATGTTCCGTTTTGACACCCTTTCATACTCTCAACGTATGGAATCTTTTAACTATAAATATGAGTGCATTTTACACTCAAAAACAACAATTCAATCGATTTGAATCTTGCTTTTCACTCTTATTCAGTCAAGTATTGATTTTCTCACTCACGTGATATTTTCACTTCAGTTTTTCACTCAAATCACTTTGAGAGATAGTGAATTCATGAGTAGAGTGTTTCAACAACCTCAAAAGCCAATTGTATCTCATTTGCATTGAAAAGGAAGGCTCATAGGTTGTATTGTAAGTTCTTATTTCTTTTTCGTAAAAAGAAGGACTCCTTGGTGTAAAGGAGTTGTTTGCTTTCAGTTGGGTTGTTACTGAAAGTGGGACCGGTTATGGTCTGTGTGATCTTGTAGTTTACAAGGTTGATAGTGGAAAATCTCAAGCGGGTTTTGCTTGGGGACTGGATGTAGGTCGGGTTAGACCGAACCAGGATAAAATCTTGTGTTCTTTGTGTGTTTGCTTTGAGATTTGCAAAATCCTTCAATATTCCGCAGAAAGTTTTTAAAGGCACTATTTACCCCCCCTCTAGTGCTCGCTGCCTCGATCCTAGTGCACTTTCATTTGGTATCAGAGCACAGGTTTGCTATTACTTTGATTTGACCATCATCTAGCATGGCAACTACAACATCTCAGCACAAAGAAGGAAGCTCCTCTGTTCGTCCTCCTCTCTTCGATGGAACAAACTATGGATACTGGAAAGTAAGAATGACAATATTCCTGCAATCCATGGATCTCGATATCTGGAGAGTTGTTTTAGAAAAGTACCAAACTCTATCAACTGATTTCAGCCGATGGACCGATGATGAAAAGAAGACTGCTTCACTGAATGCGAAAGCCATGAATGCATTGTACTGTGGCGTTGAAAAGGTAGAATTCAATCGCATCTCTTAATGCTCTACAGCAAATGAAATCTGGCATACTCTTCTCGTGACACACAAAGGTACGTCAAAGGTAGAAGAATCTAATGAAGAAGTCGCCAACATGTGTTTTGTAGCACAAGAGAATTCGGTAAGTCAATTTGACTATGATGAATTATTTGAAGCATTTAATGATTTGTATGCTAAATTTAAGAGTCTTAGTTCTAAAAATAAAGAGTTAAAAACTGAAAATTTAACTCTTGACTCTCAAAATAAAGTATTACTTCAAGAAATAGAAGATCTCAAGAAGGAAAATTCTTGCCAAGCACTTGAGATAAAAGAAATTGGAGTTAGAACCAATCTCTTACAAAATGAAATATTTAGTCTTAAAGAAAAGTCAAAAGATCTTCTTTCTATAGTGACCAAATTCACAAATGGTCAAGAGAATCTAGAAAAACTTCTTGGTTCTCAAAGATGCTCGGTTAATAAAACCGGATTGGGATATAGCTTCTTTGATACTCAAAATAGACCAAACTATGTGGTAAAAAATCATAGACATTATTCTCAACCTTTTGTTCATAAAACTAAACTTTCTAGTTCTAATAGAAATGCATCTAGAAATGATTATTCTAGAAATATTTATTCTAAATTCTGTTATAGAAAAAATATTTATTATCAAAGGAAACCAAAATCCAAATGGATATGGGTTCCTAAAACTAACTCTCATGGACCCGAAAATAGAAAGGGGTCAAATGCTCTGTTTTCTGATTTTGTTGTAGGTACACAACATAAGGAGCAAATGGATATTGGACAGCGGCTGTTCCAAACATATGACTGAAAGGCCGGAGTTATTTTCCACCCTCCAAAATAAGGATGGAGGAACCGTCACCTTTGGTGACAATAACAAGGGAAAAGTGATAGGTATTGGTAATATTGGTAATCCAAAATTTCCCTTGATAGAAAATGTTCTTTTAGTGGATGGTTTAATGCATAATTTAATATCTATTAGTCAATTATGTGATAAAGGTTTTCATGTTTCTTTTGAAAATGATTTATGCTTAATTTCTGATTTTCAATCTAAAAAGATCATTTTTAAAGGTAAAAGAAGAAACAATGTGTATGAACTATATCTAGATGAATTACCCTCTTTTAATGAAAAATGTCTTATTGTTTCAAATGAAATTCAATGGTTATGGCACAAGAGACTTGGACATGTTAATTTTAAAATTATTTCAAAATTATCCAAGAATGATCTTGTAAGAGGCCTACCTAGAATACCATATAAAAAGGATCACTTATGTGATGCTTGTCAAAGGGGTAAACAAATTAAGAGTCCTTTTAAAGCTAAAGATATAGTTTCAACAAAACGTCCTCTTGAACTTTTACATTTAGATCTATTTGGACCATCTAGAATTCAAAGTTTGAATGATAGCAAGTATGCTTTTGTTATAGTAGATGATTATTCTCGATTTACATGGGTGATTTTTCTAAAAAGCAAAAATGATGCTTTTTCAGAATTTTCTAAACTTTGTAGAAGAATTACAAATGAAAAATCTACATCTATTATTAAGATTCGTAGTGATCATGGTGGTGAATTTGAAAATGAATCTTTTCTAAAGTTTTGTGATTTACATGGTATATCTCACAACTTTGCTTTTCCTAGAGCAGCTCCACAAAATGGAGTTGTTGAAAGAAAGAATAGAACTTTGCAAGAATGTGCTAGAACCATGCTTCAAGATAAAAATTTACCAAAATATTTTTGGGCTGAAGCAATTAATACAGCATGTTATGTCTTAAATCGTGTTCTTATTCGACCAATTTTACATAAAACATGTTTTGAATTGTATTATGATCGTATACCAAAGATCTCATATTTCAAAATTTTTGGTAGTAAATGTTTCTTGTTAAATACCAAAGATAATCTTGATAAGTTTGATTCAAAATCAGATGAATCAATATTTCTTGGATATTCTTCTAGAAGTAAAGCATATCGTATTTTCAATAAAAGAACATCTTGTATTGAAGAATCTTTACATGTTGCATTTGATGAGAATTGTGAGCAGGTTATTCCTCTAAGCGAAGAAGAAGAAGCAACACTTCAAGAAAAACTCTTGACAGAGAGTACTTCTCAAGAAAATATTCCCCTTCAACCGGTTTGGAAAGAAGTTCCTAATCATCCACATGAACAAGTTATTGGTGAAATAAAGAGTGGTGTCCAAACTAGAAGGCAGTTAGAAAAATATATTGCAAATGTTGCTTTCATATCTAAATTAGAACCAAAGAATATCAATGAGGCATGTGATGATGAATTTTGGCTTTTAGCCATGTCTGAAGAACTTAACCAATTTACTATGAATGATGTTTGGGATCTAGTTGATAGACCAAAGGATCATCCAGTAATTGGAACAAGATGGATCTTCCGAAATAAGCTGGATGAAAATGGTGAAGTCATTCGTAACAAAGCAAGGCTAGTGACACAAGGCTATAATCAAGAAGAAGGCATAGATTTTGATGAAACCTATGCACCAGTGGCTCGATTAGAGTCAATTCGTATGATGCTTGCTTTTGCTAGTTACATGAACTTCAAGTTATATCAAATTGATGTTAAGAGTGCATTCTTAAATGGACACATCAATGAAGAAGTTTATGTAGAGCAACCCCCAGGCTTTGAAAATGAGAAATATCCAGAAAAAGTCTACAAATTGAAAAGCGCTTTGTAAGGACTCAAACAAGCACCAAGAGCGTGGTATGAAAGACTAAAATTTTCTAGAACAATCTGGTTTTTCCATTGGTCGGGTAGACTCCACTTTATTTATTAAACATTTTAATTCAGATATTCTTATTGTGCAAATTTATGTTGATGACATAATATTTGGTTCTACTAATGATTCTCTTTGTAAAGAATTTGCTAAGGCTATGCAGGAAGAGTTTGAAATGAGCTTGATGGGCGAATTAAACTACTTCCTTGGACTTCAAATAAAGCAAACTGAAGAAGGAATCTTCATCAATCAGGCTAAGTATACAAAAGAACTTCTCAAGAGATTTGGGATGGACTCATCGAAATCAAGAAGGAATCCTATGAGTACAACTACTTCTCTTGATAAAGATGAAAATGGTAAAAGTGTAGATACTAAGCTCTATAGAGGTATGATCGGATCTCTATTATACTTAACTGCTAGTCGACCTGATATTATGTTTAGTGTTTGTATGTGTGCAAGATTTCAAGCTAATCCAAAGGAATCTCATTTAACTGCAGTAAAACAAATTCTTCGATATTTGAAAGATACTTCAGATTTCGGTTTGTTTTACCCAAAATCATCTTCCTTTGATTTAGTTTCATATAGTGATGCAGATTTTGCAGTAAGTAAATCTGATCGCAAGAGTACTAGTGGAACTTGTCATTTCTTGGGAAATTCCTTAGTCTCTTGGTTTAGTAAAAAGCAAAATTCAGTATCACTCTCAACAACTGAAGCTGAATATATAGCGGCTAGTTTAGCATGTTCACAAGTACTTTGGATGAAATAGACCTTAAAAGATTTTGGTTTGAACTACTCCACAACAACTATTTATTGTGACAACACTAGTGCTATAAATCTTTCGAAAAATCCTATTCAGCACTCAAGAACTAAGCATATTGAAGTTAGACATCATTTTTTAAGAGATTATGTGTTAAAAGGAGATATTTCGTTAAATTTTATTTCCACTAAAGAACAACATGCTGATATCTTCACTAAACCTCTTAAAAATAAAGATTTTATGAGAATTAGGAGAGAACTAGGTATTTGCTCATTTTTGGATTTATAAAAATGCTGATTTTTGAACAAAATCTCAAAATCGCACTATATTAGTCGACCGATAAAATTCTAGTCGACTGGTGTTTTAAATTTTGAAATGTATCACACCATATTAGTTGACCGATGTATTTCTAGTCGACTGATGATGTTTTTAGAATGAGTCACATCTTCAACAACTATACTCAACAACTTGCTTCAATTCAGAAGGATGTAACTGCAATTAAGGATTTGCTAAACTCTCTTTTCTGATGTTTGATCTTTGAAAAACATACTTTATGGGTTGTAATATTTTAAACTTATCTCTATTTTTGCTTATGCTATTTTTGCTCTTACTCTTTTTTATTCTGACAAAGGGGGAGAAAAAGATAAAGATAGCATTACTTTTAAATTACAGGGAGATCTTGAGAAAAAGATGATAGCAATTACATTACAGGAGATTTTGCAAAATTAAGAGAAAAAGAAAGCTTTGAATGAATGTATTTCTAAATACATGAAGAAATGATGAATGGAAATGCAAACCAATCAATATGTGATATATGTGCTTTAATTGTGCTAACTTTTAATGTTTTGCAGCATATTGATAGGGGGAGTAAAATCTCCATCTATGCATCTAAATGCTTCATCTTTGATTAAGTTTGTCATCATAAAAAAGGGGGAGATTGTTACGACAATGAAGCCATACATGATACTTCAAGTACAAGGTTTTGATGATGAGCAAGTGGAATCAACTGCATTTCAGCTAAGGCTATGAAGAAATTGAAGAATTCAGTGAAGAATCCTTGAAGACTAGTGTGCAAATGTTTAATTCATTAAAAGTCTTAGATTCTTGTAAGAGCCTTTCTTAGAGTGCATATTTAGGTTGCATTTCATCTTAAAAGTCTTTAGAAAAACTTTTCTAAAAGAAACTCTTTTGAAAATCTTTTTAGAAAACTCTTTTCTTAAATTGTCATGTTTATTAGTCGACCAATAGACTTATCAGTCGACTAATCCTTTCGCGCCATATTTTCTAAAAAGTCATTCGTGTCAAATTAGTCGACCGAAGGTTTTATCAGTCGACTGGACAGAATGTCTGTTTTCTGGAAAATTAGCAGCAGTCGACTAATGGTTTTTCAGTCGACTGAACAGAACATGTGTTTTCTGTAAATTTTAGCAGCAGTCGACTAATGCTTTTTATCAGTCGACCGAACAGAATGTTTGTTTTTCAGAAGTTTTTAGCAGCAGTCGACTAAAAGGTTTTTCAGTCTACTGATGATATTATCAGTCGACTAACTTTTCTTAAGTCGACTAAGTTTCAAAAGTTCAGATTTTCAAACGGCTCAATTAACATATCAGTCGACCGACGATAACTGTCAGTCTACTAATAACTAACTATTAGTCGACTAACTGATGTTTCAGTCGACTAACTGATGTTTCAGTCGACTAATTTTGTCGTTTTCCTGAAACTTCAAAAAGGCGTGTCTTTTCATTTTTCAAACGTTTTGATCGTTCGAAATGGACCGTTTTGACACCCTTTCATACTCTTAACGTATGGAATCTTTTAACTATAAATATGAGTGCATTTTACACTCAAAAACAACAATTCAATCGATTTGAATCTTGCTTTTCACTCTTATTCAGTCAAGTATTGATTTTCTCACTCACGTGATATTTTCACTTCAGTTTTTCACTCAAATCACTTTGAGAGATAGTGAATTCGTGAGTAGAGTGTTTCAACAACCTCAAAAGCCAATTGCATCTCATTTGCATTCAAAAGGAAGGCTCATAGGTTGTATTGTAAGTTCTTATTTCTTTTCTGTAAAAAGGACTCCTTGGTGTAAAGGAGTTGTTTGCTTTCAGTTGGGTTGTTACTGAAAGTGGGACTGGTTATGGTCTGTGTGATCTTGTAGTTTACAAGGTTGATAGTGGAAAATCTCAAGCGGGTTTTGCTTGGGGACTGGATGTAGGTCGGGTTTAACCGAACCAGGATAAAATCTTGTGTTCTTTGTGTGTTTGCTTTGAGATTTGCAAAATCCTTCAATATTCCGCAGAAAGTTTTTAAAAGCACTATTCACCCCCCCTCTAGTGCTCGTTGCCTCGATCCTAGTGCACTTTCAATTTCCTCCAATGAGGTTAACTCCCTAGTTCTAAGAGTCAAATTCAAAATTTCAGCGATGATGATTTTCTTCAAGGAGGCTATCCATTTTCTTGATATGAGAAGAGAAGAAATATTCTTAATTTCATAAAAGCAAGTAATGAAAAGATATTGATAAAAGAATTTTGCATGAGAAAGATGATCTCTGGCAACTCTGGCTGGCAGTTTGATATCTGGGTGTTTTCCCACGATGATCTTTTGCACTCTTTTTGAGTCATTGGGCTTTCTCGGTTTTTCTCATCATCCTTCATTGGATGTCCTGACTTTTCTCTCTTTTTCAGAAAAGGGTACGTCACAAACTCCTTCATCTTGGAGATGTTCCGATCCTTCTTATATCTCAGGGATTCTATTGATGACGTTGGCTCAAAAGATCTTTAGATGATAGCTGGAATCAAATATCTTTTAGGGTTTGTCGGTAGGTTCATCGCACTCGCCTTCATCTCGACGGTGATCTGAACTTTCCCTGGAAGGATCCGTCACAAACTCCGTCATCTTGGAGAAGTTTCCAATCTTCTTTGGCCCCGAGGGTCTGCTCGCATATTTGTCTTCATCTTGACGACAATTGAGAGATCCCTTTTGCGGATATTTGATTGCAACTCTAAACGAATGAGAAGATATTGGTCGAGTGGATTCTTTCTATAGCTCGAGATATTTTCACTGCCTGATTGCCAGAAAGTCGTCTTTAAAACATGCGTCATAGCCAAGATCAATATCAATTCGCTTCTGGCTTTTCAACATTATTGAAGATTTCTTTCCTTGATCATATCGAGGACATTTCTTACATCCTTTTGGTTGATCAACAGGAAAAGATTTGAATTTTACTTCTTTTTCGCAAAAAGTTTTACCTTTTGGAAGGAAATACTGGAGGTAATCTGAGAAAATTTCTTTTTGTGCAGTAAGAATATTTAGAATCAACAAATGCTTTTACCAAATTGGCAAAATTTTCATGAATTCTTTGTGAAATAATCACTCAAATATAGATTTTGATGAGACACTTAGCTGTAATTTAAAGAAATGGTGTAAGAATCAGACCTTAGAAAACAGGACTGATGAAATACATTAGGTTTTTGGAAATCCCGACCAGTTTATGGGAAACTGGATTTTTGATAATCCCGACCAGTTATAAAAATTGGATTTGAAAATCCCGACCAGTTATAAAAATTGGATTTGAAAATCCCGACCAGTTATAAAAACTGGATTTGAAAATCCCGACCAATTATAAAAACTGGATTTTGAAAATCTTGATCAGTTATGAAAATGGGATTTGAAAATCCCGACCAGTTATAAAAACTGGATTTGAAAATCCCGACCAGTTATGAAAACTGGATTTGAAAATCCCGACCAGTTATAAAAACTGGATTTGAAAATCCCGACCAGTTATAGAAACTGAATTTGAAAATCCCGACCAGTTATAAAAACTGGATTTTGAAAATCCTGACCAGTTATGAAAACTGGATTTGAAAATCCCCACCAGTTATAAAAACTGGATTTGAAAATTTCGACCAGTTATAAAAATTGGATTTGAAAATCATGACCAATTATAAAAACTGGATTTGAAAATCCCGACCAGTTATGAAAACTGGATTTGAAAATCCCGACCAGTTATAAAAACTGGATTTGAAAATCCCGACCAGTTATAAAAACTGGATTTGAAAATCCCGACCAGTTATAGAAACTGGATTTTGAAAATCCCGACCAGTTATAAAAATTGGATTTGAAAATACCGACCAGTTATAAAAACTGGATTTGAAAATACCGACCAGTTATAAAAACTGGATTTGAAAATCCCGACCAGTTATAGAAACTGGATTTGAAAATACCGACCAGTTATAAAAACTGGATTTGAAAATCCCGACCAGTTATAAAAACTGGATTTGAAAATGAAGGATTTAATCTGATGTTTTAAAAGTGATTGAATTCGGGAGATTTATAACCCGAGAGTTGAGAAAATAATGAGATTTTGAAGATATTACAACCAGAGGTTGGGAAGCTGATAGAATTTGTGAGATTGAAGAACTTGAAGGTTTGGAAATGATAGAATTGAGGACTCGCACCCTAAGGGTTTGATCTTTTGGAATACGCGACCAGTGGGAGCTGGATCTTTTGGAATACAGGACCAACGAGATGCTGGATCCTTTGGAAATACATGACCAGCGAGATGCTGGATCTTTTGTAAATACATGACCAGCGAGATGCCAGATCTTTTGGAAATACATGACCAGCGAGATGCTGAATCCTTTTGGAAATACATGACCAGCGAGATGCTGGATCCTTTAGGAATACATGACCAACGAGTGTTGGATCTTTTTTGGAAATACATGACCAACGAGTGTTGGATCTTTTGAAAATACATGAAGTTTTGAGAAATTTTAAGTCAGAACTTGAATTTAGAAGGAGAAAGGTCTTTGGTCAGAAGACTGATTTTAGAAGGTTACTTGTGTGTGAACCGGATTTTCCAAATGAGCTCAATTTTGAGCAATAACCAGTGCGAGAACTGGGTTTTGAAGATGAGCTAGATTTTCAAAATGAGTTTTTAGAAGATAATTCAAGATTTATCCCCTTATCCTGAACGGAGGAAATAATAAAAGAATACCTCATTGAAAGGAGGCATCAGGTTTATCCCATATCCTGAAAGGGTAAAAAGTAGATGAGATTTTAATAAGATTGAAAAATTTGTTAAAACTTGACACAAATGAGCAATAGCTTGAAGAAAATTTGCTCCAACCAAAAGTGAATTAGATGAAATGAAAATAAAGATCACAAGATCAATTGAAAATTAACAAAATTTGAGGAAAAGAGCTTTCGTCTAATCCTACCTGCATATGATGAAGAAGATGATTATGGATTAAAATAAAAATGCCCTAGTATCATGTAAGAATTGATAGAAGATCATTGTTTTATTGAAATGGCTCTTTGAATAGTACAAAATGCTTTAGAATGAAAAATCTAAGTATAAAATTTCTTTAAATGCAGAGCATTGATAGGATCTGGCATTTTCACTCCATCTGCGTTGATTAGACGATATGAATTGCGAGGAAGTGCTTCCTTAACCACATAAGGGCCTTCCTAATTGGGTGACCACTTGCCCCGTGGTCGATGCCTGAGATGAGCTGTCGATCTGAGCACCAAATCGTTAACTCAGAATTTTCTCTCAATGACGGACTTGGCATAGTGTCGAGCTATCCTCTGCCGATAAGCTTGAGCGTGCTCTGCTGCTTTGAGCCTCTTTTCATCCAGTAAATCTAGCTGTACCAATCTCTGCTGCTGATACTGATCAAGTGGTAATTCTATAAGAGAAGCAAATTTGAGAGCGGGCTTTTGGACATGGAGAGGCAATACCACTTTAGTTCCGTAAACAAGTTCTGAAGGAGTGGCATTAGTCGGAGTCCGAATGGTGGTCCGATATGCCCAAAGTGCGTCATGAATTCTCTCATGCCAGTCTCGACCTGTCTTCACAGTGCTTTCCAAAATACGGATCAAGATTTTATTGGTAGCCTCTGCTTGGCCGTTCCCTTGAGGATAGTAGGGAGCTGAGAAATGATGGGAAATTCTGAATTTAGAACAGAAGGTTTTCATCCTCTCATTTTTAAAATGGGTTCCATTATCTGAGACAATATCGTGTGGAATGCCAAAGCGGCAAAGAATGTTCTTGTGAATGAAAGAAACCACATGGCGGCCTTCTACCATGCGTAAAGTAACAACTTCAACCCATTTTGTGAAATACTCTATCGCAGCCAGAAAGTATTTGTGGCCATTGGAAGCAGAAGGAGTAATCGGGCCGACGACGTCAAAAGCCCACATAGAAAATGGCCAAGGAGAAACAACTGGTTGTAGATATGCGGCCGGAGCATGAATATAAGGCGCGTGTAATTGGCACTTGATGCACTTCTTCACAAATCGATGACAGTCCTGCTGCATGGTATTCCAATAGTACCCTGCTCAGACAATCTGTTTGACGAGAGTTTGATAGCCGACATGGCCACCACAAATCTCTTTATGTGCCTCTTGGATAACTTCCATAGCTTCTTCTTTGTCTAAGCACCTTGAATACTCAGAACTGAACCCACGGCGGTAGAGGACATTGGCAAAAATGAAATATCGGGTAGACATGAGCTGAATTGCACGTTGCTCCCTTTTAGGCATCTCTGGTGGAAATTCACCAGTTTCGATAAAGTTTTTGATGTTTTGATACCAAGGTTTCTCCTTCTGATTAACCTGGTTTACTCACGCAATTGAATCGAAAGTGGGTTGCTCAAGTCTGCCAACTTCAAAAGAACGACAAGATTCACTGTCTTTGAATGATAAAATGGAGCCCAAACTGGCCAAACCGTCAGCTATCTAATTATGCTCTCTTCTTATGTGATTGAGCTGAAATTCTTCGAAGCTGTCCACAAGAGCTAGGACGATCTTCTGATATGGGATTAATTTGGAATCTTTCACTTGCCATTCAGTGTTAACTTGACTGACAACAAGTAGTGAATCGCCAAAAGCATGCACTCTCTTGACATTGAAATTTTGTAGAATTTTGAGGCCTTGTATTAGAGCTTCATATTCAGCCATATTATGAGTGCATTGAAAATCAAGCTTGAGGGAGTAAGGGATCATTTCTTTTTCTGGAGTGATTAACAAGATTCCAATCCCTATGCCAGACATATTTTTAGAGCCATCGAAGAACAAGTTCCAAACTGGGGGTTGTTGGATATTACAGATGTGCTCATTAGGAAAATCATCTCCTGTTTTAATTTCTTCCGTCAAAGGGAAATCCGCCATCTGATCTGCGATCGCTTGGCCTTTAATTGACTTTTGAGAAACATACTCTAAGTCATATTGCATTAGAAAGACTTGCAACTTCGCAATCCGTCCAGTGAGAAATGGTTGTTCAAGAATATATCTGAGCGGATTAAGCTTTGACAGAAACTTAATTTCAGAAGCCAACAAGTAATGTCTCAATTTCTGGCACATCCAGACCAGAGCTAGACAAGTTTTCTCCATCTGAGAATACTTCTTTTCATAATCAATGAAAGTTTTGCTCACGTAGTAGATGGCGTGCTCTATCAGGCTGCCCTCTTCATACTGCGCGAGGAATCCACCACAGGCATTCTGATTGACGGAAATGTATAGTAGGAGAGGTTTCCCCAGCTTTGGCGGCTTCAACACTGGTGGATTAAGAAGATACTGCTTGATGCGCTCAAACGAGAGCTGACATTCTGATCCCCATTCAAATTTAACTCCTTTTCTAAGCAAATGATTGAAGGGTTCACATCTCATAGCCAGATTAGAGATGAATCTGCGAATAGACTGAATACGCCCTTGAAGGCTTCGTAGTTCCCTGAGATTAGTTGGGGGCGGCATGTCAATAATGGCTTTTGCCTTGGCCGGATCCACCTCGATCCCTTTCTTGCTGATAATGAAGCCGAGTAATTTGCCGGACTCAACTCCAAAAACACATTTCTGAGGGTTAAGTCTCAATTTATAAAGAATAAGTCTTTCAAAAACTTGACCAAGAGCATCGAGGTGATCCTCCTTTTCTTTGGACTTAACCAAAATATCGTCCACATATGCATCCATATTTTTATGCATTTGATCGTCGAAAATGACGGCCATTGCCCTTTGATAAGTTGCTCCAGCATTTTTAAGCCCAAATGGCATCACAGTATAGCAAAAGGTTCCCCATGGGGTAGTAAATGAAGTTTTGGACTGATCACGAATGGCCAACTTGATCTGATTATAACCTGAATACCCGTCCATGAAAGAAAACATGGCATGACCTGCTGTACTATCGATCAACAGGTCAATATTGGGAAGCAGATAATCATCTTTTGGGGTGGCCTTATTGAGATCCCTGAAATCAATGCAGATCCGAACTTTTCCGTTCTTTTTAGGAACTGCCATGATATTTGCTAACCAGTCTGGGTAATCAATGGCCTCATCAAGCCTGCTTTCAATAAATCTTCAAGTCCTTCCTTGACTTGTTGCTCAATTCAAGGGTCTAATTTCCTTAATTTCTGCTTGATTGGTCTGGCTTCTGGTTTCAACTTGAGGCGATGCTCAACCAGCTTGGTATCTAATCCTGGCATATCTTCATAAGTCCAGGCAAATACTTCCTGATGTTTTTCAAGGAATTGGATGAGTCTTGCTTTTTCAACCTCGCTTAGACCCGACCCGATTTTGAGAATTTTCGGATCATCTTCCGACCCAATGTTGATATCCTCAGTTGGATCTTGAACCAAAGATGAGGGTTCATTCTGCTTCTGAATGTGAGCAAATTCTGGCAAATCCTGAATGGTGGAATCAAACTCGGCTGGCTCTTCGGTCTGTTCTACTGCCTGACTGACCTCTGCTCTTTCTTTCATCTCAGGAAACCTTGTCAATTTTAGATATTTGGGATTGATAACGAATCTTGTCATTGATTCAGGAGTTAATAGTTCTGAAAATGTAAGAAAGGTTGTTTAAGAGAAAGTACGAGCCAAATCAAATTTTTGTATAAAGCAAAGAATAATGACATAGACAAAGTATAAGAAGGAAATGATGGATACTTGAAGAGAAAATTTGATCTTTCATTGATTGGAAAATAAGTATTTACAAGACTTTGACAAAAGAAATGGGACTGCATCGTCCCTACAAGATTAACAAAAGATAAGAAAGCAGGAAAACTAAGGCATCATCTTCACTTGTTTCCCCTGACGAAAATTGTCTTTTTGCTGGAATCCTGGCCGGTGAACCCCAACCCTGAACTATCTGCATGCTGGACTGGAATGATGGGCTCTATCATGCCATCTTCATCTTTCCCCATGCCCCGGAATGGCTGATATCCATGTTTGATCAACAGATCGAATCCCTTTCTTGCTTTAGAAAATTGTGGAAATAAAGGATGATCTTTGAAGGAGGTGTAATTGATCCGTCCTCCTAGCTTGAAGAAACAAGGTCCCTGCCATTGGACCGTGGCTACAACGTTCTCTTCTTCCATGACATCTTTCAATTTTAACATTTCCAGACTGTCACTGAGATTAATTTCCTCTGCCTCCCGGATGCTAGGAATATCTGTTGTAAATGTCGGACGAGGAATCATCGGCTGTGGCAGCCTTTCTTCAGGGTCTTCGCCCAAGATAGTAGTAATCATTCCGCCCTTGGACCACTTGATGCATTGGTGGAGGGTTGACGGAACGACATTGGCATTATGTATCCATGTTCGTCCCAACAAAAGATTGTAAGTCGGCGGCACATTGACGACATGGAATAAGACGGTGTGCACTGAGTAATTAATGAAGATTTCTAGGAAGATCTTGCCCTTGGCAGTCTGCCCGTGATTATCAAAGCCGTAGATGGTGATGGGATCAGGCACATATTCCTCTTCCTTCAATCCCAGGGCTTTTGCTGTCATCTCTGGGCAAATGTTGAGGCTGCTACCTCCATCAACGAGCACATGTGGGACAGTCATGCCTCTGGTCCTTACCACAATATACAGTGTGTTGTTGTGAAAAGAATGAGGCTTAGGTAAGTCCTCATCAGAAAAGGTAATAGGCGTGTTAGTCATCGCCTGGTTTACAATTTGTGCCATGTCTTTGGGTGTGGTGCCCGACTTTACCTTGATCTTTCTCAGTAGATCATCTTATTTCTCCCGATGCTGGGGAGAATCATGAGTCAACTCAAAAATGGAGATGTTAGAGAGCGTGGTAATTGGCTTTTAAAGGTTTTTGGCCCGCTCTACTACTGCCTCGGAGGTTTCTGCTTCCTCTGTGCAGGCTTCCTTTTTCAGAAATCTTTTTGGAAAAACTTGGGTTTTCCCACTCTCAACTTACATGTTTCTTATGTTAAAAAATAACAGGATATCCTCTCTCTGAGATGCAGGCTGATCCTGATGTAGAACCATCACCTGATGCTGCAAACTCATTTCTTCGCTAGAACATGGACGTATGTGGTTCTGCGGTAGGAAGGAATGTTCAAAAATGGTTGATGCTGAATGCTTTGGGAATGGGGCGGACATGATGTCCATTTTGCCTTCTTCTTCATCCTCGATGAGGATGCTTTTATCAATGCAGTCCTGGATCAGATGCTTCAGAACGAAGCAGTATTCAGTGTCATGGCCCATTGCTTTGTGGAACTTGCAATATTGTTCTTTAAATCTTCCCATGAGCACCGACGGATCTGCAATTTTGGGAAGTTTCACCATCCCGTGAGACAGCAAGTATTCCAGAATTTTCTCTAAAGGCTGGTCGAGGGGAGTGAATTTCCGATCCCTGCTCCAGTTTATATGCTTGGGTTTTTCTTGAAGGTCTCCTTTTTGCTGTGGACCGGTCGGGAGAGGCTTGTCACTGTTCTTGAAGAACTTCCCTTTCCTTCCTTTGTTCTGCTCGGGTTTCGTGCCGCTGCCCTGATTATCTTCGGGAACCTCGGCTGAGTAAGTAAAGTGTGCTTTCTTCTTTGGGTCTGAGATATTTTTGGCCAAAGCAACGCCCTCGTACATCCCGTTCTCTACCCCCATCTCGAGCCATTTTGCTCGCTCTGTCAGTTCAATAAATGTTTTGGAGGGATATGGAAAAAGGAGGTTTTTTAAGGGCTGGGAGAAATTGTTGAGGATGACCTGGAGGGCATGTTTCTCAGAAATAGGGTTTCTCATTTTGTTGCAAAGGCTCCTCCATTTGTGGATGAAATCTCTGGCCTTTTCATTGGGCTCTTGCTTCAGGTTGCATAAATGGTTCAAAGTAGGTAGGGCTTCCGTGTTGAACAGGAAGCGTTCAACAAACATGTTGACAACTTTTTCAAAATCCCTTAGTTCAATGCGATTGACATGCTCAGCATACCATTTGGCAGCTATCCCCTCTAGACTGCGGGGAAAACAGAGAAAAAGGGCACGGTTGTCCTCACTGAACCGGGCGAATTCTGCAAAGAACATGGCAAGATGGGCCTTGGGATCGCCGGATCCATCAAACTTAATGAACTTTCTGGGGAGGTTCTCCAGATTGATGTCCCCTTCCAAGCCGAGGTAAAAATCTTGTCTAGTGTAAGACCTTTTCCCTTTATCCCGGACTTGCAGGTCTTTAAGAATTTTGGTCAGTGCCTAGATTGAATCCTTTGTGGGGGCCCCATACTTGGGTTTGTTCACTGACACTGGCTCTTCTATTGGCTTCTTGGATTGCCGCAGATGTTTCGGGATGTATATCAACTGCTCTTCTTCCTCGGAGACTTCTTCTGCTGACTCGAAATCCTCAGAGGTGCTGTCACGCTGTACTTTCTGCTTGCTGATCTTAACCGACTTTTTTATGGGCTTCTTCTTAGCTTTGGTCTTGGAAGTTGCCTTCTTGGGAACTGCCTTAGCCTGCTCGGCCATCATCTTAGTCATCATCTTTTGAAAAACCCGGTACATGGCCGGATCAACATCGCTCTCATCCCCCGAGTCATGCTTTTTGGATAATCGGGGAGAGTTCATCTCCTCTGGTTCGCTGTCACTGTGCCGTTGAGCAGCCTGCTTACCAGCCCTTGTCTGAACCATTTTTGTATGCCAAAGTTTTCCTGTAGAATAATGGGAATGGTTAGAATATGGAGAAGCTTTTTTGGGAATTATAACTTTTTGAGGGAAAAGAATGAAGGATTTCGGCAGACAATTTCAAGAGATTATCCCATTACCCGGGATTGGGTCATCACACGATTTGTGATAATTGCATTACCATTTGATGATAACAAAGAAATGTGCCTTGTTACCTAGGCGAGGTCGTCAACTATGATAATATATTGAAGATTAATGTGAGAGGAATGTCCCTTTTACCCGGGATGAGGTCCTCACCCAAAATTTGTGACTATTTGCGCTATAAACAAAATACAAGAAATAAAATTTTGGCCAAAAGAGTAATTTTTATTGATATTAATATTCAAAGACAAAGAGAGGGTGGGCAGACAGTTTGCCACCATTCTCGATATTCAGATGATACATTTGGCCCAGGAAATATAGACAGAGAAATAAAGGAGTGTCAGGTATATTTTGTGACATGGTATGCCCCAGACCACTGATCCGACTGCAGGTTGAATTCTGGCATGTTGCCCGTCGGGAAGCGGGTGTTGGCACGAATCTGTCGCTGCGAAAACTGTCTCAAACACCGCTCCAACTGATAATCAACACAAAAGAAAGGGCCCATCAACTTGTAGCGCTTGTCACGTGCATAGGTGTATCGAGGAACAATCTCTTTTCTGTCAAAGAAGACCCAAGTAATCTCCTCCTGATGCAGTTTCTCGATCAGAGCTCGGCATTGGATGGCTGTCTTTGGCTGCTTACTATTGAACCTGAAAGAACTGGCCTTCAAGGGAACGTGTCGCAGAAACCACGACTGCAGGGCGTAAGTGCATCCCTCTACCAGAATGGTCTCCCCAAGAGCAAATCGAGCCAAGCCTCTGTAAAGGAAAGCCAAGGCTGCCATAGAAACTGAAAGCTGACGGGTCTGCTTGCTTCCCCATCTTCAAAAGAGCTGAGCAACTCTGATATCTATGAAATTCTGACCATCTTGGAAGAAAGCTAACCCCACTGTGCACAGGATCATGACATGCTGAATTCTGTCTTTCGCTGCTCGAGACAGAGTGCCAACCTCTTTGTAGGCTCCGTACTTTTGATATAGTTTGAATAGGTCGATGAACTGATTCCCACCAATCTCAGTGAGAGGCCAGAATTTGCTCCCTGTTGCTCTGGCCAAGGCTTCTCGAACATCCACCCTTTTAATGTTGATAAAAAACTGCTGCTCAACAGGATCATCTGGTTGACCGGCTGGTTTGGGCAATCCCATGATATCGTTGAACTCATCCATCAGTAGAGTCATTTCTCCCCAAGGAAACCAGAATGTGCAGGTATGCGGATTCCACCGTTCTGCCATAGCTTGAATCAAAGCTCCATTGATGGTTCACTTGCCTACTGCTGATGCCATCTCCAACCCATAGTCATCCAAGTGGTCTGGGAACATACGTGAGAAGGTGGCGAACCAAGAATAATACCACCGAGGGAAGAAAGGACGAGACTGGATGACCCGCTGATCTGGGGATCCATCCTGAATCTGATAAAAGACATGATCTCGGGGAAAGACAGCATCGAGTGAATTTGACGCCATTAAAATGATACTGGGGTAAAGAAAATAAGGAGAATTAGATAGAATGCAGTACTTACGGATAGACTCTTGAAGAATCAAATCCTGGAATATTTTTGAAAAGGTTGATGAATTTTTTTAAAGGACTTTTCCAAGGTTTTTGAAGAAAATTTGATCTAAAAGAGAAAAGAAATGTAGGTAGATAGAAATATACACCTGGGGTTTTTGAAAATAAGGGTAAGTTTTGAATAATACACCCAGGGTTTTCGAAAAGGGTTTGATACATATATATGAGAGAATAAGAGAATTATCATACAACTAAAGTTGCACAAACAAGGATGCGCATACAACACTCCTAAAGGCTGACTCTAAATGCAATATTTGAAATGACTTATAGGACCTTAATCCTAACTCTAGGGTTCAGATCATCTGATTCCAATCAAGATACGCCGATATACCCAAGCCGAAGCTTGAAGTACGTGGCATAGAAATATTTCTCCGGTTCTAAGGTAATGGCTTCCCAACATCCTTGAGCACCTACCGATATACCTCGGACTATGGCCCTTAGGTACGTGGAAGGGGGGTGCGAACCCAAATAAGTGGTTCAGTTGTGAGGCTCTCTCCCGAACTATGGTTCAGTGAGACAGCCCAGCAACGTGAAGACCGGGAAAACATAGGTTGGGAGGTTTTCAAAAATATGTTCAACATGCAAGAAATCAGATGGCACTAATGCAAGTCCTAAAGAGATAGATTAAAATGAAGAGAAGCATACACTTGCATACATTGTTTTGCATTCAATCCCTAGAATTGAGGAGAGTTGTATTTCAGACCTAAGTCTAATGTGAACATGGAATAATCTCCTCAATATGGTCCTACCAAACCATACTTAAATCCTATATGCAATGATGTCAGCTTTAGGACAGAGTCTAGGCTCCTAAGGTTTGCATGGAAATGAAGCTGACATTCGAAGAATAAAGTCTTAGATAATATCAAAGCAAAGCAAAAATGCAAAAATTCGACCGGACGGAGACGAGTCCCATCACGGTAGCCAAAACTGTGATCATCGCAAAATTTTTCCTCTTTCGTTGTTTCTCTCTCTTCCTTCTCTTTTCCTTTTTCAACCTCTATTTTCCTCCTTTTTGAAGGAAGAAAAAATAAAAGAGAGAAAAGAAGAGAGAAGAAAAAAGAAAGGAGAGAAGAGAAGAGGAATTCTTTTGCGGGTCTCACTTGACCTTAATTTTGAAAATATTTGAAATAACTCGCCTTCGTTTTTGAAATATTTGCGGGAAAACTGGGAGACAGGATCCGTTCGTCGGTACGAGGTTCGACCGTTCCTGGCGCCTTTACCAGGGGTAATCGAACCAAGGGTCGAATTTATGTCTTTTGTTTTGCTAAGAATTTATCTAAGAAATTATTCTAAGTCTAAATGCACAAAGAATCATGCTTGTGCGAAATGCAAAGATGTATGCTCTTTTTGAAAATGTTTTGAAGAATTCCCAAGTGTTTCTGAGATGAATCTGATAAAGTGAAGAAATGATTTCTAACATAGAACTTAAGATAAAAGTTCTAAGTGTTTAGAATAATCAAGAGCTTTGGGAAAATAAATCTGGATTTTGGAAAATGATTTTGAAGTTTTGAGATAAAAGAAGAAGAAAGGAATTTTCAAAGTCATAAATGGACTTTGAATCAGAATGAAAATGAAGTCGAATCAGAAGGAAAGATGGAATTGGGAAATCTGAATAAAATTGAGAAATGGAATTGATTTAAAAGTTAGAATTTTAAGATGAAATCTGAATCCAAGATCTGGATTCTGAATAGAGTTCAAAGTTGAATTTTGAATTTAGGATCTGGAATGGGAACTTGATTTGAAATCTGGAATGAAATGTAATTGGTTTTAAGGTTTGGAATTAAAGTGGAATTTGGATTTGGAATTTTGAATGGAATTGGATTCAAGATTTGGAATCCAAGATGGTATTTGGATCTGAAATCTGAGATCCAAGATAGGGTTGGACTCTGGATCCTAAGATGGAATTGGATCTGAAGTCTGAGATCCAAAGTAGAATTGGATTCTGGATCCTAGAATAGATTTGGATCTGAAGTCTGAGATCCAAAGTAGAATTGGATCTTGAATCCTAAATAGAATTTGGATCTGTAATCTGAGATCCAAAGTGGAACTGGGTTCTGGATCCTAGAATAGATTTGGATCTGAAGTCCAAGATGAATTGGGTTATGGATCCTAAGATGGATTTGGATCTAAGATCTGGAATTCATGATGCAATGTGGATCTGAAGTCTAAGATCCAAAAGTAGAATTGTATTTAGAAAACTGGATCCAAGTTGATCTAACTTTGGATTTGGGTTTTGAAAGTCCAAATGGGACTTTTGAAGATGGATCTGGGTTTTGAAAACCCAGATTGAATTTAAAATTTAAGAAGAGTCAAGATTCCAAATCAATCTCAAACTTGTGATTTTGAATTTGAAGATAAGAAGATAAACTTGATTTTTGAATTTGAAGATAAATCAGAAACTTCAAAGTCAAATTGAACATTGAAATTGAATTTTAAATGGAGTTCGAAATTTGAAGTTTGAATATAAAATGATTTTGGAATTTCAAAGTCAAATTGGACTTTGAAATTGAATTTTTGAATCTTGAAATGAGATAGAATTGGATTTGAATAAGATTTGATCTGAGAAATGAAGAAGAAGAATCACTTGGATTTATGAAAAAGGATTTAGAAAATATGATGCAATTCTATCCTAAATGATGAATGAACTTGAATAAGTTTGAAATTGGTTTTTTGAAAATCATATTTCATTCTTCAAATGAATTTAAATAAGATTAGTGATATAATACACTCCTGACTATGGTCATTGAGTGTATTATATAATAGTCATATCTAAATTCAAATGAAGGATAAAATACCTTTTTGGTGCTTTTATAGGATTTAAAATGAAATTAATTCTCAATATACCCTGACTATGGCCATTGGTATATATATTGAATTAATTCTAAGTTAAACTCTGATAAAAGGTGAAATATTTGAAAAATATGATGATTTTTTAAAAGGGTCCAGTGTGGATCCAGTGTTATTTCATAAAAGATAAAAATACTAAGTCTTGTTTACACCCCGACTATGGCCGTTGATGTAAATCATCAACTTAGGATTAATTTACCTCTTACAAAATGGTGCGTGTGCCATTCGTGTTGCCATTTGTGAGAATTTGAAAAATAAAGGAAAATTGCATGAAAAACAAGTAATTTATGATATTTTACAATGCTCATTCATTCTAATCTAATGCTTGAAATACAAAGAATTCTCATTATGATCTAATTTATTACAAGGTTTGATTTTGAAAATACAGCCCCCAGAAAATGGCATTCTTCACATATCTACTGCAAAACAGGGTTAGCATCAAAAGCATGGAAGATAATAGAAGGTATTGCATCAAAGATCCTGTATATATATATATATATATATATATATATATATATATATATATATATATATATATATATATACAAAGGTTATTTACATGAAGAGAGAAAGAAAGAAAGAAAGATATTAACATCAAGCCTACCGTATAAGGTAGTGTAGGAATAGGTAAGGGATAGGTGTAACGGATGGCCTAGACAGGCTGCTAATGACATACGGCTGGTAGATGGGTGTTGATAGAACAACATAAGTGGTTATGACAAAATGAATGCTGGAGGGTGAGGTTACAGTAAAGTGCTGTTGAGGTAATAAAAGGAAGTATACTTTCAGCAGCATAAAATGTTTTACTGTAAATGTTTACAGCAACACTGTTGTGGCTGTAAACACTTAGGTGACAGAAGGGTGGGTACAGTTACAGATTGTGGTGGCAGCGAGGTAGATGCTGCGATGGGTAATCTAATACAAACCTGTGATGCAAAATGATAGTGGCGGCATAAAGGGGCAGGCTAATGGTCTTAACCACCGCAGAATGTATGACAGGGCATGGGGGTAGGCAAAATGGAGTGATGATAGCAACATCAACACTTTGACATCATATACAATAGTCCCAGCTCTGCCGTTGGACACTACATCAGGAACTGAAATCCAATCAAGTTTTTGCTCTTTTCACTTACCAGAAGCTGTCATAAAAGCATTAAAAATATTACAAGCGAAAGGTGCAATAACAGTTCTTAACCCCTTAAATGGGAATCCTGAAGGAGTGAGTTTAAAATAAACACCAAGCACAGGGATTTGCAAATGAAGTTCACAATATGTAAATAATGTTTACCAATACAACTCAAAATATAATTTGGAATATGCAGAATGCAGGTGAACACTTTCTTAGGGTGTTGAGAAGCATAACAGTGGGTTAAAGTGTTGTGCACAGAGGATATAGTGTTTGAAAGCTGTTGAATATAGTTGAATGAGATACACAAGTATTTAGTAGGTAGCTATTATACAGAAAATGACAATGAAGTGTTCAAAAGAATGTGCAGCAGTGGAGGTGGAGATGCTGAAATATGAACTACACTGTAGCCGTGAGCTATTATGAACATTCCTAACAGGGGATGGCATGTATGTATATAAAGATTGCTGAAATTTGAATTCGAATGTTGTTGGGCGTGCACAGGGCATGCATCTATATTCTGCAAGTAGTATTGCAGCAACAGAGTACATACGTAGTAGTAGTGGAAGGCTGACACTCAGTATGGTAGGTAATGACTGAAAGTAATATGTAGGTGATATGAATGAGGGACTGATGATGAGTAATTTTGACCAGGTGATTAACGCTAACATTAAGTGAAAAAAAGAAAAAAGAAAAATTAGATATCCTTTCCTTAGAATCTGAATCAGCACTGTAAGATAAATGCACAGCAAAGAGCCAAAGAATCACAGACAAATCATCTAGAAAAATGCAATTATGTTCATGATCTCGTAGGCCATTGCCTCGAGGGCTCAATCAAATACCCAAATCTCGACCTTGGTCGACAACATCAAATAGAAACATCTGACATTTTCCCTTTCAGGTAAAAGCCAATGTGTAGGGTCAATGAATCCCAATAAAACGAAAAACCATATGATCATATGTAGACACATGATTATCACGCATAAACAGAAAACATATATGGCAACGATTATCAGATCATTTATAACAACTCTTAAGTCCATTGTGAGATCTTCTGGCCTCCAGGATTTCCATATTGAGCAGGGTGATAGGAGACCTTCACGATGAGCCGTAAGAGGGAGTCCATGAATCCATACTGCAGATTTGAACTAGGATTCCCATTCTCCATAGGGCCACATACCAGAGTACATGAATCAGAAACAAATCCAATTAGAGTTTGTCACATCACAGAGTTTTTATGCCAATGGATAACACTCTTTTTTTTTTTTAACAAAAGAAAATACCAAGAAAGAATGAAAATGGTCATCTTCCCTTTTCTTCCCCTTTTTTTTTTGAAAAGACCATATGTTGGTCGAGCCTTGATAGATGTGTGCTGGGTACTTAATATACGCACATAGAGTGGTATATTGTAGGCACGATAAGTGGAAAATGAGGGCCACCTGGTGACTACCTGCCACAGTAATTTCCTGAGCAAACCTTCAGAGGGTATATTCTAAGGAGCAAGGCAATACTAGCAAACAGACCCTGCTTGTAGCCATTGTTCAGGAATGTTGCTTTTCGAGAGATGGAATATCTCACAGCAGCATGGAATCTAAAATCCTTTAAAATCTAGGAAGTACATTTTATGATATTATGGAGATGATCAATCTCAGGCTCGAACAAATCTACTGGGCCTACTCTGCCAGTTTCAACAGCCGATGGCAGGCTAATTATGGGTTGTGAATCCCTGTTGTGTTCAGTAAATTCAAAAGAGAGATTTGACCAAACAGGAACCCTAACAGATTGAATTCACATGACATATATATCAACCCATTCATGATCGAATGCCACACGGATGAGACTTAATCAAGAAACATTGTAAAATGCAACAAATAAAATGCAAACTAAGGAATGCCAAACGATATGATGCATTACGAGATTAAGAGCTATCATAAATGAGGATACGATGTTAAAGGAAATGGATAAAAGGTATACAAAGAGACGGGAACTATATACAAACAGAGATGCAGAATCTATATAGACAGAAATTCATAGTGAACCTGGATATTTACTAGCGGGAAGAACCATAGGATGCAACACATGCATGAATCAAGGAGGAAAGCATGAAATATCACTGGTAACCACTATGAACAGGAAATAACCATAAGAATTCAGATCGTAATGTACATAAGAGACTAAAGGAAGAGGAAAAAAAAATGATGAAGCATGATGATAAGAAATCAGAAAATCAGAAGAAATTGGTAACTTAAAACGAGATAAAATGTTGGAATCGGAGGATTCTCTTTCGTTGTAGCACAGGGATGCGTTGGGGTTGCTACATGCAAACCAACATTCATCCGTGATGCATAAAAAAAAAGGTAAAATGAAAAGAAAGCAACTAACAGAGAATTAAAAAAAAAAAGAAAAAAAAGAAGAGGTACTTACCGAAACGAGTTGTAGAGATTCTGAATGAAGAAACCAAGCTCTTCCCTTCTAAGGCCTTCAACTGCTGAGGAAGAGGGGAGGATTGAAAGGAAACAATGGCTGGGCGGAGGGAAGTATCAAGCAAAGATGGATGGTTATGCTAACAATGGATGCTTCAAAAGAAAAATCGATAATGTGAAGAATGAATGCGTGAGGGTGGATGATCGGCACCAAAAAAATGGATGATCAAAGTATGACGAAGAAAAGTTGTTGTGCGCCGATGGTCCCCTTGAGAAGCGATGGAGGCCTTCTTTTAAAGGAGCAGTGGAAGGTTCGAGTGGAAAACTCGTTGGAGATGGAAGGTGTGAAGAGGATGAGTTTGTTTCAGATCGACGATGGAGAGAAGAAAGGAGAACGCGGGAGGAGTCCGTTGGAGCTTTTTCCCTACTTCAAAAAGGTGGTCCTCTTTTAGGAAGGTTTTTGAAAAGTGGTTGAAGATGAGGTTTTTGGCAAAATGGCATAAAAAAGCTTAAAAATCCTTCGTTTTTCTTGTAGCTTTTCCCTTTTTTTTTTTTTGGGGTTTTTTATGTTATTTTTCAATTTTTTTTTTATATTTTTAGAAATAAATCCTAAAGTTTTATGAGAAAACAAAGATTGAACTAGTTTTTTTGTGTTTTTGTAAAATATTTACAAAAGGGAGTTTTTCTGAGCTATTTTGAGAAAATTTCTTCAGAAAATGGATTTGTGTCCGAATTTTTGAGAAATATTCGAGCTTTACAACCTCGAACTAAGAAATATAGGGTCGAGGATCCGACAAAGTGCCGGATGAGCCGCCCAAGCCTTTCATTTTTTTGGTATTTTTGTGATTTTATTTTGGAAATCGGACAACGGGGCTCAGATTTGGATTTAAAATATTGAGTTCAGACCTGGAGTTGAATTTGAATATATCAATGTGTAATTTAATCCAGAAATCTGAAGAAAGACTGAAATTTAGCTTTGAAATCACTTTGATTTTCTCAAAAAAAAAATGAGTCAGGGGCAAAAAGGGTCATTTTTACAAAACTTTGAAAATTTTGGGGTGTTCACACCCTCCCCTAGAAACCCACACCCAATGCATGTTGAGCATTAGAAGTCATTTCAAAAGAGTTTCAATAATACCATTGTGAAAAGGGTTTCAAAAAGACTTTAAAACTTGTAAGATTTACTTGGACTGCCACTCAACCCAACCAATCACCTTTTATTATTTGAAATAGTTTGAAACAATTACAAAAGCACCATGGGGTGCCAACCCCATGGTCCCCTTTATTGAAAAACGTCCTTCTAGATGGGTTTCAAGACTCATCATGAGTTTCAAAAAGAAGGAAATGGCCAATCGTGGCCTATATTTTAAAATTCATGCAAATCTTTTCAAAAGTGCCACCCAGCTGGTCAGACCTTGACCAGCTTGTCAACCATAGACAAAATCGTCCCCCTAGAGGGGCACACTTAGGGTTTTGGTCCTCTAGTTGACCCGGATCCAAGATCCAGAATCGCCAATTCAATATATATCAAAACAACACTTAATTATTGCCTTGAAACATCAAGTAAATTTCGATAAATCATTTAGTGCTCTACTAAACCCTGATTAATACTAAATGCATGAAGCCTTTCAGGAAAATTCTCACCCGATTGCGAGAATTAAGCGTATCACGATTCGGGTCCGAACTTGGGTCAAGACACGTAATTCACATGCACTGATGAGGTTTTTGCGTCGTATAAGTCCCAAATTCGGGGACAAACCATAAAAATATAATATAATTTAACCCTTAAGTTTTCAGAAGCTAATTCGTCCAGGATTAGGCACTTCTTACTTGCATAATATTTTTACGCGATTTTCAGGTCGTGCATACAAGGCAGAAATACAAAGCATAATCAAATTGCATTAAATCACGTGCTACCCCTCACAAGTACACACAAGCATACATTACAACTCAATCAAACAATAAAGCACTCAGAAATTCACGGGTCTTACAGGTGGAACATCGCCTCGTTTTGAAACCTGATGCGAAACCAGTTAAGCAAAAGTTGAGGAAGATGGATCCTCGAATCGAGTAGCAGGTCAAAGAAGGACTTGAGGACTTGCTCAAAGCTGGATTCATTCGAGCAATAGATTATCCAGATTGGTTGGCAAATATTGTAGCAGTTCCCAAGAAGAATGGCAAAGTTCGAATCTGTATCGACTTCTGTGATCTCAATGAAGCTACCCCAAAGGATGATTATCCACTTCCTAATATTGATCTTCTGATCAACAGCACGGCAGAGCATGCCATGTTCTCCTTTATGGATGGATACTCCGGATATAATCAAATCAAATTGGCCGCTCGTGACCAATCCAAGACATCCTTCACCACGCCATGGGTTACTTTTTATTATACAGTCATGCCGTTTGGGCTCAAGAATGTTGGGGCAACCTATCAACGCGCAATGGCCGTCATATTCCATGATCAGATGCATAAGACCATGGATGCATATGCTGATGATATCCTAGTCAAATCCAAGTGAAAAGAAGACCATATTGATGCTTTAAGTCTGGTCTTCAAGCGACTCATTCTTTACAAGCTAAGACTCAACCCTCAGAAGTATGTCTTCGGAGTTGAATCAGGCAAGTTATTAGGCTTCTTGGTCAGCAAAAAGGAGATAGAAGTGGATACCGCCAAAGCAAAGGCCATCATTGATATGTCACCTCCAACTACTCTCAAAGAATTGCGTAGTCTTCAAGGACGTATGCAATCAATTCGGAGATTCATATCCAATCTTGTCACGAGATGTGAGCCTTTCAATCATTTACTCAGAAAAGGAGTGAAGTTTGAGTGGGGACCAGAATGTCAGCAATCGTTCGATCATATCTAGAAGTATCTTCTTAACCCACCCGTTCTGAAGCCACCAGAATTAGGAAAGCCTCTTTTGCTGTATATTTTAGTTAACCAAGTCGCTTGCGGTAGATTCTTAGCACAATACGAGGAAGACAGTTTGATTGAGCATGCCATCTACTATGTAAGCAAGACTTTTATTGACTACGAGAAGAAGTACTCTCAGATAGAGAAGACATGTCTAGCACTGGTTTGGATGTGTCATAAGTTGAGACATTACTTGTTAGCATCAGAAGTCAAAATTCTCTCAAAACTTAATCCTCTCAAGTACATTCTCGAACAACCATTTCTTAGTGGATGGATTGCGAAGTGGCAAGTCCTTTTAATGCAGTATGACTTGGAATATGTTTCTCAGCAGTCAATTAAAGGCCAGGCTATCGCCGACCAGTTAGCTGATTTTCCTTTGACAGAAAATATAAAAATAGAGGATGATTTCCCTGATGAACGCATCCATAATATTCAACAGTCTCCAGTTTGGAATCTATTTTTCGATGGTTCCAAGAGCATGGTCGGCATAGGAATTGGAATCTTGCTTATCACACCAGAAAAAGAGATGATCCCTTTCTCTCTGAAACTTGATTTTTAGTGCACTCATAATATGGCTGAGTATGAAGCTTTAATACAAGGTATGAGAATTCTGCAAGACTTCAATGTTAATAGAGTACACGCTTTCGATGATTCATTGCTCGTCGTCAGCCAAGTCAAAGCTAAATGGCAGGTAAAAGACCAAAAGTTGCTTCCTTATCAAAAGATCATTCTAGCCCCCATCAACAATTTTGATGAATTTTAGCTTTTCCATATCAAAAGAGAGTTTAATCAAATAGCTGAATGTTTGGCCAACCTAGGCTCCATTATGTCTTTCAAAAGCGGAGAATTTTGTCATTCTTTTGAAATTGGCAGACTTGACCAACCTGCCCTCATTCCAATAATGCAAGTTAACCAGGAGGATGTTATCGTCGCAAAATTTTTCCCGTCTTCCCTTCCTTGCGGAAGAGAGAGGAAAATGCTTTTGCGAGTCAAACTTGACCGGATTTTGGAAATTGTTTTGAAATACTCGCCTCCGTTTTGAAAATTGCGGGAAAATCCATGGGATGGGGCTCGACCTGTCGGTACGAGGTTCGACAATTCCTGCCGCCTTTAACAGGGGTAATCAAACCAAGGACCAAAATTATGCTTGACTTAGTAAAATCATGGAAATTGTGTTCTATTCTAAATGCACAGAGAGTTCAGGCATGTGCTATGAGATTTGGTAAAATATAAGTTGGAAAACTATGATGTATGCTTAGAAAATATTTGGAGTTGAAAAGCATTTCTCAGGAAAAATATGGAAATCAATCTCTCAGAAAAACTCAGACGAAGAAGGTTTGAAATCTCGAGAAAGTTTATAAAGAGTTGGAAAATATTGAAGAAGTGAGAATCTCGAGAAAATCTTGAGAAAGTTTATAAGGGACTTGGAAAACCATGAAGAAATGAGAATCTCGAAAAAATCTTGAGAAATTTTATAAAGATCTGGAAAATCATGAAATGAGAATCTCCGAAAAATCTTGAGAAAGTTTGTCAACTTTGAAAAATCATGAAGAAATGGAAATCTCAGGAAAATTTTGAGAAAATTTATAAAGACTCGGAAAACTATGAAGAAATAAGAATCTCAGGAAAATTTTGAGAAAGTTATAAAACTTGGAAAACTATGAAGAAATGATAATTTCGGGAAAATGGAAGGAATTCTTGAGAAAAGATGAACTTTTTGAAACGGAAAATACTTATCGGGAAAAACTTAGACTTTGAGAATTTTCTTGGGAAAATGAGGGAAAATTTATAGCAAAGATCCATTGAAGAAGGAAATTCAAAACTTAGGAAATTGAAATCCTGAGAATCTGTTTTTTTTTTTTTTAATATCTGAAAATCAACTTGGATTCTTGAGAAAATGAGAAATTCCTTTGAAAAGAATCTTAAGGAAATAACTTTTTAAGGAAAATCACAAGAAAACATTTGTTTTGGGAAATCCAACTCCGAATATCATCATAGTTTCTTGAGAAAATCGATTCCATGAAATGAAAATCTTTTGAGAAAATCATGAGAAAAATGAATGATGCAAATGGTTTGAATGAATGAATGCACTTTTGAAAATATTTCTGAAAAATTTGTTGGAAAAATGTGGATTAATCCAAAGTAAATCCTTCACATATTCTGACTGTGGCCATGAATATATTCAGGGTTTATTTGAATTAATTCACAATATTTTGAAAACATTGGAAATATGAGGTGCATTTTCAAGATAGCCTAAGAGTGTAGGCTCAATGTGACTGGTAGAGAGATGATGGATCTGGGTCTCGTCCATATTCCGACTAGGGCCGTAAATATGGAATCCACCGAGTTCATCAACTCTCTAAGAGTTGGTGCACGTGCCATTCGTGTTCATCCACGGTGGGTTTTGAAAATTGAGATATATGCATCATAGAATCAGGAAATTACTGAAATCAAACTATATGAGATGCGACCTAATCTAAGCAGTAAAAATAAATCTTATTCCAAGGTTTACATCAGATTGTTACATTGCATAACATAAAGTAAAATAAAATTGAAATGGATCCAAGGAATCTGCATCTTCTAGATTTTCCTGCAAAATGAGAGTTAGTACAAAATAAACAAGGAAATGGACATATATATATATATTATATACAATGAAGAGACATATCAAAATGCTAACATAGGTGCTAAATGTCATGTAACAATGGAGATATAACTATATGAGAAAATATATGGATGTTCATACATGGAAATAAGAGCACATGAAGATATATATATATATATATGTATATATATATATAAGTACATATCTATGTATATATATATATATATATATATATATATATATATATATATGCATATATACCTACATATATACATATACATATAGATAAATATATATAGATATACATATATATATAGATAGATATATACATATAATGAGAAAATATGCACATACTAATGGAAATTACGTATAATAGGTAAAACCAGAAATTACAGGTATATACAGTTTCTGTAGGTGATTTCACACAACCATACTTCTCAAATTATAATGCAATTTCCAGTGAAAATGGGTATGGGGCCTCCCTATATATCCATAATGAAGCACGCCAAAGATGGTTGGGAGTTCACGATTGGATATAGAGATATCCGTTCATGAATATGGTCAAATATCAAGACTGCACATTTGCAGCAGAAAATGAATATGTGCAAGAAATGGGTTGTGGAAACATCATGGGCTATTTCAAGGATATCATGAAAAGGATATGAAAAGCTTGGTGAATCAGTGAAAATGTCATGGAAAATGATAAAATAATATGTATAATTGGTGCTGCAAATGGGGTGATGTAGCAAACAAGAATTTAGCACTAAGCTAAGCAACATCTCATAAAACCAAGGGTGATGTTCCAGCTATAGCTTCGTAGAACAGGGATTTTAACAACCAGCTAGACAAAATCTCATAAATCAAATGGTGGTGTTCCAACATAACTTCATAAAAACAGGAATTTGCATATCAAGCTCATAAATCAAATGATGAAGTTCCAACATATCTTCATAAAACAGAAATTTGAACATCAAACTCATAAATCAAATAATGAAGTTCCAACATATCTTCATAAAACAGAAATTTGAACATCAAACTCATAAATCAAATGATGATGTTCCAGCCCATAGCTTCATACAACAGAAATTGTAACATCAAGTGATGAGGTTCCAGCCACAACTTCATAAAACGGAAATTTGAACATTAAACTCATGAATCAAATGATGAAGTTCCAGCATAACTTCATAAAACAGAATTTTAGCTTATATATATATATATATATATATATATATATATATATATATATATATATATATATATATATATACATATATATATATATATATAAACAGAATTTTAACATAACTACATAAAACAGGAGTTTGAACATCAAGCTCCTAAATCAAATGATGATATTCCAGCCCATAGCTTCATACAACAGAAATTGTAACATCAAGTGATGAGGTTCCAGCCATAACTTCATAAAACGGAAATTTGAACATCAAGCTCCACAAAATTTCATAAATCAAATGATGAAGTTTCAGCCCTAACTTCATAAAACAGAATTTTTGAACATGAAGCTCATAAATCAAATGATGTTCCAGCCCATAGCTTCATACAACAGAAATTGTAACATCAAGTGATGAAGTTTCAACCATAACTTCATAAAACAAGGATTTGAACATCAAGCTCAACAAAATTTCATAAATCAAATGATGAAGTTTCAGCCCTAACTTCATAAAACAGAATTTTTGAACATGAAGCTCATAAATCAAATGATGTTCCAGCCCATAGCTTCATACAACAGAAATTGTAACATCAAGTGATGAAGTTCCAGCCATAACTTCATAAAACAAGGAATTGAACATCAAGCTCAACAAAATTTCATAAATAAAATGATGAAGTTTTCAGCCCTAACTTCATAAAACAGAAATTTTTGAACATGAAGCTCATAAATCAAATGATGTTCCAGCCCATAGCTTCATACAACAGAAATTGTAACATCAAGTGATGAAGTTCCAGCCATAACTTCATAAAACAAGGAATTGAACATCAAGCTCAACAAAATTTCATAAATAAAATGCTGAAGTTTTCAGCCCTAACTTCATAAAACAGAAATTGTAACATCAATCTTAAATAAGACATGGTCACCTAAATCAACTGGTGATGTGGCTGGAGATGATGAAAGGCAGCTGCAGTTAGGCTGAAAGTGGAAAAATTGGGCAGCAGCCTTGATGAAGTTTCCTGTGGATGGTCTGAAGGAGAAGTGAAGGGCTGCTGTCTCCCCTGCGCTGAGCTGAAATGAGGTTGGGCAGCAGGGATGGCTGGAAGCTGAAGAAGTTGAAGCCCACGTTGTTGATGCAGCAGGATCTCCTGCGGCTGGGTTGGAAGGGTGGTCTGAAGGAAAAGTGGGTAGGAGCTGATAGAGGTCTTGCGGCTGGAATGAAGGAGGATGCAAGAAACGTTGGATTTGGCTGTGTTGTGGCTGAAATGAAGGAAGGTGGAAGGAAACGTTGGGTTTGGCTGTGCTGTGGCTGGAAGGAAGGTGGAAGGAAACGTTGGGTTTGGTTGTGCTGTGGCTGGAAGGAAGGTGGAAGGAAACGTTGGGTTTGGCTGTGCTGTGCAAACGTTGGGTTTCTTGCTTGCTGGTTGGTTGAAGGAAAGGGGCAGCAACCGTGGGTTAGCTGAAGGCTATGGCTGGACTGAAGAAGGTAATCCTCAACTGTTGTTGGAGGTGAAAGGGGCTCCACGCTGAGAACTCCCACCTGCAAAACAGAAAAAAAACATTAATCGGCCAGGCTTCCCCCTTTGGTGAATGCTCCCTTTAATCCAAAACCCATGAAAACCTTTTCTTCCCTCCTCTCTCAATAGGCTAATGGCTACCTTTTAAAACTTTCAGCCCCTCCAAAAGAAACGCAGGTCCGTTACCATTTTTTTGAAAATTTATTCAAATTGGACTTCAATGCTATCGTTTTCAAAAGGGCGCATCTTTTGATTTTTTCAGATTTTGGTTTTATTTCACTAAGTTTTAGGTAAAAATAAAATTTATTACCTTAGGGAAATTCGGCTGTGCCATTAAGGCTGCCTCTTTCTAAAAAAATTTTTATTAAAACAAAAAAAAAATAAAATAAAATAAAAAGGAAATAAATGAGAGGCTTTTATGGAGATGCCACCTCAATCCACTTTTAAAATCCTTTTGAAAATAAAGCTTTATTTTGTTTTGTAAAATCTTTTATTTCCAAATAGGGTGCCACATGTGTGTGGGCCCACTAAAAAATAAATAAATAAATAAGAATTTTAAAAAGAAAATTTTGCAAATTGGTATGACCTCCGAGTGGGTCCCACTTGAGAATAAGATACTTACCTGGGAATCTGAGTATGATGCTAGTTCAAAGGCGGGTCCTGCTCCATTTATTTGAAAATACGAGATAACACATTGTTTGTTTTTCAAGAATTTGGAAAAATTGGGTTTTCAGGGCAAAAATATGGATAAATATAAAAACAAAATTTGTAAAGAGATTTAAAATTCTTTTTGCAAAAAGTTTTGAGATAAAATCTTTAAAATCAATATCCAAATATCCAGATTGTTTTTCTTGAAAAAATTTTTGTAATTCAAAGTCCTGGGGGTAAAATGGGAAAATTTGGTAATTTTGAATACCTAGGGTTTTAAAAATCAATTTGAAAAAGTTTAAACATCAAATCTGGATGGACAATTTTGCAAATCAGGAGTTCTGGATCTCAAACTGATATGCTATGCAATGAAATGATGCAAAGTATTCATGCAATGCGATGCAAAGACATGTTTCAGTGAAATGTCACTCTAAGCTCGGACTTTGGAAATTCTAACTCTTTGTCCAGAAAGAGGATTTTGAAATTTTGCCATTTAAAGATGTCTCTGAACCTAAATATAGAAATTTTGAGGCTCAAGAGTGAAATTTAGGACTTTCTGCCAGGTTCAATCTTTAAAAATGACTATTTTGCCCTTCATTGCTTCTGGAGAACTGAAATGTGCCGATTAAGGGCAATGTCAAGAATGTGAGTGAAAATTTGGGGTGTTTACAGATGCCCCTCTTTGCTACTAAGCCGGCTTAGGGTCAAGCTTAGTGGCAAAGAAAACACACCAAATTTGGGCTATATATAAAAAAATGCCCTAGTTAGAAGGATCTGACTGGGTATGAGGAAATTAAGCCCGAGGAAAATGATAGATATGAAATGGAGAATAAAGAGAAAATAAATTTTCTCTGAGAGCGAAGTTCAGGTTTTTGCCCTTAACCTGGATGGGACAGAAATACCTCGCATGGAACGAAGCTCAGGTTTTAACCCTTGACCTGATTGGGGGAATGAAATTATCTCATTAAATTGAGATTCAGGTTTGTACCCTTAACCTGATCGGGCAGAAAATGGAATACCTCCTTGAATGAGGCTCAGGTTTATACCCTTATCCTGATCTGGTGAAAAATAGAATACCTCTTTGAAGGAGGCTCAGGTTTATACCCTTATCCTGATCGGGCGGAAAATAAAATACCTCTTTGAAGGAGGCTCAGGTTTATACCCATATCCTGATCGGGCGGAAAATGGAATACCTCCTTGAATGAGGCTCAGGTTTATACCCTTATCCTGATTGGGTGGAAAATGAATTGGTATGATGGAACCTTCGGATTTTGCACAATAAATCCAACAGGGTTTTTGCAAAAGGAAGGAAAATGGGGTCCCTAAAGCTTGAAAAGGGGTTGATCTTGGACGTCTCATTGCTAAGACTAAAATCAGCTTTTGAAATTGCCTCTTACGGGAAATGATTGTTGGTTTGACCTCGAATCGAAATGGGACTGTCTATGGTGGGACAGTGGGAACACAGGGAAGTGTGCAAATCTGAGAGTTCATGCTCTCAAAGAAAGTAAGGAATCAAGTCCTTAGGAGGGATTTAAAATTGGTGTCAGGATGTATCAAAGACGGACATCAAGCTCTCACTTCATGTCAGGATAGCTAGAAAATATTGTCAAAATGTTGAGAATTTTGTTGTTGATTCAAAGTATTTGAAAATGTTGCACATTATTGTAAAGATATTCTTTCTTTTCTACCCAAAGCATTACCTCCAAACAAGGTTCACTTCGTAGAATCGAGAATTGAAATCCACATTGCTTGCAATTGACCTTCTTTAAGGAAGCTATCAATTTCCTTGATATGAACAAGAAAGAGAATTTGATATTATGAAATCAACTGATGAAAGAATATTGATAATAGAATTGCACAAATTTAAAGAAATTCTTGGCAATATTTGGCAGTTTGATATCCTGGGAGCTTCTCTCATGATAATCTTTCTGCGCTCTGAATGCTCTCTTTTGGGTTTTTGCTACATTCTCCTTCATTTTGGAGATGTTCTGACTTTTTCTCTCTTTCTTTTTCCTCTCTTGCTCTCTTTTGGGAAGGGTACGTCACAAACTCCTTCAACTTGGAGATGTTTCGATCCTTCTTTGACGATATTGGCTCTTGAGTTTAGAGATCTTTGGATGATAGCTGAAATTAAATATCTTTTAGGGATTGTCGGGAGGTTCATCGCATCTGCCTTCATCTCGACAATGCTTTGGACTTTCCCTGGAAGGATCCGTCGCAAACTCCGTCATCTTGGAGACGTTTCGAATCTTCTTTGGCCCCGGGGTGTACTCGCCTAATTCGCCTTCATCTTGACGACAGGTGAGAGATCCCTTTTGCGGATATTTAATTGCAGCTTGAGTGATTTTATGTAGACAGGGCTTGGATGAATTCTCTCTTTTTCTAGCGCTCAGGATATTTCCACTGCCTCATTTTCATAAGAATGGTCTTTAAAATGTGCCATTGACTACGATCAATATCAATCATCTATGGCTTTGCAAAAACATTGAATCTTCTTTTCTGACCATATCGAGGATTTATCCTTCATCCTTTTTGGTTGGCCAATAGAGAGAATTTGGATTTTGAATCCTTCTTCACAAAAGCTTTGCCTTTTTGGAAGTAATACTGAAGGTAAACTGAGATAAAATTTTGTGCAATAAAATTCTGAAATCAACAAATAATTTGATTGACAAATTGACAAAGTTTTCTTGAAATCCTAGGTGAAAAAGAGCATTTGAAGTCCGGTTTAACGCATCCGTGACAAAAATTATTCTCTCCTTTCCCCAAAGGAGGTGACTATCAGTTTACTGAGAACAATATCAGTTCAATTGAGAATGATCATCGGTTCATTGAGAACAATATCGGTTCAATTAAGAACGACCATCGGTTCACTGGGAACAATATCAATTTAATTAAAAATGACCATTGCTGGGAATAATATTAGTTCAATGAAGAACGACCATTTGGAACACTATCAGTTCAATGAAGAACGACTATTAGTTCACTGGGAACACTATCAGTTCGATGAAGAACGACTATCAGTTCGCTTGGAACACCATCAGTTCGATGAAAAATGACTATCAGTTCGCTTGAAACACTATCAGTTCAATGAAGAACGACTATCAATCCACTTGGAACACTATCAGTTCGATGAAGAACGACTATCAGTTCGCTTGGAACACTATCAGTTCGATGAAGAACGAGGACCAATATAGAGAGTTGGATTGCTTCTATGAACGGTTTCAGGATTATCCCCTTATCCTGAACGGGGATGGAAATTGGATGACTTGGCGGTCGAAATTGAGAATTTCGGTAATTTGAAAATTGAAAATTGGATGACCCGGAGGTCGAAAATGAAGAATTATGGAAAATGATTCAGGTTTATCCCTTAACCTGAAGGGAAAAAAAATGGATGCAGAATTGATGCAAAAATGAAATGCAAATGCAAATGCATATGACATGTAAATGAATGCAAAATTAATGCAAGTGAGTGCATATGAGAGATTGGTTTATCCTGCCTGCATACAAGAGGTTTTGAGGTAAAAAGACATTTTCAAAAAAAATGCCCCAGTGTGACTGGGAAGGAAAATTTTGAATAAAAGAAGGATAATTGACAAGCTTCTTGACTGATAGACGTCCTCAAGATCATTCCTCACAAGATAGATATTTTGAAAAGGAAGAAGAAGCAAATAAGCTGGCGCCAAGCTATGAAAAAAAACTCGATGACTTTATTGATGCTTTAAAATCAAGGAAAGAAGAATGGGATTACATTATTCTTTTGAAAAAGCAAGATGAGAAATGGGAAATTGTTAGCATTGTCATCTTCTGGAATGATTGTGGAAAAATCTTAGTCAGGATGACTAGTCCTCTTTTCCATCTTCAACGAGGAGCTTCTTGTCAATGCAGTCTTGAACAATGTTCTTAAGGACGAAGCAGTTTTCTGTATCATGCCCTACTGCTCGATGAAATTTGCAAAACTGTTCTTTGAATCTGCCCGTAATTGCTGGAGGATCACTAGCTTTAGGCAACCAAACAAGGTCTTTCTCAAGCATATACTCGAGTATACTCTCGAGTGTCTGATTCAGAGGGGTGAATTCTCGATCAGTTCTCCAGTCCTTGCGCTTTGATTTTTTCTGATCTTTTTTTTTATGGTGAGGGCTGGATTGGAGAGGTTTATCACTGTTGATGTCCTTCCCTTTTTGCCTTTTGATTCTCTTCAAACTGTTGTCATGATCATTCTTGTTGCTTTTGCTATTATTGAAAGATTTAGCCACAAAAGTTAAGTGAGTCTTCTTTTTGGCATCTTGACTGTTTCTTCCAATGGTAAGGCCTTCATAGACTCCATTCTCTACTCCCATTTCGAGCCATTCAGCTCGTTCAATGAGTTCAACGAAAGATTTGGAGGGTGAGGTAGAGATTAATCCTCTCAGAGGTTGCGAAAAATTGTTGAGGATCAAGGATAAAGCATGCCTTTCTGATATAGGATCCCTCATTTTGTTGCAGGTCTCTCTCCATCTGGGAATGAAGTCCCTGGCTTTTTCACTTTCATTCTGCCTTAGATTGCAGAGATGGCTCAATGTTGGGAGCGCTTCAGTATTAAACAGAAATCGCTCAATGAATAGGTTGACCACCTTATCGAATTCTCGCAGCTCGATTGGATTGATATGCTCGGAGTACCACTTGGCGGCAGTGCCTTCTAAGCTACGAGGAAAACAGAGAAATAGGGCCCTATTGTCTCTCTTGAATTTGGAGCATTCGGCGAAGAACATGGCGAGGTGGGCTTTGGGATCACCAGAACCATCGAACTTGATGAACTTGCGGGGCAGGTTTTCCAGTTCTTCATCTCCTTCTAATCCATCATAAAAATCTTTGCTAGTGAAGACTTTCTTGCCCTTGTCGCGAGCTTGCAGGTCTTTAACAACTTTGGCCATTTCTTTGAACTGTGACTGCAAGAGCTCTTCTGCAACTTGATCTTTTGATTTGCGACTCCTTTGTTTTCAGCCCTGTTTCTGAAATGCCGGAGGCACCTCATATGCTTCATCAGTGTCTTCCTCTGATTATGATTCATCTGAAATTTCTTCTGGCTGAACTTGCTTCTTGGAAGTCTTCTTATCCTTGTGTCCATAGAACTTCTTTCTGAATGGGTTCTTCTCTGCACTAGTCCCAGCCTGTTCACTCATCATTTTGGTCATCATTTTCTGGAACATGGCATACATCTGTGGGTCTATGCCATCCTCTTCTTGTTGTTGCTCTTGACTCTTCTCGGATCGCGGGGAGCCCATCTCTTCTTCTGAGGCCGACGAGTACTGAGATGCCGTTGTTCTTTTTCCTGATCTTGTTCGAACCATCAAATGTTGTGGATGCTCTCTGCAGGATGAAGTCTTGATTAGACTCTGAGGAAATTTTGGATTGGAAAAAAAATGATATGGTAGACAATTGGAAGAATATCTCATTACTAGGGATGGAGTCACCGCTGAAATCACGACAATTGTGTTGTCATTCTTTGTAAGAGAAATAACAACGAAAAATGTGCCTTGTTACCTAGGCGAGGTCGTCAACCATGAGAAAAAACACCCTTTTGAAGGAAAAAGATATCTCTTGAAAAAACAATCCGCGAACGGATTTAGAATAAGGAGAAGGCAAGTGGGTAAACAATTTTCACCGCAATAGTCAAGGTATGCACGAGGAAAATAAGATGAAATTTTTTTGCAAATAGACAAAAGAATTGAAAATCCAATGAGAGAAAACATATGATTTTGGAAAATTGCAGGCAGGATGAAAATGTAGCTGGAAATTCGAGATCCAGTGGAACGGAAGGATGGATAATCACCTGGAGTTTTGAAAGAAATTGGATATTTGGGAAAATCTTCCAGGGTTTGAGGAAATAAAAGGAAAAGATAAAAATATGGGTATTTGAAAATATTTTAGGAAAAATATAGGAAAATATAGGTAATATAAGAACAATCACATCCTGCACAAACATTTATGCACATACAACACTCCCTAAAAGGCTGACTCTAGATGCATTATTTTGAAAACAGTTGTAGGACCCTAATCCTAACTCTAAGTTCAGATCATCTTTGTCTAATCCAGTTATGCCGATATACCCGAACCGAAATCCGAGGTACGTGACATATAATTTCAACTCTGGTTCTAAGGTAAGGTTTCCCAACATCCTTGAGCGCCTATCGATATACTTCAGACTGTGTCCCGCGGTACGTGGTAGGGGGGGTGTTAACCCAACTAATTGGCCCAGTTGTGAGGCTCTGTCCCGAACTAGGGTTCTGGAAGAGAGCCCAGCAACGTGAAGACCGGGTAATGATAGGTAATGGAGGTTTGAAAAATGATCACATGCAAGAAATAGATGGCTCTAAATCCTAGAGAGATAGAATTTTGAAAATCTTTGAAGAAGCATACATTGTTTGCATTCAGATCCTAAATTGAGGAGAGTTGTGTTTAGACCTAAGTCTATGTGAGCATGAAAATATCTCCTCAATCTGGTCCTACCAAACCATGCCTAGTCTATATGCAGTCAATGTCAGCTAGGTCAGAATCTAGGCTCCTAGGCTCGCATGATATCAAAAGTAAAGAGCTGACATGTTGTAAACATAATTTCAATAATTGGACTAAGTCAAGCATAATTTAGGTCAGACAAGGACAGGTCCCATCACGGTCGCCAAACCTGTTATCGACGCAAAAATTTTCCCGTCTTCCCTTCCTTGCGGAAGAGAGAGGAAAATGCTCTTGCAAGTCAAACTTGACCGGATTTTGGAAATTGTTTTGAAATACTCGCCTCCGTTTTGAAAATTGCGGGAAAATCCATGGGATGGGGCTCGACCTGTCGGTACAAGGTTCGACCGTTCCTGCCGCCTTTAACAGGGGTAATCGAACCAAGGACCAAAATTATGCTTGACTTAGTAAAATCATGGAAATTGTGTTCTATCCTAAATGCACAGAGAGTTCAGGCATGTGCTATGAGATTTGGTAAAATATAAGTTGGAAAACTATGATGTATGCTTAGAAAATATTTGGAGTTGAAAAGCATTTCTCAAGAAAAATATGGAAATCAATCTCTCAGAAAAACTCAGACGAAGAAGGTTTGAAATCTCGAGAAAGTTTATAAAGAGTTGGAAAATACTGAAGAAGTGAGAATCTCGAGAAAATCTTGAGAAAGTTTATAAGGGACTTGGAAAACCATGAAGAAATGAGAATCTCGAAAAAATATTGAGAAATTTTATAAAGATCTGGAAAATCATGAAGAAATGAGAATCTCCGGAAAATCTTGAGAAAGTTTATCAGCTTTGAAAAATCATGAAGAAATGGAAATCTCAGGAAAATTTTGAGAAAATTTATAAAAACTTGGAAAACTATGAAGAAATAAGAATCTCAGGAAAATTTTGAGAAAGTTATAAAACTTGGAAAACTATGAAGAAATGATAATTTCGGGAAAATGGAAGGAATTCTTGAGAAAAGATGAACTTTTTGAAACGGAAAATACTTATCGGAAAAAACTCAGACTTTGAGAATTTTCTTGGGAAAATGAGGGAAAATTTATAGCAAAGATCCATTGAAGAAGGAAATTCAAAACTTAGGAAATTGAAATCCTGAGAATCTGTTGTTTTTTTTTTTTAATATCTGAAAATCAACTTGGATTCTTGAGAAAATGAGAAATTCCTTTGAAAAGAATCTTAGGGAAATAACTTTTTAAGGAAAATCACAGGAAAACATTTGTTTTGGGAAATCCAACTCCGAATATCATCATAGTTTCTTGAGAAAATCGATTCCATGAAATGAAAATCTTTTGAGAAAATCATGAGAAAAACGAATGATGCAGATGGTTTGAATGAATGAATGCACTTTTGAAAATATTTCTGAAAAATTTGTTGGAAAAATGTGGATTAATCCAAAGTAAATCCTTCACATATTCTGACTGTGGCCATGAATATATTCAGGGTTTATTTGAATTAATTCACAATATTTTGAAAACATTGGAAATATGAGGTGCATTTTCAAGATAGCCTAAGAGTGTAGGCTCAATGTGACTGGTAGAGAGATGATGGATCTGGGTCTCGTCCATATTCCGACTAGGGCCGTAAATATGGAATCCACCGAGTTCATCAACTCTCTAAGAGTTGGTGCACGTGCCATTCGTGTTCATCCACGGTGGGTTTTGAAAATTGAGATATATGCATCATAGAATCAGGATATTACTGAAATCAAACTATATGAGATGCGACCTAATCTAAGCAGTAAAAATAAATCTTATTCCAAGGTTTACATCGGATTGTTACATCGCATAACATAAAATAAAATAAAATTGAAATGGATCCAAGGAATCTGCATCTTCTAGATTTTCCTGCAAAATGAGAGTTAGTACAAAATAAACAAGGAAATGGACATATATATATAATATATACAACGAAGAGACATATCAAAATGCTAACATAGGTGCTAAATGTCATGTAACAATGGAGATATAACTATATGAGAAAATATATGGATGTTCATACATGGAAATAAGAGCATATATATGTATATATATATATATATAAGTACATATCTATGTATATATATATATATATATGCATATATACCTACATATATACATATACATATAGATAAATATATATAGATATACATATATATAGATATATATATACATATAATGAGAAAATATGCACATACTAATGGAAATTACGTATAATAGGTAAAACCAGAAATTACAGGTATATACAGTTTCTGTAGCTGATTTCACACAACCATACTTCTCAAATTATAATGCAATTTCCAGTGAAAATGGGTATGGAGCCTCCCTATATATCCATAATGAAGCACGCCAAAGATGGTTGGGAGATCACGATTGGATATAGAGATATCCGTTCATGAATATGGTCAAATATCAAGACTGCACACTTGCAGCAGAAAATGAATATGTGCAAGAAATGGGTTGTGGAAACATCATGGGCTATTTCAATGATATCATGAAATGGATATGAAAAGCTTGGTGAATAGGTGAAAATGTCGTGGAAAATGATGAAATAATATGTATAATTGGTGCTGCAAATGGGGTGATGTAGCAAACAAGAATTTAGCACTAAGCTAAGCAAAAATCTCATAAAACCAAGGGTGATGTTCCAGCTATAGCTTCGTAGAACAGGGATTTTAACAACCAGCTAGACAAAATCTCATAAATCAAATGGTGGTGTTCCAACATAACTTCATAAAAACAGGAATTTGCATATCAAGCTCAGAAATCAAATGATGAAGTTCCAACATATCTTCATAAAACAGAAATTTGAACATCAAACTCATAAATCAAATGATGATGTTCCAGCCCATAGCTTCATACAACAGAAATTGTAACATCAAGTGATGAGGTTCCAGCCACAACTTCATAAAACGGAAATTTGAACATTAAACTCATGAATCAAATGATGAAGTTCCAGCATAACTTCATAAAACAGAATTTTAGCCTATATATATATATATATATATATATATATATATATATATATATATATATATATATATATATATATAAACAGAATTTTAACATAACTACATAAAACAGGAGTTTGAACATCAAGCTCTTAAATCAAATGATGATATTCCAGCCCATAGCTTCATACAACAGAAATTGTAACATCAAGTGATGAGGTTCCAGCCATAACTTCATAAAACGGAAATTTGAACATCAACCTCAACAAAATTTCATAAATCAAATGATGAAGTTTCACCCCTAACTTCATAAAACAGAATTTTTGAACATGAAGCTCATAAATCAAATGATGTTCCAGCCCATAGCTTCATACAACAGAAATTGTAACATCAAGTGATGAAGTTCTAGCCATAACTTCATAAAACAAGGATTTGAACATCAAGCTCAACAAAATTTCATAAATCAAATGATGAAGTTTCAGCCCTAACTTCATAAAACAGAATTTTTGAACATGAAGCTCATAAATCAAATGATGTTCCAGCCCATAGCTTCATACAACAGAAATTGTAACATCAAGTAATGAAGTTCCAGCCATAACTTCATAAAACAAGGAATTGAACATCAAGCTCAACAAAATTTCATAAATAAAATGATGAAGTTTTCAGCCCTAACTTCATAAAACAGAAATTTTTGAACATGAAGCTCATAAATCAAATGATGTTCCAGCCCATAGCTTCATACAACAGAAATTGTAACATCAAGTGATGAAGTTCCAGCCATAACTTCATAAAACAAGGAATTGAACATCAAGCTCAACAAAATTTCATAAATAAAATGATGAAGTTTTCAGCCCTAACTTCATAAAACAGAAATTGTAACATCAATCTTAAATAAGACATGGTCACCTAAATCAACTGGTGATGTGGCTGGAGATGATGAAAGGCAGTTGCAGTTAGGCTGAAAGTGGAAAAATTGGGCAGCAGCCTTGATGAAGTTTCCTGTGGATGGTCTGAAGGAGAAGTGAAGGGCTGATGTCTCCCCTGCGCTGAGCTGAAATGAGGTTGGGCAGAAAGGATGGCTGGAAGCTGAAGAAGTTGAAGCCCACGTTGTTGATGCAGCAGGATCTCCTGCGGCTGGGTTGGAAGGGTGGTCTGAAGGAAAAGTGGGTAGGAGCTGATAGAGGTCTTGCGGCTGGAATGAAGGAGGATGCAAGAAACGTTGGATTTGGTTGTGCTGTGGCTGGAATGAAGGAAGGTGGAAGGAAACGTTGGGTTTGGCTGTGCTGTGGCTGGAAGGAAGGTGGAAGGAAACGTTGGGTTTGGTTGTGCTGTGGCTGGAAGGAAGGTGGAAGGAAACGTTGGGTTTGGCTGTGCTGTGCAAACGTTGGGTTTCTTGCTTGCTGGTGGGTTGAAGGAAAGGAGCAGCAACCGTGGGTTAGCTGAAGGCTATGGCTGGACTGAAGAAGGTAATCCTCAGCTGCTGTTGGAGGTGAAAGGGGCTCCACGCTGAGAACTCCCACCTGCAAAACAGAAAAAAAACATTAATCGGCCAGGCTTCCCCCTTTGGTGAATGCTCCCTTTAATCCAAAACCCATGAAAACCTTTTCTTCCCTCCTCTCTCAATCGGCTAATGGCTACTCTTTAAAACTTTCAGCCCCTCCAAAAGAAACGCAGGTCCGTTACCATTTTTTTGAAATTTTTTTCAAATTGGACTTCAATGCTACCGTTTTCAAAAGGGCGCATCTTTTGATTTTTTCAAATTTGATTTTATTTCCCTAAGTTTTAGGTAAAAATAAAATTTGTTACCTTAGGGAAATTCGGCTGTGCCATTAAGGCTGCCTCTTTCTAAAAAAAATTTATTAAAAATAAAAAAATTAAAAAAAAAATAAAAAAGAAATAAATGAGAGGCTTTTATGGAGATGCCACCTCAATCCACTTTTAAAATCCTTTTGAAAATAAAGCTTTATTTTGTTTTGTAAAATCTTTTATTTTCAAATAGGGTGCCACATGTGTGTGGGCCCACTAATAAATAAATAAATAAATAAGAATTTTAAAAAGAAAAATTTGCAAATTGGTATGACCTCTGAGTGGGTCCCACTTGAGAATAAGATACTTACCTGGGAATCTGAGTATGATGCTAGTTCAAAGGCAGGTCCTGCTCCATTTATTTGAAAATACGAGATAACACATTGTTTGTTTTTCAAGAATTTGGAAAAATTGGGTTTTCAGGGCAAAAATATGGATAAATATAAAAACAAAATTTGTAAAGAGATTTAAAATCCTTTTTGCAAAAAGTTTTGAATTTAAAATCTTTAAAATCAATATCCAGATTGTTTTTCTTGAGAAAATTTTTGTAATTCAAAGTCCTGGGGGTAAAATGGGAAAATTTGGTAATTTTGAATACCCAGGGTTTTAAAAATCAATTTGAAAAAGTTTAAACATCAAATCTGGATGGACAATTTTGCAAATCAGGAGTTCTGGATCTCAAACTGATATGCTATGCAATGAAATGATGCAAAGTGTTCATGCAATGCGATGCAAAGACATGTTTCAGTGAAATGTCACTCTGAGCTCGGACTTTGGAAATTCTAACTCTTTGTCCAAAAAGAGGATTTTGAATTTTTGCCATTTGAAGATGTCTCTGAACCTAAATATAGAAATTTTGAGGCTCAAGACTGAAATTTAGGACTTTCTGCCAGGTTCAATATTTAAAAATGACTATTTTGCCCTTCATTGCTTCTGGAGAACTGAAATGTGCCGATTAAGGGCAATGTCAAGAACGTGAGTGAAAATTTGGGGTGTTTACAGCAGAACAGAAGAAAAAGCCTTGGTACCAAGATATTAAAAACTTCATTGAAACTGGTGAGCTTCCACCAGAATTATCAAAGAAGGAGCAAAAAGCCATTCAACATATGTCTGCCCGTTATTTTATTTTTGCCAATGTTCTTTATCGTTGTGGGTTCAGTTCTGAGTATTCCAGGTACTTAGATGAAGAAGAAGCCAAAGAAGTCATGTGAGAAGTGCATGAAGGCATTTACGATGGTCATGTTGGCTACCAAACCCTTGTTAAGCAGATCATTCGAGCAGGGTATTATTGGAAAACCATGCAGTAAGATTGCTATCACTTTGTAAAGAAGTGCGTTCAGTGTCAGGTGCACGCACCTTCCATTCATGCTCCAGCTACGTACTTGCAATCAGTCGTGTCTCCATGGCGATTCTCTATGTGGGCCTTCGATGTCGTAGGACCCATCACTCCTTCCGCTTCCAATGGTCATAAATATTTCTTTGCCGCAACAAAATATTTCACCAAGTGGGTTAAAACCGTCACTTTGCGTACAATGGAAGGTCAACATCTGGTTTTGTTTATTTATAAGAATATTCTTTGTCGTTTTGGTATACCACATGTTATTGTGTCAGATAATGGTACTCATTTCAAGAATGAGAGAATGAAGATCTTTTGTTCGAAATTCAGAATTCATCATCATTTTTTGGCTCCTTATTATTCCCAAGTGAACGGTCAGGCAGAAGCTACAAATAAAAGTTTGATCCGCATCTTGGAAAGAACCATTGAGACGGGTCGTGATTGGCACGAGAAAATCCATGATGCACTCTAGGCATATCGAACCACCATTCGAACCCTGACCAATGCAACTCCTTCAGAGCTTGTTTATGGGACCGAGGTGGTGTTACCTCTTCATGTTCAAAAACCCGCTCTTAAATTTGCATTTCTTCTAGAGCTACCACTTGACCAGTATCAACAACAGAGATTGGTATAACTGGATCTACTCGACGAGAAAAGACTCAAAGCAGCACAACACGCCCAATCTTATCATCAAAGGATAGCAAGGCAATATGCTAAGTCAGTCATCGAAAGAAGATTCCAAGTTAATGACCTGGTCCTTAGATCAACGGCTCATCTCAAGCATCGTCCACGTGGAAAATGGTCACCAAACTGGGAAGGACCCTACGTGGTGAAAGAAGCATTACCACGTAATTCATATCGTCTGATTAATGCAGACGAGGCAGAATTACCTGATCCTATCAATGCCTAACATTTGAAGAAATTCTATACTTAAAAAACTTATATTCTATCCTCTGTATTCCTCAATGAATTTTCTCCAATAAATGATCAATTATTCTTTTATCAGAATACTCCTTTTTCCTCCAGCATACACTGGGGCATTTTGTTGAGAAACTATGTTTTGATGATACATGATAAATATGATATGCTTTCATGATGCATATATATGATACATGATAAATACATGATATGATTTCATGAGATATGATAAATATGATATGCTTTCATATATGAAACTGAACATGTTATATTATGACTGGATATGATGTGCTATGTATTTAACGAGTATTTGATGCAAGGTTATTTCACTTAAGAAGAGTGAAGACAACTTGATCAAGTGCAACTAGTTGATGCAATCATACTACTCTGAAGAAAAAGCTTGATGGGTCATACATCCATAAAGATTATCCAAGAAGATCGGCTACTTCAAGATGAAGATTTTTTTCTTCTTTAGAGTCATATGTAACAGAACCTTCAGAAGCATGCATATTTCATATTAGACTATATGCTTTGAAATCATACAAGCCATTTATTTACAAAAAGTAAAGCTTTCATAAAAGGATACGTTATGTATATTGTAGCATTTCAAAAACACCTTTTTGAAACAAATCATTGTACTTCCTACAAGCATTTATGAAAAAGACATTTTGACAAGATATAATAGCTCATGATTTCAAAAGCATTAATTGTACTTCTTACAAGCATTTATGAAAAAGACATTTTGACAAGATATAATAGCTCATGATTTCAAAAGCATTAATTGTACTTCCTACAAGCATTTATGAAAAAGACAATTTGACAAGATATAAAAGCTCATGATTTCAAAAGCATTTATGTAAGAAAAGACAAAATGCATTGGTTCATAACACACAAACATTTACGTAAGACATTTTAGTTCATAATACATAAGCATTTATGTAAGAAAAGATAAATTGTGAAAAGATGTATTGGTTCATAATACATAAGCATTTATGTAAGAAAAGACAAATTGTGAAAAGATGTATTGGTTCATAATACATAAGCATTTATGTAAGAAAAGACAAAATGCATTGGTTCATAATACACAAACATTTACGTAAGAAATTTTGGTTCATAATACATAAGCATTTATGTAAGAAAAGACAAATTGTGAAAAGATATACACAAGCATTCATTTGAAAAATGATGATTTGAGAAAATGAACATTATTATTATACACAAACATTTATTGTTGAACAAAACATTTATTTAAGAAATGACGACTTGTATTTGAAAACATTATTTAAAATACTCAAGCAATAATTGTACTTTAAAGCAATTAATTCAAGAAATGACAATTTTAATATATGTATTATTCAAAGCACTAAATGTATTTCAAAAATACTCACTCAAGAAATGACGACTTATATTTGAGAACATCATTTTTTAATAAGCATTAAATGATACTTCAAAGCATTTACTCAGGATATGACCATTTATTTCTTTAATACTAAAATCCACACTCAAGAATGTCAACTTATACTTAAAGTCATCATTCTTTCTGTAAGCATTAGAAGCCACCTCAAAAGCATTTGAAAAATGACTATTTATTTAATAATAAAATCCACACTCAAGAATGTCGACTTACTTAAAGTCATCATTCTTTCTATAAACATTAAATGACACCTCAAAAAGCATTTGAGAAATGACCATTTATAAATAAAGTACTCAATAAAGCATTTATTGTACTTACATGCATTTAAGTAATGAAGTGACGATTTGTAAGAAAAATACTAATATACTACAAATCATTAAATTGAGTAAAGACAAAACTACATGATAACTTACACTCCAACAATCAATGTACTACAAATCATTTATTATGAGAATAGACCTTTTACAAATTATATCTCATTTAAAATACAACAACGAATAGTGTACCCCAAATGCTACACTTATGGAAAGAAGACTTTTCGAAAAAGCAATGTAGTACACATATCTTTTTACACAAAGTTGTTTTTGAAATGACTTGACATCTCATATCTCAAAAGGACAATCATTTCAAAAAGGCAACGACTATTTTCTTGAGGCTATATATACACTAACAAAATTATTTTTTTAACAAGACATGTGAGCTTACAAAGAGAAAAAATCCTATTCAATATTCGAAAAAGAGAGCCTAGAAAAAGAAAGAGAAAAGAGAGAGAAAAGAAAGAGAAAAAGTCAAGAATAGCTCTTTGACAAGAGAATCATCTGAGTGAAAAGAAAAGAACATTCTGAAAATTTTCATTCATGCATTCATATCATTCTGAAGGTTCTATAGGAAAGTATTGTAACTTTCTGTTTCCTGTTGTTTCCCTTCTCTGTTGAGAGAAGTAGACCTCTGTGAAAGAGTGTGTTTCCTTTCTCTGTTGAGAGAAGTAGACCTTTGTGAAAGAGGGTGTTTCCCTTCTCTGTTGAGAGAAGTAAACCTCTGGGAAAGAGGGTGTTTTCCTTCTCTGTTGAGAGAAGTAGACCTCTGGGAAAGAGGGTGTTTCTCTTCTCTATTGAGAGAAGTAAACCTTTGAGGAAGAGGGTGTTGTACTATTTATCCGGTAACTCGGATTTTATAGTGAAAGGCTCAAGTGTTTTACTTGGGGACTGGATGTAGGTCAGTAACTCGACCGTACCATTATAAATCCTGTGTTTATTGTGTTGTGCCTTATTGTCATATTTTTTATATTATCGATCTGCAATAAATTTCACTATTCACCCCCCCCCCCCCTCTAGTGGAATTTCATTTGGTATCAGAGCAGGTTCTGCTGGTTTCGATATAACAAGTCTTCCAGCACAAAAAATGGCATCAACCTCTTATGCTCGTGACATCGAAGGTCAACACTCATCTTGCCTTCCTTTTTTTAATGGCACTAACTATGGCTATTGGAAATGTAGAATGACCATATTTCTCAAGTCTGTAGATTTTGCTGTATGAAATATTATAGAATGTCCATATTCTTCTCCTACATCAGACTACTCTTCATGGACTAATAAAGAAAGAAAAATGGCAAACTTAAATGCAAAAGCCATGAATGCTCTATACTGTGCCATAGACCAAAATGAATTTAACAGAATATCCATTTGTGATTCTGCTCATGATATTTGGCATTCTCTGGAAGTTATTCATGAGAGAACAAACAGAGTAAAAGAAGCTAAGATCTCATCATTGGTTCGAAAATATAAATTTTTCAAGATGATCAAAGATGAAACCATTACTGAAATGTTCACTAGATTCACCAATATCTCCAATGATCTTAAATCTCTAGGAGAAACTTATTCTTAGACTGATAAGGTGAAAAAGATCTTGAGATCTCTCACAACTGACTGAGAGAAAAAGACTACAGCTATTGAAGAAGCCCAAGATCTTTCCAAGCTTACTCTGGACGACTTAATAGGCAATCTTATGGCCTATGAAGTCCATATGAAGGAAAGAAGGGAAGAAAAACAATCTCCAAAGAAAAATCTAGCCTTCCCAGCCATCTCTGAGAATGAGGACTCAGAAAATGAGTCTGAAATTGCGCTACTTACTCAAAGATTCCAGCGCTTCATGAGAAAGAACAGGCTATCCAAAAAGCACAAAGAAAAGAAAGATTCTAAAGAAGACACAATGTGATATCAATGCAATAATCCAGGTCACGTAAAATGTGACTGTCCTCTTCTAAAGAGAAGATCTAAAGTCGAGGAACCAAAGAAAAGATTCTTCAAGAAGAAGGCTCTCCATGCTCAATGGGATGATTCAGGACCATCCACCAGTGAAGAGTTAAGTGATGATGAATTCGAAACTGCAAACATGTGTTTCATGACAAACGAAAGCTCTGTAAGTGAAATTTCTGACTTTTTCTTTGAAGAACTTTTAGATGCTTTTCAAGAACTATTTGAAGAATCTAGAAAAATGAGTCTCAAAAATAAAAGTTTAAAATCTGAAAATTTAGAGCTTTCTCAGAAAAATGAAAAACTCAGTATTGAAAATTTTGAGTTGAAAAAGAAAAATTTTATGCTTACTTCTGAAATCTCTTCTACTAGCTCCAAGACTAAAAATCTTCAAGTAGAAATTTCAGAATTAAAAAGTAAAACTAAAAACCTTATGAAAACGGTTTTCAAGTTTACCAAAAGAAAAGAGAACCAGGATAAACTCCTATCCTCTAAAAAATTCTTTTTTTACAAAAATGGTATTGGTTACTCTCATTTAAGCAAACCTTCTTGTATGAATCAAAAGATCACTTTTGTCAAAGGTTCTTCTGAACCTGAAAAGAAGTATTATAATCTTAATTTTAATTCCATGTACTCCTCTAAGATTATAGATAAACCCAAATCAAAATGGATATGGGTTCCAAAGTCTAACAAAAAGGAACCCGATCAGGTACCAAAAAGAACTTTTACTTGATCTATTGCAGGCACCAAAAAAGAAGAACAGATAGATACTAGACAGTGGATGTTCAAAACATATGACAAGACATCCAGATCTTTTTGTTGTTCTTCATCATAGAGAAGGAGAAACTGTCACCTTTGGAGATAACAACAAAGGTTTAATAATTGGGATTGACAATATTGGTAATATCGATAAACCCATTATTAAAGACGTTCTCCTTGTTAAAGGTTTAAAACATAACCTCTTAAGTATCAGTCAAATGTGTGACATAGGATATAACGTTAGTTTCAAACATGATGCATGCCTTATTGTAGACACAAACGAAAATATTATTTTGAAAGGTATAAGGAAAAATAATGTATAGGAATTATACCTAGAAAATATCTCTGAACATTGCCTTATAGCAAATAATGACTCTCAAAATTTATGGCATATGAGAATGGGACATGTTAATTCTAAATATATTTTTAAACTGACTAAAAATAACTTGGTACATAGGTTACCTGAAATATCATTTAAAAAGGATTATTTTTATGATGCTTGTTAATTAGGAAAATTGTCAAAATCATCTTTCAAATCAAAGAACATTGTGTCAAGCAAAAGACCTTTAGAGCTTCTCCACCTGGATCTTTTTGGTCCTTCTAGGGTAGCTAGTCTTAATCATAATAAATATGCTTTTGTCATTGTTGATGATTACTCAAGGTTCACTTGGGTAATATTTTTGAAAAACAAAAGTAATACGTTTTGTGAATTTGAAATTTTATGTAAAAAAAATACAAAATGAAAAATCTTCTACAATTGTTAAAATTCGTAGTAACCATGGAGGAGAATTTGATAATGATCTTTTTGTAAATTTTTGTAACTTGCATGATATTTCACATAACTTTGTCTTTCCTAGAGCTGCACCTCAAAATGGTGTAGTAGAAAGAAAGAATAGAACCCTTCAAGAATCTGCTAGAACTATGCTCCAACATAATAATCTTGCTAAATATTTTTGGGTTGAAGCTGTTAACATTGCATGCTATATCTCAAATAGAGTTCTTATCAGGCCCTTATTGAATAAAACTTCCTATGAACTATTCTATGATAGAACTCCAAGAATAGACTACTTCAAAGTCTTTCGGTGTATATGCTTTATCCTTAACACAAAAGATAGCCTTGATAAATTTGATGCTAAATCCGTTGAAGGCATATTCTTAGGATATTCAAGTCATAGTAAAGCTTACAGAGTTTTTAATAAGAGTTCTAATTCTATTGAAGAATCTATGCATGTCAGTTTTTGTGAATCTGTTGATCAATCTGTTCATAAGCAGACTAACGAGGATGATCTTGAAAGTACAGATTTTTTCTTAGATAACACAGCTAAATCTAATGAAGATGATCATCAAAGAACTTTTGCTGAAATAAAAAATCATCTTCAAAAGCAGATTTTGGGAGACCTGACTAGGGGGGTTCAAACAAGAGCTCAGCTGGAACGTGTTGCAAATATAGCTTTCATTTCTCAACTTGAACCTAAGAAGATTGATGAAGCTATCATTGACGAGTTCTGGATGCTAGCCATGACTGGAGAACTTAACCAGTTCCAAAGAAATGATGTGTAGGATCTTGTACCAAAACCAAAAGATCATCAAATCATTGGGACCAGATGGATCTTCAGAAATAAGCTGGATGAATCAGGTAATGTTATAAGAAACAAGGCAAGGCTTGTGGCTCAAGGATACAATCAGGAGGAAGGTATTGACTTTGATGAAACAAACCTTGAATGATTTTGGTTTAGTATTTGAAAATACAACTATTTTCTGTGATAATACAAGTGCAGTCAATTTATCTAAAAATCATATTCTTCACTCACGTACAAAGTACATACAAATTAGACACCACTTTTTAAGAGAACAAGTTTTAAACAAAATAATTAAACTTGAATTTATACCCACTAATCAACAATTAGCAGACATTTTCACTAAACCTTTAAAACATGAAGACTTTATACGAATCAGAAGAGAATTAAGAATCTGTAAACTAAGTAATTTATAAGCTATAATTAACTTGTTTAAATTCACTAAATCTAATATATGTCTACCCAGAACATAGTAAAACCATCCTACACGAGTTCACATTTTTTATTGACCTCTTTTTCTTCACGATTTTTTTTGAATTCTTATTTAACCATATTTTATACTCTTATGTTCATTTTATTGTATTTTATCCTGTCACCCATGTCACTTTGGTTCATTCATGCATTGTGTTTTCTTTTTTAAAACCACTTTTTTTTTTATTTTTTTGCTTCTCTCGCCACTTTTGGTATCCTCTCTCAAATACTACTTTTGATTTATTCTACTTTAGGTCTCATCATCTTTACACGCCATTTTTGGCCCCTCTTTCTTAAAAATTTATTATTCTTTTTATCAAATACAAGTCACTTCACCATTATCCTCTCCTCTCTCACGACTATCAATAAGGGAACACAAATTAATCACGACATTCCTTTATGTTTCTAAACTTTGGATCGACCCCCATGTCTTTCATCTCTCTTCTCTTTGATATTTCTCTCAATGTATTGTGTGTTTTTCATGATTGAACTTCTTCTTTATCGCCATTTTTTTACCCCTTATTCACAAATATATTATCTTACACTCAACTTTATGCTTAATCACCTCTTTTACACATCTCTATAAGAATCTATACAAAACTCATTTTCGACAATCATGTCTTTCTTCTTATATTTTTTACATATCAAATTAATTAAGTTTAGTTGTCCTTTTTTTCATTGGTCCCATCTTTCTCTCTCTTTCACAAAATTGAATTCACCTTTTGTCATCTCAAAACCGTGGATTTGGCCCTATGACAAGATTTTAAAACTTCACTTTTTATTCTCCAAAACAAATGGACTCTCCTATGTCGAGTTTCTTTTGTCTTTAAAACTATGTCTTTCAACAATATGTTTGTTATACCTATATGAGCTATAAACATTAATTCAAGACAATCATGACATTTTTTTTATGTCTTTCATCTCATGTCACTCATTAATTATTTTTGTCCTCTTCTCTATCCATGTCTTATTGGAAAATCCATGTCTGTCATCACTCTTTTCTTTGACTACTCTCTCAACTTGTTGTTTGCTTCTTTATGACATTATTGAACTTCTCTTCATACGCCCAACTTAAAATTTCTCTTTATGTCTTTTCATTATTATGACATGATGTCATAGCTTGACTTTATCTCTATTCATCTCTTTCACATGAATTGAGCTCACTTCCTTCTTCACTCTGTCTCAAAACAATGGATCGCCCCATGTATTTTATGAAATCCATTTCTTGAATTGTTGTCTTCAACACTCAACTTGCTTCAACCTAGTCTATAATATTAACTCTTCTACTCTGATCCCTCCTTTTTGTCAATGACAAAGGGGGAGAGAAAACCTACCTCTCCTATGTAGGAGAAAAACGTTTAACTCTTTATCTCATACACATAAAGTGTACACAAACTTTTTTATGTTAATTCTGGTGTTTTCTTATGATTACTATTTTTTATGCATTTTTTATTTCTGATATCATATTTAAAACATTATATATATGGCTTATTGACAGGGGGAGCATATATTGTCATCATAAAAATGGGGGAGAATGTTGAGAAACTATGTTTTGATGATACATGATAAATATGATATGCTTTCATGATGCATATATATGATACATGATAAATACATGATATGCTTTCCTGAGATATGATAAATATGATATGCTTTCATATATAAAACTAAACATGTTATATTATGACTGGATATGATGTGCTATGTATTTAACGAGTATTTGATGCAAGGTTATTTCACTTAAGAAGAGTGAAGACAACTTGATCAAGTGCAACTAGTTGATGCAATCATACTACTCTAAAGAAAAAACTTGATGGGCTATATATCCATAAAGATTATCCAAGAAGATCGGCTACTTCAAGGTGAAGATTTTTTTCTTCTTTAGAGTCATATGTAACAGAACCTTCAGAAGCATGCATATTGCATATTAGACTATATGCTTTGAAATCATACAAGCCATTTATTTACAAAAAGTAAAGCTTTCATAAAAGGATACGTTATGTATATTGTAGCATTTCAAAAATACCTTTTTGAAACAAATCATTGTACTTCCTACAAGCATTTATGAAAAAGACATTTTGACAAGATATAATAGCTCATGATTTCAAAAGCATTAATTGTACTTCCTACAAGCATTTATGAAAAAGACATTTTGAAAAGATATAATAGCTCATGATTTCAAAAGCATTAATTGTACTTCCTACAAGCATTTATGAAAAAGACAATTTGACAAGATATAAAAGCTCATGATTTCAAAAGCATTTATGTAAGAAAAGACAAAATGCATTGGTTCATAACACACAAACATTTACATAAGAAATTTTGGTTCATAATACATAAGCATTTATGTAAGAAAAGATAAATTGTGAAAAGATGTATTGGTTCATAATACATAAGCATTTATGTAAGAAAAGACAAATTATGAAAAGATGTATTGGTTCATAATACATAAGCATTTATGTAAGAAAAGACAAATTGTGAAAAGATATACACAAGCATTCATTTGAAAAATGATGATTCGAGAAAATGAACATTATTTTTATACACAAACATTTATTGTTGAACAAAACATTTATTTAAGAAATGACGACCTGTATTTGAAAACATTATTTAAATTACTCAAGCAATAATTGTACTTTAAAGCAATTAATTCAAGAAATAACAATTTTAATATATGTATTATTCAAAGCACTAAATGTATTTCAAAAATACTCACTCAAGAAATGACGACTTATATTTGAGAACCTCATTTTTTAATAAGCATTAAATGGTACTTCAAAGCATTTACTCAGGATATGACCATTTATTTATTTAATACTAAAATCCACACTCAAGAATGTTGACTTATACTTAAAGTCATCATTCTTTCTGTAAGCATTAAAAGTCACCTCAAAAGCATTTGAAAAATGACTATTTATTTACTAATAAAATCCACACTCAAGAATGTCGACTTACTTAAAGTCATCATTCTTTCTGTAAACATTAAATGATACCTCAAAAAGCATTTGAGAAATGATCATTTATAAATAAAGTACTCAACAAAGCATTTATTGTACTTACATGCATTTAAGTAATGAAGTGACGATTTGTAAGAAAAATACTAATATACTACAAATCATTAAATTGAGTAAAGACAAAACTACATGATAACTTACACTTCAATGTTCAATGTACTTAAAATCATTTATTATGAGAATAGACCGTTTACAAATTATATCTCATTTAAAATACAACAACGAATAGTGTACCCCAAATGCTACACTTATGGAAAGAAGACTTTTCAAAAAAGCAATGTAGTACACATATCTTTTTACACAAAGTTGTTTTTGAAATGACTTGACATCTCATATCTCAAAAGGATAATCATTTCAAAAAGGCAACGACTATTTTCTTGAGGCTATATATACACTAACAAAATAGTTTTTCGAACAAGACATGTGAGCTTACAAAGAGAAAAATTCCTATTCAATATTCAAAAAAGAGAGCCTAGAAAAAGAAAGAGAAAATGTCAAGAATAACTCTTTGACAAGAGAATCATCTGAGTGAAAAGAAAAGAACATTCTGAGAATCTTCATTCATGCATTCATATCATTCTGAAGGTTCTATAAGAAAGTATTGTAACTTTCTGTTTCCTGCTGTTTCCCTTTTTTGTTGAGAGAAGTAGACCTCTGTGAAAGAGGGTGTTTCCCTTCTCTATTGAGAGAAGTAGACCTCTGTGAAAGAGGGTGTTTCCCTTCTCTGTTTAGAGAAGTACACCTCTGGGAAAGAGGGTGTTTCTCTTCTCTGTTGAGAGAAGTAGAACTCTGAGGAAGAGGGTGTTGTACTATTTATCCGGTAACTCGGATTTTATAGTGAAAGGCTCAAGTGTTTTACTTAGGGACTGGATGTAGGTCAGTAACTCGGCCAAACCAGTATAAATCCTGTGTTTATTGTGTTGTGCCTTATTTTCATATTTTTTATATTATCGATCTGCAACAAATTTCACTATTCACCCCTTCCTCTAGTGGAATTTCACATTTTTGTTATAAATTTGTCTTTTATTCAAAACACCCTGTGTACAGGCAGGATCAAATAAAATCTTTCATCATTTGTTTATTCGCATTTACTCGCATAATATCTACATTCATTTGCATTTGTTTGTATTCGCTTGCACCCATTTTTGCATTTGCATCAAGTTCTCATTCAGGATAAGAGATGAATCCTGAGACCCCGACAGTCGTCCAAGTCATCGTAAGGGTGAAGATTGAAAATCCTCCATCACAATCAATTCGCAACCTTTCAAAATCTAGTGCTCGTACTGGTAATCTTTCAAAATCTAGTGCTCGTACTGATAATCTTTTAAAATTCAGTGCTCTTACTGGTAGTCTTTTAAAATTCAGTGCTCGTACTAATAATCTTTCAAAAATCCAGTGCTCGTACTGGTAGTCTTTTAAAATCCAGTGCTCTTACTGGTAGTCTTTTAAAATTCAGTGCTCGTACTGATAATCTTTCAAAAATCCAGTGCTTGTACTGGTAGTCTTTTAAAATCCAATGCTCGTACTGGTATCCTTTTAAAATTCGGTGCTCGTACTGGTGTCCTTTTAAAAACCCAGTGCTCGTACTAGCGATCTTTCGAAATTCAGTGCTCGTACTGGTAGTTTTTTTAAAATCCAGTGCTCATACTGGTAATCTTTTAAAATCTGGTGTTCGTACTGGTACCCTTTAAAAATCCAATGCTCGTACTAGTAATCTTTCAAAATTCAGTGCTCGTACTGGTAATCTTTTAAAATCCAGTGCCCGTACTGGTAGTCTTTTAAAACTCAGTGCTTATACTGGTAATCTTTTAAAATCCAGTGCTCGTACTGGTAACCTTTTAAAATCCAATGCTCGTACTGGTAATCTTTCAAAATCCAGTGCTCATACTGGTAATCTTTTAAAATCCAGTGCTCGTACTGGCAATCTTTTAAAAATCCAGTGCTCGTACTGGCAATCTTTTAAAATCCAGTGCTCGTACTGGCAATTTTTTTAAAATCCAGTGCTCGTACTGGTACTTTGTCAAAATCCAGTGCTCGTACTGGCAATCTTTTAAAAATCCAGTGCTCGTACTGGCAATCTTTTAAAATCCAGTGCTCGTACTGGCAATTTTTTTAAAATCCAGTGCTCGTACTGGTACTTTGTCAAAATTCAGTCTTCATACTGGTCGCAAGATAAATCTCACATTAAGGTTCAGACTCAACGTTAATCTTCAGATCTGCGAACCAAACAATCTTTATCAGACCTTTGGGTCACTCCATTCAGTTAATCTGACCTTTAGGTCACCAATTTTGTCAGACCTCTGGTCATCCGTTTTACCAAGCAAAGCTTTGGGTTATCAAATTCTATCAATGTTAATCATATTTGTCTGACCTTCAAGTCGTATCCTGCAATCATAGTCTTTCAAGATTCGACCTTTATGTCGAATTGGTCTGCCAATTAGTTCAAAACCAATTATCAATCATTTTTTCTTGCGAGGAACCCTTTTTCCAAGGAGAGTTCAAGGGAGCTCGTTCTTTTCGCATGTCTTTATTATTCGTTCGTTGAACCCCTTTTTCTAGGGAGAGTTTGAAGGGACTTGTGCTTCACGAACAGTTTGCAAAACAATCTTTATTGTCATACAAGGAACCCTTTTTCCAGGGAGAGTTTCGTCGAAAGCTCGTTCTCCTTGTAACCCTAAAATGTCTTTTGTTAGGCCACCCCCATCATCGAGGACCCTGTTTCCAGGGAGAGTGTGATGGACTCGCTCCTCTATGATATCCTTCCAACCTTTGTTAGCAGCCCCCTTTCCATAAGAGAAGCCTAGAAATAGGGAGTTTTGACAAAAACTTTATTTCTCTTCGAAAGTTCATTTTGCAAACACCTCCTCTTTTGGGAAGAGAGGAGTATCTTTCTGTTACCCGTTCAGGTAAGGGTTAAGCCTAAATCTTTCCTTTGGGGAAAAGAGAAGAGAATCTAGCCACAGATGTGTCATTTAGACCTCAAGTGATTTCTTTCACCAAGGATTCCAAGAATATTTTGCCAATTTGTCATGAAAAATAGTTGTTGATTCCAAAAAATCATTTATTATACAAGAAATTAGCTCAAGTTACCTTCAGTATTACTTCCAAAAGAGCAAAGCTTTTGCGAAGAAGGATTCAAAATCCAAATTCTTTCTATTGACCAACCAAAGGGATTAAGAATAAATCCTTGATATGGCCAGCAAATAAAATTCAATGTTGTTGCAAAGCCATAAGTGATCGATATTGATCGCAGTCAATGGCACATTTTAAAGATCATTCTTGTAAAGATAAGGCAGTCGAAATATCCTGGGTGATATAGAAAAATCCATTCAATTTCCATATCTCCTCAATCATCCAAGTTGCAATTAAATATCTGCAAAAGGGATCTCTCAATTGTCGTCAAGATGAAGACGAATTATGCAAGTTAGGCCCCCAGGACCAAAGAAGATTTGGATCATCTCCAAGATGAAGGTGTTTGTGACAAATCCTTCCAGGGAAAGTTCAGAGCACCGTCAAGATGAAGGCGGCTGCGATGAGCCTCTCGACAAACCCTAAAAGATATTTAATTTTAGCTATCATCAAGAGACCACCAGCCAATGAGCCAATATCGTCAATATAATCCCTGAGGCAAAGGAGGATCGGAACATCTCCAAGATGAAGGAGTTTGTGACTTACCCTTCCCAAAAAGAGAAAAGCTAGGACATCTCCAAAATGAAGGATGATGTAATGAATTCCCCAGAAACCCAAAAAGCTCCAATTCTGTTAAAAAAAAAAGAAAAAAAAAGAGTACAGACAAAAAGACCATTCTGAGAAAAGAATCCCAGGATATCAAACTGTCGAATCTGCCAAGAATCTTCTTTAATTTTGTGAAATTCTTCTATCAATATCATTTCACCAATTGCTTTCACAATATCAAGAATACTCTCTTTTTCGTTCATATCAAGGAAATTGCTAGCCTCCTTAAAAGAAAGTCAATTGCAAGCAATTTGAATTCGAATCTTAATTCTACGAAGTTAAGTCCAGTTGGAGGTAATACTTCAAGTAGAAAAGAGAGAATATTTTTCATATAAATATACTTATATTTCATTTATTTTTCAATCAACTACAATTTTTATCTTATTGGCAATCTTTTCAAGTTATCTTGACAAAAGTGAGAGCTTGATATCTATTTTGATGTATCCAGGCGTTGTTTTTATCCCTTTTAGGATCGGATAATGAGAGTTGTCCAAGATCCTTCCCTTCTTGTTTGGATCTGAGTGTTTGGGCTCTCAGATTCGCACACTTCCTTGTGCTCCCCACTATCCCACCATAGACAGTTTTCATTCAGGTTAAGGGTTAAACCTGAATTTTTTGCAAAAGGTCATCTGTTTTAAAAGCCATTTAGTCTTAGTAATGAGACGTCCAAGATCAATCCCTTTTAAAGCTTTAGGGAACCCCCTTTCTTCCTTTTGCAAACCCCTCTCGAATTTATTGTGCAAAATTTGAAGGTCCCATCATGGTTTCTTCATTTGAAGATTTCGTTTATTGTCCCCTTTCAGGTTAGGGGTTAAGCCTGAGCCTCATTTTTCCACGAGGTATCGTCCTCTTTCAGGTTAAGGGTTAAGCCTGAGCTGCGTTTTTCCATAAGGTATCATCCCCTTTCAGGTTAAGGGTTAAGCCTGAGACTCATTTTTCCATGAGGTATCGTCCCCTTTCAGGTTAAGGGTTAAGCCTAAGCCTTGTTTTTCCACGAGGTATCGTCCCCTTTCAGGTTAAGGGTTAAGCCTGAGCCTCATTTTTCCACGAGGTATCATCCCCTTTCATGTTAAGGCTTAAGCCTGAGCCTCATTTTTCCATGAGGTATTGTCCCCTTTCAGGTTAAGGGTTAAGCCTGAGCCTCGTTTTTCCATGAGGTATCATCCTCTTTTAGGTTAAGGGTTAAGCCTGAATCTCGTTCTTCCACGAGGTATCTTTTGTCCCATCCAGGTTAAGGGCCAAGCCTGAGCCTCATTTCGGTGAGCAGAATCTTCTTCTTTATTCTTTATTCCATATCTGCCATTTTCCATCATCCGAACCTATTCCATCATACCTGGTCAGATTCTCCTAACTGGGGCATTTTTATAGTCCAAATTTGGTGTGTTTTTCTTTGCCACTAAGCTCGGCCTTCAACCGGCTTAGTAGCAAAGAGGGGCATCTGTAAACACCCTAAATTTTCACCCTCATTCAGTGCTTACATTTCATTTGTCACTGTATATCATTGCATGCATTCGACATATCATTTCATTGCATTGCATAACATTGCATGTCATTGTATCTCATTATCGAGATCCAGAACTCCTGTTTTCAAAATATTAAATTCAGATTCGAGCTTTTAAAACTTTTGTTTTAAAGTCAATTTCAAAACCTGGGTTTTGAATCGACATTCTACCATTTGTCAACCCCCAGGATCTTATATTTTGAAATGTTTTCCTTAGAAAACAATCTAGATTTATTTTAAACTCAATTTTAATCGATTTCAATTCTTAGATAAGACCCATTCAGGTGGTGTCGCATCCAGATTCCTTTATTTATCAAAAATCTCAAAAATTTCAGTCCTAGTTGGATCAGGACTCTGTACTTTCATCTTTTTGAATCTTTTTAAAACTCTATTATGATTTTAAACCAGTTGTGGTCATATCCTTGCTCATTCTCGTCATTTTTGGCCAAAATTTCAGAATCCCAGTCCAATCAGGACTCTTTTTCTAGAATCCTAGTTGGATCAGGACTCTTTTTTCAGAGTCCTAGTCAGATCAGAACTCTATTTTTTACTATCCTTTTCACCTGTTTTTTAGAAAACCTATCAAAATCCTTTGTTTTTTGCTAAAATTCTAGAGTCTCAGTCGAATTAAGACTCTTTCTTAGAGTCCTAATCGAATCAGGACTTTATCTTACATGTTTTTAATCAAATCTTTCAAAATCTCTCAAAGAGAAGTCAAAAACTTAGAGTTTTAGTTGAACCAGGACTCTATTTGAAGAGTCCCAGTTGGATCAGAACTCTGACCCTGATTTCAATTTTGAGAAAATCTTTCAAAAATCCTTCTATTTATCTCTTCAGGAATCAAAATTGTTATACCTTTATCATGGAATTTCAAAATTTTGGGATTTTATCCCAGAGTCTTGATCGAATCAGGACTCTATCCAAAGTTTGTTTTCTCACTTCATTTTCACTGGTTTTCGAAAGCTTTGTTTAAATCTCATCATTTGTTTCTCAGAAAACCAAAAAATTTCAGAGTTCTAGAGTCCTAATCAGATCAGGACTCTGAACCAAGCTTCAATTCTATCTAGTTTTCACTTGTTTTTCAAAATCCTCTCATTTGTTTTATCAGAAAATCCAAAATTCTGGGAGTCCTAGTCCAATTAGGACTCTATCTTTAGAGTCCCAGTTGAATCAGAACTTTATTTGATTTTAATATTTGTCGCTATTTTCACTGTTTTTGCAAGTTCTTTCGTCTATTTTTCAGAAAATACCAAAAAAAATATAGAGTTTCAGTCCAATCAGGACTCTTTACCAGAGTCCTAATCCAGTCAGGAGCCTGTTCTGAGGTCTGTTTTTACTCCCATTTTCATTCTTTTTAATTTGTTTTAAAAAAATTGGTCATTTGCAGAGTCACAGTTGATTCAGGACTCTATTTCAGAGTCCTAATTGAGTTAGGACTCTAACCCTGACTATATTTTCTGACTTATTTTACCAAATTTGATAAAATCTTTTGAAAACTTCTTCATTTGGCTTTCAAAAAATCTAAAATCTTAAAGTCCTAATGAATTCAGGACTCTGATCTAGAGTCCCAGTTCACTTAGAACTCTATTTTCAAACCTTTAAATTTCATGTGTTGATTTTAACCCCTTTTCAAAGATAGTTTCAGTCTTTATTTCAAATTTTTCAAAACTCTGATATGGGGACCACTCAGTTGGTGCCATATCTGGAGGAGTTCTGACCCAGTCAGAACTCTGTACCATTTCAAAACTTTCAATTCTAAGTTTGATGTTGAATCTCTTTTGAAAACACCCTCAATTTCAAGTTTTAAAATCGTTTTTGAAAATTCAAGTGGGGCCCACTCTGGGTGGTGCCACATTTGAGGAGGTCAGGGTTAGATTAGGGTTAATCGGTGTCCTAGTCAGTTTAGAAGTTTAAAAGAGTCAAAATCTATTTTGAAAATCCATTTTAACATTGGTTTTTAAACTGTTGTTTTTAAACGTTTTAATTAAAGATTTAAAAACCAATGTGGGCCCACACTAGGTGGCGTCACATTTGGAACCTTTTTGGGTTTAGCTAGGAGTCTTAGGTTAGTTAGGGCCTAATTAGGAAAGTCAACAAGTCATACCCAATTAGGAAAAATCGCCCCCCCGCCCTTTAGAGTCCAAGATTTTAAAAAAAACTCTTAATTAAGAAAACCTATTTTTTTTTATAAATAGCAAGCCATAGGGGGGTCGAGATTTGGAATCTTAAATGAAATTGGATCCTAAGTCTGGGATCCAAGATGGAGATTGGATTTGGAAATCTGAATCCAAAATGGAACTAGGTTCTAAATCTAGAATCCTAGATGGAATTGAATTTTAAAAAATCCAAATGGGACTTGTTGAGGATGGATATGGATTTTGGAAACCCAGATTGAATTCAAAAGTGGGTTTTAACTTAGAAAAAAATCAAATTTTGAGATTCAGAATCAATCTCAAAACCAAGACTCAATCTTTAGATAGAATTTTGGAGAACAAACTTGATTTAAAGCTTGAGATTTGAAATCAGAAGATGAATCAGAAATTTTAAAGTTAAATTGAACTTTGAAATTTGATCTGAAATGCTAAATTGAATTTGAAATTGAATCCTGAAAATGAATTTGGAATTTTAAAGTTGAATTGAACTTTGAAATTTGATTTGAAATTAGAAATTGAATTTTTAAAAAAAAAATGAATTTGAAATTTCAAAGTCAAATCAGACTTTAAAATTGAAGTTTGAATTTTTGAAATAAGATAGAATTTGAGAATAGAAAGAAGAATTTGAGTTTATAAGAATTGAAGATTGATTTGAGAAGTGAAAAAGATATTTGAAGAATTATCTCCGAATCACTTGGATTTTGAAAAGAATTTTGAAAACATGATGTGATTCTATCCTAAATGATGAATGAATTAAAAGAATTTGAATTTGGATTTTGAAAAGCATATTTCATTCTTTAAATGAATTGAAATAAGATTGAATATATAATACATTTCTGACTATGGTCATAAAATGTATTATATAATAATCATATTTAAATTTAAGTGAAGAATAAAACATGTTTTTGGTGCCGTTATAGAGTTTAAAATGAAATTGACTCTCAATATATCCTGACTATGGGCATTGATATATATTTTGAGTTAATTTTAAGTTAAACTCTGATAAAAGAAGGAAATATTTAAAAATATGATGATTTTTTAAAGGAGATCCAGTGTGGATCCAGTATTATCCCATAAAAGATGAAAATCATAAGTTTTGTTCACACCTTGACTATGGCCATTGATGCAAATCGTCAACTTAGGGTTTGATCACCTTTTATTAGAATGGTGCACGTGCCATTCGTGTTCCCATTCGTGAGTTTTTGAAAGAAAAGAGAAAAATGACATGAAATAAGTATTTATAGCAAATATGCATGCTCATATATTCTAATCTAAAACTGAAAATGTAAATTTCTCATTTATAATCTAACTATTACATTGTTTAATGGAACTGGAATTACACTAATTTCAAAAGGAAAAATAATACTCTTTACACATTACCCGCAAAAATTGAATTTAACACAAGTAGAATATGTATATGGAAAGGAAAATTACATTGTATACAAAATGATGGAATATTCACATGCCTATCCAATGCTAGAATGAAAATTTTAGTGCACTAAAGATGTATATATATATATATACATGTGGATTCAATGCTCAAAAATCAATAAGGAAAGGGGTGGTGAAATGAAGGCATTGCTAAAAAGCCTAATGCTGTATGGATATTTGAAAATAAGTCATCATTCACTCGAGTGCCACCTAATCAAGAAATAAATACTTATGGAAAATGAGATATAACCCAACAGTGATGTGCAGGTATTGAGAATCAATGAATTTGTATAGTAAAGGCAAATGCATGCTATACAGAAAGTGTTCAAATATAAAAGTAAAGAAAACAAACACTTTGCTGAAAATGTGCATTATAACATACAAGGGCAAACTGAGATGTGAAGCCATGATGATGCACCCCATGCTGCGGGAAAACTCAGGTATGTATCCACTATAATGGAAATCATAAGGCTTTATGCAAAGGTATAAGGCTGGGAAGGATGTACTCACAGTGAATGGGCCCGTGAGCTGGTATTCCGAACAGAAAAAAATAGATGAGGCTACGGATAGGTTTAACTGCAGATGATAAAATAAAGTGGCAGATGTAATATGGAATAGTGCTTGTGTACAACCACTGTAGGTGCAATACAGAGTGTAGTGAGTGGGAGGCTGGAAGCAACATTGGTGAGGGTTATGGGCAATAATATGAAGTATCATAATGTATGATAGGTGGCTGGAGCTGGAAAGTTGAAATGATTCATGATGAAGGTGGCTATGAAGGTTATATGCAGCTGTCTGTTAGCAGGTTGTATGTTGATGTACAAGACAGGAGGATGGCTACCGTTGCAGTAGTAGCAGGTAAAGGAGATGGGTATTACGAGATACAACAGATGCACAGGAGTGACACAGGGTAAAATGCAAGGATGGTCAATACAGGAAAAGCGGGTATAATCTGTGCATGTGATTTGCAAGGTGAAGGTACTAATATGCGATGAACATGGACACACACTATATAAAAAAAAGGAAAGGAATGAAAATGCTATGAATATTTGTGATAAAGTTTATACAAGAAATTGATAGATGCACTGAAGATAGCGAAACTCAATGGGAATTTTGGAACACACCTTTTCTAAAAAAAAAAAAATTCAACAGTAGCGAAATCTCTGGTTTCGTAGAGGCTATGACATTATGAACATTTAAGGATGATTTTCACCATCTTCATGAACAATCTCCTGACCTCGTTGATTTTACCAGCTTTAGCCAATTTATGTTGGAACTGGACTGCCTAATCACTCTTTCTTATGTGTAGGATCGACAGGAATATTCAAGTGACCAGAGGCGGCAGCACGCGATCTGTGAGAATTATTTGGATGGACTATATTGAAACATATTGACGACAAAAACCCACCTGTAGGTATGCCGAAATATCCACCCATCTCTACTCAAATCGAATCAGCAAAAGGGGCCAAGATTAATATTACAGAAGAAAGAGAGGAAAAAAAAAGAATGATACCACCTCCCTTCGTGGCTACATTAGGAATGCATGAAGTTGGACAGCCTCTGTACCTGTACCCCAAACTAAGCAAGGCTGAAAGACATGAGAGATATTAGATGCTCCAAAGGTAACTAATGAAAATGATAAGACCGTGAGATGCAATGGAACTCTTAATGTACTACCAGATCAAATGGGATTCCATGCTGCTGGAACTAGTGATGCTAAATAACACTTACAGGATTGACCCAATAGGTACAAGGGTCTGTGTTATCATCGCAAATTTTTTACTTTTGCGAGTCAAACTGACCTTTGAAAAAGATTTTGAAAATAACTCGCCTCTATTTTAAAATGCGGGATAATTCTGAGGAATGGGACTCGTTTGTCGATACGAGGTTCAACCGTTCCTGGCGCCTTTACCAGGGGTAATTGAACCAAGGATCAATTGTATGCTTTGCTCTGTTCAACTTGTCTAAACCATATTCTAATTCCTAAATGCACAAATAATCAGGCATGTGCCATGAATTTCTAAAAATGCATATTTGAAAACATGATGTTTGCTTCAAAGATTGGGAAATATTTGGAAAATGAACTCTTTGAAAATCGTGAATCATGATTGAGATACTATATTTTAGAAAGTGAAAATTGATTTCTGAAGAAATATAAGGATTTTGTGAAAATCAATTTTGAGAAATGTGAAATAACTTTGGAAGATTTGATTTCTTTGAATTCAACTTTGAAATTGAAAATATAACTTAGAAAATCGAATTTGGAACTTGTGAAATACTTGAAACATCATTGACAAAATAATATTTTGAGAAAATCGATTTTTGAATAAGACTTAGGAAATTTTGAAGAAATTAATTTCTCTGAATTGAAATTGGAATTTGCAAATGAATGAAATGAATGAATATGGATTTGAAAGACTTGATTTTGAGGAATTGAGAAAATCCTTTTTGTATTTTTGAGAAATGCAGTGCATTTTGAAGTTAGCCTAAGAGTGTAGGCTGAATGTGACTAATACGAAGATTACAAATCTAGGTATCATTCGTATTCTGACTATGGCCATAAATACAAATTCCACCAAGTTTGTCAACTCCATAAGAGCTAGTGCACGTGCCATTTGTCTAGACCATAGTGAATTGGTAAAAATATGCATAAATTGGCATACATAGCAGTTATACATCAAAGCTTAAAACTATATGCAATGCAAATCCTATTCTATGCAGGAATTGAAATTCTTATTCCAAAATTTACATTTAATTTACATCACTAATTGAATTTAAATACAGGAAAATAAAGAAAAATAAAGTCTTCAATGTTCCTGCAAAACTAGAAAACTTGTTAGTGAAGAAATGTTGGCTTTTCTAGATTTATCGAGTAATATCTAGAAATTACTGAATTTTGCTAAACATAAGCCATTTTTTATGATTTCCTGATATAAACTCAATGAAATATGAAATAAAATTGAATAAATAATGGGAATAAGATTTGAAAATTCGAAATTGGGGTCAAAATGACCAAAATACCCCTGATAGCAAGACTATGGCCTTGAAATCAGGGTTTTCAGAAAGATATTTGGTAAACTGCAAGTTTTGAAGTTCAAATGAAAAAATATCAAACTAAATATGATATGACATGCTTAAAAATGTGAAAACTAGGGTTTAGAATTTCGAAATTGAGGTCAAATGACCAAAATGCCCCTGATAGCAAGACTATGACCTTGAAATCAGGGTTTTCTGAAATAGATTTTGGTAAAAACTTAGAATTTATGATTGAAATAAACACAAAATCAAACATGAAACACCCTAACATGATTCTAGACATGAGTAAACCCTAAAAACATGAAATTACACACGAAAATCAAGAAATATCACAAAAAATGTGATTTTGGTAGTGTTTTTGGATCTTTCAGGTACCCTGTTTTGCAATTTGATCTATTCAGACATCAAATGAATTCTAAATTTCATAAAAATTGGCACATACACTTATTATAGCCCTAAAATAAGATCGAAATTACAAAAATATTTTTTTGACATTATTTTAATCTGAAAATTGCATTAACAACCTAAAATAAGCTATTTTTAACCCAGGTCACAAACCAGTTTCAGAGTTAGACCCGAATCAGGGATCAATCCTCCATGAAAACTTCTGAATTTTTACATAGATAAACTAGGAGAAGAAAAAGAAATTTCCCAATGTACAGATCAGAAAAAGCATCTCTGGTTAGGGAGAAACCCTTCCGGCAATCTGAACTAAAATCTAACAAACCTAACAGGGGTTAAAACAGCTACTTCAGATTGAAAATACAGACATAAATAGCAAACTGAATAATTTTTTTTTGAAATTTTAGAAGTGAACAGTAGACATAAAAATAACAATATTTACTTTTTACAGATCATGAATCGGATCTGTGGTTTGGGATCTATGAACAACACAAGTCTGATTAGGGTTTTGGTAAACCCTAACGAGTTTTAAATTTAAAATCAGATTCTCTGACAGAGGAAAAATACTAAACAGATATCCAAAAATCTCAAAATTTTACAGTAGATAGATCTAATCAATATGAATCTATGGCATTTTACATATCTCAAATCGGATATAGGATGAGAAAAATATCATAATAGAAAGTTACCCTTTTCATTTTAACAACGATTTTAAAGTTTTAAAAACCCGATTTGATGTCTGATTTTTCTGACAGGGTTTCCGAATCCCAAAACCTCTGGTTTTTTTACAGTAGTTCAACTACATATGCATGTATCTCATATAAACAAATCAGGAATTAACAGAAAATATTTCAATCCGAAACAGCATGCTCTTTTCTGTTCTAAACTAAAAAACACACAGAAATCTAAGAAACTTAGGAAATCATGCATTAACTAATGGAAAACAATAAAATAAACACTAAAACAGTAAAATAAAAATTATTTCTATGCTGGAAAACGTATAATAAACATGAATAAACAAATAAATAAATAAAGATCAGGGAATCAATGGCTGGAATTTGATGTTACCTTTAAAAGCATGGATTTAACCCATTAAAAGGGTAAATCACATGTTTTATTGGTTAATAATACAAAACACAATGCTAAAATCGATTCTAATGGATTAGAATCCCTGTAAAACACAAAAAACAGAGTTAGATCATCTTCTTGGACTGTTCTTGAGGTTCTTGGACTTGAATCCATGGTTTAATCCATAGAATAGATGATATTAATGGCTAAATTGATATTAAAACAATGAAAACTATTAAATAAAACTAAGAAATTAATAAAATTTCTTACCTTGGTGTTGCAGCAATGGAGGAAGGGCTGGAGAGGAGAGAGAGGCTCCAAGATTTGCAAAAGATGACTCCTCAAAATCGTCTCCCATAGCCCCCCTTTTATAATAAAGAATTAGGTTTAAAAATTAGAATTTTGAAAGATTTGGACTTCTAAGGGGGGGGGGCGATTTTCTCTAATTGAGTTTGACTCTTTGACTTTCCTAATTAAGCTCTTATCTAACCTAAGACTCCTAACTAAACCCTAAAAACTCCAAATGTGGCGCCACCTAGTGTGAACTTACATTTGTTTTTCAAGTTTTAATTAAAACCTTTAAAAACAATAATTTAAAAACCAAATAAAAAGATGGATTTTCAAAGTGGATTTTGAATCTTCTAAACTTCTAAAACTAAACAAGACACTGACTAGGCCTAGACTAACCCCGACTTTCTCAAATGTGGCGCCACCCCGAGTGGGCCCTACCTGAGTTTTTTTTCAAAAAGTGATTTTGAAACTTGAAATTGATAAAGTTTTTAAAAGATTTTCAAAAGTAAACTTTAAAATTAAATTTTTTGAAATGGCATAGGGTTCTAACTGGGTCAGAACTCCTTTGGATATGGTTCTAACTGAGTGGGCTCACATCGATTTTTGAAATCTTTGAAACAACACTGAAAACAACTTTGAAAAGGGGTTAAAATCAATAATTGAAATTCAAGATTTTTGAAAACAGAGTCTCAAGCAAACTGGAACTCCGGGTTAGAGTCCTAAACTCTTAGAACTCTGAGATTTTGGATTTTAAAAGCCAAGTGAAAGAATTTTTAAAAGAATTCATCAGAAAATGGTGAAATGAGTCAGAAAACACAGTCAGTGTTAGATTCCTAACTCGACCGAACTCTGAAATAGAGTCTTGAACTAACTGGACTCTGTAAAATTACCTAATTTTTGAAAACAAATAGAAATAAATGAAAATGGAATAAAAACAAACTTCAAAACAGACTCCTAACTGGACTAGGACTCCAGGACAAAGTCCTGATCGGACCAAAACTCTAGATTTTTTTGGTATTTTCTGAAAAACAGACGAAAGAACTTGTAAAAACAATGTAAACAATAACAAGTATTGAAATAGAACAAAGTTCTGATTCAACTGAGACTCTGAAGACAGAGTCCTGATTGAACTAGAACTCTCAGATTTTTGGATTTTTTGAGAAAACAAATAAGAGAATTTTGAAAAATAGTTCGAAACAGGATGAAATTGAAGTTTTGGTTCAGAGTCCTGATCTGATTAGGACTCTAAGAAAGAGTCCTGATTTGATCAGAACTCTAAGAATTTTGGTTTTTCTGGTAGGCAAATGATGAATTTTAAGCAAAGCTTTTGAAAACCTATGAAAATGAAGTGAGAAAATGAACTTTGGATAGAGTACTACTTTGATCAGGACTCTGGGGTAGAATCCTGATTTGATCAGGACTCTGAGATAAAACCTCAGAATTTTAAAATTCTTTGATAAAGTGTAATAGTTTTGGTAGATTGAAAGATTTCTGAAAGATTCTCTCAAAATTGAAATCAGGATCAAAATCAGGATCAAAATCTTGATCCAACTAGGACTCTCTGAACAGAGTCCTATTTTGACTGAAACTTTGAGTTTCTGACTCATTTTGAAAGATTTGATTGAAAATGGATAAAAATAGCGGTAAAAGATTAGAGTCCCAATCCAATTGAAACTCTGAAGAAGAGTCTTGATCCGACTGGACTCTTGAAGAAGAGTCTTGATCCAACTAGGACTCTAAAATTTTGTCCAAAACAGAAGATTTTAAAAGGTTTTCTCCTAAAACAGGTAAAAAGGTAGTAAAAAGTAGAGTTCTGATCCGATTGGACTCTGGAAAAAGAGTCCTGATCCAACTAGGACTCTGAAATTTTTGGAGATTTTTGACAAGTAAAGGAATCCAGAAGCGACACCACCTAAATGGGTCTCATCTGAGAATTGAAATAAATTAAAATTGAGTTTAAAATGAATCCAGATTGTTTTCTGAGAAAATATTTCGAAATATAAAGTCCTGGGGTTGGAAAATGACAGAATATTGAATAAAAACTCAGGTTTTGAAATTGATTTTTGAAAGAAAAGCTTTAAAACTCAATTCTGGATTGAATATTTTGAAAACAAGAATGCTGGATCTCGAGAATGAGATGTAATGCTATGCAATGCTATGCAATGCACTAAAATAGTATGCCGAATTCATGCAGTGATATGCAATGACACAGGAAATATAGACATTGAATGAGGATGAAAATTGGGGGTGTTTACAGATGCCCTTCTTTGCTACTAAGTCGGTTGTAAGCCGAGCTTAGTGGCAAAGAAAACACACCAAATTTGGACTATAAAAATGCCCCAGTTAGATGAATCTGACTGGGTATGAAGGAATTAGTTCAAGTGATGATGGTAGATATGAAATGGAAAATAAGGAGAAAATTTTACTTCAAAAAGAAGTGAGATTCAGGTTTTGCCCTTAACCTGGATGGGACGGGAAATACCTCGTATGAAACGAAGCTCAGGCTTAACCCTTAACCCGACCGGGTTGAAAATGGAATACATCATCAAAATGAAGCTCAGGTTTAACCCCTTATCCTGACCGGGAAATGAAAATGAAATACCTCATCAAATGAGGCTCAAGTTTGTACCCTTATCCTGATTGGGCAGAAAATGAAATACCTCATCAAATGAGGCTCAGGTTTGTACCCTTATCCTGATCGAGCAATGAAATACCTCATCAAAGGAGGCTCAGGTTTGTACCCTTAACCTGATCGGGCAAAAATGAACGGAATCCTCGAAAGAAGAGACCGTAATGGAACCTTCGGATTTTGCACAATAAATCCAATAAGGGTTTTGCAAAAGGATGGAATTGGGGTCCCTAAAGTTTGAAAAGGGATTTGATTTTGAGCGCCTCATTGCTGAGACTAAGTAACTTTTGAAATTGCCTTTTGCTGGAATTGGTGGCTTAACCTCAAGCCGAAATTGGACTGTCTATGGTGGGACAGTGGGGACACAGAGAAGTGTGCAAATCTGAGAGCCCGTGCGCTTAGATTATACCAAAGAAGGGAAGGAATCTTGAAAACTACCGTCATCAAGTCCTAAAAGGGATATGCGCCAAAGATGAACCTCAAGCTCTCGCTTTATGTCAGGATAGCTAGAAATTATTGTCAAAATGTTGAAAATTATTGTTGATTCAAAGTAATTGAAAATGGTGCACATTGGTGCAAAAATATTCCCTCTTGTCTACCTGAAGTATTACCTCTGACTGGGCTTAACTCCGTAGAATCATGATTTGAATTCAAATTGCTTGCGATTGGCTTTCTTTCAAGGAAGCTATCAATTTTCTTGATATGGATGGAAAAGAAAGTATTCTTGATATTGCGAGAACTATTGGTGAAAGAATATTGATAGAAGAATTTCACAAAATTAAAGAAGATTCTTGGTAGATTTAGCAGTCTGATATCCTGGGATTCTTTTCTCACGATGATCTTTCTGCACTCTTTTTTTGACAGAATTGGAGCGCTTTCTTGGATTTTTTTTTTCGAGAATTACATCATCCTTCATTTTGGAGATGTCCTGACTTTTCTCTCTTTTTGGGAAGGGTTCGTCGCAAACTTCTTCATCTCAGAGATGTCCCGATCCTTCTTTTCTCTCAGGGATTATCTTGATAGTTATTAGCTCTTTGGTTGGAAGTCTCTTGATGATAGCGGTAATTAAATATCCTTTAGGGTTTGTCAGTAGGTTCATCACACTCGCCTTCATCTCGACGGTGATCTGAACTTTCCCTGAAAGGATCCGTCACAAACTCCGTCATCTTGGAGATGATTCAAATCTTCTTTGGCCCCGGGGGTCGACTCGCTTAATTTGCCTTCATCTTGACGACAATTAAGAGATCCCTTTTGCAGATATTTAATTGCAGCTTAGGTGTTTGAGGAGATATGGAGATTAAGTGGATTTTTCTATATCACCCAGGATATTTCGACTGCTTTATTTTTCAAGAAAGGTCTTTAAAAATGTGCCATTGACTGCGATCAATATCAATCACTCTTGGCTTTGCAACAACATTGAATTTTCTTTGTTGGCCATATCGCGGATTTATTCTTCATCCTTTTGGTTGGCCAATAGAAAAATTTTGAACTTTGAATCTTTTTTCGCGAAAGCTTTATCCTTTCGAAAGTAATACTGAGGGTATTCTGAGGTAATAATTTTGTGCAATAAAGAATTTTGAAATCAACAAATATTCGATGACAGATTGGCAAAATTTTCTTGACATCCCTTGTGAAAGCGAGCATTTGAGGCACAACGCAACACATCCATGACAGAAATTCTCTTCTCCTTTCCCCAAAGGCGAAGATTTAGAAATTGGAATTAGAAATTACTCCTCTCTTCCCTGAAGAGGAGGTGTTTGCAAAACGAACTTTCGAAGAGAAATTAAGCTTTCGTCAAAACTTTTTAACATTAGGCTTCTCTTATGGAAAGGGGGCCAGTATTGGTGAGGTCAATGAATTGGTCATGAAGGAACATGTCCATCATACTCTCCCCGAAAAGAGGGCCCTTCATGATGAAATGGCCTAGTCTGAAATTATGGTCACAAGGAAAGCGAACTTCCGTCGAAGCTCTCCCTGAACTAAGGGTTCCTTGTATGAAATTGGAATTTTGTTTTGCAAACGGTTCACACAGACATGAGTCCCTTCAAACTCTCCCTGGAAACGGGCTAAGTGAACGAATTGGATAGCATGCAAAAAGAATGAGCTCCCTCGAACTCTCCCTATACAAAGGGTCTCTCGCAAGAGAAAATTATTGGAATTGGTATTGGATGACCAAAAGGTCGAAATTTGGAAGTTGGAATTTTGAAATTTGAATTTTAATATTTGAAATTAGAAATTGGAAGTTTGGAATTTGGACATTAATATTCGGAAATTGGGAATTGGAAAATTGGAAATTGGAAATTAGAAATTGGAAATTGGAAATTGGAAATTGGAAATTGGAAATTGGAAATTGGAAATTGGAAATTGGAAATTGGAAATTGGAAATTGGAAATTGGAAATTGGAAATTTGGAATTTGGAAATTGATATTTGGAAATTGGAAACTGGAAATTTGGAAATTGGAAATTTGATTGACCCGAAAGTCGAAATTGAAAATTTGGAATTTGAAGTTTGAAATTTGAAATTTGAAATTTGGAATTGAGAATTGATTGACCTAAAGGTCGAAATTGGAAATTTGGAATTTGAAGTTTGAAATTTGAAATTTGGAATTAAGAATTGATTGACCTAAAGGTCAAAATTTGAAATTTGAAATTTGAAATTTGAAGTTTGAAATTTGAAATTTGAAATTGGAAATTTGGAAATTTGAAATTTGGTAATTGGGAATTTAAAAATTGGAAATTGATTGACTCAAAAGGTCGACATTTGAAATTGGAAATTGGATGACCTGGAGGTCAAAATTGTGAATTGGTTTACTGGGAACGACATGAGTTCTGTAGGGATTCAGCCTAAGAACAACATTGGTTCAATTGAGAACGACATTGGTTCACTGGGAACGACATTGGTTCACTGGGAACGACATGGGTTCAATAGGGATTCAACCTAAGAACGACATTGATTCAATTGAGAATGACATTGGTTCACTGGGAACGACATGGGTTCTGTAGAGATTCAGCCTAAGAATGACATTGGTTCAATTGAGAACGGCATTGGTTCACTGGGAACGACATTGGTTCATTGGGAACGACATGGGTTCTGTAGGGATTCAGCCTAAGAAAGACATTGGTTCAATTGAGAACGACATTGGTTCACAAAGGGGTTCAACCTATGAGCCGTATTGGTTTGACAAGCGTTCAACCTACATATCACATTGACTCCGTAGGGGTTCGACTTACGAACTATCAATTCCATGGGGATTTAACCTAAGGATCACATCGGTTTCGCAGGGGTTCGACCTATGAACTATCAATTCCATAGGGATTTTACTTAAGATCACATTGGTTCTGCCGGGGTTCGACCTACGAACTATCAATTTCATAGGGATTTAACCTAAGGATCATAGTTTAAGAAGGAATCATTCAACTTGTGACCTTTGAATGGACCAGGTGCTAAACTGGGTTTGAGGGAAGATTCGAATCAGAATTCAAGTCTTTAAGGAAAAACTAGATGAATTGGATTTTGAAAGAGGGTTTGAGTCAAAACTCGGATCTTCTAGACCAATTTAGAAGGAAAAGAAAACTCAGGTCGAAACCCGAATCTTCGAAGGAAAACTAGATCCATTGTGGAAGGAAAAGAAATTTGAGTCGAAACTCGAATCCTGAAGGAAAGGTAGATCAATTTGGAAGGAAATAAAATTCGAGTCAAAACTCGAATCCCGAAGAAAAACTAGACCGGTTAGAAGGAAAGGAGATTTGAGTCGAAACTCGAATCCTGAACGAAAACTAGATTAACTAGAAGGAAAGAAAATTCGAGTCGGAACTCGAATCCCGAAGGAAAACTAGACCGGTTAGAAGGAAAGGAGATTCAAGTCGGAACTCGAATCCCGGATGAAAACTAGATTAACTAGAAGGAAAGAAAATTCGAGTCAGAACTTGAATCCCGAAGGAAAACTAGATCAATGTGGACACTAAATTTTAAAGTGTACCAGTGCGAACACCGGATTTTAAGGATGTACCAATACAAGCATTATGTTTTAAAAAATTACCAGTATGAATACTGGGTTTTGGAAGATTACCAGTATGAGCACTGAATTTTGAAAGATTACCAGTACGATCATTGGATTTTGGAAGATTACCAGTACGAGCACTGGATTTTAAAAAGATTGCCAGTACGAGCACTGGATTTTGAAGAAAAATTTACCAGCACAAACACTGGATTTTGGAAAATTACCAGCATGAACACTGGTTTTTTGAAAATTACCAGCACGAACACTGGGTTTTGGAGAATTACCAGCACGAACACTGGTTCTTGAAAAATTACCAGCACGAACACTGGATTTTGAAAAATTATCAATTGATTCTGATAGAAGATTTTCGGTCTTCACCCTCACGATGACTTGGACAACTGTCGGGGTCTCAGGATTCATCCCTGATCCTGAATGGGAAGTTCAATGCAAATTGATGCAGACGAATGCAGATGAATGCGAATGAATGCATGCAAATGCAAATGAATGTAAATGGGTGCACATGTGTGCAAGATGAGAGATTTGTTTGATCCTACCTACATACAGAAAGTTTTGAAGCCCATTTTCAAAATAATGCCCCAGTATAACTGGGGAGTGAGGGGTTGGATGAAAGAATAAGTAGTTGATATTTGAAGAATGCTTTCTGACTTTTGATTGATTCAGAGACTCTAAAGAGGATCATTCCTCCTGACAGAATATTTTACAGAGAAGGAGAATAAAAGGTGGCGCCGAGTTTGCGGAAAAAATAAACAGCTTTATTGATGCATTGAAGGAAATTGACAAATCAAGGAAAGACAAATGGGATTGTATTCTCCCATAAAAACAAGACAAGAAATTGGAAAAGCACTAGTGTTATCAATTTCTGGAATGATTGAGGAAAAGCATGATCAGGATGATTGGTCCTTCTTTCTATCTTCAACGAGGAAATTCTTGTCAATGCCGTCTTGAATAATATTTTTAAAGACAAAGCAGTGCTCGGTGTCGTGACCCATTGTCCGATGAAATTTGCAGAACTGATCTTTAAACCTTCCCATGGTCACAGCAGGATCCGCTATCTTGGGGAGTCTAACCGTCCCTTTGGCTATCATATATTCCAAAACTTGCTCCAGTGGCTGTTCTAAGGGAGTAAAATTGCGATCGTATCCCCAACCATCATGCTTTGGTTTTCCTTGGAATTTTAATTCTAATTGGACACTTGAGGAAGAGTTGCCATTTTGCTTATCCATTTTATCCTTTTGACTCGCGAGGTCATTTCTCTCTGGGTTTGGGTTTCCTGAGCCTCCAGTATGATTTTTTCTACCTCCTCTTTTGTTTTGTTCATTGCTATTTCTAGTGGAATTGGTAGAAAATGTGGAGTGAGCCTTCAGAGATCCGACTGCGTCTTTTGTGAGCATGTATTCCAAAAAGGTCTCGAGTATTTGATCCAATGGGGCCATCTTGCGATCCTGGTTCGGATCATCACGCTGCACTTCTTGTCGAATGCTTGATTTCTGCTGAGACTTGGGTAAGACAGTCGACTGGTATTCTTTCTTATTCTCAACGAAGAAATTCTTATCGATATAATCTTGGACAATGTTCTTGAAGACGAAACAGTGGTCGGTATCATGTCCTACTTCCCTATGGAATTTGTAGAACTGGTTCATGAATCTTCCCATGACGGTGGGAGGATTTGTGACTCTTGGAAGCTTTACCAATTCCTTGGCCAACATATATTCAAGGATTTCATCGAGAGACTGCTTGAGAGGAGTAAACTAGCGATCGCAACCCCAGCCATCCCGCTTTATCTTTTCTTTCTGTTGACTCAATTTTCCACTCTGCTTTAAAGATTTCTCTTTCTGACTTATATGATTGCCTTTGTTATCTTTGCACCCATTGCGGTTGGCATTGACGAAGAAGGCAGGATTATTCCTGACGGGGGTGATGCTCTTGTAAAAATCTTTGCTCCTGAAGACCTCCTTGCCCTTGTCGCGGGCTTGCAAATCTTTAATCTTCTTTGCCATTTCCTTCAGCTGTATTTGGACTGGATCATTCATTGCTTGATTTTTTAATTTATAGGTTGTCCCTTGTCTATGAGGGGATCTTCGAAGTGCTTGCTGTACTTCATACCCTTCATTGGTGTCACCTACTGATCTTGATTCATCAGATGTATCTTCCTGTTGGATATGTTTCTTGGATAGCTTCAGAACTTTCTTGATTGACTGGCCTTTTGCCTTCTGCTTGACCTGGATCTTTTTTGTATTAGCTTCGGCTTGTTCTGCCAGCATTTTGGTCATCATCTCTTTGAACATGACATACATTTGGGGATTGATGCCATCATCCGCTTGCTGATTCTGATTTTGGATTGATCGAGGTGAGTCCATTTCTTCTTCTGAAGCTGTTGGATATGCTATACCTTCGACTGAGGCAGTTTTCTTTTTGGGCCTTGTCTGAACCACTGAGTATCACGAATGCTCTTTTGAATGTTATTAACGCTCTCTGCAAGGCAGAACTGATGGTTAGGATTTTGAAAGAAATTTGGTTGGAGGATAATATTTGTTGAGAATTTTGGTAGACAATTGAAAGAATTATCCCATTACTAGGTATTGAGTCGTCGCTGGGATTACGACAATTGCGTTGCCATTCCTTTGAAAAAGAACAAACAACTAAAAATATGCCTTGTTACCTAGGCGAGGTCATCAAACCAAGGTGAAATGAAGATTAAAGGAATTTTATTGAAAATATGATTTTAATAATACACTTGACAGAGGAGAGGGGGACAAACAATTTTCCACCACTCCTGATAATCAGAGGACACCCGAGGACCAGGAAAAATAGTGAGAGTGACAAAAGAATCCCAGCCATGTCTGACAGAATGATATGCTCCGGACCACTGATCTGATGTGAGATCGAACTCTGGCAAGACCCCTGATAATGGGCGAATCTCTACCCGCTTTTGTCTCTGAGAGAACTGCCTGACACAGCGCTCCGGATGGTAGTATGCGCAAAAGAATGGGCCAAGTAGCCTGAATCGCTTGCCATATGCATAAGTATATCTGGGAGGTGATTCTTGAAGATCAAAGTAGTCCCATACGACTTCTTCCTCCTGAAGGTTATTGATCAAGAATCGGTATCGAGCAACTGGAAGAAGCTTTTCACCATTGTATCTAAATGAGCTGGCTCGGGCTGGCACATGCCGGAGGAACCAAGATTGAAATGCATAGGTGCACCCTTCGACTAGAATCGATTCTCTAAGTGTGAAGCGAGTCAACCCTCGGTACAGAAAAGCGAGTGCGGCCATGGCTATGGAGAGGCGGCTGGTCTGTCGACTTCCCCACCTTCGCAGAAGTTGAACTATCCTGATATCCATGTAATTTCGTCCGTCTGGAAAGAGAGTGAGTCCCACAGTGCACAGGACCATCGCATGCTGAATTCTTTCTCGAGCTATTCAGGATAAGGAACTGACTTCCACGTATGTCCCATACTGTCGATAGATCTCGATCAAGCTCATATATTCATTTCCATCCTCTTCGATCAAAGGCCAAGACTTGCGTCCTGTCATGCGAGCTAAAGCATCTTTAGGGTCCAGACCCTTGACATTGATTAAGAACTATTTTTCAACAGATCTCCAAGCTAATCGGTTGGCTCGAGTAATCCCATAATTTCTGAAAATTCATCTATCAGCAACGTCATTTCTCCCCATGGGAACCAGAAAGTAGAAGTGCTTGGATTCCACCGTTCTGCTAGTGCATGGATCAAATTGTCGTTGACTGTCTGCTTTCCCACTGCAGACGCCAGTTCTAACCCACAATTGTCCAAGTGGTCCGAAAACATACGAGAGAAGTTCTTGAACCATGAATAATACCACCGGGGAAAGAAGGATCCGGAGCTAAGGACTCGATGTTCTGGAAGACCTTGTCGCACCTCGTAGGAGATGAGACCCTCAAGAAAGACTGAATCGAGTTAACTGGATGCCATCAGACTGGAAAACATGGAAAAACTTTGGGATAAGACTTGGGAAAATACAAGAATTTTGAAAGAAAATTACAGGCAGGATAAAAATGAAGCAGAAATTCGAGATCCAGAAGAACGAAAGGATGAAAAATAACCTGGAGTTTTGAAGAAAAATAGAGGAATTTTCTGAAAATCGTCCAGGGTTTAAAACATGGACAGTATATGAAAATGGATTGGGGATTTCTGAAAAATCGTCCAGTATTTTAGAAAATTGGGAAAATATAAAAAGAAATGACTACAACACATTTAATCACATCCTGCGCAAACAAGTATGCACATACAACATTCCCTAAAAGCTGACTCTAGATGCACAAGTTTTGAAATAACTGTAGGATCTTAATCCTAACTCTAAGGTTCAGATCATCTGTGTCCAATCATGCTATGCCTATATACTCAAGCCAAGGCTCGATGTACGTGGCATAAAATCAATTTCTCCGGTTCTAGGTTCAAGTTTTCCAACATCCTTGAGCACCTGCCGATATACGTTGGACTATGGCCCTTGGTACGTGGCAGGGGGGTTTTCACCCAAATAGGTGGCCCAGTTGTGAGGCTTTGTCCCGAACTATGGTTCTGGAAGAAAGCCCAGCAACGTGAAGACCGGGTAAAAGTAGGTGGGGTGGTTTTTGAAAACATGAGCACATGCAAGCAAATCAGAAGGCTCTAAGTCCTAAAGAGATAGAGATTTTAAAATTTTTGAAGAAGCAAACATTGTTTTCAATCAAACCTAGATTGAGGAGGGTTGTATTAGACCTAAGTCTATGTGAGCACGAAAATCACCTCCTCAATATGGTCCTACCAAACCATACTTAGTCTATATGCAATCCATGTCAGCTGGATTCAAGTCTAGGCTCCTAGGTTCACATGATATCATGAAATAAAATCTGACATTCCATGAAACACGATTTTGAAAATTTGAACTAAGTTAAGCACACAATTGATCAGGCGAAGACAGGTCCCATCACGGTCGCCAAACCTGTTATCATCGCAAAATTTTTACTTTTGCGAGTCAAACTGACCTTTGAAAAAGATTTTGAAAATAACTCACCTCTGTTTTAAAATGCGGGATAATTCTGAGGAATGAGACTCGCCTGTCGGTACGAGGTTCAACCATTCTTGGCGCCTTTACCAGGGGTAATTGAACCAAGGATCAATTGTGTGTTTTGCTCTGTTCAACTTGTCTAAACCATATTCTAATTCCTAAATGCACAAAGAATCAGGCATGTGCCATGAATTTCTGAAAATACATATTTGAAAACATGATGTTTGCTTCAAAGATTGGGAAATATTTGGAAAATGAACTCTTTGAAAATCGTGAACCATGATTGAGATACTATATTTGAGAAAGTGAAAATCGATTTCTGAAGAAATATAAGGATTTTGTGAAAATTGATTTTGAGAAATGTGAAATAACTTTGGAAGACTTGATTTCTTTGAATTCAACTTTGAAATTGAAAATATAACTTAGAAAATCGAATTTGGAACTTGTGAAATACTTGAAATATCATTGGCAAAATAATATTTTGAGAAAATCGATTTTTGAATAAGACTTAGGAAATTTTGAAGAAATTGATTTCTCTGAATTGAAATTGGAATTTGCAAATGAATGAAATGAATGAATATGGATTTGAAAGACTTGATTTTGAGGAATTGAGAAAATCCTTTTTGTATTTTTGAGAAATGCAGTGCATTTTGATGTTAGCCTAAGAGTGTAGGCTGAATGTGACTAATACGAAGATTACAAATCTAGGTATCATTCGTATTCTGACTGTGGCCATAAATACAAATTCCACCAAGTTTGTCAACTCCATAAGAGCTAGTGCACGTGCCATTCGTGTAGACCATAGTGAATTTGTAAAAATATGCATGAATTGGCATACATAGCAGTTATATATCAAAGCTTAAAACTATATGCAATGCAAATCCTATTCTATGCAGGAATTGAAATTCTTATTCCAAAATTTACATTTAATTTACATCACTAATTGAATTTAAATACAGGAAAATAAAGAAAAATAAAGTCTTCAATGTTCCTGCAAAACTAGAAAACTTGTTAGTGAAGAAATGTTGGCTTTTCTAGATTTATCGAGTAATATCTAGAAATTACTGAATTTTGCTAAACATAAGCCATTTTTTATGATTTCCTGATATAAACTCAATGAAATATGAAATAAAATTGAATAAATAATGGGAATAAGATTTGAAAATTCGAAATTGGGGTCAAAATGACCAAAATACCCCTGATAGCAAGACTATGGCCTTGAAATCAGGGTTTTCAGAAAGATATTTGGTAAACTGCAAGTTTTGAAGTTCAAATGAAAAAATATCAAACTAAATATGATATGACATGCTTAAAAATGTGAAAACTAGGGTTTAGAATTTCGAAATTGAGGTCAAATGACCAAAATGCCCCTGATAGCAAGACTATGACCTTGAAATCAGGGTTTTCTGAAATAGATTTTGGTAAAAACTTAGAATTTATGATTGAAATAAACACAAAATCAAACATGAAACACCCTAACATGATTCTAGACATGAGTAAACCCTAAAAACATGAAATTACACACGAAAATCAAGAAATATCACAAAAAATGTGATTTTGGTAGTGTTTTTGGATCTTTCAGGTACCCTGTTTTGCAATTTGATCTATTCAGACATCAAATGAATTCTAAATTTCATAAAAATTGGCACATACACTTATTATAGCCCTAAAATAAGATCGAAATTACAAAAATATTTTTTTGACATTATTTTAATCTGAAAATTGCATTAACAACCTAAAATAAGCTATTTTTAACCCAGGTCACAAACCAGTTTCAGAGTTAGACCCGAATCAGGGATCAATCCTCCATGAAAACTTCTGAATTTTTACATAGATAAACTAGGAGAAGAAAAAGAAATTTCCCAATGTACAGATCAGAAAAAGCATCTCTGGTTAGGGAGAAACCCTTCCGGCAATCTGAACTAAAATCTAACAAACCTAACAGGGGTTAAAACAGCTACTTCAGATTGAAAATACAGACATAAATAGCAAACTGAATAATTTTTTTTTGAAATTTTAGAAGTGAACAGTAGACATAAAAATAACAATATTTACTTTTTACAGATCATGAATCGGATCTGTGGTTTGGGATCTATGAACAACACAAGTCTGAGAAGGGAATTTTGGAACTAACGAGTTTTAAATTTAAAATCAGATTCTCTGACAGAGGAAAAATACTAAACAGATATCCAAAAATCTCAAAATTTTACAGTAGATAGATCTAATCAATATGAATCTATGGCATTTTACATATCTCAAATCGGATATAGGATGAGAAAAATATCATAATAGAAAGTTACCCTTTTCATTTTAACAACGATTTTAAAGTTTTAAAAACCCGATTTGATGTCTGATTTTTCTGACAGGGTTTCCGAATCCCAAAACCTCTGGTTTTTTTACAGTAGTTCAACTACATATGCATGTATCTCATATAAACAAATCAGGAATTAACAGAAAATATTTCAATCCGAAACAGCATGCTCTTTTCTGTTCTAAACTAAAAAACACACAGAAATCTAAGAAACTTAGGAAATCATGCATTAACTAATGGAAAACAATAAAATAAACACTAAAACAGTAAAATAAAAATTATTTCTATGCTGGAAAACGTATAATAAACATGAATAAACAAATAAATAAATAAAGATCAGGGAATCAATGGCTGGAATTTGATGTTACCTTTAAAAGCATGGATTTAACCCATTAAAAGGGTAAATCACATGTTTTATTGGTTAATAATACAAAACACAATGCTAAAATCGATTCTAATGGATTAAAAGTTGAAATGATTCATGATGAAGGTGGCTATGAAGGTTATATGCAGCTGTCTGTTAGCAGGTTGTATGTTGATGTACAAGACAGGAGGATGGCTACCGTTGCAGTAGTAGCAGGTAAAGGAGATGGGTATTACGAGATACAACAGATGCACAGGAGTGACACAGGGTAAAATGCAAGGATGGTCAATACAGGAAAAGCGGGTATAATCTGTGCATGTGATTTGCAAGGTGAAGGTACTAATATGCGATGAACATGGACACACACTATATAAAAAAAAGGAAAGGAATGAAAATGCTATGAATATTTGTGATAAAGTTTATACAAGAAATTGATAGATGCACTGAAGATAGCGAAACTCAATGGGAATTTTGGAACACACCTTTTCTAAAAAAAAAAAAATTCAACAGTAGCGAAATCTCTGGTTTCGTAGAGGCTATGACATTATGAACATTTAAGGATGATTTTCACCATCTTCATGAACAATCTCCTGACCTCGTTGATTTTACCAGCTTTAGCCAATTTATGTTGGAACTGGACTGCCTAATCACTCTTTCTTATGTGTAGGATCGACAGGAATATTCAAGTGACCAGAGGCGGCAGCACGCGATCTGTGAGAATTATTTGGATGGACTATATTGAAACATATTGACGACAAAAACCCACCTGTAGGTATGCCGAAATATCCACCCATCTCTACTCAAATCGAATCAGCAAAAGGGGCCAAGATTAATATTACAGAAGAAAGAGAGGAAAAAAAAAGAATGATACCACCTCCCTTCGTGGCTACATTAGGAATGCATGAAGTTGGACAGCCTCTGTACCTGTACCCCAAACTAAGCAAGGCTGAAAGACATGAGAGATATTAGATGCTCCAAAGGTAACTAATGAAAATGATAAGACCGTGAGATGCAATGGAACTCTTAATGTACTACCAGATCAAATGGGATTCCATGCTGCTGGAACTAGTGATGCTAAATAACACTTACAGGATTGACCCAATAGGTACAAGGGTCTGTGTTATCATCGCAAATTTTTTACTTTTGCGAGTCAAACTGACCTTTGAAAAAGATTTTGAAAATAACTCGCCTCTATTTTAAAATGCGGGATAATTCTGAGGAATGGGACTCGTTTGTCGATACGAGGTTCAACCGTTCCTGGCGCCTTTACCAGGGGTAATTGAACCAAGGATCAATTGTATGCTTTGCTCTGTTCAACTTGTCTAAACCATATTCTAATTCCTAAATGCACAAATAATCAGGCATGTGCCATGAATTTCTAAAAATGCATATTTGAAAACATGATGTTTGCTTCAAAGATTGGGAAATATTTGGAAAATGAACTCTTTGAAAATCGTGAATCATGATTGAGATACTATATTTTAGAAAGTGAAAATTGATTTCTGAAGAAATATAAGGATTTTGTGAAAATCAATTTTGAGAAATGTGAAATAACTTTGGAAGATTTGATTTCTTTGAATTCAACTTTGAAATTGAAAATATAACTTAGAAAATCGAATTTGGAACTTGTGAAATACTTGAAACATCATTGACAAAATAATATTTTGAGAAAATCGATTTTTGAATAAGACTTAGGAAATTTTGAAGAAATTAATTTCTCTGAATTGAAATTGGAATTTGCAAATGAATGAAATGAATGAATATGGATTTGAAAGACTTGATTTTGAGGAATTGAGAAAATCCTTTTTGTATTTTTGAGAAATGCAGTGCATTTTGAAGTTAGCCTAAGAGTGTAGGCTGAATGTGACTAATACGAAGATTACAAATCTAGGTATCATTCGTATTCTGACTATGGCCATAAATACAAATTCCACCAAGTTTGTCAACTCCATAAGAGCTAGTGCACGTGCCATTTGTCTAGACCATAGTGAATTGGTAAAAATATGCATAAATTGGCATACATAGCAGTTATACATCAAAGCTTAAAACTATATGCAATGCAAATCCTATTCTATGCAGGAATTGAAATTCTTATTCCAAAATTTACATTTAATTTACATCACTAATTGAATTTAAATACAGGAAAATAAAGAAAAATAAAGTCTTCAATGTTCCTGCAAAACTAGAAAACTTGTTAGTGAAGAAATGTTGGCTTTTCTAGATTTATCGAGTAATATCTAGAAATTACTGAATTTTGCTAAACATAAGCCATTTTCCATGATTTCCTGATATAAACTCAATGAAATATGAAATAAAATTGAATAAATAATGGGAATAAGATTTGAAAATTCGAAATTGGGGTCAAAATGACAAAAATACCCCTGATAGCAAGACTATGGCCTTGAAATCAGGGTTTTCAGAAAGATATTTGGTAAACTGCAAGTTTTGAAGTTCAAATGAAAAAATATCAAACTAAATATGATATGACATGCTTAAAAATGTGAAAACTAGGGTTTAGAATTTCGAAATTGAGGTCAAATGACCAAAATGCCCCTGATAGCAAGACTATGACCTTGAAATCAGGGTTTTCTGAAATAGATTTTGGTAAAAACTTAGAATTTATGATTGAAATAAACACAAAATCAAACATGAAACACCCTAACATGATTCTAGACATGAGTAAACCCTAAAAACATGAAATTACACACGAAAATCAAGAAATATCACAAAAAATGTGATTTTGGTAGTGTTTTTGGATCTTTCAGGTACCCTGTTTTGCAATTTGATCTATTCAGACATCAAATGAATTCTAAATTTCATAAAAATTGGCACATACACTTATTATAGCCCTAAAATAAGATCGAAATTACAAAAATATTTTTTTGACATTATTTTAATCTGAAAATTGCATTAACAACCTAAAATAAGCTATTTTTAACCCAGGTCACAAACCAGTTTCAGAGTTAGACCCGAATCAGGGATCAATCCTCCATGAAAACTTCTGAATTTTTACATAGATAAACTAGGAGAAGAAAAAGAAATTTCCCAATGTATAGATCAGAAAAAGCATCTCTGGTTAGGGAGAAACCCTTCCGACAATCTGAACTAAAATCTAACAAACCTAACAGGGGTTAAAACAGCTACTTCAGATTGAAAATACAGACATAAATAGCAAACTGAATAATTTTTTTTTAAAATTTTAGAAGTGAACAGTAGACATAAAAATAATAATATTTACTTTTTACAGATCATGAATCGGATCTGTGGTTTGGGATCTATGAACAACACAAGTCTCATTAGGGTTTTGGTAAACCCTAACGAGTTTTAAATTTAAAATCAGATTCTCTGACAGAGGAAAAATACTAAACAGAGATCAAAAAATCTCAAAATTTTACAGTAAATAGATCTAATCAATATGAATTGATGTCACTTTACAGATCTCAAATCGGATATAGGATGGGAAAAATATCATAACAGAAAGTTACCCTTTTGATTTTAACAACGATTTTAAAGTTTTAAAAACCCGATTTGATGTCTGTTTTTTCTGACAAGGTTTCCGAATCCCAAAACCTCTGGTTTTTTACAGTAGTTCAACTACATTTGGATGTATCTCATATAAACAAATCAGGAATTAACAGTAAATATTTCAATCCGAAACAACATGCTTTTTTCTGTTCTAAACTAAAAAACACACAGAAATCTAAGAAACTTAGGAAATCATGCATTAACTAATGGAAAACAATAAAATAAACACTAAAACAGTAAAATAAAAATTATTTCTATGCTGGAAAATGTATAATAAACATGAATAAACAAATAAATAAATAAATAAAGATCAGGGAATCAATGGCTGGAATTTGATGTTACCTTTAAAAGCCTGGATTTAACCCATTAAAAGGGTAAATCACATGTTTTATTGGTTAATAATACAAAAGACAATGCTAAAATCGTTTCTAATGGATTCGAATCCCTGTAAAACACAAAAAACATAGTTAGATCATCTTCTTAGACTGTTCTTGAGGTTCTTGGACTTGAATCCATGGTTTAATCCATAGAATAGATGATATTAATGGCTAAATTGATATTAAAACAATGAAAACTATTAAATAAAACTAAGAAATTAATAAAATTTCTTACCTTGGTGTTGCAGCAATGGAGAAAGGGCTGGAGAGGAGAGAGAGGCTACAAGATTTGCAAAAGATGACTCCTCAAAATCGTCCCCCATAGCCCCCCTTTTATAATAAAGAATTAGGTTTAAAAATTAGAATTTTGAAACATTTGGACTTCTAAGGGGGGGGGGGGGGGGATTTTCTCTAATTGAGTTTGACTCTTTGACTTTCTTAATTAAGCTCTTATCTAACCTAAGACTCCTAACTAAACCCTAAAAACTCCAAATGTGGCGCCACCTAGTGTGAACTCACATTTGTTTTTCAAGTTTTAATTAAAACCTTTAAAAACAATAATTTAAAAACCAAATAAAAAGATGGATTTTCAAAGTGGATTTTGAATCTTCTAAACTTCTAAAACTAAACAAGACACTAACTAAGCCTAGACTAACCCCGACTTTCTCAAATGTGGCGCCACCCCGAGTGGGCCCTACCTGAGTTTTTTTTCAAAAAGTGATTTTGAAACTTGAAATTGAGAAAGTTTTCAAAAGTAAACTTTAAAATTAAATTTTTTGAAATGGCATAGGGTTCTAACTGGGTCAGAACTCCTTTGGATATGGTTCCAACTGAGTGGGCCCACATCGATTTTTGAAATCTTTGAAATAACACTGAAAACAACTTTGAAAAGGGGTTAAAATCAATAATTGAAATTCAAGATTTTTGAAAACAGAGTCTCAAGCGAACTGGAACTCCGGGTTAGAGTCCTGAACTCTTAGAACTCTGAGATTTTGGATTTTAAAAGCCAAGTAAAAGAATTTTTAAAAGAATTCATCAGAAAATGGTGAAATGAGTCAGAAAACACAGTCAGGGTTAGATTCCTAACTCGACCGAACTCTGAAATAGAGTCCTGAACTAACTGGACTCTGTAAAATGACCTAATTTTTGAAAACAAATGGAAATAAATGAAAATGGAATAAAAACAGACTTCAAAACAGACTCCTGACTAGACTAGGACTCCGGGACAGAGTCCTGATCGGACCAAAACTCTAGATTTTTTTGGTATTTTCTAAAAAACAGACGAAAGAACTTATAAAAACAATGTAAACAATAATAAGTATTGAAATAGAACAGAGTTCTGATTCAACTGAGACTCTGAAGACAGTGTTGATTGAACTAGGACTCTCAGATTTTTGGATTTTCTGAGAAAACAAATGAGAGAATTTTGAAAAATAGTTAGAAACAGGATGAAATTGAAGTTTTGATTCAGGGTCCTGATCTGATTAGGACTCTAAGAAAGAGTCCTGATTCGATCAGAACTCTAAGAATTTTGGTTTTTCTAGTAGGCAAATGATGAATTTTAAGCAAAGCTTTTGAAAACCAGTTAAAATGAAGTGAGAAAATGAACTTTGGATAGAGTCCTACTTCGATCAAGACTTTGGGGTAGAATCCTGATTTGATCAGGACTCTGAGATAAAACCTCAGAATTTTGAAATTCTTTGATAAAAGTGTAATAGTTTTGGTAGATTGAAAGATTTCTCAAAGATTCTCTAAAAATTGAAATCAGGATCAGAATCTTGATCCAACTAGGACTCTCTGAACAGAGTCCTGTTTTGTCTGAAACTCTGAGTTTCTGACTCATTTTGAAAGATTTTGAAAAATTTGATTGAAAATGGATAAAAATAGCGGTAAAAGATTCGAGTCCCAATCCAATTGAAACTCTGAAGAAGAGTCCTGATCCGACTGGACTCTTGAAGAAGAGTCCTGATCCAACTAGGACTCTAAAATTTTGGCCAAAACAGAAGATTTTAAAAGGTTTTCTCCGAAAATAGGTAAAAAGGTAGTGAAAAGTAGAGTTCTGATCCGACTGGACTCTGGAAAAAGAGTCTTGATCCAACTAGGACTCTGAAATTTTTGGAGATTTTTGACAAGTAAAGGAATCCAGAAGCGACACCACCTAAATGGGTCTCATCTGAGAATTGAAATCAATTGAAATTGAGTTTGAAATGAATCCAGATTGTTTTCTGAGAAAATATTTCGAAATATAAAGTCCTGGGGTTGGAAAATGACAGAATATTGAATAAAAACCCAGGTTTTGAAATTGATTTTTGAAAGAAAAGCTTTAAAACTCAATTCTGGATTGAATATTTTGAAAACAAGAATGCTGGATCTCGAGAATGAGATGTAATGACATGCAATGCTATGGAATGCACTGAAATGGTATGCGGAATTCATGCAGTGATATGCAATGACACAGAAAATATAGACACTGAATGAGAATAAAAATTTGGGGTGTTTACAGTCTGGTTTTAGATGGAAAGAGAAATGAGGAACAAAAAATCCTAAAAGCAAGAAGACAACATAATTGCAAGTCTGACAACCATAAGAAGAAGCACAAAAGAAGGTAACCACTTTCTATTTTTTTCAGATACTTGAGTTACTTGCACCGAATAAGTGGGTAACTGGAAAGATGACGATCACAAAGTGACGTGCAATGCTTCACAGCCATAATGTATTAACAAATCAAACATGACCATTTCCAGACATACAACATTCTGTGCAGGTGAACACTGAGGATTCACCAAAACAAGTCACAGACATCAGACCAAAACCAAACTGCTCTTAAAAAAAGAAGCAAGGAACCAAATAACCAGGAAAGAGAAATAACAAAACAGAAATTTATGAGCGTCTCAGATTTTTCATATCACAATGGACATCAATGGATAGCTGTAGAGCGTAAGGAAATAAAGAGTAACTCATGAAGACAGATTGCTCTGTAAGAAATGGCAGTTAAAAGATAGTGGAAATCCCAAGGCATCCAATTCTTTAAATCTAACTAGGACCATGAGGTGATGAAGATATGATAGGAATGGGGGGAGAGAAGATGATAAAATTCAGAGACAACATATTTGAATCAATATGGAATTGAAAGTGTTATAGGATCGAGGCAACGAGCACTAGAGGGGGGGTGAATAGTGCTTTTAAATAGCGTCTTTGGAATTTTGACGGATTTAGAGATTCACAAAGTAATCACACAAAGAACACAAGAATTTATCCTGGTTCGGTCTTTCCCGACCTACATCCAGTCACCAAGCAAAACTAGCTTGAGATTTCCACTATCAACCTTGTGTAACTACAAGATCATACACAGACCAAATATGGTCCCACTTTCAGTAACAAACCTACTGAAAGCAAACAACTCCTTTAAACCAAGGAGTCCTTTCCTTTTACAGAAAAATAAAATAATCAACTTACAAACAACCTACGAGCCCTTTTTATAAATGCAAATGAGATGCAATTGGCTTTTGAGGTTGTTGAAATACTCAACTCACGAATTCACTGTCTCTCAAAGAAATTTGAGTGAAAAACTGAAGTGAAAAATATCAAGTGAGTGAGAAAATGAACATGAGTGAAAAGCAAAGAGTAATTCAATGTAATTCGATTAAATTGCATTGCTTTTGAGTGTGGAATGCACTCATATTTATAGTTGAAAGATTCCATACATTGAGGGTATGAAAGGGTGTCAAAATAGTTCATTTTGAATGATCAAAATGTTTGAAAAATGAAAAGACACGCTTTTTAAAAGTTACAAAAAAAAAATCCGGCAAAATTAGTCGACTGGAACAGTAGTTAGTCAACTGATAATTAACTATTAGTAGACTGACAGTTATCGTCGGTCGACTAATGTGTTTATCAAGCCGTTTGAAAATCTGAAGTTTTGAAACTTAGTCGACTAGAGAAAAAATTAGTCGACTGATAATATCATCAGTAGACTAAAAAATCTTTAAGTCGACTGCTGCTAAATTTTTCTGAAAATACATGTTCTGTCTGGTCGACTGATAAAATCATTAGTCGACTGCTGCTAAAGTTTCCAGAAAACAGACATTCTATCCAGTCGACTGATAAAACCTTTGGTCGACTAATTTGACAAAAATGACATTTTGCTTAGAAAATTTGGCGCGAAAGGATTAGTCGGCTGGTGAGTCTATTGGTCGACTAATACAAATGAAAAATTAAGTAAAGAGTTTTCTAAAAAGAATTTCATGAAGGGTTCTTTTAGAAAAGTTTTTCTAAAGACTTTTTAGGTGAAATGCAACCAAAATATGCACTCTAAGTAAGGCTCTTACAAGAATTTAAGACTTTTAATGAATTTTACATTTGCACACTAGTCTTCAAAAATTCTTCATCGAATTCTTCAATTCTTGTCATCTTTCTTCATTACCTTAGCTGAAATGCAGTTGATTCACTTGTTCATCATCAAAACCTTGTACTTGAAGTATCATGTATGACTTCATTGTCGTAACAATTTCCTCCTTTTTTATGATGACAAACTAGTCAAAGATAGAGCATTTAGATGCATAGATGGAGATTTTACTCCCCCTATCAATATGTTGCAAAACACTAGAAGTTAGTACAATCAAAGCACATATATCACATATTGATTGTTTTGCATTACTTCTAAAACATTAGAAGTTAGTACAATCAAAACACATATTTCTAAAAGTTTTTCATGAATGTAATTTTCAATTCTTTCACATGATGCAATTTCCATGTTTCTTTTTCTCTTTCTTTCTTTTTTATGCAAATTCTATGCCATGTGAGGCAACGTCTTTTTCTCATTTGCAATTTCCATGTGATGCAATTTCTCATGCAATTTCCGTCTTTTTCTCCCCTTTTGTCATAATAAAAAAGAATAAGTGCAGATATAGCATAAAAACAAAATGCAAATTCAAGTTCAAAATATTACAACCCAAGAAGTATCAAAGTTCGGTAATGATAGTAAACAAAGTTCAAGAGAAGTGTTGCTTGATCATCCCCTTGAGTTCAACAATATCTTTCTGAATTGAAGAAAGTTGTTGAGTCACATCTTCACGAAAAGTGTGTTGATGCAGCTCCAAAGCATCCATTCTCTGCAAAATTTCATCATTGCCTTGACTAGTAGAGAATTTCTTTCATTTTCCTTGATATGAAGATGTCATAGAAGATGGTGAGGGTTCAGAGGGTGATGGTTTAGACGGTTCAGTTTGATCAAAGTTTAAAGGAGGCAGATATTTGACTTTCATTCGTTTAAAAATAGTTTGATCAAAGAACTCCTTTTGTTCAATATATTTTTCATTGGTTAGGGGTACTTTGAAATATCTGAAAGATAAGGTTTTTGTTTCCACAAAGTAGTAAAATACACATTGGCCCAATTTACCAAAATATTTCCAAATAAGACGTAAAGAGCTGTAGAGAGATCTGTGGAATAGTAATCAAAAGATCCAGTTTTAGGTAGAACATTATGGGCAAGAATTCGTCCAGCAATGCGAGCGTGAGTTTGAAGATTGGTATTTTTGAAATGAGGACAATGAGGTGCACAGGGAAGAAAAATTTGTTCAAAAATTCTTTCATCATTAAGTTCAATAGTATTGAAAAGAGTTTCTGAAGGTGGAATATCTAAGATTTGTCCAAGAAGTTTAGAATCAAACTCAATTTCAACATCGCGAACAAGAGAAAAAAGAAATCCAGTTTCATGATCAATTTGTAAATTTGTGTAAAACAAATGGATAAAAAAAAAGGATAAAAAAGAGGGTCTGATCCGGCATCAAACATATGTAAAATGCCTGAGAATAATTCTCTAATTTTGTAACGAGAAAATAGGTGAAACAAGACATTTCGGCCTCGTAAAATTGGAAGTGCAAAAATCAAACCAAAAGTATCATATAAAAGAGGATTTCTGAGTAGTCTGAGAGAAAATCCATGATGTGCTTGTGGTGTAGATGGAGGGGTACCTTGTGTGGAGGCTATTTTCTGACGAGGCATGATTGTTAAGAACAAAACCGATTCACCTGTTAAATTTTTTTTTTTTTGATATCGGCTTTCAAATGCTTTAAAAAATGACATCCGGTGGGAGGAAGATGTTGTCCGACGTCGTGGAGGATAACCAATGCAACAAAAACACTTTGTGCGATGCGGACAATGTGCCTTCTACGATGAAGGTCTCTGTAAGTGGCCAAAACAATCGGCAGTAACAGTCCACCAAAAAGGGATGTCGAGTTTCTATGGATTTTAGGCAAGAGGGAAGAGGCGATAAAGAGTTTGGCGAACAAGAGGTGACGCAGTGGATGACAGCAGGTGAGAAGATATTGTTGCAAGCATCGCAAGCGTCGTTGGTTGAAGAGGCACCCTGTCACGGCAAGAGGATTCCGGCGAGGAGGAGTGCGTCCGACACTCCTAGGGGTATTCGGAAGAGATAGAGGAGAGAGAGAAAGAGGGTTTCGTTTATGAAAAGGGGAAAACATACGGGCATAAAAACAAAATAGTGCATTAAAAAAAATGATTGCCAAAAAAAACTCCAAGGGGTATCGGGTCTCTTCAGTTGAAATTTAAAAACATCAATCGACTAGAATTTTATCGGTCGACTAATAAGGTGTGATTTTGAGATTTTGTTCAAAAATAGCATTTTCAAAAAGCAAATTTATAAATCTAAAAATGCGCAAATACCTAGTTCTCTCCTAATTCTCATAAAATCTTCATTTTAAGTGGTTTAGTGAAGATATCGGCATGTTGTTCGTTAGTGGATATAAAATTTAACGAAATGTCTCCTTTTGACACATGATCTCGTAAAAAATGATGTCTAACTTCAATATGCTTAGTTCTTGAGTGCTGAATAGGATTTTTCGAAAGATTTATAGCACTAGTGTTATCACAATAAATAGTTGTTGTAGAGTAATTCAAACCAAAATCTTTTAAGGTTTGTTTCATCCATAGTACTTGTGAGCACGTTAAACTAGCCGCTATATATTCTGCTTCAGTTGTTGAGAGTGACACTAAGTTTTGCTTTTTACTAAACCAAGAGACTAAGGAATTTCCTAAGAAATGATAAGTTCCGCTATTACTCTTGCGATCAGATTTACTTCCTGCAAAATCCGCATCACTATATGAAACTAAATCAAAGGAAGATGATTTTGTGTAAATCAAACCAAAATCTGAAGTATCTTTCAAGTAACAAAGAATTTGTTTTACTGCAGTTAAATGAGATTCCTTTGAATTAGCTTGAAATCTAGCACACATACAAACACTAAACATTATATCAGGTCGACTAACAGTTAAGTATAATAGAGATTCGATCATACCTCTGAAGAGCTTAGTATCTACATTTTTACCATTTTCATCTTTATTAAGAGAAGTAGTTATGCTCATAGGATTTCTTCTTGATTTCGATGAGTCCATCCCAAATCTCTTGAGAAGTTCTTTTGTATACTTAGCCTGGTTGATGAAGATTCCTTCTTCAGTTTGCTTTATTTGAAGTCCAAGGAAGTAGTTTAATTCACCCATCAAGCTCATTTCAAACTCTTCCTGCATAGCTTTAGCAAAGTCTTTACAAAGAGAATCATTAGTAGAACCAAATATTATGTCATCAACATAAATTTGCATAATAAAAATATCTGAATTAAGATTTTTAATAAATAAAGTGGAGTCTACCCGACCAATGAAAAAACCAGATTGTTCTTAGTCTTTCATACCACGCTCTTGGTGCTTGTTTAAGTCCGTACAAAGCTCTTTTTAATTTATAGACTTTTTCTGGATATTTCTCATTTTCAAAGCCTGGAGATTGCTCTATATAAACTTCTTCATTGATGTGTCCATTTAAGAATGCACTTTTAACATCAATTTGATATAACTAAAAATTCATGTAACTAGCAATAGAAAGCATCATTCGAATTGACTCCAATCGAGCCACTGGTGCATAGGTTTCATCAAAATCTATGCCTTCTTGATTATAGCCTTGTGCTACTAGTCTTGCTTTGTTTCGAATGACTTAGCCATTTTCGTCCAACTTATTTCAGAAGACCCATCTTGTTCTAATTACTGGATGATCCTTTGGTCTATCAACTAGATCCCATACATCATTCATAGTAAATTGGTTAAGTTCTTCAGACATGGCCAGAAGCTAAAATTCATCATCACTGGCTTCATTGATATTCTTTGGTTCTATTTTAGATATAAAAACAATATTTGCAATATATTGCAATTGCCTTCTAGTTTAGACACCACTCTTTATTTCTCCAATAACTTGTTCATGTGAATGATTTAGAACTTCTTTCCAAACCGGTTAAAGAGGAACATTTTCTTGAGAAGTACTTTGTATCAAAGGTTCTTCTTGAAGTATGACTTCTTCTCCTTCGCTTAGAGGTATAACCTGCTCACAATTCTCATCAAAAGCAACACGTAAAGATTCTTTAATGCAAGATGTTCTTTTATTAAAAACATGATAAGCTTTACTTCTAGAAGAATATCCAAGAAATATTGATTCATCTGATTTTGAATCAAACTTATCAAGATTATCTTTGGTATTTAACAAGAAGCATTTACTACCAAAAATTTTGAAATATGAGATCTTTGGTATACGATCATAATACAATTCAAAACATGTTTTATATAAGATTGGTCGAATAAGAACACGGTTTAAAATATAACATGCTTTATTTATTGCTTCAGCCCTGATCATGCATATATTTTAGGGTTATTTCATATCAAAAATATGCATGATTTCATAAAAAAATGATTTAAAACCCAATTTTATGCTGGTTTTGAGTGAATGAGCTAAAATGAATTAAAAATAGAAATGCTTGAAAATTAGTGTTATTTTGTAATTTAATGAATATTTTAATGTTTGTCATTGTGAGTTCCTAAAAATAAAATAAAAATTAGAGTTAAAAATAAAGTTAGTTAGTTAGTTTTAAAAAATAAGTTGAAATGAGGTTTAGTGTAAATATTTTTAAGAAGTAGTTTTTTAGATTAAAATAGTCAAATGAGGTTTTTAGCAAATAAGTTTTTTTTTTTAAAAAAAGTTTTTTTATTTTTTTGAAAATCAATAACAAACCGGTTTACACGGTTTGGGCTTTTTGAAAAAACTGAGAAAAAACAAATTGTAACAAACCGGTTCAAACCGGTTTGTGATTTTAAAAACTGGAAAAAAATGTATAAACTGGTTCAAACCGGTTTACTTCTTTAAAAGCTGAAAACGAAAAAAAGAATAACTTGTCTCCCCATTTACGCCAAACCCTTCCTTTCCCTTTCTGGTTTTTCTCTTTTAACCCTTCTCCATTGCCGGATTTCCGTTTGCCTTTCTTTTCCCTCTCTTTTCTCTCTCTTTTCCCTTGCCTTTCCCTTCTCCCTCCTTCTCTTCTTCCTCAGTCTGGTGGAGATGCTCAGTCCGGCGGCGGAGTGAGTGGTGGAGGCCACCTCTCCTCGATTTCCTCCAGTTCACGGTAAGTCTGATTCTTCATCTTCTTCTTCTTTTCATTCAGATTCTTCATCTGTTTCTTCTTTTCATTCAATCATTATTGATTCTGTGTGAAAAATGAAAAAAAAACAAAAAAAAAGGAAAAAAAATGTGCATCAGATTTTAATTTCTGCAATAATCGCACTTCCTATTTCATTTCGTTGAAATTTCCTGTAAATTCTTGTTCGTTTACATCGGATTTTCATTTCAGTCATCGATTTTTATGTTTTCATTTCCTGATTCAATTTTAATTTCCTGTTTGAAATTCATACGCATGTTAGATGTTTTGTATCCTTTGATTTTCTTGTTTTGCATCTTTAATTTCCTGTTCTTTTGTTTTGAATTTCTTGTTCTTCTTTTAATTTTCTATTTTTTTCCAGCATCGTTTGATTCCTGTTTTCTGTTTCAATATTTCGTCTGATGTTGTTTTAATTTTCATACTCAGTTTTAATTTCTAATTTCCTATGTTAGTTTTGTATTCACGCTGTTTTCAAGTTTGTCTTTACATTCAGTAATTTCCTGTGGCTGCATTTCAATTTTTTGATTTCCTGTTGTGTTTTTGAGTAATAGTAGAGTTCTATTTGAATTCTTGTATTTTTTCTCTTATTTCCGATTTCATGTTTTCTTCTTTAAAACTCTTATTTCCATTCTTTTCATTCATGATTCTTGTTTCTTTCTTTTATTTAATTTCTTGTTTTTAATTTCTCTTGTTTCCTGTTCATTTTTTCTTTTTTATATTTAATATTTTCTGTATTGTTTTCATTCTCAATTCTTGGTTTCTTCCTTGATTTCTTGTCATTCAATTAATTTCCATTTTGTTTTCTTGTTTTTGTTAAGTAAGTATTAGTTGTTAGTTAAGTAAACTGTTAGTTAATTGCTTCGTAATTAGTTAGTTAGTAGTAGATTTAATTAGAATTAGTTTTCATTATAATTAGTCGGTTAGATTTCTTTTCTGATTTCTTTCATATTTCTAGCATTTAATTAGTATTTTTTAGTATACGTGTTATTTCTATCTCTGGTACTACTCGTGTTCATTTGAATTGTGCAGGATAGCACAGGAGTGAAGCGGAAGCGATTGCGTGACACAAAAGTGCAAGAGTAGATGCTTCTTTTTACTTTTCAGTTTAGAATTAGGAATTTAATTGGGTTTGTAAATATTGCACTTTACACCCTCTGCGAAGGGTATTCATTTGTTGTAATAGTTAGTTGTTTTTACCTTTCTTGAACATTTTACATTTTAATAATACGGCAATAAAGATTAGTTTAGAATTGTGTGTTTGAATACGAAATATTCTCGTTCCTTGAGTTCGACCCGGTCTCATCCACTAGTGTGAACCGGTTTTTATTATTTGATGTCTGGTTTTCACATGTTTTACATATAAAAATCTTTTCAAAATTACAACGATTTAAAAGAAGACATCAAATTTTTGGCGTCGTTGCCGGGGAAGGGCGTAATATTAGTATTCACTTTATTGCCTAGTGTTTGCCTGCATTTAGGTTTAGAACCACGTATGTGCATATCTTAGAGACAAGCTTACTTTTCTGCACAGCCTACCTACTAGGATCCCCTTAGAGGTGACTGTGCACGATTGGTACCATACACATAGATTTCATATTTCTTTTGCATAATTTATGTTATGTGTAACTGCGTGGTGTTTGTTTAGTTTTTGTTGTTTTTAGTTTACTCGCTTTGTGGTTTGCGTGGTTTGGCCGCTTAGTGCGTTAGTTAGGTAGAAAACCCAAGTTAGGACGTGTGCTACACCGGTCTACTCCAAGGTGTACGCAATGGCTGACGATCATCAATTGATCCGTCCTTTGAGGGAGTACTTCATGCCAAATACGTATACTCCCGCCTCCTGCATCAAGAGACCTGATGTAGGAGCGAGCCATTTTGAGATTAAGGCCAGTGTGATTCAAATGTTACCTTCGTTTTATGGCCTTAGTAATAAGGACCCATATCGTCATCTCGATGAATTCCTTGAGATTTGCTCGACAGTGCGAATCAATAACTTTGGAGATGACGTTATGAGGTTGACTTTGTTTCTGTTCTCTCTCAAAGATAAAGCCAAGCATTGGCTAAAATCTCTTGAGACGGTTTGTATCACTACTTGGGAAGGAATGCAACGCGAATTCCTCAAAAAGTACTTCCCAATTGGTAAAACGAATTAGTTTCGTAAAGCTATAACCAGTTTTTCTCAAATTAAGGGAGAACAGTTTCACGAGTCTTGGGAGAGATTGAAAGATCTTCTCCGCAAGTGTCCCCATCACCAGGTACCTTGTTCGCAGTTGGTGCAGTATTTTTATGACGGGCTTACTGAGAAGCATCGTCAAATGGTTGATTCGTCTTGTGGGGGCACTTTTATGCTCAAGAGTGAGGACGAGGCATGGTCTCTATTCGAGACCTTGAGTGAAAACACGATGCATCATACCTTGTCTTCACGGCTCGATAGGACTACATCTCTGTCTAGTGGTCCTAAGAAAGTTGGGATTTCCGAAGTTGGGTCCGAGTTAGAATTGCGTACCAAGGTTGACCAGTTGACTAGGAAGTTAGATCAATTCCTAGCCAATTCTTCGAGATGTCTAGTAGAAAGAGTGTGTGAGCTATGTGCTAGCCCTGCACATTGTGTTTCAGAATGTCCGGCAGCGCCATTATATCCTGAATTCCTTCAGGAGCAGGTGAATGCTGCCCAAGGTTTTGCTAAACCCATGCCTGATTCATTTACACCATCATATAACCCAGTTTGGCGAAACCAGTCCATTTCCCTATCCCATCAGCCCTCCCAGACACAGTATAGACCCAGTAACCCTTCACAAGGTTACTCGCATCTCATTTTTCCACAGGTTCATCCCCAATCTAGTCTACCTTCTCTTCAGGAGCCCATTCCAAGTTCATCATTTCAGAAGAAGATGTTAGAAGCCTTTTCTGATATCAAGGTCACTCTTTGTTCTCATACATAGTCAATAGCCAAGCTAGAGACTCAAATGGGACAGTTAGCTCAGACATTGAGTAGACAAAGTCAGGGGAACCTTCATAGTTAGTCTGTTGTCACATCAAAGGGAGAGGATTCCATGTCATTTGACTTACAACCCACCGATTCACATCATGAGCATGTTAAGTCTGTTACATCCCTTCAGTATGGGAAGGCGTATCATCCCATTCAGGAATCGACTCATGAACCTCATATCATTTCTACTGACGAGTCAATCTCCATGATACCTCAGCAAAAGGGGCCTGATCCATAGCATGCATTATCATCATATAAAGCCCCATTTTCTCAGCCTTTAGGATCACCGATTGTTTTTAGTAAGCAAGAGGTGCAGATGCAGAAGGTGCTTGACCAAGTCAAGCCTGATCATATTCACCACTTGTCTGAAGTTGCATTCATTGATACTCGGTCGGTCCTAGACTCTTATTTCTTGATCAGTCTCTCAGATGAGACTAATCTTTGTTCTTCATGTCGAGAGAGATTTGATACTACATTTAGAGGTAGACGGGATGGAAACACAGTGCGTAGTGTCACAGATGACACTCTTTTCTTCATAGAGTCTGACTTCATATCCATTGATCTCATGACGATGACGGCTTTTTCAGGGATCCGTCTGGCTGGGGACGTGAAACTTAGTGCTTTATGGGAGGCAACCCATATCTTGTATATTATTAGATTTGCTTAGAATTTATAGATTTTATTTTGTTTTTACTTTTTCGTGAGTTTTTCATGTTCTTTTTGTTTCATTCATGGTTTTCATGTCATGTCATGTATATATTGCATTCATTACATTCATAGAACGTGCATTTTTAATTCATGTCAGGTCATTCTACTCTTTTCCCTCATTTATTTCCTCTCATGTGCATTCACTTAGTTTCATATAAGCATGGGGGAGTGTCACTGGGACAGTGTCATTCAAGCATGGGGGAGGGTGTAGTTTGCACACCTTGATATTTCTGTTTACGTTCTTGCACATGTTTACACATATCTCATGAAAAGTAGGTTTTTAAAGAAAGAGTTTGAACTTATATGAATGTTATTTCAAATCTGGTGTTTTTAGAGGATTTTTAAGCCCCACGAATTTTTTTTTTTGACATGGATCTAAAAATTATGGTTGTTTATGCGGATTTCAAAGAAATGATGATAGATACATATTAGAATTTATTTTGAATCACAAATATGAATATGCACAGTTGTATTTTTGAAAAACTAAGCAAATGAACAAAAGCGTAAAAATGAGCTCAAAAAAATGAAAAAGAGCATGCGTTAGGTTGTATGGATAATTCCACAATCCTTAGTAGATGGAACTTAGATGTAAGTTGAAACTTTTAATTCTATTTCGAAAAGGAGAGTTGAAAACTTCATGATCCTAAGTAGCTGAGAACAGATACAAGTTGAAATGTTTGACTCTCACGTTATAAAGGTGAATGAAGGAAGTCACTTTTATGTTTTAGTTGATATCTTTTGGTATGCATTGAAAAAGTATAGGAGATATTGACATTGCACAAGGCATAAAAGCATACCACATGCAAGCTATAAGAGAAGAATGAATGCGCAAAAAGAAAAAGCGTGAAAAATAAAAAAGATTAAGAAAGGATCTGAAAAAGAAAGAAAAGTTCAGTGCTTAGAAGTGTGTTTGAGAAAACCTGTGCAGAAAACATATGAGTGAGGATAAGTAAATAATAATTTGTTTTTATTGGATTTTCTAAGAATAAAACATAAATAATTGTGATATTTAGAAAAGTGAAAGAAATTCTTTTTCTATGGTGGTATATAAAAGACTCTAATTATGTTTTGACTTTGAAATAACAGGAAATATTGGTGAAAATAAAGTCTTTGATTACTTACTACTTATGAGGATGTGTAATATTATGCATACATGACAGAGATGTTTGTGGGTAGCATCACTGCAAACCCTCACGAGACCTTACTCGTCCACTGGGGTAACCCAGGGGTCGAAAGGGCTTGTTGCATGGGCTAAATGCAACCGTGATTCCTACGAAAGTGAGTTAGGTGATAGTTTGATTTCTTGCATTTTTCTAGTTTGCTCGAGGACTAGCAAAACATAAGCATGGGGGTATTTGATCATGCATATATTTTAGGGTTATTTCATATCACAAATATGCATGATTTCATAAAAAAATGATTTAAAACCCAATTTTATGCTGGTTTTGAGTGAATGAGCTAAAATGAATTAAAAATAGAAAATGCTTGAAACTTAGTGTTATTTTGTAATTTAATGAATATTTTAATGTTTGTCATTGTGAGTTCCTAAAAATAAAATAAAAATTAGAGTTAAAAATAGAGTTAGTTAGTTAGTTTTAAAAAAAAAGTTGAAATGAGGTTTAGTGTAAATATTTTTAAAAAGTAGTTTTTTAGATTAAAATAGTCAAATGAGGTTTTTAGCAAATAAGTTTTTTTTAAAAACAGTTTTTTTTATTTTTTTGAAAATCAATAACAAACCGGTTTACATGGTTTGGGCTTTTTGAAAAAACTGAGAAAAAACAAATTGTAACAAACCGGTTCAAACCAGTTTGTGATTTTAAAAACTGGAAAAAAAATGTATAAACCGGTTCAAACCGGTTTACTTCTTTAAAAGCTGAAAACGAAAAAAAGAATAACTCGTCTCCCCATTTACGCCAAACCCTTCCTTTCCCCCTCTGGTTTTTCTCTTTTCCCCCTTCTCCATTGCCGGATTTCCCTTTGCCCTTTCTTTTCCCTCTCTTTTCTATCTCTTTTCCCTTGCCTTTCCCTTCTCCCTCCTTCTCTTCTTCCTCAGTCCAGTGGAGATGCTCAGTCCGGCGGCGGAGTGAGTGGTGGAGGCCACCTCTTCCCGATTTCCTCCAGTTCATGGTAAGTCTGATTCTTCATCTTCTTCTTCTTCTTCTTCTTCTTCTTCTTCTTTTCATTCAGATTCTTCATTTGTTTCTTCTTTTCATTCAATCGTTATTGATTCTGTGTGAAAAACAAAAAAAAAGGAAAAAAAAATGTGCATCAAATTTTAATTTTTGCAATAATCACACTTTCTGTTTCATTTCATTGAAATTTCCTGTAAATTCTTGTTCGTTTACATAGGATTTTCATTTCAGTCATCAATTTTTATGTTTTCATTTCCTGATTCAATTTTAATTTCCTGTTTGAAATTCATACGCATGTTAGATGTTTTGTATCCCTTGATTTTCTTGTTTTGCATCTTTGATTTCCTGTTCTTTTGTTTTGAATTTCTTGTTCTTCCTTTAATTTTCTATTTTTTTACAGCATCGTTTGATTCCTGTTTTCTGTTTCAATATTTCGTCTGATGTTGTTTTAATTTTCATACTTGGTTTGAATTTCGAATTTCCTATGTTAGTTTTGTATTCACGTTGTTTTCAAGTTTGTCTTTACATTCGGTAATTTCCTGTGGCTGGATTTCGATTTATTGATTTCCTGTTGTGTTTTTGAGTAATAGTAGAGTTCTATTTTAATTCTTGTATTTTTTATCTGATTTTTTATTTCATGTTTTCATCTTTAGAACTCTTATTTCCATTCTTTTCATTCATGATTCTTGTTTCTTTCTTTTATTTCATTTCTTGTTTTCAATTTCTCTTGTTTCCTGTTCATTTTTTCTGTTTTGCATTTAATATTTTCTGTATTGTTTTCATTCTCAATTCTTGGTTTCTTCCTTGATTTCTTGTCATTCAATTAATTTCCATTTTGTTTTCTTGTTTTTGTTAAGTAAGTATTAGTTGTTAGTTAAGTAAATTGTTAGTTAATTGCTTCGTAATTAGTTAGTTAGTAGTAGATTTAATTAGAATTAGTTTTCATTGTAATTAGTTGGTTAGATTTCTTTTCTGATTTCTTTCATATTTCTAGCATTTAATTAGTATTTTTTAGTATACGTGTTATTTTTATCTCTGGTACTGCTCGTGTTCATTTAAATTGTGCAGGATAGCACAGGAGTGGAGCGGAAGCGATTGCGTGACACGAAAGTGCAAGAGTAGAAGCTTCTTTTTACTTTCCAGTTTAGAATTAGGAATTTAATTGGGTTTGTAAATATTGCACTTTACACCCTCTGCGAAGGGTATTCATTTGTTGTAATAGTTAGTTGTTTTTACCTTTCTTGAACATTTTACATTTTAATAATACAGCAATAAAGATTAGTTTAGAATTATGTGTTTGAATACGAAATATTCCCGTTCCCTGAGTTCGACCCAGTCTCATCCACTAGTGAGAACCGGTTTTTATTATTTGATGACTGGTTTTCACATGTTTTACATATAAAAATCTTTTCAAAATTACAATGATTTAAAAGAAGACATCAAGCCCCAAAGTATTTTGGTAAATTTTTATCTTGAAGCATGGTTTTAGCACATTCTTGCAAAGTTCTATTCTTTCTTTCAATAACTCCATTTTGTGGAGCCGCTCTAGGAAAAGCAAAGTTGTGAGATATACCATGTAAATCACAATACTTTTGAAAAGATTCATTTTCCAATTCACCACCATGATCACTACGAATTTTAATAATAGATGTAGATTTTTTCATTTGTAATTCTTCTATAAAGTTTGGAAAATTCAGAAAAAGCATCATTTTTGCTTTTTAGAAAAACCACCCATGTAAATCGAGAATAATCATCTACTATAACAAAAGCATACTTGCTACCATTCAAACTTTGAATTCTAGATGGCCCAAATAGATCTAAATGTAAAAGTTCAAGAAGACGTTTTGTTGAAACTATATCTTTTGCTTTAAAAGAACTCTTGATTTATTTACCCATTTGGGAAGCATCACATAAGTGATCCTTCTTATATGGTATTCTAGGTAGGCCTCTAACAAGATCATTCTTGGATAACTTGAAAATAATTTTAAAGTTAACATGTCCAAGTCTCTTGTGCCATAACCATTGAATTTCATTTGAAACAATAAGACATTTTTCATTAAAAGTGGGTAACTCATCTAGATAAAGTTCATACACATTGTTCATTCTTTTACCTTTAAAAATGACCTTTTTAGATTGAAAATAAAAAATTAATCATAAATCATATTCAAAAGAAACAAGAAAAACTTTATCACATAATTGACTAATGGATAACAAATTATGCATTAAACCATCTACTAAAAGAACATTTTCTATCAAGGGAAATTTTGGATTACCAATGTTACCGATACCGATTATTTTTTTCTTGTTATTGTCACCAAAGGTGACAGTTCCTCCATCCTTACTTTGAAGGGTGGAAAATAACTTCGGCCTTCAGTCATATGTTTGGAACAACCACTGTCCAATATCCATTTTCTCCTTATTTTGTGTACCTACAACAAAATTAAAAAAAAATGCATTTGACCCCTTTCTATTTTTGAGTCTATGAGAGTTAGTCTTAGGAACCCATATCCATTTAGATTTTGGTTTCCTTTGATAATAAATATTCTTTCTATAAAAAGATTTAGCATTTATAGAGTAATCATGTCTAGGCTTATAAGCATTATAAGTTCCATGATTAGATGCATTTCTATTATAACTAGAAAATTTAGTTCTTTGAACAAATGGTTGAGAATATTGTCTTTGATTCTTCACCACATAGTTTGGTCTATTTTGAGTATCAAAGAATCTATATCCCAATCCGGTTTTATTAACCGAGCATCTTTGAGAACCAAGAAGTCTTTCTAGATTCTCTTGTCCATTTGTGAATTTGGTTACTATAGAAAGAAGATCAGTTAATTTTTCTTTTAGACTAGTTATTTCTCTTTGTAAGAGACTGGTTCTAATTCCAATTTCTTTTATCTCAAATGCTTGACAAGAGTTTTCTTTCTTGAGATCTTCTATCTCTTGAAGTAACACTTTGTTGTGAGAGTCAAGAGTTGAATTTACAGTTTTTAACTCTTTGTTTTTAGAACTTAGACTCTTAAATTTAGCATATAAATCATTAAATGTTTCTAATAAATCATCATACTCAAATTGACTTACCGAGTCTTCTTGTGCTACAAAGCACATGTTGGCAACTTCTTCATTTGATTCTTCATCGGAAGAAGAGTCACTATCATCCCAACATGCTTGAAATGTCTTTTTCTTCTTGAATTGGTCCTTGGTCTTGATTTTGAGAAGATGACAATCTTTCTTGATGTGTCCTGCCTTTTTGCAGTTAAAGCACTTGACTTCATTTGGATTTGAAGAATTCACTTTCTTTACCTTTCTTTGAAATCTTCCCTTTTTAATGAATCTTTTGAATTGACTTGTAATGAGGGAAATATCTTCATCTTCATGTTCTTCTGAATTTTCAGAGTCAGAAGTAGCCTTAAAAGCAAGATTTTTTTTTTGGGTTCTTCTTCTTGTCTGTCTTGAAGTTGGACTTCATATGCCATTAAGTTACCAACCAAATCTTCACGAGTGAGAGTGTTTAAATCATTTTCTTTCTCTATAGCTGTGGTTTTTCTCTCCCATTCAGGAGTTAAACACTTTAGAATTTTTTTGACTAAATCCACTTGTGAATATTCTTTTCCAAGAGATTTTAGAGTGTTTTAGTAATATCGGTCATTCTAGTTACCATGTCCGATATATATTCATTTTGTTTCATTTTAAACAATTCAAATTTATGAACTAAAGAAGCAATTTTAGATTCCTTTACCTTTGACATACCTTCATGAGTCACGATAAGAGTATGCAGATTTCATTTTCTGTAGAGCATTGAGAGATGCGATTGAACTCTACCTTGTCAACGGCATAATACAATGCATTCATAGCTTTGACATTAAGTGAAGCAGTCTTTCTTTCTTCATCGGTCCATTGACTAAAATCAGTTGATGGCATTTGGTATTTTTCTGAAACAACTCTCCAAATTTCGAAATCCATGGATTGTAAGAATATTGTCATTCTCACTTTTCAGTATCCATAGTTTGTTCCGTCGAAGAGAGGAGGACGAATAGAGGAGCATCTTTCTTTGTGCTGAGATGATGTTGTTGCCATGCTAGATGATGGTAAGATCAAAATATAGCTAACCTTGCTTTGATACCAAATGAAAGTGTTATAAGATCGAGGCAACGAGCACTAGAGGGAGGGTGAATAGTGCTTTTAAATAGCGTCTTTGGAATTTTGATGGATTGAGAGATTCACAAAGCAATCACACAAAGAACACAAGAATTTATCCTGGTTCGGTCTTTCCCGACCTACATCCAGTCCCCAAGCAAAACCAGCTTGAGATTTCCACTATCAACCTTATGTAACAACAAGATCATACACAAACCAAATCCGGTCTCACTTTCAGTAACAATCCTACTGAAAGCAAACAACTCCTTTAAACCAAGGAGTCATTTTCTTTTACAGAAAAATTAAATAATCAACTTACAAATAACCTACGAGCCCTTCTTATAATTCCAAATAAGATGCAATTGGCTTTTGAGGTTGTTGAAATACTCAACTCACGAATTCACTGTCTCTCAAAGGAATTTGAGTGAAAAACTGAAGTGAAAAATATCAAGTGAGTGAGAAAATGAACATGAGTGAAAAGCAAAGAGTAATTCAATGTAATTCGATTAAATTGCATTGCTTTTGAGTGTGGAATGCACTCATATTTATAGTTGAAAGATTCCATACATTGAGGGTATGAAAGGGTGTCAAAATAGTTCATTTTGAATGATCAAAATGTTTGAAAAATGAAAAGACACGCCTTTTAAAAGTTAAAAAAAAATGGCAAATTAGTCGACTGAAACAGTAGTTAGTCAACTGATAATTAACTATTAGTAGTCTGACAGTTATCGTCGGTCGACTAATGTATTTATCAAGCCGTTTGAAAATCTGAAGTTTTGAAACTTAGTCGACTAGAGAAAAAATTAGTCGACTGATAATATCATTAGTAGACTGAAAAATCTTTAAGTCGACTGCTGCTAAATTTTTCTGAAAATACATGTTCTGTCTGGTCGACTGATAAAATCATTAGTCGACTGCTGCTAAAGTTTCTAGAAAACAGACATTCTGTCCAGTCGACTGATAAAACCTTCGGTCGACTAATTTGACAAAAATGACATTTTGCTTTGAAAATTTGGCACGAAAGGATTAGTCTGCGGGTGAGTCTATTGGTCGACTAATAAACATGAAAAATTAAGTAAAGAGTTTTCTAAAAAGATTTTCATGAAGGGTTCTTTTAGAAAAGTTTTTCTAAAGACTTTTTAGGTGAAATGCAATCAAAATATGCACTCTAAGTAAGGCTCTTATAAGAATCTAAGACTTTTAATAAATTTTACATTTGCACACTACTCTTCAAAGATTCTTCATCGAATTCTTCAATTCTTGTCTTCTTTCTTTATTGCCTTAGCTGAAATGCAGTTGATTCATTTGTTCATCATCAAAACCTTGTACTTGAAGTATCATGTACGGCTTCATTTTTGTAACAGGAATCACCAAAATGGATGACATGTATAGATAAATATACACGTGAATAGTGCTTTTTGTAGAAAAGACCATTTTGCAGAAATTCACAATTATAACAGATGATTATGAAGTGAGGGAGTGATATGATATTTACAACATGAATATCTTATCTCATTAGACAAACCAATTCTGGAAACATTCTGACATGAGATAGGATTGAATAATACCTCCAGTTTCTGCTAATGGCTGTTTGGGAAGAAGAAAGTCATAAGGAAACCACAATACGAGCCATTCAAACTGATACATCTCAGCTTTCTACCTCAACTTGCTAACTACTGACAAGATCTAATTAGTCAAATTAAGCAGAGAAAATAATTCAAATTATCTTGAGTTGATTTTTTTTTTTGCTTAAGGTCTTCTCATCGAGAATCTGATGACGGAACAAAAAATTTTCCATTATCCTAGCATGCGATCTTAACATGGGGACAAACCTGATGATATATAAAAAAAAAATATGAAACCCAGGGGAGCTAGTAGAATCTGAATGGTATATGAAGCCTTATGTTATCTACACAACTCATCGTGGGGGTCAAAAGCTCAAGCTTAGATTCACATGGTGTATACAGGGAACAAATTTGCAGTGAACATTGCCAATGTCTAAATATCACTATGAGCATCTATTCCTCCTCAAACACACGCACTCATATTCCTGTACAGAGAAAAATTCAACAACTTATAAATCTACTGAACTAAATAAATAATGATAGATCAACACAATACAATCAAACCAGATTGTCAAACTGGATTTTCTGCTCTTTAGCTATTGCAAATGATAGACAAGCAATACACACAACCTTTAACAGAAGGAATGCATTTTCGCAGTAACATCTCATGATATTAACAAAGACCAGCATGTGATATGACCCGATATGATCTTCAATGAGGGTGTTGAATGAGAGATCGAATGAAAAACCAAGAGAACTTTACCAGTTAAACATAAGCAGAAGAATGTTACGAGATACGACCCCCCCCCCCCAGCCATGGTGCTACTGGTCTTGGGTAGCACAGAGATCATAACCCAATGATGAGGGCATGTGTTTATGCTATAACAGAGCATAAACACACGCCTGTGACAACTACAGGGGTATCATCCCAGGGACCCAGATCGTCTAGATGGATGATTATTACTAATAGCAGCACAATCCTAGAAATAGAAGTTGCAAAGGAAAATGCATAACATCTTCCAAATGACCCACTACGAGAATATAATCTCAGAAACAACAATTGTCATAACACACACCATCTTCAGATCACCCATTACAATCACACTTTCAGGAAAAACAAACTAGTAACTCCATATCACAATTTACAGGAAGGTAATATCAGGAGACACAGATCAATAGAATGAGTTAGATCCCAAATTGCAGAGATACAACAGAGAGCGATAACTGGAATGTAAAGAATAAAAACAAAATGATGAAAAGAAAAGAAGACTGAGGGGAAATGATGTTATGAATTTGTAAAAAGGATATTAGACCCGAAGAAATTTTGTATTTTATACAAACCAAATAAATTGGATCAGATGAATCGTAACACTGAAAACAAACAACAGAACAAAAGAAAAGAAGAGAGAAAAGAATATATATATATATATATGTATATATATATATATATATATATATATATATATATATATATATATGTTGGAACCACTCGTTCCGTTGATTATTGCATGGAGGTAAATCCATATTTCCATAGGCAATCTGAGGTTACTGAATATGCGTTAAAGGAATAAAACCAGGAAAATCAGGTAAAATCAAAATAAAAGATGAAAGAAGGGAGGTGATACATATGCGCTAGATGATGAAAATCTCAGAAATGAACAGGAATGAAATTCAATTAAAATACTGAAACAAAACAGAGAAAGTAAAGTGTGGAAAACATAGAAAAATTTCCATTAGATGAACGAATACATCCAAATAATGTATCCCAAAATTTAGATAGGAAAACCAATAAAAGCTGAAATTAATGTGCGTGTTATTTGTTGTAGCTCCCAACGCATCAAGCTTCAGGGGCAATGTTGTTATAGCAATGAGTGTCATCGGGACTACGATAAGTAGGTCGATGATACAAGGCTGCCTTCGGTGAACAACAGAAATAAGAGGAGGAAAGACGGCGAAGAATCAGAAAAACAAAGGAAAAACAACATCGAAAAAGGGGAAAGAAGATAAGTTTCTTACCTGTAAATGCGTTCGACCTTTAGTTGCTTGGAAGGGGAAACACCAGAGGAATGTAGAAAATGAAAAGGGGAAGAAGAAGGAGAAGGAGCAGATTGCCAAATGGTGGGGTGAAGAAGCGGTTCTTGGAGATAGAATCACCGTTTGCTTATGTAGAAAAGGGAAGAAGAATCCAGAAAGGGGGGTCATTGGAGATCAATGGGTGAAGAGAAAGGAGATTGATCGAAGGGTTGAGGAAGAAGGAGGCAGGCAATCCCCAGATGCTTTGAGAGGGAGAGAGCCAAAAGAAGGAGAAGCTTGACCTTCTGAAATCGAGTGCTGTTAGGGGCTTTTTTTCAAGCACATCCTCCAATTTGTTGAAATTTTCCAAACAAGGTCCTTTTATAATGTTTTTTTTCAAAGAAATGGTTTTTAACAAAGGACGATTTTCAAAAAGGGCTTTCGAACTATTTTCTTTTTTTATTTTCTATTTTTTTGGTGTTTTTGATATATAAAAAAAAATCTGAAAACTAGATGATTTTAAACTAATTTTGCGAAATTCAGAAATATTTATAAAAGAAAGGTTTTTTGAGAATTCGGGTTATCATTTGGAAATTTCTTCAGAAAACAGGTTCGGATCCAGGATTTGACGAAATATTCGAGTTTTTAACCTCGAATCGAGAAACACAGAACCATGGATCCAACTGGACATTGGATGGACTGTCTAAGCCTTTCAGAACTTATTTTTGGTATTTTTGTAAATTTAATTTGAAATTTGGATAATGAGGCTCAGATTTGGGTTTTGAACTGGATCCGGATCCGAAATCGAGTCATATATATATATATATATATATATATATATATATATATATATATATATATATATATATATATATATATATATATATATATAAGGATTTGATTCTAGTAAATCTGAGCAATGAACTGGAATTTTGGGCAAAAATGACTCAATTTACTCAGAAAACGGGGGCCATGGGTAAAATAGGAATATCTCCAAAATTTTGAAAAATTTGGGGTGTTCACACGGACTGAACCCACACTCTAGAACTGAAAATCTTGGCTGTGGTCTTTTGAACAGGAAAATGATGAAATTCCTCATGTATCAATTTATAATGAATAAAGTGTTTCTTTCTGTTGTCTCTTCCTGTGACCTGCTCAGAATTTTCAACTGTTTTTCCTTGCCAGTTTTCTGCTTTGCACAATGCTTTCAAAAAAAAAATTTTACCCTAAGAATTTAAGGATTTTCCAAGTTAGGATTTTGGGGCGTCATAGATCTTGGTATCAGAGCAGTGTTTTAGGAGTGTGGTTCAAGTCTCTGCACGCATCGACCATCGCACTGTAAGTATGTCTCATTTAGTAGAATTGTGTTTCTGTTGCTCAATTGCTTTTCCTATATGCTTAAGGCAGTTTTCTTGTAAAGGGTTTATGTTGCACTTGTGGATGTGGATTCCCAAACTAGTTAGTTCTTTCTTATGTTTTCCAACTCCGTTGGACATGTTCGTAACCCTATCCTTACGGAAGGGTATTTGTGGAAGCGATCTTTTGGCTAGAAGGCTAGAGTTCTGTCTGTGTCGATTGAATCTTTGTGTTCCTCGTTGGATGATGTTGTTGATTCTCAGTTGTTCTTGGTGATGAGAATATGTGTGCCTAGTAGTGGCTTTTGCGTTGCCGATAATGGCAATCGACTCCTGAGAGTGTCGTTGTTGAGGACAACATAACACCTGACTTCAGGGCGTTGTTGCTCTTGAGAGAGCGTTGTGGGAATTCTTGTTTCCCAGCCACAGTCTGAGGGACTTGTGGTGTGATGAGTTGGCTCAGGTGGTAATTCCTGGTAGTGCCAACGATGCTGTCAGGGTGGTGATTATCTGACGATGCCATTAGGGTGGTGATTCCCTAGTGATGCTATTGAGGTGGTGATTCCTTAGTATTTCCATTAGAGTGATGACTCTCTAACGATGCCGTCAGGGTGGTGATTCTCTAACGATGCCATTAGGATGGTGATTCGCTAGTGATGCTACTGAGGTGGTGATTCCTTAGTATTGCCATCAGGGTGGTGGTTCTCTGACGATGCCATTAGGGTGGTGATTCTCTAGTGATGCTACTGAGGTGGTGATTCCTCAGTATTGTCGTTAGAGTGGTGACTCTCTAACGATGTCGTCAGGGTGGTGACTCTTTGACGATGCCATTAGGATGGTGATTCCCTAGTGATGCTACTGAAGTGGTGATTCTTCAGTAATGCCGTTGGAGTGGTGATTCTTCAGCGATGCTGTTAGAGTGGTGACTCTCTGATGATGCCATTGGGGTGGTGATTCCCTCATGATGCTGTTGGGGTGGTGACTCTCCAGCAATGCCGCTAGGGAGGTGATTCCCTAACGATGCCATTAGAGTGGTGATTCTCTAATGAGGGTTGTTGAAGTGATGATTCTTCAACGACGTCATTTGAATGACAATTCTTCTTTGATGATGCCAGACTGGTGATTCTCTAGACAACGTGTTAGAGTGGTGATTCTCTAACGTTGGTCATCGAGAATGGTGATTTTCTGATGATTGCGGCCCTATGTGGCGTCGCTTGAGATATTGCGCAATTAGATTTGTGTTGTGACATTGTTTGATTATGTATCCAGTACTCGAAACCTTTGAAAATTTATTGTGGTTATTACTTAGCAAACATGATTGTGAAACCTATCGCTTATTAACTATTATATTTGTTTGTCCTGATAGATGGCCTGGGATGCTAGGTGCAACGATATCATGGGTATTGTGAACAGCCTTGCGAAGGTTGTGCAACAAGTGGTTGCGATGCAACAGATGGGCGCAAACCTTCAGCAGGTATCCCATGATGGGCAGAACGTAGGTACGATCACCTATAAACGTTTTATAGAATTAGATCCTCTTGCTTTCTTGGGTAAGAGAGACCCTAAAGCTGTTGAGTCATGGTTACGAGAGATAGAACGTATTTTTCACGTTTTGGATGTCCCTGAGGAGCAGAAAGTGAATTTCGGTACCTATCGTTTGAACGACCACACTGAGAAGTGGTGGGACACAGTCTCTATGGTTAAATTCCAAAACGGGACTATTACATGGGATGAATTTGTAGAGGTTTTTAACTCTGCATATTTTTCCAAGCATGAGCGGAGCAAGAAGATACAAGAATTTTTGGACCTGCACCAGGGAACGACAACCCTATCTGATTACATCACTAAGTTTCGATGTCTGGAGCGATATTGTCCGAACGTGTATGTCCTAGAAAAGGATCGAGCAATGAAGTTTGCTCGTGGGTTGAAGCCAACTCTGAGAACCAACGTGTTTACTAACGGACCAAAGTCACTTGACGAGGCCATCGAGGTAGCAACACTGTTGGAAGAAGCCCAGATCGAGGAGCAGAAGAACCAGTGGAATGGAGCTAGATCACAGACCAAGATTCTCGCGTGTACCAGTGAGAAGGATCCCAATGGAGATGAGTCCACACTGCCTGCAAAGAAGCAAAAGCGTCAGGAAGACTACCAGAATCGCCAGCAACGGAGTCGATCTTGACAACAAAGTGTTCAACGAAAGTTTAGACGGTGCAACAAGGATCATGCTTTCGGAGTTTTCCCTCTCTATGACGGCAAGTGTTTCAAGTGTGAACAACCTAGGCATATTTCTAAGTTTTGTCCGAAGAGGTCTATTAGAGACCTTGCTTATGCTGATTAAGCTCTATCGACAGAAGAGGACGTGATGATGAACGAGGAAGCTGTCAAGATCGTTGATCATCGAGATCAAAGTTTTGTGTACCGAGACCATTCTGTTGGTCAAGTTGTGTTGGCGACTCCATGGCATCGAAGAATGCTCATGGGAGCCTGAAGAGTGTATAAGGGAAGACTATCCCGACTTTTGTGTTTGTGATTTCGTGGACGAAATTCTCTTTAAGGAGGGTAGGATGTAAGACCCACTATAATTCTGAGGAAATTTTATGTGTAATATATTTCTGTATTGGTGATTTCTCGCTTTAACGCTTGGTGATTTCTCGCTTTAACACGAGAATTGCTCGTAATTTATGCATTTATTGCTTTCTGCGGTTCTGAATCACGTAAACTTGCTTTACGAGGCGATTCAGTGCAAACCACAACGAATCAAACCTCGATATTACTAGAGTTGATTTATATTACATCTGATAAGACTCTCTCCAAATTTGGAACCTAAACGAGAAAGATATCTTGTTATTTTATGTAATTTGACGAAAAGGGGTGTATCGCGACATACGAATCGTAGCGAGGCCCGAATTCGTCGGAACTGGAGACCTAAATACTTAATATTGAAATTTAGGTCTTAAAATTATGAAATATAATTTGGAAATAAAGCACTTGAATTATTTAAATCTAACTTTTAAATAAGAAAGCAATTAGGGGTTTTAAATAACTAAATAGCAATTTTTATAAAACCTAATTGAGGTTTTTCAAAAAGTTTAAATAAAGAAGCTTGTTTTTGGCATTATTAGAAAGTGGTTAGCATGGGCCCCACCTCAGCCCATGCTACCTTAATTTAAAATAAAAAGAAATTTCAAAACAATGCATTTCATAAGGTATTTTTGAAAAGTATGCAAAAAACTCTTTGAAAAGGTGGTTTTTGGCATTTTGAAAAGTAGTTGGCTAAAAGCCAACGTCTTTTCCATGTGGCTGGGTGCCCCTTAGGGGGTAGTCTTAAGCTGCATTTAATGAATTCAAAAAAAAATAAGCAAGCTAAAAAAAAAAAATCAAATTTTTGAAATGGGTTGCCTCTTTGAAAGTCAAAGAGACAACTCCCCTTGAATCAGGGGGAGTTGTTGAAAGTGGGTGGCCCCTCAAGGCCTAGCCTTGAGGGGTAGGCTTTGACCAAGGTGAAAAGCATGGGGCTGGAGAGCCTCCCCCATTTGCTCCCAGCCCTCCATCTCCCCTCCATGGATCCCCACCCTACATCTCATTTACCTCTATAAATGTAGAGGAAAGAGAGGAGAGAGAAAGAGCTTGCTCTTTCTCCTCCCCTCTCTCTTTCTTCCCCACCGTTCCCTTCCTCCTTCCCAACTTGTGAGGGTGTGTGACCAGGGATGATGCCACCTCCTCCAGATGGAAGAAGAGTCCCTCCAACCTAAGAAGAATTTGTCTTCCTTTCCATGGTGAGTTTTCCATCTTTGGCATTTTCGTTTCAATGGATTAGCTTCTGGTTCAAGGCATGACCCACAAAACCGATTTGCTTGCATGTGAACCGAAGGATTTTGTGGTGGATTAGATACACATAGGTTCTTTTTCTTGTTTTAAGTGGTTGTTCTTAATTTGGAAATATCTCTCATGAAACTCGTTTTCTTTCGATTCACCCGTTTCCTGTTTTACCGATTTTTCTTAGAGACCTCTGGTAAAATGACAGTATCTCCCTGGATACATGTCAGATTGGAGAGTTCTTGGGCATTCTGAAAAGGAAAGATAGAGTTTTACAACTTTTCAGTTAAAAATTTTGTCTGATTCGGCAAGTAGAGCCATAAAAAATTAGCATCATTTGATGATAGCATTTTCCGTCAGCAACCCAGAAACGTCCCGGAGGACGCCCAGTGTTTCTGTGGTAACTCAATGACCGTTTATTAAAACACGAACTTATTGGACTTTCTCGAAATCTATTAAATATCTCCACATTTTTTGTGTTTGACATCTTTGCCAAAACAGTGTGCAGGCTGCCAAAAAATGGCAATCTTTCAACTGCAAATCTGGGAATATATATATATATATATATATATATATATATATATATATATATATATATATATATATATATATATATATATATATATATATATATATACCTATATAGAATGTTCTTTGTTTTTCTTTTGTTGCTAATATTTTTTGTGTTTACAAGACTGCACCACCTGTCTGGTTTGCTCCTGTAGGGGACAGACCCAACTAGGTTTACATTGGTTTGAACATGAGCTTGGCCAAATGCACCTAGCTGGAGCATTGGCGCAGCCACCGACTGCCGGGTGCTGGACGCCCTTCTCGCTGGAATGCACCTAGGTGCGAAGGATGGCTGCGGCCTACAGCTCTGGTTCGGACCCTCCCCAGGGTCAAACCAGGAGTGCTCGGGTAGCACACACTCCAGTGTGCTACTCCGTCCCATCTGACCTAGCAAGGTCTGGACCCATAGTATCGAGACCATGCGGTCTTGCTAAACACCCGCTTTTGGAGCCTTGGGGACTAGCCGCACCCCACTGGGTGCAGGCTAGGCCTGGTCCGAACCCACTGGGTTCAGACCAGGGGCTCTTCCGTTGCCCCAGCTGGGTCTGGTCACTGTTGGACCAGACCCTGCTAAAGGGGTCTTGGACCAGCCCATTTGGGCCCAACATTGCCGAACCCAACTTAGGACTCTCCTCTTTGTGTAGTCGGACGCTAGCGCACCCGGAGGAGCTGGGTTTTTGCCCATGGCTGGGGTTGCAACCTACAACATTTGGTCTGCACTTAGAGTGCAGACCAGGTGTGATCATCGCAAATTTTTTCCTCTCTTGGTATTCTCTCTCTTCCTTCTCTTTTCCTTTTTAAAGGGGAAAATAAAAGGCAGAAAAAAAAGAGTGAAGAAAAAAGAAAAGAAAGAGAGAGAAGAACTATTTTGCGAAGGTCTCACTTGACCTTAATTTTGAAAAGATTTTAAAAGATTACTCGCCTCCGTTTTGAAAATATTTGCAGAAAAAATTGGAGAGACAGGGTTTGCTCGTCGATACAAGGTTCGACCGTTTCTGCTGCCTTTACCAGAGGTAATCGAACCAAGGATCAAATTTATACCTTTTGCTTTACCTAAATATGATCTAAAAATTTATTCTAAATCTAAGGATGCACAAAGAATCATGCTTGTGTAAATGCAAAAGATGTATGCTTCTTTGAGAAGAATTTGGGAATTTTGTCCAAGTAATTTTGGAATTATGAAGAATATGATAAAAAAATGGTTTTTGAAAGAGGGACTTGGAAAAGTTAGATTTTTCTAACTTAAGATTTACAATAGATCTTGAGTTTTGATATAATCAAAGATGGAGATGAACCTGAATTTGAAGAAGGGAGTTTAGAGAATAAGAATTAAAAGTTGAATATGGACTTCAAAATGGATCTAGAATTGAAAGTCAAGATGGAGTTTAAAAATAGAGTGGAATTCTAATTTTAAAGTTTTGAAATCAGTATGAAAGTTGGATGAGATTTAAGAAATCTAGATGGGATTTGGAATTGGGTTTTGAAATATGGGACTTGAAAAACATGGATTTGGACTTGAAGTCTGGGATTTGAGATAGTATCTGAAATTTGGATTTTAAATTAGATTGGAAATCCATATGGAATTTAGAAATGGAGTTGGACTTGAGAAATTAAAAGGATTTTGAGAATGAAATTGAATTTGAAATCTGAATTTCAGGAAGGCATTAGGTTTGGAATCTGGGATCCTAAATGGAATTAGATTCGAAGTCTGGAGTCCTAAATGGAATTGGATTCGAAGTCTCGAATCCAATATGGAATTTAGAAGATGAATCTGGATTTTAGAAATTCAGATGAGATTTGAAGATGGATCTGGATTTTGAAAATCTAGATGAGATCCGAAGATGGGTCTGGGCTTTGAAAATAAAGGGGTTTTGACGATAAAATTGGATTTTGGGAACCCATATAGAACCTTGAAAATTGGATTTGATAAATTCTAGATCAATTTTTGGAAATTTGGGAAGAAGGAAAACTTGATTTTCAAACTTGAATTTTGAAATCAGGAGATGAATCTGATAATTTCAAGGTTGAATTGAACTTTGAAATTTGATTAAATTTTAAAATTGAATCCTGATCCTGGAAATGAATTTAGAATTTCAAAGTTGAATTGAGCTCTGAAATTTGATTTGAATTGGAAATTGAATTCAGAATATAGAAATGGATTCGAATTTTCAAAGTCAGATGAGACTTTGAAATTGAATTTTCGAATATAAAATGAATCTGAAATTTCAAAGTCAATTTGAACTTTTGAAATTGAAGTTTTGAATTTTTGAAGTAAGATAGAATTTGAAAATAGAAAGGAGATTTTGAATTATAAATGAGAATTGAAGATTGATCTGAGAAGTGAAGAAGATATTTGAAGAATATATCTCAGAATCACTTGGATTTTGAAAAAGAATTTTGAAAATATGATATAATTGTATCCTAAATGATGAATGAATTTAAAAGAATTTGAAATTGTATTTTGAAAAGTATATTTCATTCTTCAAATGAATTAAAATAAGATTAAATATATAATACATCCCTGACTATGGTCATTGAATGTATTATATAGTAACCATATTTAAATTCAAGTGGAGAATAAAATATATTTTGGTGCCTTTATAGAGTTTAAAATAAAATTAACGCTCAATATATCTTGACTATGATCATTGATATATATTTTAAGTTAATTTTCAGTTAAACTCTGATAAAGGAAGAAAATATTTTAAAATATGATGATTTTTGAAAAGGGATCCATTGTAGATCCAATGTTATTCCATAAAAGATGAAAATCATAAGTTTTGTTCACACCCTGACTATGGCCATTGATGCAAATCATCAACTTAGGATTTAATCACCTTTTATTAGAATGGTGCACGTGCCATTCGTGTTCCTATTCGTGAATTTTGAATAAAGAAGAAAACATCATGTAACAAGCAACTCTAGAGGATGCATATGCTCATACATTCTAATCTAGTGCAAGGAATGTACATTCTCATTATAATCTAGCTATTACATCATTGAATTTTGAAATTGAATTTAACATTCCTAAGCTAAAATAATATTTTTAACTTACTTCCTACAAAACAGAGTTTGTGAAGCAAGGACGTGTGAACACCCCAAATTTTTCAAAATCTTTTAAATATTCCATTTTTGCCCCTGATTTCATTTTTTGGGTAATTAAGTCACTTTTAAATATAAATCCCATTTTATTTCTCAAGTTTTCTGAAATTAAATTCATTTTGTGTATCTGACTTAATTTCAGATCCAGGTCCAGATAAAAGATCCAAATCTGAGCTTCGTTGTCCAATGTTTAAAATTAAATTCTCGAAATTTCCAAACTAACTTTTTGAAAAGCTCAGACAGTTCGTCCGGTATCCGTTTGGATCCATCGAATTGTATTTCTCAAATTCGAGGTTTAAAACTCAAACATTTTCTCAAAACCTGGGTCCAATCCCATTTTCTGAAGATTTTTTCTCGAAATAGCATTGAAAAGCTTCTTTTGTAAATATTTCGCAAAAATACAAGAAAATTAGTTTAAATCCTCGTTTTCTCGTAAATTTTAAGGTTTTATTCCTAAAATACCAAAAAAAAATGGAAAAATGTAAAAGAAAAGAAAATATATATATATATATATATATATATATATATATATCTAACAAAAACCGATTTTTGAAAAAACCGATTTTTGATAATATCCCTTTTTAAGAAAAAAAAAACCTTTTTTTAGAAAAATGTGGTAAAGGAACCCTCTTTTTAAAATTTGCGTGAAAAATCTGAAGGGCCCCGTAAATTTTTTTTAAGGGTTTTCTCGCAAAGGGTCGGAGGCCGAACATTCTTTTTCCCTCCTCTCTCTCGGCCCTTCAGGAAACTTCCAGCTTCCATGGCCTCCATCAACCCTCCGATCTCCTCCACCCTCCTCCTCCTTCGTCCATCACCAACAACCTCGCATGCGTCCATCTCCCGAGCTCCTCCACCCTCCGATGACTGGCCTCCCACTCGGACCATCGATCGGCAACGAACTTTCGCTGGAAACCTCCATTTGCCCTTTAAGAAGGGGCTTCCATCGACCCTGGAGAGAGATCGATCCATCCATCCATCCATCTTCACGCAAACAACCCTTCTTCAATATCCTTTTTTTTTATATCTATCATCGGTCGCCTCCTGAACACGATGAGCTATCTCTTCTGATCGGTTGGGGGAAGGTCAATCCGGCCCCAAATTTTAGAGAAAACAGCAACATCCGATCGAATCAATCAAAGCCAAAACTCTATTACGGTGAGTTCCCCATCCCCGTTCATTTGTTTTTTTAGCTCCTTTCCCCTTTGATCTGGTTCCTCTCTAATGCACTATCGAGGGCATTGATTTACTCTTAGTAATCTCAATCCCTCTCCTGTGCAATAGTAAACAGGATTTCCTAATCCTAACATTTCTTATGAACTTTTATCTCCATTTTTATCGTTTTAAGTCCTGCAACTTACTTCTGCTCTGTTCATGCCGTCAGATTCAATGACTTTTCTTTTCTTTTCTTTTTTTCTCTTACCCTGCTTATATGTTTTTAAGTTGTTTTGTAGTGTTCGGTCATATACCGTTTTTCTTTTCTGTTTACACCCCTTCTGATTCCTGTTGAACATCGTTTACCCCCCCCCCCCCCCCCCCCACCCCCCCCACCCTTTTTTTTTGTTTTTTTTTGTGCATTTTTGTCCTGAGTTGTGATTTGTTTCTGCTCTTATATTTGCCATAAAGCATGTCTCCAGCCTTGATTATTTCGTTTCGATGGTTCAATGATTGAAATAGGAAATGTGGATGGTCTCCATTTCAGACTCAATGTGCATTTGGTTTTAACTTTGTTGATCTTTATTCCGTTAAACAGCACTTACAGTATCCACATCTCATTAATATCCCCCTCAATTTTCCATCTGCTACAACGGAAGGAAAACACATGATTCAATATCATCAATCAAATCAGATTGATTTTATTATGTTTCCAGCATTCTCGTTTGTAGTTATGATATCATTTTGTGGTTATAGTTGGTTTGTTATTGTAAGGGTTTAATCCCAGGCATGTATCATATGATTTTAATTAATTCCCCTTTTGATTGTCTAACAAGTTCATGATATATCTTGTTATTGACTAGCATCATCCAGGTTGCATGTCTGTTGCATTTACGCATGTTAGCTGTAGGTATCCATTTCATAATGTTTTATCTTGACCATTCACCATCTTATCGGTTGTTTTGATTCCATCACCTTTTAAGTTTACATCTTACAGTAGGTGCCAACCCCTTTAGCATATTTCGGCTCCCTGCAAGTTCGGCTTACCCCATATTTCATTTTATGACATTGGACTACCTTATATCTTCATTCCAACAAGATTTTGGTACATGTTTTCATCGTCCCACCATGTGCATTATACCTTGTATATATTTCGCTGTAACAAGTCTGGCGCAAGATCCCTCTCAGTCTTCGTTATGCATCCTTGCAGTTCGCCACGGTCTGAGTTTGAAGGATTGACCCCACAACATTCAGAGTCATCAAATATGTCATCTACCATTGAGAATTTTGGATATCTTGCAGATCAGGGGAATGAGAGAGATGTAGTCTATTTCCTCTGTTTATTACATAGGCAAAATTTTGTTTCCAGCTAGCGGTAAGAGATCGTCTTATGTTGGTGAAGAAGATCCAGGTGCGGATCTTAGTGTTGTCCATAAAGCCACGAACTCTCGTCAACTGTTATAATTAGAAGCAAGTTCGAATCATCGTTTGGCTCAGCATGGCTAGTGATATCACTATGGTGCCGCGGGCTGCTGGGGATTCCTGTGTGCTTATGATACAACAGTCTTACTATTGTTGAGGATCCTCATATATGTTTTATGGCCTGCACCTCCGGCTTCACAGCCGACACATAGCACTCGTCACCATAAGTGTACCATCATCTCTTGAACTTTACTACAAAGCACTATGCTCACTTTCTCCACCAAATTTTTTTATTTTCTCTTTTCTTTCTTTCTTCTTTTTTCTTTCCTGTTTCGTCCTTTCTTCTATTCTTTTCTCTAATATCTAACTGTGTGCATTTCCTCCAGTCTGACTTTTTATATAGTTGGACTGACAATGGCATCGAACTTTGATACACGGTTAAGGAAGCCAGTGAAGAGGTTTTAATATCTCAAACCCGTAAGTATCAACACTTTTGTTACGTTTTTTTTTATTACTGTCTATCAGCATGTTATAAATACGTAAAAAAAAAAAAAATTGTTAGCATGCTATTAGACTCCATGGAATCACTTCTCTTTACTCAATGTGATTGTCAGAATTATTGGTTTAGTTCATTTTTTTATCACATTATGCAAAATTTTGTTTAGACTGATAGCGTCTGCCGAAGGCACAATTCCTTTGTGCATCGTGTCATTAAGACCCATTTGGGCTTCAAGTTTGTCCAAAAAAAAGAGATGCTAAGGGACCTTTTTTTTTTCTGATAGACAGGGAGAATATCAGTGGGAATGCTAAAAAAAAAACTGGCAGAGTCTCATGTAAAGTCGCCATGCTCATTATTTCATTTCTTTTCTTTTTTCTCTGTTTCCCTTTTGAAGTACAAAGATCTTGGTCTTGCCTTTTGTTGGAACTCAACTTGCAACTTGTCTTAGGCTGGTTTCGAGGTTAGCTTTAAAAGACATCTGCACTTAATGATCCTGATAATTGCACTGCATGATTTTCGGGCAACTTGTCAGTTGTCTAAGAAGACCAGGTTCTTCAGCACTTTGATGACATTAGTTGAACTTTCTTCATGAAGTCATTCTCTTTAAATTTTAATAGGATACAGATCATTATGTGGTTAATCTTTTGGTGATTGTAACAGCTAAAGCATATTCACATTACAGATCAGACTTGATCTATAGTTGCCATCTTTATGAATTCTGAAGATAAATCTTGAAAGTGTCAAGGTCATGGTCCTCTAATCAATCTCACCAAGGACTTTCAGTTTCTGCATGTCTTGATTAGTATCTGCCCATTCCTGTTATTCGTATGGGCCCCTTTTTTATGAGACCTGTTCAGTAAGGGTCCATTTCATTAAGTAGATCAGGTTGTCGGGCTATACTGAGCCTGTCACAAAATAAAATTACAATCCAAGTTTCCCAACAAGCTTAGGGTGGTTTGATGCTACTGTAGCATCTGCAGAAACTAGACAGGAGGAACCTACAAATCTTCAAGGCTACTCTGGGCTGTGGAGCACAAAGGTGAAACATCCTGCAATCAGGTCATGACATCAATGGCCAGCAAAAGGAATGGATTTCCTGATTATATTGATAGTACCCATTGTTGTACGCTGAGCCTCCTACCTATATGATTGCAGTTCTTGTACTATCATTTGCAGCACCCCGACATTCCATTTGTCACATGTATATTGCATTGTTGTCCGCCGTCCTGTGTTTATACCTGCCACAATATGTCAGTTTCTATACATTAATCTTCAATTCCATCATCTGTCATGATAGTCCATGCATATTAGTTATTTACTTGGCTGCAGCCCCACTTTGCTATTTATATATACACCATCATGCAGTACCATGCATTCCCATGACATCTTCATATACCTTTAGATAACTATACTCACATGCACATTTCTCATATAACATAACCATAGTATTTTGAATTTTAGTTGGCATCTCTCATCATTATTCATGTTCATGCAATTTTGCTTTATGGCTAACTCTACTTTTTGCAGGAAATGTATAGAAAACATTATTTCTTCTCTTAATTTAGAAATTGTGACTCAATATTGTAATAACTAGATTATAATGAAAAGTGTACATTTCCAGCTTTAGGTAAAATGAATGAGCATTGTAAAAATCATGAATTGCTTGTTTTCATGCTTTTCGCCTTTATTTTTCAAAATCTCACACTGGTGAAACACGAATGGCACGTGCACCATTTCGTAAGAGGTAAATTAATCCTAAGTTGATGATTTACATCAATGGCCATAGTCAGGATGTAAACAAAACTTAGGATTTTTATCTTTTATAAAAAAACACTGGATCCACACTGGACCCTTTTTAAAATTCATCATTTTTTCTTAAATATTTTTTTTCTTTTATCAGAATTTAACTTAAAATTAACTCAAAATATATATCAATGGCCATAGTCAGGGTATATTGAGATTTAATTTTATTTTAAATTCTATAGAAGCACCAAAAATGTATTTTATTCTTCTTTTGAATTTAAATATAGATTATTATATAATACATTCAATGACCATAGTCAGGGATGTATTATATTTTCAAACTTATTTTAATTCATTTAAAGAATGAAATAAGGTTTGCAAAATCCAATCTCAAAATTCTTTAAATTCATTCATCATTTAGGATAGAACTGCATCACATTTTCCAAATTCTTTTCAAAATCCAAGTGATCTCAAATATCCTTCTTCAATCTCTATTTTTATTCATTCTTCTATCTTATTTCAAAGATTTAGATTTCAATTTCAAAGACAAATTTGACTTTGAGATTTCAAAAATTCAATTTTATATTCAAAAATTCTGATTCAAATCAGATTTCAAAGTTCAAATTGACTTTGAAATTCAAAAACTAATCTTGTATCCAAAATTTCAATCAAGTTCAAAGTTCAATTGATTTTGAAATTCATTCGTATATTCAAGATTCAATTTGTAAATTTCATTTTTCAAGTTCAATTCAAACTTGAAAGTTCTCGATTCATCTTCTGAATTTAACAACTCTAAATCCATTTTAGGATCCAGGATTCAACATTCATATCGGATCTCAGACTTCAGATCCAATTCCACTTTAGGATCCAGAATCCAATTTCACTTTAGATCTCAGGCTTCAGATCCACCATCCATTTAGGATCCAGAACCCAATTCTACTTTGGATCTTAGACTTCAGATCCAATTCCATTTTAGGATCCAGAATTCGATTTCACTTTGGATCTCAGACTTCAGATCCAATTCATTTTAGGATCCAGAATCCAATTCCACTTTGGATCTCAGACTCCAGATCCAATTCCATTTTAGGATCTAGAATCCAATTCTACTTTGGATCTCAGATTTCAGATCAAATCCATCTTAAGATCCAGACTTCAGATTTAAATTCCAACTTTCAAATCCAATCCTATTTTTCAAATTCCAACTTTCAAATCCAAATCCACTTCATTTTCAGATTTCAAATCTAAATCCATTTTTCAGATCTCATCCGAATTTCCTAAATCCATTTATATTTTTAGATACCATTTGATTTTCTCAAAATTTCATCTTCTTCTCCTAAATTTCATCTTCTTCTCCTAAATTCATGATTAAATTCAAAGTCCATTTCCGACTTTGAAACTTCAATTCCTTTCATTTCAAAGCTTCAAATCATTCTTTCTCAAAATCAAGATTTATTCTTCTAAACTCTGATTTACTTCAAAGACTTAGAACTTCTCATATCTATCTCAAGTTCTAAGTTAAGATTTTTTCTCTCAGAAACTTATTTCTTCACTCCATTATCAAGATCATCTCATAAATACTTGGAAATTTTCAAAATATCTTTCAAAAGAGCATACATCCTTGCATTGCACAAGCATGATTCTTTGTGCATTTAGAGTTAGAATAAATTCTTAGATAATATTTAGGCAAAGTAAAAGGCATAAATTCGATCCTTGGTTCGATTACCCCTGGTAAAGGCGCCAGGAACGATCGAACCTCGTACCGATGAGCGAATCCCGTCTCTCCATTTTTTTTCCGCAATATATTTCAAAACGGAGGCGAGTTATTTGCTAAATATTTTCAAATCAAGGTCAAGTGAAAACCCGCAAAAGAATTCCTCTCTCTTCTCTCTTCTTTCTTTTCTCTTCTCTTTTCTTTTTCTCCCTTCAAAAAGGAGAAAAATAGAGGTCAGAAAAGGAAGAGAGAGAAACCACTATAGAGGAAAAATTTTGCGATGATCACAGTTTTGGCGACCGTGATGGGACCTTCGTCTCCGTCTGGTCGAATTATGCCTTTGCTTTGCTTTGATATTATCTAAGTATTTATTCTTCTATGTCAACTTCATTCCCATGCAAACCTTAGGAGCCTAGACTCTGTCTTAAAGCTGACATCTTTGCATATAGGATTTAAGTATGGTTTGGTAGGACCATATTGAGGAGATTATCTCATGTTCACATTACACTTAGGTTTTAAATACAACTCTCCTCAATTCTAGGGATTCAATGTAAACAGTGTATGCAAGTGTATGCTTCTTTTCATTTAAATTCTATCTCTTTAGGACTTGCATTAGAGCTTTCTGGTTTTTTTTGCATGATGAGCATATTTTGAAAACATCCCTACCTACATTGTCCCGGTCTTCACGTTGCTTGGTTGTATCATTGAACCATAGTTTGGGAGAGAGCCTCACAACTAGACCACCTATTTGGGTTCGCGCCCCCCTACCACGTACCTAAGGGCCATAGTCCGAGGTATATCGGTAGGTGCTCAAGGATGTTGGGAAGCCTTTACCTTAGAACCGGAGGATTATTTCTATGCCACGTACTTCGAGCCTTGGCTTGAGTATATCGGCATACCTTGATTGGAATCAGATGATCTGAACCATAGAGTTAGGATTAAGGTCCTACAAGCCATTTCAAATATTGCATTTAGAGTCAGCCTTTAGGGAATGTTGTATGCATATCCTTGTTTGTGTGGTTTTGGTTATGCAGTGTCTCTCGTGTTTTCATATATGTATATATATATCAAACCTTTCCAAAACCCTGGGTATATTATTCAAAATTTTCCTTATCTTCAGAAACCCCATGTGTATTTTCTTTTCTTTTTTTTATTTCTTTAAATTCTTTTTTGATCCTGCCTGCAATTTTTCCAATTTTTTAAAATTTACCATCTATTATTCTAAAAATTTTTCTTCTACGTATCTTCTAAATCTATTTTATAACAAAAATCTCTTTCGTCAAGAGATGTCCTTTTAATCATATTCTAAATTGTTTATTTCTTCTCACGGGGAAATAATACGATTTTCGTGCCTCTCGTGCGGACTCAATCCCTAGTAGTGGGATATCTCTTTCTCAATTTGATTCCTTCCTTTATCAAAGTTTCCTCCAAAATCTTTCTAAAAAAAGGTCCCATTCTGCCCTATAGAGAGAGCATTTGGTATTATCGAGTGGTTCAGACAAAAATCAAGGACCGCATCACTCTAGCACCAGTTAGAAGCAAGAATTGAGAAATGGACTCTCAGAGGTTTGCCAGAGAAGGAGTTCAGGACAACCAGAATGAGATTGATCCTGCTATATATCGGTTGTTCAAAAAGATGATGGTTGAGATATTATTCGAGCAGGCTAAAGCTAGTTTTGGAAAAGCTCCCACCAAGGAAGAGGCACCTGTCACCTTCCCAATGAGCAAGCACAATGATGGCAGTGCAGGAAGTTCTAAAACCAGCAGGGGAAGCTACAGAGGCAACCCGGGCAATCAAAACAGCAATTTGGAGTCATCTAGAAACCAGAAGGGAAAGTTCAGCAGAAACCAAGATGAACCGCTTCAATCCAGTCCTCTGCAGAAGGAGAAGAATCAGGGAGAGCCAAAACGCAAAGATTGGAGCAGTAACCGAGATTTCACTCCCTTGGATGAGCCGCTGGATAAAGTTCTCGAATACATGTTGACCAAGAGATTGGTCAGGCGCCCGAAAGCCACGAGTCCTTCCACTATCTTGGGAAAATACAAGAACCAATTCTGCAAATTCCATCGGACAAGAGGACATGACACTGATCATTGCTTTGTCTTCAAAAAAATTATTCAAGACTGCATTGATAGGAATCTTTTCGTTAAAGACGAAGAAGAAAAGTGCCCGATCCCCCTAACCAAGCATGCTCAGTCTAGCTCTCAAGAAAGGGACAGCTCTCGACAAAAATCAGGCAAGCCAAAGGAGACAAAGCATGATGGCTGGAGTTATGATCGCGAGTTTTCCCCTTTATGTCAGCCAGTCGAGGAAGTTCTCGAATACCTGCTCACGGAAGATATGATTAAACTTCCCAGGAGAGTTGATCCTTCGGTCACCATGGGAAAATGGAAAGAGTGTTTCTGTAAATTTCATCAAGTAAGGGGGCACGATGCAGAGCATTGCTTCGTCCTCAAAAACATCATACAAGATTTCATCGACAAAGAAATTTTGGTACCAGAGGAAGGAGGGGAGCAACCTGCAGTTCCAACCTAGACTCTTCCGGATCAACCGAAGAATTGATAAAGCTAAAGTTTCCCGCTTTCGTCTCTTTTTGTTAGTCATCTTGTAGGGGCAAGTCAGCTCAGCCTTCTAGGGATCTTTTCCTTTTAAAGTTCCTGTAAATATTTAGTTTTTGTCATCAAACCTTTGATTATCAATGAAATGTCAAGTTTTCTTTGTATCTTTGATATTTAAATACTTCCTTCTTTTGCCATACTGGGGCATTTAATATCCCGTTCTTTTCAGAATACAGGACAATCCTGACATCATTCATGAGAGAAATGATATTACCTATGAGGTTTTTTTCAAAAATCATGAAATTTTGAAAGTCTTCATAACCAAAGAGTTCAAATATTCTTTGGTCCAACCTTCTTCAAAAATCAAACCTTGTGTTGATGGGTTGTGAACCATTATCAACCCTCGTGTTGATCATGTTTTAAAAAAAAATGGGTTTCGAACCATTATCAACCCTCGTGTTGATCATATTTTCCAAAAATAGGTTTTCGAACCATCATCAACCCTCGTGTTGACCTTATTTTTCCAAAAAAATTAGTTTCGAAATACTATATTCAAAGATCAATCCTTGTGTTGATTTTGTCTTCCAAGATTTGGTTTTAAATAATTATATTCAAAGATAAACCCTTGTGTTGGTCTTATCTTCTAAAATTAGCTTCAAAACGTTATATTCAAAAGATCAACCCTGGTGTTCGTCTTATCCTCTAAAATTGGTTTCAAAAATATTATATTCAAAAGATCAACCCTTGTGTCGATCTTATTATCAGTTTCAAACTGTTATTTTCAGAAATGAGATCTATTGTTGATATTCTTTTTCAAAAATTAGATTTTCAAACCATTGCCTTCAAAAATTGACCCTCATGATGATCTCTCATGTTTGATTTGAAGGATCAGTCCTCGCACTGATCATTCTTCTTGCGGTAGATTTTTCTTCCCAAAAATGATTTTTCACTTATCTTTAAATGAACATTTTCCTCTCAAGATCCCATGTGCAGGCAGGATCAGACAAACTCTTTTTCTAAAAAAAATCTTAGCAATTTTTCAGTTAATCTTGTTGTCTTTATTAATTGCATTCATTTCATTTTTTCAATTTTTTGTCAATATATTATTCTTATCAATTTTTGTAAACTTTTATCAATTTTCATCAAAATTCATTAAATTTTATCAATTTTATTCTTCCTTTTAAACCCCTTCACGTTAAGGGATAAACCTGATGCCTCTTTTCAATGAGGTATTCTTTTTTATTCTTTGCCCATTCAGGTTAAGGGATAAACCTGACCCTCATTGTCCGAGGTGTTCCCATTCAGGATAAGAGATAATCCTGAGACCTCACGTGGGGGCAACAATGCTACCTATGAGAATTCTTTCTGCAAATACAAGTTTTATCGATCTTTATTGATTTCTAAATTTATATCAATTTCTTCTTAAATTCTATTCTTTTTCCCATTCAGGACAAGGGATGATCCAGAAACCCCTTGTAGGAGCAATAACGCTGCCTATGAGGATTCTTTTGTAAATACCAGTTTTGTCAACCTTTATTGATTCTATAAATTTATTTCAATTTCTCTTCATTTATTTTTCTTAAATTCTATTCTTCTTCCCATTCAGGATAAGGGAAAATCCTGAGACCTCTCGTAGGAGCGCTAATGCTACGTATGAGAATTCTTTTGTAAACACAAGTTTTATCAATCTTTATTGATTTCCTAAATTTAAATTTCCTTAAATTCTATTCCTTTCCCATTCAGGATAAGGGACATTCCTGATACCCCTCATAGGAGCACCGACGCTACCCGTGAGAATTCCTTTTCAAAATAAAATTTCAAATAAATACCTTTTCTTTTTCATTTCTATAAATTTTATTCTTTTTTTTCTCTCAGGTTAAGGGATAAACCTGAATTATTCTTCGTAAATCCCTCAATTCACATCAAATTTTATTTTATACTCTTTCAGGATAAGGAAAAATCCTGAAGATGTCATAAATAGATTCGGATCTTAGGCCATCTTGGGTCAAGGGTCTAGAATAAATCTCCCATCCTTTTCATTGTCGGAATCTATTCATACATTTTGTCAATCCTTCTAAAATCCGACTCTTGGGTAGGAATTATTTGCTTCCCATCTGAGTTCCGACTCAGGTTTTTGTTTTTCATTTTTATTTTTAAGATCCGAGTTCCGACTCGGGTTTTTTCTTTTTATATATCGTTTGAAGTTTTGAGTTCCGACTCGGACTTCCTATCGGATTCAATGCTCGTGTTGGAACCGATCGTGCCCTTGAAGATTCGAGTTTTTCAAAACTCGGGTTCTTCCATTTTTAACATTATTTTAAAGATCCGGGTTCCGACTCGGGTTTTTCCTCTTTATATATCGTTTGAAGTTTCGAGTTCCGACTCGGACTTCCTATCAGATTCAACGCTCATGTTGGAACCGATTGTGCCCTTGAAGATTCGAGTTTTTCAAAACTCGGGTTCTTCCATTTTTATCATTATTTTTAAGATCCGGGTTCCGACTCGAGCTTTTCCTTTTTATATATCGTTTGAAGTTTCGAGTTTCGACTCGGACTTCCTATCGGATTCAACGCTCGTGTTGGAACCGGTCGTGCCCTTGACGATTCGAGTTTTTCAAAACTAGGGTTCTTCCATTTTATCATTATTTTAAAGATCGGAGTTCCGACTCGGGTTTTTCCTTTTTATAAAAACGTCGGAAGTTTCGAGTTCCGACTCAGACTTCCTATCGGATTCAACATTCGTGTTGGAACCGATCGTTCCGTTGAAGATTCGAGTTTTCAAACTCGGGTTTTCCTTTTTATTATTTTTAAGATCCGGGTTCCGACTCGGGTTTTTCCCTTTTATATATCGTCTGAAGTTCCGAGTTTCGACTCGGACTTCCTATCGGATTCAACGCTCGTGTTGAAACCGATTGTGCCCTTGAAGATCCGAGTTTGTCAAAACTCGGGTTCTCCATTCTTATCATTGTTTTAAAGATCCGAGTTCCGACTCGGGTTTTTCCCTTTTATATATCGTCTGAAGTTTCGAGTTCCGACTCGGACTTCCTATCGGATTAAATGCTCGCGTTCGAACCGATCGTGCCCTTGAAGATCCGAGTTTTTCAAAACTCAGGTTCTCCATTCTTATCATTGTTTTAAAAGATCTGGGTTCTAACTCGGGTTTTTCCCTTTTATATATCGTCTGAAGTTCCGAGTTCTGACTCGGACTTCCTATCGGATTCAACGCTCGTGTTGGAACCGATCGTGCCCTTGAAGATTCGAGTTTTTTAAAACTCAGGTTCTTCCATTTTATCATTGTTTTAAAAGATCCGGGTTCCGACTCGGGTTTTTCCTTTTTATATAACGTCTGAAGTTCCGAGTTCCGACTCGAACATCCTATCAGATTCAATGCTCGTGTTGGAACCGATTGTGCCCTTGAAGATTCGAGTTTTTCAAAACTCGGGTTCTTCCATTTTATCATTATTTTAAAGATCCAGGTTCCGACTCAGGTTTTTCCTTTTTATATAACGTCTGAAGTTTCGAGCTCCGTCTCGGACTTCCTATCGGATTCAACGCTCGTGTTGGAACCGATCGTGCCCTTGAAGATCTGAGTTTGTCAAAACTCGGGTTCTCCATTCTTATCATTGTTTTAAAGATCTGGGTTTCGACTCAGGTTTTTCCCTTTTATATATCGTCTGAAGTTCTAAGTTCCGACTCGGACTTCCTATCAGATTCAACGCTCGTGTTGGAACCGATCGTGCCCTTAAAGATTTGAGTTTTTCAAAACTCAGGTTCTTCCATTTTAACATTGTTTTAAAAGATCCAGGTTCCAACTCGGGTTTTTCCTTTTTATATAACGGCTGAAGTTCCGAGTTCCAACTCAGACTTCCTATCGGATTCAACGCTCGTGTTGGAATCGATCGTGCCCTTGAAGATTCAAGTTTTTCCAAACTCGGGTTCTTCCATTTTATCATTATTTTAAAAATACGGGTTCCGACTTTGGTTTTTCCTTTTTATATAACGTCTGAAGTTCCGAGTTCCGACTCGGACTTCCTATCGGATTCAACGCTCGTGTTGGAACCGATCGTACCCTTGAAGATCCGAGTTTGTCAAAACTCGACTTCTCCATTCTTATCATTGTTTTAAAGATCCGGGTTCCGACTCGGGTTTTTCCCTTTTATATATCGTCTGAGGTTCCGAGTTCCGACTCAGACTTCCTATCGGATTCAACGCTCGTGTTGGAACCGATCGTGCCCTTGAAGATCCGAGTTTGTCAAAACTCGGGTTCTCCATTCTTATCATTGTTTTAAAGATCCGGGTTTCGACTCGGGTTTTTCCTTTTTATATGTCGTTTGAAGTTTCGAGTTCCGACTCGGACTTCCTATCGAGTTCAACGCTCGTGTTGGAATCGATCGTGCCCTTAAAGATTCAAGTTTTTCAAAACTCGGGTTCTTCCATTTTATCATTATTTTAAAGATCCGGGTTCCGACTCGGGTTTTTCCTTTTTATATAATGTCTGAAGTTCCGAGTTCCGACTCGGACTTCCTATCGGATTCAACGCTCGTGTTGGAATCGATCGTGCCCTTGAAGATTCGAGTTTTTCAAAACTCGGGTTCTTCCATTTTATCATTGTTTTAAATATCCGGGTTTCGACTTGGGTTTTTCCCTTTTATATATCATCTGAAGTTCCGAGTTCTTACTCGGACTTCCTATCGGATTCAACGCTCGTGTTGGAACCGATCATGCCCTTGAAGATCCGAGTTTGTCCAAACTCGGGTTCTCCATTCTTATCATTGTTTTAAAAGATCCGGGTTCCGACTCGGGTTTTTCCTTTTTATATATCGTTTGAAGTTTCGATTTCCGGCTCGGACTTCCTACCGGATTCAACTCTCGTGTTGGAATCGATCGTACCCTTAAAGATTTGAGTTTTTCAAAACTCGGGTTTTTCATTTTCATTACTATTTTTTTTGAAGATCTGGGTTCCGACTAGGATTTTCACCCCCTTTTAGGTTAAGGGATAAAACCTGAATCATTTTTTTCTAAATTCTCATCAAATGTCTATTCTATTTCCCCTTCAGGATAAGGGATAATCCTGAAACACTGGCAATCATTCTTATTCAATTCTCAAGTATCTTAGAATGTCGGTCTCCTGTGCAAATCTTTGTTGAAAAATCCAATGCTCGTGCTGGTTTGCATTTTCGAAAACCCAGTACTCGTACTGGGGTGCATTTTTCAAAAACCCAGTGTTCGTGCTGGGGTGCATTTTTTGAAAACCCAGTACTCATGCTGGTGTGCATTTTCGAAAACCCAGCGCTCATACTGGAGCATTTTTCGAAATCCAGTGCTGGTACATCTAGCGCTCGTGCTAGTGTTTGGCTGACTGATCAAGTTAGCTCTCCCGGTTCAGTCTTTGTACTAACCAAACATCATCATTCAAGCTCTAAATTCTCAATTTCAACCTTCGGGTTATCATTTTGTCAAAAATTCAAATCTTTTTCTCTTGTGAAGGACCCTCTTCAGGGAGAGTTCGAGGGAGCTCGTTCCTTTCGCATGCAACCATCTTTCGTTCGCAAGAACCCTATTCCAGGGAGAGTTTGAAGGGACTCATTTTCTTCGCGAACAGTTTGCAAAACAACAACCAACTTTACACGAAAGAACCCTTTTTCCAGGAAGAGCTTTGACGGAAGCTCGTTTCTATTGTGGCCCTTGTTTTTATCACCTTTGGCCAACCCCTTCACAGAGGACCCTCTTCTAGAGAGAGTGTGATGGACTCGTTCCCTCTGTGATACTTTCTCAACTTTGTTTTTCGGCCGCCTTTACATAAGAGAAGCCTAGAGATAGGAAGTTTTTGACGAAAACTTAATTTCTCTTCGAAAGTTCCGTTTTGTAAACACCTCCTCTTTGGGGAAGAGAGGAGTATTTCCAACTTCCCATTCAGGTAAGGGCTTAATCATGAGTCTCTTTTTTTGGGGAAAAAGAGAGGAGAATTTTGTCACAGACGTCTCGATTCGATATCGAGCAATTACTCTCATCAAGGATTTCAAGAATATTTTGCCAATTTGCTATCAAAACCATTGTTGATCTCAAAGTTTTCATCATATAAAGAATTACTTCAAAACTACCTTTAGTATTATTTCCAAAAGAGCAAGACTTTTGCGAAATAAGAACTGAATTCAAGCTTCTCTGTTGGTCAACCAAGAAGATGAGGAAAAATCTTCGATATGACAAGGTAGAGGAAAATTTCAATGACGTTGAAAAGCCATAAGTGAATCGATATTGATCATAGCTATGACACATTCTTAAAGATCGTTCTTTTGGCAGTAAGACAGTGGAAATATCCTGGGCAGTAAAAAAAAAAAGGGACCTACCCAATCCATATCTCCTCAGTCATTTGAGCTGCAATCAAATATCCGCAAAAGGAATCTCTCAATTGTTGTCAAGATGAAGACGAATTATGCGAGCTAGATCTCCGGGGCCAAAGAAGATTTGAAACATCTCCAAGATGACGAAGTTTGTGACGGATCCTTCCAGAGAAAGTTTGGATCACTGTCGAGATGAAGTCGGATGCAATGGACCTACCGACAAACCCTAAAAGATATTTGATTTCTGCTATCATCTAAAGACCTTCTATAACCAATGATATCAAGCCTAATCCCTAAGAAAGCAAAGATGGATCGGAACATCTCCAAGATGAAGGAGTTTGTGACGTACCCTTCCCCAAAAAAGAGAGAAAAGTCAGGACATCTCCAAAGTGAAGAACGATGTAAAAAGCCCAAGAAAGCTCCATGACTCAAAAGAGTGCAAAAAGATCATCATGGGAAATACCCAGGATATCAAACTGCCCAAAATTGCCAGGAATCATCTTTACCTGTGTGAAATTCTTTTATCAATGCCTTTTCACTCAATTGCTTTTATGAAGCTGAGAATGTTTCCTCTCTTTTCATATCAAGGAAATTGATGTCTTCCTTAAAGAAGCTCAACAGTAACAAAATTGAGTTTGATTCTTGATTCTACAGAGTTAGCCCTTTTTGGAGCTAATACTCTAGGTAGAAAGAGGTGATATTTTCACATATATGCACAATTCAATCATTTTTTGAATCAACAACAATTTTGACATCTTATTGGCAATACTTTCTCATTATCCCAAAATGAAGTGTGAACTCGATGTTCGTTTTGACGTATCCTGACGTCATCCCTCCTTAGGACTGAAAAGTCCTTTCCTTCCGTCTGATCTGAGCGCTCTTAGATCTGCACACTTCTATGTGTTCCCCACTGTCCCACCACAGACAGTTCCCGTTCAGAATAAGGGTTAAACCTGAACTTTTTGCAAAAGGTCTGTTATTGTCAAAAGTTATTTTCAGTCTCAGCAATGAGACGCCCAAGAACAACCCCTTTTCAAGCTTTAGGGACCCCCATTTTCATCCTTTTGCAAACCCCTCTTAGACTTGTTGTGCCAAGTCTAGAGGTCCCATCATGGTTTTCCCCGCTCTTCGAGGATCCTGTATCCATTCAGGCTAAGGATTAAACCTGTTACCTCGCTCCTTGAGGTATAACCCAAAACCTTCTGCGAGAGGTCATCTGTTTTTTTTAGAAAGCTGATTTAGTCTCAGCAATGAGACGCCCCAGATCATCCCCTTTCCAAGCTTTAGGGAATCCCTTGTTTTTCTCTTCTCGCAAACCCCTTTTGGATTTGTTCATCCAAATTCCGAAGGTCCCATCATGGTTTCTTCATCCAAGGATTCCGTATGGTCGCCCCTTTCAGGTTAAGGGTTAAGCCTGAGCCTCGTTCCATGAGGTATCTTTTCGTTCAGGTTAGGGTTAAACCTGAGTCTCATTTCGACTAGATATCCTTTCTAGTCCCTCAACGGTTTCTTTATTTGATAACTTCGTGCGATTCCCCCCCACTCAGGTCAAGGATCAAACCTGAATCTTGCTTTGGCGATGCATTCGTTGTCCCATCACAGTTTCCCCGCTCTTCGAGGATCCTATATCCATTCAGGCTAAGGATTAAACCTGTTACCTCGCTCCTCGAGGTATAACCCAAAACCTTCCGCTAGAGGTCGTCTGTTTTTAGAAAGCTGATTTAGTCTCAGCAATGAGACGCCCTAGATCATCCCTTTTTCAAGCTTTAGGGAATCCCTTGTTTTTCTCTTCTCGCAAAACCCCATTTGGATTTGTTCGTCTAAATTCCGAAGGTCGCATTATGGTCTCTTTATCCGAGGATTCCGTATGGTCGTCCCTTTCAGGATAAGGGTTAAGTCTGAGCCTCGTTCTACGAGGTACCTTCCGTTCAGGTTTGGGTTAAACCTGAACCTCATTTTGTCGAGGTAATCCTCCCGTCCCATCATGGTTTTTCCCCACAAGGAAATCCATACTCTCTATACATCCATCCAGGAAAGGATCATGCTTGAATTTCATCTCACGGGGCATTTCTCTCAAAATGTCTCATCGAGGTCTGTTTATATTCCTTTCCCCATCCGAATCATCTTGATATATCTTCGTCCCATCCAGGTTAAGGGCTAAACCTGAGTCATTCCAAAAGGTTGATCTGGTCTCACCCACGAGACTTGATCAAAACTCTTATCTTTCACCATTTCTGGGATCTTTACCCAAAGTCCCATCACGATTTTCTCATTTCCATCTATTCGGTCATATCATTTTCGAGGACTTCGTCTCCCCAAGCCATTTAGGACAAGGCTTTAAGCCTGAAAAGCCATAATTCTTCCACACCCAGTTCAGATCTGCTGACTGGGGCATTTTCAAAATTTGGAGTGTTATCTTTGCCACTAAGCTCGGCTTCTTACTAGCTTAGTAGCAAAGAGGGGCATCTATGAACACCCCAAATTTTTTAAAATCTTTTAAATATTCCATTTTTTCCCCTGATTTCATTTTTTGGGTAATTGAGTCACTTTTAAATATAAATCCCATTTTATTTCTCAAGTTTTTTGAAATTAAATTCATTTTGTGTATCTGACTTAATTTTGGATCCGAATCTAGATAAAAGATCCAAATCTGAGCTTTGTTGTCCAATGTTTAAAAATTAAATTCTTGAAATTTCCAAACTAACTTTTTGAAAAGCTCAGACAGTTCGTCCGGTATCCGTTTGGATCCATCAAATTGTATTTCTCAAATTCGAGGTTTAAAATTCGAACATTTTCTCAAAACCTGGGTCCAAACACACTTTTTGAAGAATTTTTCCCGAAATAGCATTGAAAACCTTCTTTTGTAAATATTTCCCAAAAATACAAGAAAATTAGTTTAAATCCTCGTTTTCTCGTAAATGTTAAGGTTTTATTCCTAAAATACCAAAAAAAAAATGGAAAAATGTAAAAGAAAAGAAATATATATATCTAACAAAAATCGGTTTTTGAAAAAACCTCTTTTTGAAAATATCCCTTTTTAAGAAAAAAAAAACCTTTTTTTAGAAAAATCTGGTAAAGGAGCCCTCTTTTTAAAATTTGCGTGAAAAATCTGAAGGGCCCCGTAAATTTTTTTTTAGGGTTTTCTTGCAAAGGGTCGGAGGATGAACATTGTTTTTCCCTCCTCTCTCTCGGCCCTTCTGGAAGCTTCCAGCTTCCATGGCCTCCATCAACCCTCCGATCTCCTCCACCCTCCTCCTTCGTCCATCACCAACAACCTCGCATGCATCCATCTCCCGAGCTCCTCCACCCTACGATGACTGGCTTCCCACTCGGACCATCGATCGGCAACGAACTTTCGCTGGAAACCTCCATTTGCCCTTTAAGAAGGGGCTTTCATCAACCCTGGAGAGAAATCGATCGATCCATCCATCAATCTTCACGCAGGCAACCCTTCTTCAATATCCTTTTTTTTTATATCTATCATCGGTCGCCTCCGGAACACGATGAGCTATCTCTTCTGATCGGTTGGGGGAAGGTCAATCCAGCCCCAAATTTCAGAGAAAACAGCAGCATCTGATCGAATCAATCAAAGCCAAAACTCTATTACGGTGAGTTCCCCATCCCCGTTCATTTTTTTTTATTTTAGCTCCTTTCCCCTTTGATCTGGTTCCTCTCTAATGCACTATCGAGGGCATTGATTTACTCTTAGTAATCTCAATCCCTCTCCTGTGCAATAGTAAACAGGATTTCCTAATCCTAACATTTCTTATAAACTGTTATCTCCATTTTCATCGTTTTAAGTCCTGCAATTTACTTTTGCTCTGTTCATGACGTCAGATTCAATGACTTTTCTTTTCTTTTCTTTTTTTCTCTTACCCTGCTTATATGTTTTTAAGTTGTTCTGTAGTGTTCAGTCATATATCGCTTTTCTTTTCTGTTTACACCCCTTCCGATTCCTGTTGAACATCGTTTAACCCCCCCCCCCCCCCCCCTTTTTTTTTCTTTGTTTTTTTTTGTGTATTTTTGTCCTGAGTTGTGATTTGTTTCAACTCTTATATTTGCCATAAAGCATGTCTTCAGCCCTGATTATTTCGTTTCGATGGTTCAATGATTGAAATAGGAAATGTGGATGGTCTCCATTTCAGACTCAATGTGCATTTGGTTTTAACTTTGTTGATCTTTATTCCGTTAAACAACACTTATAGTATCCACATCTCATCAATATCCCCCTCAATTTTCCATCTGCTACAACGGAAGTAAAACACATGATTCAATATCATCAATCAGATCGGATTGATTTTATTATGTTTCTAGCATTCTCGTTTGTAGTTATGATATCATTTTGTTGTTATAGTTGGTTTGTTATTGTAAGGGTTTAATCCCAGGCATGTATAGTATGATTTTAATTAATTCCCCTTTTGATTGTCTAATAAGTTCATGATATATCTTGTTATTGACTAGCATCATCCAGGTTGCATGTCTGTTGCATTTACGCATGTTAGTTGTAGGTATCCATTTCATAATGTTTTATCTTGACCATTCACCATCTTATCGGTTGTTTTGATTCCATCACCTTTTAAGTTTACATCTTACAGTAGGTACCGACCCCTTTAGCATATTTCGGCTCCCTGCAAGTTCGGCTTACCCCATATTTCATTTTATGACATTGGACTACCTTATATCTTCATTCCAACAAGATTCTGGTACATGTTTTCATCGTCCCACCATGTGCATTATACCTTGTATATATTTCGCTGTAACAAGTCCGGCGCAAAATCGCTCTCAGTCTTTGTTATGCATCCTTGCGGTTCGCCACGGTCTGAGTTTGAAGGATTGACCCCACAACATTCAGAGTCATCAAATATGTCATCTACCATTGAGAATTTTGGATATCTTTCAGATCAGGGGAATGAGAGAGATGTAGTCTATTTCCTCTGTTTATTACATAGGCAAAATTTTGTTTCCAGCTAGAAGTAAGAGATCGTTTGATGTTGGTGAAGAAGATCCAGGTGCGGATCATAGTGTTGTCCATAAAGCCACGAACTCTCGTCAACTGTTATAATTAGATGCAAATTCGAATCATCGTTTGGCTCAGCATGGCTAGTGATATCACTATGGTGCCGCGGGCTGCTGAGGATTCCTGTGTGCTTATGATACAACAGTCTTACTATTGTTGAGGATCCTCATATATGTTTTATGGCCTGCACCTCCGACTTCACAGCCGACACATAGCACTCGTCACCATAAGTGTACCATCATCTCTTGAACTTTACTACAAAGCACTATGCTCACTTTCTCCACCAAATTTTTTTCTTTTCTCTTTTCTTTCTTTCTTCTTCTTTCTTTCCTGTTTCTTCCTTTCTTCTATTCTTTTCTCTAATATCTAACTGTGTGCATTTCCTCCAGTTTGACTTTTTATATAGTTGGACTGACAATGGCATCGAACTTTGATACACGGTTAAGGAAGCCAGTGAAGAGGTTTTAATATCTCAAACCCGTAAGTATCAACACTTTTGTTACATTTTTTTTTTATTACTGTCTATCAGCATGTTATAAATATGTAAAAAAAAAAATTGTTAGCATGCTATTAGACTCCATGGAATCACTTCTCTTTACTCAATGTGATTGTCAGAATTATTGGTTTAGTTCATTTTTTTTATCACATTATGCAAAATTTTGTTTAGACTGATAGCGTCTGCCGAAGGCACAATTCCTTTGTGCATTGTGTCATTAAGACCCATTTGGGCTTCAAGTTTGTCAAAAAAAAAGAGATGCTAAGGGACCTTTTTTTTTTCTGATAGACAGGGAGAATATCAGTGGGGAATGCTAAAAAAAAAAACTGGCAGAGTCTCATGTAAAGTCGCCATGCTCATTATTTCTTTTCTTTTTTTTTTCTCTGTTTCCCTTTTGAAGTACAAAGATCTTGGTCTTGTCTTTTGTTGGAACTCAACTTGCAACTTGTCTTAGGCTGGTTTCGAGGTTAGCTTTAAAAAACATCTGCACTTAATGATCCTGATAATTGCACTGCATGATTTCCGGGCAACTTGTCAGTTGTCTAAGAAGACCAGGTTCTTCAGCACTTTGATGACATTAGTTGAACTTTCTTCATGAAGTCATTCTCTTTAAATTTTAATAGGATACAGATCATTATGTGGTTAATCTTTTGGTGATTGTAACAGCTAAAGCATATTCACATTACAGATCAGACTTGATCTATAGTCGCCATCTTCATGAATTCTGAAGATAAATCTTGAAAGTGTCAAGGTCATGGTCCTCTAATCAATCTCACCATGGACTTTCAGTTTCTGTATGTCTTGATTAGTATCTGCCCATTCCTGTTATTCGTATGGACCCCTTTTTTATGAGACCTGTTCAGTAAGGGTCCATTTCATTAAGTAGATCACGTTGCCGGGCTATGCTGAGCCTGTCACAAAATAAAATTACAATCCAAGTTTCCCAACAAGCTTAGGGTGGTTTGATGCTACTGTAGCTTCTGCAGAAACTAGACAGGAGGAACCTACAAATCTTCAAGGCTACTCTGGGCTGTAGAGCACAAAGGTGAAACATCCTGTAATCAGGTCATGACATCAATGGCCAGCAAAAGGAATGGATTTCCTGATTATATTGATAGTACCCATTGTTTTACGCTGGGCCTCCTACCTATATGATTGCAGTTCCTGTACTATCATTTGCAGCACCCCGACATTCCATTTGTCACATGTATATTGCATTGTTGTCCGCCGTCTTGTGTTTATACCTGCCACAATATGTCAGTTTCTATACATTAATCTTCAATTCCATCATCTGTCATGATAGTCCATGCATATTAGTTATTTACTTGGCTGCAGCCCCACTTTGCTATTTATATATACACCATCACGCAGTACCATGCATTCCCATGACATCTTCATATACCTTTAGATAACTATACCCACATGCACATTTCTCATATAACATAACCATAGTATTTTGAATTTTAGTTGGCATCTCTCATCATTATTCATGTTCATGCAATTTTGCTTTATGGCTAACTCTACCTTTTGCAGGAAATGTATAGAAAACATTATTTCTTCTCTTAATTTAGAAATTGTGACTCAATATTGTAATAACTAGATTATAATGAAAAGTGTACATTTCCAGCTTTAGGTAAAATGAATGAGCGTTGTAAAAATCATGAATTGCTTGTTTTCATGCTTTTCGCCTTTATTTTTCAAAATCTCACAATGGTGAAACACGAATGGCACGTGCACCATTTCGTAAGAGGTAAATTAATCCTAAGTTGATGATTTACATCAATGGCCATAGTCAGGATGTAAACAAAACTTAGGATTTTTATCTTTTATAAAAAAACACTTGATCCACACTGGACCCTTTTCAAAATTCATCATTTTTCCGTAATTTTTTTTTTCTTTTATCAGAATTTAACTTAAAATTAACTCAAAATATATACCAATGGCCATAGTCAGGGCATATTGAGATTTAATTTTATTTTAAATTCTATAGAAGCACAAAAAATGTATTTTATTCTTCTTTTGAATTTAAATATAGATTATTATATAATACATTCAATGACCATAGTCAGGGATGTATTATATTTTCAATCTTATTTTAATTCATTTAAAGAATGAAATAAGGTTTGCAAAATCCAATCTCAAAATTCTTTAAATTCATTCATCATTTAGGATAGAACTGCATCATATTTTCGAAATTCTTTTTAAAATCCAAGTGATCTCAAATATCCTTCTTCAATCTCTATTTTTATTCATTCTTCTATCTTATTTCAAAGGTTTAGATTTCAATTTCAAAGTCCAATTTGACTTTCAGATTTCAAAAATTCAATTTTATTTTCAAAAATTCCGATTCAAATCAGATTTCAAAGTTCAAATTGACTTTGAAATTCCAAAACTCATCTTGTATTCAAAATTTCAATCAAGTTCAAAGTTCAATTTAAACTTTGAAATTTCTTATTCATCTTCTAGTTCCAAATTCAAAATTCAAAGTCTAAATTGATTTTGAAATTCATTCGTATATTCAAGATTCAAATTCTAAATTTCATTTTTCAAGTTCAATTCAAACTTGGAAGTTCTCGATTCATCTTTTGAATTTAACAACTCCAAATCCATTTTAGGATCCAGGATTCAACATTCATATCAGATCTCAGACTTTAGATCCAATTCCACTTTAGGATCCATAATCCAATTTCACTTTAGATCTCAGGCTTCAGATCCACCATCCATTTAGGATCCAGAACCCAATTCTACTTTGGATCTCAGACTTCAGATCCAATTCTATTTTAGGATCCAGAATCCGATTTCACTTTGGATCTCAGACTTCAGATCCAATTCCATTTTAGGATCCAAAATCCAATTCCACTTTGGATCTCAGACTCCAGATCCAATTCCATTTTAGGATCTAGAATCCAATTCTACTTTGGATCTCAGATTTCAGATCTAAATCCATCTTAAGATCTAGACTTTGGATTTAAATTCCAACTTTCAAATCCAATTCTATTTTTCAAATTCCAACTTTCAAATCCAAATCCACTTCATTTCCAGATTTCAAATCTAAATCCATTTTTCAGATCTCATCCGAATTTCCTAAATCCATTTCTATTTTTAGATACCATTTGATTTTCTCAGATCCATTCTAAGATTTGAATTCAATATCACTTCAAAATTTCATCTTTTTCTCCTAAATTCATGATTAAATTCAAAGTCCATTTCCGACTTTAAGACTTCATTTCCTTTCATTTCAAAGCTTCAAATCATTCTTTCTTAAAATCAAGATTTATTCTTCCAAACTCTGATTTACTTCAAAGACTTAGAACTTCTCTGATCTATCTCAAGTTCTAAGTTAAGATTTTTCATCTCAGAAACTTATTTCTTCACTCCATTATCAAGATCATCTCAGAAATACTTGGAAATTTTCAAAACATCTTTCAAAAGAGCATACATCCTTGCATTGCACAAGCATGATTCTTTGTGCATTTAGAGTTAGAATAAATTCTTAGATAATATTTAGGCAAAGCAAAAGGCATAAATTCGATCCTTGGTTCGATTACCTCTAATAAAGGCAACAGGAACGGTCGAACCTCGTACCGACGAGCGAATCCCTTCTCTCCATTTTTTTTCCCGCAATATATTTCAAAACGGAGACGAGTTATTTGCTAAATATTTTTAAATCAAGGTTAAGTGAAAACCCGCAAAAGAATTCATCTCTCTTCTCTCTTCTTTCTTTTCTCTTCTCTCTTCTTTTTCTCTCCTTTTATTTTTCTCCCTTCAAAAAGGAGGAAAATAGAGGTCAGAAAAGGAAGAGAGAGAAACCACGAGAGAGGAAAAATTTTGCGATTATCACAAGACGTAACTTGAGGGAGATAGTGGAAAATATCAAACCAAAATCTATATACATTTGACTAATGAAGATGTATATGCCTGAATGCCTGGAATAGAGAATGTGTCCCTACCTAGAAGGACTAAAGGCTTGCGCAAAATGGAGCACCCATGCATGACTAAACTGAAAATATACACATGCTGATGCTGATATGCAATTATAGAATGTGAGTGTAGTGGATTTTGCAGGGAAAGTTGGGTGATTTAATGACAGAGAAGTGGTGAGGATGCATGCTATGGAATGATGGCCATTGTGAAGGTGTAGACACCGAACAGGGTGACTGAATGTAAATCAATGTGATGGGTACTGTGCCACTAGCACAAGAAAAGTAATAAAAGTTTGCGCTGGGCAGCAGGTGGCTGGAGCTGAGCATGGGTACTGCTATAGCTTATGGCAGGGATGTGATGGTGTGTTATTCATAGGTGTTGTATGAATAATGATTTTTGCTGGTGGAAAATGAATGAAAGTGGCAGGGAAATGAAGATAATATGTGCTGGTGTTAATGCAAGTGTTTCAGTAGGTGGAGAAAATGGGAATGGCTGATGATGGAGTGAAGCTGGAATATACAGATAGTTGTAGGGAGTCTGTGTACATTGATGGTGTGTTAGAAATGGTTGAGTAGGCACACAGGTGGTTGTTGGGCACTAAAGAAGGTGTGTGAGTGTGGTGCCTATGTTGTAGATAAATAATAAAAAAAATGAAGTGACAAGGAAACTGAAATGCTGGAATATGATGATGGACGGTGCAAAATGTGGTATATAGTGATGCTACAAAAGCATAGAAAGCTATAACAACCTTAGGGTTGCTGTACTATTGAATCATAGGAAGCCACTGTCGATGTAACAGGGTTATTTGTAGAAAATGCAAGTATGTGATAGGTGATGAATAGTGTAATTAGCAGGTGGTTTAGGTATTATGAGATGAAAGTGGAGGTGTTGATGGTGTTATAGGTGGATGTGCTGGAAGGTGGTATCGGGCTGGAAGCAATGGATCAGGCTATTTCAGAAACTCGAATTTGGTGTCTGAAAGTTTCTGTAGTTATCAACACCAAAGCTTGCTGCTGATCGATTGAAAGGCCTCACAACCATATCATATCCAGGTATTACAAAGTGAGCTTTTGCAGGAATCAACTAATTGGATTCAGAGGGAAATGTAGTTGTTGTGCACAGGACGTGGTATGTACTGGTGGAGTGAGTGCAGTGAAAGTATACCAAATGAAAAAAAAGTGTTAACAAGGGGGGGGGGGGGGGGGAACACAAGGGGTAAATAGTAAAAGATAAAGAAAATACAACAAATAGCAATGATGCATGTGTTGTGTAGGATTTGATGCAAATGAGTGATGGAAGGGATGTTAATATGTGAGTATAGACAGTTACAGGCCATCCTTTTTTTTTTACAAGCCCCCCCAGAACCAACTAGTCTTCTCTCAATTAATTACCACGACCTCTTGACATAGCCAAAGCAACCAATAAATGTAATAACAACAGGAAGAATATCAATAGCATTAGGAACCAGCAGTAGTTGCTCCAAACCATCCTTTTGTGATCTTGAAAAAGTAAGAAGCAATATCTTCAAAAGATGATCCGACCTCCTCGAACTATCTTTATACAACATGCACTTGATTGGTGATCATGCTAATGAAAGTGATGCTTAAAATATATGATTGATTCAAAACAGGAACTCATGAGAAAATAAAAGCATGATGATAAACAGAGGGAACAAGATGCCTTAAATAAACATGAGGATATTAAACACAGAAGTCAGTAAATGGAGGTGATCGATAAAACAAATGATTAACGATGCTAAACAAGAGTAAATGATTGAAATAACATGACCTAAACAGCTAAATCCATTAACAAACTGGAGTAAAATGGATAGAATACAGTAATGAACAAGGATTCGTACTGGATAGTACTATGCTAAGTTAGAGAAGAACTTAGGAGGACAGAGGCATAGCTATCAAGACTACCTCAGAATGGCATAAGCAAGTCGGGTTACATAGAGACTGACATAAAAAAAAATTGTAAAGTATCACAAAATGAAACACAAAAATTACTGAAAGTCAAATTTTGATCCAGTGGGGGGGGGGGATATGATAGTCACCATACATGTAGAAACTAAATACAAACGTATACCAGTTGTAAATGCTAAAAAAATTATGAAAATCAGATGCATATGAAGTATACTAAATATTAGATAAAAGCAAAAAAAAAAAGGGGGCTGGATCCAGAGATTTAGTGTTTATGAATGTAGATGATAGGTAAAGTAAATACAGAAAATGCATAACACGAGAGTGATGTTCAAAGCTAATAACTATAAAGAGAATATTGTGAACCTAAATGACAATGGTTTTACTAAACCCCAAATGAATCAGTGATGTTATTGCAGGATATCACAGATTACTAGCATTTGATATGGCCATGGATGCAGATCGGCTTGACAGGCTTTTGCCATATATATAATTCCTACTGATAATGGGTTTTGCCATGCGTGATGCCAACATGAGGTTAATTTCCCAAAGGAAGCGACTACGTGATGCAATGGGGGTAACGGTGTCCAACACTATGTATTCCAATGCAAGCACAAGCAGGGGAGTCAGCAAAATTTAAATGATAAGATGAATGGCATTATGAACGAGAAGATGGGGGTGCAGAGGGAAACAAGATTTTGGGGTCAAAAAGGGTCACTAATAAAATTAATGAGGCGTTGGGAGTAAAAATGGAAGGTCGTAACCCAGGTTTTATGCTGGAGCCAAGTACAAAAGGAGTGACACCTTATTCCAAAGAGATGGACCAGGATTCAGTTTGCCTGCAGCAAATTGAATCTGAATTCATTCTTAATCTAGAATCATCGTTACATCACAGTGGGTATTGGGACCCTACATACTATCGATATGAAGTTCTTCATTTCCTCTTTTCTTTTCTCTTTTTTTTTTTTGAATCGAACTCAATCTGATTACAGACTATCAGATCGGTTCACAGGAGATTGAAGCTTGATGTAATCGGGTATCATACCTCCTGGTAGAGCAAACACACAACTCTCCAATATTTTCTATATTTTCTTGAGAGGAGTAAAACAAATGACCGGATGAATCGAGAGGATCTCGCAGATCACTCGATTGACATTGCATGCCTCATTTGGATGCATGACATCCAAGAATATATCACCCGGATGCTAATGATAGAACTACATCGAATATATGCTAAGCAAAATCGTAGCAAATCCTGGAGAGAAAGAAAGAAAAAAAAAAGGGAAAAGCAAAAGAGTGCAAGGGGAAAATATGTTGGAATATGAAGTTCCATTTTGATGTTGCATACTTACATAGATCGATACTTACCATATGCAAGATCGATGCTGTGTGGATGCTCTACTGGGGGCGGTTAAATAGGAAATTTAAAAGAAAAACAAGGAAAATCCGAAATTACAAGGAGAGGAGGGGAAGAGAAAAGTAGAACAGAAGATAAGATCTAAAAAAAAAAGAACAAAACAAAAGGAAACGTAATAAAGAAAAAAAAACTTTTGCAGAAAATTGAAAGGGATGAAGAAGCATTTTTACTTGCCTATAATTCTGCAGAGATTCGGGCTTTCTTTACTCGATCAGAGAGGGAGAGAGAAGGAAGAGAAAATTAGGAGGGGGGAGGGGTAGAAGGCAAATGGAAGAAAGAGCGATATGTACAGGAGGGGAGGGGTGAGAACGGTTGCTTGAGGGTTCCCCTGCGTGCCCCTCTTAAAGAAGAAGAGGAAGGCTCTGGAAGAAGTTTGTTGGGTATCGATGGTGGAGAGGAAGATGAGAGATCTCTGTGGCTTCCCTCACAACGGAAAGCCGTTAGGGGCTTTTTCAGAGATGGTCCCCTTATTTTAAAAAATTTTAAAAAGAGGGCCCATCTATAAATTTTTCTTAAAAATGGTGTAGAAAGCTATGTTTTTCAAAAAAAATCTTTTTATATTCTTTTTTTTGATAAAAATTCTAAAGATATGAGGAAAATACAAAGGTTTTTAGGAAAATGGGATCCAAAACGAGGTTTTGAAGGATTTTTATAAAATATTGGTTTTAAAATTGCAAGTTTTCTTAAAATGGGGGTTTTGTGAAAATTACATGATTTATTTCAGAAAATGACCCTTGAAATGGATCTGAATCCAAGATTTTTAGAAAATATTGGCTTTGGATCTCGAGTTGAGATTGGATCCAGATAAAACATCTGATAAAATACCACGAATCGATTTTTTTGATTTTTTGAAGAATAGAAGTTCTGGAATCAGAATTGGATCCGAATATCCGATTTGGATCCAAGATTGGGTCAGATAGGGAAATTGAGTCTGGATTCCAGCGAATTCGAGGAACGAATGAAAATTTTATCAAAAATTGACCTGATTATTCAAAAGATGGACCTAGGGGCAAAAAGGGAATTTTTTAGTTTTTTTTGGAAAATTTGGGGTGTTCACACCAGAGTGGACGTGGGCTCCATGGCCCCGTCATGCTACAGGCCTCATAGGGGCATTTCGCCTTTCGCTTTGGGCGATAGTGGGCGCCGGGCATTAGCAGGCCCGGGTGACCCCACCGGTTAACACCTATTGAGCTGACTTTAGGGCGTAGTAGTTTTTGGCTTAGACCAAAGCCCTAGGTGACCCTAGTGGTCTGGACCGACAGACCAGACAAGTGGTCCAGCTCGCTTGCTTCTCGCTTTTGTCGCCAACCTATAAAACACGAGAAATGGAGTAAGAGAAAGGGAAAAGCTAGGAAGATGAAAAGATTTTTTTTGGGACGTTATATGCACAGTCCAGCAATCCCATTTGTACACTTGGCACTGAGTGTGCTTGTCCGGAGCCACAATGATGACCTCATGGGTCCCATGTGACGTATTGGTACTTCGTGCATTACGATTATCGCCTACGGTTGGCCTATCGCGTGGTGCGTGTGGAGCAACCATCGTGACCACCTTGCTACCTTGTTTTGGTAGTATTAGGGTGGTGAGGGGGACAAGCGGTACGCTGCCCACTTGTATGTACATGTATTCCTATGTATTGGGGGTTACGACGTTTCGTCAAAACCAGTGTTTTGGCATTTTTGTGTTCCGCGAGCGCGGCAACACATCGTGAATGTGCTAATGAAATTCCCATACTCACGGGATTGTGTTGAGAATCTTTTCCCACACTCGTGGGTGTTGACATCGCGAATGGCCTCGCTACGCGTTATGAGCTGATGTATGGCGTTTGAAATACACATACTTGGAAAATTCGTAATCAAAGCTTTGGACACTTGATGCATGTGCAATCATAATTGTATATGCATTTTTGAGATTCGTGCCACTCAAAAATAGGGAAATGTGCCACTTTATAAATATGTGTTCGTATCGTAGCGTCTGCTCGATACTTGTGCGAATGATTGTGACTTCGTGGCTTTATTTATTTCACACGTGCACGGTGGCACATCTGACACTGTGATCATGCAAAAATTTTCCTCTCGTTCCTCTTTTCCTTCTCTTTGCTTTTCTAGCCTCTATTCCCTTTTGAAGGGGAATAAAAGATAGAAAAGAAGAGAGAATGAGAAAAGAAAGAAGAAAGAGGAACTCTTTTGCAAGGTCTTATTTGACAAAAATTTTGAAAATATTTGAAAATTACTCGCCTCTGTTTTGAAAATTTGTGGGAAAGTGGAGAGATGAGATTCGCTCGTCGGTACGAGGTTCGACCATTCCTGACCCCTTTACCAGGGGTAATCGAACCAAGGATCGAATTTATGCCTTTTGCTTTACTGAAATATTATCTAAGAATTTATTCTAAGTCTAAAATGCACAAAGAATCATGCTTGTGTGAATGCAAATCCAAGGATGTATGCTTTTGAGGAAGTATTTTTGGAAATTTGGGATTTTTCAAGTGATTCTGAGATGAATTTGATAATGGAGTGAAGAAATGGTTTTTGAAAGTTGAATCTAACTTAGAACTTGAGATAGATCTGAAAAGGTATTTGAAGTTCTAAGTTTTGAAATAATCAGAGTTTTGGAAAAATAAATCTTGAATTGAAAAGAATGAAGAGAAAGGGGGATTTGAAGCTGAGATAGAAAAAATAAAGTTTCAAAGTCAAAATGGACTTTGAATTTGAATTTTGAATCTAGATTTCGAAGTGGAGATGAAATTTGAAATGGAATTAAATTCCAGATTTAAAGTTCGAAATCAGGATGGAATTTTGGATTTAAGAAATCTAAATGAAATTTGAAAATAGAATTGGATTTAAGAAGTCTAGATGGGATCTGAAAATGGAATTGGTTTTGAATTCTGGAATTCAAGATAGAATTGGATTTGAAATCTGGAATTGGGAGTGGAATTAGTTTTGAAATATGAAATCCAAGATGGAATTTGAATCCAAAGTCTGAATCCTAAATGGAATTTGGATCTGAAGTCTGGAATCCAGAAATGGAGTTGAATCTGAAATCTGGAATCCTAAATGGAATTGGATCCAAAGTCTGGAATCCAAAAATGTAGTTAAATCCAAAATCTGGAATCCTAAATGAAATTGGATCCGAAGTCTGGGACCCGAAATGGAGTTGGATCCGAAGTTTGGAATCCTAAATGGAATTGGATCCGAAGTCTGGGATCCCAAAACGGAGTTGGATCTGATGTTTGGAATCCTAAATGAAATTGGATCCGAAGTCTGGAATCCAAGATGGAGATTGGATTTGGAAAATCCAAATAAGACTTTGAGGACAAATCTGAATTTTGGAAAATCCGGATTTGAATTCAAAACTTAGGAAAAATCGAATTTTATCAATCTCAAAACTTTGATTTTGAATTGAGGATCAAGACTCAATCTTTAGATAGAACTTTGAAGATAAGGAATAAACTTGATTTTAAAGTTTGAATTTGAAATCAGAAGATGAATCAGGAATTTCAAAGTTAAATTAAACTTTGAAATTTGATCTGAGATGTTAAATTGAATTTGAAATTGAATCTTGAAAATGAATTTGGAATTCCAAAGTTGAATTGAACTTTGAAATTTTGAATTTGGAAATTGAATTTTGAATATAAGAAGAGAATTCAAAATTTCAAAGTCAAATTGGACTTTGAAATTGAATTTTGAATTTTGAAATGAGATAGAAAGATGAATTGAAATAGAAATTGAAGATTGGTTTGACAAATGAAGAAGATATTTGAAAATATATCTCAAAATCACTTGGATTTTGAAAAAAAGAATTTTGAAAATATGATGTAATTCTATCCTAAATGATGAATGAATTTAAAGAATTTGAAATTGGATTTTTGAAAATCATATTTCATTCTTTAAATGAATTGAAATAAGATTGAGGATATAATACATTCTTGACTATGGTCATTGAGTGTATTATATATTAATCTACATTTAAATTCACATGAAGAATAAAACACATTTTGGTGCTTCTATAGAGTTTAAAATGAAATTAACTCTCAATATATCCTGACTATGGCCATTGATATATGTTTTGAGTTAATTTTAAGTTAAACTTTGATAAAAGAAGAAAATATTTAGAAAAATATGATGATTTGTTAAAAGAGATCCAATGTGGATCCAGTGTTATTCCATAAAAGATGAAAATCCTAAGTTTTGTTCACACCTTGACTATGGCCATTGATGCAAATTGTCAACTTAAGATTTAATCACCTCTTATAAAACGGTGCACATACCATTCATGTTCCCATGTGTGAAATTTTGCAATAAAAGATAAAATGATGAAAACAAACAATTTCTACGATATGTATGCTCATACATTCTATTCTAATGCAAGGAATGTAAACTTCTCATTATAATCTAGCTATTACATTTCTGAAATTGAAATGGAAATTACAATTCCTAAGCTAAGAAAAAAAATGACATTTTATACATATTTCCTGCAAAATAGAGTTAGTATGTGGCCAAAATGAAAATATATAAAAGATGATGGAAAAATGTAATATCAAGAAGGCTATGCATATCTATATGAGTGGGATGGGTATATGAAAGGTATATACATGGGTATATGAAATCATCTAAACCATTTGTTGAAGTCTATGTCCTAATGAAGATGCATAAGAAATATAAAGGTAAGATATAAATGATATCATAGCAGAAAATATGCAGAAAATGCAAATGGGATATGCTGAATGCAGATGGCAAGGTAGGATGCAGAAAATATGAAGAAGGTAGAAGTGCCTATGCGATGGTAATGCAGTGGATTATGGTTATGAATTGGGCTAAGTGGAGAAAAAGTGTGGCTAAGGCGTGTGTGTGATATAGCACAGGGTGAACATTAGGTGATGAAATGGAGTTATGAGCTGGAAATATATGCAGGTAGTGTGAAAGTTCATAGGTGATGGTGGGTGACAGGGGGTATAAGTGAAAGATGATTGATAATGGATGTTGTAGGTAAATGTGGAAGTGGTGAACACGCAGGGAATGTGTAGTGAAGGTACGCCAAGTGTGTTGCAAGCCCCGAGCACAAGTGTGGTAGGTGGTTGATGCAATGGGTGATCGCAGCATATGTTGAAACTATGCACAGATGAACGCAATAGGTAAAATGGACACTGTGAGTGGAACATCGCAGCAGCTGTGGTGGTGAACATGCTGTATTAGCAATATTCTGCTAAGCATAAGTGCAGATAAGATTAGACAACAAGATGCAAGGGGATGGTGTCCAGTGGAATGGCAATGAGCTGGAGGCTGGCCACCAAGGGATGACTTAATCAAAGAGCCCTGAATCAGGTCTTTGCTGGGCTGAAGATTGGGATTTTGGGATAACCAGAAATCCCAGGAAAGTTGAGGGAATGCAAACTGAATGATTGGGGAAATAAAAAAAAATGAGATGTCATGAAAGTAAATGGCATGTTGTAAAGTGTTCGATGAGATTTTCCCTATATACTGCAAAACAGGGTGATATTGACGTCATTCCCAGTCAAACCACTCTTACTAAGGTTTTAACAGGGGATTAGCAGGAAATTGAAGTTGCAGAAGCTATACAGGCTAAAACACTTATTGATCATGATGACAGAGTTGCATGGTATTCACGAACTGAAAGAAATCTTAGTATGGACTAGCAGAAGCCTGCAAAAAAAAAAAAAACAGATAAAACTCTCATAACATGAACCCTACTCAAATAGAACTCCTGCAAAAAGTTTCCAGAAATATACACTATCTCTTGTGAAAGGATTTAAGAGAATTCACTCTGACTGGTGACATCAATGGTTTCATCAATCTGGGGAGCGTACGCATAAGAGCACACATTTTTCAAGCCATGTTGTTTCAAATGCTCTGTAGCTTCTGCAGAACCATACACTAAGGCAAGCTTTAGTGGTGCCACATTTTTTTATGATTAATTTCATTGAGTGACCATCAGAACGACCTTCAAAGTCCATGTGGATCAACGAGCACTTCACTTGAATAGTAATTTCATTTGAAACCACTTTTGAAGGCTTTGAATCAAGGAGCATCTCGACAGAGGTCTCATCAATCTTATTGTCAATTCCAACCACAAAAGGAAGATTCTGGCCAACATCTCCTTTATCATATAATCATCAGGATTGATAACTTCAACAACATCATCCCATTCACTCGAGTTCTCGAGAAAAAAAAAGGAACAAGGGAGCAACACTAGAGGAATTCAAGAAAAATCTTGATTTTGCCTTTGAATTATGAACAGATACATGGCCCTCCAATCACTCATGTCTACAGATCTCAAGTAGGATTGGCCTCTAAAAGCCACCTACTATGAATGACGGGCAAATGGCACCGTACAGACAAGGTCACATATTGCAAAAAAAAAATTTTTTTGGAAGTGTCTCACCGAAATATTTCCATCTCATCTTTCCCAGTGGCCTGTCTTCTTAGCCTTCACAATGATCGAGGATAACTGAGATTTCATGGCTTCGGCTATTCTAACATTTCATTGTCAAAAAAAAAATGGGGATACTGTCACCCTTCAGAATATACAATGCACAATCACACGCCATCGAATTCAACCAGGAGAGGTTCAAGAAGCAGTGACACACCAATGCTAATGTTTAGAAATATGATATGCCACCTCGAGAATCAAATCAGAACAGTAGTGTAACAAAAAAGAAAGAAAAAAAAGGAAAAGAATATATATACGTCATCTGCTGTATAGCTGGTTGATACTGAAGTACAAATGTGAACACCTCAAATTTTTCAAAATTTTGTAAATATTTTCCTTTTGACCCTGGCCCCATCTTTTGAGAAAATCAAAGCAATTTCAATCCAAATTTCAGTTATTCTTCATATTTTCTGGAGTAAACTCCATTTTTATGTATCTGATTCGATTTTGGATCCGGACTTAGTGTTTAAAATCCAAACCTGAGCCTCGTTATCCAATTTTCGAATTAAAATTACAAAAATGCCAAAAATAAGTTCTGAAAGGCTTGGACAGCCCACCTGATGTCAATTTGGATCCACTACTCTGTATTTCTCAATTCGAGGTTAAACACTCAAATATTTCCTCGAAATCTAGATCCAAAACCCATTTTTCAAAGAAATTTCCAAAATTTGAAGCCCGAATTCTCAGAAAACCCCTCTTTTGTAAATATTTCTCAAAAATACAAAAAAATAAGTTTTAAATATCTTGTTTTCCCATAGTTTCAGGGTTTTTGTTTCAAAAATACAAAAAATATAAAGAAAAGAACAAAAAAAAATCAAAATAGAGAAGAAGAATGCAAAAATTCAGGTTTAGAGACCCCTTTTACGTTGTAAAAACCCTTTTTCAGAAAAAATTCTTTTAAAAGAATCTTGTTTTTGAAAAAATCAAAAAAATGGCAACGGCTTTCGCCAGCCTGCCGCACGAAAATGAATTGTTTCCTCCACGCCATCTTCTTCCTCTCCTCATCTGATCTTCAATGGCCCGTTCTTCCTCGAGCCATCCGATCGTCTGCCTTCCCCCCTCAACCATCGATTTCTAACCATCGACTCCATTCACGAATCTTCCTCTCCCCCTATAAAGAGAAGCACAAGGTGAAGGATGAAAAAATCCATTCTCTCTCATCCATTGACTCATACCTTCCCTTTGCAACCCCCTTCGTGGCAGGGAATTTTTGAAAGACCAATTACATTCTTCTGCAAACCAGATCCTCCATTGATTCACGGTAAGGGACCCTCCTCTTCCATTCTCGATTTTCTGTAAATATTTTCTTACAGCATTATTCTGCTTTGATTTTGCTCTTCGTTTCTTTTTCTCTTTCATTTTTAATGCAACCATGGTGGGATCGACCTGTATATAGCAGGACTGATCCACCTATTGCTACAACAAAGGAATTGTGTATTCCAACATCCTCTTCCTCTTTTCTTTTGCTAATTGTTTTTGAATCTCTATAATTAATGCATATCTTGAGTATCTGCTTATATTTGTTTTTTTTTTTTGTTAATTTCAATTATCTATTGTGCATGATTTCTTATTTGTATTTCTGATCTCTCATACTTTTGATTCACATTTTATTTCCCTATTTTGTTTCATAGGTTGCATCATATGTAATCAATCGACATTAGTTTCTCTGCATCCTTTAGCATCGCCTCCTCCCTCTTCTCTCTGTCGTTTTTATACTTCCTTTGTATTTTTTTACCCCATTGAAGCATCTTTGTTAACATCGAATTGCTTATAGCAATGTCGCTCTACCTGTATGCAACAACAATGGAATGTCTGATCCCAATATCCGTTTCTCTTTTAGCAATTTACTTCTAAATTCTCCTTGATTTTTCGTATTTTTGCATAGTTTGCCATAGTTTACTTTTTGTCTTTTCATTTCATTATTAGTCATTGGCATTGCTCTCTTACTGGCTTAGGTTCCATTCCTTTTCCCTTCTGTTTATTGAAGTATTCAAGGATGAGTTCATTGCCTATGCATCGACTTGGTGTCCTGCAATAGGGATGAACCTGATTCAAACAGAAAACCTATTGCATCTCGGCATCTTGCATCTGATCTTCTTTGCAATTTAATTTCCTGGTTCCCATGTGCTATTCAATTTGTATTTGATTTTTCTGTTAAGCATCTGATTTCTTACGCCATCTTGATAATCATCTTACATTCCCCTTTTGTTTTTTTTTGTTTTACTGTTCTCTTATTGCTATTTGTCACCTGCAATTCTTGGTTGTTATATGTCGTGAGAGCTTTGAAGGCAAATAAGATAACTGATATATGTATCACTTTGTGTGAGAATCGTGAGATAACACTGATGAAAAAGTAAGGATGCCATGGGTCGAATTGACCTATGTTTGTAAAATGCCATGCAAGATGCGATTGTTGCCAAGGAAATTAGTATAGAACACCCATCGAACAGGTTTATCTTCACTCTTCCTCCTGTCTGAATACTGCTACAACGACTTTTTAGAAGATCGATCCTCTGGATGATTCCAGAAGAGCAGTGGTAACATATGCCTTTCTTGCCTTCACCCATCATCAGATGAGAATATTGTTTCGCCCAATGAGCAAAGTTGAACAAGGGGTGACCTAATGGATATAGTTATTGAAGAATCGATCAAAACCTCCATTCTACAACAAAGTTACCGTAAAACTTTGTTGCGTTATAGTCTTATGGAATTCCAAAAACCAGCCAATGTGTCCCTGGGAAGGCAAAATTGTGTACCATGAGGGCCTTAGTCGCAGTATAATGCCCATCTCCAGTTGTAAAGGCATTCCTTCAGTTTGGAACAATTCCTATCTCACCATTAGGAGAAAATTGAAAATCCCAGTTCCAAATTTGGAATATGAGACAAAATACGACAGCACACACCCTCCTGTCTCACTCTTAAGGTTTTTGATAGCAAACATCAATGGCTATCTGTGTGAATACTAGAACTGTTGCAGTTATTTCCATTATCAGTTAATGATTTCCTCATGCTTTTTTCTTTCTTTTTTTCTGGTTTTAATGGACAACTTACAGGTAACTGTTGCAGTTACTTCCATTATTAGTTAATGATTTCATCATGCTTCTTTTGGTTTTAATGTATAGCTTACAAGTATTCAATATAGCGTTAGTTTGAAGGGGAATTTTTGGCCCTGTTTTAGGGATTCAAACCAAATTCATATCTTTCCATACATAATTTACAATCTTACTCGATGGCATGCATCTATAACTGAATATCTAAAGAATCCAAAAGGCTGGAATGAAGTTAATCTAGTTGGAGATGGAAGTGAATATGGGTTGATACAGATGTGTTCACTTGATCATTGATAAATGGGATGTCTTCTAAATGATGCCCCACACAAGAGCTTTAGAGTTTTAATATGTTTCCTAGATCATGATGGGTTAGCTGCTCTCATTTCCACCGGTTTTGTGTTTAATTCCATGCCACTATGCATCACCCACCTGTACACATTCCCTCTTTTATTTAGCCCCCATCATACCCACTATAGTCATGACATTTTCACACACTCACTAACACAATACCATTCATTACATTTTTGTCTGCATCATCATCCTATACATGTCGGTTTGACATACTCGTTTATACTCATAATTAGTTGCAACAGTGACCGCTGACAGGGGTCAATTAGCAATGGATCAGATTGACTGTGTGTGAGTAATTTGTTGTGAATCAGTGTTTTGTTGTCAAGAGAACTGCATCAAAACCGTTGTTGTGTGCCTTTGAATATGAGGTAGCTATTGTGTGAATTTAATTTACCAGGGTATCCATCTATGTGGTTCAACTAGGTATAATTAAGTCACTCATATTTTCTGCATCAGTAAAATGTGTTTGTTGGCATGTATTAAATGCATTTACATAACATTAGCTGTGATATTATAAATCACTTACATAGTGTATCATTGAATGAAGCCTGATTCTTCACTGCCACCATTGCCATCCACTCCACTGTGCACAACACCATTAGTTGCATCTCACCTATATATTTATAGCATCATCCACACCGCATATATGATTTCCCCTATGTTACATCCCATAGCAGCTAGAACCCCATCTCTTGTATATATTTCCTACAAGCACCCCTTCATAGTATCCACTTCAATTCCCAATCACTCACTAATTCTGTAGCCTCTTACATGCCTACAACATTGCCAATGTTGTGGTTTTCCCTTTTAACACCTACAGTAGTGCTTAGGCACTGTTGTGGTTCCATCTCAGACACCTGCAGTGATACTGAACATTGCATATCTCCACTCTGTGCCAGCCCGACACATCACACCTACTACTTTTTGCACTTCACAGTTGCACTTATCCATTGCCCTTCACTATATTGCACACCCTTGTGCATTCATCTCATTGCCATAACACAATAGCCCTGTGGCCTACTGTGACTCACCACAAAACCCCTTCTCCATATCTTCCTGCAGAGCACCTATCACTGTCATCGTGGATTCAGTTCTGAATATTCCAGATGCATAAACGAAGATGAAGCCAAAGAAGTTGTGCGGGAAACACTCTAAGGAATTTGCAGTGGTCATGTCGGCTACCAAACCCTTGTCAAGCAAATCATCCGAGCAGGTTATTATTGGAAGACTATGCAGCAAGACTGTTATCGCTTTGCAAAAAAGTGTGTTCAATGCCAGATACACGCACCTTCCATTCATGCGGCAATGCTGCAATCTGTTGTCTCTCTGTGGCCATTTTCTATGTGGGCCTTTGATATTGTGGGTCCCATCATCCCTTTTGCTTTAAATGACCATAAATATTTTTTTGCCGCAACAGAATACTTTACTAAGTGGGTGGAAGCTGTCACTCTATGTACAGTAGAAGGTCGACACATGGTCTCATTCATCCATAAGAATATCCTTTGTCGTTTTGGCATACCGCACAATATCGTGTCAGACAATGGCAGTCATTTAAAAAATGAGAGGATGAAGACATTCTGCTCAAAATTCAGAATCCATCATCATTTCTCAGCTCCATATTATCCTCAAGAGAATGGTCAGGCGAAAGCCACCAACAAAATCCTGATTTGCATCTTGGAGCGAACTGTGGATACAGGTCGTGACTAGCATGAGAAGATCCATGATGCATTGTGGGCATATCGAACCACCATTCACACTCCAATCAATGCTACTCTGTTGAAACTTGTCTATGGAACCGAAGTAGTATTGCCTCTACATGTTCAAAAGTCCGCTCTGAAGTTCGCATCATTTTTGGAGCTACCACTTAATCAATATCAGCAACAATAGCAATTGGCACAACTTAATTACTCGATGAGAAAAAGGCTCAAAACAGCGGAGCACGCTCAATCATATCATCAGAGGATAGCCAGGTAGTATGTTAAATCCGATATTTACAGGAGATTCCAAGTCAATGATCTAGTGCTCAGATTCATGGCTTATCTCAAGCACCGCCCTGGCAGCAAATGGTCACCAAATTGGGAAGGTCCCTATGTCGTCAAGGAGGCATTGCCTCGCATTTCATATCATCTCATCAATGCAGATGGCGTAGAATTATCAGATCCCATCAATGCTCGACATTTGAAAAAGTTCTATACCTAAAACATCTATTCTTTGTTATTCTTCAATATGTTCCTTTCAACAATGATCAAAATCTTCTCTCCCAGATACACTGGGGCATTTTCAAAATTTTGTCTTTATCTCAAAACATTCTATACGCAAACAAGATAAACAAATCTCTCATTTTGCATGCATGTGCACTCACTTGCATCAATATTACATTCATTTGCATATATTTACATTCATTTGCATTTGTCTGCATTCATTTGCATCAAATTCACTCCCCATTTAGGATAAGTGGTTAATCCTGAAAATCAGACCACATACAATTAATTATGATGGTCTTCTTCATTTGCAAGTCAAATAATTCAGTCCTCAAACTGGTCATTCTCAAAACTCTCAAACCTAGATCAAACCATCTCTGAATCTAGTCCTCGCACTGGCAATTTTAAAAAATCCAATCTTCTGATTAAAGCTTTCTTCTAAAAAAACCTCAGTTCCAACTCAGACTTTCCTTCCTTTCAAAACACCAACTCTCAAGTTGGTCTATTTTCTTTTGAATACCCGAGTTTTGACTCAGACTTCTTTTTTTCAAAACCCAACTCTCAAATTGGTCTATTTTCTTTCGAATACTCGAGTTCTGACTCAGATTTTTTTTTTTAAAACCCAACTCTCAAGTTGGTCTATTTTCTTTCAAATACCTGAGTTCCGACTCGGGTTCTTCTTCAAATTATTTTTCCTTTTGAAGATCCAAGTTTCAATACAGGTTTTTCTTCAATTTAATTTTCTTTTAAAGGTCCGAGTTCCGACTCAAGTCCTTCTTCAAATCATTTTTCCTTTTGAAGATCCGAGTTCCAACTTAGGTTTTCCTTCAATTTAATTTTCTCTTAAGGTCCAGGTTCCGACTCGGGTTCTGCTTCAAATTATATTTCCTTTTGAAGATTCGAGTTTCGACTCGAATTTTCTTTCTAATTGGTTTAATTTTCTTTTGGGATTCGAGTTCCGACTCGAATTTCCTTTCTAATTAGTTTAATTTTCCTATGGAATTCGAGTTCCGACTTGAATTTTCTTTCTAAACTCAGCTTTGTGTTGGTTCATTTTCAAAATCCAGTTTTTACATTGGTTCATTTTCAAAATCCAGTGCTTGTACTGGTACTCTTTCAAAATCTAGCACTCGTGTTATTGTTTTGCCCATTGGTTTCATTAGTCGATCTCTTAGGTTCAGTCTTTGTCCTGACCTTTCATCAAAATTCAAGCTCTATACCAATTTCAACCTTCGGGTCATCTAATTCTTCAATTTTGACCTTCGGGTCACTCAATTCTCAATTTTGACCTTCTGGTCACCCAATTTCCAATTTTGACCTTTGGGTCATTCAATCTTCTAATTTCGATCTTTGGGTCATTCAAATTTCCAATTTCGGCCTTCGGGCCATTCAATTTCCAATTTCGACCTTCGGGTCACTCAATTTCTCAATTTTGGGTTAACCAATTTTGACCTTCGGGTCATCCAATTCTTTAATTTTGATCGGGTCACCCAATTTCCAATTTTGACCTTTGAGTCACCCAATTCTCAATTTTGACCTTCGGGTCATCCAATTCTCAATTCTCAACCTTCGGGTAATTCAATTCTTAATTTCAACTTTTGGGTCATTCAATTCGCAATTTCGACCTTTGGGTCATTCAATTCTCAATTTCGACTTTTAGATCACCTAATACCAATTTTGATCTTCGGGTCATCCAATTTCAACCTTCGGCTTATCAATATCCAATCTCAATCATTTTCTCTTGCGAGGGACCCTTGTACAGGGAGAGTTCGAGGGAGCTCGTTCTTTTTGCATGCTATCGTCTTTGTTCACTTAGCCCCTTTTCAGGGAGAGTTTGAAGGAACTCATGTCTTTGTTCACTTAGCCCCTTTTCAGGGAGAGTTTGAAGGAACTCATGTCTTTGTAAACCGTTTGCAAAACAATCTTCCAATTTCATGCAAGGAACCCTTATTTTAGGGAGAGCTTCAACGGAGGCTCGCTTTCCTTGTGCTCCCCCCCCCTTCCAATTTCTTTACTAGGTCATTTCGTCATGGAGGACCCTCTTTTCAAGGAGAGTGTGAAGGACTTGTTCCTTCATAATCAATTTACCGACCTCACCATTATCGGCTCCCTTTCCATAAGAGAAGCCTAATGTTAGGGAGCTTTGACGAAAGCTTAATTTCTCTTCAAAAGTTTGTTTTGCAAACACCTTTTCTTCAGGGAAGAGAGGAGTATTTTCTATTTCCCATTCAGGTAAGGGCTAAGTCTGGATCTTCTCCTTTGAGGAAAGGAGAGGAGAATTTTTGTCATGGACGCGTTAAGTCAGACTTCAAATGCTCACTTTCACCAAGGATTTCAAGAACATTTTGCCAATTTGTTGTCAAATACTTGTTGATTTCAAAACCTTTATTGCACAAATCTTTACCTCAGATACCTTCAGCATTCCTTCCAAAAGGACAAAGCTTTTGCGAAGAGGGATTCAAAATTCAAAATCTTTCCCTTGGCCAACCCAAAAGGATGAAAAATAAATCCTTGATATGGCCGACAAAGAAAATTCAATGTTGTCGCAAAGCCATAAGTGATTGATATTGATCGTAGTCAATGACACATTTTTAAGGACCATTCTTGTGGTAATAAGGCAGTGGAGATATCCTGGATGGTAAAAAAAAATTCACTCAATCTCAATATCTCTTCAATAAATATCAAAGTTGCAATTACATATCTGCAAAAGGGATCTCTCAAATATCGTCAAGTTGAAGATGGTGGACGAGTTAGATCCCCAGGGGCAAAGAAGACTCGAAACATCTCCAAGTTGAAGGAGTATGTGACGTGTCCTTCTAGGGCAAGTTCAAATCATCGTCAAGTTGAAGACTGATACGATGAACCTTCTGCCAATCCCTAAAAGATATTTGGTCAATGATATCATCAAAAGAGATTTTCAATCAAAGAGACAATATTATCAATATAATTCCTAAGACAAAGAAGGCTTGGAACATCTCCAAGTTAAAGGAGTTTGTGACGTACCCTTCCAAAAAAAAGAAAAAAGAAAAATCACAGCATCTCCAAGTTGAAGGTTGATGCAATAAAATTCTTGCAAAATCCCAAGAGAGCTCAAAGTCTGTCTCAAAAAGAGTGCAAAAAGATCATCATGGTGTAAACACCTCAAATTTTCACCCTCATTAACAAACACCTTTCTCTTGCCACTGGGACCCACTCTCTACAACCTTCAGGGAACCAACTGGTCGATATTTGAGCCAAGGCTATTCATAGCCTAAATTTTACAAAAATTTCAATACTCCATCTTACAATCAAGATTCAATCCTTATTTTGGCTCAATTTCAATTGTCAGTTCTTATTCTCAGAAGAGAATCTCCAAATTCTTTGTCTTTGCTGGGAGTCCAGGATTTCAAGTCCCTCATCCAGAATTTACACTTCATATGTCATTGCATATCACTGCATGTATTTGGCATGACATTTCATTGCATTTCATCTTATTGTCGAGATCCAACACTCCTATTTTCAAAATATTTCAATCCAGATTCGATTTTAAAACTTTTCTTTCAAGATCAATTTCACAAACCTGGGTTTTTGCATCGATATTTTCCAATTGTTAACCCCCAGGATCTTATTTTCTTCAGAAAAACAATCTAGATTTGTTTTAAAGCCAATTTTTAACTGATTTCAACCCTCAGATGAGACCCATCTAAGTGGTGTCGCTTTTGGATTCTTTCATTTATCAAATTTCTCAAAATTCTTAGAGTCCTAGTTGGATCAGGACTCTGTCTTTTCATCTTTTTAAACTTTTTTCAAAATTCTATTTTGATTTTAAATCAGAGGTGATCGTATCTCCTGTCCATTTCTGACAATTTGGCCAAAATCTCAGAGTCCCAGTTGGATCAGGACTCTTTTAGAGTCTCAGTCGGATCAGGACTCTGCCTTTTACCACCATTTTTACCTGTTTTTTTTAGAAAAACTTTTCAAAACCTTCTGTTTTAGCCAAAATTCTAGAGTTCTAGTTGAATCAGGACTCTTCTTCAGAGTCCCAGTCAGATCAGGACTCTACCTTTTACTACCATTTTTACCTATTTTTTTATAAAACCTTTCAAAATCTTTCGTTTTAGCCCAAAATTCTAGAGTTCTAGTTGGATTAGGACTCTTTTTCAGAATCCCAGTCGGATCAGGACTCTACATATTACTGTCATTTCTACCTGTTTTGATAAAACTTTTTCAAACTCTTTCATTTTGGATAAAAAATTCAGAGCTTCAGTCAGATTAGGACTCTTCTTTAGAGTTTCGGTCGAATTAGGACTCTATCTTTCGTTGCCATTTTTACTTGTTTTCAACCAAATCTTTCATAATCTTTCGAAGGAAGTTAGAAACTCAGAGTTTTAGTTAAACCAGAACTCCATTCAAAGTGTCCTAATTGGATCAGGACTTTGACCCTGACATCAACATTGAGAGAATCTTTCAAAAATCTCTTCAGAAACCAAAATTGTTACACTTTTATCACAGAGTTTCAAAATTTTGGGACTCTATCCTAGAGTCCTAATCGAATCAGGACAATATCCTGAGTTCATTTGCTTACTTTATTTTCACATGTTTTCAAAAGTTTCTTTCAAAATCTCATTGTTTTCTTTTTAAATAAAAAAAATTCTCAGAGTTCTAGTCGAATTAGGACTCTTTCTCAAAGTTCTAGTCAGATCAGGACTCTGACCCTGACTTTAATTCCTACCTTGTTTTCACCTATTTTCCAAAATTCTCTCATTTGTTTTCTCAGAAAACCCAAAATTTTAAAAGTTTTAGTCAAACTAGGACTCTATCCTGAGAGTCCCAGTTGGATCAGAACTTTGTTCTGATTTCACTGCTTGTTGCCATTTTCACTAGTTTTTCGCAAATTCTTTCATCTGTTTTTCAGAAAAGACCCAAAAATTAGAGTTTCAGTCCGATCAGGACTCTGTCTCAGAGTCCTAATCTGATCAGGACTCTATTTTGAATCTTGTTTCTATCTCTATTTCAATTTTCTTTATTTGTTTTTCAAAAATTAGTCTATTTTGTAGAGTTTCAGTTGATTTAGGACTCTATTTCAGAGTTTTGGTTGAGTTAGGACTTTAACCCTGATTGCATTTTCTGACTTATTTTTACCAGTTCTGATAAAATCTTTCAAAAACTTTTTTATTTGGCTTTCAAAAATCTAAAATCTCAAAGTCCTAGTTAGTTTAGGACTCTGGTTCAAAGTTTCAGTCTGCTTAGGATTCTGTTTTCAAAACCTTTGAATTTCATCTGTTGATTTTAACTCCTTTCTAAAGCCATTTTCAGTCTTTATTTTGATTTCTTCAAAACTTCGATGTGAGACCCACTCAGTTGGTGCCATATTTGGAGGACTTCTGATCCAGTCAGGACTCTGTGTTATTTTGAAAACTTTTAATTCTTATTCTAATTTCAATTCTCTTTTGAAAAACCTCTCATTTTCAAGTTTTAAAATCGCTTTTGAAAAATCAAATGGGGCCCACTCTGGGTGGTGCCACATCTGATAAAGTCAGGGTTAGATTAGGGTTAGTCAGTATCCAAGATAAGTTAGGGGTTTAGAAGAATCTAAATTGATTTCAAAATCTATTTTATTTTAGTTTTTTTTAACTAATGGTTTTTAAAGGTTTTAAATTTAAGTTTTAAAAAAAGAAAAAAAACCAATGTGGGCCCACACTAGGTGGCGCCACATTATGAGATCTTTTAGGTCAATTAGGAGTTTCATTAGATGTTAATTAGGTTAGTTAGGGTTATGGGTAGTTTAGTAATCTTCCATAAAAATTCCCCTCTCCCCCCTTAGAAGTCCAATTAAGAAAGAATTTGGAGTTTTCAAAACTCTTTAACTAAACCTAATTTATTTTTATAAATAGAGACCCATAGGGGGGTCGACCCCTATTCTTCCCCTTGATATTTTCTTGGGGCTTCTCTCTCCTCTCAGCTTCTCCCCCATTACTGCAACACCCAAGGTATAATCCTCTTCTACTTTTTTATTATTTTTTTTTTAGTTTTTCTTCATTCTATTTTATATTTTCACCATTGTCGCCCCTCCTTCATTGGATTCGACCATGATTTTCATTCAAGAACCTCAAAATAGGTTCAAGAATATGATCTAACTCTGTTTCATTGTGTTTTTCAGGATTCTAATCCATTAGAATCGTTAAGAACTCTGTTTTTTACATATTTAACAAATAAAAGATGAGATTTGCATGTTAAATTGGCTAAATCCATCTTTTCAAAGGGTAAATTAAATCTAACCATGGATTCCCAAGATTTTTTTATTTCTTATTATATTAGTATTTTATTTACATGTTTCAGCATCAAATCCACTTTTGTTATGCTGTTTGCATATTTTTCTTCATTAAATTTCATGTTTAAATTAGGGCTTTTAGTGTTTTATTAGATATTCATGTATTTTGATCCCAAAGTTGTAAAAGTCATATTATTTTATGTATAAATATTTCTTAGAAAATTCTGATTTTTTTATAGTTGGTTCATGGATTTGTCAGTAACTCTCTGTAAAAAAATTAGATGGTTTTGGGTTTGAAAACTTTGTCAAAAAAATAGAAAGTTGAACCATGATTTCTACCCAATGAAATCGCTTTTGATATTCATGCATAATTTACAGATACGATATTTCTGTCATCCAAGAACCGATTTATGATCTATAAATTGTAGTAGCTTTGTATTAGTGTCTATTATTTACTATATTTTTCTCATAAATTTATGTTACCATCTGTTATTTTTCCTATGTCAGAAAGTAAGATCAACTTCTCAAAACTTGTTAAGCTTTGTTTAAACCTTAGTTCAACTTATGTCAATTGTATCTCCCTAACCAGAGATTCAATTGACAATCTGTAAAAAGAGAAATTTTTATTTGTATGTCTGATATTTAATGCTAAAATTCCAGAATTGTTGAATGTGATTTACTATTTCTCTCTAAACCCAAAACTAGAAATACCTGTTTTTATATATTTTATATTCATTAAATTAAAACATATATTGCCGGAATGATATCTCCCTAACCAAAGATGATTTTTCTGATCTGTAAAAATAAAAAATCTCTATTTTTTTGTCTAGTATCTCTTTGTAAAATTTTATGAATTTCTATGATGATTTGATTCCTAGTTCGGGTCTGACGCTATGACAGGCACGTGCCCGCGGGTAAAAATCGCATATTTTAGAGTTATTGTATAATTTTCATATTAAAATCATGTTAAAAATAAACCTTTTTTATTCTATCTCAATTTTAGGGTTATGATAATTGTCTATGCCGATTTTGATTAATTTTTGAATTCATTTGATAGGCTATTTGATGAAAATATGAAAACAGGATGCCCACGGAGTCCCGATCCAAGCAAAAACATCATGATTTTGTGTTATTTTTAAAATTTTTTTATAAAAGTTCATCTTTTTAGGGTTTTATCATGTTTAGAATCATGATAGGACACCTCATATTCGATTTGACTTTTATTTGAATCTTTTTAAACCCTAAATCCAAAATTTTACCAAAATATTTTCTGAAAACCCTAATTTCAAGGCCATAGTCTTGTCTTCAGGGGTATTTTTGTCAATTTTCCTCAAATTCTAAATTTCAAAGCTATTTATCTTTATTATTTCTTTAATTTTACATCATTTTTTATTATGTTTATATCAGAAAAAATAAGGAAAAAGGCTTATATCTGGATAAATCCAGTAATTTCCAGATATTACTGGATAAATCCAGAAAAGCCAACATATCTTCACTAACAAGCTTTCTAGTTTTACAGGGATATTCAAGGCTGTATTTCTTTTAATTTCTTTTAATTAAATTCAATTAGTGACATAAATTATAAATAAATTTGGAATAAGAATTTAAATTCCTGTTTAGATTAGGGTTTGCATGTGCATATAGTTTATTTTTTTTAATAATGTAGACAATGCATATTTGAAATCACTATAACATCTTCCACTGAAACTCTGCTTTTAAAGGGAATAGCAATTTTCTGATCCTGATCACATGAGCACTTTCAGAGACATACACAGATGACCCTAAAAGAAATGTCCACGTCTGTTAGTAATAAAGGGTCTAGTTCAACAATATCCCAAAGCCTGGATGGCTTTTTCTGCATAAAATGTAATCTCTAATGAAGAAGATCCGACGATTTATCCAATTATTATACTAAAAATCATCATCTCCAACATTTTGACAAGCAACATATGCAAAATATGTGATACCCCCCAAGACATAATATCTCAGATCTGATGTTTTTGAAAACTGGAGAGACGCAGATCTGAAATAGTCAGTCTCGTGGCTAAATGGTATTGAGGATGCAAGCCTTAAAGGGGAATGATAAGAAGGTTCTTGTGAACTCTGATTTTGCAATACGGCAGAAAGCCTTTTCACAGTAACTATTTGGTAGATTTTTACAACAAGTGAAAGAGGAATAAACAGATTAGCAAATCAATTCCAGATATCAGACTCTAAAAATTTAAACAGTAAATGGATTTTTGCCATTCAAGTGCAGGGTAAGCCGATTCCTGCTTATTGCATAACAAATCTAACCTGCTGGATCGTGGTTTGGAGGCAGACAGAGCTCATCTCCGCAGGAAATCCAGATCCTACGCTGGGTATTACCCCAACTCTGATCGGGACTGGGAAGCAAATGATGTGGGAGATCATACTTTAATCCTTCTTAGGAAGCAAAAATAAAAGTGATTTGTTAACAAAATTCATTGAAACAAATCACTGAAGTCCCACAAGAGACCTGATCGATTCAAATTTTGGGCTACGACCCCGGATTAGACCAGGACATAGATGAACCCATGTATTCATTCAACAACAACTAGTTATAAGATAGGAAACTTGATGCGAAAAGAAAATTATGATCAATATGACCATCAAGATCAACATACGATCCAAATGAAAATAGAAATTCGAAAGAAAAATCAAAAGATAATCAGAATGCTATCCGATTATCAACATGGAACAAAGCATTAGAGAAAATACAACATAAATGGTAACAAAATACAAAAGAAAATAGGAAATATGTAGGAATCGAGTTATTCCGTTAATATAGCAATGTGTAGGCCGACACTGCTATATGCAGATCGGCACTACAACGATACGTCTTTTCAGAAAATGAAGAATAAATAGGATAATTTGTGAAAAGAAACCAAAAAAAAAAAAGCAAGAAGGAGAATAAAATCAAGGATTCTCACCATGACCTTGATAGAAAAAGAGTTTTTTGTCTGGATGTTGATATTGAATGAAACTTCTTCAGTGATGAGGGGGGGGAGAGAGAGAGAAAGAGCTCAGAAGAGTGCGTAAGTCTGAAGGGGTGAAGGCAGATGGGAAAGAGTGGAAGCCTCGTTTTCTGTTTTATAACAGAAGGCCGTTAGGCCTTCTTTAAAATTGGTCCTGAATTTTTCTGAAATTTTACAAAAGGGTGGCTCTTTTCAAAAAGTTTTTTTCTCTAAAAAATGGTTTTAACAAAGATAATCTTCAAAAAGGGGCCTTTTTACGATTTCTTTTGAAAAAGGGTGGTTCAAAAGCCACCACTGCTGGGTTGGATATATATATATATTGTATTTTCTATATATTTTTTTTGTGTTTTTGATGTAAAAACTCCAAAACTAAAATATTTTAAACTATTTTTGCAAAAAATTGGAAATATTTACAAAAGAAGGGTTTTCTGAGAATTCAGGGTTATTTTTAGAAAAATTTCTTCAGAAAATGGGTTTGGATCCAAATTTTGAGAAAATATTTGAGTTTTGAACCTCGAATCAAGGAATACAACGCGATGGATCCAAACGGATACCGGACGAACTGTTTGAGCCTTTCAAAAAGTTATTTTGGTAATTTTGAGAATTTGGTTTAAAAATTGGATGACGAAGCTCAGATTTGGAATCTGGAATAAAGAGCAAGTCCATTTGAGGAATCTGGTCCTCGCACTGATTATCTCTCTAAAATTTTCAACTAAAAATCCAGTTCATTTGGGAAAACCCGGTGCTCACACTGGTTATTTTGCAAAATTTTCAAATCTAAAGACCAAGTTCATTTGAAAAACCCAGTCCTCGCACGGGTTACCCCTCAAAATCTTCAAAACTAAAGATCAAGTTCATTCACAGAACTCAGTCCTTGTACTGGTTGTTTCTCAAAAAGTCTCAATCTTAGATCACATCACAAAGGTTCCAGCTCCTTCACTGGTCGTTAAATGAAAAGTCCCAGTTTTCACTGGTCGTTAAATCAAAGGTTCCAGCTCCTTCGTTGGTCGTTAAATGAAAGGTCTCAATTTTCACTGGTCGTTAAATCAAAGGTTCCAGCTCCTTCGCTGGTCGTTAAATAAAAGGTCCCAGTTTTCACTGGTCGATAAATCAAAGGTTCCAGCTCCTTTGTTGGTCGTTAAATAAAAGATCTCAGTTTTTACTGGTCGTTAAATCAAAGGTTCCAGCTCCTTCGCTGGTCGTTAAATAAAAGGTTTCAGTTTTCACTGGTCGCTAAATCAAAGGTTCCAACTCCTTCATTGGTCGTTAAATGAAAGGTTCCAGCTCCTTTGTTGGTAATTGAATGAAAGGTCCCAGTTTTCACTGGTCGCTAAATCAAAGGTTCCAACTCCTTCGTTGGTCGTTAAATGAAAGGTCCCAGTTTTCACTGGTCGTTAAATCAAAGGTTTCAGCTCCTTCGCTGGTTGTTAAATAAAAGGTCCCAGTTTTCACTGGTCGCTAAATCAAAGGTTCCAGCTCCTTCGTTGGTCGTTAAATGAAAGGTCCCAGTTTTCACTGGTTGCTAAATCAAAGGTTCCAGCTCCTTCGTTGGTCGTTAAATGAAAGGTCCCAGTTTTCACTAGTCGTTAAATGAAAGGTCTCAGTTCTCACTGGTCGCTAAATCAAAGGTTTCATCTCCTTTGCTGGTCGTTAAATGAAAGGTCCCAGTTTTCACTGGTCGCTAAATCAACGGTTCCAGCTCCTTCGCTGGTCGTTGAATGAAAGGTCCCAGTTTTCACTGGTCATTAAATCAATGGTTCCAGCTCCTTCTCTTGTCGTTAAATGAAAAGTCCCAGTCTTCACTGGTCGTTAAATAAAAAGCTCCAGCTCCTTCGCTGGCCGTTAAATAAAAGGTCCCAGTTTTTATTGGTCAGAATTTCCAAAATCAAAGATTCATCTCAAGGTCTCATCAAAATCTATATTTAGTGATATGAAGAGCATGAATTTCACGACGGGGAAAACCATGATGGGACTGAGAGAACCACCTCGTCGAAATGAGGAACCTCGTCAGAACAAGGCCCAAGTTTAACCCAAACCTGAACGCAAGATACCTCATGGAGCGAGGTTCGGGCTTAACCCTTAGCCTGAAAGGGACGATACCTCGAGGGGCGAGGTTCAGGCTTAACCGTTAACCTGAAGGGGACGACCATACAGAATCCTTGAATGAAGAAACCGTGGTGAGACTAGTAAGGATATCTAGCCGAAAGGAGATTCAGGTTTAACCCTAACCTGAACGGAAAATACCTCATGGAGCAAAGCTCAGGCTTAACCCTTAACCTGAAAGGGACGACCATACGGAATCCTCAGATGAAGAAACCATGATGGGACCTTCAGAGTTTTGGACGAACAAATCCGAAAGGGGTTTGCGAAAGGAGAAAAATGGGGTTCCCTAAAGCTTGGAAAATGGATTGATCTTGGGCGCCTCATTGCTAAGACTAAATGAGCTTTTAAAAATAGACGACCTCTCGCAGAAAATTTGGGTGATACCTCAAGGAGCGAGGTAACAGGTTTAATCCTTAGCCTGAATGGATACAGAATCCTCGAAGAGCGAAGAAACTATAATGGGACCTCTAGACTTCGCACAACAAGTCCAAGAGGGGTTTGCAAAAGGATGAAAATGGGGGTTCCCTAAAGCTTGAAAAGGGGTTGATATGGTGCGCCTCATTGCTGAGACTGAAATAGCTTTTGACAATAGAAGACCTGTTGCAGAAAGTTCAGGTTTATCCCTTATCCTGAGCGAGAACTGTCTAAGGCGGGACAGTGGGGAACACATGGAAGTGTGCAGATTCGAGAGACTCAGATCAAACAGAAGGGAAGGACTTTTCAGTCCTAATGAGGGATGACGTCAGGATACGTCAAAACAAACATCAAGTTCTTGATTTATGTTTGGATAACAAGAAAATATTGCCAATAAGATGCCAAAAATTATAGTCAATTCAGAATGATTGAATTGTGCTCATATGTGTGAAAGTATCACCTTTTTCTACCTAGAGTATCAACTCCAATTGGGCTAACTCTGTAGAATCAAGAATCAAATTCAAATTTGTTGTTGTTGAGTTTCTTCGAGGAAGATATCAATTTTCTTGATATGAAAAGAGAGGAAACATTCTTAGCTTCATAAAAGCAATTGAATTAAAAGATATTGATAGAAGAATTTCACATAGATAAAGATGATTTCTGACAATTTTGGGTAGTTTGATATCCTGGGCATTTCTCATGATGATCTTTTTGCACTCTTTTGAATCATGCAGCTTTCTTGGGTTTTTGAGAGAAGCTTATTACATCCTCCTTCATTTTAGAGATGTCTTGACTTTTCTCTCTTTTTCGGGGAAGGGCACGTCACAAACTCCTTCATCTTGGAGATGCTTTGATCCTTCTTTTTTCTCAGGAATTATGCTTATGATATTAGCTCATTGGTCAAAATCACTTAAGGATAGCAGAAATCAAAATATCTTTTAGGGTTTGTGGGGAGGTTCATCGCAGTCGCCTTCATCTTGATGATAGTCTGAACATTTCGTGGAAGGATCCATCACAAACTCCTTCATCTCGGAGATGATCTAAATCTTCTTTGGCCTCAAATTCTAGCTCGCATATTCGTCTTCATCTTGACGACAATTGAGAGATCCCTAGAAAAAGGGTTCTTTTGTGTAAAGTTGGTTTGTTGTTTTGCAAACAGTTCGTAAAGAAACGAGTCCCTTCAAACTCTCCCTGAAAAGGGTTCTTGCGAACGAAAAGATGGTTGCATGCGAAAGGAACGAGCTCCCTCGAACTCTCACTGAAGAGGGTCCTTCGCAAGAGAAAATGATTGATGTTTGACAGAATGGTAACTCGAAGGTTGGAACTGAGATTTAGAGGTTGATATATGATAAATGGTTAGTGAAAAGACTGAACCTAGAGGGCTAACTGATCAGTCAGTCAGACACTAGCACGAGTGCTAGATATACCAGTACGAGCACTGGGTTTTTAAAATGCACCAGTACGAGCACTGGGTTTTTGAAAATGCAGACCAGTACGAGTAATGGGTTTTGAAAATGCACCAGTACGAGTACTGGGTTTTCAAAAATGCACACCAGTAAGAGCATCGGGTTTAAAAAATGCATGAGTACGAGCACTGGGTTTTTCAATGAATAGTTGAAAAGAAGACCGACATTCTAAGATACTTGAGATTTGAGTGAGAATGATTGTCAGTGTTTTAGGATTATCCCTTATCCTGAAGGTGAAGTCCGAGTCGGAACTCGAAATTGCGAAAATGAAAGATAAAGGGGAAAACCCGAGTCGGAACCCGGATCTTCAAAATGAAAGAAAGAAGAGAAAATCAAGTTTAAAAACTTGAATTCTTGAGGTAATAATTGGTCCTAATGCGAACATCGGAACCAAAAGGAAGCCCAAGTCGGAACACGAAACTCCAAAAATAGAATATATAAAAAGGAAAAACCCAAGTCAAAACTCTATTTTTCAAAATAAAAGATAAAAGAGAAACTCAAGCTTGAGAACTCGAATTTTCGATGAAACAATTGGTCCAACGTGAACATCGAAACCAAAAGGAAGCCTAAGTCGAAACTTGAAACTCCGCAAATAGAATATATAAAAAGGAAAAACCCGAGTCGGAATCCGGTTTTTCAAAATAAAGGATAAAAGAGAAAATCAAGCTTGAGAACTTGAATTTTCGACGAAACAATTAGTCCAACGCAAACATCGGAGCAAAAGAAAGCCCGAGTCGGAACTCGAAACTCTGAAAATAGAATATATAAAAAGGGAAAACCCGAGTCGGAACCCGGTTTTTCAAAATAAAAGATAAAATAGAAAATCGATTTTGATTACTCGAATTTTCGACGTAACAATTGGTCCAATGCGAACATCGGATCCAAAAGAAAGCATGAGTCAGAACTCGAAACTCCGGAAATAAAAATATAAAAAAAGGGAAAGCTCGAGTCGGAACCCGGTTCTTCAAAATAAAAGATAAAATAGAAAATCGAGTTTGAGAACTCGAATTTTCGACGTAACAATTGGTCCAATGTGAACATCAGATCCAAAAGGAAGCCCGAGTCGGAACTCGAAACTCCAAAAATAGGAAATATATGAGAAGGAAAAACCAGAGTCAGAACCTGATTTTTCAAAATAAAAGAAAGAATAGAAAATCGAGTTTGAGAAGTCAAATTTTTGACGTAACAATTGGTCCAATGTGAACATTGGATCCAAAAGGAAACCTAAGTCAGAACTCGAAACTCCGGAAAAAGGATATATATATATATATATATATATATATATATATATATATATATGAGAAAGGAAAACCCGAGATAAAAGAAAGAATATAAAATCGAGTTTGAGAACTGAAATTTTTGATGTAACAATTGGTCCAATGCGAGCATCAGATTAAAAAAGAAGTCTGAGTTGAAACTCGAAACTCCGGAAATAAGAATATATATAAAAATGGAAAACCCAAGTCGGAACCCGGATTTTCAAAATAAAAGATAAAATAGAAAATTGAGCTTGAGAACTTGAATTTTTGACAAAATAATTGGTCCAATGGGAACATCGGATCCAAAAGGAATCCCAAGTCAAAACTCGAATCTTTGAAAATAAAAATATAAAAAAAAAGGGAAAACCCTAGTCGGAACCCGGTTTTTCAAAATAAAAGATAAAATAGAAAATTGAGTTTGAGAACTCGAATTTTCGACATAACAATTTGTCCAATGCGGACATCGGATCCAAAAGGAAGCCCGAGTCGGAACTCAAAACTCCGAAAATAAAAATATATAAAAAAAGGGAAAACCCGAGTCGGAACTTGATTTTTCAAAATAAAATATAAAATAGAAAATCGAGTTTGAGAACTCAAATTTTCGACATAACAATTGGTCCTCTGCGAACATCGGATCCAAAAGGAAGCCCGAGTTGGAACTCAAAACTTCGAAAATAAAAATATATAAAAAAAGGGAAAACCCGAGTCAAAACCAGATTTTTCAAAATAAAAGATAAAATAGAAAATCGTGTTTAAGAACTTGAATTTTCGATGTAACAATTGGTCCAATGCGAACATGGGATCCAAAAGGAACAATTGGTCCAATGCGAACATCGGATCCAAAAGGAAGCCCGAGTTAGAACTCAAAACTCCAGAAATAAAAATATATAAAAAAGGGAAAACCTGAGTCGGAACCCGATTTTTTAAAATAAAAGATAAATGAGAAAATCAAGTTTGAGAACTCGAATTTTTGACGTAATAATTGGTTCAATGCGAACATCGGATCCAAATGGAAGCCCGAGTCGGAACTCGAAACCCTGGAAATAAGAATAGATATGAGACCCAAGTCGAAACTCAGTCCTTTAAAAAAATAAAAAGAAAAAGAAAAACAAAACCTGAGTCGAAACTCAGATGGGAAGGAAATAATTTGAACCCGGGAGTCGAATTCTAGAAGGATTGACAAAAGGCACGAATAGATTACGACGATTATGACGAAGATGAGAAACCTATTCAAGATCCTCGACCCAAGATGGCCTAAGATTTGAATTTTATTTATGATGGTTTCAGGATTATCCTTTATCGTGAAGGGGAATATAATAAACGATAAAAATCAACAAAATTGATAAAGAATAAAAGAATTGATAAAACTTGATAAAGAATTTAATAAAGAATCAATAAAATTGAAAAATTGGTTGAAAATTGAGAAATAAAATGATGAGAAAAGACTTTAGGATTATCCCTTATTCTGAAGGAAGAAGGTCCTCGTGGGATGAGGTTCAGGTTTATCCCTTAACCTCAAAGGGGAAAAAGAATACCTCGAAGGTCGAGATCTAGGTTTATCCCTTAACCTGAAAAGGAAAAAGAATACCTCCAAGGCCGAGGTTCAGGTTTATCCGTTAACCTGAAAGGGAAAAAGAATAAAATTTTGAGGAAGATTAATAAGGAGAAATTGATAAAAATTTACAAAGTAAAGAAAGATTGACGAAAATTGTTTTGCAAAAGAATCCTCATACGTAGGAATATCGCTCCTATGAGGGGTCTCACGATTATCCCTTATCCTGAATGGAAACACCTCCAAGAACGAGGGTCAGGTTTATCCCTTAACCTGAGCGGGAAAAAGAAGAAAGGAATACCTCATGGGAAAGAGGCATCAGGTTTATCCCTTAACCTTAAAGTTTAAAAAGAAGAATTAATGAAAATTAAGATTGTCATAAATTAATGAAATTTGATGAAAAAAATTAAGAAAATTGATAAAGAAGAATGAAATTTCATGAGAAAAATTTGACAAATTTTTTTTTTTAATAAAATTTAAGGAAAATAGAGTTTGTTTGATCCTGCCCACACATGGGATCTTTTAAAACGAGATGAGAATGTTGATTCGAAAGATGAGTGAGAAAGCCTTTTTAGGAAGAGGATCAACCACAAGATTGATTTTGAAGAATGATCAACGCAAAGGTTGATTTAGAAGAAGAATCCACACGAGGGTTGATTTTAGAGGGAGATCAACATGAGGGTTGATTTCTAAAAACCATGGTTCGAAACCAAAAAAAGAAGATCAACACCAGGGTTGATCGTTGAAGACAATGGTTTCGAAACTAATTTTTGGAAAGGGAGATCAACACCAGGGTTGATCTCTGAAAACAATGGTTTCAAAACTAAATTTTGGAAAGGAAGATCAACACCAGGGTTGAATTTTGAAAACCATGGTTCAAAAGCCAACAAAGAAGATCAACACCAGGGTTGATCGTTTGGAGACAATGGTTTCCAAACTAAATTTTGGAAAGAAAGATCAACACCAGGGTTGAATTCTGAAAACCATGGTTCGAAACCCAAAAAAGAAGATCAACACCAGGGTTGATCGTTTGAAGACAATGGTTTCGAAACTAAATTTTGGAAAGGAAGATCTACACAAGGGTTGATTTCTGAAGACAATGATTCGAAACCTAAAAAAGAAGATCAACACCAAGGTTGATCATTGAAGACAATGGTTCGAAACCTATTTTTTTGAAAAGGAGGTCACCGCAATGATCGATTTCAAAAAAGATGATCTAAAGTCAATTTAGGGAAAGAAGATCACCGCGATGTTTGATTTTTGAAGAAGATTGGACCAAAATATTGAAGTCTTGGTGATCATAACAAAGATTTTTCAGAAATTTTCAAAATTTCACGATTTTGAAAAGCCCTCATAAGTAATATCATTTCTCTCATGAATGATGTTGGGATTGTCACTCATTCTGAAAAGAATAGGAATTTAATGTGGCTTAGTAGAAGCTGATGACAAAGAAGATTCTTGAAATAAAAATATAATTTTTCAAAATAAATTCCCCAGTATGGCAATAGAAAGAAGTATTGGACATCCAAGATATGAAGAAAATTGGCATTTCATTGATAAGCAAAGTTGATTGCAAAACTGAATATATACAAGTACTTTTACCAAGAAGTCACAAAAGACTGGGCTGACTTGCCCCTACAAGGTGACAGACCAAAAGGGGTGACAGTAGAAATATTTGGTATCATCAATTCTTTGAGTGGTCCGGAAGAGTCTTGGTCGGAACTGCAGGTTGCTCCTCTCCTTCCTCTGGTATCAAAATTTCTTTGTCGATGTAATCTTGTATGATGTTTTTGAGGATGAAGCAACGCTCTGTATCGTGCCCCCTTGCTTGATGGAATTTTTAGAAACACTCTTTCCATTTTCCCATGGTGATAGGAGGATCAACAATCCTTGAGAGTTCAAACATATCTTTTGCAAGCAGGTATCCGAGAACTTTCTCGATCGGCTGACCTAAAGCGGTAAACTTGCGATCATAACTCCAACCATCATGCTTTATTTTCTTTGGCTTGCTTGACTTTTGTTGGGTGTTGACCCCTTTCTTGGAGCTGGACTGACCCTGCTCAGTTAAGACCACCAGATGCTCTTTTTCTTCATCTTCAACAAAGAGTTTTTTATCAATGCAATCTTGGACAATATTTTTGAGGATAAAACAATGATCAGTGTCATGCCCCACCACCCGATGGAACTTGCAGAACTGGTCTTTCAATCTTCTCATGATCGTGGGAGGACTCGTGGCTTTTGGGAGCTTGACTAATCCCTTGGTCAACATGTACTCAAGAACTTTGTGGAGCGGCTTGTCTAAAGGAGTGAACTCTCGATCCTTGCTCCAGTCTTTGCGCTTTGGCTTCTCTTGATTCTTGCCCTTTTGTTGAGAACTGGATTGAAGTGGTCTATCCTGGGTTTTGCCGAACTTCCCCTTCTGGACTCCAGATTCCCCTAGGTTGTTGCTTTGATTGCCCTGGTTGTCTTTGTTACTGCTTGTTATCGTCGCGAAATTTTTCCCCCGTCTTCCCTTCCTTGCGGAAGAGAAAAAGAGAAAACGCTTTCGCGCTTCAAACTTGACCGGATTTTGGAAATTGCTTTTGAAATACTCGCCTCCGTTTTTGAAAATTGCAAGAAAATCCATGGGATGGGGCTCGACCTGTCGGTACGAGGTTCGACCGTTCCTGCCGCCTTTAACAGGGGTAATCGAACCAAGGACCAAAACTATGCTTGACTTAGTTAAATCATCGAAGTTATGTTCTATCCTAAATGCACAGAGAATTCAGGCATGTGCTATGAGGTTTTGGGAAAATGCAGCTTGGGAGAACATGATGTATGCTTGGAAAATATTTGGAGTTGAAAAGATTCTCTCAGGAAAAAGATGAAAGTCAATTTCTCAGGAAACTCAGATGAAAAAGATTTGAAATCTCAGGAAAGTTCATAGAGACTTGGGAAAATTATGAATGGTTGAAAATCCTGGGAAAATGGAAGTGATTCTTGAGAAAAGATGAACCTTTTGAAAAGAGGAAACACTTCTTAGGAAAACCTGGACTTTGAGAGTTTTCTTAGGAAAATGATAGAAGATTTATAGGAAAACTCATTGGAGAAAGAAATTCAAAACTTGGGGAATCGAAATCCTGGAAATTTTACCTTTTGAAATACTTGAAAATCGATTTTGGATCTTGGAGAAAGATTGGAAAACTCTTTTGAATCTCTTAAGAAAATATCATTTTCCTGGGAAAACTGTGGAAAAAATTGACTTTGGAAAACCGATTTTGAAAAATCCTCAGAGTTTCTTGAGAAATTGATTTCTTGAGAATGAAGTTTTCTTAAGAAAATCGTGGGAAAACTAATGATTTCATGATGCCAATGACATGAGTGAATGAATGCCCTTTGAAAAGACTTTCTGAGGAATTGGTTGGAAAATGTGCAGTAAGTCCAAATAAATCCTTCACATATCCTGACTGTGGCCATGAATATGTTCAGAACTTGATTGATTTAATGCACATGATTTTGAAAACTTTAGAAATATGATGTGCATTTTAAGATAGCCTAAGAGTGTAGGCTCTATGTGACTAGTAGAAAGATGACAGATCTGGGTCTTGTCCATATTCCGACTAGGGCCGTAAATATGGATCCCACCGAGTCCATCAACTCCCTAAGAGTTGGTGCACGTGCCATTCGTGAACATCCATAGTGCTTTTGAAATAAAATGCATGAATCATATAATCAGGATATTGCATAAATTTAAACTATATGATATGCATCCTAGTCTAAGCAGGAAATTAACTCTCTTATTCCAAAATTTACATTATTACATCACTTAAATAAAGAAAATAAAAGAAATTTGCAGACTTCAGCTCCTTCTTTTGATTGTTTCTGCCAAACTTGAAATTGGGTTAGCTCAAATATGTGGGTTTTTCAAAGATTTTCCAATAATATTATAAAATTATTGGATTTAATTGGATATAAACCCCATTCTCATGCTTCCTTGATATTTTGAAATGATGAAAATGCAAGAAACGCAGTAGAAAACAGTTTGAAATTCGGAATTGGTGGTCAAAATGACCAAAATACCCCTAAAATTAAAGTTACACCTTTAAAATCAGGGTTTTTTAAGGAAAACTTGGTAAAACTGAGATTTCGAAATTCAATTTGAATTAAATGATGATGAAATGCAGTAAGAGACATGATGACATACTGCTAAACACACTAAGTCTGTAAAATCAGAATTTGATATTTTGTAATTTATCAAAAATAACGATTTTCGCTTGTTTTTCACTTGGATCCGGGTCCTGCGGGACCCTGTTTTGGTATTATGGATAATCCGAACCTCAAATGGATTCCAAATTGCACCAAATTCGGTATGAAGCATCTACTTACTCTGATAAACCACTTAGAATGCTAAAAATCACGAAATGATATGATTTAAATGCTAAAATTCAAAGAAAGTCCTAAAATGGTGGATTTTTCCTATGGATCCGAACCAAATGCAATGCCTAATATGATAATGCAAGATTTACACCATGGAAACTTCTGATATTTTTCAGACTGTTAAAAGACTCGAAATGGAACATTTTTGGTTTTTACAGCCTCGAGATTTGAGCCATGGTGAGTTCAGAAACTGGGATTTAGTTCTGACAGAGGTAAAAATCACCCTAATCTGATGTAAAATGCCAACAAAATATAAAACAGCCATGGAAATTTATGAAATTAATCAGAGCTATGAAAGACACCTACATAAACAACTTTCATGTTTATGACTTTGGCATTTGATCAACGGAAATATAGATAAAAATATAACTATTCTTGCCTAAACTAACAGAACAGACAAATATAGCAAAACATGGGACTAACACAAAAAATCAGAAGCAGGTATCAACACTGTTCTAAAAATCACAGGCTTTCATATGAAAACATAGGACATCTCGGACACAACTTTCACTTTTTACAGTTTTGGATTTGGAGCAACATACAAAGAGAAATCATAGCCCTAAGTCGATCCAAAATCTCAGAGGCCCAAATCAGGCTCTGACACGTGTCCCGAACTCTCGGATTTTTGTCAGACATTAAAAAAATCAGAAAAATCTGAAAACATCATATTAAAAACTAGACATTCTACCGAGTTCAGAACATATTTCGGATCGAAAATCGGATCTCCCGTGAGGGATATCTTGATTTTACAAGTCGGCAAATGATTTTCAAAACGCATCCCGGGTAACAAAACCCGACTTGCCATTTTGAATGTTTACCACAGTAAACAAATTCAAATGCCTCCGAATTTTTGGAAAAATTTCAGGGACACCTCAGGTCGCATTCCGTGATTTTTTTGGGATTTTTAATAAAAAATAAATGCATGAAATGACGTGTGGACTGACTAACAAAAATAGAGACCTACTGAAAATAAGCAGAATTGAAATAAATGCTAAATTAATCCTAATTAATTCATGAAATATGCTAAATGAATGAAATAAAATGCAAATTAAACCTAGCCAAATGCATGAAGGTTAAAAATCATCAAGGGAGCATAATTAAACATTTTTATATATGTCGTTTTGTGAGAATAGCTCAATCCATCTCTCGGATGAGCTCCTTCAAACGACTCCCGAATCGAATTATGGCATCAAATCAAGGGGAAAAGAAGTGCACCTTGCTTCGTTATGCAGCGTAGAAGTTCTTGAAATGGGTGGCTATCACGAGCTTCCTTCGTCCTTCGCTCCGGGCTTCGGATGGTTCACCAAAATCGACCTATGCTTGAGTCGAATTGACCACTGCACGAACTTTACTCCACCTTCTCCAATGAGCTAAAGGGGGCACGATTTCCAAAGTTCAGAATCAGATTTTAGGGAGGCTAGGTCAGATTTTCAAGTTCACAAAAATGGTCTCCAAAGATGGTCTCCTCTTCTGGGCGTGGAGCCTTGTTTTTATAATTTTTTTTGAAGAAATTTGAAATTCAAACAGGCTCAATCTGAGCCCTCCATGTGGCGCCATCTTAGGGGGTGCTATCTGGGGGTTTGAAATTCGAATTTGGCTTTTGCAGGGAGCCCTCAGGTGGCGCCACCTCATGGTGGGCTACTTTTATTAAAAATAAAATAAAAATCAAAATGGAGCCAAGTGGAGTCCTGGAATGGCGCCACCTCAAAAGGTGTTCTGAGTTGTAAAGTTGGAACAGTAGGGGCATGCCATGTGGCGCCACCTCTGGGGAGTTCAAATGTTTGAAATTTTGCTTTTTCTGCAGGAAAGGAGGGGCTGACATGTGGCATTTCCTCAGAGTGGCTCCTATGATGCCATGTGGCAGGAAGACATGAAGGGAGGAAGCAAAATGCGCCACCTCATAGGGGGGTTTTTCTACTTTTTCTGATGCAGGGAGGTCTGGACATGTGGCGGACAAGTGTCAGCTGTCTGGAGAGGCTTTCTCAAATGGCGCCACCTCAGGGGGAAGTTTGAAATTCAAATGGAGGTTGGCCCTGGAGGAATGGAGGGTGGACATGTGGCGCCACCTCAGGGTGGCTCCTACGATGCCATGTGGCAAGAGGGAGGAAAATGAGGGAAAGGACATGTGGCGCCACCTCAGGCCATCTGGAAAAATCAGGGCTCAGGATTTGCGCCACCTAGGCCCTGTTTGAATTTTTGAATGGTTTGCTTTTTCTGAAGAAAGCCAGGAGTGACATGTGTCTCCTAGTTTTCTGAAAAAAAGTAGGGAGAAGACATGTGTCCTCTACTTTTTCTGAAGGAGTGAGAAGGAGACATGTGTCACCTGCTTTTTCTGAAAGAAGCAGAAGATGACACGTGGCAGAGGGGAGAGAAGGAGGACCAAGCCATGTGGCGCCATCTCAGACAACATGGAAAAGGGTAGACGTTCAGGATTTGCGCCACCTATGAGGAGATTTGAATATTTGAATTCTAGCTTTTCTGAAGATAGCAGGAAATGACACATGGCAGTTTCTTTTTCTGAGGAAATGAGAGCTTGCCACGTGTCCTCTACAGGAGACACACTCCAAATGGCGCCACCTCAGAGGAGACAAGCCTACCTTTTTTGGAGGAATCTAGGAGTGACACGTGTCTCCTACTTTTCTAAGAAAAGTAGGGAGAGACATGTGTCAGGCTACTTTTCTAGGAGGGAGAGGTTGACACGTGTCCCCTGCAAGAGAACCACTTCAAGTGGCACCACCTCAGAGGAGACAAGCTCCACTTTTTCTAGACAGGACAACCTATGACACTTGGCATCTCCTGGTAATCTTGGATTGACACATGGCGCAGGATGGATAGGGTGACACATGGTAGATAAATGGGATGACATGTGGCGGCTTCTGAAGGTAGCCCCACACTGACACTTGGCATGTGGATGAGAGGAGAGAGAAAAGACAAGTGGCACCAATCCAGGGGACAAGGCTCCTATTTTTTGGGGGTTTTCAAAATTCAAATTTTCAAAAGGAAAGCTTGTGTGACGCCACCTCAGTGTGGGTCCCACATTGCTTCTTTATTGAAATAAGGATAAAACCACAACTTCGTTTTGGAATTTTCATAAAATCTGAACTAATTTGTAAAACAGGAATTTTTGGAAAGAGTTGGCCCTTGTAGGACAATTTTGTAAAAAGAGGATAGTTGAAATAGCTGACAAAAGGCAAAATCTGAGTTGAAATTTATTGAAAATTATCCAGATTGTTTTCTTGAGGAAATATTTTGAAATTCAGGGCCCTGGGGGTAAAATGGGAAGAATTGATAACTTTGAAGACCCAGGGTTTTGAAATCAATTTTGAAAAGAGTTAAAATTCTAATTTGGATTGAAAATTTTGAAATCAAGAGTTCTGGACCTCGAAATGACATGCTGTGCAGTGCAGTGATTTGAAATGCTCATGCAATGATATGCAATGTCATGTCTTATGCAATGCAATCTTGAACAAAGACTTGAAGATTCCTGTCTTCTGTCAGGAGTAAAATTTTGACTATCTGAGACAAAATAGAGAAATTTTGAGAGTTGCAGATGAAATTTGGATTTTTGCAAGGTCCGAGCTCAGAAAATGACCATTTTGCCCTCCAGCGATTTCAGAGGCTGGATGTTGATGCTTGGTGAAAATGTTGGGGAGGTGAGTGAAAATTTGGGGTGTTTACACTGCTGCCCCAGAAGGTCTTAGAACTTCTTGCGCCGCTGTTGTCGTGGTCGTTCATTGGGAAGACGACAGGTGTCTCTTCTTTAGTGTGAACTTTTCCGAAATAGGCTTCAGCTTGCTCAGATAATATCTCAACCATCATCTTTTTGAACAACCAATATATGGCGGGATCAATCTCATTCTTGTTGTCCTGAACTCTCTCTTTGGCAAACCTCTGAGAGTCTATTTCTCACTTTCTGCTTGAGGTGCTGGAGTGGTGTGGTCTTTGATCTCGTTCAAACCACCTGTTAATGCTGAATGTTTTTTCTGAAGGACAGAATGGGATCTTTTAGAAAAGATTTTGGCAAAAATTTATAATATGAGAGATCGATTTAAAAAAAAAGATATTCTTTTACTAGGGATTGAGTCTATACGGAAGGTACGACAATTGTATTGTTTCTCCATGAAGATAGACAATTTAGAATGTGACCAACAAAAAGGACATCTCTTGACGAAAGAGATTTTTATTACAAAAAGGCAAGGAATAGAATTAGAAGATACATAGAAGAAAATTTTAAAAAATAGATGGTAAATTTCAAAATTTTGAAAAATTGCTGGCAGGATCAAAAAGAATTTAAAGAAATCAGAAGAAAAGAAAAATACACCTGAGTTTTGAAAATAAAGAGGAAATTTTGAATAATATACCTAGGGTTTTAGAAAAGATAAGGTAATATAAGAGGTATATAAACATCATAGAATCACAGCTACACAAACAAGGATGCGCACATAGCACTCCCTAAAGCTGACCCTAAATGCAATATTTTGAAATGGCTGGTAGGACCTTAATCCTAACTCTATGGTTCAAATCATCTTATTCCAATCAACGTATGCTGATATACCCAAGTCGAAGCTCGAAGTACGTGGCATAGAAATTTCTCTGGTTCTAAGGTAATGGCTTCCCAACATCCTTGAGCACCGACCGATATACCGCGGGCCATGGCCCTTAGGTACATGGTAGGGGGCGTTAACTCAAATAAGTGGTCCAGTTGTGAGGCGCTTTCCCGAACTATGGTTCAGTGAGACAACCCAGCAACGTGAAGACCGGAACAATATAGGTAGGGATGTTTTCGAAAACATGTTCAACATGCAATAAAAACCAGAAAGCTCTAATGCAAGTCCTAAAGAGATAGAATTTAAATGAAGAAAAGCATATACTTGCATACATTGTTTACATTCAATCCCTAGAATTGAGGAGAGTTGTATTTTAGACCTAAGTCTAAGTGAACATGGAATAATTTCCTCAATATGGTCCTACCAAACCATACTTAGATCCTATATGCATTATGTCAGCTATGACAAAATCTAAGCTCCTAAGGTTTGCATGAAAATAAAGCTGGCATTAGAAGAATAAAGACTTAGAAAATATCAAAGCAAAGCAAAAGGCACAAATTCGACCGAACGAAGATGAGTCCCATCTCGGTCGCCAACTTTTGTGATCATCACAAATTTTTTCCTCTTGTATTATACTATTTCTTTCTCTTTTCCTTTCTAATCTTCTATTTCCCTTTTTGAAAGGGAAATAAAAGACAAAAAAAGAAGAGAGAGTGAGAAAAGGAAGAAAAGAGAGGAACTCTTTTGCGAAGGTTTCATCTAACCAAAATTTTGAAAATGTTTTAAAATTACTCGCCTCCATTTTGAAAATTTACGGGAAAATGGAGAGACAGGATTAGCTCATTGGTACGAGGTTCGACCGTTCCTAGCGCATTTACCACGGGTAATCGAACCAATGATCAAATTTATGCCTTTTGCTTTGCTAAAATATTATCTAAGAATTTATTCTAAGACTAAATGCACAACGAATCATGCTTGTTCAATGCAAATGCAGAAATGTATGCTTTTGAGAAAATAATTTAGAAATTTCAAGATTTTCCAAGTGATTCTAAAATAAATGTGATAATGGAGTGAGAAAATGATTCAAGGATTTGAAATTGGTTCGAAAAAGTTAGACTTTGAATCTAACTCAGAATTTGAAATAGATCTGGAAGAAGAGACTTGAAATTCCCATATCTTAGAATGATCAGATTTCTTCAGATAAAGAGAAAAGGAATTTATAATTGATTTTTTTTTAAATAAAAATGAATATTTAAAGTCATAATGGACTTTGAATTTTCAAGAATCGATTAAAAAGGAAATTTTGAATTCAAGTCCTAAAACAGGAATCGAATTTGAATTCAGATTTTGAGAAATAGATTTGAAATTAGTCTTGGAAATGAGAATTGGAAATGGAATGGGATCGTAAATCTGGAATAGAATTTTGATCTGAAATCTGGAATGGATTTTTGATCTGAAATCTGAAATGGATTTTGATATGAAATCTGGCATCCAAGATGGAACTGAATCCGAAATCTGGAATCATAAATGGATTTTTTGATTCGAAGTTTGGAATCCAAGATGGAATTGAATCCGGGATTTGGAATCCTAAATGGAATTGGATCTGAAGTCTGAAATAAAAAATGAAGTTGAATCCAAAATCTGGAATCCTAAATGAGATTGGATCCGAAGTCTGAAATCCAAGATGGAGATTGGATTTGGAAATCTGAATCCAAGGTGGGACTCGATTCTAAATCTAGAGTACAAGATGGAGTTGGACTTTGAAAATCCAAATGGATCAGGGTTTTAAAACCCCAGATAGTTTAGGAAAAATCAAATTTTGAGATTCAAAATCAATCTCAAAACCTTGTTTTTGAATTGAGAGTCAAGACTCAATCTTTAGATAAAACTTTGGAGATAAACTTTGATTTAAAGTCTGAATTTGAAATTAGAAGATGAAACAGGGAATTTCAAAGTTTAAATTGAACTTTGAAATATGATTTGGAGTATGGAATTGAATTTAAAATTTGAATTTTGGAAATGAATTTGAATTTCAAAGTTGAATTGAACTTTGAAATTTGAATTGGAAATTAAATTTGAATTTCAAAGTTGAATTGAACTTTGAAATTTGAATTGGAAATTAAATTTTGAATATAAAATGAATTTGAAACCTCAAAGTCAAATTGGACTTTAAAATTGAAATTTGAATTTTAAAATGAGGTGGAATTTTGAGAAAAGAATTTGAATTTATAAAAATTGAAGATTGATTTGAGAAGTGAAGAAGGTATTTGAAGATATATCTCAAAATCGCTTGGATTTTGAAAAAAAGAATTTTAAAAATATGATGTAATTCTATCCTAGGTGATGAATGAATTTTAAAAGGATTTGAAATTTGGTTTTGAAAAACATATTTCATTCTTTAAATGAATTGAAATAAGATTGAAAACATAATACATCCCTGACTATGGTCATTGAATGCATTATATAGTAATCATATTTAGATTCAAGTGAAGAACGAAACACATTTTGTGCCTTTATAGAGTTTTAAAATGAAATTAACTCTCAATATATCCTGACTATGGCCATTGATATATATTTTGATCTAAATTTAAGTTAAACTTTAATAAAGGAAGAAAATATTTGAAAATATCTTGATTTTTGAAAAGAGATCCGGTGTGGATCCAATGTTATTCCATAAAAGATAAAAACCATAAGTTTTGTTCACACCTTGACTATGGCCATTGATGCAAATCATCAACTTAGGATTTAATCACCTTTTAATAGAATGGTGCACATGCTATTCGTGTTCCCATTCATGAAATTTTGAAATAAAAAGAAAAAAAATTATATGAAAACAAACATTTCTTAGAAAATATATATGCTCTTACATTCTAATCTACTGCAAGGAATCTAAATTCTCATTATAATCTAGCTATTACAACTCGAATGTGAAAAAAAAATTACAAAAGTCTCTAATTCTATGAAAAAAAATAGTTATTTTCCATGTATTTCCTGCAAAACAAGGTTAATAACAGAGCAGACATTGTAAAATATGGAGGATTTAAGCAAAGTCTAAATGCTTATGTTAGAGAGAAAGAGTACAGGTGAATACACTGATGGAATGTATCATCTAAATACTCATAAAAATGCAATGGAGACATACGAGGCTATACTTGTATTGAAAGAATACATATGCCTATGTCCGATCCTAACTGAAGATGGATGTTCATGCTAACAGATGTATCCCTGCTTAGCAGGTGCTAAATGTCCATGTTGATGCCAAACTAGACTGGAAATTCGTAAGGGATGGATGATACGACATTCGGTAACAGTGCATGCATTGTAGAGATGGCTGGAAGGTGGATGCCATATACTGCAGCCAGTGAAGCTACAGGTGGGTATAGTGTGAAAAGTGCAATGCCACAAGGAGATACAGTGCAATAGTGAAGTGTGAATCTAAGTGTAGTAATGGAGGCTGAGGAATATTAGGTTGCAATGTGACCTTGAGTGTAGGTGGTGCCGCTAGATGTGCACAGAAAATGGAAATGGATGTAGGTAGATATATAGGTGAATAGTGCGTTTTACAGAAAAAAAATGCAAAAAACGTATGTTGAAGTGTAGGTAAATGGATGTGATAAGCAGTTGGGTACAATAGTCCTGAAGTTAAAAGACATTGATTTCCTCACAGGGTGGCCAATTGTCACTTGGCCTATCGGTTTTAACTATAGGAGGGGATTTGCTGTGTGGCTACACTGTAGTGCTCTTCCCCAGGGAACAATGCTCTTTTAAAGGTGGCACTAGTCCCATATGAGCTAAGCCTAAGACATACTCCAGTTTGATCCATAAGTTACAAATGAACCAGCATTTCTTGAATCAATTATATTCTTGGGCTGGGAGACCAAAATATACAGAACAAATATGATTCAGATCTTTGAAACATAGCCCTCAAACCTAAATAAAAATATGCAAATCAAGATCATCCAAGGCTACCCATTCAATTGACTTGTTAGCAACACATGAATACACACTTTCTTTTTAGAATTCAGTTCAACTTTTTGCATTTGACAAATAAATCTACCTGAGAAAAAAAATATGAACCCATACGTGAGATCAGAATATGTGATTTTCCACTATTCAAAAACCTGTACTGGATCAACTCAGCAAACAATTTCATATCAGATGGAGGCTAAAATTTTGAACCGAGGAGTCTAGATTTCTCCTAGCAAATCGCCCAGCTCTAGTAACAAAAAAAAAATATTCATATAGATGATGGAGTGGGTAATGCACATGCATTCTCATGGTAAAGACACAGAACATCCAGCATTAGAGCAATTATACTGCACGTTATTTCATCACGTGTGTTCATAATCCTCAAGAGAATGATGAAATAAAATCTGGGTCTGTCTATTCACTCAAAATGATGCCAAAGTATGCCATCAAATCAACCTTAAAATGGCATTTCCTGTAATCAAGTAGTCAATATTCTCCTGTGACTTGAGATTCGACCCATATAGGGCCTTCAGGCCATATGTGAACCAGAGTTTTGTTGATTCAAAAAAAACTTACAGAGACAGCCCCTGAGATATCATCCTTTTCGAGTGCAGCAAGTGAAGCACATAGCCTTCTAGCAGACAACGAAAGTTTCATGGAGGTAACTCTTGATATTGATGTCCACATGCTTGGTTTTTGCTGCAGATGCGTTCGACCTTTAGTTGCTTGAAAGGGGAAACACCAGAGTGCGGTAGGAGGAAATCAATGCGATGGTGAAAACTTGATGATGGAAATGGATGCGCTCCTTGGATTAACAATGGATGCCTTTCATGGATGATGAAAGGAGAAATGGCATAAAAAATGGATGGATTGGGGAGACACGTCCAGTGAAGATAGATTTAGTTGATGATCTTTTAATGAGACCCTTATGCTCGTTTATATAAGAAGTGGAAGAAGGATTGAGAAGGGAGCAGTTGGAGAGCGGGAGAGAGCGGCCTCTGCGAACCCTTTTGCTACAAAAAGCCGTTAGGGGCTTTTTTAAAGTACGTCCTTCAATTTTTTAAAATTTTCCAAAACAAAGGCTCTTTTTTTAAGATTTTAAAAAAAAAATGTTTTTTAACAAAAATGATTTTCAAAAAGGGCTTTCGAGCTATTTTTTTTTGTATTTTCTTTCTCTATTTTGATTTTTTTGTTGTTTTTGACATAAAACTGTAAAATTAAGGGATTTATTACTATTTTTATGAAATATTTACAAAAGAAGGGGTTTTTGAGAATTCGGGTTTCTAATTTTGAAATTTCTTCAAAAAATGTATTTAAACACGAATTTTAAGGAAGTATTCGAGTTTTGAACCATGAACTGAGAGATACAGATCATCGTATCCAAATGAACACCGGATCGACTGTCTGAGTCTTTCAAAAATTCTTTTTGGTATTTTTGCGAATTTAATTTTGAAAATTGGATAATGAGACTCAGTTTTGGATTTTGATATTGGATCCGGATATGAAATTAAGTCAGATATATAGAATGGAGTTTATTTCAGAAAATCTAAAGAATAACTGAAATTTAGATTGAAATCGACTGAATTTTCTCAAAAGATGGGGCCAGGGAGAAAAAGGGAATATTTACAAAATCAGGAAAAATTTGGGGTGTTCACAGATGCCCCTCTTTGCTACTAAGTCGGTTGAAGGCCGAGCTTAGTGGCAAAGAAAACACTCCAAATTTTGAAAAATGCCTCAGTCAGTAGATCTGAACTGGGTACAGAAGAATTCTTATTTGAAAAGACATGATTTCTCAGGCTTAAAACCTTATCCTGAATGGTTTTGGGGAGACGAAATCCTCTAGAATGATATGACTAAATAACAGAAATGAAGAAATCGTGATGGAACTTTGGGTGAAGGTCCCGAAATGGTGGATAATAAGAATTTTGATCAAGTTTCATGGGTGAGACGAGATCAACCTTTGGATCGATTCAGGTTTAGCCCTTAACCTGGTTGGGACAAAGATATCTCAAGATAACCTGAGTGAGGAAAGGAATATAAGTGAACCTTGATGGGACACTTTTGAGAAAAATACATCGTGAGATTAAGCTCAAGTATGATCCTTTTTTGGATGGATATGAAGAGCATGGATTTCACGACGGGGAAAATCATGATGGGACTAAGAGAACCACCTCGTCGAAATGAGGAACCTCGTCAGAACAAGGGCCAGGTTTAACCCAAACCTGAACGGAAGATACCTCGCGGAGCGAGGTTCAGGCTTAACCCTTAGCTTGAAAGGGACGATACCTCGAGGGGCGAGGTTCAGGCTTAACCCTTAACCTAAAGGGGACGACCATACGGAATCCTTGAATGAAGAAACTGTGATGGGACTAGAAAGGATATCTAGCCGAAACGAGATTCAGGTTTAACCCTAACCTGAACGAAAAATACCTCGTGGAGCGAGGTTCAGGCTTAACCCTTAACCTGAAAGGGATGACCATACGGAATCCTCGGATGAAGAATTCATGATGGGACCTTCGGAGTTTTGGATGAACAAATCCAAAAGGGGTTTGCGAAAGGAGAAAAATGGGATTCCCTAAAGCTTGGAAAATGGATTGATCTTGGGCGCTGAGTCTAAATGAGCTTTTAAAAATAGACGTCTTCTCGCAGAAAATTTGGGTGATACCTCGAGGAGCGAGGTAACAGGTTTAATCCTTAGCCTGAATGGATACAGAATCCTCGAAGAGCGAAGAAATTGTGATGGGACCTCTAGACTTCGCACAACAAGTCCAAGAGGGGTTTGCAAAAGGATGAAAATGGGGGTTCCCTAAAGCTTGAAAAGGGGTTGATATGGTGCACCTTATTATTGAGACTGAAATAGCTTTTGACAACAAAAGACCTCTTGCAGAAAGTTCAGGTTTATCGCTTATCCTGAGCAGGAACTGTCTATGGCGGGACAGTGGGGAACACAGGGAAGTGTGCAGATCCGAGAGACTCAGATCAAACAGAAGGGAAGGACTTTTCTGTCCTAATGAGGGATGACGTCAGGAGACGTCAAAACGAATGTCAAGTTCTTGCTTTATGTTGGGATAATGAGAAAATATTGTCAATAAGATGCCAAAAATTGTAGTCAATTCAGAATGATTGAATTGTGCTCATATGTGTGAAAGTATCATCTCTTTCTACTTAGATTATCAACTCCAATTGGGCTAACTCTGTAAAATCAAGAATCAAATTCAAATTTGTTGTTGTTGAGTTTCTTCAAGGAAGATATCAATTTTCTTGATATGAAAAGAGAGAAAACATTCTTAGCTTCATAAAAGCAATTGAATGAAAAGATATTGATAGAAGAATTTCACATAGGTAAAGATGATTCCTGATAGTTTTGGGCAGTTTGATATCTTGGGCATTTCCCATGATGATCTTTTCGCACTCTTTTGAATCATGGAGCTTTCTTGGGTTTTTGGGAGAAGCTTATTACATCATCCTTCATTTTGGAGATGTCTTGACTTTTCTCTCTTTTTCGGGGAAGGGCACGTCACAAACTCCTTCATCTTGGAGATGGTCCGATCCTTTTTTTTTCTCAGGAATTATGTTGATGATATTGGCTCATTGGTCAAAATCACTTGAGGATAGCAGAAATCAAAATATCTTTTAGGGTTTGTCGGGAGGTTCATCGCAGTCGCCTTCATCTTGACGGTAGTCTGAACGTTCCGTGGAAGGATCCATCACAAACTCCTTCATCTCAGAAATGATCTAAATCTTCTTTGGCTCCGAAGATCTAGCTCACATATTCGTCTTCATCTTGACGACAATTGAGAGATCCCTTTTGCAGATATTTTATTGCAGCTTAAATGACTGAGGAAATATGGATTGGGTAGGTTCTTTTTACTGCCCAGGATATTTCCACTGTCTTACTGCCAAAAGAATGATCTTTAAGAATGTGTCATAGCTATGATCAATATCAATTCACTTATGACTTTTCAACATCATTGAATTTTCCCTCGGCCGGTCATATTGAAGACCTTTCTTCATCCTCTTGGTTGACCAACAAAAAAAGTTTGAATTTTGCTCTTTTCTCGCAAAAAGTCTTGCTCTTTTGGAAATAATACTAAAGGTAGTTTGAGGTAATTCTTTGTGCGATAAAACGCTTTGAGATCAACAATGGCTTTTGATAGCAAATTGGCAAAATATTCTTGAAGTCCTTGATGAAAGTAATCGCTTGATATCGAATCGACACGTCTGTGACAAAATTCTCCTCTCTTTTTCCCCAAAAAGAGAGACTTGGGCTTAACCCTTACCTGAATGAGAAGTTGGAAATATTCCTCTCTTCCCCGAAGAGGAGGTGTTTGCAAAATAGAACTTTCGAAGAGTAATTAAGTTTTTGTCAAAACTCCCTATCTCTAGGCTTCTCTTATGGAAAGGCGGCCGAAAAATAAAGTTGAAAAAATATCACAGAGAAACGAGTCCATCACACTCTCCCCAAGAGAGGGTCATCTGTGAAGGGATTGGCCAAAGATGAGAAAATTGGGGGCCACAAAAGAAACGAGCTTCTATCGAAGCTCTCCCTAGAAAAAGGGTTCTTTTATGTAAAGTTGGTTTGTTGTTTTGCAAACAGTTCGTAAAGAAACGAGTCCCTTCAAACTCTCCCTGAAAAGGGTTCTTGCGAACGAAAAGATGGTTGCATGCAAAAGGAACGAGCTTCCTCGAACTCTCCCTGAAGAGGGTCCTTCACAAGGGAAAACCATTGATTTTTGACAGAATGGTAACCCAAAGGTTGGAACTGAGATTTAGAGCTTGATTTGTAAAGAATGGTTAGCGCAAAGACTGAACCTGAAGGGCTAACTGATCAGTCAGCCAGACACTAGCACGAGTGCTAGATGTACCAGTACGAGTGCTAGATGTACCAGTACGAGCATTGTATTTTTGAAAACACACTAGTACGAGCACTGGGTTTTGAAAAACACACCAGTACGAGCACTGGGTTTTGAAAATGCACCAGTACGAGCACTGGGTTTTTGAAAATACACACCAGTACGAGTACTGGGTTTAAAAAATGCACCAATATGAGTACTGGGTTTTCAAAAATGCACACCAGTACGAGCACTGGGTTTCGAAAATGCACCAGTATGAGCACTGGGTTTTTCAACGGAGAGTTGAAAAGAAGACTGACATTCTAAGATACTTGAGAATTGAGCGAGAATGATTGTCGGTGTTTCAGGATTATCACTTATCCTGAAGGAGAAGTCAGAGTCAAAACTCAAAATTGCGAAAATGAAAGATAAAGGGAAAACCCGAGTCGAAACCCGGATCTTCAAAATGAAAGAAAGAAGAGAAAATCGAGTTTGAAAACTCAAATTTTCGAGGTAACAATTGGTCCTAATGCAAACATCGGAACCAAAAGAAAGCCCGAGTCAGAACTTGAAACTCCGGAAATAAAATATATAAAAAGGGAAAACACGAGTCAGAACCCAGTTTTTCAAAATAAAAGTTAAAAGAGAAACTCGAGCTTGAGAACTCAAATTTTTGATGAAACAATTGGTCCATCGCGAACATCGAAACCAAATAGAATCCCGAGTCGGAACTCGAAACTTCAGAAATAGCATATATAAAAAAGGAAAACTCGAATCGAAACCCGGTTTTTCAAAATAAAAGATAAAATAGAAAATCGAGCTTAAGAACTTGATTTTTTGACATAACAATTGGTCCTAATGCGAACATCGAAACCAAAAGGAAGCTCGAGTCGAAACTCGAAACTCTGGAAATAGAATATATAAAAAGGAAAAACCCGAGTCGAAACCCGATTTTTCAAAATAAAAGATAAAAGAGAAAATCGAGCTTGAGAACTTGAGTTTTTGAAGAAACAATTGGTCCAATGCGAACATCGGAGCCAAAAGGAAGTCCGAGTCGGAACTCGAAACTCCGAAAATAGAATATATAAAAAGGGAAAACCTGAGTCGGAACCTGGTTTTTCAAAATAAAAGACAAAATAGAAAATTGAGTTTGAGAACTCAAATTTTCGACAAAACAATTGGTTCAATGCGAACACCAGATCCAAAAGAAAGCCCGAGTCGGAACTCGAAACTCCGAAAATAAAAATATAAAAAAAGGGGAAAACTCGAGTCAGAACCTAGTTTTTCAAAATAAAAGATAAAATAGAAAATCGAGTTTGAGAACTCAAACTTTCGACGTAACAATTGGTCTAATGCGAACATTAGATCCAAAAGGAAGCCCCAGTCGAAACTCAAAACTCCGAAAATAAAAATATACATAAAAGGGAAATCCCGAGTCGGAACCTGGTTTTTCAAAATAAAAGATAAATGAGAAAATCGAGTTTGAGAACTCGAATTTTTGACATAATAATTGGTCCAATGCGAACATCGGATTTAAAAGGAAGCCCGAGTCGGAACTCGAAACTTCGGAAAAAATATATATATATAAAAAGGGAAAACCTGAGTCGGAACCCGGTTTTTCAAAATAAAAGATAAAATAGAAAATCGAGTTTGAGAACTCGAATTTTCGACAAAACAATTGGTCCAATGCGAACATTGAATCCAGAAGAAAGCCCGAGTTGGAACTCGAAACTCTAGAAATAAAAATATATATAAAAAGGGAAAACCCGAGTCAGAACCTAGTTTTTCAAAAATAAAAGATAAAATAGAAAATCGAGTTTGAGAACTTGAATTTTTGACATAACAATTGGTCCAATGCGAACATCGGATCCAAAAGGAAGCCCGAGTCAGAACTCGAAACTCCAGAAATATGATATAGATGAGAAGGAAAAATCTGAGTCAGAACCCAGTTTTTCAAAATAAAAGAAAGAATAGAAAATTGAGTTTGAGAAGTCGAATTTTTGACGTAACAATTGGTCCAATGCGAACATCGGATCCAAAAGGAAGCCCGAGTCGGAACTTGAAACTCTAGAAATAGGATTTATATGAGAAGGGAAAACCCGAGTCGGAACCCGGTTTTTCAAAATAAAAGAAAGAATAGAAAATTGAGTTTGAGAACTTGAATTTTCGACGTAACAATTGGTCCAATGCGAGCATCAGATCCAAAAGGAAGCTCGAGTCGAAACTCGAAACTCTGAAAATAAGAATATATATAAAAAGGCAAAACCCGAGTCGGAACCTGGATTTTCAAAATAAAAGATAAAATAGAAAATCGAGCTTGAGAACTCGAATTTTCGACAAAACAATTGGTCCAATGCGAACATCGGATCCGAAAGGAAGCCCGAGTCGGAACTCGAAACTCTGGAAATAAAAATATATATAAAAAGGGAAAACCCGAGTCGGAACCTGGTTTTTCAAAATAAAAGATAAAATAGAAATTTGAGTTTGAGAACTCAAATTTTTGACATAACAATTGGTCCTATGAGAACATCGGATTCAAAAAGAAGCCTGAGTCAGAACTCGAAACTCCGGAAATAAAAATATATATAAAAAGGGAAAACCTGAGTCGAAACCCGGTTTTTCAAAATAAATAGAAAATCGAGTTTAAGAACTCGAATTTTTGACATAACAATTGGTCCAATGTGAACATCGTATCCAAAAGGAAGCCCGAGTCGAAACTCGAAAGTCCAGAAATAAAAATATATAAAAAAAGGGAAAACCCGAGTTGGAACTCGGTTTTTCAAAATAAAAGATAAAATAGAAAATCAAGTTTGAGAACTCAAATTTTTGATGTAACAATTGGTCCAATGTGAATATCGGATCCAAAAGGAAGCCCGAGTCGGAACTCGAAACTCCGAAAATAAAAATATATATAAAAAGGGAAAACCCGAGTAGAAACCTAGTTTTTCAAAATAAAAGATAAATGAGAAAATCGAGTTCTAGAACTCGAATTTTTGACGTAATAATTGGTCCAATCCGAACATCGGATCCAAAATGAAACCCGAGTCGGAATTCGAAACTCTAGAAATAGGAATAGATATGAGACTCGAGTCGAAACTCAAACCTTTAAAAAAAGAAAAAGAAAAACAAAAACAAAACCTGAGTTGGAACTCAGATGGGAAGGAAATAATTCTAACCCGGAAGTTCGATTCTAGAAGGATTGACAAAAGGCACGAATAGATTTCGAAGATTATGTCGAAGATGAGAAACTTATTCAAAATCCTCGACCCAAGATGGCCTAAGATTTGAATTTTATTTATGATGGTTTCAGGATTATCCCTTATCATGAAGGGGAATAGAATAAACGCCAAAAATCAACAAAATTGATAAAGAATAAAAGAATTGATAAAAATTGATAAAGAATCTAATAAAGAATCAATAAAATTGATAAAATTGAAAAATTGGTAGAAAATTGAGAAAGAAATTGATGAGAAAAGACTTCAGGATTATCCCTTATCCTGAAGGAAGAAGGTCCTTGCAGGACGAGGTTCAGGTTTATCCCTTAACCTGAAAGAGGAAAAAGAATACCTCGAGGGCTGAGATTCAGGTTTATCCCTTAACCTGAAAGGGAAAAAGAATACCTCGAAGGCCGAGGTTCAGGTTTATCCCTTAACCTGAAAGGAAAAAAAAAAAATTGAGGAAGATTAATAAGGATAAATTGATAAAAATTTACAAAGTAAAGAAAGATTGACGAAAATTATTTTGCAAAAGAATCCTCATAGGTAGGAATATCGCTCCTATGAGGGGTCTCAAGATTATCCCTTATCTTGAATGGGAACACATCGAAGAACGAGGGTCACGTTTATCCCTTAACCTGAGCGGAAAAAAGAAGAAAGGAATACCTCATGGGAAAGAGGCATCAGGTTTATCGCTTAACCTGAAAGGGTAAAAAGAAGAATTAATGAAAATAAAGATTGTCAAAAAATAATGAAATTTGATGAAAAAAATAATAAAATTGATAAAGAAGAATGAAATTTGATGAGAAAAAATTGACAAAAAAAAAATAATAATAAAATTTAAGGAAAACAGAGTTTGTTCGATCCTGCGTGCACATGGGATCTTTTAAAATGAGATGAGAATGTTGATTCAAAAGGTGAGTGAGAAAGCCTTTCTAGGAAGAGGATCAACCGCAAGATTTATTTTGAAGAATGATCAACGCGAAGGTTGATTTAGAAGAAGAATCCACACGAGGGTCGATCTTGGAGAGAGATCAACATGAGGGTTCATTTCTAAAAACCATGGTTTGAAACCTAAAAAAGAAGATCAACACCATGGTTGATCGTTGAAGACAATGGTTTCAAAACTAATTTTTAGAAAGGGAGATCAACACCAGGGTTGATCTCTAAAAACCATGGTCCGAAAACCAAAAAAGAAGATCAACACCAGGGGTTGATCTCTAAAAACAATGGTTTCAAAACTAAATTTTGGAAAGGAAGATCAACACTAGGGTTGAATTCTGAAAACCATGGTTCGAAACCCAACAAAAAAGATCAACATCAGGGTTGATCGTTTGAAGACAATGGTTTCCAAACTAAATTTTTGAAAGGAAGATCAACACCAGGGTTGAATTCTGAAAACCATGGTTCGAAACCCAAAAAAGAAGATCAACACCAGGGTTGAGAGTTTGAAGACAATGGTTTCGAAACTAAATTTTGGAAAGGAAGATCAACACCAGGGTTGATTTTTGAAGACAATGGTTCGAAACGTAAAAAAGATGATCAACACCAGGGTTGATCATTGAAGACAATGGTTTGAAACCTATTTTTTTGAAAAGGAGGTCACCGAGATGATCGATTTCAAAAAAGATGATCTAAAGTCAATTTAGGGAAAGAATATCACAGCGATGTTTGATTTTTGAAGAAGATTGGACCAAAATATTGAACTCTTTGTGATCATAACAAAGATTTTTCAGAAATTTTCAAAATTTCACGATTTTGAAAAACCCTCATAAGTAATATCATTTCTCTTCTGAATGATGTTGGGATTGTCACTCATCCTGAAAAGAATAGGAATTTAATGTGGCTTAGTAGAAGCTGATGACAAAGAAGATTCTTGAAATAAAAATATAATTTTTCAAAATAAATGCCCTAGTATTGCAATAGAAAGAAGTATTGGACATCCAAGATATGAAGAAAATTGGCATTTCATTGATAACCAAAGTTGATAGCAAAACTGAATATTTACAAGTACTTTAACCAAGAAGTCACAAAAGACTGGGCTGACTTGCCCCTACAAGGTGATCGACAAAACGGGATGACAATAGAAAACTTTGGTATCATCAATTCTTTGAGTGGTCTGGAAGAGTCTTGGTCGGAACTGCAGGCTGCTCCTCTCCTTCCTCTGGTATCAAAATTTCTTTGTCGATATAATCTTGTATGATGTTTTTGAGGATAAAGCAACGCTCTGTATCGTGCCCCCTTGCTCGATGAAATTTGCAGAACCACTCTTTCTATTTTCCCATGGTGATAAGAGGATCAACAATCCTTGGGAGTTCAATCATATCTTTTGCAAGGAGGTATCTGAGAACTTCTTTGATCGGCTGACCTAAAGGTGTAAACTTACGATCATAACCCTAGTTGTCATGCTTTATTTTCTTTGGCTTTCTTGACTTTTGTTGGGTGTTGATCCCTTTCTTGGAGCTGGACTGACTCTGCTCAGTTAAGACCACCAGATGCTCTTTTTCTTTGTCTTCAACAAAGAGTTTTTTATCAATGCAATCTTGGACAATATTTTTGAGGATGAAACAATGATCAGTGTCATGCCCCACCGCCCGATGGAACTTGCAGAACTGGTTTTTGAATCTTCCCATGATCGTGGGAGGACTCGTGGCTTTTGGGAGCTTGACTAATCCTTTGGTCAACATGTACTCAAGAACTTTGTCGAGTGGCTTATCTAAAGGAGTGAACTCTCGATCCCTGCTCCAGTCTTTGCTCTTCGGCTTCTTCTGATTCTTGCCCTTTTGCTGAGGACTCTATTGAAGTGGTCTGTCCTGGGTTTTGCCGAACTTCCCCTTCTGGCCTCCAGATTCCCCTAGGTTGATGCTTTGCTTGCCCTGGTTGCCTTTGTTACTGCTGCCCCTGAAGGTCTTAGAACTTATTGTGCCGCTACTGCCGTGGTCGTTCATTGGGAAGATGACAGGTGCCTCTTCTTTAGTGGGAACTTTTCCGAAACTGGCTTCAGCTTGCTCAGATAATATCTCCACCATCATCTTTTTAAACATCTGATATATGGTGGGATCAATCTCATTCTTGCTGTCCTGAACTCTCTCTCTAGCAAACCTCTAAGAGTCTATTTCTCACTTTTTGCTTGAGGTGCTAGAGTGGTGTGGTCTTTGATCTCGTCCAAACCACCCGTTAATGCTGAATGTTTTCTCTAAAGGACAGAACGAGATCTTTTAGAAAAGATTTTGGCAGAAATTTATAATATGAGAGATCAATTTGAAAAAAAAAATATTCTTTTACTAAGGATTGAGTCTATACGGAAGGTACAACAATCGTATTGTTTCTCCGTGAAGATAGACAATTTAGAATGTGACCAACAAAAAGGACATCTCTTGACGAAAGAGATTTTTATTACAAAAAGGCAAGGAATAGAATTAGAAGATACATAGAAGATCTTAAAAAATAGATGGTAAATTTCAAAATTTTGAAAATTTGTTGGCAGGATAAAAAAGAATTTAAAGAAATCAAAAGAAGAAAAGAAAAATACACCTGAGTTTTGAAAATAAAGCGGAAATTTTGAATAATATACCTAGGGTTTTAGAAAAGATAAGGTAATATAAGAGGTATACAAACATCATAGAATCACAGCTACACAAACAAGGATGCGCACATAGCACTCCCTAAAGCTGACCCTAAATGCAATATTTTGAAATGGCTGGTAGGACCTTAATCCTAACTCTATGGTTCAAATCATCTTATTCCAATCAAGGTATGCCGATATACCCAAGCCAAAACTCAAAGTACGTGGCATAGAAATTTCTCTGGTTCTAAGGTAATGGCTTCCAAAACTATGGTTCAGTGAGATAGCCCAGCAACGTGAAGACCGGGACAATATAGGTAGGGATGTTTTTGAAAACATGTTCAACATGCAATAAAAACCAGAAAGCTCTAATGCAAGTCCTAAAGAGATAGAATTTAAATGAAGAAAAGCATACACTTCCGTACATTGTTTACATTCAATCCCTAGAATTGAGGAGAGTTGTATTTTAGACCTAAGTCTAAGTGAACATGGAATAATTTCCTCAATATGGTCCTACCAAACTATACTTAGATCCTATATGCATTATGTCAGCTAGGACAGAATCTAGGCTCCTAAGGTTTGCATGGAAATGAAGCTAACATTGGAAGAATAAAGACTTAGAAAATATCAAAGCAAAGCAAAAGGCACAAATTCGACTGAACGGAGATGGGTCCCATCTCGGTCGCCAACTTCTGTGATCATCACAAATTTTTTTCTCTTGTATTCTTCGATTTATTTCTCTTTTCCTTTCTAATCCTCTTTTCCCTTTTTGAAGGGAAAATAAATGACAGAAAAAGAAGAGAGTGAAAAAAGGAAGAAAAGAAAGAGGAACTCTTTTGCGAAGATCTCATCTGACCAAAATTTTGAAAATGTTTTAAAATTACTCGCTCCATTTTGAAAATTTGCAGAAAAATGGAGAGACGAGATTCGCTCGTCGATACGAGGTTCGACCGTTCCTGGAACCTTTACCACGGGTAATCGAACCAAGGATCGAATTTATGCCTTTTGCTTTGCTAAAATATTATCTAAGAATTTATTCTAAGTCTAAATACACAAAGAATCATACTTGTGCAATGCAAATGCAGAAATGTATGCTTTTGAGAAAATAATTTAGAAATTTCAAGATTTTTCAAGTGATTCTGAAATAAATGTGATAATGGAGTGAGAAAATGATTCAAGGATTTGAAATTGGTTTGAAAAAGTTAGACTTTGAATCTAACTCAGAATTTAAAATAGATCTGGAAGAAGAGACTTGAAATTCCCATGTCTCGGAATGATCAGATTTCTTCAGATGAAGAAAAAAGGAATTTAGAATTGGAATTTTTTGAAATAAGAATGAATCTTTAAAGTCATAATGGACTTTGAATTTGGATCGATTTTCAAGAATCGATTAAAAAGGAAATTTTGAATTCAAGTCCTAAAACAGGAATTGAATTTGAATTCAGATTTTGAGAAATAGATTTGAAATTAGTCTTGGAAATGAGAATTGGAAATGGAATGGGATCGTAAATCTTGAATAGAATTTTGATCTGAAATCTGGAATGGATTTTTGATCTGAAATCTGAAATGGATTTTGATATGAAATCTGGCATCCAAGATGGAACTGAATCCGAAATCTGGAATCATAAATGTATTTTTTGATCCGAAGTCTGGAATCCAAGATGGAATTGAATCCGGGATTTGGAATCCTAAATGGAAGTGGATCTGAAGTCTGAAATAAAAAATGGAGTTGAATCCGAAATCCTAAATGAGATTGGATCCGAAGTCCGAAATCCAAGATGGAGATTGGATTTGGAAATCTAAATCCAAGGTGGGAATCGATTCTAAATCTAGAGTACAAGATGGAGTTGGACTTTGAAAATCCAAATGGATCAGGGTTTTAAAACCCCAGATAGTTTAGGAAAAATCGAATTTTGAGATTCAGAATTAATCTCAAAACCTTGATTTTGAATTGGAAGTCAAGACTCAATCTTTAGATAAAACTTTGGAGATAAACTTTGATTTAAAGTCTGCATTTGAAATCAGAAGATGAATCAGAGAATTTCAAAGTTTAAATTAAACTTTGAAATATGATTTGGAGTATGGAATTGATTTTAAAATTTGAATTTTGGAAATGAATTTGAATTTCAAAGTTGAATTGAACTTTGAAATTTGAATTGAAAATTAAATTTTGAATATAAAATGAATTTGAAATTTCAAAGTCAAATTGGACTTTAAAATTGAAATTTGAATTTTAAAATGAGGTGGAATTTTTAGAAAAAATTTTGAATTTATAAAAATTGAAGATTGATTTGAGAAGTGAAGAAGGTATTTAAAGATATATCTCAAAATCGTTTGGATTTTGAAAAAAAGAATTTTGAAAATATGATGTAATTCTATCCTAGATGATGTATGAATTTTACAAGGATTTGAAATTTGGTTTTGAAAAGCATATTTCATTCATTAAATGAATTGAAATAAGATTGAAGATATAATATATCTCTGACTATCGTCATTGAATGTATTATATAGTAATCATATTTAGATTCAAGTGAAGAATGAAACACATTTTGTGCCTTTATAGACTTTTATAATGAAATTAACTCTCAATATATCCTGACTATGGCCATTGATATATATTTTGAGCTAATTTTAAGTTAAACTTTAATAAAGGAAGAAAATGTTTGAAAATATGATGATTTTTTAAAAGAGATCCGGTGTGGATCCAATGTTATTCCATAAAAGATAAAAACCATAAGTTTTGTTGACACCTTGACTATGGCCATTGGTGCAAATCATCAACTTAGTATTTAATCACCTTTTATTAGAATGGTGCACGTGCAATTCGTGTTCCCATTCATGAAATTTTGAAATAAAATGAAAAAAAATGATATGAAAACAAGCATTTCTTAGAAAATATATATGCTCATACATTTTAATCTAGTGCAAGGAATGTAAATTCTCATTATAATCTAGATATTACAACTCGAATGTGAAAAAAAAATTACAAATGTCTCTAATTTTATGAAAGAAAATAGTTATTTTCCATGTATTTCCTACAAAACAGGGTTAATCACAGAGCAGACATTGCAAAATATGGAGGATTTATGCAATGTCTAAATGCTTATGTTAGAGAGAAAAAGCACAGGTGAATACACTGATGGGAATGTATCATCTAAATACTCATGAAAATGCAATGGAGACAAACGAGGCTATACTTGTATTGAAAGAATACATACGCCTATGTCCGATCCTAACTAATGATGGATGTTCATGCTAATGGATGTATCCATGCTTAGCAGGTGCTAAATGTCCATGTTGATGCCAAACATGACTGGAAATTCGTATGGGATGGATGATAGGACATTGGGTAACAGTGCATGCATTGTGGAGATGACTGGAAGGTGGATGCTATATACTGCAGCCAGTGAAGCTACATGTGGGTATAGTGTGAAAAGTGCAATTCCACAAGGAGATACAGTGCAATAGTGAAGTGTGAATCTAAGTGTAGTAATGGAGGCTGAGGAATATTAGGTGGCAATGTGACCTTGAGTGTAGGTGGTGCCGCTAGATGTGCACAGAAAATGGAAATGGATGTAGGTAGATATATAGGTGAATAGTGCATTTTGCAGAAAAAAAATGCAAAAAACGTATGTTGGAGTGTGGGTAAATGGTTGTGATAAGCAACTGGGTACAATAGTCCTGAAGTTAAAAGACATTGATTTCCTCACAGGGTGGCCAATTGTCACTTGGCCTATCTGTTTTAACTATAGGAGGGGATTTGTTGTGTGGCTACACTGTAGTTCTCTTCCCCTGGGAACAACGCTCTTTTAAAGGTGGCACTAGTCCCATATGAGCTAAGCCTACAACATACTCTAGTTTGATCCATAAGTTACAGATGAGAGAAAGAAAATACGAACCCATACATGAGATAAGAATATTTGATTTTCCACTATTCAAAAACCTGTACTGGATCAACTCATCAAACAATTTCATATCAGATGGAGGCTAAAATTTTGAACTGAGGAATCTAGATTTCTCCTGGCAAATCACCCAGCTCTGGTAACAGAAAAAAAAAATTATTCATACAGATGATGGAGTGGGTAATGCATATGCAGTCTCACGCTAAAGACACAGAACATCCAGCATTAGAGCAATTATACTGCAAGTTATTTCATCACGTGTGTTCATAATCCTCAAGAGAATGATGAAATAAAATTTGAGTCTGTCTATTCACTCAAAATGATGCCAAAGTATGCCATCAAATCCACCTTAAAATGGTATTTCCTATAATCAAGTAGACAATAGACTCTTGTGACTTGAGATTCGACCCATATGGGGCCTTCAGGCCATGTTTAAACCAGAGTTTTGTTGATTCAAAAAAAACTTACAGAGACAGCCCCTGAGATATCATCCTTTTCGAGTGCAGCAAGTGAAGCATGTAGCCTTCTAGCAGACGACGAAAGTTTCATGGAGGTAACCCTTGATATTGATGTCCACATGCTTGGTTTTTGTTGCAGATGCGTTCGACCTTTAGTTGCTTGAAAGGGGAAACACCAGAGGGCGGAAGGAGGAAAGCAATGCGATGGTGAAAACTTGATGATGGAAATGGATGCGCTCCTTGGATTAACAATGGATGCCTTTCATGGATGATAAAAGGAGAAATGGCGTAAAAAATGGATGGATCGGGGAGACACGTCCAGTGAAGATAGAGGTAATTGATGATCTTTAAATGAGACTCTTGTGCTCGTTTATATAAGAAGCGGAAGAAGGATCGAGAAGGGAGCAGTTGGAGAGTGGGAGAGAGCGGCCTCTACGAACCCCTTTGCAACAAAAAGTCGTTAGGGTTTTTTTCAAAGTACGTCCTTCAATTTTTAAAATTTTTTCAAAACAAAGGCTCTTTTTATAAGGTTTTTCAAAAAAAATGGTTTTTAACAAAAATGATTTTCAAAAAGGGCTTTCGAGCTATTTTCTTTTTGTATTTTCTTTCTCTATTTTGATTTTTTTGTTGTTTTTGACATAAAACTCTAAAACTAAGAGATTTTAAGGGTTTTAATACTATTTTTATGAATTTTTTTAAAAATATTTACAAAAGAAGGGGTTTTTGAGAATTCGGGTTTCTAATTTTGAAATTTCTTCAGAAATTGGGTTTAAACCCGGATTTTGAGGAAGTATTCGATTTTTGAACCTCCAACTGGGAGATATAGATCATCGAATCCAAATGGACACTGGATCAACTGTCTGAGTCTTTCAGAATTTATTTTTGGTATTTTTGCGAATTTAATTTTGAAAATTGGTTAACGAGACTTAGTTTTGGATTTCGATATTGGATCCAGATTCGAAATTGAGTCAGATATATAGAATGGAGTTTATTCTAGAAAATCTGAAGAATAACTAAAATTTAGATTGAAATCGACTCAATTTTCTCAAAAGATGGAGCTAGGGACAAAAAGGGAATATTTATAAAAAACTAAAAAATTTGGGGTGTTCACAACTGAGGGCCTTGGAATCGGGGTGGGGGCCTTGGAACCGGGGCCGGTTCGCTTTGAGGAAAGGAAGCAGCTTGCTGCTATGGTGAAGCCGAAACAAGAGGTGCTGGTGGTGGCATTGAAGGCTGATTGCACCTTGTAGATGGCTGGAGCAAAGGCGGAGGTGGGCAGCACCTTGTAGGTGGCTAATGGGGATATGCTTCAATGTGGAAGGAAGTGAATCGGCTAGAACTGCTATACTACTGAAGCAAAGGTTGGTGGCTGCAACAAAGGGGGAGTCGGAGGTGGTGATGTCGGTGATGGTTACTATTGAAGCTCCTTGGTGAAGGTGGTTGTAGCCACAAAGCTGTGCTGCCAAAGGTCTGGCGTGAATGGGAGTGTAAGTGAGAGAGAGAGCAGAGAAGAGAGGGGCCAACGTATCTTCTTTGAGAGAAATAGAAAGGGGAGGGGTCTTAAGGGGACTAGAACAAAGAAAGGGGAAAGAAAGAAAGGAGGGAAAAGAAGAGGAAGAAAGAGGGAAAGAAAGGGAGGAAGGGGAAAATGAAAGAAAGAAGAGAAGGAGGGAAGGAAAAAAGAGAGAAGAAAAAAAGGAGGGGGGCTTGGTTGACCAAGGGGGAGAGGGAAGGAAGGAAGACAGAAGAAGAAGAAAGAAAGAAGAAGAAAGAAAGAAAAAGAAAGAAAGGAAGAAGAAAAGAAGGAAAAGAAGAAAGAAGAAAGGAAAGAAAAGAAAGAAGGAGAAGGAAAGAAAAGGAAGAGAGAAAAGGAAATAAGGAGAGAGGGGGCTGGTCGACCACCTTGGTGGGTCCCACCTCCTCTCATAAAAATAAGGAATTAAAAAATATATATATAATAAAAGAAAATATAGAAAAGAAAAAGATATATATATATATATTTTATTTTGAAATGTAAATGTAAATGTAAATGTAAATGTAAATGAAGGAGCCATCTTAGAGTTGACTCGCTTTCTAAATTTGAAATTCATTTTGAGGATCATAGGGGTAGAATAGTCTTTTTAGAAAACTTCTGGATGAAATGAGCTATTTTTGGCAGTTTTTGAAACGAGCTTCGAATTTAAAATTTCATACCCCGTTGCGAAGCAAATCCAGTTTAGAATTTGAAAATTTGAGTTTGAAAGAAATCTAGATTGTTTTTCTCGAGGAAATATTTTCAAATTTAGAATCCTAGGGGTAAAAATATCAATTTTAGAAACCCAGGGTTTGAAATTGATTTCTGAAAACTTTTAAAACTCAATCTGGATTGGAATTTGTAAAACTGGAGTTCTCAACTTCGAAAATGCAATGAAATATGATGAAATGGTATGAAATGTTGAGAAATGATATGAAATGATGAGAAATGCCATGAAATGCTATGCAAAATGCAGACCCTGGATGAAGAATTTTGGATATTGGACTTTGATTGACACTTACACCAGTTAAAAAAATGATAATTTTGATAAAAATCACAAAATGGTTCAAGAAATGGTTTTCGGGCTCTACCGGGCCAGAGTGACACTGAAAATTAGGGTTTGAACTGAAATAAACTAGATTGAGTTGGGTTTTAGGGTTTCAGAATTCAAGTGGACTGACAAGACACTGACTCAACTGAACTCCGAGACAGAATTGTCAAGAAAAGCTGCCATTTTTAGAGAAATGGTCACTAGAGTGAAGTGAATTATAGACACGAGCTGGGTTTGAGCTAAAACAAAGATCAGTAATACTGAGATTAACTAAAATCGAAGCTCGAGCACTAGCTCAATCGACTGGACTCAGCTCAATTTCAGCTAAAAGAGTTGAAAAGGCCTAAAATGGGCTCCTAGACACTTGGAAGTGGTTTTGAACTGAAACTGGAGCACTTGGACTTCTGGTGAGCTCAAGCTAGACTCAAGGGAATAGGATTGACTGAGAATGACTGACTCGGAAACAATTGGCTTGGATCTAAGTGAGAAACGAGCTCATTTCTAAAGAAATGGTTTCATTTTGGCAGGAATGGTCAGAAATGAACATGGTCTGCTCATCGTGAGCTCAAGTGAGCTAGAAATGATTGACAATTTAATTGTTCTGAACTGACCAATGAGCTTGGTTGACTCTGACTGACCAGGGGTCTGGGATGACCTAGGGGTAAAATGATAATCTTCCTAATGAAAGTGGGTAAAATGGTAATTTTCTAAAACAGACTCGAGGTTTGACTCCTACACTAACCTACTAGGGTTGGCACTGCACGAGGAGGGTTGTGTGAGCATGGATAAGGAAAATTTGGAGTGTTTACAGATACCCCTCTTTGCTACTAAGCCGATTTAGGGTCGAGCTTAGTGGCAAAGAAAAATATATCAAATTTGGGCTATAAAAATGCCCTAGTTAGAAGGATCTGACTGAATATGAAAATTAGCCCTGATGAAAATGGTAGATATGAAATGGAGAAAGAAGAAAGATTTACTTCAAAGAAGTGAGATTCAGGCTTTGCCCTTAACCTCGATGGGACGAGAAATACCTTGTGTAGAAACGAGGCTCAGGCTTGACCCTTAACCTGACCGGGAGATGAAATTCCTCATATGAATGAGCCTCATATTTAACCCTTAACCTGATCGGGAAATGAGAATGGTAAGTTGGATGGCGAATAAGACAACTTTTTTAAAGAAGAATAAGGCAACTCGTTCGACAATGCAAAAGATGAATTCTTTCGTCAACACGAAAGATAACAAAGGCGATCAAAAGGAACAAGGCAATTCTTTCGACAACATAAAAGATGAATAAGGCGATCCACAGAAGCAAGGCGATTCTTTTGACAACGCAAAAGATGAATTCTTTCGAAAACGCGAAAGATAACAAAGGTGATCCAGAGGAGCAAGGCGATTCTTTCGACAATGCGAAAGATGAATTCTTTCGACAATGCAAAAAAGATGAATTCTTTCGACAATATGAAAGAATCCGACGACTCTAGGATTTAGGGTAGACAGACAGGTTTCAGAAAAAAACTATGGGAAAAATGAAAGATAGAGGAGAAAATGGCTGAAATTCTAGGAAAATGTCTTTGACAAACAGAGTCAAATTTCCTCTTTTTACAGCATTGGGATTTGGGTTATGGTTTGAGATAGAGCAGAGGATTATCAGAGACCTAGATCTCTGAAATTCTCAGACATAGGAATCTGTTAGATAGGGAAATTAAATCCATGTAAAATACTTAAACTATTCTAAAAATTCCCAGATTTTGGGAAACGACAGAGGGAAAAGTTAGGAACAACTTTTATGTTGGAAGTTTTGACATCCAACCTATTGGTTGAACATACACTGTGGGATAGAGTCGGTCTAGACCCTGACAAGCAAAAAGTGGGATTTTCTCAAGGGTCTAGGAAAATTGATTTTTAGAAGAACCTAAATATCACTGGAAAAATCTAAAAATTTACTGGGAAAAATTAGACCTTAATACGAACTCACTGTATTTTTTTTAGGGAAATTCGGATCGTCCATCTAGGAGATCCCAGAGGTTTTTGTCTGCAAAAACAGAAATTAGAATTTCTGGAGGGTTCAAAACCCAATTTGGGTTTTTATTTATTTTATGGAGTTTAAGAATTTGACTCAATCAAGACTTTTTTGCAGGAAATCAGAGTCACATAAATGCATTTACCCTAAAAATATCAATATTTATTGAAGAAAAGGTGTGCATAAAATGTTAGTTGTTCAACATGCCTAGATGGAAACCATATAAAATACTATAAGACTTGAATGAAATTAAACTAAATGTATGATGTAAATAAAAGAAAAACAATACTATAATGTTAAACGTGATACTTAAGATATAAAACCTACATCAAAACCAGAACACAATAAAGAAAAGAATCCAGGGAAATATGGCCTACCTTTGATGTTAGCTATTAGATAGGGTGATTTCATCCATGAAAAGGATGAAACACCATGTCCGATAGCATCCTTGTGAAGAATATTTTTTTTTATTTATTTAACTTCATAACTGAAATCATTCACCAAAATGGATCCAACTTTAGACTAGTTTCACATTTAAAATCATCCTCCTACTAAGAATATCAATGAGATTTGGTGAAATAGGTAGCGAAAGTTAACAAGAGGGATCGGTGGGATGGTGGAATCTATAGACTCACCTTGGATTCACCCTTGTACCGGTGGAAGTGATTGTAATGGAGGCAGTTGGGCTATGGTGACAGCTTCAAAGCTTGCTGTAAAGGGAGGAAGCAACTGGATTCGGCTGGAGCATGTAACAGCTGCTCGTGGTGTTGTTGGAGGTGGCTTGGCTGGAGCTTCACCAAGGCTGCAATGGTGATGAAGGTTGGAGCAAGTAGGGAAGCAACTAGCTGCAAGTACTGCTTCAAGGCTGCCGAAGATGGTGGCCACTAATGGTTGAAGAAGATGGATGATGTGTGGCTGCCTTGATGCTGGAGATGGGCTGCAATGGAGGCTGTCAAGGAAGGGAGGCTGCCTTGGCTGAGAGAGAGAGGGAGTTAGAAATGAAGAGGCATGAATTGGGAGAGAATAAAAAGTTCAAAAACATGAATGCGCTTCACGTATGGGTTGTATGGGTGTTGAATGGGCTAATTGGAAAGGGAAAGAAAGAAAGGAGGGAAAGAAAGAAGGAAAGAAAGGGAAGAGAAGAAAGGAAAGATGGGAGAAAAGGGAAAAGGAAAAAGGAAAGAAAGAAGAGAAGGAATAGGAAGAAGAGAAGGGCGAGGGGCTGGAATCATGTACGTGAATGACAAAGGAGAAGGAAGGAAAGAAGAAGAAAAAGAAAAGAAGAAAGGAAAGAAAGAAGAAGAAGAAAAAGAAAAGGAAAGAAAGGAAGAAGAAGAAAGAAAGAGAAAGGGAGAAAGAAAAGGAAAGAAGGAGAAAAGAAAGAAGGGGGGGGGGGTCGACCCCCTTGTGGGTCCCACGAAAAATAAAAATAATAAAAAAAAAACAAAAAGAAAAGCAAATAGCAAAAAAAAAATTCTTTTTCTTTTTTTTTATTTAAAAAGAATATGTACATGGAGGAACCATCTCAGAGTGGGCTCACTTTCCAAATTTGAAATTCATTTTGAGAATCATAGGGGTAAAATAGTCTTTTTAGGAAATTTCTCGACGAAACGAGCTATTTTTGGCATTTTTTGAAATGAGCTCAGAATTTGAAGTTCAATACCCCGTTGTGAAGCAAATCCAGTTTAGAATTTGAAAATTTGAGTTTGAAAGAAATTTAGATTGTTTTTCGCAAGAAAATATTTCCAAATTTAGAATCTTGAAGGTAAAAATGTCAATTTTGGAAACCTAGGGTTTGAAATTGATTTCTGAAAACTTTTAAAAGTCAATCTGGATTGAAATTTACAAAACCGGAGTTCTGGACTTCGAAAATGAAATGAAATGTGATGAAATGTTATAAAATGTTGAGAAATGATATGAAATGATAAGAAATGACATGCGAAATGCTAACCCTGAATGAAGAAATTTGGATATTAGACCCCGATTGGCACTTATACCAGTTCCAAAAGTGTTAAAATTGATAAAATTTGCAAAACGATTCAAGAAATGGTTTTTGGCTCCTACTGGACTAGAGTGACATTGACAATTGGGGTTTAAGCTGGATTGAACTAAAATGAACTGGATTGAGGTAAGTTTTAGAGTTTCAGAACTCAATTGGATTGACAGTACACTGACTCAACTGAGTTTTCTGACTAAATTTTCAAGAAAAGCTGCCATTTTTAGAGAAATGGTACGGAATGGTCACTGGAGTGAAGTGAATTACAAATCTGAGCTAGGTTTGAGCTAAAACCAAGATCAGTAATACTGACATGAACTAAAATCGAAGCTCGAACACTAGCTCAATCGACTGTACTCAGCTCAATTTCAGCTAAAAGAGCTGAAAAGGGATAAAATGGGCTCCTGCACACTTAGAAGTGGTTTTGAACTGAAACTAGAGCACTTGGACTTTTGGTGAGCTCAAGCTAGACTCAGGAGAATATGACTGACTGAGAATGACTGAATCGAAGACAATTGGTTTGATTTGAGAGAGAAATGAGCTCATTTCTGAAGAAATGGTTCCATTTTGGCAGGAATGGTCATAAATGGAAAAGATTTGTACATTGTGAGCTGAGATGAACTTGAAATGACTGATATTTTAACTGTTCTGAACTGACCAATGAACTTGGTTGACTCCGACTGACTGGGGTCCGGGATGTCCTAGGAGTAAAATGATAATTTTTCCTAATGAAAGTGGGTAAAATGGTAGTTTTCTGACACAGACTCAGGATTGGACTCTTACACAGACCTAACAGGGTTGGCACTGCACGAGGGGGATCGTTTGAGAATGGATGAGGAAAATTTAGGGTGTTTACAGATGCCCCTCTTTGCTACTAGGTCGACTTGAAGACGAACTTAGTGGTAAAGAAAAAAACACCAAATTTGGGCTATAAAAATGCCCCAATTAGAAGGATCTGATTGGATATGAAGATTAGCCCTAATGAGAATGGTAGATATGAAAAGGAGAATGAAGAAGAAAAATTTATTTCCAAGAAGTGAGATTCACGTTTTGCCCATAACCTGGATGGGACGAGAAATGCCTCGTGTAGAAACAAAGCCCGGGTTTGACCCTTAACCTGACCGGGAAATGAAATACCTCATCAAAACGAGACTCAGGTTTAACCCTTAACCTGACCAAAAATAAAAATGATGGGATTCTCGAAAGAAGAACCCATGATGGAACTTTCGGACTTCCTTACAATGAATCCGATAGGGGTTTTGCAAAAGGATGAAATTGGGGTCCCTAAAGCTTGAAAAGGGGTTTGATTTCGGGCGCTTCATTGCTGAGACTAAATAACTTTTGAAATTGATGACCTTTTGCGAGAAAATGATTGGTGGCTTAACCTCAAGCCAAAATTGGACTGTCTATGGTGGGACAGTGGGAACACAAGGAAGTGTGTGAATCTGAGAACCCAGGCGCTCAGATTATACCAAAGAAGAGAAGGAATCTTGAAAACTTCTGTTATCAAGTCCTAAAAGTGATAACAAACGATGTTAGGATACGCCAAAGATGAACCTCCAGCTCTTGCTTCGCACCAGGATAGCTAGAAAGTATTGTCAAAATGTTGAAAATTGTTGTTGATTCAAAATAATTGAAAATGACACACATTGGTGAAAGTATTTCCTCTTTTCTACCTGAAGTATTAACTCCATAGAATCAAGATTCGAATTCAAATTGCTTGCAATTGACTTTCTTTCAAGGAAGCTATCAATTTCCTTGAGAAGAACAGAAAAGAGAGTATTCTTGATATTATGAAAGCAATTGGTGAAAAAATATTGATAATAGAATTTCACAAAATTTAAAGGAGATTCTTGGCATATTTGGCAGTCTGATATCCTGAGATTCTTTTCTCATGATAATCCTTCTGCACTCTTTTTTTTTTTTGCAGAATTGGAGCTCTCTTGGGTTTTCGTGAATTACATCATCCTTCATTTTTTAGATGTCCTGACTTTTCTCTCTCTTTTTTTTTTTGGAAGGGTACGTCACAAACTCCTTCAACTCGGAGATGTTTTGATCCTTTTTTTCCTCAGTGATTATCTTGATGGTATTGGCTCTTTGGTTGAAAATCTCTTGATGATAGCAGAAATTAAATATCTTTTAGGGTTTGTCGGGAGGCTCATTGCAGTCGCCTTCAACTTGGCGGTGATCTGAACTTTCCCTAAAAGGATCCGTCACAAACTTCTTCATCTTGGAGATGATCCAAATCTTCTTTGGCCTCGAGGGTCTAACTCACATAATTTGTCTTCATCTTGACGACAATTGAGAGGTCTCTTTTGCAGATATTTACTTGCAGCTTAAACGATTGAGGAGATATGGAAATTGAATGGATTTTTCTGTATCACCCAGGATATTTCGACTACCTTATTTTCCAAGAATGATCTTTAAAAATGTGTCATTGACTGCGATCAATATCAATCACTTATGACTTTGCGACAACATTGAATTTCTTTTGCTAGCCATATCGAGGATTTATTCTTCATCCTTTTGATTGGCCAATAGAAAGATTTTGAATTTTGAATCCTTTTTCGTGAAAGCTTTGTCCTTTCAGGACCGATACAAAATCGGGTTTTGGAAGGACCAGTTCAAAGATTAGTTTTTTGGAAGGACCGATGCTAAACCGGGTTTTGGAAGAACCAGGTGTTAAACTGGGTTTAGAATGACCAATTCAAATATTGGACTTTGGGAATGACTGATGCTAAACCGGATTTGGAAGGACCAATTCGAAGATTAGTTTTTGGGAAGGACCGATGCTAAACTGGGTTTTGGATGGACCAGGTGCTAAACTGGGTTTACAAGGAAGATTCAAATCAGAATTCAAATCTTCAAGGGAAAACTAAATGAATTGGGTTTTGAAAGAAAATTCGAGTCGGAACTTGGATCTTTTAGACCAATTACTAAATTACAGAAAAGTTTGAGTAAAAACTCAAACTTCTAAAGGAAAGCTAAGCGAATAGTATTTGGAAGAAAATTTGAGTCAGAACTCTAATTTTCTAGACCGATTCTAAACATTTGAATTGGATTTGAAAGAAAATTTGAGTCGGAACTCTAATTTTCTAGACCAATTCTAGACATTTGAATTGGATTTAAAAGAAAATTTGAGTCGGAACTCTAATTTTCTAGACCAATTCTAGTATCTGAAGGAAGGAAAATTAGACCAATATAAATTGGATTCAGAAACATTGACTAGGAAGAAAATCAAAATCGGATTTAAGAGTTTCAACCAGTAAAACAGGATTTAGAAGAATACCAACATGAGTACCAAATTTTGAAAGAGTACCAGCATGAGCACTAGATTTTGAAAGAGTACCAGCATGAGCACTGGATTTTGAAAAAGTACCAGCACGAATACTGGATTTTAAAAATTTACCAGTACGAACACTGAATTTTGAAGAAAAATTACCAGTACGAACACTAGATTTTGAAAAATTACCAATTGATTTTGATGGAAGATTTTCAGTCTTTACCCTCAAGATGACTTGGACAACTGTCGGGGCCTCAGAATTTATCCCTTATCCTGAATGGGCAACTCAGGTTTATCCCTTAACCTGAAGAGGAGATGAATTCGATACATATGCATGCAAATGAATGTGAATGAATGCATGCAAATGAATGTGAATGAATGCATGCAAATGTAAATGAATGCAAATAAATGCAAAATGATGTAAATGGATGCACATGCATGCAAAATGAGAGATTTATTTGATCCTGCCTGCATACATGATGTTTTGAAGACAATTTTCAAAATAATGCCCCAGTATAACTGGGGAGTGAGAGGTTGGATGAAAGGATAAGTAATTGATATTTGAAGAATGTTTTCTGACTTTTGATTGATTCTGGAGGGACTTTGAAGAGGTCATTCCTTGTGAGAGATATCTTGCAAGAGAAACATGGCAAATTGATGTTTTATTGATGTACTGAAAAAATAAACTTATAGAAGAATTGAGGCTACATCTTCTTTTCAAAATGACAAAAGTAAGATGGAAAGGATGAGAGTATTAGTATCATCATTCTTCTTTGTGTTCAGGTAAGATAGTTGATTGATCTTTTGACTCATCCCTTATAAGCAATCCTTTGTCGATGCAATCATGCACGATGTTCTTGAAGTCAAAGCAATGTTCTATGTTATGCCCCAATACTCGATGATATTTGCAGAATTTATTCTTCCATTTCCGCAAAAGTGACAGCAGGATTGGCAGCCTTTGGAAGTCTGACCATATTTTTGGCCAACATATACTCGAGCATGCTCTCGAGTGTCTGATCTAATGGGGTGAATTGGCGATCACATCTCCAACCTTCATGTTTTGGCTTCTTTTGAGTGTTTGCCTTCTGCTGGGAGCAGGATTGAAGGGATTTGGCCAGGATAGCCGGCTAGTCTGCTGTTTTGTTTTCCCCTAGAATATTCTTATTAACGCGATCTTGTACAATGTTCTTAAGGACGAAACAATTTTCTGTGTCATGTCCTATTGCATGATGAAACTTGCAAAATTGTTCTTTGAACCTACCCATGATTGTCGAGGGATCAGTGACTTTTGGTAAATGAACCATGTCTTTTGCGAGCAAATTTTCTAGAACAGTCTCGAGCTTCTGGTTCAGAGGAATGAACTTTCGATGAGTGCTCCAATCTATGTGTTTTGGTTTCTCCTGATCTTTCTCTTTATGGTGAGAACTAGATTGAAGAGGCTTATCATTGTTGGAGATATTTTCTTTTTGGTCCTCGGATGCCTTTGAATGGTCATCATGATTTTTCTGGTTACCCTTGCTATTGTCGGCAGAAAGAGTGAAGTACACCTTCGGAGGTCTTACTATATCTTTTGTGAGCATGTATTCTAAGAAACTCTCGAGTATTTGACCCAATGGGGGCCATCTTGCGGTCCTGGTTCCGATTGTCACGTTGTACCTCTTGTCGAGTACTTGATTTCTGCTGAGACTTGGTCAAGACAACTGACTAGCATTCTTTCTCATCCTCAATGAACATTTTTTTTTCAATATAATCTTAGACAATGTTCTTAAAGATGAAACAATGTTCAATATCGTGCCCCATTGTTTGGTGGAATTTGCAGAATCGATCTTTCCATTTGCCTTTTACGACAAGAGGATTAGCAATCTTTGGGAGTTTAACCATTTCCTTGACCAGCATGTATTCAAAGATCTTTTCGAGGGGCTGATCTGGAGGAGTAAATTCGCGATCGTAACCCCAACCGTCATGTTTTATCTTCTCTTTCTCTTGACTCAATTTTCCACTCTGCTTTGAAGATTTCTCTTTCTGACTTGTATGATTGCCTTTGTTATCTTTGCAATCATCGCGGTTGGCATTGACGAAGAAGGCGAAATTCATCTTCTTTTTTTAATCTTGATTATTCCTGACGGGGGTGATGCCCTCATAGAGGTCTTTGCTCGTGAAGACCTTCTTGCTCTTGTCATGGTCTTACAAATTTTTAATCACCTCAGCCACTTTCTTCAACTGTACTTGGACCGGATCATCCATTGCTTGATTCTTCAATTTATAGGCTATCCCTTGTCTATGAGGGGATCTTTAAAATGCTTGCTGAGCTTCATATTCTTCATCAGTGTCCTCTACTGATTCCTCTTCATCTGTTGTATCAGTATTCTGAACATGCTTCTTGAAAAGCTTTAAAGCCCTTTGGACTACCCGACCTTTTGCCTTTTGCTTGACCTAGGTTTTTTTTGTACTAGCTTCAGGCTGCTCTGCCAGCATCTTGTTCGTCATCTTTTTAAACATGGCATGTATTTGAGGATCGATGCCATTATCTGCTTGCTTTCCCTGACTTTTAAATGACCACGGGGAATCCATTTCCTCTTCTGAATCCATTAAGTACTCTATCGTCTTCTTTCCTGACCTTGTTTAGACCATTTAGATTTTGCAAACACTTTCTGCAAGGTGAAGCTGATAGTTAGACTTTGGAGAGAGATTTTGATTGAAAGAAAATATTTGCTGAAAATTTTGATAGACAATTGAAAGAATATCCCATTAATAGGGATTGAGTTGTCGTAGGGATTACGACAATTGCGTTGTCATTCCTTTACAAAGAAAATAAACAACTAGAAATTATGCCTCGTTACCTAGGCGAGGACGTCAAACCAAGAAAAGAAGAATTTGAAAGATTTTTATTCATTGAAGGAAAAACATGATTGCATCAATAATAAACTTGAGAAAGATGGGGCGGATAGACAATTTGCCACCACTCTTGATAATCAGCAGAGACACAAGGATCGAGAAAAAGTAGAAGAGTAACAAAAGAGTCCTAGCCATATCTAGTAGAATGGTATGTTTCAGACCACTGTGCTGATGTAAGGTCGAACTCTGACACAACTTCTTATAGCACCCGCATCTCCACGCGCTTCTGTCTCTAAGAAAACTGTCGGACATACCGTTCCGGATAATAATAAGCACAAAAGAATGGACCAAGTAGCTTGAACCGCTTGTCGTATGCATATGTGTATCTGGGAGGTGATAGCGCTTGATCAAAATAGTCCTACACCACTTCTTCTTCCTGCAGATGATCAATCAGGAATCTATACTGTGCAACTAGAAGGAGTTCTTTGTCGTTGTATCTGAACGAACTAGCTCTGGTCGGCACATGCTGAAGGAACCAAGACTCAAGTGCATAGGTACATCCCTCGACTAAAATGAACTCTCCAAGCATGAAGTGAGTCAATCCTCTTTATAGAAAAGCAAGTGCGACCATGGCTATCGAGAGACAGATGGTCTGTCGACTTCCCCATCTTCTTAGAAGCTATACTATTCTGACATCCACATAATTTTGTCTATCTGGAAAGAAAGCGAGTCCCACAGTGCATAGAACCATCGCATGCCGAATTCTCTCTTGAGCTGTTCTGGATAGCGAGCTAACTTCCACGAATGCCCCGTACTGTCGGTAGATCTCGATCACGCTCACATATTCATTCCCATTTTCTTCAATTAGTGGCCAAGACCTACGCCCTGTCATGCGAGCTACAACATCTTTGGGGTCCAAACCCTTGACATTGATTAAAAATTGTTGTTTCAATGGATCTCCAGGCTGACCGGCTGACTCGGGCAATCCCATGATCTCTGAAAATTCATCCATCAGCAGGGTCATCTCGCCCCATGGGAACCAGAATGTGCAAGTGCATGGATTCCACCGCTCTGCCAGTGCATGGATCAGATTGTCGTTGACTGTCAATTTTCCCATTGTGGATGCCAGTTCCAACCCGCAATCGTTCAAGTGGTCAAGAAATATACGAGATAAGTTCTTGAACCAAGTATAGTACCACCGAGGAAAGAAGGGTCTGGTGCTAAGAGCTCGATGCTCGGGAAGACTTTGTCGCACCTCGTAGGAGATGTGACCCTCAGGAAGGACAGAGTCGAGCTGACTGGATGCCATTGGACTGAAAGATAGGAAGATTGGAATTAGACTTTGGAAAAATACAAGAATTTTGAAAATTACAGGCAGGATAAAGTGAAATGCTGAAAATTTGAAGTCCAGAGGATCGAAAGAATGAAAAATCACTTGGAGTTTTGAAGAAAAAGTGGATAACAACAACAACTACGCCTTCATCCCAAAACAATTGGGGTCGGCGATATGAACCAAAAAAGAAAATCATTTTGGGTCTTTTACATGAATCCTTCTCCTCCAATCATTTCTATCCAATACCATGTCCTCGATGAGGTTCAAAGCATTCATATCATTTCTTATCACCTCCATCCATGTCTTCCTAGGCCTACCCTGACCTCTTTTAACTAATATATTTTCCCATTTCTCCATCCTTCTAACTGGAGCATCATTAGGCCTTCGCCGAATATGTCCAAACCACCGTAAACGATTCTCTCTCATCTTATTTTCAATGGGTGCAACACCTACCTTCTTACGTATCTCCTCGTTCTGAATCTTATCTTTTATTGTATTTCCACACATCCATCTCAACATACACATCTCAGCTACACTCATAAATCAATCAACAAATAATACGTTGAAGAAAAAGTGGATAATTTGGAAAAATCGTCCACGGTTTACAAAGAAATGTTTCATAAATTGGAAAATAAAGTATTTTGAAAAATCATCCAATATTTTAGAAAATTGTGAAAAATATGAGAAAATAAGATGAAAATGAATATCATACATTTAATCACAAACAATTATGCACATACAACATTCCCTAAGAAGCAAACTCTGAATGCATTAATTTTGAAAGAGCTTTAGGATCCTAATCCTGACTCTAGACTCAGATCAACTGTGTCCAATCATGCTATGCCGATATACTCGAGCCGAGGCTCGATGTATGTGGCATAAAAATTCATCTCTGGTTCTAGGCTTGTGTTTTCTCAACATCCTTGAGCACCTGCCGATATACGTTGGACTATAGCCCTTGGTACGTGGTAGGGGGGTGTTAGCCCAAATAAGTGGCCCAGTTGTGAGGCTCTGTCCCAAACTATGGTTCTGGAAGAGAGCCCAGCAACATGAAGACCGAGTAGACATAGGTGGGGTGGTTTTTGGAAACATGAGCACATGCAGGCAAACAGAGGGCTCTAAGTCCTATAGAGATAGAATTTTGAAATATTTGAAGAAGCAAACATTGTTTTCATACAAATCCTAGATTGAAAAGTGTTGTATTTCAGACCTATGTCTAAGTGAGCATGAAAATTTCTCCTCAATTTGGTCCTACCAAACCATGCCTAGTGTACATGCAATCCATGTCAGCCAGGTTCAAGTCTAGGCTCCTAGGTTCACATGATATAAGAAAGTAAAAGCTGACAGTTCATAGAACACGATTTTGATAATTAAGCTAAGTTAAGGCACACAATTGATCAGGCGAAGACAAGTCCCATCTCGGTCGCCAAACCTGTTATCATCGCAAAAAAATTTCCCCTCCCTCTGCGAGAGTGAGAGAAACGATTCTGCGAGTCAAACTCGACCAAAGTTTTGAAAATTGGTTTTGAAAATTACTCACCTCCATTTTGAAAATTTGCAGAAAAATTCTATGGAATGGGATCCGCCTGTCGGTACGAGGTTCAACTGTTCCTAGCGTCTTTACCAGGGGTAATTGAACCAATGATCAAATATGTGCTTTGACTAAGTTAAATTATCTAAATTATGCTCTATTTTCCTAAAATGCACAGAGAATCAGGTATGTGCTATAGATTTTTGAAAATATGCAAATTTGAGAAAATTGATGTTTGCCTTAGAAAATTGAGATGTACTTGGAAAATGATTGGAAAAGTGCTTGTAAATGAAATTCCTGAGATATGTGCTTTGACTAAGTTAAATTATTTAAATTATGCTCTATTTTCCTAAAATGCACAGAGAATCAGGTATGTGCTATAGATTTTTGAAAATATGCAAATTTGAGAAAATTGATGTTTGCCTTAGAAAATTGAGATGTACTTGGAAAATGATTGGAAAAGTGCTTGTAAATGAAATTCCTGAGAAGATCATTGAATTTCATTGAAAATCAGAAATGTACATTGGAAAATGAATTCTCAGGAAAACTTGAACTTTGAAAAAATCGATTTTGAGATTTGGATTGCTTTTCTAAGGAAATAGATTTTAGAATCTTGAGAAAATCAGGAAGTTCGTTGAAAAATGATTTTTGAAATGGAAAATGGATTCTCAGGAAAATGGGAGCTTTGAGAAAATCGATTTTGGGATTTTAAAATGATATTGAGAATGTGTAAATCTTTGGGAAATCATGATTTGAACTTGGGAAATAATTTGAAATCTCATTTTAAAATTCAGAATTCTGAGAAAATCAAATCTTGAGAAAGACTTGGAAATTCTTGGAAAAATTGATTTTTCTGAAATGGAATTGGGAAAAGAGTTTGAAAATAATGCAGATTGAATGAATGAATATGAATTTGAAAGGTATTTCATTTGAGGAATTGGAAAGTCCTTTTGAAATTTTGAGAAAAGCAGTGCATTTTTTAAATTAGCCTAAGAGTGTAGGTTGAATGTGGTTAATATAAAGATCACAAATCTTGGTTTTCTTCGTATTCTGACTATGACTATAAATACAAATCCCACCAAATTTGTGAACTCCCTAAGAGCTTGTGCACATGTCATTCGTGTCAACCATAGTGATTTTGGAAAATGTGAATATGCATCATACATCATATATTGAAAATTGCGGAAATTAAACCATATGCAATGCAGTCCTATTCTAAGCTGAAAGTAACTCTTATTCCAAATTATTACATCTGATATTACATTGAATTGAAATAAAAGAAAATGAAAATATTCTTCTTGGATATTCCTGCAAAACTAGAAAACAATGTTAGCACAGAAATGTAGGTTTTTCTGAATTTATCCGAAAATATTGGAAATTATCGGATATTATGCAGATATAAACCCAAATTCATACCCCCTTTGATATAAACATGAGAAATAAGGAATAAATTTTGAAAATAAACTTGGAAATTCAAAATTAGGATCAAAATAACCAAAATGCCCCTAATGACCTTGAAATTAGGATTTTTTCTGAGAGAATTTTTGTAAAATTTGGAAATTTGAAAATCAAATGAAATAAAATCAAACACAATATAATGAAATATGATGATATACATAAAAGTTTGGAAAATTAAAGTTTGGAATTTAGAAATTTAGGTCAAAATGACCAAAATGCCCCTGATAACAAGACTATGGCCTTGAAACCAGGGTTTTCTGAAATAGATTTTGCAAAAATGAGAAATTGAAATGCAAATGACATTGAAATTAACCCTAATATGACATGACATGCTTATTTACATGATAAAAACCCTAAAATGGCAAAAATATCATAAAATATCAAGTTTGACTCGATTTTCACCTCTCAATTTAAAAATAAACTAACACACAAAGAAAATGAACCTGGAATTGAGCCAAATTTGGCATGGACACCTATACTAACCCTAAAAACAAAATGAAGCTCAAAAATCTATTTTTTTGCTATTTTTTTAATGTGGAAAATAACTAAAAATACTAAAAAATCAAGATTTTTCCTAAAATGCTAATTCTAAATTGGATTTTGGATACTAAACTTCGATAAAAATTTCCCAAATTTTATGGGGTGACAGAGGACAGTTAGGTAAAGTTTTACAGATTTTGGTTTTGACCTATGGTCAGGACTGGATAGCTTCGGCAAGTCGGATTGGAATCCGACGACTCTAGGATTTAGGGTAGACAAACAGGTTTCAGAAAAAACTATGGAAAAAATGAAAGACAGATGAGGAAATGGCTGAAATTTTGAGAAAATATCCCTGACAAACACAGTCAAATTTCCTTTTTTTATAGAATTGAGATTCGGGTTATGGTTTGAGAGAGAGCAGAGGATTATCAAAGACCTAGATCTCTGAAATTCTCAGACATAGGAATCTGTCAGACAGGAAAATTAAATCTGGGTAAAATACTTAGTCTATTCTAAAAATTCCCAAATTTTAGAAAACGACAAAGGGAAGGGTTAGGAACAACTTCTATGTTGAAAGTTTTGACATCCAACCTATTGGTTGAACAGACACAGTGGGTTAGTGTCGGTCTAGACCCTGAAAAGGAAAAAGTGGGATTTTCCTATAGGTCCGGAAAAATTGATTTTTAGCAGAACCTAAATCTCACTGGATAAATCTAAAAATTTACTGGGAAAAAGTAGACCTTAACAGGGTCTCTCTGTATTTTTTTTGAGGAAAATTTGGATCGTCCATCTAGGAGATCCCAGAGGTTTTTGTCTGCTAAAGTAGAATTTGGAATTTCTGGAGGGTTCAAAACCCAGTTTGGGTTTTTATTTTATTTATGGAGTTTAAGAATTCGACTCAATCAAGATTTTTTTGCAGGAAATTAGAGTCACATAAATGCATTTATCCTAAAAATATTAATATTTATTGAAGAAAAGGTGTGCATAAAATGTTAGTTGTTCAACATGCCTAGATGGAAACCATATAAAATACTATAAGACTTGAATGAAATTAAACTAAATGTATGATGTAAATAAAAGAAAAACAATACTATAATGTTAAACGTGATACTTAAGATATAAAACCTACATCAAAACCAGAACACAATAAAGAAAAGAATCCAGGGAAATATGGCCTACCTTTGATGTTAGCTATTAGATAGGGTGATTTCATCCATGAAAAGGATGAAACACCATGTCCGATAGCATCCTTGTGAAGAATATTTTTTTTTATTTATTTAACTTCATAACTGAAATCATTCACCAAAATGGATCCAACTTTAGACTAGTTTCACATTTAAAATCATCCTCCTACTAAGAATATCAATGAGATTTGGTGAAATAGGTAGCGAAAGTTAACAAGAGGGATCGGTGGGATGGTGGAATCTATAGACTCACCTTGGATTCACCCTTATACAGGTGGAAGTGATTGTAATGGAGGTTGCTAGGCTATGGTGACAGCTTCAAAGCTTGCTGCAAAGCGAGGAAGCAACTAGATTCGGCTGGAGCATGTAACAGCTGCTGGTGGTGTTGTTGGAGGTGGCTTGGCTGGAGCTTCACCAAGGCTGCAATGGTGATGAAGGTTGGAGCAAGTAGGGAAGCAACTAGCTGCAAGTACTGCTTCAAGGCTGCCGAAGATGGTGGCCACTAATGGTTGAAGAAGATGGATGATGTGTGGCTGCCTTGATGCTGGAGATGGGATGCAATGGAGGTTGTCAAGGAAGGGAGGCTGCCTTGGCTGAGAGAGAGAGGGAGTTAGAAAGGAAGAGGCGTGAATTGGGAGAGAATAAAAAGTTCAAAAGCATGAATGTGCTTCACGTATGGGTTGTATGGGTGTTGAATGGGCTAATTGGAAAGGGAAAGAAAGAAAGGAGGGAAAGAAAGGGAAGAGAAGAAAGGAAAGAAAGAAGAGAAGGAAGAGGAAGAAGAGAAAGGTGAGGGGCTGGAATGATGTACGTGAATGACAAAGGAGAAGGAAGGAAAGAAGAAGAAAAAGAAAAGAAGAAAGGAAAGAAAGAAGAAGAAGAAAAAGAAAAGGAAAGAAAGGAAGAAGAAGAAGGAAAGAGAAAGGGAGAAAGAAAAAGAAAGAAGGGGGGGGGGGTCAACCCCCTTGTGGGTCCCACGAAAAACAAAAATAATAAAAAAAAAACAAAAAGAAAAGCAAATAGCAAAAAAATATTTCTTTTTCTTTTTTTTTTATTTAAAAAGAATATGTACATGGAGGAACCATCTCAGAGTGGGCTCACTTTCCAAATTTGAAATTCATTTTGAGAATCATAGGGGTAGAATAGTCTTTTTTAGGAAATTTCTGAACGAAACGAGCTATTTTTGGCATTTTTTGAAATAAGCTCAGAATTTGAAGTTCAATACCCCGTTGCGTAGCAAATCCAGTTTAGAATTTGAAAATTTGAGTTTGAAAGAAATCTAGATTGTTTTTCACAAGAAAATATTTCTAAATTTAGAATCTCGAGGGTAAAAATGTCAATTTTGGAAACCCAGGGTTTGAAATTGATTTATGAAAACTTTTAAACTCAATCTATATTGGAATTTACAAAACCGGAGTTCTGGACTTCGAAAATGAAATTAAATGTGATGAAATGTTATAAAATGCTGAGAAATGATATAAAATGATAAGAAATGACATGAAATGCCATGCGAAATGCTAACCCTGAATGAAGAAATTTGGATATTAGACCCCGATTGGCACTTATATCAGTTCTAAAAGTGTTAAAATTGATAAAATTTGCAAAACGATTAAAGAAATGGTTTTCGACTCCTACTGGACTAGAGTGACATTGACAATTGGGGTTTGAGCTGGATTGAACTAAAATGAACTGGATTGAGGTAGGTTTTAGAGTTTCAGAACTCAATTGGATTGACAGTACACTGACAGAACTGACTTTTCTGACTAAATTTTCAAGAAAAGCTGTCATTTTTAGAGAAATGTTACGGAATGGTCACTGGAGTGAAGTGAATTACAAATCCGAGCTAGGTTTGAGCTAAAACCAAGATCAGTAATACTGACATAAACTAAAATCGAAGCTCAAACACTAGCTCAATCGACTGGACTCAGCTCAATTTCAGCAAAAAGAGCTGAAAAGGGCTAAAATGGGCGCCTGCACACTTAGAAGTGGTTTTGAACTGAAACTGGAGCACTTGGACTTTTGGTGAAATCAAGCTAGACTCAGGAGAATATGACTGACTGGGAATGACTGACTCGAAGACAATTGGTTTGGATTTGAGAGAGAAATGAGCTCATTTCTGAAGAAATGGTTCCATTTTGGCAGGAATGGTCATAAATGGAATTGATTTGTTCATTGTGAGCTGAGATGAACTTGAAATGACTGATATTTTAACTGTTCTGAACTGACCAATGAACTTGGTTGACTCCGACTGACTGGGGTCTGGGATGTCCTAGGAGTAAAATGGTAATTTTCCTAATGAAAGTGGGTAAAATGGTAGTTTTCTGACACAGACTCGAAATTGGACTCTTACACAGACCTAACAGGGTTGGCACTGCACGAGGGGGATTGTTTGAGAATGGATGAGGAAAATTTAGGGTGTTTACAGATGCCCCACTTTGCTACTAAGTCGGCTTGAAGACAAGCTTAGTGGCAAAGAAAAAAACACCAAATTTGGGCTATAAAAATGCCCCAGTTAGAAGGATCTGACTGGATATGAAGATTAGCCCTGATGAGAATGGTAGATATGAAAAGGAGAATGAAGAAGAAAAATTTATTTCCAAGAAGTGAGATTCACGTTTCGCCCATAACCTGGATGGGACGAGAAATACCTTGTGTAGAAACGAAGCTCGGGTTTGACCCTTAACTTGACCGGGAAATGAAATACCTCATCAAAATGAGGCTCAGGTTTAACCCTTAACCTGACCGAAAATGAAAATGATGGGATTCTCGAAAGAAGAACCCATGATGGAACCTTCGGACTTCCTTACAATGAATCTGATAGGGGTTTTGCAAAAGGATGAAATTGGGGTCCCTAAAGCTTGAAAAGGGGTTTGATTTCGGGCGCCTCATTGCTGAGACTAAATAACTTTTGAAATTGATGACCTTTTGCGAGAAAATGATTGGTGGCTTAACCTCAAGCCAAAGTTGGACTATTTATGATGGGACAGTGGGAACCCAGGGAAGTGTGTGAATCTGAGAACCCCGACGCTCAGATTATACCAAAGAAGGGAAGAAATCTTGAAAACTCCTGTTATCAAGTCCTAAAAGGGATAACAAACGATGTCAGGATATGCCAAAGATGAACCTCCAGCTCTTGCTTCACACTAGGATAGCTAGAAAATATTGTCAAAATGTTGAAAATTGTTATTGATTCAAAATAATTGGAAATGATGCACATTGGTGAAAGTATTTCCTCTTTTCTACCTGAAGTATTACCTCCGTAGAATCAAGATTCGAATTCAAATTGCTTGCAATTGACTTTCTTTCAAGGAAGCTATCAATTTCCTTGAGAATAACTAGAAAAAAGAGAGTATTCTTGATATTGTGAAAGAAATTTGTGAAAGAATATTGATAATAGAATTTCACAAAATTTAATGAGGATTCTTGGCATATTTGGTAGTTTGATATCCTGAGATTCTTTTCTCATGATAATCTTTCTGCACTCTTTTTTTTTTTGGCATTATTGGATCTCTCTTGGGTTTTTGGGGATTACATCATCCTTCATTTTGGAGATGTCCTGACTTTTCTCTCTCTTCTTTTTTTTTGGAAGGGTACGTCACAAACTCCTTTAACTCAGAGTTGATGTGATCCTTCTTTTTCTCAGGGATTATCTTGACGACAATGGCTCTTTGGTTGAAAATCTCTTGATGATAGCAGAAATTAAATATCTTTTAGGGTTTGTCGGGAGGCTCATCGCAGTCGCCTTCAACTTGGCGGTGATTTGAACTTTCCCTAGAAGGATCCGTCACAAACTTCTTCATCTTGGAGATGATCCAAATGTTCTTTGGCGCCGGGGGTCTAACTCTCATAATTCGTCTTCATCTTGACAACAATTAAGAGATAACTTTTGCAGATATTTACTTGCAGCTTAAACGATTGAAGAGATATGGAAATTAAATGGATTTTTCTGTATCACCCAGAATATTTGACTGCCTTATTTTCCAAGAATGATCTTTAAAAATATGCCATTGACTGCGATAAATATCAATCACTTATGGCTTTGCGACAACATTGAATTTCCTTTGCTAGCCATATCAAGGATTTATTCTTTATCCTTTTGGTTGACCAATAGAAAGATTTTGAATTTTGAATCCTTTTTCGTGAAAGCTTTGTCCTTTCGGAAGTAATACTGAAGGTATTCTGAGGTAATAATTTTTTGCAATAAAGATTTTGAAATCAACAAATATTTAATGAAAAATTGGCAAAAATTTTCTTGAAATCCTTCATGAAAGCGAGCATTTGAAGCACCACTCAACGCATCCATGACAAAAAATTTCTTCTCCTTTCCTCAAAGGAGAAGATTCATAAATGGGAAATAGAAATTACTTCTCTCTTCCCTGAAGAGGAGGTGTTTGCAAAACAAACTTTCGAAGAAAAATTAAGCTTTCGTCAAAACTTGCTAACATTAGGCTTCTCTTATGGAAAGGGGGTCGGTAATGGTGAGGTCGGTGAATTGGTCATGAAGGAGCGAGTCCATCATACTCTTCCTGAATAGAAGGTCCTTCTTGATCAAGTGGCCTAGTATGAAGTTGGGGTCACAAGAAAAGCGAGCTTCCGTCGAGGCTCTCCATGAACTAAGGATTCCTTGTGTGAAATTGGAAATTTGTTTTGCAAACGGTTCACAAAGACACGAGTCCCTTCAAACTCTCCCTAAAAGGGGCTAGGTGAACAAAGGATAGCATATGAAAAGAACGAGCTCCCTCGAACTCTTCCTATAAAAAGGGTCTCTCACAAGAGAAAATGATTGAAATTGGTATTGAGTGACCAAAAAGGTCAAAATTGGAAATTTGGAGATTGGAAATTTGTAAATTTGTAAATTGGAATTTGGAATTTGGAAATTAGAAATTGGAAATTGGAAATTGGAAATTGAAAATTGAAAATTGATTAACCCAAAGGTCGAAATTGGAAATTGGGGAACCCTAAGGTCGAAATTAGAAATTGGGCAACCCGGAGGTCGAAATTGAGAATTTGAATTAATATAAAGATTAAATTCGAAAGAATGACCAATACACATACAGGAACTAGTAAAATAACCAATGCGAGGTTAGATTTTGTAAAAGGACCAATTTGAAGATTGGATTTGGGAAGAACTAGTGCTAAACTAGATTTGGAAGGACCAATTCGAAGATTGGTTTTTGGGAAGTACCGATGCTAAACCGGGTTTTGAAAAGACCAATTCGAAGATTGTTTTTTTTTTGGAAGGACCAATGTTAAATCGGGTTTTGGAAGGACCAATTTGAAGATTGATTTTTTGGGAAGGACCGATGCTAAACCGGGTTTTGAACGGACTAATTCGAAGATTGATTTTTTGGGAAGGACCGATGCAAAACCGGGTTTTGGAAGAACCAGATGCTAAACTGGGTTTAGAATGACCAATTCAAAGATTGGACTTTGGGAAGGACCGATGCTAAACTGGATTTGGAAGGACCAATTCGAAGATTGGTTTTTGGGAAGGACCGATGCTAAACTGGGTTTTGGAAGGACCAATTCGAAGATTGATTTTTTGAGAAAGACCGATGCTAAACCGGGTTTGGGAAGAACCAGGTGCTAAACTGGGTTTAGAATGACCAATTCAAATATTGGACTTTGGGAAGGACCGATGCTAAACCAGATTTGGAAGGACCAATTCGAAGATTGGTTTTTGGGAAGGACCGATGCTAAACCGGGTTTTGGAAGGACCAATTCAAAGATTGGTTTTTTAAGAAGGACCGATGCTAAACCGAGTTTTGGAAGAACCAGGTGCTAAACTGGGTTTAGAATGACCAATTCAAAGATTGGACTGTGTGAAGAACCGATGCTAAACCGGATTTGGAAGGACCAATTCGAAAATTGGTTTTTCGGAAGGACCAATTCGAAGATTGGTTTTTCAGAAGGACCAGTTCAAAGATGGGTTTTTTGGGAAGGATCGATGCTAAACCGAGTTTTGGAAGGACGAGGTGCTAAACTGGGTTTAGAATGACCAATTCAAAGATTGGACTTTAGAAAGGACCGTTGCTAAAACAGATTTGGAAGGACCAATTCAAAGATTAGTTTTTGGGAAGGACCGATGCCAAACCGAGTTTTGGATGGACCAGGTGCTAAACTGGGTTTAGAAGGAAGATTCGAATCAGAATTCAAATCTTCAAGGGAAAACTAAATGAATTGGGTTTTGAAAGAAAATTCGAGTCGGAACTTGGATCTTCTAGACCAATTACTAAATTGCAGAAAAGTTTGAGTAAAAACTCAAACTTCTAAAGAAAAACTAAGCGAATAGGATTTTGAAGAAAATTTGAGTCAAAACTCTAAATTTCTAGACCGATTCTAGACATTTGAATTGGATTTGGAAGAAAATTTGAGTCGGAACTCAATCTTTCTAGACCAATTCTAGACATTTGAATTGGATTTGGAAGAAAATTTGAGTCGAAACTCTAATTTTCTAGACCAATTCTAGATATTGAATTGGATTTGAAAGAAATATTGAGTCGGAACTCTAATTTTCTAGAACAATTCTAGGATCTGAAGGAAGAAAAATTAGACCAATATAAATTGGATTTGGAAACATTGACTAGGAAGAAAATCAAAATCGGATTTAAGAGTTTCAACTAGTAAAACATGATTTAGAAGAATACCAACACGGGTACCAGATTTTGAAAGAGTACCAGCATGAGCACTGGATTTTGAAAGAGTACCAGCATCAACACTGGATTTTGAAAAAGTACTAGCACAAATACTAGATTTTGAAAATTTACCAGTACGAACACTGAATTTTGAAGAAAAATTACCAGTACGAACACTGGATTTTAAAAAATTACCAGAACGAATACTAGATTTTGAAAAATTACCAATTGATTTTGATGGAAGATTTTCAGTCTTCACCCTCACGATGACTTGGACAACTGTCGGGGCCTCAGGATTTATCCCTTATCCTGAATGGGCAACTCAGGTTTATCCCTTAACCTGAAGGAGAGATGAATTCAACACATATAGATGCAAATGAATGTGAATGAATGCATGCAAGTGCAAATGAATGCAAAATGATGTAAATGGATGCACATGCATGCAAAATGAGAGATTTATTTGATCCTGCCTGCATACAGAATGTTTTGAGGACAATTTTCAAAATAATGCCCTAGTATAACTAGGGAGTGAGAGGTTAGATGAAAGGATAAGTAATTGATATTTGAAGAATGCTTTCTGACTTTTGATTGACTCTGGAGGGACTTTGAAAAGGTCATTCCTTGTGAGAGATATCTTGCAAGAGAAAAAGGCAAATTGATGTTTTATTGATGTACTGAAAAAATAAACTGATAGAAGAATTGGGGCTACATCTTTTTTTCAAACTGACAAAAGTAAGATGGAAAGGATGAGAACATTAGTATCATCATTCTTCTTTGTGTTCAGGTAAGATAGCTAATTGATCTTCTGACTCAGCCCTTACAAGCAATCCTTTATCGATGCAATCTTGCACGATGTTCTTGAAGTCAAAGCAATGTTCTATGTTATGCCCCAATACTCGATGATATTTGCAGAATTTATTCTTCCATTTCCCTAAAGTGACAGCAGAATCGACAACCTTTGGAAGTTTGACCATATTTTTGGCCAACATATACTCGAGCAAGCATTCGAGTGTCTGATCTAATGGGGTGAATTGGCGATCACATCTCCAACCATTATGTTTTGGCTTCTTTTGAGTGTTTGCCTTCTGCTGGGAGCATGATTGAAGGGATTTGGCCAGGATAGTCGGCTGATCTGCTGTTTTGTTTTCCCCAAGAATATTCTTATCAACGCGATCCTGGACAATGTTCTTGAGGACGAAACAATTTTTTGTGTCGTGTCCTATTGCACGATGAAACTTGCAAAATTGTTCTTTGAACCTACCCATGATTGCCGGAGGATCAGTGACTTTTGGTAAATGAACCATGTCTTTTGCGAGCAAATTTTCTAGAACACTCTCGAGCTTCTGGTTCAGAGGAGTGAACTTTCGATCAGTGCTCCAATCTATGTGTTTTGGTTTCTCCTGATCTTTCTCTTTATGCTGATGACTAGATTGAAGAGGCTTATCATTGTTGAAGATCTTTTCTTTTTGGTCCTTGGATCCCTCTGAATGGGCATCATGATTTTTCTAGTTACCCTTGCTATTGTCAGCAAAAAGAGTGAAGTACGCCTTTGGAGGTCTAACTATATCTTTTGTGAGCATGTATTCCAAGAAACTCTTGAGTATTTGATCCAATGGGGCCATCTTGCGGTCCTGGTTTCGATTGTCATGCTGTACCTCTTGTCGAGGGCTTGATTTCTACTGAGACTTGGTCGAGACAGCTGACTGGCATTCTTTCTCATCCTCAACGAAGAAATTCTTATCAATATAATCTTGGATAATGTTCATGAAGATGAAACAATGTTCAATATTGTGCCCCGTTGTATTGCTCAAACTAAAGATTTGAATCTATATTTAAAATCCTAATAAAACTCTGTAGAGGCTTGTTCAAAAACCAAAATTCAGGGACATTTTTGTTATTAATCAAATCATCAATGGTAGCTTAGTAATTTTCCAATCTAGTAGCATTTTTCAATAAAATACCCAACTATATAAGGTTAAAACAGTAATTTTTTGTTAGGGACAATTTCAGAAAATTAATAAAATTGTTAGGGATAAAAACGGTAATTTACCATTTTCAATGACAGGCTAAGTAATTTATTGAACTACAGAAGGACAATTAAGTAATTCTAATTCCCCTTATGGCAATCCTGAAAGATGGGATTGAGCCAAGATTAATTTAGGTATAAAACCCTGATTTTATGATTAGTATTGCTCAAAGTAAAGATTTGAATCTATATTTAAAATCCTAATAAAACTCTAGAGGCTTGTTCAAAAACCGAAATTCAGAGACATTTTTGTTATTAATCAAATCATCAATGGTAGCTTAGTAATTTTCCAATCTAGTAGCATTTTTCAATAAAATACCCAACTATATAAGGTTAAAACAATAATTTTTTGTTAGGGACAATTTCAGAAAATTAATAAAATTGTCAGGGATAAAAACAGTAATTTACCATTTTCAATGGCAGGCTAAGTAATTTATTGGACTACATAAGGACAATTAAGTAATTCTAATTCCCCTTATGGCAATCCTGAAAGATGGGATTGAGCCAAGATTAATTTAGGTATAAAAAAGTAGCAAATTGAATAAAATATATTATTTTATAATATTTTAATCTAAGAGCCATGGTTTTAAAAAACCACTGGCCTAAAACCATGGATAGACCATGGTTTCCCAAAACCATGGGAGGACAAGTGTCACTCCTCAGTGAGAAGGTGGCACTAACCCTCTCTCTCTCTCTCTTTGACACTTGTAAGAAAAATGACAAATGTCATTTATAAAATAATTATTTTATTCTTTGGGTGACAAATGTCACCCAAAGTGGGTCCCACAGGGAGGGGGCAACACCCCCTCTCTCTCTACCCAACTTCTAAGGTCCCCTCTCTCTCTCTCTCTAAGCTCTCTCTCTCCTACTTTCTCTCTCTAGCTTTGAATTTCTCCCCCTAGATTTTAGTTTAAAACCTCAGTTTAATCTCAAATTTTTTCTGAGAAACCTCTTCTAGCCTCTTTCCTCTCTCCTTTGGCGGCATCCGTTCCTTCGTAAAAATTTCGACGAGTTAAATCTAGCCCCATGAGCGCTGCTTGTAAGAGTTCTGCTAAATTCAGCAAAAAAGTCAGATTTGGATAAGGGAAGCACTGCTCGAATCAACTAAGCAAGGTTAGTATTTAGAAACCATCTTATGAATTCGAATCCTCCTTCTAAACCCTAATTCTACTTCTTGTGGATTTAAACTTTGGTAATTTTGCCAAAATTTAATCCAATCCAGCCTCTTCGCAAGGGAAACTCTATTCAAATTTTTCTAAAACATTTTTAAATCATCAGAACTACTATAGCAGTAATTCTGGCAAAAATTTTCTAAAAGAATTTGAAAAATAGAGTTTATACAACAAAAATTCTGGCTAAATTATTTTAAATGGTTTTTGAAAAGTAGAATTAGTATAACAGTAATTCTGACCAATTTTCTTAAATGATTTCTGAAAATTTTAATTATTTTAATCAAAATTATGACAAAAGTTTTTTTCAAATATTTCAAAAATCTCGAGTTTATTTAATAGGAATTATATAAAAAAATTTACAACTATTTCAAAAAAATTTTATTTATATAAAGTAAATTCTATCAAAATTTTTAAAATCCTTTTTAATATTTGAGTCAATTTTTTTTAAAAACCTTTATAAAAATATTTGTGACACAAAGTCATGTTTGAATTTTTACAACTCGAATCCAAGGTCAAACCCTTTTTTGAACATTCGAGTTATTACAGAGGAAACTCTGTGAAAATTTTTATAAAAGTTTTATGGTCAATTATAAATAATTTTTTACATTTTTAATAATCCCTTTAAAACGATATTCTTTAAATTTATAGGGAAAATACTGTCAAAAATTTAATATAAAAATATTAACTAATATAATGAATTTTAGCAGATTAAATCAAAGCACGAGCGCTTTATCCTATTCCCCTTAGTCCTATAAAAAATCAAGGTAAGTTAATCTATCAAAATCTTATAATGTTTGTATTAAACATATTTTTGATGCATGCATGATTATTTAAATCTGATTCATGAACAAATGCATATTTCAATATCTGTATAAATTAAATACATGTATTGAATGACAAAATTTCAAATCTTATGATTTTAAATCAAATACTATGGTTAAGACATTGATGATTTTGATTTTTATGAAAAGAAGAATTTCGTATAACATGTTGATTGTTGAAAGATTTTATTGTTGCATGAGTCATGTCTACACAAACTTAATTCTCGCCTTCATAGGCGAATGCTCATTTTGATAGAGAAAAATTCTGGATGGGCTGGGTACATATGACTCAAGTGTTTATTTGAAAATAATTATTTGTCCATTGGGCCTAGTTTTGAAAATATTAAAAGTCCTATAAAAGAATCCTTCATGCCCATTTTGGTTTAGCCTATCCTGGAAGGGATAGTAGTACAACTAGGAGTGACATTGTGAAGATGATGATTTTTGGGAGCAATAGATTCCCTGGGACTTCTGTCACTCGGGTTGAGGAGGCCAAGACCAACAGGTCTCAGACTGCTGCAGTCAGTGGATACATCTGATTTGCTTGTTTGCTCGCCATTGCCGAGAATCTTCCTGGTCGTTGACCGCTCGCTTGGGAGCCCATTTCATTCAGGTATCCGGGTAATCCACAATAGAATAATACACCCCCGGAATACTTAGTCTGAGATTGGAGTGCCCTCTACCGTACCAAGAGGACGTTAATATCGAAACAATGACCATTTCTTTCACAAAATTTGATATGAAAATATGCCTTGTTGATATAACACATAATCATGTTTTAAATTATTTTTAATTGCCATGTTTTTAATTGCATAATTGTTCTTGAATGTATGCATTTTGATTTGTAAATTATCGAAATCATGCTTAATATTTGAATTATATGATTTTGATTAATAACTTACCTGGCTATCATAAGTCTGACCCCATTTTATGGGGATTTCAGGTTCAGATATGGAGTAGGTGATATTACAGTAGATGTTGGACAAGAGAGGCATCGAAGAATCCAGATTCCCAAGATCCTAAGATCAATTTAGGATTTATTTTAAATTTAATCCTAAATGTTTTAATTTTTTAACCTTGTGAAAAGACTATGTATATAATGTTGATATAAATTATTGTTGCTTTTGTTGTGAATTGTGAAATATGACATGCTCAAGGTTTAAAACCCAGAAGTTCAAACCATTTTCGATGTTTAAAAAAAAAAGAATGCATTTTTAAAGGTTTTAAAACCCCTGGGGCGTTACATCACGAGTGAAGACTTTTACAATATATTAGATGGGGATGACAGTCTCGATAATCTCCCCAGGAAATTTATCACGTTTGATGGTTCTGGTGATCCAAAAGCACATCTCGCCCTATTCTTCACAGAATGTTCTAAGTTCAGAAGGAATAATCGAGCCCTATTCTTTTGTTTTCCCTGCAGTATGGAGGGTATCACAATAAAGTGGTATTCAGAACATATTAACCCCATTGAGCTGAAAGAATTCGACAAAGTGGTTAATTTATTTATTGAACGCTTCCTCTTTAATGTTGGGGCACTGCCAACCCTCAGCCACCTCTGTAGTCTCAAGCAGAAAGAGAACAAGAAAGTCAGGGATTTTATTCACAGATAAATATCCGCTTGTAATAAGATGAGAGATCCAATATCAGAAGGGCATGCACTGTCCTTAATCCTAAGCAATTTTTCACAACCCCTAAGGGGATTAATTTCTACCTCTCCGTCAAAGACTTTCATCAAACTGGTGGAGCGAGCCAATGACTCAAGTTGAGTATGGAAAATGGATTCTACGAGGGTTTCACATTCACCAAGAACAACAGTCAACATAAATCCAAAAAGAAAACCCACTTCACCTACTCTACCAACAACAATAAGAACCATCATAAAGAAAATACGAAGGACCACAATTATGGATTAGGGAGTTCAAACCCTAGCAAAAAGGAGCAAAAGGGGAGGATGATCCCTCATCATGATAAACAAACTCAGCAAACTTTTGAGAAAGGGTCAAGATCTCAAGAAAAACCAAAGCGTGAAGGGTGGAGTTATAATCGCAAGTTTACTCCTTTGAATCAGTCACTCGAGATAGTGCTTGAGTATATGATTACAAGCGATATGATCAAACTCCCAAGGGTGGTCGATCCACCAGTAGTCATGGGAAAAATGAAAGACATATTTTGCAAGTTCCACTGAACAGTGGGACATGACACTAAGAATTGCTTTGTTCCAAAGAATATTATTCATGATTATATTGACAAGAACCCTCTGGTGGAAGGTGCTGAAGATGAGAAAATGATGATATTAAATCAACCTTTCCTTCAGCACTCGACCGCGATGATATCTGACGAGCCTTTCCAGCCACAGGATCATATTAAGGCATGTCCCAGCGAGGACATTCATATTCAACATCAGGTCTTGGTGCTACAGCAGGCCCAATCTAGTGCCCAAAGGATGAACCTTGTTTCAGCTTTCAGCAAGCTGAAGGTCTCGAAGGAACTTGCCAAGGCATCCCCTGAGGTGGCCAGAGGAATTCTAGGGTTCCCTAAGTGCTTCTTTAAGAGTGCCAAAGATGAGAGCGGGATAGTCAAAGGAAACACTAAGTCAGTCCAGAAACCAGTCACTGCCCTCTCAAATGTGTCAATCCTCGAATTGGCGCATGCTTCTTCAACGCACCAGTAGATCTTAGATGATCTGTTGCGAAAGATCAAAGTGAAACCAAGCACAACTCTAGAGGATATGGCCCAGATTGTTAATCAGGCTATGACCAATGCTCCCATCACTTTTTTTGATGAATATCTGCCGAAACCGCACGCATTCCATAATAACGCCTTATACATTATAGTTCAAACCAGGGAAATAATGGTACCCCACGTACTCATTGATGGAGGTAGTAGCCTCAACATTTGCTCTGAGATGACTGCCAAGGCTCTGGGTATAAAAGAAGAAGAATATGTGCCAGATCCAATCACTATCTATGGGTTTGACAACCATGGACAGACCGCAAAAGGCAAGATTTTTCTAGAAATATTCATCAACTACTTTGTTCATACAGTTCTTTTTCACGTTGTCAATGTGCCGCCAACGTATAATCTTTTATTGGGGCAAACGTGGATTCACAACGCAAATGTAGTGTCATCCACTCGATATTAATGCATCAAGTGGTCCAACGGCGGTATGATCACTATTGTCCTGGGGGAAGATCCAGAAGAGAGGCTGCCATAACCTATGATTCCCAGACCAACTTATACCGCTGACATCCCTAGCATCAGCCTCAGCGAAAGCCTCGAGATGCTAAAGCTAGAGGCAGCATCAGACACAGAGCACACCTCAGCGATGGTCCGATGGCAAGGGCCATATTTTTTTAAGATTAGAGGTCGTCTTCATTACAACACTTTCAAAGATCATCCTCTGTTCTCGCAGTTTGTAAAAGCCAAGAACGGATTTTACCTCCTACTGAAGCACGTTTATCAGCCTTTCAAAGGCTTGGGCAAGAACGAAGATGGATGGCTAGAGCTGGTAATCCCTGACCATGATCCGCGCAGGGCAGGATTGGGGTTCAGAGGCGAGAGATCTCATAAAGATACTGTCTTCATCAAGGGAATCTGATAGAAGCATCTGTCGTCATTCTTTTTCTTTTTCATCTCTTTGATTTCTGCATCTTGTAGGGACGATGTCTCATTTCATTTCATTCTCTTTGAAGTTATCATTTCATTTAAGTCTTTAATAAAGTTATCAATTTTTTCCTCTATCTGGATGCCATCCTTCTCTTCTCTCTCTACAATTTGTCTTTGAAATTCGTTGTTATTATCCTTTCCATTTCATGCAATTTGTTTCATGATGAGCAATTTTTTCTAAAATACTATTCCTTTCCTAAAATTTTAGAATGTCTTCCAATTCGAAAAAGAATCTCGTCATCAATCCTTCGCTCATGTCGAAGCCCACAAAGATCTATCGGGTTAAAGCAAACACAAAGGACAGTATGGCAACAAAGAAGTCAGAAGAGCTCGCAGAATTTGATTCATCTCTTCAAGAATTGCCAGAATTCGTAGTGATTCAGAAGCAAGACGAGCCATCGTCCCTAGTTCAGGATCCAACTGAAGACATCAATATCAGTTCAGAGGATAGTCTGAAGATTCTTAAGATCGGTACTAGTCTGAGCGTAGATGAGAAGGAAAGGCTCATCAATTTTCTCAAGCAATATCAAGAAGTATTCACATGAACTTACGAGGATATGCCAGGGTTAGATCCCCAATTGGTTGAACATCGCCTCATTTTGAAACTAGACGTCAAGCCAGTTAAGCAGAAGTTGAGAAAAATGGATCCTTGAATCGAGCAACAAGTTCAAGAAAGACTTGAAGATTTACTAAAAGCTGGATTCATTCGGGCAATAGATTATCTGAATTGGTTGGCAAATATTATCGCTATTCCCAAGAAAAATGGCAAAGTTCAAATTTGCATTGATTTCAGAGATCTCAACAAAGCAACTCTAAAGGATGATTATCCACTTCCCAACATCGATCTTTTGATCGATAGTACGGCGGGTCATGCCACGTTCTCTTTTATGGATGGATATTCTGGATACAATCAGATCAAGTTGGCCGCTCGTGACCAATCCAAGACATCTTTCACTACTCCCTGAGGTACTTTCTGTTATACTGTCATGCCATTTAGGCTTAAGAATGCTGGAGCAACTTATCAGCGTGTAATGACCGTCATTTTTCATGATCAGATGCATATATCGATGATAACCTCGTAAAGTCCAAAGAAGAAGAAGACTACATCGAAGCACTTGGCCAAGTCTTCAAGCGACTCATTTTATTCAAGTTGAGACTTAATCCTCAGAATTGTGTTTTCAGGGTAGAGTCAGGCAAGCTACTTGGTTTTATGGTCAGCAAAATGAGAATAGAAGTAGATCCCGCTAAAGAAAAGGCCATCATTGATATGCCGCCCCTGACTAATCTCAACGAATTGTGTAGCCTTCAAGGATGCATGCAGTCAATTCGATGATTCATATCCAATTTGGCCATGAGGTGTGAGTCTTTCAATTATTTGCTCAGAAAAAGAATAAAGTTCGAATGGAGACCGGAGTATCAGCAATCATTTGAACGTATCAAGAAATATCTTCTCAACCCTCCTATACTAAAGTCGCCAAAATTTGGAAAGCCACTTTTATTATATGTCTCAGTCAATCAAACTGTCTGCGGCAGATTCCTGGTGCAGTACGAAGAAGGCAGCCTGATAGAGCACGCCATCTATTATGTGAGCAAGACCTTCATTGACTATGAGAAGAAGTATTCTCAAATAGAGAAGACATGCCTAGCATTGGTCTGGATGTGTCAGAAGTTAAGACATTACTTGTTAGCATCAGAAGTCAAGGTTCTTTCAAAGCTCAATCCTCTCAAGTATATTCTTGAACAACCATTTCTCAGTGGACGGATCGCCAAGTGACAAGTTCTGTTAATGTAATATGACCTAGAGTATGTTTCTCAGAAGTCAATTGAAGGCTAGGCCATCACCGACCAGCTAGCCGATTTTCTTTTGGTAGAAGATGTGAAAGCCGAGGATGATTTCCCTGATGTGCGCATTCATAATGTTCAGTAATCTCCAGTTTGGAGTCTATTGTTCGATGGTTCCAAGAACATGGCTGGCATAAGGATTAGGATCTTATCGACCACACCTGAGAAGGAGATGATTCCCTTCTCCCTCAAACTTGATTTCCAATGCACTCATAACATGGCCAAGTATGAAGCTTTGATACAAGGTTTGAGGATTCTGCAGGACTTCAATGTGAAGAGAGTGCATTCTTTCGATGACTCGTTGCCCGTCGTCAGCCAAGTCAAAGCTGAATGGCAAGTAAAAGATCAGAAGCTACTTCCTTATTAGAAGATTGTTCTAGCCCTCATCGATAGCTTCGATGAATTCCAACTCTTTCATATCAAAAGAGAATTTAATCAAATAGCTGACGACTCAGCCAGCCTAGGCTCCATTATGTCTTTCAAAAATGGTGAATCCTGTCATTCTTTTGAAATTGACAGACTCGATCAGACTGCCTTCATTCCAGTTATGCAAATCACCAGGCCGAGCAAAAGAAGAAGCCCTGGTACAAGGATATCAATAATTTCATCGAGACCGGTGAGCTTCCACCAGAATTGTCAAAGAGGGAACAAAAAGTGATTCAACTCATGTCTACCCGATATTTTATTCTTGCCAATGTGTTATATCATCGTGGGTTCAACACCGAGTATTCCAGATGCTTAGACGAAGATAAAGCCAAAGAAGTCATCCGAGAAGCGCACGAAGGCATTTGCGGTGGTCACGTCGGCTACCAAACTCTTGTTAAGGAGATTATTCAGGCAAGGTATTATTGGAAAACCATGCAACAAGACTGCTATCGTTTCATGAAGAAGTGCGTTCAATGTCATATGCATGCACCTTCGATTCATGCGCCAAACAAGTATTTGCAATCAGTCGTATCTCCATGGCCATTTTCTATGTGGGCTTTCGATGTTGTAGGCCCAATTACTCTTTCTGCTTCTAATGGTCATAAGTATTTCCTCACTGCAATAGAATACTTTACCAAGTGGGTCGAGGTTGTCACTTTGCGTACAGTGAAAGGCTGACATGTGATCTCGTTCATTCACAAGAATATTCTGTCATTTTAGCATACCGCACGACATTGTCTCAGATAATGGTACTCATTTCAACAATGAGAGAATGAAGACCTTTTGTTCGAAATTCAGAATTCATCATCATTTCTCGGCTCCTTACTATCCCTAAGGGAATGGTCAGACAGAAGCTACAAATAAAATTCTGATTCGCATTTTGGAAAGAACCGTTGAGACCGGTCGTGATTGGCACGAGAAAATCCATGATGCACTCTGGGCATATCGAACCACCATTCAAACCCCAACTAATGCAACTCCTTCAGAACTTGTTTACGGAACTGAGGTGGTATTACCTCTTTATGTTTAAAAACTCGCTCTTAAATTCGCATCTCTCTTAGAGCTACCACTCGATCAGTATCAGCAGCATAGATTGATACAGCTTGATCTATTTGATGAGAGAAGACTCAAAGAGGCACAACACACTAAATATTATCGTCAGAGGATAGCTAGGCAGTATGCCAAGTAAGTCATCGAAAGAAGATTCTGAGTTAACGGTCTGAGCCTTAGATCTATGGCTCATCTCAAGCACCGCCCACGTGGCAAATGGTCACCAAACTGGGAAGGTCCCTACGTGGTAAAAGAAGCCTTACCACGCAATTCATATCGTTTGATTAATGCAAATGGAGTAGAATTACTCAATCCTATCAATGTCAGACATCTGAAGAAATTCTACACTTAGAAAAACTTTCATTCTATCTTTTGTATTCTTCAATGATTTCCCTTCAATGATGATTAATTATTCTTTTAGCTAAACATTTTCCTTCCAGATTACACTGGGGCATCTTTTGTTATGAAACTTGTCTTTTATTCGAAATGTTTTCTATGCAGGCAGGATCAAACAAAATCTTTCATCATTCATTTGCATTCATTTGCATATATTTGCATACATTTGCATTTGTTTGCATTCATTTGCATCTATCTTGCATTTGCATCAAATTTATTTACCCATTCAGGATGAGGGACAAATCCTGAGACCCCAACAAATTGTCCAAATCATCTTGAGGGCAAAGATTGAAAATCTTCCATCACAATCAACTGGTAATTTTTCAAAATCCAGTGCTCGTACTGGTAATTTTTCAAAATCCAGTACTCGTACTGACAATTTTTCAAAATCTAATGCTCGTGCTGGTACTTTTTCAAAATCCTGTGTTTATTGGTCAAACTAGTCCAAGATCCAGTTCCTTACTAGTTGAACTAGTCCAAGATGTCATCTTTACACTTATCGAATTTTCCTTCCTTCAGATCCCAGAATTGGTCTAAAAGATCCAAGTTTCGAGTCGAATTTTCTTTCAAATCCAATTCAAATGTCAGAATTGGTATAGAAAATTAGAGTTCCAACTCAAATTTTCTTCCAAATCCAATTTGTCGGACTTTCCCTTAAAGATTCAAACTTCTACTCGAATTTTCCTGTAAATTTAGTAATTGGTTTAGAAGATCCAAGTTCCGACTCGAATTTTCTTTCAAAATCCAATTCATCTGGTTTTCCCTTGAAGATTTGAATTCTGATTCGAATCTTCCCGCCAAACCCAGTTTTACACAGATTTGGACAAATCCAATTTCCAAATTGGTCCTTTTATAAAATCTAACCTCGCATAAGTTCTTTCACTAACCCTAGTGCTCGTGCTGGTACTTTGTTTTCAAAACCTAGTGCTCGTGCTGGTACTTTATTTTTAAAACCCAGTGCTTGTGCTGGTATTTTGTTTTCAAAACCTAGTGCTCGTGCTGGTACTTTGTTTTCAAAATTCAATGCTCATGTTGGTACTTTGTTTTCAAAATCTAGTGCTCGTGCTGGTACTTTGTTTTCAAAACCCAGTGCTCGTGCTGATACTTTGTTTTCAAAACCCAATGCTGGCACTTTGTTTTCAAAACCCGGTGTTCGTGCTGGTACCTTTTCAAAACTCAGTGCTCATGCTGATGCCTCCTCAAAATCCGATTTTCATAGTAGTTGCAATCCAAACACTAGTCTCGCATTAGAATCCAGGATTAATGCCAATCTTCATATCTACGAGCCAAGTGATTTTTATAAGATCCTCGAGTCACTCCAGTCAATCATTTTCACTCCTTCTAGGTCATCGATTCATATCAAGAAAACCTTTGGGTTATCAATCCTATCAAAGTCAGTTGCATTTTTTTGACCCTCAGGTCGCATCTGTCAATCATGGTCTTTCAAGATTCGACCTTGGTGTTGAATTCATCTGCCAATTAGCTCAAAATCAATTATCAATCATTTCTCTTGCGAGGGACCCTTTTTCCAGGGAGAGTTCGAGGGAGCTCGTTCTTTTCACATGTCTTTTTTGTTCGTTTGTTGAACCCCTTTTAGGGAGAGTTTAAAGCGACTCACGCTTCACAAACAGTTTGCAAAACAATCTTTATTATCACACAAGGAACCCTTTTTCTAGAGGGAGCTTTGACGGAAGCTCGTTCTCCTTGTGACCCCCAAAAGTCTTTTGTTAGGCCATCCCGTCATCAAGGACCCTTTTTCCAGGGTGACTGTGCTGGAATCACTCATGTTGAGAAACTCGGTTTTGATGTCACATAATATGATACACTGTCTTATTTGATTTTGTATGATATGATAATATGTTCTCTTGAAATAATGTTATATTATGACTGAATATGTTTTGCCTTAAATCTAACGAGTATTTGATGCAAGGATATCTCACCCAATAAGGATGGAGACTTTCTGTTCAAGTACAACTATGGTGCAATCATACTCCTTGAAGAAAAAGCTTGATGAGCCATGCTTTCCTAAAGTTCAAATGAAGAAATCGGCTACCTCAAGATGAAGATTTTTTCTTCTTTAGAGTCATATGTAACAGAACCTTCAGGAACTTGCATATTGCATATTACATACTCATTCATACATACTATATCATAAAAGTATACGATAGTTTCAAAAAGGTTCTTTTTTGAAAACCAATAAGTGTACCTTCTTACAAACTTTTATGAAAAAGATATTTTGTCATATAATAATTGTACTTTCTTACAACCTTTTATGAAAAAAACTTTTTGTCATGTAATCATTGTACCTTATACTATATACAAGACAACATGAAAAAAGGAATGTAGGAAAAAGACAAAAACATAAAATCGACTACATAAGAAAAACAAATAAAATATGTTTTTGAAAAGACCTTAGTTATCTTCTCTAAAGAAATGTTTTCTTAATAGAAGAAAAAGACAAAAACATAAATCGGCTACACATAAGAAAAACAAATAAAATATGGTTTTAAAAGGACTCTAGTTACCTTTTTCTTTAGAATGTCGACTTACTTGAAGTCATCATTCTCTCTAGATAACTTTTTTCATAACCATAGAATGTCGACTTACTTGAAGTCATCATTCTCTCTACAAAGCATTAAATGCTTTCTGTAAACAAATCCTTTCTAAATATCCTTCCCAAAGAATGTCGACCTTCCTTTTGATCCTTATTCTCTCTAGAGACTTTGAAATACACTACATAAAGAATACACTTGACATGACTATGTACAAATAAATATCTCAAAGCACTCATAGTACTTACACTCATTTAAAGTAAAGAAGTACTAATGTACCTCAAATCATTAATTAGAATAAAGACAAAACTACAACCCAACGTTCAAATGTACTATTGTAAGAAATAGACTTTTTACATAAAATATGTATTACTTAAAAACAATACAACGACTAGTGTACCCTCTATTTTACTCTTCTGGAAAAAGGCATTCTCGATCCTCTCTAAAAGATATTTTTGAAATGACATAACATTTCACATTTCAAAAAGTTACAATTCTAAAATGTAACGACTACTTTTTAAAGGCTATATAAACACACTCAAATAAACTATTAAACAAGAGAAATGGAATAGACGTGAGAGCTTACAAAGAGAAAAAGTTCTATTCGTGATTTGAAAAGAGAGCCTTGAAAAAGAAAGAGAAAAAGAAAAAGGAAGAAAAGAGAAAAAGTCAAGTCCAGCTCTTTGACAAAGAGTATCCTCTGAGTGACAAACAGAACATTCTTAGAATCCTTCATTCGTGCATTCATATCATTCTGAAGGTTCTATAGGAAGTATTGTAACTCTGTTATTCACTGTATTCTTTCTTTGTTTAAAGAAGTAGACCTCTGTGAAAGAGGGTGTTGCCCTTCTCTGTTGAGAGAAGAAGACCTCTTGGGAAGAGGGTGTGCCCCTTCTCTGTTGAGAGAAGAAGACCTCTTGGGAAGAGGGTGTTGTACTATTTATCCGGTAACTCGGATGTTATAGTGGAATCTCAAGTGGTTTGCTTGGGGACTGGATGTAGGTCTGGATATTGACCGAACCAGTATAACTTATGTGTTTTATGTGTTGTGCCTTATTGCTTAATTATTTTATTTTATCGATCATTATCAAATTTCACTATTCACCCCCCCTCTAGTGGAATTTCATTTGGTATCAGAGCAGGTTTGCTGGTTTCGACGTAACAAGTCTTCCAGCACAAATGGCATCTACCTCTTATGCTCGTGATATTGAAGGTCAACACGCATCTCGTCCTCCCTTCTTCAATGGCTCCAACTATGGATATTGGAAGTGCAGAATGGCTATCTTTCTCAAATCCATAGACTTTGCTGTATGAAAAATTGTTGAGCATCCATACACATCTCCATCCGCAGACTATAACTTATGGTCTGATGAAGAAAAGAAAATGGCAAACCTAAATGCAAAGGCTATGAATGCCTTATATTGTGCCATTGATCAGAATGAATTCAACAGAATATCTATATGTGAATCTGCATATGACATTTGGCATTCTTTGGAGGTTATTCATGAAGGAACCAACAAAGTAAAAGAAGCCAAAATATCATCTCTTGTTAGAAAATATGAGTTGTTCAAAATGAACAAAGATGAACCCATCACAGAGATGTTTACCAGATTCACCAACATCACCAATGATCTGAAATCTCTGGGTGTAACATACTCCCAGACTGAAAAGGTGAAGAAAATCTTGAGATCTCTCACAACTGATTGGGAGAAAAAGACTACTGCTATTGAAGAAGCTCAAGATTTATCTAAACTTACATTGGACGACTTAATAGGCAATCTTATGGCCTATGAAGTCCACATGAAAGAAAGAAGGGAAGAAGAGCAACCAGTAAAGAAAACTCTAGCTTTCCCAGCTCTATCTGAGAATGAAGACTCAGATAAAGAATCAGAAATTGCGCTACTTACCAGAAAATTTCAGCACTTCATGAGAAGGAACCGGCTTCCAAACAGGCACAAGGAAAGAAAAGATCTTAAAGAAGATCCCATGTGCTTTCAGTGTAATAAGCCAGGCCACTTAAAACGTGACTGTCCACTTCTCAAAAGAAAGTCCAAGACTGAGGAACCAAAGAAGAGGTTCTTCAAGAAAAAGGCTCTGCATGCTCAATGGGATGATTCAGAACCATCCACTAGTGAAGAGTCAAGTGATGATGAAGCCGAAACTGCAAATATGTGCTTCATGGCAAACAAAAGTTCGGTAAGTGAAATCTCTGATTTTTCCTTTGAAGAACTTCTAGATGCTTTTCAAGATCTATTTGAAGAATCTAGAAAATTGAGTTTCAAAAATAAAGTTTTAAAATCTGAAAATTTAAAGCTTTCTCAAGAGAATGAAAAACTCAGCAGTGAAAATTCTGAGTTAAAAAAGAAAAATCTTTTACTTATATCTGAAATTTCTTCTACTAGCTCCAAAACTAAAAATATGCAAGTAGAAATTTCAGAGCTAAAAAGTAAAACTGAGAACCTCATGAAAACGGTTTTCAAGTTTACTAAAGGTAAAGAGAACTTGGATAAACTCTTATCCTCTCAGAAGGTCTCCTTTTACAAGAATGGGATTGGCTATTCTCATTTCAAAAAACCTTCTTGTATAAATCAAAAGACCACATTTGTGAAAAGTTCATCTGAACCAAATAAGGAGTATTATATTGATAATCTTTTTAACTCCTCTAAAGAGATAGACAAACCCAAATCCAAATGGATATGGGTTCCAAAGTCTAACAAAAAAGGACCCGATTGGGTACCAAAAAGAAGATTTACTTAATGTTTTGCAGGCTCCAAAGAAGAAGAACAAATGGATACTAGATAGTGGATGTTCAAAGCACATGACAGGACATCCAGACCTTTTTGTTGTTCTTCATCATAAAGGAGGAACCGTCACCTTTGGAGATAACAACAAAGGTTTGATAATTGGTATTGGAAATATTGGTAACATAGACAAACCTCTTATCAAAGACGTTCTCCTTGTTAAAGGCTTAAAACATAACCTACTAAGTATCAGTCAAATGTGTGACACAGGTTATAATGTTAGCTTTAATCATGATGCATGCCTCATAGCTGACACAAATGAAAACATCATCCTAAAAGGTATAAGAAAGAATAATATATATGAACTATACCTAGAAAACATCACAGAACATTGCCTCATAGCTAATAACGACACTCAACATCTATGGCACATGAGAATGGGCCATGTCAACTCTAAATACATGTCTAAACTAGCTAAAGATAAGTTAGTACGTGGGTTACCCAACATATCTTTTAAAAAGGATTATTTTTGTGATGCATGTCAATTAGGAAAATTGTCAAATCTTCTTTCAAATCAAAAAATGTCATTTCAAGTAAAAGACCTTTAGAGCTTCTCCACCTGGACCTCTTTGGTCCTTCTAGGGTAGCTAGCCTTAATCAAAATAGATATGCTTTTGTCATTGTAGATGATTACTCAAGATTTACTTGGGTAATATTTTTGAAAAACAAAAGTGACACGTTTTGTCAGTTTGAAATCTTATGTAAAAAATTACAAAACGAAAAATCGTGTTCTATTATTAAAATCCGTAGTGACCATGGAGGAGAATTTGAAAATGAACTCTTTGAAAATTTTTGTAACTTGCATGGTATTTCTCATAACTTTGCCTTTCCTAGAGCTGCACCTCAAAATAGTGTAGTAGAAAGAAAGAATAGAACCCTTCAGGAATCTGCCAGGACTATGCTCCAACACAATAATCTTGCAAAATCTTTTTGGGCAGAAGCTGTTAATACTGCATGCTACATAACAAATAGAGTTCTCATTAGACCCTTATTAAATAAAACTCCCTATGAACTATTCAATGACAGAACTCCAAGAATAGACTACTTCAAAGTCTTTGGATGTAAATGCTTTATCCTAAACACAAAAGATAGCCTGGATAAGTTTGATGCTAAATCTGTTGAAGGCATATTCTTAGGATATTCAAGTCATAGTAAAGCATACAGAGTTTTCAATAAGTGTCATAATACTATTGAAGAATCTATGCATGTTAGTTTTTGTGAATCTATTGATCAATCTGTTCATATACAAACTAATGATGATGATGTTGAAAGTACAAATTTATTTTTAGATAACACAGCTAAGTCTAATGAAGATGATCACCAAAGAACCTTTGTCGATATCAAAGATCATCCTCAAAAGCAGATTTTGGGAGAACTAACAAAGGGGGTTCAAACTAGAGCTCAGCTAGAATGGATTGCAAACATGGCATTCATTTCACAACTTGAACCAAAGAAGATTGATGAAGCCATCATTGATGAGTTCTGGATGCTAGCCATGACTGAAGAACTGAATCAATTCCAAAGAAATGACGTTTGGGATCTTGTGCCGAGACCAAAGGATCATCCAATCATTGGGACAAGATGGATCTTCAGAAACAAGCTAGACGAAACAGGTAATGTTATAAGAAACAAGGCTAGACTAGTAGCTCAAGGATACAACCAGGAGGAAGGTATTGACTTTGATGAAACATTTGCTCCTGTTGCTAGACTTGAATCTATTAGAATGCTCTTAGCATATGCAAGCTATATGGATTTTAAATTATTTCAAATGGATGTTAAAAGTGCTTTCTTAAATGGTTTTATAAATAAAGAAGTCTATGTAAAACAACCTCCAGGATTTGAAAATGAACAATACCCAGATCATGTTTTTAAACTCAAACGTGCTTTGTATGGTTTAAAACAAGCACCTCGTGCTTGGTACGAAAGACTTAAAACCTTTTTATTAAAAACTGGTTTTTCTGTTGGCAAAGCAAATTCTACACTATTTGTCAAAGTAGTGAATAACCATACCCTAATTGTTCAAATCTATGTCGACGACATCATCTTTGGATATTCTAACAGCACTCTCTGTGAAGATTTTTCTAAGTCCATGCAGAAGGAATTCGAAATGAGTATGATGGGAGAACTCACCTACTTTCTTGGACTGCATATTAAGCAAACCAAGGATGGAGTTTTCATCAACCAATCTAAGTATGCTCATGAACTTCTGAAGAGGTTCAACATGAACTCAACTGCTTCAAAATCCACTCCTATGAGCACTACTACTGTGTTGGACAAAGATGAAGATGGTAAGACTGTTGATACAAAGGTATACCGAGGTATGATAGGATCACTTCTTTATTTAACTGCTAGCCGTCCAGATATAATGTTTAGTGTTTGCTTGTGTGCTAGATTCCAGTCAAATCCAAAAGAATCACATCTTAAAGCTGTAAAAAGAATAATGAGATATTTAAAAGACAGTTGATTTTGGATTATTCTATTCAAAATCATCTACATTTGATCTAATCTCATACAGTGATGCTGACTTTGCTGGAAGTAAATCTGACAGAAAAAGCACAAGTGGAACATGTCACATGCTAGGGCACTCACTGGTATCATGGTTCAGTAAGAAACAGAATTGTGTATCATTATCAACTACTGAAGCCGAATACATTGCTGCTAGCCTAGCTTGTACTCAAGTTATCTGGATGAAACAAACATTAAAAGATTTTGGTTTAAATTTTGAAAATACAACTATTTTTTGTGATAATACAAATGCTATAAACCTATCTAAGAATCCTATTTTACACTCACGAACTAAGCACATTCAAATAAGACACCACTTCTTAAGAGAACAAGTCTTAAACAACATAATTAAACTAGAATTCATACCCACTAATCTACAGTTAGCAGACATATTCACTAAACCATTAAAACATGAAAACTTCACACGAATTAGAAGGGAACTAGGAATATGCAAACTAAGTGACTTATAAATTAATTACACTTAATATAATACTTCTTATAAGTCTTGTTTAAATCGTATTTTAAATTGCTTTCCTTATTATCGTTTTTAGTTAGTCAAACTAAGTTTCCATATTCACGTATTCTTATAAGACACGTTCTTTATGTCATTCAAACTTGTCATCTTTCAAGTACACATCCATTATAACTCCTTGTCCTATCTCCTTTCTCTCATATCCATAAGAACTAATTATATTAAAAACCATCATAACAATGTTCACATCACTCTACTCCTTTATTATTTTTGTCCTTTTATAAAAACTTTTCTTACGACAAATGGTCCTACTTAGTTTATGAGAACTTATTACTCTTCATTAGTTAAAATCGAATGACTATTTAGTTCCTTTAAAAGATCTAGTTGCTATATTCTCACGTAAATTATTTTTTTTACTATATCATATGTTATATCATAGCCCTACAAACTATCTATTATCATCTCTTTCATATACATATTAAGCCTCCTTTCTTGTCAACTCTTGTTTTAACCTAACCTTGTCGAGTTTCTTTAAGAATATAAATAATAATTCATATCAATCATAACCTCATGTCTTTCATCAACCTTTTTTTTATTACTTCTTTATCCTTCACAAAAATCCATATATGTCATCTCACCTCTCTCTATGACAACTCACATTTATTACTCTTCATTCATAAATATTTCTTTGTCTCCTCATTTCATCTCTCGAATACGTTTTTTTTTTATTATACATTTTTGAATCCGACTCCTACATGTCTATTCTTATTTTTTAACTCTTTCTCCTTTTTTGTCTCATCATCTCTCTCACCACTAGTCTAAGTCCAAATATGTCCTTCTCATATCCACGTATACTCTTAAAAAAATTACAAATATTAATCATAAAACATTTTTTTTAAAATGTCATATCTTTCAAAGTACAACATCACATAATCACCCTATGACCTTTCTTTCCATCCGTGACCTTGTCTCTCTCTTATTGTATATCTCTCTAAAATCGAGAACCTTTATTTATTCTATCTTTACTTTATGTCATATCTAAATCAAGTAAATGTTGTCCTTTATTTTCTTTCTCTCCTCTCTAGATATCCACATCATCTTTTTTATGTCTTTAACTCTCCATTCACGAATTTAGAATCCCTTCACATAGAATAACAAGTTGTCTGTCTTGTTAGGCCATTATTCTAAAAGATCAATCATTTTGTTATTCAACATGACACCCCATACTCTATTAATGGGTTCTCTCACTAGTCGATAAACTCACCCATAGTAAAATCTATATATTTCAATAACTATGTCCTCCTCAATCTAATATAATACACTATCCTCAAACATTGATTTGATTTGTCATTCACAAGTCTATTAACTTACTCCTCACGGATTTCCTTATTTGACTAAAATCTAAAAATTACTCACTTCCAATGTCATTCATTTCATATCAACAATTATTTTCTTCCTTCTATTTAATCAATTGGTTCATCTCTTACCATTCCATTCGAACTTTTCTATCCTTATACAAACTTTCTCTCGGTTCTAGCTCCTTTCTCTCCTAGTGATTTATTTTCAAGGCATTCGATAATGGCTTCCTCCTCTACCAATGTGATCACCTCCGCAGATCTATGATACCCCGACCTTATTCACCACTTTCAGTACATTAGCACATTGCCAATTAAAACTGGCAAACTAGTCAACTTCGACGCCTTCACATCCTTTGATCTCCATACCTCTCTTCAAGATTTTGTTCCCATCTTAGGAACGACTAACTCCATGACCTACTATCCTCATCTCATCAAAATTTTCTATACCAACCTCTCTGTAGACCGTGACCACACCACCATTACATCCATGGTACATGGAAAACTCATCTCCTTCAATATCTCTCAACTAGGCTGCATTCTAAACCTTTCCTCCTATGGCATTGAGCTTCCTAACATAGTTCCGATAGATTGAACTGTGTTTAAGAAAGTCCTTCTCTCCACTCGCTGCACCCATTTCCCATGGCATACGAGCAATCTCAAACCTCATGCTCTAATCCTCTCACACATCCTCTCATCCAATGTCTTTCCAAAGCTTCCTTCCAAGGGTTTCGTGGCAAACAAAATCTCCCTTCTCCTATATGCAATCTTCTGCAACTTTCCCATCAACTGGTCCAGTATCATTTTCAATAACATGATCAATTTTCGGGCCTTCCACTCTCTTCCTTTCGGGTACTTCATCACCCATATCCTTCAGCACTTCCAGGTGCCTCTCCACCAAGACATCATTCACCGGTCTGATCATGCTTTCGATGACTCATACCTCCCTGAGGAAGGGTCCCCTCGAGATAGACTCATTTTTTATATTTAGTCTGTAATAACTTTTAAATACTTTCGGTCTGTAATAATTTTTTTCTTACTATGATCCCTCCTTTTTGTCCATGACAAAGGGGGAGAAAACCTGTCTCCATTATTGGAGAAATATTCCCTCTTTAAACATTATTTCACTTTTTTATCATATTATTATTTCTATGCATAATGTCTTTTTGACAGGGGGAGCATATTTTGTCATCATCAAAAAGGGGGAGAATGTTGAGAAACTCGGTTTTGATGTCACATAATATGATACACTGTCTTATTTGATTTTGTATGATATGATAATATGTTCTCTTGAAATAATGTTATATTATGACTGAATATGTTTTGCCTTAAATCTAACGAGTATTTGATGCAAGGATATCTCACCTAATAAGGATGGAGACTTCCTGTTCAAGTACAACTATGGTGCAATCATACTCCTTGAAGAAAAAGCTTGATGAGCCATGCTTTCCTAAAGTTCAAATGAAGAAATCGGCTACCTCAAGATGAAGATTTTTTCTTCTTTAGAGTCATATGTAACAGAACCTTCAGGAACTTGCATATTGCATATTACATACTCATTCATACATACTATATCATAAAAGTATACGATAGTTTCAAAAAGGTTCTTTTTTGAAAACCAATAAGTGTACCTTCTTACAAACTTTTATGAAAAAGATATTTTGTCATATAATAATTGTACTTTCTTACAACCTTTTATGAAAAAAACTTTTTGTCATATAATCATTGTACCTTATACTATATACAAGACAACATGAAAAAAGGAATGTAGGAAAAAGACAAAAACATAAAATCGACTACATAAGAAAAACAAATAAAATATGTTTTTGAAAAGACCTTAGTTATCTTCTCTAAAGAAATGTTTTCTTAATACAAGAAAAAGACAAAAACATAAATCGGCTACACATAAGAAAAACAAATAAAATATGGTTTTAAAAGGACTCTAGTTACCTTTTTCTTTAGAATGTCGACTTACTTGAAGTCATCATTCTCTCTAGATAACTTTTTTCATAACCATAGAATGTCGACTTACTTGAAGTCATCATTCTCTCTACAAAGCATTAAATGCTTTCTGTAAACAAATCCTTTCTAAATATCCTTCCCAAAGAATGTCGACCTTCCTTTTGATCCTTATTCTCTCTAGAGACTTTGAAATACACTACATAAAGAATACACTTGACATGACTATGTACAAATAAATATCTCAAAGCACTCATAGTACTTACACTCATTTAAAGTAAAGAAGTACTAATGTACCTCAAATCATTAATTAGAATAAAGACAAAACTACAACCCAACGTTCAAATGTACTATTGTAAGAAATAGACTTTTTACATAAAATATGTATTACTTAAAAACAATACAACGACTAGTGTACCCTCTATTTTACTCTTCTGGAAAAAGGCATTCTCGATCCTCTCTAAAAGATATTTTTGAAATGACATAACATTTCACATTTCAAAAAGTTACAATTCCAAAATGTAACGACTACTTTTTAAAGGCTATATAAACACACTCAAATAAACTATTAAACAAGAGGAATGGAATAGACGTGTGAGCTTACAAAGAGAAAAAGTTCTATTCGTGATTTGAAAAGAGAGCCTTGAAAAAGAAAGAGAAAAAGAAAAAGGAAGAAAAGAGAAAAAGTCAAGTCCAGCTCTTTGACAAAGAGTATCCTCTGAGTGACAAACAGAACATTCTTAGAATCCTTCATTCGTGCATTCATATCATTCTGAAGGTTCTATAGGAAGTATTGTAACTCTGTTATTCACTGTATTCCTTCTTTGTTTAAAGAAGTAGACCTCTGTGAAAGAGGGTGTTGCCCTTCTCTGTTGAGAGAAGAAGACCTCTTGGGAAGAGGGTGTGCCCCTTCTCTGTTGAGAGAAGAAGACCTCTTGGGAAGAGGGTGTTGTACTATTTATCCGGTAACTCGGATGTTATAGTGGAATCTCAAGTGGTTTGCTTGGGGACTGGATGTAGGTCTGGATATTGACAGAACCAGTATAACTTCTGTGTTTTATGTGTTGTGCCTTATTGCTTAGTTATTTTATTTTATCGATCATTATCAAATTTCACTATTCACCCCCCCTCTAGTGGAATTTCAACTCCTTTATGATATCCTTCCCGACCTTTGTTAGCGGCCACCTTTCCATAAGAGGAGCCTAGAGATAGGGAGTTTTGACAAAAACTTTATTTCTCTTCGAAAGTTCATTTTGCAAACACCTCCTCATCAGGGAAGAGAGGAGTATCTTTATTACCCGTTCAGGTAAGGGTCAAGCCTGAGTCTCGCTTTTGAGAAAAGAAGAGGAGAATCTAGCCACAAATATATCATTTAGACCTCAAGCGATTTCTTTCACCAAGGATTCCAAGAATATTTTGCCAGTTTGTCATGAAAAACAATTGTTGATCTCAAAACCTTTATTGCATAAAATTGTACCTCATATTACCTTCAGTATTTCTTCCAAAAGAACAAAGCTTTTGCGAAAAAAGAATCAAAATTTAATCTTTTTCTGTTGGTCAACCAAAAGGATGAAGAAAAATCTTTGATATGACCGGCAAAAGAAAAATTCAATGATGTTGAAAAGCCATAAGTGAATTGATATTGATCATAGCTATGGCATATTTTTAAAGATCATTCTTCTGGTAATAAGGCAGTGAAAATATCATGGGCGATATAAAAAGAATTCACTCAATCTCAATATCTCTTCAATCAATCAAGCTACAAATGACCATCTTCAAAAGGGATCCCTCGATCATCGTCAAGTTGAAGGTTGATGGATGAGTTCGACCCCCGGGGCCAAAGGAGACTAGGGTCATCTCCAAGTTGAAGGAGTATGTGACGTGTCCTTCCAGGGAAAGTTTAAATCATTGTCAAGTTGAAGGCTGATGCAATAAACCTCCCAACAATCCCTAAAAGATATTTAATCACTGTTATCATAAAGAGATTTTCAACCAAAGAGACCACTTTATTAATTCACTTCTCAAGAAGAAAGAAGATGCAAAACATCTCCAAGATGAAGGAGCTTGTGATGTGTCCTTTCAGAGAAAATCAGAACATCACCGAGTTGAAGGTTGATGCAATGACATTCTCACCCAATCCCAAGAAAGCTTACTTTTCATGTCTCAAAAGAGCGCAAAAGATTGTCAAGATACTTCAATTAAAAGAGACAACACCCTTAATATAACTCTTGGGACCAGGACCAAAGAAGATGCAGAATATCTTTGAGTTGAAGGAGTTTGTGACGTGTCCTTCCAGGAAAATTCAGAACACGGTTGAGTTGAAGGTTGATGCAATGAAATTCTCGCCAAACCCCAAGAAAAACTCATTCTTTATGTCTCAAAAGAGTGCAAAAGGATCATCATGGGTAAACCCCAGATATCAAATTGCCGAAACTGCCAAGAATCCTCTTTATTCATGTGAAATTCTTTTATCAATATCCTTTTCATTAATTGCTTTTATGATACTGAGAACAAATTCCTTTCTTGTCATATCAAGGAAACGAATAGCTTCCTTAAGGAAACTCAACAAGAATAATTTGATTTTGATCCTAGATTCTACGGAGCTAGCCTAGTTGGAGGTAATACTAAGGTAGAAGAGAGAATATTTTCATAAAAATGTGCTTATTTTCAATTATCTTGACTCAACTACAATTTTTATCTTATTGGCAATCTTTTCAAGTTATCCAGACATGAAGTGAGAGCTTGATGTCTATTTTGATATATCCTGGGGTTGTTTTTATCCCTTTTTAGGACTTGATAATGGGAGTTTTCAAGATCTTTCCCTTCTTGTTTTGATCTGAGCGCCTGGGCTCTCAGGTGTGCACACTTCCCTGTGTACCCCACTGTCCTACCACAGACAGTTCCCGTTCAGAGTAAGGGTTAAACCTGAATTGTTTCTGCAAAAGGTCATCTATCTTAAAAGTCATTTAGTCTCAGCAATGAGATGCCCCAGATCAATCCCTTTTCAAGCTTTAGGGAACCCCCTTTCTTCCTTTTGCAAACCCCTCTCGGATTTATTGTGCAAAATTCGAAGGTCCCATCATGGTTTTTTCTTTTGAGGATTCTGTTTTCCCCTTTGGGTTAAGGGTCAAACCTGAACCTCGTTCTTTCACGAGGTATCATCCCCTTCAGGTTAAGGGTCAAACCTGAACCTCGTTCTTCCATGAGGTATCATCTCCTTCAAGTTAAGGGTCAAACCTGAACCTTGTTCTTCCATAAGGTATCGTCCCCATCAGGTTAAGGGTTAAGCCTGAACCTTGTTCTTTCATGAGGCATTTTTCGTCTCATCCAGGTTAAGAGCTAAGCCTGAGCCTCATCTTGATGGGATAAATTTTCTTCTTTATTCTATATCCCATATCTACCATAATCACCAGAGCCAATTCTTTCATACCTAGTCAGATTCTTCTAACTGGGGCATTTTATAGTTCAAATTTAGTGTGTTTTCTTTGCCACTAAGCTTGGCTTTCAACCGACTTAGTAGCAAAGAGGGGCATCTGTAAACACCCCAAATTTTCACCCTCATTTACAAACACCTTCCTCTTGCCACTGGGACCCACTCTCTACAGCCTTCAGGGAACCAACTGGTCGATATTTGAGCCAGGGCTATTCATAGCCTAAATTTTACAAAAATTTCAATACTCCATCTTATAATCAAGATTCAATCCTTATTTTGGCTCAATTTCAATTGTCAGTTCTCATTCTCAGATGAGAATCTCCAAATTCTTTGTCTTTGCCGGGAGTCAAGGATTTCAAGTCCCTCATCCAGGATTTATACTTCATATGTCATTGCATATCAGTGCATGTATTTGGCATGACATTTCATTGCATTGCATGTCATTGCGTGTCATTACATCTCATTGTCGAGATCCAACACTCCTGTTTTCAAAATATTTCAATCCAAATTTGATTTTAAAACTTTTCTTTCAAGATTAATTTCACAAACCTGGGTTTTTGCATCGATATTTTCCAAATGTTAACCCCCAGGATCTTATTTTCTTTAGAAAAACAATATGAATTTGTTTTAAAGACATTTTTTAACTGATTTCAACCCTCAGATGAGACCCATCTAGGTGGTGTCGCTTCTGGATTCTTTCATTTATCAAAATTTTCAAAATTCTCAGAGTCCTAGTTGGATCAGGACTCTGTCTTTTCATCTTTTTAAACCTTTTTCAAAATTTTATTTTGATTTTAAATTAGAGGTGATCTTATTCTCTGTCCATTTCTGACATTTTGGCCAAAATCTCAGAGTTCCAGTTGGATCAGAACTCCTTTTCCAAAGTCCCAATCGGATCAGGACTCTGCCTTTTACCACCATTTTTACCTGCTTTTTTGAGAAAACCTTTTCAAAACCTTCCATTTTAGCCAAAATTCTAGAGTTCTAGTTGAATTAGGACTCTTCTTCAGAGTCCCAGTCGGATCAGGACTCTACCTTTTACTACAATTTTTACCTGCTTTTTTGAGAAAACCTTTCAAAATCTTTCATTTTAGCCCAAAATTCTTGGGTTCCAGTTGGATTAGGACTTTTTTTCAGAATCCCAGTCGGATCAGGACTCTACATATTACTGCCATTTCTACCTGTTTTGAGAAAACTTTTTCAAACTCTTTCATTTTGGCTTAAAAATTTAGAGTTTCAGTCAGATTAGGACTCTTCTTCAGAGTTTTGGTCGGATTAGGACATTGTCTTTCGTTTTCATTTTTACTTATTTTCAACCAAATCTTTAAAAAACTTTCGAAGGAAGTTAGAAACTCAAAGTTTTAGTTGAACCAGGACTCTATTCAAAGTGTCCTAGTTGGATCAGGAATTTGACCCTGACTTCAATTTTGAGAGAATCTTTCAAAAATCTCTTCATTTATCTCTTCAGAAACCAAAATTATTACACTTTTATCACAGAGTTTCAAAATTCTGGGACTCTATCCCAGAGTCCTAATCAAATCAGGATTCTATCCTGAGTTTATTTTCTTACTTTATTTTCGCTTGTTTTTAAAAGTTCATTTCAAAATCTCATTGTTTGCTTTCTAAATAAAAAAAATCTCAGAGTTCAAGTCAAATTAGGACTCTTCCTCAGCGTCCTAGTCAGATCAGGACTCTGACCCTGACTTCAATTCCTACCTTGTTTTCACCTATTTTTCAAAATCCTCTTGTTTGTTTTCTTAGAAAACCCAAAATTTTAAGAGTTTTAGTCGAACTAGGACTCTGTCCCCAGAATCCCAGTTGGATCAAAACTCTATTCTATTTTTACTGCTTGTTGCCATTTTTACTGGTTTTTCGTAAATTCTTTCATCTGTTTTTCAGAAAAGACCCAAAATTTAAAGTTTCAGTCCGATCAGGACTCTGTCTCAGAGTCCTAATCTGATCTAGACTCTATTCTAAATCTCGTTTCTATCTCCATTTTCATTTTCTCCATTTGTTTTTCGAAAAGCAGTCTATTTTGCAGAGTTCCAGTTGATTCAAGACTCTATTTTAGAGTTTCAGTTGATTTAGGACTCTAACCCTGACTGTATTTTCTGACTTATTTTTACCAGTTCTGATAAAATCTTTCAAAAACTTCTTCATTTGGCTTTTAAAGATCTAAAATCTCAGAGTCCCAGTTGGTTCAGGACTCTGGTCCAGAGTTTCAGTCCGCTTAGGACTCTGTTTTCAAAACCTTTGAATTTCATCTGTTGATTTTAACTCCTTTCCAAATCCATTTTCAGTCTTTATTTCAATTTCTTCAAAACTTCAATGTAGGGCCCACTCAGTTGGTGCCATATCAGGAGGAGTTCTGATCTAGTCAGGACTCTATGTTATTTTAAAAACTTTCAATTCTCATTCTAACTTCAAATCTCTTTTGAAAAACCTCTCATTTTCAAGTTTTAAAATCGCTTTTGAAAAATCAAATGGGCCCCACTCTGGGTGGCGCCACATCTGATAAAGTCAGGGTTAGACTAGGGTTAGTCAGTGTCCCAGTTAAGTTTGGGGTTTAGAAGAATCTCAATTGATTTCAAAATCCATTTTATTTTAGTTTTTTTTAACTAGTGGTTTTTAAAGGTTTTAAATTTAAGTTTTAAAAAAAGAAGAAAAACCAATGTGGGCCCACACTAAGTGGCGCCACATTTGGAGGTCTTTTAGGTCAATTAAGAGTTTCATTAAATGTTAATTAGGTTAGTTAGGGTTAGGGGTAGTTTAGTAATCTTTCATAAAAATCCCCCCCCCCTAAGAAGTCCAATTAAGAAAGAGTTTGGATTTTTCAAAACTCTTTAACTAAACCTAATTTATTTCTATAAATAGAGACCCATAGGGGGGTCGACCCCTATTCTTCCCCTTGATATTTTCTTGGAGCTTCTCTCTCCTCCCAGCTGCTCCTCCATTGCTGCAACACCCAAGGTATAATCCTCTTCTACTTTTTAATTATTTTTTTTTAGTTTTTCTTCATTCTATTTCATGTTTTCACCATTGTCGCCCCTCCTTCATTGGATTCGACCATGGTTTTCATTCAAGAACCTGAAAATCGGTTTAAGAAGATGATCTAACTTTGTTTCGTTGTGTTTTCCAGGATTCTAATCCATTAGAATCATTAAGAACTCTATTTTTATACGTATTTAACTAATAAAAGATGAGATTTGCCCATTAAATAGGCTAAATCCATCTTTTCAAAGGATAAATTAAATCTAACCATGGATTCCCTGGATTTTTTTTTTATTTCTTATTATATTAGTGTTTATTTTACATGTTCCAGCATCAAATACAATTTCTTTTTTTTTATTTCTTATTATATTAGTGTTTATTTTACATGTTCCAGCATCAAATACAATTTCGTTATGTTGTTTACATATTTTTCTTCATTAAATTCCATGTTTAAATTAGGGCTTTTAGTGTTTTATTAGATATTCATGTATTTTGATCCCAAAACTGTAAAAGTCATATTATTTTATGTATAATTATTTGTTAGAAATTCTGAGTTTTTTATAGTTGGTTCATGGATTTGTCAGTAACTTTCTGTACAAAAATAAGATGGTTTTGGGTTCAGAAACCCTATCAAAAAAATAGAAAGTTGAGCCGTGATTTCTACCCCATGAAATCGCTATTGATATTCATGTATAATTTGCAGATGCAATATTTCTATCATCCAAGGGTCTATTTATGATCTGTAAATTGCAGTAGCTTCATATTGGTGTCTATTATTTATTATATTTTTCTCATATTTTTCTATTATTGTCTGCTATTTTTCTCCTATCAGAAAGTAAGATCAACTTCTCAGAACTTGTTAAGCTTTTTTTAAACCTTAGTTTGACTTGTGTCAGTTGTATCTCTCTAACCAGAGATCCAATTGATGATCTGTAAAAGGGAAATTTTTTATCTGTATGTCTGTTATTCACATCTGAAATTACAGAATTGTTGAATGTGATTTACTATTTCTCTTTGTACCCGAAATTGGAAGTACCTGTTTTTACATATTTTGTATTCGTTAAATTCAAGCATATATTGCCGAAATGATATCTCCCTAACAGGAGATGATTTTTCTGATCCGTAAAAAAGTAAATCTTTATTTTTTTATATAATATCTTTCTGTAAAATTTTATGAATTTCTATGGTGATTGGATCCCTGATTCAGGTCTAACGCTATGATATGCACGTGCCTGCAGGTAAAAATCGCATATTTTAGAGTTATTATGCAATTTTCATAATAAAATCATGTCAAAAATAAATATTTTTTATTATATCTCAATTTTAGGGTTATGATAACTGTTCATGCTGATTTTGATTAATTTTTTAATTCATTTGATAGGCCATTTGATGAAAATATGAAAACAGGATGCTCGCGGAGTCCCGATCCAAGCAAAAAAATCATGATTTTGTGTTATTTTTAATTTTTTTATAAGAGTTCATCTTTTTAGGGTTTGCTCATGTTTAAAATCATGCTAGCACACCTTATATTCGATTTGACTTTGATTTAAGTCTTTTTAAGCCCTAAATCCAAAATTTTACCAAAATATTTTCTGAAAACCCTGATTTTAAGGTCATAGTCTTGTCTTCAGGGGTATTTTTGTCAATTTTCCCCAAATTCTGAATTTCAAATCTATTTATCCTTATTATTTCTTTAATTTTACATCATTCTTTATTATGTTTATATCAGGGAAAATATGGAAAAAGGCTTATATCTGGATAAATCTAGTAATTCTCAGATATTACTAGATAAATCCAGAAAATCCAACATATCTTCACTAACAAGCTTTCTAGTTTTGCAGGGATATTCAAGGCTGTATTTTTTTAATTTACTTTATTTAAATTCAATTAGTGATGTAAATTATAAATAAATTTGGAATAAGAATTTAAATTCCTGTTTAGATTAGGGTTTGCATGTGCATATAGTTTTTTTTTAATAATGTTAATTGTGTGATGAATGATGATTCATGCATATTCAAACACACCATGGTCTACATGAATGGCATGTGCACTAGCTTTTAGGGAGTTGGTAAACTCGATTGAGTTTGTATTTATGGCCATAGTCAGAATACGAACAAAATCCAGATTTATCATCTTCTTTTAAGCCACAATCAACCTGCACTCTTAGGCTATTTTCAAAATTATTACATATTTCAAAGTTTTCTAAATTCTTTTCTCCTTTTAGAATCAAATGGGTTATATTCAATCCATATCTGTGGCCATAGTCAGGGATATATAGAGAATTTAATCCATCAAAATTCTATAAGGCACAAAATTTCCTTTTCAAACAATTTTCTCAGAAATCTTTTCCCAAAATCATATTCATACATCATTTAGGTTTAGATTGCATAATGAAAGTATTTCACAGGGCCACACGCCCCTTTCTTTTGATTTATTTCTCCACGTTATCTAAAAAAATGATTTTCCTTAAATTTACCCTGATTTTCTTCAAAATTGATTTTCTTAAAAACCCTTTGGTTTTTCAAGGATTTCTCAAGTATTTCCCAAGCTCAATTCATGATTTTTCAAGTTATATTCTCAATCTCAAAGTTCTAATTCAGAGAAATCAAGTTTTCCTAAAGTTATTTGAAATTTCTTCAGAAATCGATTTTCATAAAGCATCAAAGATTTCTTCAGAAATCAGTTTCCTTTTTTCAGAAATACTTTCCCAACCATGATTCACGATTTTCAAAGGGTCATATTTTCCAAGAATTTTCTAAGCATTTCAAATCTCTGAAGCATACATCATGTTTTCAAGTTTGCATTTTCTGAAATTCATAACACATGCCTGATTCTTTGTGCATTTAGGAATAGAACATTGATTTAGACAATTGAATAAAGCAAAGTATATGATTGATCCTTAGTTCAATTACCCCTGGTAAAGGTGCCAGAAACGGTTGAACCTCGTACCGACAGGCGAGTCTCATTCTTTGAAATTATCCTACAATTTAAAACGGAGGTGAGTTATTTTCAAAATCTTTTTCAAAGGTCAATTTGACTTGTAAAAGTAAAATTTTGCAATGATAACACATGGAAAAATCTAGGATATCGAACTGTCAAATTTGTCAAGAATCTTCTTTAATTTTGTGAAATTCTATTATTAATATTCTTTCACCAATTGCTTTCACAATGTTAATCCTTTTTTTTTGTTCATATCAAGGAAATTGATAGCTTCCTTGAAAGAAAGCCAATCGCAAGCAATTTGAATTTGAATCTTGATTCTAAAGAGTTAAGCCCAATTGGAGGTAATACTTCAAGTAGAAAGGAGAAAATATTTTTGCACCACTGTGCATCATTTTCAATTACTTTGAATCAACAACAATTTTCAACATTTTGATAACATTTTCTAGCTATCTTGGTGTGAAGTGAGAGCTTGGTGTCCGCTTTGATACATCCTGGCCTCATTTGTCATCCCTATTTAGGACTTGATAACGGGAGTTTTCAAGATATCCTCCCTTCTTTTGTATAATCTGAGCGCCTATGCTCTCAGATTCACACACTTTCCTGTGTTCCTCACTGACCCACCATAGACAGTCCCATTTCGGTTCGAGGTCGAACCACCAATCATTTTCTCGCAAAAGGTCATCAATTTCAAAAGTTATTTAGTCTCAACAATGAGACGCCCAAGATAAACCTCTTTTCAAGCTTTAAGGACCCCCATTTTCATAATTTTGCAAAACCCCTATCAGATTTATTGTGCGAAATTCGAAGGTTCTATCATGATTTCTTCTTTTGAGGACTCCATCAATTTTCTCGATCAGGTTAAGGGTTAAACCTGAGCCTTATTCTAATGAGGTATTTCATTTCCTGATCAGGTTAAGGGTTAAACCTGAGCCTCATTCTAATAAGGTATTTCATCCCCCCTTCCTGAATCATTTTTTGCAAAAGGTCATTTTTCAAAAGCTATTCAGTCTCAGTCATGGGACGCCCAAAATCACTCTCTTTTCCAAAGCTTTTAGGGAAAACCTTTTTCATTGTCTTCTTTGAGACCCCTCGTTTCTACATGGGATATTTTTTCGTCCCATCCAGGTTAAGGGCAAAACCTGAACTTCACTTCTATAAATTGAATCTTTCTTCTTCATTCTCCATTTCATACCTACCATTTTCATCAGGGCTAATTTCTTCATAACCAGTTAGATCCTTCTAACTGGGGCATTTTTTTTATACATAGCCCAAATTTGGTTTTTTTCTTTGCCACTAAGCTTGGCCCTAAACCGTCTTAGTGTGAACACCCCAAATTTTCCAAAAAATCCAAAAAAACCTTTTTTTCCCCTGACCTCCATCCTTTAAATAAATTTGGTCAATTTCTGATCAAAATTCTATTCATTTCTCGGATTCACTAGAATCCAAATTCAAATTCCATATCAGACCCAATTTCGGATCCAGTTCTGATATCCGAATCCAATTTTGAGTCTGGATCTTCTATTTTTAGAAAATCAAAAAAATCAACTCTCTGTATTTTCTCAGATATTTTATCTGGATCCAATCTCAATTCAAGATCCATAATGTTTTCTCAAAAATCCCAGATCTAGATCCATTTTAAAACCCAATTTCTGAAATTAACCCTGTATTTTCCCAAAAACTTCATTTCAGAAAATTTTTAAATTTTAAAATGAATATTGTACAAAAATATTTCAAAAAAAAAACTTCATCTGGATCCCATCTTTTAAAATCCTCAGGTTTCCCTTCGTATTTCCCTCATGTTTTTAGAATTACTCTCAAAAACATAAAAAGATTTCAGAAAAAAATAACTTTTACACCATTTTAAAGAAAAACTTGTAAATAAGCCCTCTTTTCGAAAATTTTCAAAACTTGGAGGACCCAAATTGAAAATGCCTCTAACGGCATTTCGTTATAAAACAAAGCCAAAGGAGAGCTCTTTGATTATCGCCTTCACCCCTCCACCCTTCTGGCTTCCGATCGTCGTCATCCCTCTTCTATTCCCCCTTTTCCTCTCCCTCTGGTGCTTCCCCTTTAATCGACCGAAGGTCGACCACCATTTAGGAGAGCCATGATAAGTGATCATCTTCCTCCCCTTTTTTCATTTTTTGTGAAATTTTCCTTTATTTACAGTATTTCTTTATTTTAATTTCATTCTTCTTTGTTTTCTTTTTTTATTTCCCATCATAACGCATAAATGGTAGGGTCGACCTGCATATAGCAGTGTTGACCCACCTGTTGCTACAGCAACGGAATGCTGGCATTCCTACACTCTTGTTTTCCTGAATTTCTTTGATTTTCATATGTTTTGAGTACTCATCTTATGCTTCAGCATCATCTGTACGCCTTTCCTGCTTCACTTTGCGTTTTGTTGTCTTGTTTGCATTTCATTTCCCTTTTTTTTTATTCTGATTTTTTTTCAATTTACCTTTGGTTCCCATATGTAATGAGTTCCTATTTTCCCTTTTGATTACCTCTTAGCATTTGACTTCTAATTTTAACAGCATCGAATGGCATTCGTTTACTGTATTTCATTTACATTAAGTTGTATTCTGCTCCATTACATTTCCCCATTCCAACACATTTTCCTTTGTGTTTTCAGTTTTTTTTCTTTTTTTTTTACTTCATCGCATCCTCATTCACATTCTCTATGTTTATTATATAAGTTCAATATCGCATAATGTCGCATCCTGCTTTGATTCTTGTCACACGTCTCTATAATCTTGCTATATTTTACATCTCATGATTTCGTTCCTGTTCCATCTTCATTACATTTCATTATGTTAGGTCTGTATCTCGATTTCTTGTTCAACATTGCATATTGTCTCGTGTCTGTCCAGGGCAATCATCACTTAGTCGAGCTATCACAACACCAAAAATGTTGGGATGGTGAGTTACTCCTATGCATTTTGTTTTGGGTATGATATCTGGCTCCCTCATAGACCTTCCTGTTTCCCTTGTGATCCATTCTCCAACCTCCCCATCCTTTTTGTTTCTTCTCTTTTCCTCTCTTTGAGAGAATTCGATCGAGCCTGCAGTAGCATAAAAGGAAGATCTCCTTTCTCTCGATCTAAGTTTAGCCACGCTTGTCAAGGAAATCTGGATAAAGCATCAAAGGTACTGATCTTGATGAAGAGCCAGGGTTTTCCACCTTTCTTGGATCCGCTTGGTGAATATGTTTCCAAGTCTGGGACAACAGATGATGCATTAGGAATTTTGAAAGAAATGACAATGAAAGACTACCTCGCTAATTCATTGTATCTACGCATGTTCAAAGTTTTTTCTGATGCAGGCAGGCACCAAGTGGCTCAAGACTTGCTTTACAAATCCCCAAGTTATATACGTAATCATGCAAATGTTTTGGATCTCGTTTCTTCTATGAAGCATGAACTTGCAACTGCTTAGATTTGACAAACTGCAGGTCATTGTTCTTTCTTTTCTGTGAGGAACTAATGTTCCTCTAGCACTATATATGTTCACTTACATTAGGCTTAAAATTGCCAGTCAAAGGGATTATTGCTTGTGATCATGCATATAATTCAGGGTTTATTAACATTTAAATATGCATGATTTTATAAAATAATGTTTCAAAAACCCAATTTTATGTTAGTTTTCGAGTAAATGTGCTAAAATGATTTAAAAATAGAAAATGCATGAAAAATAGTTTTATTTTACATTTTTATACATATTTTAGTTTTTGTTATATTCATAGTAGTTTAGTGTTAGTTTTCAATTAAAAATAAAATAAAAAATAAAAAAAAATAGAGAAAATAGTTTTTAAAATCATTTGAAATGTTTGTTTTTTTTTTAAAAAGAAAAAATTATATATAAATATAAATAGTTAGAATAGTCTTTTAGTTTCTTTACAAATAAGTTTTGATTTTAATTTTTGAACACTTTCTAATGAATTAGTTTACATAGTTTTTTGCATTTTTTTTAAAAAAAAAAAAATTGAAAAAAAAATAATAAACAAAACCGGCTTGAACCGGTTTGCATTTTTGTAAAAACTGAAAAAAAATCAATTTCAAACCGGTTCCAGCCGGTTTGGGGTTTTTAAAACCCACGAAATGAAAATTTTTCAATTGCTTCCCCATTCACGGCTGGAGCTCTCTTCATTCCCCCTCTTTTCCTTCTTCTTTCCTCCCTTCTCCACTACCGCCGGACCCCTCTTTCCTCTCTTTTCCCCTATCTTCTTCCCCTCTTCCTCTTTCCCTTTCTTTCAAGCCGGTGGTGGTGGACTCTTCAGTCCGGTGACAGCAGTGGTGGAGGAAGCCGCCACACCTTTCCCCGATTTCTTCCAGCTCCAGTTACGGTAAGTTGATTTCTACTTCTTCTTCATCTTCTTCTTCTTCCTCCTCTTCTTTTTCAGTTCTTCTTCTTCATCCGAATCTTCTTATTCTTCTTCTTCTTCAAATTTCTTCAGCTTCCTCTTCTTCTTCATCCTCTGCATCTTCTTCTTCTTCTGCAGCTTCTTCTTTTTCTTTCATCTTCAGATCTTCTTCTTCTTCATTTTCTGATTTTCTTCAGCTTCCTCTTCTTCCGATTTCTTCAGCCTCTTCTTCTTCTTCATCCGAATATTCTTCTTCTTCTTCTTCTTCTTCTTCTTCTTCTTCTGTAGGTTCCTTAATGAATTTTGGTTGTATTACTGTGTAATAAAAACTAAAAATAAGAAAAAAATAAAAATTAGAAAAAAAAATAAACCGATTATTGATGTTTCTGAATTTTTTCATCTGCGGATCAATTTCGTGCTGTCTTTGATTTTCTGTTCATTTTTTTTTTATTTCTTTCTCATTTCTAAAAATTCTGTTCATAGCGTAATGTAGTTCCAGATTTTTTTTTTCCTTTCATTCTGTGTTTTCTTTTTCTTTCTTTCCCTGTTTTTTTTTCATTATAATTTTTTGTTTCATCACATTAATTTCTGTGTTGATTTCATTCGATCAGATAGCTAGATTCCTTCTATTGTTCTGTTTAACTGATCATCATAATTTTTTTACATTAGAAAAAGAGAGTACCGAAAATCTGGATTGATTTCCATTTGATGGCATGATGTTTACTGTATTTACGGTGATGGATTGTGGTTTAATGAATTTTCCGGCGAGTGATTGTTTGAAAGCTAATTGACTGATCTATTATCAAAGTGCCACCTAAAATTTGGCTATTCCTGGTTGATTATGTGATTTCTGAAAAAGGTTGGGTTAATGAAAGAGAAATGTTGTTCATCCATTTTGATTGATTTTGAATTGCTGGATCAAGAGTGATGAGATACTGATCTCTGGATCAGTTTGAGTGATCAATGTAATTTCAAATTTTTGAAGATCTATCTAATTTCCAGTGATCAGGAGTATAGTTTACTGAAATTTTTTTAGTGTTGTTTAGCTCATTTTCTTGTGGTGGCTGTATAGAATTTAAATCAGTATTGTGAATTGAGTATAGTAGAATAAGCTTGTAACTAGGAATTGTTAGAGTGATTGATTAGTAAAGTAAACTAGCTTACTCAATATTAGATCATAAAACTTACTTAGTTGTAATGGATTAATTAGTTGTTTTTAATATTACTTTTAGTCTTAGAATTACTTAGTTAATTGTCATTAGGTTTATCTAGTTATTGTCATTTAGATTTCGTTTATTTTACTTTCCATTGTTTTAGTATTCTCCGTTTAGCACTGTTTCTACTTTTCTCTCTTGTACTGCTCGTGTTCATTTGAATTGTGCAGGATAGCACTGGAATGGAGCTGAAGTGCATATGTAACGTGGAAGTGCAAGAATAGAAGATGTTTTTCTTTTATTTTAGAATTTAGGCATTTAACTGAGTTTGTAAATATTGCACTTTACGCCCTTTGCGAAGGGTATTCATTTGTTGTAATAGTTAGTTGTTTTACTCTTCTTGAACATTTTACATTTCAATAATTCGGAAATAAAGATTAGTTTAGATTTGCGTACTTGAATACGATATATTCCCGTTCCCTGAGTTCGACCCGGTCTCATCCACTAATGAGAACCGGTTTTTATTATTTGATCTCTGGTTTTCACATGTTTATATTTAAAAATCTTTTCAAAATTACAACGATTATAAAAAAGACATCAGCTTGTCTGAATGTCCAAGGTGATCAGTTTTTGAATTAAATATAATGTTATTGTGCTTTTCAGCTCTTTTCAGAAGGATAATAAATAACTTTAAGATGATTAGTTACTAAACAATGTGCAGGAGCATGCCACCTATTTTTCTTTATACATATTTCTTGATCTTCTATATCTATGTGGTGATATGGTAGCATCTTGATGTAATTGAAGTTAAAGTCAGGGACCCTCTGATTTTTAGTGCTCAAGGGGAAATACACCCTTCGTGTCATCTCTTAATGAAATATGTGCTTGATGGGATTGATTTTCAAGGTAAGTTGTGTGATGCATCGTTAGATAACCCTGTTATATTTCCCTCTTCATCAGCATCCTTTAAAATTCCTGTACATTGCCATAGCACCTCTTAGCATCAATTTGTATATGCAATATATGCACCCTACCTATACATCATCCTCACTTGCACCAACACAATAATTCCCTGCACTTCTTACACCTCATTGCATCTGTAGCACCTGTGCACTGCCTATTTCACAACAACAGACACTTCATCATAAGCAACAATCTGTGCAACAATAGCAGCTTGTGCAACAACAGCTGTCACCCAGAGCATCTGGATTGACCATTCAAAAGTCAGCGAATTTCATTGGATCATAGCAAGGTACTCCAGCATCAGGTGTAGTAATAGGCGGGAGTTCAAGCCAAGGAGGAGAAACAAACATGCAGTTTCTAGGGAAGAGAAAGATCCAGGATCTGGTGTCATAGGTTGATTCAAATGGAAAGTTGGACCCTGAAGTTGAAGATATCCTACTGAAGCTAGCCCATGACTTTGTAGATTCGGTGACTATATTTGCTTGTGGTCTGGCAAAGCATCGGAAATCTTCGACATTGGACTCTAAGGATATACTGTTACACTTAAAAAAAAAAACTGGCAACTGACTATCCCTGGCTTTTCAAGTAAGGAACCAAAGCATCATAGAAAACCTAAACCACAAGCTCAAGGCATACCAAGGGCACGATCACTGGCATCTTCGAATGCACAGTTACCTGGATTGCCTCAAAATGGGCAATCTGCAATGATGCAAAACTCTTTGTCACAACAACAGTGGTTGAAACAGATCCAGCCATAATGTCTACTCTGTTGAGAAACTCGGTTTTGATGTCACATAATATGATACACTGTCTTATTTAATTTTGTATGATATGATAATATGTTCTCTTGAAATAATGTTATATTATGACTAAATATGTTTTGCCTTAAATCTAACGAGTATTTGATGCAAGGATATCTCACCCAATAAGGATGGAGACTTCCTGTTCAAGTACAACTATGGTGCAATCATACTCCTTGAAGAAAAAGCTTGATGAGCCATGCTTTCCTAAAGTTCAAATGAAGAAATTGGCTACCTCAAGTTGAAGATTTTTTTCTTCTTTAGAGTCATATGTAACAGAACCTTCAGGAACTTGCATTTTGCATATTACATACTCATTCATACATACTATATCATAAAAGTATACGATAGTTTCAAAAAGCTTCTTTTTTTTGAAAACCAATAAGTGTACCTTCTTACAACCTTTTATGAAAAAGATATTTTGTCATATAATAATTGTACCTTCTTACAACCTTTTATGAAAAAGACTTTTTGTCATATAATCATTGTACCTTACACTATATACAAGACAACATGAAAAAAAAGGAATGTAGGAAAAAGACAAAAACATAACATCGACTACATGGAGAAAAACAAATAAAATATGTTTTTGAAAAGACCTTAGTTATCTTCTCTAATGAAATGTTTCTTAAATACAAAAAGAAGACAAAAACATAAATCGGCTACACATAAGAAAAACAAATAAAATATGGTTTTAAAAGAACTATAGTTACTTTTTCTCATAACCATAGAATGTCGACTTACTTGAAGTCATCATTCTCTCTACAAAGCATTAAATACCTTCTGTAACAAATCCTTTCTAAATATCCTTCCCAAAGAATGTCGACCTTCTTTTTGGTCCTCATTCTCTCTGGAGACTTTGAAATACACTACATAAAGAATACACTTGACATGACTATGTACAAATAAATATCTCAAAGCACTCATAGTACTTACACTCATTTAAAGTAAAGAAGTACTAATGTACCTCAAATCATTAATTAGAATAAAGACAAAACTACAACCCAACGTTCAAATGTACTATTGTAAGAAATAGACTTTTTACATAAAATATGTATTACCTAAAACACTACAAACGACTAGTGTACCCTCTATCTTACTCTTCTAGAAAAAGGCATCCTCGATCTTCTCTAAAAGATATTTTTGAAAAGACATAACATTTCATATTTCAAAAAGTTACAATTCCAAAATGTAACGACTACTTTTTATAAGCTATATAAACACACACACATAAACTATTCAAACAAGAGGAATGAAATAGACGTGTGAGCTTACAAAGAGAAAAATATTCTATTCGTGATTTGAAAAGAGAGCCTTGAAAAAGAAAGAGAAAAAAGAAAAAGAAAGAAAAGAGAAAAAGACAAGTCCAGCTCTTTGACAAAGAGTATCCTCTGAGTGACAAACAGAACATTCTTAGAATCCTTCATTCGTGCATTCATATCATTCTGAAGGTTCTATAGGAAGTATTGTAACTCTGTTTATTCACTGTACTCCTTCTTTGTTTAAAGAAGTAGACCTCTGTGAAAGAGGGTGTTGCCCTTCTCTGTTGAGAGAAGAAGACCTCTTAGGAAGAGGGTGTTGCCCTTCTCTGTTGAGAGAAGAAGACCTCTTGGGAAGAGGGTGTTGTACTATTTATCCGGTAACTCGGATGTTATAGTGGAATCTCAAGTGGTTTGCTTGGGGACTGGATGTAGGTCTGGATATTGACCGAACCAGTATAACTTCTGTGTTTTATGTGTTGTGCCTTATTGCTTAATTATTTTATTTTATCTATCATTATCATATTTCACTATTCACCCCCCCTCTAGTGGAATTTCATTTGGTATCAGAGCAGGTTTGCTGGTTTCGACGTAACAAGTCTTCCAGCACAAATGGCATCTACCTCTTATGCTCGTGATATTGAAGGTCAACACGCATCTCGTCCCCCCTTCTTCAATGGCTCCAACTATGGATATTGGAAGTGCAGAATGGCTATCTTTCTCAAATCCATAGACTTTGCTGTATAGAAAATTGTTGAGCATCCATACACATCTCCATCCGCAGACTATAACTTATGGTCTGATGAAGAAAAGAAAATGGCAAACTTAAATGCAAAGGCTATGAATGCCTTATATTGTGCCATTGATCAAAATGAATTCAACAGAATATCTATATGTGAATCTGCATATGACATTTGGCATTCTTTGGAGGTGATTCATGAAGGAACCAACAAAGTTAAAGAAGCCAAAATATCATCTCTTGTTAGAAAATATGAGTTGTTCAAAATGAACAAAGATGAACCCATCACAGAGATGTTTACCAGATTCACCAACATCACCAACGATCTGAAATCTCTGGGTGTAACATATTCCCAGACTGAAAAGGTGAAGAAAATCTTGAGATCTCTCACAACTGATTGGGAGAGAAAGACCACTGCTATTGAAGAAGCTCAAGATTTATCTAAGCTTACATTGGACGACTTAATAGGAAATCTTATGGCCTATGAAGTCCACATGAAAGAAAGAAGGGAAGAAGAGCAACCAGTAAAGAAAACTCTAGCTTTCTCAGCCCTATCTGAGAATGAAGACTCAGATAAAGAATCAGAAATTGCGCTACTTACCAGAAAATTCCAGCGCTTCATGAGAAGGAACCGGCTTCCAAACAGGCACAAGGAAAGAAAAGATCTTAAAGAAGATCCCATGTGCTTTCAGTGTAATAAGCCAGGGCACTTAAAACGTGACTGTCCCCTTCTCAAAAGAAAGTCCAAGAATGAGGAACCAAAGAAGAGGTTCTTCAAGAAAAAGGCTCTGCATGCTCAATGGGATGATTCAGAACCATCCACTAGTGAAGAGTCAAGTGATGATGAAGCCGAAACTGCAAATATGTGCTTCATGGCAAACGAAAGTTCGGTAAGTGAAATCTCTGATTTTTCCTTTGAAGAACTTCTAGATGCTTTTCAAGAACTATTTGAAGAATCTAGAAAATTGAGTTTCAAAAATAAAGCTTTAAAATATGAAAATTTAGAGCTTTCTCAAGAGAATGAAAAACTCAGCAGTGAAAATTCTGAGTTGAAAAAGAAAAATCTTTTGCTTATATCTGAAATTTCTTCTACTAGCTCCAAAACTAAAGATATGCAAGTAGAAATTTCAGAGCTAAAAAGTAAAACTGAGAACCTTATGAAAACGGTTTTCAAGTTTACTAAAGGTAAAGAGAACTTGGATAAACTCTTATCCTCTCAGAAGGTCTCCTTTTACAAGAATGGGATTGGCTATTCTCATTTCAAAAAACCTTCTTGTATAAATCAAAAGACCACATTTGTGAAAAGTTCATCTGAACCAAATAAGGAGTATTATATTAATAATCTTTTTAACTCCTCTAAAGAGATAGACAAACCCAAATCCAAATGGATATGGGTTCCAAAGTCTAACAAAAAAGGACCCGATTGGGTACCAAAAAGAAGATTTACTTAATGTTTTGCAGGCTCCAAAGAAGAACAGATGGATACTAGATAGTGGATGTTCAAAGCACATGACAGGACATCCAGACCTTTTTGCTGTTCTTCATCATAAAGAAGGAGGAACCGTCACCTTTGGAGATAACAACAAAGGTTTGATAATTGGTATTGGAAATATTGGTAACATAGACAAACCTCTTATCAAAGACGTTCTCCTTGTTAAAGGATTAAAACATAACCTACTAAGTATCAGTCAAATGTGTGACACAGGTTATAATGTTAGCTTTAATCATGATGCATGCCTCATAGCTGACACAAATGAAAACATCATCTTAAAAGGTATAAGAAAGAATAATATATACGAACTATACCTAGAAAACATCACAGAACATTGTCTTATAGCTAATAATGACACTCAACATCTATGGCACATGAGAATGGGCCATGTCAATTCAAAATACATGTCCAAACTAGCTAAAAATAAATTAGTATGTGGGTTACCCAACATATCTTTTAAAAAGGATTATTTTTGTGATGCATGTCAATTAGGAAAATTGTCAAAATCTCCTTTCAAATCAAAAAATGTCATCTCAAGTAAAAGACCTTTAGAGCTTCTCCACCTGGACCTTTTTGGTCCTTCTAGGGTAGCTAGCCTTAATCATAATAGATATGTTTTTGTCATTGTAGATGATTACTCAAGATTTACTTGGGTAATATTTTTGAAAAACAAAAGTGACACGTTTTGTCAGTTTGAAATCTTATGTAAAAAATTACAAAACGAAAAATCATGTTCTATTGTTAAAATCCGTAGTGACCATGGAGGAAAATTTGAAAATGAACTCTTTGAAAATTTTTGTAACTTGCATGGTATTTCTCATAACTTTGCCTTCCCTAGAGCTGCACCTCAAAATGGTGTAGTAGAAAGAAAGAATAGAACCCTTCAGGAATCTGCCAGGACTATGCTCCAACACAATAATCTTGTAAAATCTTTTTGGGCAGAAGCTGTTAATACTGCATGCTACATAACAAATAGAGTTCTCATTAGACCCTTATTAAATAAAACTCCCTATGAACTATTCTATGACAGAACTCCAAGAATAGACTACTTCAAAGTCTTTGGATGTAAATGCTTTATCCTAAACACAAAAGATAGCCTAGATAAGTTTGATGCTAAATCTGTTGAAGGCATATTCTTAGGATATTCAAGTCATAGTAAAGCATACAGAGTTTTCAATAAGTGTCATAATACTATTGAAGAATCTATGCATGTTAGTTTTTGTGAATCTATTGATCAATCTGTTCATATACAAACTAATGATGATGTTGAAAGTACAAATTTATTTTTAGATAACACAGCTAAGTCTAATGAAGATGATCACCAAAGAACCTTTGTCGATATCAAAGATCATCCTCAAAAGCAAATTTTGGGAGAACTAACAAAGGGGGTTCAAACTAGAGCTCAGCTAGAACGGATTGCAAACATGGCATTCATTTCTCAACTTGAACCAAAGAAGATTGATGAAGCCATCATTGATGAGTTCTGGATGCTAGCCATGACTGAAGAACTGAATCAATTCCAAAGAAATGACGTTTGGGATCTTGTGCCAAGACCAAAGGATCATCCAATCATTGGGACAAGATGGATCTGCAGAAACAAGCTAGACGAAACAGGTAATGTTATAAGAAACAAGGCCAGACTAGTAGCTCAAGGATACAACCAGGAGGAAGGTATTGACTTTGATGAAACATTTGCTCCTGTTGCTAGACTTGAATCTATTAGAATGCTCTTAGCATATGCAAGCTATATGGATTTCAAATTATTTCAAATGGATGTTAAAAGTGCTTTCTTAAATGGTTTTATAAATGAAGAAGTCTTTGTAAAACAACCTCCAGGATTTGAAAATGAACAGTACCCAGATCATGTTTTTAAACTCAAACGTGCTTTGTATGGTTTAAAACAAGCACCTCGTGCTTGGTACGAAAGACTTAAAACCTTTTTATTAAAAACTGGTTTTTCTGTTGGCAAAGCAGATTCTACACTATTTATCAAAGTAGTGGATAATCATACCCTAATTGTTCAAATCTATGTCGACGACATCATCTTTGGATCTTCTAACAACACTCTTTGTGAAGATTTTTCTAAGTCCATGCAGAAGGAATTCGAAATGAGTATGATGGGAGAACTCACCTACTTTCTTGGACTGCATATTAAGCAAACCAATGATGGAGTTTTCATCAACCAATCTAAGTATGCTCATGAACTTCTGAAGAGGTTCAACATGAACTCAACTGCTTCAAAATCCACTCCTATGAGCACTACTACTGTGTTGGACAAAGATGAAGATGGTAAGACTGTTGATACAAAGGTATACCGAGGTATGATAGGATCACTTCTTTATTTAACTGCTAGCCGTCCAGATATAATGTTTAGTGTTTGCTTGTGTGCTAGATTCCAGTCAAACCCAAAAGAATCACATCTTAAAGCTGTAAAAAGAATAATGAGATATTTAAAAGACACAGTTGATTTTGGATTATTCTATTCAAAATCCTCTACATTTGATCTAATCTCATACAGTGATGCTGACTTTGCTGGAAGTAAATCTGACAGAAAAAGCACAAGTGGAACATGTCACATGCTAGGGCACTCACTGGTATCATGGTTCAGTAAGAAACAGAATTGTGTATCATTATCAACTACTGAAGCCGAATACATTGCTGCTAGCCTAGCTTGTACTCAAGTTATCTGGATGAAACAAACATTAAAAGATTTTGGTTTAAATTTTGAAAATACAACTATTTTTTGTGATAATACAAGTGCTATAAACCTATCTAAGAATCCTATTTTACACTCACGAACTAAGCACATTCAAATAAGACACCACTTCTTAAGAGAACAAGTCTTAAACAACATAATTAAACTAGAATTCATACCCACTAATCAACAGTTAGCAGACATATTCACTAAACCATTAAGACATGAAGACTTCACACGAATTAGAAGAGAACTAGGAATATGTAAACTAAGTGACTTATAAATTAATCACACTTAATATAATACTTCTTATAAGTTTTGTTAAAATCTTATTTTAAAAGTCTTTTTCTTCTTATCGATTTTTGTTAGTCAAACTAGGTTTTCATATTCACGTATACTCTAAACTCTTATAAGACACATTCTTTATGTCTTTCAACTTGTCATCTTTCAAGTACACATCCAAAATGACTCCTTGTCCTATCTCCTTTCACTCATATCCATAAGAACTAATTATATTAAAAGCTATCATGACATTGTTCACATCACTCATCTCATATCTCCTTTATTATTTATTGTCCTTTTGTGAAAACTTCTCTTACGATAAGTTGATTCACCTTCAACATGATAACATATTATTTTATGAGAAATCTTACTTTTGAAATTTTAGTCAAAATCGAATGATGTTTTTTTTGGTTCTTTTTACCTTCTTCTTCTAAAGATCTAGTTGCTATGTTTTTACGTATAAATTTTTACTATATCATCTATTATATCATAGCCTAAGAACAATCTATTATCATCTCTTCATGGTTTACATCTTTTACGAAAAAGTACTGTAAAATTCTCTTTTCAAAAACTTGTACTCCACTCATTAGTACGTTTTGTATTACCATTTTATCTCTCTCTCTACATTATACGAAGTTCCTTTTCATCCGTGACCATGACTCTCTCATATATTTTATATCTCTCTCCAATCGAGATTCATTAAAACCTTGTCCTTCACTCCACTTTATGTCATACAATTTCTATCCAACTTCAAGTGATTGGTGTCCTTTATGACCACTCTCATTTTTTTTACATATCCGTATCACCCTCCTTTATATCTATTCACACTCCCTTCACGTATATCAAAATATACACTTCTTAAATAAGAAATTATTGCATTTCCTCATACTCTCATGTTTGTCCTATTCCAAACTCCCTCTTCACGATTTTGGAATGCTTTCACATAAAGTAAATTCTTGAAAAAGTTGTTTGTTCTTATTAGGCCATTATTCACTCTCTATTCTTCATGATCTTCACAAAAAACTTTAAAAACACTTGAATCATTCTTTCTCTTACGTTTAATATGACACTCCATACTCAATTCATGACTATTCTCACTATCCAACAAGATTGCCCATAGTAAATTTGTTACATATATAGAAAAATTATTTCGAAACTATGTCCTTCTTAATATCTATGCTAATATAATACACTTTCTTCCAAAATTGATTTGATTTGTCATTCACAAGTCTCTTATTTTACAACTCACGCATTTCCTCATTTCATATCAACAATTATTTTCTTCCTTCTATTTAATCAATTGGTTCATCTCCTACCATTCCATTCGATCTTTTCTATCCTTATACAAATTTTCTCTCGGTTCTAGCTCCTTTCTCTCCTAGTGCTTTATTTTCAAGACACTCGAAAATGGCTTCCTCTTCTACCAATATGATCACCTCCGCCGATCTAAGGTATCCTGATTTGTTTCACACCTATACCTCACTCTGCTCTCGCCCCATTCATGAAGGAAAATTGATCAACTTTGACAACTTCATGTTCTTCGACTTAGACACCTATCTCCCCGAACTCAAACCTCTCATAGGATCTTCATCCCCAGCCGCCTATTATCCTGAACTAGTTCGACTGTTTTATACCAACTTCTCTTCTGATCATGAACAAACCTCAATCACCAGCAAAGTCCGAGGACAGCTGATGATTTTCAATGCTTCCGACCTAGGTAGAATTCTAAATCTACCTTCCACCGGTACCGACCTTAACGCCATAGTACCAATCGACTGATCGGTACTTCGAAAAATACTTCTTTGCACCAACTGCTACCAACTTCCGTGGCACATGAGGAATCTCCAACCTCAAGCTCAGCTACTTGCTCAGATTCTTCTCCACAACCTCTATCCCAAGCATCCCCGCCAGGGATTAGTTCCTCAAAAAATCTCTCTTCTTATCTACGCAATCCTTTCTTCTCTTTCGATAAATTGGTCATCCATTATTTTCGACCTTTTTATTCGTTATCAGAAATTTGAGCCTCTTCTTTTTGGGTGTTTTATAACTCCCATTCTCAAATACTTCCAAGTACCACTTCACAACGAAGTCATCCTCCGACCCTCTCACGTCCTCGATGCTACCACCTTCAATCTAAGGTCCCTGCACATGCCCGGCTCTGATGAAGCAGATCCACTGTCCTCCTTCAATTACTTTTCTGCTATGATGGATATCAAGCAAACTCAAGATCGAATCCTTCGTAATCAAGCCCTGTTGCAGCAGACTCGCAAGCAGAATCGTGCCAACCGGACAACTTCACCTTCTCCACCTTCGAGATAGACTCATTTTTTATTATTATATTTGGTCTGTAATAACTTATTAAATACTTTCGGTATGTAATTACTCTGATCCCTCCTTTTTGTCCATGCCAAAGGGGGAGAAAACCTGTATCTTTAAACATTATTTCACCTTTTATCATATTATTATTTCTATGCATAATGTCTTTTTGACAGGGGGAGCATATTTTGTCATCATCAAAAAGGGGGAGAATGTTGAGAAACTCGGTTTTGATGTCACATAATATGATACACTGTCTTATTTAATTTTGTATGATATGATAATATGTTCTCTTGAAATAATGTTATATTATGACTAAATATGTTTTGCCTTAAATCTAACGAGTATTTGATGCAAGGATATCTCACCCAATAAGGATGGAGACTTCCTGTTCAAGTACAACTATGGTGCAATCATACTCCTTGAAGAAAAAGCTTGATGAGCCATGCTTTCCTAAAGTTCAAATGAAGAAATCGGCTACCTCAAGTTGAAGATTTTTTTCTTCTTTAGAGTCATATGTAACAGAACCTTCAGGAACTTGCATTTTGCATATTACATACTCATTCATACATACTATATCATAAAAGTATACGATAGTTTCAAAAAGCTTCTTTTTTTTGAAAACCAATAAGTGTACCTTCTTACAACCTTTTATGAAAAAGATATTTTGTCATATAATAATTGTACCTTCTTACAACCTTTTATGAAAAAGACTTTTTGTCATATAATCATTGTACCTTACACTATATACAAGACAACATGAAAAAAAAAGGAATGTAGGAAAAAGACAAAAACATAACATCGACTACATGGAGAAAAACAAATAAAATATGTTTTTGAAAAGACCTTAGTTATCTTCTCTAATGAAATGTTTCTTAAATACAAAAAGAAGACAAAAACATAAATCGGCTACACATAAGAAAAACAAATAAAATATGGTTTTAAAAGAACTATAGTTACTTTTTCTCATAACCATAGAATGTCGACTTACTTGAAGTCATCATTCTCTCTACAAAGCATTAAATACCTTCTGTAACAAATCCTTTCTAAATATCCTTCCCAAAGAATGTCGACCTTCTTTTTGGTCCTCATTCTCTCTGGAGACTTTGAAATACACTACATAAAGAATACACTTGACATGACTATGTACAAATAAATATCTCAAAGCACTCATAGTACTTACACTCATTTAAAGTAAAGAAGTACTAATGTACCTCAAATCATTAATTAGAATAAAGACAAAACTACAACCCAACGTTCAAATGTACTATTGTAAGAAATAGACTTTTTACATAAAATATGTATTACCTAAAACACTACAAACGACTAGTGTACCCTCTATCTTACTCTTCTGGAAAAAGGCATCCTCGATCTTCTCTAAAAGATATTTTTGAAAAGACATAACATTTCATATTTCAAAAAGTTACAATTCCAAAATGTAACGACTACTTTTTATAAGCTATATAAACACACACACATAAACTATTCAAACAAGAGGAATGAAATAGATGTGTGAGCTTACAAAGAGAAAAATATTCTATTCGTGATTTGAAAAGAGAGCCTTGAAAAAGAAAGAGAAAAAAGAAAAAGAAAGAAAAGAGAAAAAGACAAGTCCAGCTCTTTGACAAAGAGTATCCTCTGAGTGACAAACAGAACATTCTTAGAATCCTTCATTCGTGCATTCATATCATTCTGAAGGTTCTATAGGAAGTATTGTAACTCTGTTTATTCACTGTACTCCTTCTTTGTTTAAAGAAGTAGACCTCTGTGAAAGAGGGTGTTGCCCTTCTCTGTTGAGAGAAGAAGACCTCTTAGGAAGAGGGTGTTGCCCTTCTCTGTTGAGAGAAGAAGACCTCTTGGGAAGAGGGTGTTGTACTATTTATCCGGTAACTCGGATGTTATAGTGGAATCTCAAGTGGTTTGCTTGGGGACTGGATGTAGGTCTGGATATTGACCGAACCAGTATAACTTCTGTGTTTTATGTGTTGTGCCTTATTGCTTAATTATTTTATTTTATCTATCATTATCATATTTCACTATTCACCCCCCCTCTAGTGGAATTTCATACTCTAGGGTCCTCTTCATATCACCTTAATCAACAACAAAGGCAGGCTTTGTTACAGCTACAACTTTCATCAACATCTCAGTCAAATCGGAAGCAGCCTTTGACCCTGAACAAGCAGCAAGTATCTTAATTAGTATAACAATCACATTAGGCCACCTTCAACACCATTTCCTATACAGGTATCTTCGGCTAAATCACCTGCTGCATCAACAACACCTCCCTTACACTCACTACACCTCATTTACTGTTTTCACTGCATCTTGCTACCTCAATGCCCATGTGTGATCATTGCAAATTTTTTCCTCTCGTATTCCTTCTCTTTCCCTTTCTAGCCTCTATTCCTTTTTTTGAAGGGGAATGGAGGATAGAAAAGAAGAGAGAGAAGAAAAGAAAGAAGCGAGAGGAACTCTTTTGCAAAGGTGTCACTTGACCTTAATTTTGAAAGTATTTGAAAAATTACTCACCTCTGTTTTGAAAATTTGCGGGAAAATGGAGAGACGGGATTCGCTCGTTGGTAGGAGGTTTGACCGTTCCTGGCGCCTTTACCAGGGGTAATCGAACCAAGGATCGAATTTATGCCTTTTTGCTTTGCCTAAATATTGTCTAAGAATTTATTCTAAGTCTAAAAATGCACAAAGAATCATGCTTGTACAATGCAAATACAGAAATGTATGCTTCTAAGAAAAATAGTTTAGAAATTCTGGGATTTCCCAAGTGATTCTGAAATAAATTTGATAAATGGAGTAAAGAGATGATTTAAAGGGTTGAAATTGATTTAAAAAAGTTAGATTTTGAATTTAACTTAGATTTTGAAATATATTTGGAAAGAGAGACTTGAATTTTCAAGTCTTGGAATAATCAGAGTTTTGAAAAATAAATCTTGAATTTGGAGAAATGAAGAGAAAAAAAGATTTGGAATTTGAGATAGAATTTTTGAAGAAAACGGAGTTTCAAAGTCAAAATGGATTTTGAATTTGAATGGATTGATTCTTGAAAAAAGAATTCTTAATTTCAGAACCTGAAAGATGAATTGAATTTGGGTTTTGACTTAGGAAATAGATTTGAAAATGGTTTTGGAAATAGGAATTGGAAATGGAACTGGATTTCAAATCTGGAATCCTAGAGGGAATTTAATCCAAAATCTGGAATCCTAGATGGAATTGGATCTGAAGTCTGGAATTCAAGATGGATTTGAATCCGAAATCTGGAATCCTAAATGAATTGGATCCGAAGTCTAGAATCCAAGATAGAATTGAATCTGAAATCTGGAATCCTAAATGGGATTGGATTTGAAAATCTGAATCCAAGGTGGATTGAGATTTTAAATCCGAAATCCAATATGGAATTGGATCCGAAATGGGGAATGGATTTCGAAAAAATGGGATTTGAATTTTTAAAATCCAGAAGAAACTCGAAATTGGATCTGAGAAATCCTAAATCGATTTTGAAAGGGAGATGGAATTTAGAAAAAAATGATTTTCAGAGTGAATATCAAGTTTTGATTTTTAAAGTCTGATTTAAGACTTCAAATTTTGGAATCTAAAGAATAAATCTTGAATTTGGACTTGAATTCTGAATTTAGAAGATGATCTGAAGCGAAGAATAAAACTTGATTTAAAAACTAGAATTTTTGAAATCAGGTGATGACTCCGGGAATTTCAAAGTTAAATTGAACTTTGAAATTTGATTTGAATTGGAAATTGAATTTTGAATATAAAAATGAGTTTGAAATTTCAAAGTCAAATTGGACTTTGAAATTGAAGTTTGAATTAAAAAATGAGATAGAATTTGAGAATAGAAAGATGAATTTGAATTTATAAGAATTGAAGATTGATTTGAAGAAGATAGTTGAAAATATATCTCAGAATCACTTGGATTTTTGAAGAAAGAATTTTGAAAATATGATGTAATTCTATCTCAAATGATGAATGAATTAAAGAATTTTTAAAATTAGATATTGAAAAGCATATATCATTCTTTAAATGAATTGAAATAAGACTGAAGATATAATACATTTCTGACTATGGTCATAAAATGTATTATATGATAATCATATGTAAATTCAAGTGAAAAATAAAACACATTTTTAGTGCCTTTATAGAGTTTAAAATGAAATTAACTCTTAATATATCCTGACTATGGCCATTGATATATATTTTAAGTTAATTTTAAGTTAAATTCTGATAAAGGAAGAAAATATTTAGAAAAATATGATGATTTTTGAAAAAGATCCAGTGTGGATCTAATATTATTCCATAAAAGATGAAAAGCCTAAATTTTGTTCACATTTTGACTATGGCCATAAATGCAAATCGTCAACTTAGGATTTAATCACCTTTTATTAGAACGGATTCGTGTTCCCATTTGTGAATTTTTTAAAATAAATGAGAAAAATGACATGAAACAACCACTTCTAGAAGATATGCATGCTTATACATTCTAATCTAGTGCAAGGAATGTAAATTTTCATTATAACTTAGCTATTACATCATTTAATGGAATTGGAGTTACATTAATCTCAAAAAGGGAGAATAACACTGTTTACAGATTTCCTGCAAAAATCAAGTTTAGTACAAAGTGGAAAATGCACATGGAAAAAAAATAATACTTTATATACAGGATAATGGAATACTCACATGTCTAAATGAAGAATGCACATAAGATTCATAGGGCTAAGCATATGCATATGAGAGTGGATCTATCTAAATGTACATAAGAATGTGTATATATATATATATATATATTTATGAGAAAAGAAGAGAAAAGCAATAATCTACATGAGACTCGAAGGCATGAGATGCTAGGCTATGCTACAGAGATATGAATGACAGAAATAAAGATACATGCTTCCTGTAGAATGGACTATAATATGACGTACCAGATAAAAAAAAATGACATAATACCAATGAAGCTAAAATGATGATAATGAAAATATGATGAAGATGGGATGAGTATGATTCACATTTTGCAAGTGTTGCATCTGTGTGACAATGGAGAATATGAATATAATGGATGCAGGAAATAAAGTGTGAGTGCGGCGAGGCTGTGGTAGTGATGACATTACTAAGGTAGCAATAAAGAAGTGGTTGAACATGATATACAGATGATGCAGGGGATGCTGCAACAGTAACTGTGGCAAAAGGGAGGAGGAGGGGGGTGTAAACACCCCAAATTTTCTCATCCATGTTCAAACAGCCCTCCTCGTGCAGTGTCAACCCTGTTGGGTCAGTGTATGAGTCAAACCCCGAGTTAGTTTCAGAAAATCACCATCTTACCCATTTTCATTAGGAAAATTACCATTTTACCCCTAGCTCATCCCGGACCCCAGACAGTCGGAGTCAACAAAGCTCACTGGTCAGTTTAGAACATTTAGAATATCAGTCATTCCAAGCTCATCTGAGCTCACAGTGAGAAGACCATTTTCATTTCTGACAATTCATGCCAAAATGGGATCATTTCTTCGGAAATGAGCTCATTTCTCACTCAAAACCAAGCCAATTGTCTCTGAGTCAGTCATTCACGGTTAGTCATATTCTCTAGAGTCTAACTTGAGCTCACCAGGAGTTCAAGCACTCCAGTTTTAGTTCAAAACCATTTCCAAGTGTCCAGGAGCCCATTTTAGTCCATTTCAGCACTTTCAGCTGAAATTGAGCTGAGTTCAGTCAGTTGAGCTAGTGTTTGAGCCTCAATTTTAGTTCATCTCAGTATTACTGACCTTTGTTTTAGCTCAAACCCAGTTCAGGTTCGTAATTCACTTCATTCCAGTGATCATTCCGTACCATTTCTCTAAAAATGGCAGCTTTTCTTGAAAATTCAGTCGGAAAGGTCAGTTGAGTCAGTGCCTGGTCAGTTCATTTGAGTTTTGAAACTCTAGAACCCAACTCAATCCAGCTTATCTCAGTTCAATCCAGCTCGAACCCTAATTTTCAGTGTCATTCTAACCCAGTAGCGTCCGAAAACCATTTCTTCAACCATTTTGCAAATTTTATCAGTTTTTATGCTTTTTGAACTAGTACAACTGCCAATCAGGGTTTAAAATCCAAAATTCTTCATTCAGGGTTAGCATTTCGCATAGCATTTCATGTCATTTCATATCATTTCTCAGCATTTCATAACATTTCATTTCATTTTCGAAGTCTAGAACTCCAGTTTTATAAATTTCAATCCAGATCAAGTTTTAAAAGCTTTTAGAAATCAATTTCAAACCCCGGGTTTCCAAATTTGACATTTTTACCCCTGAAAGTCTAAATTTGGAAATATTTTCTCAAGAAAAATAATCTGGATTTATTTCAAACTCAAATTTTTGAATTCTACACTGGATTTGCTTCACAACGAGGTATTGAACTTCGAAATCTGAGCTCGTTTTAAAAACTGCCAAAAATAGATATTGGAAATATTTTTTCGAGGAAAACAATTTGGATTTATTTCAAACTCAAATTTTCAAATTCTACACTAGATTTGCTTCGCAACGGGGTATTGAACTTCAAAATCTGAGCTCATTTCAAAAATTGCCAAAAATAGCTCGTTTCGTCTGAATTTTTTTTGAAAAGACTATTTTACCCCTCTAATCGTCAAAATGAATTTCAAAAGTGGAATTTGGACCTGCTCTGAGATGGCCCATTCATTTATATTTCTATTTTATTAAAAAAAAAGAAAAAGAAGATGTTTCTTTTTATTTGTTTATTTTTGTTTTTATTGATTTTTATTTATTTTATTTTAGAGAGGTGAAACCCACAAGGTTGTCGCCCAAACCTCCAGACCCCTCTCCCTTCCTTTCTTTCCTTTTTCTTTTTCCCTTTCTCTTTCCCTTTCTTCTTCCTTTCTTTCCTTTTCTTTTTCTTCTTTCTTTCCTTTCTTTTCTTCCCTTTCTTCCTTTCCCTCTTGCCCAGCCATTCACGTAAAGAGGTTTCTTTCCCTCTGATTCCCTTCTCATTAAACCCTAAGTATTGAATTAATTAGGACCTAAGTTTTGTTTTGAAGAAAAAAAAAAGGCTACGATTGGCCCTCTTCTCTACCCATTCTCATGTCTCTCTCTCTCTCTCTCTCTCTCTCTCTTTTGGGTGGTTGCAGCCTCCATTGCTGCACTTTAAGCATTCCTTCAAGCAGTCCAGCAACTTCTTCCAGCCAAGGCAGCAGCCACCAGAGGGGAGCACCAGCCAGCAACCACTCCTCTCACTCAGCACCACCGCAAGTCATTATTCCAGCCACATCTCCATCATCGCCCAACCAAGGCAGCCTCCCTTCCTTGACAGCCTCCATTGCAGCCCATCACCAGCATCAAGGCAGCCACCAAAGGGGAGCACCAGCCTGCAGCCACCTTCAACACAGCTTCAGCCACTTCCTTCACGCCAGCCACCCTTCTTGGCAACAAGGCAGCACCACTTCTCCTCTCTCCCAAACGTTTGAGTATTTGGTAGCAGCAACATCCTCCAAGCCACAACACCTCGATTCACGACAGCAAAACCTCAATCTTCTTCAAGTTAGCAGCAACACCATTGCCATAGCTTACCTTCAGGCAACCCAAGGTAAGATCTTCATTTTTTTTTTACTCTTTTATTTCCTTTATTTTCATGCTTAAGGCTACATGGAGTAGGGAATCCGTCCAATGAATGGACTGGATCTTCCATTTTCACAGCAACATCAAACATAAGAGTTCGTGTACCCCCTTGTGATGGTTTTGATTTTCATATTTTATATAATTTCATATTTAAACTCCGCTTGTGTATAACTGTTTAGTTATACACTGCCGGTCCCAAGCCCGGATAAAGGAGGAGGGTTGCGGTAGGCCTGTGACAGCCAGCATAAAAACTTAGTCATACCCTATGAAAATCAACCAATATGAGAATTTCGTTGGGGCGTTCCCTACTGAGCGACGTGATGTACTCTCTAGGCCCGGAGGCAGTGATAAATGGGCAAGGGTTGCTAGGTCGTCGCCCAGAAGCGACGCGTCACACCGGTGCCCGGGTGTGGTGTCAATAGGCAAGGGTTCCCTCACTTTGTTGGACGGGTGGGGGTAAAGAAGTTAATCCAAGACCATAAAATTAGGTTAGCCACTTGGAACATAGGGTCTTTAACTGGTAAGTTGGTAGAGTTAGTAGACGTTATGCGTAAGAGAAAGATTGATATTTTATGTCTACAAGAGACCAAATGGGTAGGTGAGAAAACAAAAGTGATAGAACCTTGGGGATATAAGATTTGGTATATAGGAATAGGAATGGAGTAGGGATTGTTATGAGTCGCCAGTTTATAGATAATGTAGTTGAGGTCCGTAGGAAGGGTGATAGAATTTTACTTATTAAATTAGTATTAGGTACAAATATTATTAATATTATTAATATTATTAGTGTTTATACACCTCAAGTAGGTTTAGATGATTCCATTAAGCATCGATTTGGGGAAGATTTAGATGGAGTAGTACAAGAGATATCTTATGGAGAAAAGCTTTTCATCGGCGGTGACCTTAATGAACATGTAGGCGTTAGTAGGGATGGATTTGAGAGTATCCATGGAGGCTATGGTATAGGAGAAAGAAATGAAAGTGGAGAAAGGATTTTAGATTTTTGTTTGTCCTATGATATGATCTTAGCAAACACTTGGTTTAGGAAGAGGGAGTCTCACCTAGTAACATTTAAAAGTGGGGTTAATACGAGTCAGATAGATTTTTTCCTACTTAGAAAGAGAGATAGGGGTTGTTGCATCGATTGTAAGGTTATACCGGGAGAAAGTGTAGCTATACAACATAGAGTCTTAATTTTAGATCTTAGAATTAGACAATGTCGCAAAAGGGATAGACATAGGATAGATCCTAGAATTAAGTGGTGGGCACTGAAAGCAGCTAAACAAGGAATATTTGTAGAGCAGGTAGTTAAGGAAGCTGATTGGTGTCTTGAGGAGGATTCAGAATCAATGTGGAATAAGATAGCGGGTGGCATGAGAAAAGTGGCTAAGGAGGTATTGGGTGAGTCTAAAGGCGGTGCACCAATAGGTAGGGATACATCATGGTGGAATAAGGATGTCAAATTAGCTATTAAGGTTAAAAGAGAGTGTTATAGAAATCTAAGTAAGAGTCGTGATAATGAGAATTTGGAGAAGTATATGATAGCGAAGAAGGAAGCTAAAAAAGTAGTTCAAAACGCGAGGGCTAAGGTATATAAGGAGGTTTATGACAAGTTGGATACCAAAGAAGGCGAGAAGGATATTTATAGGCTTGCAAAGATGAGAGATAGGAAATCGAGGGATTTGGGTATGGTTAGATGCATCAAAGATGAAACGCAAAGGGTTTTAGTCAAAGATGAGGAGATTAAGGAGAGATGGAATGATTATTTTGATAAGCTATTTAATGATAATCATGCTCAAGATCTTGGAGACTTCTTCATTCCTTTTCATGAGATAAATCGTGACTTCATGCGCAAGATTCAAAAGAAAGAAATTGCAGAGGCTTTGAAGAAAATGAAATCAAGTAGGGCAGTTGGCCCAGATGGTATACCTATCGAGGCTTGGAAATGCTTGGGAGATAAAGGTTTAGAATGGTTGACAAATCTTTTTAACTTGATTTGGCGAACAAATAAGATGCCTAATGAGTGAAGGAAGAGTACTTTGGTGCCTTTATATAAGAATAAGGGTGATATACAAGATTGCACAAACTATCGTGGTATAAAACTCATGAGTCATACTATGAAACTTTAGGAGAGGGTGATTGAGTCTAGGTTGAGGAAGGTTGTCATGATATCGGATAATCAATTTGGTTTTATGCTTGGAAGATCAACTATGGAAGTTATACATCTTCTTAGACAACTTATTGAAAGATATAGAGAGAGGAACAAAGATTTGCATATGGTTTTTATTGATTTAGAGAAGGCATACGATAGAGTACATTGGGACGTTCTCTGGTGGACAATGATGAAGAAAGGTGTTTCTCTCAAGTACATTAGTATAATTAAAGATATGTATGAAGGAGTAGTAACCAATGTCCGCACTTGTGGAGGGGTGACAACCAATTTTTCGATAACGGTTGGGTTACATCAAGGATCTGCTTTAAGTCCTTTCCTATTTGCGATAGTGATGGATGAGCTTATGAGACCAATTCAAGAAAATGTACCGTGGTGTATGTTGTTTGCTGATGATATTGTTTTGATTGATGAGTCTAGAGCTGGGGTTAATGCTAAGTTAGAATTATGGAGACAAACATTGGAAGCTAGAGGTTTTAAGTTGAGTAAAAGTAAGACTGAATATATGGAATGTCGGTTTAGTAAGCAACGAAGTAGTGATGGGAGTGTAGTGAAGCTTGGTGAGAAAGAAATACTGATGAATGATTATTTCAAATATTTGGGATCCATCATTCAAAAGTATGGAGAAATTGATGGAGATGTAAATCATAGGATAAAGGTTGGGTGGATGAAATGGAAAAGTGCAACTGGAGTGCTGTGCGATCGTAGAATGCCATTGCGGTTGAAGGGAAAGTTTTATAGGACGACTATTAGACCCACTTTACTATATGGTACGGAATGTTGGGCTGCCAAGAGACGTCATATTCAAAAAATGAGTGTAGTTGAGATGCGGATGCTTAGATGGATGTGTGGAAATACAATAAAAGATAAGATTCAGAACGAGGAGATACGTAAGGTAGGTGTTGCACCCATTGAAAATAAGATGCGAGAGAATCATTTACGATGGTTTGGACATATTCGGCGAAGGCCTAATGATGCTCCAATTAGAAGGTTGGAGAAATGGGAAAATATATTAGTTAAAAGAGGTCGGGGTAGGCCTAGGAAAACTTGGATGGAGATGATAGGAAAGGATATGAATGCTTTGAACCTCACCGAGGACATGGCATTGGATAGAAATGATTGGAGGAAAAGGATTCATCTGGAAGACCCAAAATGAATTTCTTTTTTGGTTCATATCGCTGACCCCAATTGTTTTGGGATGAAGGCGTAGTTGTTGTTGTTGTTGTATATAATTTCATATTTAAAAATTGCATTTTCATTATGCATTTTATTCATTTTATATAGATTCATTAGTAGTTGATGTAGAATCTATAGAACTTCAGTTTTGTGCAAAGTCTATACGTTATGTCATGTGAGTTATTGCACCAGTAAATTCTGTAAATTTTAGAGTAATTGGTTTTACATGTCTTTGTTTTTCTGCCAAAAACCCAGGTTCGTTCGGGTTTCGGAACCCTTCTAAACCGATCAAATCCCAAACTGAGATTTCCCATTTCCAGAACTTTCAGTTTCAGCTTTAGCAAACTTTAACCTCCGGAATCACCCCTATGGGAGATTCGTATTTTCCCCTAAAAAATCACAGTGGATTTGTAATTAAATCTACTAATGATCTGGAAATTTTGAGGTTTATCCAAGCAGTTTTGACCTTTGTCAAAAATCGGATTTCCCAGACCCTTGGGAAAATCTTGATCTTCCTTAATCAGGGTAAAGACAAACCCTAATGCATCGAGTCTGCCCAATCCGTAGCTCGTATGCAAAACTTTTCAGCATAAAAGTTGTTCCTAACATGTTTTCCTATCATGTCCCAAAATTTGGGGATATTTAGAACTGTTTTATATTTTTACCATAATTTTCTTTTCTGTCTGACAGATTTCAATATCCCAAAATTCCAGAGATTCGGGTCTCCGATAACAGTATGCCCTTTTCCAAACCATAACCCGAATACCAATGATGCAAAAAGATCAAATTTTTACCTATTTGTCAAAGACAGGTTCTCACAATTTCAGCTTTTTCCCCATCTGTTTACTATTTTTCCCACATTTTCTACCAAAACCTGTCTGTTTCCCCTAAATCCTAGAGTCGCCGGATTCCGATCCGACTTGCCAGAGTAGTACAGCTCCGACCATAGGTCAAAACTAGAAAGTGTAAAAGGAAAAAATCTTTTTTTAACTGTCATTTATCACCCCATAAAAGTTGGGAATTTTTTATGGAAGTTTGATATCCAAAATCTCCTTTAGAATCAACATTTTAGGCAAAAATCACAAAATGTTGGTTTTTTATTTGAATTTCCATATTTAAAAATACAAACAAATTAGATTTTAGAGCTCCATTCTGTTTCTAGGGTTATTTTAGGTGTCCATGACAAATTTGGTTTAATTTCAAGTTCATTTGCTCCATGTGTTAGTTTATCTTTAATTTAGAAGCGAAAATCAGGTTAAATTTGATATTTTATGATATTTTCGCCATTTTAGGGTTTTATTCATGTAAATTAGCATGTAGAATCATATTATGGTTAATTTCAATGTCATTTGCATTTTACATTTTCCATTTTTGCAAAATTTATTTCAGAAAACCCTGGTTTCAAGGCCATAGTCTTGTCGTCGGAGGTATTTTGGTCATTTTGACCTAAATTTCGAAATTTCAATCTTTAATTTCATAACTTTTCATGAATATCATCATATTTCATCATATTATATTTGATTTATTTCATTTGATTTTCAAAATTCCAAAATTTACAAAATTTCTTTTAGAAAACCCTGATTTCAAGGTTATCAGGGGTATTTCGGTCATTTTGACCTTAATTTCAAATTGTCAAGTTTATTTTCGAAATTTATTCATTATTTATTATGTTTATATCAAAGTGGGTATGAATTTGGGTTTATATTTGAAAAATATCCGATAATTTCCTATATTTTCGGATAAATTCAGAAAACCTACATTTTTGTGCTAATATTGTTTTCGAGTTTTGCAGGAACATTCAAGAAGAAGACTTAGATTTGTATTCTTTTATTTCAATTCAATGTAACATTAAATGTAATATTTGGAATAAGAGTTATATTTCTGCTTAGAATAGGGCTGCATTGCATATAGTTTAATTTCTGCAAATTTTAATATCTGATGTATGATGCGTATGCATATTTTTTCAAAATCACTATGGTTTACACGAATGGCATGTGCACAAGCTCTTATGGAGTTTATAAACTCGATGAGATTCATATTTATGGCCATAGTCAGAATACGAAGAAAACCAAGATTTATGATCTTCGTATTAGCCACATTCGGCCTACACACTTAGGCTAACTTAAAAAATGCACTACATTTCTCAAAGTTTCAAAAGGATTTCCCAATTCCTCAATTGAAATTCTCTTTTCAAATTCATATTCATTCATTCATATCATTCAAATTGCATTATTTTCAAATTCATTTTTTAATTTCAATTTCAAAAAATTCAGTTTTCTCAAGAATTTTCAAGTCTTTCTCAGGATCTAATTTTCTCAAAATCCTAAGTTTTCAAAAGAGATTTCAAAGCATTTCCTAAGTTCAAACCAAGATTTTCCAATGTTTTAAAATTCTGAAATTTCAAAATCCCAAGTTTTCAGAAATCGATTTTCTCATATTTCCCATTTTCTTGAGAACCCAGTTTCCTGAGAATCCATTTTTCATTTCAAAAGTCATTTTCCAATGAATTTCTAAGATTTTCTAAGAATTCTTAAATCCATTTTCTCAGAAAATCAATTCCAAATTTCAAAATTGATTTTCTAAAGTTCAAATTTTCCTAAGAAATTACTTTCCAATGCAAATTTCTGTTTTCCAATGAAATTCAATGATTTTCCCAGGAATTCAATTTTCAAGTACTTTTCCAATCAATTTTCAAACATATTTCAATTTTCCAAAGCAAACATCATATTTTCTCAAACATTGCATTATTTTCAAAATTTCAAGGCACAAGCCTGATTCTCTGTACATTCTAGGAAAAATAGAGCATAATTTAGATATTTGAGTCAAGTTAAAGCACGTAATTGATCATTGGTTCAATTACCTCTGGTAAAGGCGCCAGGAACGGTTGAACCTCGTACCGACAGGCGGATCCCATTCCACGGAATTTTCCCACAAATTTTCAAAACGGAGGCGAGTTAATTTTCAAAACAATTTTCAAAACTTTGGTCGAGTTTGACTCGCGAAATTTGTTTCTCTCTTGCAAGAGAGGGAGGAAAAATTTTGTGATGGTAACAAGTTTGGCGACCGTGGTGGGACGTGTCTTCGCCTGATCAATTATGTGCTTTAACTTAGCTCAATTATCAAAATTATGTTCTATGAAATGTCAGCTTTAATTCCTGATATCATGTGAACCTAAGAGCCTAGACTTGAACCCAGCTGACATGGATTGCATGTAGACTAGGCATGGTTTGGTAGGACCATATTGGCATGGTTTGGTAGGACCATATTGAGGAGAATTATTCATGCTCACTTAGACTTAGGTCTGAAATACAACACTCCTCAATCTAGGATTTGTATGAAAACAATGTTTGCTTCTTCAAAAGATTTCAAAATCTCTATCTCTTTAGGTTTTAGAGCCCTCTGTTTGCCTGCATGTGCTCATATTTCAAAAACCACCCCACCTATGTCTACCCGGTCTTCACGTTGCTGTGCTCTCTTCCAGAACCATAGTTCAGGACAGAGCCTCACAACTGGGCCACTTATTTGGGCTAACGCCCCCCTGCCACGTACCAAGAGCCATAGTCCAACGTATATCGGCAGGCGCTCAAGGATGTTGGGAAAACACAAGCCTAGACCCGGAGATGAATTTTATGCCACGTACATCTAGCCTCGGCTCGAGTATATCGACATAGCTGGATTGGACCCAATTGATTTGAGCCTAGAGTCAGGATTAGGGTCCTAAAGCTCTTTCAAAATCAATGCATTTAGAAGTCAGCTTCTTAGGGATTGCTGTATGTGCTTAATTGTTTGTGATTGAATGTATGATTTTTTTTCGTCTTATTTTCTCATACTTTTCCCAATTTTTCCAAAATATTGGACAATTTTTCAAAAATACCTCATTTTCCATCTTTTGTGAAATATCTTATTTTTCTCAAAAACCCTGGACGATTTTTCCAAATTATCCACCTTTTCCTCAAAACTCCAAGTGATTTTCCATTCTTTCGTTCCTCTGGACTTCGAATTTATAGCTTTTTTATTTTATCCTGCCTGCAATTTTCAAAATTTTTGTATTTTTCCAATGTCTAATTCCAATATTCCTATCTTTCAGTCTAATGGCATCCAGACAGCTCGACTTTGTTTTTCCTGAGGGTCACATCTCCTACGAGGTGCGACAAAGTCTTTCCGAGCATCGAGCTCTCAGCACCGGACCCTTCTTCCCCCGGTGGTACTATGTTTGGTTCAAAAACTTCTCTCGTATGTTTCCGGACCATTTGAGCGATTGCGGGTTAGAACTGGCATCTGCAGTGGAAAAGTTGACAATTAATGGCAATCTGATTCATGCACTGGCGGAGCGGTGGAATCCGCGCACTTGCACATTCTGGTTCCCATGGGGCGAGATGACACTACTGATGGATGAATTTTCAGAAATTATGGGGCTGCCTGAGCCAGCCGGTCAGCCTGGAGATCCGTTAGAGCAGCAATTCTTGATCAATGTCAAGGGTCTGGACCCTAAAGATATTGTGGCTCGCATGACAGGGCGCAAGTCTTGGCCACTGATTGAAGAAAATGGGAATGAATACGTGAGTCTGATTGAGATTTACCGACAGTATGGAGAATTCGCAAAAGTCAGCTCATTATCCAGAACAACTCGAGAGAGAATTCAACATGAGATGGTTTTGTGCACTGTGGGACTCACTTTCTTTCCAAACGGACAAAATTATGTGGATGTCAGAATAGTTCAGCTTCTGAGAAGATGGGAAAGTCGACAGACCAACCGTCTTTCGATAGCCATGGCCGCACTTGCTTTTCTATATAGAGGATTGACCCGCTTCACACTTGGAGAGTCCATCTTAGTCGAGGGATGTACCTATGCTCTTTAGTCTTGGTTCCTTCAGCATGTGTCGACAAGAGCTAGTTCGTTCAGATACAATGGCAAGGAGCTCCTCCTAGTTGCACGGTACTGGTTCCTGATCGATTATCTGCAGGAAGAAGAAGTGGTATGAGACTATTTTAATCGAGAGCTTTCACCTCCCAGATATACCTATGCATATGGCAAGAGATTCAAGTTGCTTGGTCCATTCTTCTGCGCTTATTATCATCCAGAGCAGTGTGTTCAACAGTTTTCTCAGAGACAGAAGTGCACAAAGATGCGGCTGCTATCAGGAGTCGTGCCAGAGTTCGACCTTGCATCAGCACAGTGGTCTGAAACATACCATTCTGCCAGATATGGCTGGGATTCTTTCATCATTCTCACTCTTTTCCCTAGTCCTCATGTCTCTGCTGATTATTAAGAGTGGTGGCAGACTGTATATATGCCCTCTCTTTCTCAAGTCCACTATTAATGCAATCATATTTTTTCTTCAATAAAAAATCCTTCAATTTTCATTCTATCATGGTTTGACAACCTCGCCTAGGTGACAAGGCATATTTGCAGTTGTTTGTTCTCTTCACAAAGAATGGCAACACAATTGTCGTGACTCCAGTGGCGACCCAATCCCTAGTAATGGGATGTTCTTCCAATTATCTACCAAATTCTCATCAAATATTTTTTTTTTCGATATTCATTTATATCCTGAATCTTCATCATCAAAATTTAATCATCCATCTCATTCTGTAGAGAGCATCAATATTCCCAAGTGGTTCAGATCAGATCAAATAAGAATACGTTACTATATCAAGTGCACCAATGATTTTTAAAGTATCAAGTAAAAATAGATGAATTCTCCAAGATTTGCCAGAAGACAGAGTCTGAATGATAGGGATGACATTGATCCTGCTACATATCAGATGTTCAAGAAAATGATGATTAGGATGATATCTGAGCAAGCTGAGGACAATTTTAAAAAGGCTCCCATCAAGGAGAAGACATTTGTCTTCTCTTAGAATATCACTGGTAAGAGCAACGAGCGATTCAGCGTATGTCAGGCCAATATTTTATTCTTGCCGACGTCCTCTATCATCGTGGATTCAGTTCTGAATATGCCAGATGCCTAGACAAAGATGAAGCCAAAGAAGTTGTGCAAGAGGTACATGAAGGCATTTGCAGTAGTCACATCGGCTACCAAACTCTTATCAAGCAAATCATCTGGGTAGGATATTATTGGAAGACTATGCTACAAGATTGCTACCATTTTGTGAAGAAGTGTGCTCTATGCCAGATACATGCACCTTCCATTCATGCGCCAACAACATATTTGCAATCTGTTATCTCTTCATGACCATTTTTTATGTGGGCCTTTGATGTTGTAGGCCCCATCACTCCTTCTGCTTCAAATGATCACAAGTATTTTCTTTCTGCAGCAGAATATTTTACTAAATGGGTCGAAGTTGTCACTCTACGCACAGTAGAAGGCCGACATATGGTCTCATTCATCTACAAGAATATTTTGTGCCACTTCGGCATACCACATGACATTGTGTCAGATAATGGTAGTCATTTCAAGAATGAGAGAGTGAGGACGTTCTGCTCAAAGTTCAGAATCCATGATCATTTTTCCGCTCCCTATTATCCTCAAGGGAATGGTCAAGCAGATGCCACCAATAAGATTCTGATTCGAATCCTAGAGCGAACCTTGGAAACATGGCCGTGATTGGCATGAGAAGATCCATGATGTATTGTGGGCATACAGAACCACCATTTGAACTCCAATTAATGCTACTTCATCAGAACTTTTCTACGGAACTGAAGTAGTACTGCCTCTACATGTTCAGAAACCTCTTTGAAGTTCACATCACTGTTAGAATTACCTCTTGATCAATATCAGCAACAACGGCTAGTATAGCTTGATTTGCTCGATGAAAGGAGGCTCAGAGCAGCAGAGCGCGCTCAATCATATCGGCAGAGGGTAGCCAGACAATATGCAAAATTTGTCATTGAAAGGAAATTTTGAGTCAATGATCTAGGGCTCAGATCAACGACCTATCTCAAGCACCACCCGAGTGGCAAATGGTCGTCGAACTGAGAAGGGCCCTATGTTATCGAGGAAGCATTACCCTGCAATTCATATCTGCTCATCAATGGCAATGGTGTGGAATTATCAGACCCTATCAATGCTCAACATTTGAAAATTTTCCATACTTAAATCCTCTATTCCATCCTTTGTAATTCCTCAATATATTTTCTTTAATAATGGTCAAATTCTTCTTTCCCAGTTACACTGGGGCATTATTTTGAAAATTGTTTTCAAAATATCTTGTATGCAGGCAGGATCAAACAAATCTCTCATTTTGCATGCATGTGCATTTATTTACATCATTTTGCATTCATTTGCATTTGCATGCATTCATTCGCATTCATTTGCATCCATATGTATCGAATTCATTTCCCCTTCAGGTTAAGGGATAAATCTGAACTACCCATTCAGGATAAGGGATAAATCCTGAGACCCCGACAGTTGTCTAAGTCATCGTGAGGATGAAGACTGAAAATCTCTCATCAGAATCAGTTGGGTAAATTTTCAAAAATCCAGTGTTCGTGCTGGTAAGATTTTCAAAAGCCAATGTTCGTGTCGGTAAATTTTCTAAATCCAGTGTTCGTGCTGGTAAATTTTCAAAATTCAGTGTTGGTGTTGGTAAATTTTCTAAATCCAATGTTCATGCTGGTAAATTTTCAAAATCCAGTGTTTGTACTGGTAATTCTTCAAAATCCAGTGTTCGTGCTGGTAATTCTTCTAAAAACAGTATTCGTACTGATCCATTTTTAAAATCCAGTACTTATACTGGTTCATTTCCAAAATCCGGTATTCACACTGGTACATCTTTCAAAATCCAATTGTTAGTGGTCGGACTTTCAAAATCCATTTTTTATTGGTCAAACTTTCTAAATCCGGTTTTACTGGTTAATGTTTTCAAACCTAATCCATGCTGGTCTAGTCTTTTTGCGGGATTCGAGTTCCGACTCGAATTTTCTTTCCTCCGGGATTCGAGTTTCAACTCGAATTTCTTTCCCTTCTGAATTGGTCTAGAAAATTAGAGTTCCGACTCGAATTTTCTTCCAAATCCAATTCAAATGTCCTAGAATTGGTTTAGAAGATTAGAGTTCCGACTCGAATTTTCTTCCAAATTCAATTCAAATGTCCTAGAATTGGTCTAGAAGATTAGAGTTCCGACTCGAATTTTCTTCCAAATCCAATTCAAATTCCTGGAATCGGTCTAGAAAATTAGAGTTTCGACTCGAATTTTCTTCCAAATCCAATTTGCTTGGCTTTCCTTTAAAGTTTTAAACTCCTACTCAAACCTTTCTACAATTTAGTAATTGGTCTAGAAGATCCAAGTTCCGACTTGATTTTTTCTTTTAAAACCCAATTCATTTAGTTTTTCCTTGAAGATTTGAATTCTGATTCGAATCTTCCCTCAAAACCCAGTTTAGCACCTGGTCCATTCAAAGCTCACAAATTGAATCATTCCTTCTTAAACTGTGATCCTTAGGTTAAATCCCTATGGAAGTGATCGTTCGTAGGTCAAACCCCTGCAGAACCGATGTGATTCTTAGGTTAAATCCCTATGGAATTGATAGTTTGTAGGTCGAACCCCTGCAGAACCAATGTGATTTGTAGGTTGAATGTCTGTCAAACCAATATGGCTCATAGGTTGAACCCCTTTGCGAACCAAAAGTCCTTCTCAACCAAGTGGTTCTTAGGTTGAAACCCTTCAAAACTAATCCCACTACCAAAAATTTGATCGGTAGGTTGAAGTCCTCCTGATCCAATATTCTTTACAGTCCTTAGGTCGAACCCCTTTTGGATTGCTATTTTTCAGAATTGTGATTTGTAGGTTGAAGTCCTCCTGATCCAAGTTCTTAGGCTGAATCCCTATTGAACCCATGTTGTTCCCAGAGAACCAATGTCATTCTCAATTGAACCCATGTAGTTCCCAGTAAACTAATTTCTAATTTCGACCTTTGGGTCAATCAATATCCAAATTCAAGCATTCGGGTTACAATCTTACCAACATCAGTCATTTTCCTGCCTTCGGGTTACAACTTTATCAATATCTATCACTTTCCAAGCCTTCGGGTTACAACTTCATCAATGTCAATCAATTTCAAATCATCAAATTCAACCTCTCAATCAAAATCCTGCTTTCGAGTTGGTCGGTCAACAAATCCTGCTTTCTAGCTGGTCGGTCAACAAATCCTGCTTTCTAGCTGATCGGTCAACAAATCCTGCTTTCGAGCTGGTCGGTCAACAAATCCTACTTTCTAGCTGGTCGGTCAACAAATCCTGCTTTTGAGCTGGTCAGTCAACAAATCCTACTTTCGAGCTGGTCGGTCAACAAATTATGCTTTCTAGCTGGTCGGTCAACAAATCCTGCTTTCTAGCTGGTCGGTCAACAAATCCTGCTTTCGAGCTGGTCGGTCAACAAATCCTACTTTCGAGCTGGTAATTCAACAAATCCTGCTTTTGAGCTGGTCGGTCAACCCAAATCCTGCTTTCGAGCTGGTAAGTCAAAATAAAACCCAACTTTCGAGTTGATCTTTTATCGAGTCTTTTCAAGACTCAATTTGGTCATGGATGTGTCAATTAAACCTCAAGCAATTTTTTTCACCAAGGATTTCAAGAACATTTTGCCAATTTGTCATTAAATATTTGTTGATTTCAAAATCTTTATTGCACAAAATCTTTACCTCAGAATACCCTCAGTATTACTTCCGAAAGAGCAAATCTTTTGTGAAAAAGGATTCAAAATTCAAAATCTTTCTATTGGCCAACCAAAAGGATGAAGAATAAATCCTCGATATGACCAGCAAAGGAAATTCGATGTTGTTGCAAAGCCATAAGTGATCGGTATTGGTTGCAATCAATGGCACATTTTTAAAGATCATTCTTGGAAAATAAGGCAGTCGAAATATCCTGTGATACAGAAAAATCCATTTTATTTTCATATCTCTTCAATCACCTAAAGCTGCAATTAAATATCTGCAAAAGGGATCTCTCAATTGTCGTCAAGATGAAGACGAATTATGCGAGTTGACCCCCGGGGCCAAAGAAGATTTGGATCATCTCCGAGATGAAGGAGTTTGTGACGGATCCTTCTAGGGAAAGTTCAGAGCACCATCAAGATGAAGGCGACTGCGATGAGCCTCCCGACAAACCCTAAAGGATATTTAATTTCTGCTATCATCAAGAGATTTCCAACCAAAGTGCCAATATAATCCCTGAGAAAAAAAAAAAGGATCGAAGCATCTCTGAGATGAAGGAGTTTGTGACGTACCCTTCCAAAAAAAAAGAGAAAAAAGTCAGGACATCTCCAAAATGAAGGATGATGTAATCCCCAAAAATCCAAGAGAGCTCTAATTCTGCCAATAAAAAAAAAAGTGGGCAGAAAGATCATCATAAGAAAAGAATCCCAGGATATCAGACTGTCAAATCTATCAAGGATCCTCTTTAATTTTGTGAAATTCTATTATCAATATTCTTTCACCAATTGCTTTCACAATATCAAGAATACTCTCTTTTCTGTTCATATCAAGGAAATTGATAGCTTTCTTGAAAGAAAGTCAATTGCAAACAATTTGAATTTGAATCTAGATTCTACGGAGTTAAGCCCAGTTGGAGGTAATACTTCAGGTAGAAAAGAGGAAATATTTCCAAAACAATGTGCATCACTTTCAATTATTTTGAATCAACAACAATTTTCAACATTTTGACAATATTTTCTAGCCATCTTGACGTGAAGCGAGAGTTTGAAGTTCATCTTTGGCGCATCCTGACATCAGTTGTTATCCATTTTAAGGACTTGATAACGGGAGTTTTCAAGGTTCCTTCCCTTCTGTTGGTATAATCTAAGCGCATGGACTCTCAGATTCGCACACTTCCCTGTGTCCCCACTGTCCCACCATAGACAGTTCAATTTTGGTTTGAGGTTAAGCCACCAATCATTTTCTCGCAAAAGGTCATCAATTTCAAAAGTTATTTAGTCTCAGTAATGAGGCGCCCAAAATCAAACCCCTTTTCAAGCTTTAGGGACCCCAATTTCATCCTTTTGCAAAACCTCTATCGGATTCATTGTGCGAAAGTCTAAAGGTTCCATCATGGGTTCTTCTTTCGAGAATCCCATCATTTTCCGCCCAATCAGGATAAGGGTACAAACCTGAGCCTCCTTTGATGAGGTATTTCATTTTCCGCCCAATCAGGTTAAGGGTTAAACCTGAGCCTCATGTTGACGAGGTATTTCCTGTCCCATCCAGGTTAAGGGAAAAAACCTGAATCTCACTTCTTTGAAGCAAATTTTTTTCTTCTTCATTATCCATTTCATGTCTACCATTTTCATCAGGGCTAATATCTTCATAACTAGTCAGATCCTTCTAACTGGGGCATTTTTATAGCCCAAATTTGGTGTGTTTTCTTTGCCACTAAGCTCGTCTTCAAGCCGGCTTAGTAGCAAAGAGGGGCATCTGTAAACACCCCAAATTTTCTTATCCATGTTCAGACAACCCTCCTCGTGCAGTGCCAACCCTGTTGGGTCAGTATAGGAGTCAAACCCCGAGTCAGTTTCAGAAAATCACCATCTTACCCATTTTCATTAGGAAAATTACCATTTTACCCCTAGGTCATCCCGGACCCCAGTTAGTGGGAGTCAATAAAGCTCACTGGTCAGTTCAGAACATTTAGAATATCAGTCATTCCAAGCTTATCTGAGCTCACAGTGAGAAGACCATTTTCATTTCTGACAATTCCTGCCAAAATGGGATCATTTCTTCAGAAATGAGCTCAGTTCTCACTTAAAACCAAGCCAATTGTCTCTGAGTCAGTCATTCACGGTCAGTCATATTCCCTAGAGTCTAACTTGAGCTCACCAGGAGTTCAAGCGCTCCAATTTTAGTTCAAAACCATTTCCAAGTGTCCAATGTTGAGAAACTTTGTTTTGATGTCACATAATATGATACACTGTCTTATTTGATTTCATATGATATGATAATATGTCTTCTTGAAAAATGTTATATTATGACTGGATATGTTTTGCCATATATCTAACGAATATTTGATGCAAGGATATCTCACTCAAAAAGGATGGAGACCTCTTGTTCAAGTACAACTATGGTGCAATCATACTCCTTGAAGAAAAAGCTTGATGAGCCATGCATTCCTAAAGACCATCTAAAGAGATCGGCTACCTCAAGTTGAAGATTTTTTTCTTCTTTAGAGTCATATGTAACAGAACCTTCAGAAGCATGCATATTGCATATTACATACTCATTCATAAAAGTTATTTCATAAAAGTATACGATAGTTTCAAAAAGCTCCTTTTTTGAAAACCAATAATTGTACCTTCTTACAAAACCTTTATGGAAAAGGTATTTTTACATGATATAATTCATGATTTCAAAAAGCAATAATTGTGCCTTCTATCATATACAAGACAACTTGAAAAGTAATGATTTCAAAAGTAGGAAAAAGACAAAACATGAAAATCAGCTACACAAAGAAAAACAAATATAATACTTGTTGAAAAGACTTTAGTTACCTTTTTAAAAGAAATGATTTCAAATGTGTAGGAAAAAGTCAAAACATGGAAATTGGCTACACAAAGAAAAACAAATATAATACTTGTTGAAAAGACTCTAGTTACCTTTTTACAAACCCATAGAATGTCGAATTACTTGAAGTCATCATTCTCTTTGTATAGCATTTAATACCTCCTGTAAGAAATCCTTGTTAATATCCTTCTCAAGAATGTCGACTTGTTTAAAGTCTCCATTCTCTCTGTAGACATTGAAAAACACATCATAAAGAACGCTCTTGATATGACTATGTACAAATAAATATCTCAAAGCATTTATTGTACTTACACTCATTTAAAGTAAAGAAGTACTTATGTACCACAAATCATTAATTAGGATAAAGACAAAACTACATGACAACCTACAATCCAACGTTCAATGTACTATTGTAAGAAATAGACTCTTTACATAAAATATATATTACCTAAAATATTACAACGACTATTGTACCCTATATTTTACTTTTATGGAAAGAAGACTTTCTCGAATTTCTCTAAAGATGTTTTTTGAAATGACATGACATTTCACATCTCAAAAAGACTACGATTTCAAAAAAGTAACGACTACTTTTTTAAGCTATATAAACACACTCAAATAAATTATTCAGACAAGGAATGGACATGTGAGCTTACAACGAGAAAAATTCCTATTCGATATCTGAAAGAGAGCCTAGAAAAAGAAAGAGAAAAAGTCAAGAATAGCTCTTTGACAAAGAGTATCTTCTGAGTGAAAAGAACAGAACATTCTGAGAATCCTTCATTCGTGCATTCATATCATTCTTAAGGTTCTATAGGAAGTATTGTAACTTTCTGTTATTCACTGTATTCCTTCTTTGTTGAAAGAAGTAGACCTCTGAGAAAGAGGGTGTTGCCCTTCTCTGTTGAGAGAAGAAGACCTCTGTGAAAGAGGGTGTTGTCCTTCTCAGTTGAGAGAAGAAGACCTCTGTAGAAGAGGGTGTGCCCCTTCTCTGTTGAGAGAAGAAGACCTCTGAGGAAGAGGGTGTTGTACTATTTATCCGGTGACTCGGATGTTATAGTGAAAAGCTCAAGTGGTTTGCTTGGGGACTAGATGTAGGTCAGAGTTTTGACTGAACCAGTATATATTATGTGTTTATGTGTTGTGCCTTTATTGCATTATATTTTAAATTTATCGATCTATATACAATTTCACTATTCACCCCCCCTCTAGTGGAATTTTATTTGGTATCAGAGCAGGTTTGCTGGTTTCGACATAACAAGTCTTCCAGCACAAATGGCATCTACCTCTTATGCTCGTGATATTGAAGGTCAACACGCATCTCGTCCTCCTTTCTTCAACGGCTCCAACTATTGATTCTGAAAGTGCAGAATGGCTATATTTCTCAAATCCATAGATTTTGCTGTATGGAAAATTGTTGAGCATCCATACACATCTCCATCCGCAGACTATAACTTATGGTCTTATGAAGAAAAGAAAATGGCAAACCTAAATGCAAAGGCTATGAATGCCTTATATTGTGCCATTAATCAAAATGAATTCAATAGAATATCTATATGTGAATCTGCATATGATATTTGCATTCTTTGGAGGTTATTCATGAAGGAACCAACTAAGTGAAAGAAGCCAAAATCTCATCTCTTGTCAGAAAATATGAGTTGTTCAAAATGAACAAAGATGAACCCATCATAGAGATGTTCAACAGATTCACCAACGATCTGAAATCTATGGGTGTAACCCACTCTCAGACAGAAAAGGTGAAGAAAATCTTGAGATCTCTCACAACTGATTGGGAGAAAAAGACTACTGCTATTGAAGAAGCTCAAGATTTGTCCAAGCTTACCCTGGATGATTTAATAGGCAATCTTATGGCCTATGAAGTCCACATGAAGGAAAGAAGGGAAGAGGAACAACCTTTAAAGAAAACTCTAGCCTTCTCAGCCCTATCTGAGGATGAGGACTCAGAAAAAGAAACTGAGATTGCGCTACTCACTAGAAAATTCTAGCACTTTATGAGAAGGAACCGACTTCCAAATAAGCATAAAGAAAGAAAAGACCCAAAGGAAGATTCTATGTGCTACCAGTGTAATAAGCCAGGTCACTTGAGACGTGACTGTCCTCTTCTCAAAAGAAAATCCAAGACTAAGGAACCAAAGAAAAGGTTCTTCAAGAAAAAGGCTCTGCATGCTCAATGGGATGATTCAGAACCATCCACAAGTGAATAGTCAAATGATGATGAAGCAGAAACCGCCAACATGTGCTTCATGGCAGAAAGCTCTGTAAGTGAATCCCTTGATTTCTCCTTTGAAGAACTTCAAAATGCTTTTCAGGAACTTTTTGAAGAATCAAGGAAAACGATTCTCAAAAATAGACATTTGAAATCTGAGAATCTAGAGCTCACTCTGAAAAATGAAAAACTCAGTATTGAAAATTCTGAGTTACAAAAGAAAAATCTTCTTATTACTTCTGAAATCTCTTCTACTAGCTCCAAGACTAAAAATCTGCAAGTAGAAATTTCAGAATTAAAAAGTAAAACTGAGAACCTTATGAAAACGGTTTTCAAGTTTACGAAAGGAAAAGAGAACTTGGATAAACTCCTATCCTCTAAAAAAATCTCTTTCTACAAGAATGGTATTGGCTACTCTCATTTCAACAAGCCTTCTTGTATGTATCAAAAGACCACTTTTGTGAAAGGTTCTTCTGAACCTAAAAAGAAGTATTATAATTTTAACTTCTTGAACTCCTCTAAAGCTGTAGACAAACCCAAATCTAAATGGATATGGGTTCCAAAGTCTAACAAAAAGGGACCCGACTGGGTACCAAAAAGAAGTTTTACTTAATGTTTTGCAGGCTCCAAACAAGAAGAACAGATGGATACTAGACAGTGGATGTTCAAAACACATGACTGGACATCCAAACCTTTTTGCTGTTCTTCATCATAAAAAAGGAGGAACCGTCACCTTTGGAGATAACAACAAAGGTTTGATAATTGGTATTGGTAATATTGGCAATATAGATAAACCTCTTATCAAAGACGTTCTCCTGGTTAAAGGCTTAAAACATAACCTTCTAAGTATTAGTCCAATGTGTGACACAGGTTATAATGTTAGCTTTAATCATGATGCTTGTCTTATAGCAGACACCAACGAGAATATCATCTTAAAAGGTATAAGAAGAAATAATATATATGAACTATACCTAGAAAACATCAGTGAACATTGCCTTATAGCTAATAATGACACTCAACATTTATGGCACATGAGAATGGGTCATGTCAACTCCAAATACATGTCTAAATTAGCTAAAGATAAGTTAGTACGTGGGTTACCCAAAATATCTTTTAAAAAGGATTATTTTTGTGATGCATGTCAATTAGGAAAATTGTCTAAATCATCTTTCAAATCAAAAAATATCATTTCAAGTAAAAGACCTTTAGAGCTTCTCCACCTGGATCTTTTTGGTCCTTCTAGAGTAGCTAGTCTGAATCATAATAAATATGCTTTTGTCATTGTAGATGATTACTCACGATTTACTTGGGTAATATTTTTGAAAAACAAAAGTGATACGTTTTGTCAATTTGAAATTTTATGTAAAAAATTACAAAATGAAAAATCTCGTTCTATTGTTAAAATTCGTAGTGACCATGGAGGAGAATTTGAAAATGAACTTTTTGTAAATTTTTGTAACTTGCATGGTATTTCTCATAACTTTGCCTTTCCTAGAGCTGCACCTCAAAATGGTGTAGTAGAAAGAAAGAATAGAACCCTTCAGGAATCTGCTAGAACTATGCTCCAACACAATAATCTTGCTAAATCTTTTTGGGCAGAAGCTGTTAATACTGTATGCTATATAACAAATAGAATTCTCATTAGACCCTTATTAAATAAAACTCCCTATGAATTATTCTATGACAGGACTCCAAGAATAGACTATTTTAAAGTATTTGGATGTAAATGCTTTATTCTAAACACAAAAGATAACCTAGATAAGTTTGATGCTAAATCTATTGAAGGCATATTTTTAGGATATTCAAGTCATAGTAAAGCATACAGAGTTTTCAATAAGAGTTCTAATACTATTGAAGAATCTATGCATGTTAGTTTCTATGAATCTATTGATCAATCTGTTCATAAACAAACTAACAATGATGATGTTGAAAGTACAAATTTATTTTTAGATAACACAACTAAGTCTAATGAAGATGATCATCAAAGAACATTTGCCGAAATCAGAGATCATCCTCAAAAGCAGATTTTGGGAGACCTGACAAAGGGGGTTCAAACTAGAGCTCAGCTAGAACGGATTGCAAACATGGCATTCATTTCTCAACTTGAACCGAAGAAGATTGATGAAGCCATCATCGATGAGTTCTGGATGCTAGCCATGACTGAAGAACTGAATCAATTCCAAAGAAATGATGTTTGGGATCTTGTACCAAGACCAAAGGATCATCAGATCATTGGGACAAGATGGATCTTCAAAAACAAGCTAGATGAAACAGGTAATGTTATAAGAAACAAGGCAAGACTAGTAGCTCAAGGATACAACCAGGAGGAAGGTATTGATTTTGATGAAACATTTGCTCCTGTTGCTAGACTTGAATCTATTAGGATGCTTTTAGCATATGCAAGCTATATGGATTTTAAACTTAATCAAATGGATGTTAAAAGTGCTTTTCTAAATGGTTTTATAAATGAAGAAGTTTATGTAAAACAACCTCCAGGATTTGAAAATGAACAATATCCAGATCACGTCTTCAAACTAAAACGTGCTTTATATGGTTTAAAACAAGCACCTCGTGGTTGGTATGACAGACTCAAAACCTTTTTAGTAAAAACTGGTTTTTCTGTAGGCAAAGCAGACTCTACGTTATTTGTAAAAATAGTGAATAATCATACCCTAATTGTTCAAATATATGTGGATGATATCATCTTTGGATCTACTAACAACACTCTTTGTGAAGAATTTTCTAAGTCCATGCAGAAAGAATTTGAAATGAGTATGATGGAAGAACTCACCTACTTTCTTGGACTGCATATTATGCAAACCAAGGATGGAGTTTTCATCAATCAATCTAAATATGCTCGTGAACTTCTGAAGAGGTTCAACATGAACTCAACTGCTTCAAAAACCACTCCTATGAGCACAACCACTGTTTTGGACAAAGATGAAGATGGTAAGTCTGTTGATACAAAGGTATACCGAGGTATGATAGGATCACTTCTGTATTTAACTGCTAGCCGTCCAGATATTATGTTCAGTGTTTGCTTGTGTGCTAGATTTCAGTCAAATCCAAAAGAATCACATCTTAAAGCTGTAAAAAGAATAATGAGATATTTAAAAGACACAGTTGATTTTGGATTATTCTATTCAAAATCCTCTACATTTGATCTAATCTCATACAGCGATGCTGACTTTGCTGGAAGTAAATCTGACAGAAAAAGCACAAGTGGAACATGTCATATGCTAGGGCACTCACTAGATTCATGGTTCAGTAAGAAACAAAACTGTGTATCCTTATCAACTACTGAAGCTGAATACATTGCTGCTAGCCTAGCTTGTACACAAGTTATCTGGATGAAACAAACTTTGAAAGATTTTGGTTTAACTTTTGAAAATACAACTATTTTCTGTGATAATACTAGTGCTATAAACCTATCTAAAAATCCTATTTTACACTCACGAACTAATCATATTCAAATAAGCCACCACTTCTTAAGAGAACAAGTCTTAAACAACATAATTAAACTCGAATTCATACCCACTAATCAACAGTTAGCAGACATCTTTACTAAACCATTAAAAGATGAAGACTTTACACGAATTCGAAGAAATTTAGGAATATGTAAACTAAGTGACTTATAATTAATCTCACCTACTAAGACTAAAACATCTTATGAGTTCTATTAAAATTTTATTTTATTCGGTTTCATTCTTATCGATTTCTCATATTTATGTTTTTAAAAGGTTAAACTATGTCTCTATATTCACGTATACTCTAAACACTTATAAAAACACATTCATCATGACACATTCTTTATGTCTTTTAACTTGTCATCTTTCAAGAACACATCTTTAATGACTCCTTGTCCTATTTCCTTTCACTCATATCCATAAGAACTAATTATATTAAGTAAAAGCTATCATGACATTATTCACATCACTCATCTCATAACACCTTTTATTACTTTTTGTCTTCTTGTGAAAACCTCTCTTACGATAAGCTAGCCTATCTTCAAACATGATATTGTATTCCTCACTTATTCTATTTTTCATATTCATGCAATATACTCTCTTTCATGAACTTTCCTCAAAAAAATACACTTCACTAAAATCTTCATACCTTTTATATAAAAAATTTCGAGTGATTATCCTTCCTATTTGTTTTACCACCTTTTAAGTTGTTATATTTCACGTAATTTTTTTTTACTATATCATCTATTATATCATTGCTTAAGAACAATCAACTATCGTCCTTTCACTTTTCACACCCTTTATGAAAAAATTATTATAAAATCTCCTTTTTGACAACTTACACTTTTCTTCTCTCTCTCTCTCTCTATCTCATACGAAGTGTCTCTCCATCCGTGACCATGACCTCCTCATATATTTTATATCTCTCTCTCCAATCAAGATTCTTTAAAACCATGTCCTTTAAAAAAACTTCATTTCATGTCTAACTCCACTTTATGTCATACATCTCATGTCTAACATCGAGTGATTATTGACCTTTATAACTATTCACACTCCTTCCACGCATACCAAAAATATAGTCTTCTTAAATAAGAAATTATTGCATCTCCTCATATATTCCTGTTTGTCCTATTCCAAACTCTTTCTTCATGAATTTGGAATGTTTTCACATAAAATAAATTTTTGAAAAGTTGTTTGTTTTATTAGGCCATTATTCACTCTATAACTTTTCTTACATGATCTTCACAAAATCTTTAAAATCCTTGAAACATTCACTCTCTTGAGTTTATTAAGACACTCCATACTCAATACATGATATATCTCAAACTTCGACAAACTCTCCCATAGTAAACCTTTCTCTATATAGAAAAATTTCAAAACTATGCCCTTCTTAACATACAATACACTATCTTCCAACAACTGATTTGATTTGTCATTCACAAGCCTCTTTATTTCCAACTCATGCATTTCCTTTTTCAGCTAAAATCTAAAAATCCTTCTCTTCCAATGTCATTCATTTCTTATCACCATTACTTTTCTCCTTTTATTTAATAGATTGATTCATCTCTCACCAAATTCCCCACGAATATCTCTATTCTCTTACAAACTACTACTCTTCCCAAGCTCGTCTCGCTTCGTCTCTGGTTTTCTTAAGCTCTTGCAATGGCCTCCTCCTAAACCAATGTGATCACTGCAGCTGATCTCAGGTTTCCTGATCTATTTCACTTTTACAACTCTCTTTCCTCACGTCCAATTCATGAAGGCGAATTGGTTCACTACGATGACTTCGCCTCTTTTGGCCTTGAACAATCTCTCCCCGAACTTAAACACTTACTAGACACTTCATCCCAAGTTTCCTACTATCCAGAACTGGTTCGTCTCTTCTACTCAAATCTTTCCACCAATCATAATCGTAATACCATCACCACCAAGGTCCAAGGACGTATGATGTTCTTTGATGCTTCCTCACTAGGCAATATTCTCAACCTTCCTTCCACCGGCATCGATCTAACAAACATAGTACCACTCGACCACTCGGTACTTCGAAAAATTCTTCTCTGTACTCACCGCACACACCTTCCCTGGCACATGAGAAATCTCCAACCTCATGCTCAATTGCTTGCTCATATTCTTCATCACAATGTCTATCTCAAGGCTCCTCGCAAGGGATTAGTGCCACGAAAAATCTCTCTCCTCCTCTACGCAATCTTCTGCTCTACTCCGATAAACTGGTCCACCATCATCTTCGCACACTTTATTCGCTATCAAAAATTTCAACCTCTCCTTTTTGGGTGTTTTATAACTCCCATTTTAAAATACTTTAAAGTACCCCTTCAAAATGAAGTTATCCTCTATCCTTCGCAGATCCTCACTACTACTTCCTTCAATCCAAGGTCCCTGCACACTGATAATACAGGCTCTGATGACATGGATTCCTCATCGAATATGATTACCTTTCTGCAATCATGGATGTCCAGCACACTCAGGATCTTCTCCTTCGGAATCAAGCCTCGATGCAGCAGACCCTTCAAACTCTCCAACAGGATCAAGCCGCCCATACACATCAATCCTCTCAACCTTCGGAGTAAACTTATTTGTTTTTTTTTTACTGTAATAACTTTACATTTTTTTTGTTTGTAATAACTTTACATTTTTTTGGTCTGTAATAACTCTGCTTACTCTGATCCCTTCCTTTTTGTCCATGACAAAGGGGGAGAAAAACCTGTTTCCATTATTGGAGAAAAATACTCTCTTTGACATTTTTCAATGTTTTTATGATATTATTATTTCTATGAATAATGACTTTTTGACAGGGGGAGCATATTTTGTCATCATCAAAAAGGGGGAGAATGTTGAGAAACTCTGTTTTGATGTCACATAATTTGATACATTGTCTTATTTGATTTCATATGATATGATAATATGTCTTCTTGAAAAATGTTATATTATGACTAGATATGTTTTGCCATATATCTAACGAGTATTTGATGCAAGGATATCTCACTCAAAAAGGATGGAGACCTCCTGTTCAAGTACAACTATGGTGCAATCATACTTCTTGAAGAAAAAGCTTGATGAGCCATGCATTCCTAAAGACCATCTAAAGAGATTGGCTACCTCAAGTTGAAGATTTTTTTCTTCTTTAGAGTCATATGTAACAGAACCTTCAGAAGCATGCATATTGCATATTACATACTCATTCATAAAAGTTATTTCATAAAAGTATACGATAGTTTCAAAAAGCTCCTTTTTTGAAAATCAATAATTGTACCTTCTTACAAAACCTTTATGGAAAAAGTATTTTTACATGATATAATTCATGATTTTAAAAAGCAATAATTGTACCTTCTATCATATACAAGACAACTTGAAAAGTAATGATTTCAAAAGTAGGAAAAAGACAAAACATGAAAATCGGCTACACAAAGAAAAACAAATATAATACTTGTTGAAAAGACTTTAGTTACTTTTTAAAAGAAATGATTTCAAATGTGTAGGAAAAAGACAAAACATGGAAATCGGCTACACAAAGAAAAACAAATATAATACTTGTTGAAAAGACTCTAGTTACCTTTTTACAAACCCATAGAATGTCGAATTACTTGAAGTCATCATTCTCTTTGTATAGCATTTAATACCTCCTGTAAGAAATCCTTGTTAATATCCTTCTCAAGAATGTCGACTTGTTTAAAGTCTTCATTCTCTCTGTAGACATTGAAAAACACATCATAAAGAAAGCTCTTGATATGACTATGTACAAATAAATATCTCAAAGCATTTATTATACTTACACTCATTTAAAGTAAAGAAGTACTTATGTACCACAAATCATTAATTAGGATAAAGACAAAACTACATGACAACCTACAATCCAACGTTCAATGTACTATTGTAAGAAATAGACTTTTTACATAAAATATATATTACCTAAAATATTACAACGACTATTGTACCCTATATTTTACTTTTATGGAAAGAAGACTTTCTCGAATTTCTCTAAAGATGTTTTTTGAAATGACATGACATTTCACATCTCAAAAAGACTACGATTTCAAAAAAGTAACGACTACTTTTTTTAAGCTATATAAACACACTCAAATAAATTATTCAGACAAGGAATGGACATGTGAGCTTACAACGAGAAAAATTCCTATTCAATATCTGAAAGAGAGCCTAGAAAAAGAAAGAGAAAAGAAAGAGAAAAAGTCAAGAATAGCTCTTTGACAAAGAGTATCTTCTGAGTGAAAAGAACAGAACATTCTGAGAATCCTTCATTCGTGCATTCATATCATTCTTAAGGTTCTATAGGAAGTATTGTAACTTTCTGTTATTCACTGTATTCCTTCTTTGTTGAAAGAAGTAGACCTCTGAGAAAGAGGGTGTTGCCCTTCTCTGTTGAGAGAAGAAGACCTATGTGAAAGAGGGTGTTGTCCTTCTCTGTTGAGAGAAGAAGACCTCTGTGGAAGAGGGTGTGCCCCTTCTCTGTTGAGAGAAGAAGACCTCTGAGGAAGAGGGTGTTGTACTATTTATCCGGTGACTCGGATGTTATAGTGGAAAGCTCAAGTGGTTTGCTTGGGGACTGGATGTAGGTCAGGGTTTTGACCGAACCAGTATATATTCTGTGTTTATGTGTTGTGCCTTTATTGCATTATATTTTTAATTTATCGATCTATATACAATTTCACTATTCACCCCCCCCTCTAGTGGAATTTCATCCAAGAGCCCATTTTAGTCGATTTCAGCACTTTCAGCTGAAATTGAGCTGAGTTCAGTCAGTTGAGCTAGTGTTTGAGCCTCAATTTTAGTTCATCTCAGTATTACTGACCTTTGTTTTAGCTCAAACCCAGTTCAGGTTCGTAATTCACTTCATTCCAGTGATCATTCCGTACCATTTCTCTAAAAATGACAGCTTTTCTTGAAAATTCAGTCGGAAAGGTCAGTTGAGTCAGTGCCTGGTCAGTTCATTTGAGTTTTGAAACTCTAGAACTTAGCTCAATCCAGCTTGAACCCTAATTTTCAGTGTCATTCTAACCTAGTAGAGTACGAAAACCATTTCTTCAACCATTTTGCAAATTTTATCAGTTTTTATGCTTTTTGAAATCCAAAATTCTTCATTCAGGGTTAGCATTTCGCATAGCATTTCATGTCATTTCTCATCATTTCATATCATTTCTCAGTATTTCATCACATTTCATTTCATTTTCGAAGTCTAGAACTCCAGTTTTATAAATTTCAATCCAGATCGAGTTTTAAAAGCTTTCAGAAATCAATTTCAAACCCCGGGTTTCCAAAATTGACATTTTTACCCCCGAGAGTCTAAATTCGAAAATATTTTCTCAAGAAAAATAATCTGGATTTATTTCAAACTCAAATTTTTGAATTCTACACTGGATTTGCTTCACAACGAGGTATTGAACTTTAAAATTCGAGCTTGTTTTAAAAACTGCCAAAAATAGATTGTTTCATTTAGAAAGTTCTTTGGAAATATTTTCTCGAGGAAAACAATTTGGATTTATTTCAAACTCAAATTTTCAAATTCTACACTAGATTTGCTTCGCAATGGGGTATTGAACTTCAAAATCCTAACTCGTTTCAAAAACTGCCAAAAATAACTCGTTTCGTCTGAAATTTTTCTAAAAAGACTATTTTACCCCTCTAATCGTCAAAATGAATTTCAAAAGTGGAATTTGGACCCGCTTTGAGATGGCCCATTCATTTATATTTCTATTTTATTAAAAAAAAAAGAAAAAGAAGATGTTGATTTTTATTTGTTTATTTTTGTTTTTATTGATTTTTATTTATCTTATTTTAGAGAGGTGGAACCCACAAGGTTGTCGCCCAAACCTCCAGCCCCCTCTCCCTTCCTTTCTTTATTTTTTCTTTTTCCCTTTCTCTTTCCCTTTCTTCTTCCTTTCTTTCCTTTTCTTTTTCTTCTTTCCTTTCCTTTCTTTTCTTTCCTTTCTTTCCTTCTTCCCTTTCTTCCTTCCTTCCTTTCCCTCTTGCCCAGCCATTCACGTAAAGAGGTTTCTTTCCCTCTCATTCCCTTCTCATTAAACCCTAAGTATTGAATTAATTAGGACCTAAGTTTTGTTTTAAAGGAAAAAAAAAGGCTACGGCTGGCCCTCTTCTCTACCCATTCTCCATTTTCTCTCTCTCTCTCTCTCTCTCTCTCTCTCTCTCTCTCTCTCTCTCTCTCTCTCTCTCTCTCTCTCTCTCTCTCTCTTTTGGGTTGCAGCCTCCATTGCTGCACTTTGAGAATTCCTTCAAGCAGTTCAGCAACTTCTTCCAGCCAAGGCAGCAGCGACCAGAGGGGAGCACCACCGCAGGCCATTATTCCAGCCACATCTCCATCATCGCCCAACCAAGGCAGCCTCCCTTCCTTGACAGCCTCCATTGCAGACCATCTCCAGCATCAAGGCAGCCACCAAATGGGAGCACCAGCCGGCAGCCACCTTAAACACAGCTTCAGCCACTTCCTTCACGCCAGCCACCCTTCTTGGCAACAAGGCAGCACCACTTCTCCTCTCTCCCAAACGTTTGAGTATTTGGTAGCAGCAACATCCTCCAAGCCACAACACCTCCATTCACGACAGCAAAACCTCCATCTTCTTCAAGTTAGCAGCAACACCATTGCCATGGCTTACCTTCAGCCAACCCAAGGTAAGATCTTCATTTTTTTTTGTTTTTACTCTTTTATTTCCTTTATTTTCATGCTTAAGGCTACATGGAGTAGGGAATCCGTCCAATGAATGGACTGGATCTTCCTTTTTCACAGCAACATCAAACATAAGAGTTCGTGTACCCCCTCGTGATGGTTTTGATTTTCATATTTTATATAATTTTATATTTAAAAATTGCATTTTCATTATGCATTTTATATAGATTCATTAGTAGTTGATGTAGAATCCATAGAATTTCAGTTTTGTGCAAAGTCTATACGTTATGTCATGTAAGTTATTGCACCAGTAAATTCTGTAAATTTTAGAGTAATTGGTTTTACATGTCTTTATTTTTCTGCCAAAAACCCAGGTTCGTTCGGGTTTCGTAACCCTTCTAAACCGATCAAATCCCAAACTGAGATTTCCCATTTCCAGAACTTCCAGTTTCAGCTTTAGCAAACTTTAACCTCCGGAATCACCTCTGTGGGAGACTCGTATTTTCCCCTAAAAAATCACAGTGGATTTGTAATTAAATCTACTAATGATCTGGAAATTTTGCGGTTTATCCAAGCAGTTTTGACCTCTGTCAAAAATCGGATTTCCCAGACCCCTGGGAAAATCTTGATCTTCCTTAATCAGGGTATAGACATACTCTAATGCATCGAGTCCGCCCAATCCGTAGCCCGTATGCAAAACTTTTCAACATAAAAGTTGTTTCTAACATGGTTTCCTATTATGTCCCAAAATTTGGGGATATTTGGAATTGTTTTAATATTTTTACGGAAATTTTCTTTTCTGTCTGACAGATTTCAATATCCCAAAATTCCAGAGATTTGGGTCTCTGATAACAGTATGCCTTTTTCTAAACCGTAACCCGAATACCAATGATGGAAAAATATCAAATTTTTAACTATTTGTCAGGGACAGGTTCTCACAATTTCAGCTTTTTCCCCATTTGTTTACTATTTTTTCCACATTTTCTACCAAAACCTGTCTGTTTCCCCTAAATCCTAGAGTCGCTGGATTCCGATCCGACTTGTCGGAGTAGTACAGCTCCAACCATAGGTCAAAACTGGAAAGTGTAAAAGGAAAAAATCTTTATTTAACTGTCATTTATCACCCCATAAAAGTTGGGAATTTTTTATGGAAGTTTGATATCCGAAATCTCCTTTAGAATCAACATTTTAGGCAAAAATCACAAAATTTAGGGTTTTTATTTGAATTTCCATATTTAAAAATACAAAAAATTAGATTTTAGAGCTCCATTCTGTTTCTAGGGTTATTTTAGGTGTCCATGACAAATTTGGTTTAATTTCAAGTTCATTTGCTCCATGTGTTAGTTTATCTTTAAATTCAGAAGCGAAAATCAGGCGAAAATCAGGTTAAATTTGATATTTTATGATATTTTCGCCATTTTAGGGTTTTATTCATTTAAATTAGCATGTAGAATCATATTATGGTTAATTTTAATGTCATTTGCATTTCACATTTTCCATTTTTGCAAAATTTATTTCAGAAAACCCTGGTTTCAAGGCCATAGTCTTGTTGTTGGGGGTATTTTGGTCATTTTGACCTAAATTTTGAAATTTCAATCTTTAAGTTCATAAAATTTCATGAATATCATCATATTTCATCATATTATATTTGATTTTCAAAATTCCAAAATTTATAAAATTTCTTTTAGAAAACCCTGATTTCAAGGTCATTAGGGGTATTTTGGTCATTTTGACCCCAATTTCGAATTTTCAAGTTTATTTTAGAAATTTATTCATTATTTATTATGTTTATATCAAAGGGGGTATGAATTTGGGTTTATATCTGAATAATATCCGATAATTTCCTATATTTTTGGATAAATTCAGAAAAACCTACATTTTTGTGCTAATATTGTTTTCTAGTTTTGCAGGAACATTCAAGAAGAAGACTCAGCTTTTTATTCTTTTATTTCAATTCAATGTAACATTAAATGTAATATTTGGAATAAGAGTTACATTTCTGCTTAGAATAGGGTTGCATTGCATATAGTTTAATTTCTACAAATTTCAATATCTGATGTATGATGCCTATGCATATTTTTTCAAAATCACTATGGTTTACACGAATGGCACGTGCACAAGCTCTTATGGAGTTTATATACTCGGTGGGATTCGTATTTATGGCCATAGTCAGAATACGAAGAAAACCAAGATTTATGATCTTCGTATTAGCCACATTCAGCCTACACACTTAGGCTAACTTCAAAATGCACTCAATTTCTCAAAGTTTTAAAAGGATTTCCCAATTTCTCAATTGAAATTCCCTTTTCAAATTCATATTCATTCATTCATATCATTCAAATTGCATTATTTTCAAATTCATTTTCTAATTTCAATTTCAGAAAATTCAGTTTTCTCAAGAATTTCCAAGTCTTTCTCAGGATCTGATTTTCTCAAAATCCTAAGTTTTCAAAAGAGATTTCAAAGCATTTCCTAAGTTCAAACCAAGATTTTCCAATGTTTTAAAATTCTCAAATTTTAAAATCCCAAGTTTTCAGAAACCGATTTTCTCATATTTCCCATTTTTCTGAGAACCCAGTTTCCTGAAAATCCATTTTTCATTTCAAAAGTCATTTTCCAATGAATTTCTGAGATTTTCTCAGAATTCTCAAATCCATTTTCTCAGAAAAGCAATTCCAAATTTCAAAATTGATTTTCTATAGTTCAAATTTTCCTGAGAATTCACTTTCTAATGCAAATTTCTGATTTCCAATGCAAATTCAATGATTTTCCTAGGAATTCAATTTTCAAGTACTTTTCCAATCAATTTTCAAGCATATTTCAATTTTCCAAAGCAAACATCATATTTTCTCAAACATTGCATTATTTTCAAATTTTCATAGCACAAGCCTGATTCTCTGTGCATTCTAGGAAAAATAGAGCATAATTTAGATATTTGAGTCAAGTTAAAGCACGTAATTGATCCTTGGTTCAATTACCCCTGGTAAAGGCGCCAGGAAGGGTTGAACCTCGTACCGACAGGCGGATCCCATTCCATGGAATTTTCCCGCAAATTTTCAAAACGGAGGCGAGTTAAATTTCAAAACAATTTTCAAAACTTTGATCGAGTTTGACTCGCAAGATCGTTTCTCTCTCGCAAGAGAGGGGAAAAATTTTGTGATGATAACAGGGTGATGTGAGGGGCTGATGCAAGAAAGGGGTGTGTTGCTGTTTAAAACTGACACAAGAGTGAGGATTAGATGATTAAATGGGTGATAGGTGGTTTAGGTAATGACAGTGGGGGTTATACTACAGATGTTGTTGTGGAAGTCACAGCCGATGGAAGTGGGTAGGTTGGTGCTGTGTGTAAGTGATATATAATGAAGAGTATAGGTGGTTTAGGAATTCAGTATATACAATCACCACTATATGAGCAGAGGTTTATAACACCTATACAAGACATTGCACATATGTACATGAGTCAAGTGAATACAAAAAGCCCATGCTCCATTCTCAAAATCGACCATCCTTAGTCTCTTATATCTAGCCCAGCGATATCCAGGTCTATCAGTGTTTCTGACAGGACCATGTCCAGTTCTGGGATTGCAGAGTCATTGCTAGCTGGCTGTGATTGAAAAAGCCAAATTTCTAGTGGGGACTCTCAATTACGATTTGTGGTGGCCCTTGAACCACAAGGATCAGACACTATATCAGTTGAATCCCACTGGATCCACAATTGGAATCTTAGAATCCTCGGAGAGAGGTACAAATGGAGTTGGACCATCAACACAATTGAAACTGGATCCTGGTGAATCTGGCACAACAGCAGGCGCACCCAACTATTGGGAGACATCCACATATGGCTGACATTAGGAGGAAACAACAGGACCAACTCCTAATGGGGTGGAAGCTGACAATGGGTATTCATACATTGGATTAAATGCTACAGGATGTGCTAAAATGACAACCCAAAACCCAATCTCATCTATTAAACAAGCATGATATTTCAATTCTCATGGAGATAAAACTTATGGTGCATAGAAGACATATATAAAAAAAAATGCTGCAAAGCAAAGAAGAAGGAAAGAAAAAAAATAAAGATTCACTTTACACAGAGTACTCCTTTGTGAATGCTTCCTTTCACATGATTGGACCATCTCTCCTTGTTTATGTCTTTCCCTTAGTTGAAAGTCATTGCATGCGGGAAGGGAGAGATCTTCTAATTAAGCAGAGATATTACACAACTTGATCTAGGCAGACAGGTTAAGAGCACATGCATTTAGAGAAATATATAACAGTTTGTAAAGCATTTGCTCAAACCTGGAATTTGACACATGGTGGATCAATGTGCACACAACTAGTGAATGAATTCAGTAGATATGCCCACGAATAATATGTAGAATTGTAGATGAATTCACTGAATAAGCTCAATGGATATGTCGTAGCCTTTTGTTTGAATGGATTTGGATGGTGGGGAGAGTAAGGAATACACATATACAGGGAGCACAATGGGCTATGAGGAAGTAGAGGAGACTTTATCTATCAATACGGAAATATAATGACATATTCCTTGATAGATAACAACAGGTAGATCACCTACTGAATGCTTGTATGCAATATAGAACAAATTACAGAACAACGACAATTCCAAATACCAACAATCTAATGATAATGAACAAACTATAATGCTAAGTGGAATGAATCCTTATAACCATGGGTACCAGCTCATCACTTATGAGTCACGTGAACTGAAGGGAGGGTCCCTCCATGCCTTCTTATTTCTCAACTTAAAAGCACAATTGATCAGGTATCCTGACCAATTAGGTTACTTCAGACGAACTGTTCATCTTAAGCCAATACTCTCTTCACAGAGAAGACTTGCCTTGCCGTTGTCAAATATCCTGCTTATCAATCATGTTCATTATATAGCAGTTGTCAACCTGGCACACATCTCAAATATACATACACGCAACACATATATACACAGGAAAACAATTATACAAGCCTTTGCTTTGGTTGCATGTGACCCAATTATATGCTGAGGGTTTGAGAGTTTGACGTTCATACTCAAGTTAGCCATTCAAGGCAGTCAGCAAGGATCACAGCCATCTTAGACAAGGAAAGTGTGAATTACATAATCGATGTATAATGAGGTGTAGGTTGCAAATCACTCAGATGTGGCGAGGCAAAATTTAACTAAAATAAATGACATACAGTAAACGATATGAGGGAGGATGCAGTCATAAAAACCATAGAATGTAATCAAAATAGGGAGTTAAATATGAATTAGAAAAAAAATATGATTTAAGCATCCAAAAAAAAAATCTAATGCCAAGGAGTGAATTGATGCATTAAAATCAATATGACTGCTAAAAGAGGAAATCTAGAGCATATTATATTGAATCAAAATGTCCAAACATTAAAAGGAAGGTAAGAACATACAAAAGGGACAAGTGATGCAGGAACAAAAAATACAGTGCAAGAAATGACAATGTTGATGATGATTTCAGACAAATAATTTTCACAATCTCATTAATAAGGTGGACGAGAAGATGCAAAGGCAGGGATATTCACAATGCTATAGTAGCCATCGATTACATCTAAATGGTAAAACACAATGATATAGAAGACCACCCAAATAGAGCAATATCATGGAGGAGGCATACCAGGTATTGAAAGTATTAATAAAATGGATGCATAGCCACCACAAAATAGAATGAAATCACTAATAACGTGAAAGGGAAATGCATAAACAAAATGGGAATGTTGAACCATATTCGATGAAGCTGCAAATCAAAGCAGAACTGCAGAAATGAAGTAAAACCTGTCAATCAAAAGAGAAATTGAAATCGTACAGGATGGAGTAACGATCGACAACAACCTAATGGCTTTTAACATGTTATAATTGCAGAGAAAATAAACAAAAGCAAGGGAAATGATGTTGGATGAACAAGCAGTTATATAATCACGATGTGAATAAACCACTCTCTTTTTTTGTGTTTTTTTAAGAGCAAATTTTCTAAGATGAACCGCTATCACGATGTCACTGATGATAGAAGTATCGTTCTAGAGAAAACGAATTGCTAAAATGAATTAGCATAATCCAGATCATCATTTATAGAAATGTGATCCTAGAGAATGCCTCTCGCTAAGATAAATACAATTGTTCCAAATCACAAATCACCGAGGCAGAATAACACGCAACAAAATAATAATAACGGACTGTAAAGTTTACAAACGAAAAAAATGGCAAAAGGAACCGAAAAGATGAACTAAAGGGGAAAATTGAATCTGAAACAAAATGAGCAGGAGTCTACTCTTAAGTAAATTGAAAAAATTCGATAATGTAAATCACAAAATTGTAAACGAATGTTGGGATTAGAGGATCCGATTGCTATTGCACGAGATGGGTTGAAATTGCTATGAGCAATCCAACACCACCCATGGTGCGTGAATGGGGATTTAAAAACTGGAGGGCAAAAAGGGAAATTCGGAAGAAGCCAAGGAGGAAGGGCCTTACTTGATTCTGCAGAGATCCGGAAGGAGGGAGTCGATGCACCTTCTGAGGAAATTTCTCTCCTGTTGCAGGAGAAGAGGGCAATGGGGAGGTTGGAGATCGATATGCTCACCGTCGATTGGAATCTTAGGGGAGGGAGGAGCTTCCTCTGTAATTCGTAGCTTGCAGGGATTCTGATGGTAGGGGGGTGAAGGAGACCAGAGAAGATCAGAGGAGAAGGTAATGCGATGGTGGAAAAGCGAATCCCCCTGAAGGAGGCAAAGGGGTTTATTAAATAGGCAAGGGAGAGATCACGAAGGATCGAGAGAGAGAGAGAGAGAGAGAGAGAGAGAGAGAGAGAGAGAGAGAGAGAGAGAGAGAGAGAGAGAGAGAGAGAGAGAGAGAGAGAGGCTTTCCGTAACAGAAAGCCGTTAGAAAAATTCATAAAATGGTCCCCTTAGTTTTCAATATTATCATAATAGCGGTTTTTTTTTTAAAAGCTTTTTCAAAAAGAAAAGTTTTAGCTACGAGAATGTTTTCAAAAAGAGGTTTTATCAAAGAGACAAATTTTCAAAAGGGGCTTTTTCACTATTCTTTTTCGTATTTTCTTTTCTATTTTTTACTTTTTTGTTCTTTTCCTTTATATTTTCTATTTTTTTTGGTGTTTTTGAAATAAAACTCTAAAATCTAAGGAAAAATAAGGGATTTAAAAACTATTTTTGTATTTTTGAGAAATATTTACAAAAGAGGGGTTTTTTTGAGGATTCAGGTTTGAATTTTAAAAGTTTCTTCAAAAAAGGGGTTTGAGTTCAGATTTTGAGAAAATATTCGAGTTTTGAACCTTGAATCTAGAAATATAGAGCAATGGATCCAAACATATACCGGATGGACTGTCTGAGTTGTTTAGAAAATATTTTGGGTATTTTTATAATTTAATTTGAAAATTGGATAACAAGGCTCAGATTTAGGTTTTGACACTGGATCCGGATCCAACATCGAGTCAGATATAGAAAATGGATTTGATTTCAGTAAAATTTGAGAAATAAGCTAGAATTTTGATTAAAACTGACTTAATTTATTCAAAAAATGGGGTCAGGGGCAAAAAGAGAATTTTTTACAAGTTTTGAAAAATTTGGGGTGTTCATAGATGCCCCTCTTTGCTACTAAGCCGGTTGAAAGCTAAGCTTAGTGGCAAAGAAAACACTCCAAATTTTGAAAAATGCCCCAGTCAGAAGATCTGAACTGGGTGTGGAAGAATTTATTTTGAAATCATTATTCTCAGGCTTAAAACCATATCCTGAATGGCTTTGGGGAGACAAAATCCTCAAAAATGATATGACTGGATAACAGAAATGAGAAAATCATGATGGGACTTTGGGTGAAGGTCCCAAAATGGTGAAGATATGAATTTTGATCATGTCTCATGGGTGAGACGATAAGCTTTTTGGAATGACTCAGGTTTAGCCCTTAACCTGGATAGGACAAAGATGTATCAATATGAATTTCAGGTTCTACCCTTACCTGAATGGGAAAGAAATACATGAAGACCTTGATGGGACATTTTTGAGAAAAATGCCTTGTGAGATGAAGCTCAAGTATGATCCTTTCTGGATGGATATGAATAGCATGGATTCCACGATGGAAAAAGCCATGATGAGACTAAGAGAACTACCTTATCGAAATGAGGAACCTTGTCGGAATGAGGCTCAGGTTTAACCCAAACCTGAATGGATGATACCTCATGGAAAAAAATGAGGTTCAGGCTTAACCCTTAACCTGAAAGGGACAATACCTTGAGGAGCGAGGTTCAGGCTTAACCCTTATCCTGAAAGGGACGACCATACAGAATCCTCGAATGAAGAAACCATGATGGGACCTTTGGAGTTTGGATGAACAAATCCGAGAGGTGGGTAAAAGAACAAAAAAAATGGGGGTTCCCTAAAGCTTGGAAAAGGGATGATCTTGGGCGTCTCATTGTTGAGACTGAATCAGCTTTTAAAATTGATGACCTTTCACAAAAAATTCAGGTTTGACCCTTAACCTGAGTGGGTGGTACCTCGAGGAGCGAGGCAACTCTCTTTGAAAATATAAAACAATGCCAGGTTGCATCAAAATGGATATTGAGCATTTATTTCATTTTTGAATAGCTAAAAAATTTTACCAATAAGATAAAATATAGTTAACTCAAATGGTTGGAAACATGCACGTGTGTGCAAAAAATATTTCCTCTTCACCTAGAGTATTTCCTCCAATGAGGTTAACTCCATGGATTCTAGAGTCAGATTCAAATTTTAATGTTGTTGAGTTTCTTCAAGGTAGCTATCCATTCCCTGATATGAGAAGAGAAGAAATATTCTTAATTTTATAAAAGCAAGTAGTGAAAAAATATTGATAAAAGAATTTTGCATGAGAAAAGATAATTTCTGGCAATTTCGGCAGTTTGATATCTGGGTGTTTTCCCATAATGATCATTTTTTTGCATTCTTTTTGAGTCATTGAGCTTTCTTGGGTTTTTACATCATCCTTCATTTTTGAGATGTCTTGACTTTTCTTTTTTTCTGGGAAGGGTATGTCACAATCTCCTTCATCTTGGAGATGCTCCGATTCTTCTTTTTCTCACGAATTATACTGGTGATATTGGCTCATTGGTCAAAAAAATCTCTTGATGATAGCAGAAATCAAATATCTTTTAGGGTTTGTTGGGAGGTCTATCGCATCCGTCTTTATCTTGACGGTAATTTGAACTTTCCCTGAAAGGATCCGTCACAAACTCTTTCATCTCGGAGATGATCTAAATCTTCTTTGGCCCCAGGGATCTAGCTCGCATATTCATCTTTAACTTGACGACAATTGAGAGATCCCTTTTGCAGATATTTGATTACAGCTAAAATGGTTGAGGAGATATGGATTAAGTGAATTCTTTTTATAGCTCAGGATATTTCCACTGCCTGATTGCCAGAAAGTCGTCTTTAAACATGCGCCATAGCTATGATCAATATCGATTCGCTTCTGGCTTTTCAACATCATTGAATATTTCTTTTACTAGTCATACCAAGGATATTTCTTATGTCCTTTTGTTTGATCAACAGAGAAAAGATTTGAATTTTATCATTTTTCGCATAAAGCTTCACCTTTTTGGAAAGAATACTAGGGGTAATTTGAGGTGATTCTTTTATGTAGTAAAATATTGACATCAACAAATGTCTTTAATCAAATTGGCAAAGTTTTCGAGAATCCTTTATGAAATAATCACTCAATATAGATTTCGATGAGACCTTGAGTTGAATCTTTGATTTTGGAAATTTCGACCAGTGAAAACTGTGACCTTTTATTTAATGACCAGCAAAGGAGCTCGGGACCTTTGATTTAATGACCAACAAAAAATTGGAACCTTTCATTTAACGACCAATGGAAGTTGGAACCTTTGATTTAATGATCAGCGAGAGAGTTGGGATCTTTGACTTGCTGACCAGCGAAAGCTGGAACCTTTGACTTAACGACCAGTGGAAACTAGAACCTTTGATTTAACGACCAGCGAGAGAGCTGGGACCTTTGATTTAATGACCAGTGACAGACTGAAACCTTTCATTTAACGACCAACAAAAGTTGGAACCTTTGATTTAATGACCAACGAGAGAACTGGGACCTTTGATTTAATGACCAACAAAAGTTGGAACCTTTGATTTAATGACCAGTGACAAACTGAAACCTTTGATTTAATGACAAACAAAAGTTAGAACCATTGATTTAACGACCAACGAGAGAGAGCTGGGACCTTTCATTTAACGACCAACATAAGTTGGAACCTTTGATTTAATGACCAGTGACAAACTGAAACCTTTGATTTAACGACCAATAAAAGTTGGTACCTTTGATTTAATGACCAGTGACAAACTGGAACCTTTGATTTAATGACCAGTGACAAACTGGAACCTTTGATTTAACGACCAACAAAAGTTGGAACTTTTGATTTAACGACCAACGAGAGAGAGCTGAGACCTTTGATTTAACGACCAGTGACAAACTGGAACCTTTCATTTAACGACCAAAATATGTTGAAACCTTTGATTTAATGACCAGTGACAAACTGGAACCTTGGATTTAACGACCAACAAAAGTTGGAACATTTGATTTAACGACCAGTGACAAACTGAAACCTTTGATTTAACGACCAACAAAAGTTGGAACTTTTGATTTAACGACCAGCGAGAGAGCTGAGACCTTTGATTTAACGACCAGTGACAAACTAGAACCTTTCATTTAACGACCAACAACAGTTGGAACTTTTGATTTAACGACCAGTGACAAACTGAGACCTTTGATTTAACGACCAGTGAAAAACCGGAACCTTTGATTTAACGACCAGTGACAAACTGGGACCTTTGATTTAACGACCAATGACAAACTGGAACCTTTGATTTAATGACCAACAAAAGTTGGAACCTTTCATTTAACGACCAACAACAGTTGAAACTTTTGATTTAATGACCAGCGAGAGAGCTGGGACCTTTGGATCTAGAGATTTGATCTAAGATTGAGACTTTCTGAGAAACAACCATTACGAGGACTAAGCTTTTACGAATGAACTTGATCTTTAGATTGAAAATTTTGAAAAATGACCAGTGTGAGCTCTGGGTTTTCCAAATGAACTTGGTCTTTAATTGAAAATTTTGAAAAATGACCAGTGTGAGCACTGGGTTTTCCAAATGAACTTGGTCTTTAGTTTAAAATTTTGAGAGATAAACAGTGCGAGGACTGGGTTCCTCAAATGGACTTGGTCTTGAATTGAAATTTTTGAGAGATAACCATCGCGAGGATTGGGTTTCTCAAATGAACTTTGCTCTTTATTTAAAAAATAAAAAAAAATGAACTGTTCGAGGACCTGGTTCTGAAAATGGTTCGATCTAGGATTGAAAATTTAGAAGAATGACCAGTTCGAGGACTGGGTTTTGAAAATGATTTGATCTAGGATCGAAAATTTAGAAGAATGACTAATTCGAGGACTGGGTTTTGAAAATGGTTCGATCTAGGATAAAAAAATTAGAAGAATGACCAGTTCGAGGACTGGGTTTTGAAAATGATTCAATCTATGATCGAAAATTTAGAAAATGGCCAGTTCGAGGACTGGGTTCTAAAGATGATTCGATCTAGGCTAAAATTTTTTAAAAAAAGGACCAGTTCGAGGACTGGGTTCTGAAAATGGTTCGATCTAAGATCAAAATTTTTGAAAATGACCAGTTTGAGAACTGGGTTATGGAAATGGTTCGATCTAGGATCAAAAATTTAGAAAATGGCTAGTTCGAGGACTGGGTTTCGAAAATGGTTCGATATAGGATGAATTTTTTTTTTTAAAAAAATGGCCAGCTCGAGCACTGGGTTTTGAAAATGCACAAGTACGAGCACCGAATTTTGAAAGCTTACCAGTAAGAGCACTGGATTTTTAAAATGTACCAGTACGAGCACTGGATTTTCCAACTGAGAGTCGCGAAGGAGACCGACATTCTTAAGATATTTGGAGATTGAAGCAAGAATGATTGTTGGGGTTTCAGGATTATCCCTTATCCTGAAGGGGAACATGAATAGAAATGAAAAATCTTTTTGAGGAAATCATAAGAAAATGATTCAGGTTTATCCCTTAACCTGAAAGGAGAAGAAAGGAAATGCCTTAAAGGTCGAGGTTCAGGTTTATCCCTTAACCTGAAAGGGAAAAAGAATACCTCAAAAGACGAGGTTCAAGTTTATCCCTTATCCGGAAGGAATTTATGAAGAGATAACCTGAGACTTGAATTTAGAAGGGAAATGAAAGATTTATGATTTATGATTTAGATGGACCAACATAGTTAGATGTATGTGGTCCGATTTTCAGGATTAACCCCTTATCCTGAACAGGGAATAGAATAAACATTGAGAAGATAGAAAGAGATAGAATTTGATGGAAGATTGATAAAAATGGAGAAAATTTGAGGAAATTAATGAAAAATTGTCTTGAAAAAGATTTCTCATAGGTAGAATTTTTGCTCCTATGAGGGGTCTCAAGTTTATCCCTTATCCTGAATGGGAAGCTCAGGTTTATCCCTTAACCTGAAAGGAAAAGGAATACCTCGAATGATGAGGTTTAGGTTTATCCCTTAACCTAAAAGGGTAAACAAATACCTCGAATGATGAGGTTCAGGTTTATCCCTTAACCTGAAAGGGTAAAAAATAGAATTTTGAGGAGAATTGATAGAAATTTACAAAATAAAGAAAGATTGATAAAAATTGTTTTGCAAAAGAATTCTCATAGGTAGCAATATCGCTCCTATGAGGGGTCTTAGGATTATCCCTTATCCTGAATGGGAACACCTCGAAGAATGAGGGTCAGGTTTATCCCTTAACCTGAGCGGGAACTGAAGAATACCTCAAATGTCGAGATTCAAGTTTATCCCTTAACCTGAAAGGGAAAAGAGGAAAGGAATACCTCATTGGAAAGAGGCATCAAGTTTATCCCTTAACCTGAAAGGGTAAAGAATAGAATTGATAAAATTTAAAAATTGATAAAAATTTGATAAAAATTGATAAAAAATGATAGTAAATTGATGAAAATTTGATCAAATTAAAAAATGAATAAAAATGGATGAAACTAATAAAGATAACAAGATTAACTGAAAATTGATAAGATTTGAGGAAAAAGAGTTTGTGTGATCCTGCCTGCACATGGGATCTTTAAAGTGAGAGGATAAGGTTCATTTGAGAGACAAGTGAAAAATCATTTTTGAAAGAAGATCAACCGCGAGGTTGATTTTGAAGAATGATCAACATGAGAGCTGATCTTTTGGAGAAGAATCAACACAAGGGTTGATTTTGAAGAGGGATCAACATGAGGGTTGATTTTTGAAGACAATGGTTCAAAAACCAATTTTGAAAAAGAAGATCAACACGAGGGTGTAAACACTCCAAATTTTCACCCTCATCCAGTGTTTGTCCATTTCATAAGTCATTACAGATCATTGCATGTCATTGCATATATTCTGCATAGCATTGCATGTCATTACATCTCATCTTCGAGATCCAGCACTCCTATTTCAAAACATTCAATCCAGATTTGAATTTTAAAGCTTTATTTCAAAATCAATTTCAAAACCTGGGTTTTTATTCAATACTCTGTCATTTTCCAACCCCAGGACTTTGTATTTCGAGATATTTTCTCAGAAAACAATCTGGATTCCTTTCAAATTCAAACTTTAATCGATTTCAATTCACAGATGAGACCCATTTAGATGGTGTCGCTTCTGAATTCCTCTATTCATCAAATTTTTCAAATTTTTGAAAGTTTCAGTCCGATCAGGACTCTGTCTCAGAGTCCTAATCCAGTCAGGAGTCTATTTTTAAGTCTGTTTTACTTCCATTTTCAGTCTTTTTCGATTATTTTCAAAATTTAGGTCATTTCACAGAGTCCAGTTAGTTCAAGACTCTATTTTAGAGTTCGGTCGAGTTAGGAGTCTAACCCTGACTGTGTTTTCTGACTTATTTCATCATTTCTTGATAAAATCTTTTGAAAATTCTTTCATTTGGCTTTTAAAATCTAAAATCTCAGAGTCCTAAGAGTTTAGGACTCTAACCCGGAGTTCCAGTTCGCTTGAGACCCTATTTTCAAAGATCTTGAATTTCAAATACTGATTTTAACCCCTTTTCAAAGCCATTTTCAGTGTTTATTTCAAAAATGTTCAAAATTCGATGTGGGCCCACTCAGTTGGCACCATATCCAGAGGAATTCTAACTCAGTTAGGACCTTATGCCATTTCAAAAATCCTAATTTTAAGTTTACTTTTGAAAATCTTTTGAAAACTCCTTCAATTTCAAGTTTTAAAATCACTTTTTGAAAAACTCAAGTAGGGCCCACTCGGGGTGGCGCCATATTCGAGTAAGTCAGGGCTAGACTAGGGTTAGTTGATGTCTTGGTTAGTGTTAGAGGTTTAGAAGAGTCAAAACCATTTTGAAAACTCATTTTGAAAATTAGTTTTTAAAACTAGTGTTTTTAAATGTTTTTAAAGGTGTTTTAAAAACCCAAATGTGAAAGATGCCAAGTGGCATCACATTTGGGGGTTTTCTAGGTTTAGTTAGGGGCTAATTAGGGATTAATTAGAGTCCCACCTAGGTTAGAAAACCACAAAAAATCGTTGCCTTTAGTGGATTTATTAGAAAGAGTCCTAAAAAAATGAAAAAACCTCTTAATTAACCCTAATTAAGTGACTTTTTGAAAAACTATAAAAAGGGACCTAAGGGGGGCCAAAAGGAGGGCTCTTTTCTCTCAAATTTTCGTGGCCTCTCTCTCCTTTCCAGCACCTCCACCTTCCTCCATTGCAGCTGCAAGCACCAAGGTAATATTTTTAATATTTTTTAGTTTTATTTAATACTTTTTCATGTTTTAAATCAATTTTAGCCATGGGTACCATCATCTTCATGGATTAAACCATGGATTCAACCTCAAGAACCATCAAGAATCAGCAAGAACGATCCAAGAAGGTGATCTAACCCTGTTTTGGGTGATTTACAGGGATTTTAATCCATTAGAATTGATTTTAATATGGTTCTTTATATTATTAACCAATAAAATATATGATTTACCCTTTTTAATGGGTTAAATATATGTTTTAAAGGTGATATCAAATTCCAGCCATTGATTCCCTGTTTTTAATTTATTTTCATGGTTTATTCATGTTTGTTTTACGTTCTACAACATAAAAATAATTTTTATTTACTGTTTTATGGTTTATTTTATTTATTTACATTAGTTAATGCATGGTTTGTCGAGTTTCTTAAATTTCTCTGTGTTTTAGGTTTAGAACAGTAAAGATGATGTTATTTCGGATTGAAGCACTCGTTGTTTATTTCTGAGTTGTTTATATGTGGTGCATACATGAGTTATTGAGTTACTGTAGAAAATCAGAGTTTTTGGATCTCGGGAACCCTATCAAAAAAATCAGACATCAAATCGGGTTTTTAAAGCTTTAAAATCGTGGTTAAAATCAAGAAGGTAACTTGCTGTGATGATATTTCTCTCATCTTATATCCGATTTTAGATCTGTAAAGTGCTATGGATTCACATTGAGTAGATCTTTCTTCTGTGAAATTTTTAGAATTTTTTATTACAGTTTAGTATTTTTCCCCTTTCAGAGAATCTGTTTTTAAATTTAAAACTCGTTAGGGTTTACCAAAACCCTAATCAGACTTGTGTTAGTCATAAATCCCAAACCACAGATCCGATTTTAGATCTGTAAAAAGTGAGTATTATTATTTTTCTGTCTACTGTTCACCACTAAAATTTCAAAGATTTTTTTATAGAATTGCTATTTATGTCTGTATTTTCAATCTGGAATAGCTGTTTTAATCCCTGTTAAAAGTGATATATTTTAGCTCAGATTGCCGGAAGGGTTTCTCCCTAACCGGAGATGATTTTTCTGATCTGTAAATTGGGAAATCTCTGTTTTTCTTTCTAGTTAGTCTCTGTAAAATTTCATAAATTTCCATGGAGATTTGACCCCTGGTTCAGGTCTTGGACTGAAACTGGTTGGTGAATTAGGTCAAAAATAGCATATTTTTAGGGTTTAATGCAATTTTCGAATTAATTCAATGTCAAAAAATTATTTTTATAATTCCAATTCGACATTAGGGTTATAACAAGTGCAGGTACCAATTTTTATGGATTTTAGAATCCATTTGATGGCTGAATTAAGCAAATTACAAAACCGGGTTCCTGAAAGATCCAAAAACACTGCTAAAATCACAGTTTTGTGTGATATTGTTGGATTTTCGTGCATAAGCATATATTTTTAGGGTTTAATCATGTTCAAAATCATATTAGGATGCTTTAGGTTTAATTTTGTGCTCATTTGATTTCATTTAGTGCATAAAACCTAAGTTTTTACAAAAAAAAAATCTATTTCTAAAAACCCTGATTTCAAGGCCATAGTCTTGCTATCGGGGGCAATTTGGTCATTTGACCTAAATTTTGAAATCCCTAACCCTAATTTTCACATATTTAAGCATGTCACATCATATTTAGCTTAGTTTATTACATTTAAATTTCAAAACTTGCATTTTATCAAAATATCTTTCTAAAAACCCTAATTTCAAGGCCATAGTCTTGTTATTAGGAGTATTTTGATCATTTTGACCCCAATTTCGAAATTTCATATCTTATCTTCCTTATTTATTCAATTTTATTTCATACTTTATCATTTTGATTTAAGGGAATCATGGCAAAAAGGCTTATATCTAGCAAAATCCAACAATTTCCTGATATTGTTGGATAAATCTAGAAAAGCCAACATATTTTCATTAACCAAGTTTTCTAGTTTTGCAGGTACATTAAAGACTTTATGTATTTAAATTTCAATAGTTATGTAATTTGTAATTAAACTTTGGAATAAGAATTTACATTTCCTGCTTAGATTAGGTTGCATTGCATATAGTTTATTTTTTTTATAATTTTAATGTGTGATGGATGATGATTCATGCATATTTTTACAAATTCACCATGGTCTACATGAATGGCACATGCACCAGCTTCTATGAAGTTTATAAACTTGGTGGAATTTGTATTTATGGCCATAGTCAGAATATGAATGATACTTAGATTTATGATCTTCACATTAGCCACATTCAGCCTACACTCTTAGGCTAACTTCAAAAATGCACTGCATTTCTCAAAAATACAAAAAGTATTTCTCAATTCCTTAAAATCATATTCATTCATTTCATGCATTTGCCAATTCCAATCTCAATTCAAAGAAGTTCATTTCCTCAAAATCTCCTAAGTCTTATAGAAAAATCGATTTTCCCAAAGACATTGAATTTCAAAGGATATTTCAAGTATTTCCCAAGTTCCAAATTCAAATTTTCTAAGTTAGAATTTCAATTTCCAAGTTTGAATTCAGAGAAACCAAGTCTCTCAGAATCGATTTTCACTAAATGTCAAGGATTTCTCAAAATCGATTTTTATTTCTCTCAGAAGTATATTTCAAATCCCAATTCACGATTTCTCATGTGATATCATTTCCAAGATTTACATTTTCTGAATATTTCAATCATTCAAAGCAAACATCATGTTTTCAAATATGCATTTTCTGAAAATTCATAGCACATGCCTGATTCTATGTGCATTTAGAAATTAGAATATGATTTAGACAAGTTGAATAGAGTAGAGCATAAGATTGATCCTTGGTTTAGTTACCCCTGTTAAAGGTGGCAGGAACAGTTGAACCTCGTACCGACAGGCGAGTCCCATTCTTCGGAATTTTCCCGCATTTTTAAAAACGGAGGCGAGTTATTTTCAAAAACTTTTTCAAAGGTCAGTTTGATTTGCAAAAGTAAAAATTTTGCGATGATAACAGAGGGTTGATGTTTGGACAACTGCTCGAAACCATTTTTGAAAAAGAAAGATCAATGCGATGGTTGATTTTGAAAAAGATTGGACCAAAGTATTGAACTTTTGGTGATCATGACAAAGATTTTGCAGAAATTTTCAAAACCTCACGATTTTGAAAAACCCTGATAGGTAATTTCATTTCTCTCATGAATGATGTCGGGATTGTCCCTCATCCTGAAAAGAATAGGAAGTTAATGCGACTTAGTAGAAGCCGATGACAAAGAAGATTCTTGAAATGAAAATATAATTTTTCAAAAATAAATGCCCCAGTATGGCAAAAGAAAGAAGTATTGGACATCCAAGATATGAAGAAAATTGTCATTTCATTGATAAGCAAAACTGATAACAAAAACTAAATATTTACAAGTACTTTGACCAAAAGGTCACAAAAGACTTGGTTGACTTTCCCCTACATGGTGACTGACAAAAGGGACGAAAGCAGAAAACTTTGGCATTATCAACTCTTTGAGTGGTCCGGAAATGGCTCGGTCAGGTCAGTGAGCTGCTCTTCTTCCTCGTCCTCCACCAGAAGATTTATATCGATGCAATCTTGTATCATATGCTTGAGAATGAAGCAGTGCTCTGCATCGTGCCCCGTTGTCCTATGGAACTTGCAAAATTGCTCTTTAAATTTTCCCAAGATTACGAGAGGATCCGCGACTTTAGGGAGTTTGATCATTCCTTGGGTCAACATGTATTCCAGAACTGTTTTCAAAGGTTGATCTAAAGAGGTGAAGATTCGATCTTTCTCCCACTTGATGTACTCGGGTTTCTCTTGAAGATCCTTTTTTTGCTGGAGGCCAGTCAGAAGTGGCTTGTCATCGTTCTTAAAGAACTTTTCCTTCTGTCCTTTGTTCTGATCTACTTTCGGGTCACTGCCACTGTTATTTTTGTTCCCTCTACTGTTGCTGCCATGATTATTGTCGGAGGTATCAGCTGAATGAGTGAACTACGACTTCTTCTTCTGATCTTGGATATTTTTTGACCAAAGTAATGCCCTCGTAAAGGCCATTCTCCATTCCTGTTTCGAGCCATTCGGCTCGCTTAATTAATTTGATGAAGAATTTCGCTGGAGATGTGTCGATCAAAGTCCTCAGAGGTTGAGAAAAGTTATTGAGGATTATCTGCAGCGCGTGTTCCTCTCGGATGGGGATTTTTATTTTATTATAGGTACTTCTCCACCTGTGGATGAATTCTCCAGCTTTTTCATTTTCATTCTGCTTCAGGTTGTAAAGGTGATTGAGAGTAGGCGAAACCTCAGTGTTGAATAAGAAGCGCTCAATGAATAGATTTACCACTTTATCGAACTCTCGTAGTTTGATAGGATTGATGTGGTCTGCATATCACCTAGCCGTTGTACCTTCTAGGCTGCGAGGAAAGCAGATGAACAAGGCCCTGTTATCTTTCTTGAAACCGTTGCACTCTACATAAAACGTGGCTAGATGAGCCTTAGGGTTACCGGTTCCGTCAAACTTGAGGAATTTACTGAGAAGGTTCTCCAGATTATCATCTCTATCTAGGCCATCATAGAAATCTTTGTCAGTATAGGTCTGCTTGCCCTTACTCTTGGCTTGTATATCCTTGACTACACAGGTTACTTCTCTCAATTGCTCGCGTATCGGATCCTCTGCTCAAATCCCATACTTGGGCCTATTCATTGATTCAGGCTCTTCATCTATCTTCATGAACTGTCATGGAGGATTCTGACCGAACACAAACTGTTCTTCATCTGATTCTTCTTCCTCTACTGACTCAGTGGCCTAAGAAGTACTGTCTGGCTGAACCTTCTTTCTGGTGATCCTCATCTTTCTCACAGGTGTAAACACCACAAATTTTCCTCCTCATTTAGTATTCATCCATTTCATGTGTCATTGCTTATCATTGCATGAATTCAGCATATCATTTCATTGCATTGCATGTCATTACATCTCATTTTCGAGATCCAGCACTCCTGTTTTTAAAACATTCAATCCAGATTTGAGTTTTAAAGCACTTCTTTCAAAAAACAATTTTAAAACCTGGGTTTTTAATCAACATTCTATCGTTTGCCAACCCCCAGGACCTTATATTTTGAAGCATTTTCTCAGAAAACAATCTTGATTCATTTCAAACTCAATTTCAATTGAATTCAATTCTCAGATGAAACCCATTAAGGTGGTGTCGCTTCTGGATTCCTTTACTTGTCAAAAATCGTCAAAATTTTTAGTCCTAGTTGGATCAGGACTCTTTTTCCAGAGTCTAGTCGGATCAGAACTCTACTTTTCACTACCTTTTTACCTGCTTTCGGAGAAAATATTTTAAAATCTTCTGTTTTGGCCAAAATTTTAGAGTCCTAGTTGGATCAGGACTCTTCTTCAAGAGTCCAGTCGGATCAGGACTCTTCTTTAGAGTTTTAATCCGATTAAAACTCTAATCTTTTACAGCTATTTTATCTATTTTTAATCAAATCTTTCAAAATCTTTCAAAATGAGTCAGAAACTCAGAGTTTCAGTCAAAGCAGGACTCTGTTCAGAGAATCCTAGTTGGATCGGGATTCTGATCCTGATTTTAATTTTGAGATAAATCTTTCAGAAATCTTTCAATCTACCAAAACTATTACACTTTTATCAAAGAATTTCAAAATTCTGAGATTTTATCTCAGAGTCCTGATCAAATCAGGACTCTACCCCAGAGTCCTGATCGAAGTAGGACTCTATCCAAAATTGATTTTTATACTTCATTTTCACTGGTTTTCAAAAGCTTTACCCAAATTTCATCATTTGCTTATCAGAAAACTAAAATTCTTAGAGTTCTGATCGAATCAGGACTCTTTCTCAGAGTCCTAATCAGATCAGGACTCTGAACCAAAACTTCAATTTTATCCTGTTTTTAACTATTTTTCAAAATTCTCTCATTTGTTTTCTCAGAAAATCCAAAAATCTGAGAGTCCTAGTTCAATTAGGACTCTGTCCATAGAGTCTCAGTTGAATCAGAACTCTGCTTTATTTCAATATTCGTTATTGTTTTCACTGTTTTGACAAGTTCTTTCATTTATTTTTTAGAAAATACCAAAAAATCTAGAGTTTCAGTGTGATCAGGACTCTGTCCAAGAGTCCTAGTCCAGTCAGGAGTCTGTTTTGAAGTTTGTTTTTACTCCATTGTTTATTTATTTCCATTTGTTTTAAAAAATTAGGTCATTTTACATAGTCCAGTTAGTTCAGGACTCTATTTCAGAGTTCGGTCGAGTTAGGAGTCTAACCCTGACTAGATTTTCTGACTTATTTCACCATTTTCTGATGAATTCTTTTAAAAATTCTTTCACTTAGCTTTTAAAATCCAAAATCTCAGAGTTCTAAGAGTTCAGGACTCTAACCCGGAGTTCCAATTCGCTTGAGACTCTGTTTTCAAAAATCTTGAATTTCAATTATTGATTTTAACCCATTTTCAAAGTCATTTTCAGTATTTATTTCAAAATTTTCAAAACCTGATGTGGGCCCACTCAGTTGACACCATATCCAGAGGAGTTCTGACCCAGTTAGAACTCTATGTCATTTCAAAAACTTTTAATTCCAAGTCTACTTTTGAATCTCTTTTGAAAAAACTCTCATTTTCAAGTTTTAAAATCGTTTTTGAAAATTCAAGTGGGGCCCACTCGGGGTGGTGCCACATTTGAAGAAGTCAAGGTTAGACTAGAGTTAGTTAATGTCCTAGTTAGGTTAGGGGTTTAGAGGAGTCAAAAACAATTTTGAAAATCCATTTTATTTAAGTTTTAAACCATTGGTTTTTAAAGGTTTTAAATTCAAGTTTTAAAAACCAAATGTGGGTCCATACTAGGTGGTGCCACATTTGGACTTTCTAGGGTTTAATTAGGTGTTAATTAGGGATTAATTAGAGTCCCACCTAGGCTATAATTCTCCAAAAAATCGTTGCCCCCTTTATTGGAAAGAGTTCTAAAAAAATAAAACTCCTTAATTAACCCTAATTAAGGAGGTTTTGAAAACCTATAAAAGGGGGACTTCAAGAGGTCAAAAGAGAGCTCTTTTCTCTCAAATTTTCGTGGCTTCTCTCTTCTCTCCAGCACCTTCATCTTTCTCTATTGCAGCTGCAGCCCCAAAGTGAGTTATTTAATATTATTTTATTTTTTTTATTAGTTTTTTATGATTTTTCAATAGATTTCACCATGGAAACTCTTGTGTTCATGGACTTAACCATGGATTTCATCCAAGAACCCCAAAATCAATTCAAGAAGATGATCTAACTCTATTACATGCTGTTTTTCATGATTCTAATCCATTAGAATCGTTTATTGCATTATTTTTTATATTATTAACCAATAAAACATGCGATTTACCCGTTAAATGGGTCAAATCCATGCTTTTAAAGGTAACATTAAATTCCAGCCATTGATTCCCTGTATTTTATTTATTTATTTGTTTATCCATGTTTATTACATGTTTTCCAGCATAGAAATAATTTTTATTTTACTGTTTAGTGTTTATTTTATTGTTTTCAATGATTAATGCATGCTTTATTAGATTTTATTAGATTTCTGTGTGTTTTTTAGTTTAGAACAGAAAAGAGCATGCTGTTTCGGATTGAAATATTCACTTTTAATTGCTTATTTGTTTATATGTGATACATGAATATGTAAATGAACTACTGTAAAAAAATCAGAGGTTTTGAGATTCAAAAACCCTGTTAGAAAAATCAGACATCAAATCGGGTTTATAAAGCTTTAAAATCGTTGTTAAAATCATGAAGGTAACTTGCTGTGATGATATTTTTCTCATCCTATATCCGATTTGAGATCTGTAAAGTTCCATGGATTCATAGTGATTAGATCTATCTAATGTGAAATTTTGAGATTTTTTAATATCTTTTTAGTATTTTTTCTCTGTCAGAGGATCAGGTTTTTAATTTCAAACTCGTTAGGGTTTACCAAAACCCTAATCAGACTTGTGCTATTCATAGATCCCAAACCACAGATCCGATTCATTATCTGTAATAAATGAGTATTGTTACTTTTTGAATCACTATTTACTTCTAAAATATCAGATATTTTAGATCAGTATTGATATTTATCTCAGAATTTTCAATTGGAAGTGTCTGTTTTAATCTCTGTTAGGTTTGTTAGATTTTAGTTCAGATTGTCGGAAGGGTTTTCCCTAACCAAAGATGATTTTTCCAATCTGTAAATTGAGAAATCTTTTTTTTTCTTCCTAGTTTATCTTTGTAAAAATTCAGAAGTTTTCATGGAGGATTGACTCCTGATTTGGGTCTAACTTTGAAACTGGCATGTGACCTAGGTTAAAAATAACTTATTTTAGATTGTTAATGCAATTTTCGGATTAAATTAATGTCAAAAAATTATTTTTATAATTCCAATCCAATATTAGGGTCATAACAAGTGCAAGTACCAATTTTGATGAGTTTTAAAATCCGTTTGAAGCCTGAATTGATCAAATTGCAAAACAGGGTACCTGAAAGATCCAAAAACACTGCCAAAATCACATTTTTTGTGATATTTCTTGATTTTCGTGTATAAGTGCATGTTTTTAGGGTTTACTCATATCTAGAATCATATTAGGGTGTTTCATGTTTGATTTTGTGTTTATTTCAATCATAAATCCCAAGTTTTTACCAAAATCTATTTCAGAAAACCATGATTTCAAGGCCATAGTCTTGCTATCGGGGGCAATTTGGTCATTTGACCTCAATTTCAAAATTCTAAACCCTAATTTCCATATTTTTAATCATGTCACATCATATTTAGTTTGATTTATCTTCATTTGAATTTCAAAACTTGCATTTTTACAAAATATCTTTCTGAAAACCCTGATTTCAAGGTCATAGTCTTGCTATCAGGGGTATTTTTGTCATTTTGACCCCAATTTCAAAATTTCAAAATTTCAAATTCCATTTTCATATTTATTCAATCTTATTTCATATTTTATCAATTTTTATTTAAGGGAATCATGGAAAAGGCTTATATCTAGCAAAATCCAGTAATTTCTAGATATTACTGGATAAACCTAGAAAAGCCAACATATTTTCATTAACCAGTTTTTCTAGTTTTGCAGGGACATTGAAGACTTTATTTTCAATCATTCAAATTCAATAGTGATGTAAATTAAATTAAATTTGGAATAAGAATTTAAATTTCAGCTTAGACTAGGATTGCATTGCATATAGTTTAATTCTGCAAATATTAAATGTCTGATGAATGTATCATTCATGCACATTTTCATAAATTCACTATGGTCTACACAAATGGCACGTGCACTAGCTCTTATGGAGTTGACAAACTTGGTGAAATTTGTATTTATGGTCATAGTTAGAATACGAATCATACCCAGATTTGTAATCTTCGTATTAGCCACATTCAGCCTACACTCTTAGGCTAACTTCAAAATGCACTGCATTTCTCAAAAATACAAAAAGGATTTCCTCAATTCCTCAAAATCAAGTCTTTCAAATCCATATTCATTCAATTCATGCATTTGCAAATTCCAAATTCAATTCAGAGAAATCAATTTTCTCAAAAATTTCCTAAGTCTTATTCAAAAATCAATTTTCTCAAAATATGGATTTGCCAATGATATTTCGAGTATTTCCCAAGTTCCAAATTCAATTTTTCTAAGTTATATTTTCAATTTCAAAGTTCTAATTCAAAGAAATCAAGTTTTCCAAAGTTATTTCACATTTCTCAAAATCGATTTTCATAAAACCTCTGGATTCTTCAAAAATCAATTTTCATCTTCCTCAGAAATATTCTCTCACTAAGTTCATGATTTTCCAAGTGTTATATTTTCCAAGAATCTCCAAATATTTTCCAATCTTTGAAGCAAACATCATGTTTTCAAATATGCATTTTCAGAAATTCATAGCACATGCCTGATTCTTTGTGCATTTAGGAATTAGAATATGGTTTAGACAAGTTGAACAGAGCAAAGCAGTAGATTGATCCTTGATTCAATTACCCTTGGTAAAGGCGCCATAAACTGTTGAACCTCATACCGACAGGCGAGTCCCATTCTTCGGAATTATCCCGCATTTTAAAACGGAGGTGAGTTATTTTCAAATTAAGATAATTGACTTTAAACATGAAAAGGAATTGTAAAACACATATTCGGTAAGGAAAAACAGAAACTACACAAAATTTTAATGAAAAGAAAAGAAAACAGGAAAATAAAAGAAATTAAACAAACAGGAGTTAGAAACGATTCAACAAAACAGGAAATCTGTAATTTGAAAACAAAACAAAACAGTAACTCAAAGAATGAAATAACACAGAAAACAAATTGTAAACTAAACATAAAAAACTGAAATATATTGAATGAATGACAGAAAAAAATTGCAGAGTAAGAAAATTGAACAAAAGCAAAAACAGGAAATTGAAAAACTGAAGAAAAGCAGGAAATTACAAAGAAGAATGAACTCAAATGATGAACAACAGATTCACTTCGCGGTTGTGGGGTCAGTTACAATCAACTTTGGGGACGAAGTTGAAGTTTAGTACAACTTTTCATCCTCAGACGGATGGACAGTCGGAGCGGATGATTCAAACGTTGGAAGATATGTTACGTGCTTGTATGTTTGATTGGAAGGGTGAATGGGATTCACACCTATGTTTGGTAGAGTTTGCATATAACAACAGTTACCATGCTAGTATCGGGATGGCCCCGTATGAAGCGTTGTATGATAGACCTTGTCGGTCGCCATCTTATTAGGACGACATCGGCGATAGATCGAGAGAAGTGTCGATTGTTCTTCAGCACTACACGCAGCAAGTGCAGAAGATTCGTGAGCGTTTGAAGGCAGCGCAAGATTGGCAGAAGAGTTACGCCGATAAGAGACGTCGCGAATTATCTTTTGATGTTGGAGACATGGTTTTTGTCAAAGTTTCGCCGACGAAGAGTGTGTTTCGTTTTGGAAAGAAAGGGAAGTTGAGTCCAAGGTATGTTGGACTGTTCGAGATCGTGGCAAGGATTGGTGATGTGGCATATCGTGTCGAGTTGTCTCCACAATATGCTCACATTCATAATGTGTTTCACGTGTCGATGCTCCGGAAGTACATTCCTGACCCATCGCATATCATTCGTTACGAAGATGTGGACGTGCAGGAAGATCTGACTTTGTCAGAAAGGCCTATCGAGATTGTTGATCGACGAGATCAAGTTTTGTGTACCAAGACTATTCCGTTAGTTAAGGTACGTTGGCAGTACCATGGCATTGAAGAATGCACATGGGAACCAGAAGCGAGCATGAGAGAGACGTATCCAGAACTTTTTTGTAACCTCCTAAGAGTGATTTCGCGAACGAAATCCCTTTTAAATGGGGGAGGATGTAAGATCCACGATTCTAATTTTGATGTATATTGTGTAATTATATGGGAATCGATGAATTCTTATGTTTTGACAATTTTTGAAGTTTTGCTTATTTTGAGAATTGGGTTAATCGCGTAATTTTATGTAAAAAGAGCGATTTCGGGAAATCCAGACTCAATCAACCTCCGAAGCTTTTAGGGTAAGTTTGGAATAGGGATGTAGTGATACACCTCGAATTTGAGATCCGAACAACGAAAGAACCTCGTCAGTGCATGTGAACTACGAGTTTTGACCTAATTTTGGACCCGAAACTTAGAACGCTTAATTTTAGCAAACGAGAGGTGATTTCCTCAAGAGGCAACGTCCATTTTATGTTAATTAGGGTTATAAAGAGAACTAAATAATTTGTTGGAATTAAATTATCATTTTAATTTATTAAATAAGCATTTTCTTATGACATACATGGTATGCGGGTTTGGTTTTTGGATCTGGGGCACCTAGTGGATCCAAGATCCATGGACAACCCCTATAGTGGACATCCATGGCCATAGTTGACCAGATGGTCAAGGGCTGACCAGCTGGATGGCATTTTTGAAACAATTTTTGCATGGGTTTTAAAGAAGGCCTTCATTGGCCATATATCTTTTCCAACACCCTCATAATGAAGCCTAGGCTCCATCATGAGGGGCGCCATTTTCAAAAGGGAGCCATGGGGCTGGCGCCCCATGGCAAATGTGAAAGAGTGTTGAAAGATTTTAAATGCTCAAAACCCATTGGGCACGTTGGGTGGCAGCCAAGGGCGCCCCCTTGTAAATTTTCAAAGTTTTTAAGGCTTTTCTAAATGGCATTTTTGAAAGTTTTATAAAACCTTTTGAAAGACCAACATGCATTGGTTGTTGGGGGGCGTGGAGCTCCCCAACCCTCCATCTTAGAGGGATTACATCCCATCCGTCCAAACTTTTTTTCAACCTCTATAAAAACTTTAGAAAAAAATTGGGCCCCTCTCTAGTGGGCGATTTTTCCTATCTCCTCACTCTCCCTTTTTCTCTCTCCCAAACCTCTTCTTTTCTCTCAAGTTTCCTCACTCCAGCCGTGGGCTCTCTCTTGGGCGTGAGAAGCTGCAGCACATCAACCTTCTTTCATCTTCTTCAATAGCAAAGGTGAAGACTCACCTTGATCATTTATGAGTTCGGTATGGAATGAAGTCGCCAGTGCATTGCATCTATTCATGCAAGCCCAAGCGGTGGATTAGTTAAATATTATTTGTTCTAATCTTAAATCTTCGTAGTCTACATTAGCAATGTGTTGCATGCATTTCCAGACCGTTTCTTTCGATTTCTACCTTTGTCATTTCAGTTTTTTTTTTGTTGTTTCATTTCTTTCAATGCATGTAATTTGTGATTAACCGTGTTAAAGATTGTTTGCACTTCTTCTTCACTTAGACTTTTAGTTATTCTTGACCAAGGCAGCCGAATGCTGGGTGATCTGGACTAAGCTGAGCTCGTCCAACACCCACCCAGCTCTTTTAAGAGTTGTTCGGTTTGCATGCAGGACTAGTCCTGCACTGCAGTCGTTGCCTTACTTTGAACTCCCGTGCTGGGACGCTTTGGGCTCAGCCCAGTCCCAAACCAATGGGACTGGTGTTGCAGCCATGGGATGGCTTGGGTCACAGCGTGACTCAACCCCATACGTCGTGGGAAGCCGTGGCTTCCAGAGAAAGAAAAAAATTTTATATTCATAAGATAGAGAAATTTTATTCTTTCATCACCTTGATGTTTCTTTTTTTTTCGTTGAGTTATGTTTGCAAGATGGGGCCGGCCCATGGTAGGCGCGCGGTTTTTCTTTTTTTCCCTTTGTTTGGGGTGCAAGCCTTATGCACTTGCCCGAGGTGTTGGAGCTGGCACGGTTCGGTCCCACGGACCAGACCCTTTCGCCAGTCTGGTATGAACCTAGTTTGAGGCCGACGCACTTTGGTTGGCTCCTGCACATGACCAGCCCATGAACATGAGGGTATGTCTGAGTGAAATTATTTTTAATGCATCTCTCGGTTTCTATTTCAGTATTTTATTTTGGAGTTTTCGCCTAGGTTAGGTGCCGGTCTAAACCACAGGTTCAGGCCAGCACCACAGCCTTGTTGGGTCTGGTGGGGAGCGCATGAGCCCAGCCTAGCCATTCCTTGGCTGGAGTTGGGTGCACACCGCCTGGGTGCTGAGCACCCTTGATACCCTGTGAGCACCTTGTGGGTGCAGGTCTGAACCATGGTTCAGACCTGCACCCAATTGCAGCCCAGCTAGCACCTAGTGCTAGCTGCGGCTCACACATGTGGGAGTCGGGTGCCAGTCGCTTAATGCTGGACACTCCCGAGCCTCTCTTTCAGCAGAGCCCCTTTGGGCTTTGGCCAGAACCGAAGGGTTCAGACCTTAGTATGTCGTGACTGCAGTCTGGTCCTATGGACCAGACACCTCGATCGACCTTAGTTCCCTTGCACCATGATAATAGGTTGCCCTTGTCGGGGCTTGAGTCAGCACCAACCGAACCCCCTTAGCAGGTATGGCCCAATCCATGCGTTGGACCAGACCTTGATGGTAGGCACAACAGCCTGGTCCATTGGACCAGGCCATCATATTAGTTAGAGCCGGTTGGCGGCAAGTGTGTGGAACTTCGTATTGACACACTTGCAGCCCGTATGCTATTAGTGTGGTTGTTAACACTCTACCCCATTAAAAACCCAGTCTATGGCTACTTCAAGTTGGACCACATTCGGTTCAACTAGTAATTTCTTTGCCTGCACCCTTCGTGCACTCGGTTAGGGTTTTGGCATAAGTGCTCATGCCTCAGGGTTTAGAGAATTCGATATGTATATGTATATATAGAGACATGTATTTTGGGTGCAAATGAATCTCTGTATATTTACATATACGTATATATATGTATATATGTAAGGTCGTATCTTATTGCGTGCAATGACATGGGAACACATATGTAAATACGCATACATATAGGTATAGCTAAGTATACACCTACTTGTCAAATACTTAAATGATTACTTGATATGACCGTATGGACACGCGACACTCAAGTGTCCCGTCCTCGTGTTTTTCCTTAGTTGTTTCCACTTTCTGAACTAGGTAGGAGTTACATATTGTGTCCCTGCATTCGTTTTGGCAAACAGTTTGTTGTGGGTCCGCTGGCGCGGTACCTTGAACCGTGGCAATGCCAATGTAATCCCCATTAGATGGATTATTTCAGTATCACCTTTGACACGTAACTGTGTCATGTTGAGTAAGGAAGATCCTTATGCCTTGAGTTACGTACGATGCCTAGTTAAAGAACCCCGACGAACGCCATTGCAAATCCACATATTTGGAAACTCCATTGAATTACAAGTGTAGTTGAAATATCCTTGCTTCGGGTCCGCAGGCGCGGCACCCCATACCGTGGAAATAGCTAATGTTATTCCCATAAGACGGAATATCCAAGATTTGCTTCAAACACCTAAGTGTGTTGAACCACGTGTAATGGTCTTTTGGGTCGCAATTGCATCTTCCCTGCAAGAGCAACGATCCACCATGGGGAAACCAATGTTATTCCCATTAGACAGGATGATTGGTTAAATTCAATTTCAAACCCTTGAGTATGAAAATTTTGATAAATGCAATCATAACACTGAAGTATGTAATATAGTGCAGTTTAATATCATATAATGCCTCTGTGGTTATATTTGTGCAAAAGATAGAAATTGTGATACTCTTACACTTTGCACTTAGCACATCTTGACACAGTTGTGAGTAGAACGTACCCTGAGGAGGTACATCGCTGAGGCATTGGTAAGCGCATTAGGTGCACTTACCTTAGGTAATGAAAATAGAGAAAATTGAACACCATAGGGTATGAATATTGAAATGATTTGTTATGGGTTCAGTTGGAGTCTTCGGGCAATGGCCCTTGTGCTGTGTGGACTCTTGTGTGATATACCCTAAACAGAAAATAAATAATACGGTGTTTTGACTGTTTTCACGAGCAGTGTGCTCTGTTGGCCGTGTGAGGCTGAGCACGTGGATGGGCAGGCCAAGTCCTCGTTTTGCGTACCCTGCAGGGACCACGAGGCAGATTCCTTGTTGTGAGGTATGATTGAACATGAGCCTTAAGAAAGATAAACCTGCTTCGCCCCATTCACAAAATGGTTCACCTTGGGAGAGGGTGGATGGTACAACCCTGAGTGACTTGTCGTTACTACGACACGTGTTTGACAGGAGCTGTAGCGTCCTTTGGCCTCCAGTCACTCAGAGTCAGGGAGGTCAAGGTTGCCTTCTTAGGACCTCACTACTGCAGTAGTATGGATTGTAATCATTGCCTATGCGAGTGTTTTTCTTAGCCGTGTGCTGCTCGCATGAGGTTGACTTGGTTTGTAGCTTCTACGGTTACCACACTAGACAATTAATAACAGACGTCGGGTGCATGTCTCACAGAATGCGAGGTTTCTTTCGCGTACCCGAAAGAGTAATCAGAAGAACTTAAAGACTAACCAATCAACTGACTTACTGTAGTTGCTACTTCCCTTATGCTGTGGACTTTACTCCAGTTGCTTTACTTGCTTCAGCTGTTACTTGGTTACTTTGCTGCTCAGCACTTGTTATAGTTGTTACTACCTTGAGCACTTGCTTTACAGTTACTGTTGCTTCCCTAGTTACTTGTTGCTTAGTTAGTTGCTTTAGCTACTTGCTTTCTCTATTGCTATAGCTTGTTGACTAATACTTGTCACTTTACTCTTACCCGACACAAGCACTTACACTTGTTAGCTTTCCTGCTTTTCTTGTGTACATGATACATATATATCTGCTTGTGGTTGTTTCTTCACCACCTCGCAAGAGGACTGACCCCGTTTTATGGGGATGTAGGTGACAAACAGGTGTAGTGTGGATGCGGTGATACACGATGGAGGCTCGGATGACCCACACACTTGACTGCAGTTCTTGTACCTGGTGGTTTTTGGGTTTTGGTTGTGGTTGGGATATATTCCCAATTTTGTACCTTTGTACTTACATTTGTAAACTCTTTAAATTGTTGGGGTGTTTCCTCTTTTTACTTCACCGTTACACTTTTGTACACACCGTTGGTTACACTGTTTCCACTTGTTGCACTTATCTGTGGTGGCCGCCCAGACTTGTGGCTTTGTTGTTTTTCCTACACCTGCTTTCCACTGATTTTCCACTTCAACCCTTTCAAAAAAAAAATCGTGGAAATTCCAAGTTTTCCAAAGTCGAGGTTTGGGGCACCACAGTGAGTGCTGGACCGCGCTGGATGGAAGGACCCCGAAGTGTGGAATGTTGGACAGTGGTGTAGAAAGCCGACGGGGGAAGGGACGACTGGCTGTGCAGAGGCAGACGACACCCCTACCACAGCTGGTGTCCTCCATCTTCAGTTGCAACCTGCAAAAACGCCATGAACCTTCAGCTCTAGCAAGGGAAGAAGAAAAGACAGGGTGTGGAAGGAAGAAATGGAAGAAAACGAGTGGCGGCTCCTCCAATGGTGGATGTGTTTTCTGCAACTCCATGGATGAAGAAGTAGGTGAATGGAAGGGGCGACTAGGAAGAAGATGGTGGAGCAAGACTCGAGCTCTCTAGGGCACAAAAATCGAGGAAGGACCCTTTCTCTTTGGGCATCATTTTCTATTTAAACGACTAGCCCTCTTTCTGGCATTTCCAAAAAGAGGATTAAAACCAATTTGATAGCTAGGTGCCTCTTTTCTGGAAGGGTTTTTGGAAAATATTTTGTAAAAAATGTGAATAGGCTGAGGTGGGTTGGATCTGGGATTTTTGGCATTGATCCAGGGCCCAGATGGGCCAGCTGGATCCGTTTTTGACCCGGTTTACCTCGATGTGTGACCCACTACACTGTAAATGCAATAACTTCCTCATTTTAAGTCCGATTCAAACGAAATTCGAGTCGTAGCTTAATGACATCAATATGCATCTAAGTGTGGGTTCTAAACCTATGAATGATGCATTTATGCAGTGAAAATGTATTAAGATTACGCATATTTAATGCATCATCACATAACTTACCAAAAACAATCAAACTCACCTTTATCTCTATCACAAATATTTATATCAGATCTAATGTGATTCAAAAACTGAATTTATGAAAAGTTTAGGAAAAACATCAAAACCTAATTAAAACCATAAACCTGATTTTCTCGATAAGAGCTCCCATAAACCCTCACCAAGCAAATCGATATGACTCTAATTAATATCTTGACTTTTCAGTTCTCAAATCATAGCAAACTTAAATAAAATATCCATGATGACATAAAAATTAAAAAACTCACTGCAACTAGCCTGTAACAAAAAACACATGTTTTTTTCTCGAACCAGGCCCCCATAAGCCCAAACCGGAAAGGCTTACATATTTGTAATTATGTTCAGTTATAATCATGATTAACCAAGATGAATACACATAACTTAATTCAGTTCATGTTGTACAAACTTGTTAACATTCTTATCTCATGAACATATGTCTTTCGATGAATCAAAATCTAAGAACAACTCCAAAACACTAAATCAATTTCTAAAAAATCAAGGTCTTGATTATCATACGAAGAAACCATCAAATATTTATTAAATCAAGTATGAATCCAGAGATTTAACAAACTAACATGCTGAATATGATAATCTAACTAAGAGTACTTGCTTTTGGAATTAATCAAAATAGTTAATTTACAAGATAATAGAAATTGAGTTATGTCACATACATACAACTCACATAAACCATCATTCAGATCTTCTCATATGTTTAGCACTTTATTTTGATTTCATAAGGTTTATAAACACTGATAATATGCCATACATGTCCAAAAAATATATTTGAAACCCTAAGGTCCACACACGTTACTACTTAAACACAACCATAAGTCTCTAGGGAAATTTGGATCCCTACTGACCTATTTTTATAAAATCTGTCAGGAATAACATAACACATATAAAATCATGATAATTTATCAAGGTTACATGTAGTCAAGAACACAACCCAATAAACCGATCTCAAATATAATAAATAAAAAAATAAATAAAAAACTTTTACGAAACCCTGTTCTGATAGAGTTTTGATCCAAAATCAATAAACTATAAGATTTTTATTAGATTAATGTATTTCTTGAAATTTATATAAAATATTTTTTTACCAAACCCTTTTTACACAGTCTGTTATTATGTATTAAGATTCATCTAAAATGTTTATAAAATATTTGGAGTCATTTTTCTTAGGCGTTTATATCTTTTATCAGAGATAGGTCAAAATAATCCTGTAACTAGAGCCACAAACTAGGGCTTTATTGAAACAAATGTTTATTCCTCAATACGAATCCAAAATAAATAAAACAAGATTCTAAATTTAAGATCAAGATGTGTAGATTATCATAGTAATTTTATTTAGATTTTTTGAGTCAATATTAAAAAAGATATTGATTTATTTCTAAAACAAGGAATAATATATCAGACATCATATCTTAGAAAATGTTTTTGTAAAAACTCTTTTTAAGATCATAAAACCTTTAAAATCTTATTATTTTAGATTTGATCAGATTCAATATGGATTAACTCATGAATACACCATCAATAATCAAGATATGATTGAATCTAATACGAACCAACGAAGAAACTCTATTTAGGCATGTTTTTCAAAATTGTTTTTATGAAAAAATCATGATTCATCTTCTTCGAATCCAAATAATGATTTTTTCAAGAAATAAAACATGTATAAAAGATCAATCCATGTAAATATACTGTTGAAAATCAAAATAACTCAGATATGCATGCTTAATGCACGTAAAAAGCATCTACTATGTAAATCTTACTTGAGAATCGATAGATCTTTAGGGCAAAATGGGAGAATCGGGTAATCTGATCTCTACACCACCACCACCAAAGTTTTTGCAAGTTTAATGGCTGCTGGAAAAGTTCTAGGAAGAAGAAAAAATGAAGAAGAAGAAGATAAAAAAAAGATAGAGGATTCTAATGAGAATGTGAGAGAGAAAGAGAGAACTAACCTTGTTAATCCTCCTCATGAGGGTCTATTTATAGATGGGCTTAGGTAAAAGTCTTAACTCTAATATAAAAGGTTAATATTTATTAATCTTTTTTATTAACAAGAAAATAAATTATGGTCATAATTCATTAAATTTTGAAATTAATTAAACTAAAGAAGAAATATGGGAACTTCTTACCCTAGCTTGGGCTCCAGTGACATGGTAACCTTCTAGAAGGTCTACAAACCCAAAGACTCAACAGAATTTAATGTTTAAATAGTTTATTTGATAGCCCTTGAAACGTAAATCATCGTGTTGGTCATGGATTTAATCATATGCATATGGATCGGCAAGAAAATTTAATTGTTGTTAAAAAATGTTATTTTTTACCTATAATTAGGCATGAACTTTGGTCGATGATAAAATGCTCAAATCAACACCAATTTGGGCATATAGATAGTTGATTTTGATGCCCTTAATATGAGGAACGTGAATGTCAACTCTAATTTAATTGGTTAGTCATCAATCAACAAAAATTTTTGTCAAAACAATAATGATGTTATTTAGAGCATCCCACCATATGGGTCCAATCCAATGAGATTGGATCCAAATATCCCAAGTTATATCCAATCAAATACATCCCTAATTATATTAAAATGTTATGGATTATGTCCAACCTAATTGGGTTGGATCTAAAATACCATGAGTTAAATCCACTACCTAATTTAAGGTCCAAATTCATATTGGATACAAATAATAGGATTTAGATCCAAATCCAATATCCATAATCTAAAAATATATAAATAATTTACTTTCTTATTTAGTCTACATATTTAAATTTTATAATTATTCTTGCAATGTTCTTTATAACTTGAGACTTAGGTTCATAATTAATCAAAATCAAGAAAATCAAGAATTCATAATTATAATCATAAATGCATAAATAATTTAGCATTTATTTATTAATTATCAAGGAAAAATCTTGGGTTTTATAATATTTATAGGAGCGAGGTATCCCGATGGTCTCCAGTCACTCGGAGGTTAGGAGACTGGGGCTATCAATGTGTCTTAGATAGATCTCCAGCTACTGCAGCTAGTCTGAGATGCATCTTATACTGAACATTACGTCATAGCAGGGTTTTTCTCCCAGTCATAGACCATTCACTTTGGGTTCTGCTCAATCAAGCACCTAGGTAAATTATAACTCATGAATAAAATATCCCAGGATGTCGTGACTATTTGAGGTGGTCATCTCTGTATACCCGAGGGGACTATAATCAAGAGAAACAAAGACCTTATTTACATAATCTTGAAATGAAAATATGCCCTGATAATGCATAGTCATATTCTGAATAAAGTTGCATATTACTTCATAGTTGTTAATTTTGAAACATTTCATATTGTTTCCTGTTAAACTATTTCATACCTTGATAAATTATATTGAAATGTACCATGCCTTGATAAATTGTGACATGTTATATAGAAATGTAATATGCCTTGATGAACTATGACATCTTATAGAGAAATGTACATTTTAATGTTATGTAATTACCTGGAATCGTTGTATACCTAGCAAGCTTTCATAAGTCTCGCCCTTTAAAGGTATTTTAGGTGATTGATATGTTGTACAGTAGACTGCGAGATGCAGGGGCATCATCAAGAACCAGGACCTCTGATGATCTAGGGCTAGACTTAGGATCTTGTTTTGTTTTGATCCTAAGTGCTTATGTAATTACAACTATGACCTTTTTATCCATCTTACTGCATTTTGTAAATGATTCTTTGATTTGATGTTGTTGAATCATACATGTAACTCACTCAAAAGTCTTTTAACCCTCGCATGAAAAATATCATTTTCCACTGTTTGAAGTTAAAAAAAATCAAAATTTCTCAGCAAAAAAAAAAATTTTGCGTTAAGATTTTTTGGGAATTATACTTATCGTCTAAAGGGATATACCAAGAGTTGGTGGAAAACTGTACAAGAAGTCCTATACACACAAGAGCAGCTACAGGTGCTTATATGGGCACAATTCTCGAAGGTGTTTTTGGATACCTATTTTCTGCAGTATGCTAGGGATCGCAAAATATGGGAGTTTTTTTATCACAAGCAAGGTGGCAGAGTATAAACCAAATTCAGAGATGTGGAGAAGTATTGCCCACACACTTGCACCACGAACGAGGCTCATATCAAGAAGTATATCTATGGTTTACGAGATGAGTTGAGGACTAGAGTCCTGACCAGTCCACAAAATTTGATTCAGGCCATCGAGATGGCTACCTTGTTATAGGTGAGAAAATACATTTTTGAGTTAAGCCTTAAGTCAAAACATTATATAAATTCTTGGCTAATGTTACATGTTGTAGGAGGATTGAGAGTCTTATAAGAAGACTCAGCCTAGGAGATTTCAGGTGACAGGAGGCAATAAAAAAAAGCCTCAGAGATTTGTTGTATGCTAGAACAAAGTATCGTTATCCAAGAAACCTCGAGTCCAGCAAGGTGGAGTCACTCGACCACAGCCACCTACCAAAGTATGTTTGACGTGCAAGAGGTACCAAAAGGGCAAGTGTTATAGAGAGACCAGAGCTTGTCTACACTTCTGAGAGATGGGATACTACATCAGGGAATGTCCCAAGAGAGTGGTGTAGACTTGGCAGAACATGAAACCTAGAGGTCAGCCACAGTAGCAGGGATAGAGGAGAGTGATCATGCATATAATTCAGGGTTATTTTATATCAAAAATATGCATGATTTTATGAAAAAATGTTTCAAAAACCCAATTTTATGTTAGTTTTCAGTAAATGAGCTAAAATGATTGAAAATTAGAAAATGCTTGAAAAAGTAGCTTTATTTTGCATTTTATTGCATATTTTAATGTTTGTATTTACATAGTAGTTTTAGTTGTTAATAAAAAATTTAAAAAATAAAGAAAATAGAGAAACATAGTTTCATTTTGCAATTTAGTTAAATCATTTTGGTTTTCTTTATAGAAAAGAAGAAGAAAAAATATTAAATATATAGATTAGAATAGTTATATTTTTTAGAAAAAAATAATAATCAAATGAGGTTTTGAGTTTTTAGCAAATAAAAACTTTTAAATAGTTTATTGTAGATTTTTGAAAATAAAAAAATAAAAACAAACCATTACACGGTTTGTGATTTTTGAAAATTGAAAAACTGAAAAAAAGTAATAAAACAAACCGGCTTGAACCGGTTTGCATTTCTAAAAAAACTGAAAAAAAAAATCTGTTACAAACCGGTTCCATCCGGTTTGGGGTTTTTAAAACCCAAGAATTGAAAAAAATCGTGTGTCTCCCCTGTACGCCTGAAACTTCTTCCCTCTTTCCCCTCTTTCCCTCTCTTTCCCTCTTTTCTCAACCTCCTCCAACAACACCGGCCTCTTTCTTACCTCTTTCTTCCCCTTCTCCCTATTTTTCTCATCTTCCTCAGTCGGTGGTGGTGGTGGAGCTTCAGTCCGAAAAATGGCGCACGGTGGAGGCTGCCAACTTCTCCTCTAATCCTTCCAGCTCCAGTTACGGTAAGCATTTCATTCCTCTTCTTTCTCTTCTTCTTCTTCCAATTCCTCTTCTTCTTCTTCTTTTTTTTTCTGATCTTCTGATTTTTTTTCTTCTTCCGATCTGTTTCTTCTTCATCTACTTCTTCTTCTTCCAATTTGCATCTTCAGATTTTCTTCTTCTTCCTCTTCTTCAGCTTCTTCTTCTTCCTCAACTTCTAATTCATGTTATTGATATTTCTGTAAAACGAAAATGAAAAAAAAAAAACAGAAAAACGAAAAGAAAAGAAAAATTGTGATTGTTGTGCTTTGTTATTTCTGAAAAAAAAAGAAGAAGAAAAAATCGGTAGTTAATTCAGATCATCGTACAATCTTCTGTTTCTTTTATCTGTATTTCTTTAAGTCATTAGATTTAATTGTTTGTTAACATTTAAATTTCATTAGTTTAGCTCATTAGTATTTGTTAAATCCTGTTTTTCATTCATCGCATAGAGTAGATTTTTTGTTTTCAGTTTTTTTTATTTCCTATCTTTTAAGTATTTTTTCCTGTTTTGATAATTTTTTTTTCTGAAATTCCTGTTTTGATCATTGTAATCTCCTATAAGCATTTGATTTTCGGTTATTCATACTTTGATTTCCTGTTTACTGTCATCTTCTAGTTTTCTGTTTTCTATTGTCATGAATTTCCTGTTTTTTTTTATTTCCAGCATATTCATTCATTGAATTTCTGTTAGTTCATGTTATTTTTTTTTAGTTTTTTTAGTTCATTCTTATGTTTTTCTTGCTTTAACATTACGGTTTCTAGTTGCTTTTATTTTACAAATAAAATTTCTGTTTTTCATCTTCAGTGAATTCTTGTTCTGATTTTTTTTATTTCCTGTTTTGTTTGCATTTTTTTTCCTGTTTTCTTTGATTCTTTGAGTTACTGTTTTTTTTCAAATTACTGATTTCCGGTTCTTTTAAGTCTTTGACTTCTTGTTTTGATTTTTTACATTCATCTATCAGTTTTTTTTACATTCATTTTCCAGTTTTTTTTTATTCTTTTCATTACTCCTTCATTTCCTATTTTTACATTTCATTTTTCTGTTTTTTTTTTTTAGTACATTCATTTCATGTTTTTCTTGTATTACATTTACTTTCTGTTTTACATTCATTTTTCTTGTTTTTTTTTATACACTGATTTCATGTCTTTTTTAATTCAGTAATCTCGTGTTTCCATCTCATTTTACATATCATTTCCTTGTTTTTCTATAAATCATTCATTTCCTTTGTGTTTCAACTTTTCAATTTATGTGTTGTTAATTAGGTATTAGTTGTAATTGATTAATTAGTTATTTGTCATTAGATTGCTTTCATGTTTTAACATTGAATTAGCATAAACTGTGTTTAGTATAGTTTTTACTTTTCTCTCTTGTACTGCTCGTGTTCCTTTGAATTGTGCAGGATAGCACCAGACTGGAGCGAAATTGATTACGTGACACGAAGTACGAAGAGTAGAGCTTCTTTTTACTTTTCACTTTAGAATTAGGAATTTGATTTTGGGTTTGTAAATATTGCACTTTACGCCCTCTGCGAAGGGTATTCATTTGTTGTAATAGTTAGTTGTTTTTACTTTTCTTGAACATTTTACATTTCAATAATTCAGCAATAAAGATTAGTTTAGAATTGTGTACTTGAATACGGAATATTCCCGTTCCCTGAGTTCGACCCGGTCTCATCCACTAGTGAGAACCGGTTTTTATTATTTGATGTCTGGTTTTCACATGTTTTACATAAAAAAATCTTTTCAAAATTACAACTATTTAAAAGAAGACATCAAATTTTTGGCGCTGTTGCCGGGGAACGGCGTAATATTAGTATTCGCTTTATTGCCTAGTGTTTGTTTGCATTTAGGTTTAGAACCACGTATGTGCATATCTTAGAGACGAGCTTACTTTTCTACACAGCCCACCTACTAGGATCCCCTTAGAGGTGACTGTGTATGATTGGTATCGTACACATAGATTTCATATTTTTTTATGCATAATCTCTGTTATGTGTACTTGCGTGGTGATTGTTTAGTTTTTGTTGTTTTTAGTTTACTCGCTTTGTGGTTTGCGTGGTTTGGCCGCTTAGTGCGTTAGTTAGGTAGAAAACCCAAAGTTAGGACGTGTGCTACACCGGTCTACTCCAAGGTGTACGCAACGGCTGACGATCATCAATTGATCCATCCTTTGAGGGAGTACTTCATGCCAAATACGTATACTCACGCCTCCTTTTATCACGAGACCTGATGTAGGAGCGAGCCATTTTGAGATTAAGGCCAGTGTGATTCAAATGCTACCTTCATTTTATGGCCTTAGCAATGAGGACCCATATTGTCATCTCGACGAATTCCTTGAGATTTGCTCGACTGTGCGAATCAATAACTTTGGAGACGAGGCTATGAAGTTAACTTTGTTTTTGTTCTCTCTCAAAGATAAAGCCAAGCACTGGCTAAAATCTCTTGAGACGGTTCGTATTACTACTTGGGAAGGAATGCAGCGTGAATTTCTCAAAAAGTACTTTCCAATTGGTAAAACGAATCAGTTTCGTAAAGCTATAACCAGTTTTTCTCAAATTGAGGGAGAACAGTTTCACAAGTCTTGGGAGAGATTGAAAGATCTTCTCCGTAAGTGTCCCCATCACCAGGTGCCTCGTTGGCAGTTCGTGCAGTATTTTTATGACGGGCTTACTGAGAAGCATTGTCAAATGGTTGATTCGTCTTATGGGGGCACTTTTATGCTCAAGAGTGAGGACGAGGCGTGGTCTCTATTCGAGACCCTGAGGGAAAACACGATGCATCATACCTTGTCTTCACGGCTCGATAGGACTACATCTCTGACTAGTGGTCCTAGGAAAGTTGGGATTTCCGAATTTGGGTCCGAGTTAGAATTACGTACCAAGGTTGACCAGTTGACTAGGAAGTTAGATCAATTCCTAGCCAATTCCTCGAGAAATCCAGTAGAAAGAGTGTGCGAGCTATGTGCTAGCCCTGGACATTGTGTTTCGGATTGTCCGGCAGCACCGCTATATCCTGAATTCGTTCAGGAGCAGGTCAATGCTGCCCAAGGTTTCGCTAGACCCATGCCTGATTCATTTACATCCTCATATAACCCAGGTTGGTGAAACCAGTTTATTTCCCCATCCCATCAGCCCTCCCAGACACAGTATAGACCCAGTAACCCTTCACAAGGTTACTCGCATCCCATTTTTCCACAGGTTTATCCCACATCCCAACCTGCTTAGACTCAACCCCATTCTCATGAGCCTTCACCTAGTCAATCCTTCCAAGATAGGATATTACAAGTTTTGAGCTCCCATACGCAGTCAATAGCCAAGCTAGAGACTCAAATGGGACAGTTGGTTAAGACCTTCGGTAGACAAAGCGAGGGGAACCCATCTAGTAAGTCTGTTGTCACATCTAAGAGAGAGGAGCCCATGTCATTTGACTTGCAACCCACCGATTCACATCATGAGCAAGTCAAATCTGTTACATCCCTTCAGTATGGGAAGGCGTGTCACTCTACTCAGGAATTGACTCATGAACCTCATATCATTTCTACTGACAAGTCGATCTCCATGATACCTCAGAAAAAGGGGCCTGACTCACAGCATGCATTATCATCATATAAAGCCCCATTTTCTTAGCCTTTAGGATCACCGATTGTTTTTAGTAAGCAAGAGGTGCAGATGCAGAAGGTGCTTGACCAAGTCAAGCCTGATCATATTCACCACTTGTCTGTAGTTGCATTCATTGATAGTCGGTCGGTCCTAGACTCTCATTTCTTGACCAGTCTCTCAGATGAGACTAATCTCTGTTCTTCACGTCGAGAAAGTTATGATCCTACAGTTAGAGGTAGATGGGATGGAAACACAGTGCGCAGTGTCACAGATGACACTCTTTTCTTCATAGAGCCCGGTTGAGTCTGACTTCATGTCCATTGATCTAATGGACGATGAAGGTTTTTCCAGGGATCCGTCTGGCTGGAGACGTGAAACTTAGCGCTTTATGGGAGGCAACCCATATCTTGTATATTATTAGACTTGCTTAGAATTTATAGATTTTATTTTGTTTTTACTTTTTCATGAGTTTTTCATGTTCTTTTTGTTTCATTCATGGTTTTCATGTCATGTCATGTATACATTGCATTCATTATATTCATAGAACGTGCATTTTTAATTCATGTCAGGTCATTCTACTCTTTTCCCTCATTTATTTCCTCTCATGTGCATTCACTTAGTTTCATATAAGCATGGGGGAGTGCCACTGGGACAGTGTCATTCAAGCATGGATGAGGGTGTAGTTTGCACACCTGGATATTTCTGTTTACGTTCTTGCACATGTTTACACATATCTCATGAAAAGTATGTTTTTAAAGAAAAAAAAATTGAACTTATATGAATGTTATTTCAAATCTGATGTTTTTAGAGGATTTTTAAGCCCCACGAATTTTTTTCTGACATAGATCTAAAAATTATGGTTATTTATGCGGATTTCAAAGAAATGATGATAGATACATGTTAAAATTTATTTTGAATCATAAATATGAATATGCACAGTTCTATTTTTGAAAAACTAAGCAAATGAACAAAAGCGTAAAAATGAGCTCAAAAGAGAAAAAAAGAAGCATGTGTTAGGTTGTTTGGATAATTCCACAATCCTTAGTAGACGGAACTTAGATGTAAGTTGAAACTTTTAATTCCATTTCGAAAAGGAGAGTGGAAAACTTCGTGATCCTAAGTAGCTGAGAACAGATACAAGTTGAAATGTTTGACTCTCACGTTATAAAGGTGAATGAAGGAAGTCACTTTTATGTCTTAGTTGATATCTTTTGGTATGTATTGAAAAAGTATAGAAGATATTGACATTGCACAAGGCATAAAAGCAGACCACACGCAAGCTATAAGAGAAGAATGAATACGCAAAAAGAAAAAGCGTGAAAAAACTGAAAAAAATCGAGAAAAGAGCTGAAAAAGAAAGAAAAGTTCAGTGCTTAGAAGTGTGATTGAGAAAACCTGTGTAGAAAACATATGAGTGAGGATAAGTAAATAATAATATGTTTTTATTGGATTTTCTAAGAATAAAACATAAATAATTGTGATATTTAGAAAAGTGAAAGAAATTCTTTTTCTGTGGTGGTATATAAAAGATTCTAATTATATTTTGATTTCGAAATAACAAGAAATATTGGTGAAAATAAAGTCTTTGATTATCTACTACTTGTGAGGAGGTGTAATATTATGCATACATGACAGAGATGTTTGTGGGTAGCATCACTGCAAACCCTCACGAGACCTTACTCGTCCACTGGGGTAACCCAGGGGTTGAAAGGGCTTGTTGCATGAGCTAAAGGCAACCGTGATTCCTACGAAAGTGAGTTAGGTGATAGTTTTCATTTCATGCATATTTCTAGTTTGCTCGAGGACTAGCAAAACATAAGCATGGGGGTATTTGATCATGCATATAATTCAGGGTTATTTTATATAAAAAATATGCCTGATTTTATGAAAAAATGTTTCAAAAACCGAATTTTATGTTAGTTTTTAGTAAATGAGCTAAAATGATTGAAAATTAAAAAATGCTTGAAAAACTAGCTTTATTTTGCATTTTAGTACATATTTTAATGTTTGTATTTACGTAGTAGTTTTAGTTTTTAATAAAAAATTAAAAAAATAAAGAAAATAGAGAAACATAGTTTCATTTTGCAATTTAGTTAAATCATTTTAGTTTTCTTTATAGAAAAGAAGAAAAAAAATATTAAATATATAGATTAGAATAGTTATATTTTTTAGAAAAAAATAATAATCAAATGAGGTTTTGAGTTTTTAGCAAATAAAAACTTTTAAATAGTTTATTATAGATTTTTGAAAATAAAAAAATAAAAACAAACCATTACACGGTTTGTGATTTTTGAAAATTGAAAAACTGAAAAAAAATAATAAAACAAACCGGCTTGAACCGTTTTGCATTTCTAAAAAAACTGAAAAAAAAATTCTGTTACAAACCGGTTCCATCCGGTTTGGGGTTTTTAAAACCCAAGAATTGAAAACAATCGTGTGTCTCCCCTGTACGCCTGAAACTTCTTCCCTCTTTCCCCTCTTTCCCTCTCTTTCCCTCTTTTCTCACCCTCCTCCAACAACACCGACCTCTTTCTTACCTCTTTCTTCCCCTTCTCCCTATTTTTCTCATCTTCCTCAGCCGATGGTGGTGGTGGAGCTTTAGTCCGGTGAATGGCGCACGGTGGAGGCCACCAACTTCTCCTCTAATCCTTCCAGCTCCAGTTACGGTAAGCATTTCATTCCTCTTCTTCTTCTTCCAATTCCTCTTCTTCTTCTTCTTCTTTCTGATCTTCTGATTTTTTTCTTCTTCCGATCTGTTTCTTCTTCATCTACTTCTTCTTCTTCTTCCAATCTGCATCTTCAGATTTTCTTCTTCTTCCTCTTCTTCAACTTCTTCTTCTTCCTCAGCTTCTAATTCATGTTATTGCTATTTCTGTAAAACGAAAATGAAAAAAAAAAAAAACAGAAAAACGAAAAGAAAAGAAAAATCGTGATTGTTGTGCTTTGTTATTTCTGAAAAAAGAAAAAAAAGAAAAAATCGGTAGTTAATTCAGATCATCGTACAATCTTTTGTTTCTTTTATCTGTATTTCTTTAAGTCATTAGATTTAATTGTTTGTTAACATTTAATTTTCATTAGTTTAGCTCATTAGTATTTGTTAAATCGTGTTTTTCATTCATTGCATAGAGTAGATTTTTTGTTTTCAGTTTTTTTTATTTCCTGTCTTTTAAGTATTTTTTCCTGTTTTGATAATTTTTTTTCTGAAATTCCTGTTTTGATCATTGTAATTTCCTATTAGCCTTTGATTTTCGGTTATTCATACTTTGATTTCCTGTTTACTGTCATCTTCTAGTTTTCTGTTTTCTATTTTCATGAATTTCCTCTTTTTTTTTACTTCCAGCATATTCATTCATTGAATTTCTGTTAGTTCATGTTATTTTTTTTTAGTTTTTTTAGTTCATTCTTATGTTTTTCTTGCTTTAACATTACGGTTTCCAGTTGCTTTTATTTTACAAATAAAATTTCTGTTTTTCATCTTCAGTGAATTCTTGTTCTGATTTTTTTTATTTCCTGTTTTGTTTGCATTTTTTTCCTGTTTTCTTTGATTCTTTGAGTTACTGTTTTTTTTCAAATTACTGATATCTTGTTCTTTTAAGTCTTTGACTTCTTGTTTTTGTTTTTTACATTCATCTATCAGTTTTTTTTACATTCATTTTCCAGTTTTTTTTTATTCTTTTCATTACTCCTTCATTTCCTATTTTTACATTTCATTTTTCTGTTTTTTTTTTAGTACATTCATTTCGTGTTTTTCTTGTATTACATTTACTTTCTGTTTTACATTCATTTTTCTTGTTTTTTTTATACACTGATTTCATGTCTTTTTTAATTCAGTAATCTTGTGTTTCCATCTCATTTTACATATCATTTCCTTGTTTCATTTCCTTTGTTTTTCAACTTTTCAATTTATGTGTTGTTAATTAGGTATTAGTTGTAATTGATTAATTAGTTATTTGTCATTAGATTGCTTTCATGTTTTAACATTGAATTAGCATAAACTGAGTTTAGTATAGTTTTTACTTTTCTCTCTTGTACTGCTCGTGTTCCTTTGAATTGTGCAGGATAGCACCAGACTGGAGCGGAATTGATTACGTGACACGAAGTACGAAGAGTAGAGCTTCTTTTTACTTTTCACTTTAGAATTAGGAATTTGATTTTGGGTTTGTAAATATTGCACTTTACGCCCTCTGCGAAGGGTATTCATTTGTTGTAATAGTTAGTTGTTTTTACTTTTCTTGAACATTTTACATTTCAATAATTCAGCAATAAAGATTAGTTTAGAATTGTGTACTTGAATACGGAATATTCCCGTTCCCTGAGTTCGACCCGGTCTCATCCACTAGTGAGAACCGGTTTTTATTATTTGATGTCTGGTTTTCACATGTTTTACATAAAAAAATCTTTTCAAAATTACAACTATTTAAAAGAAGACATCAAATTTTTGGCGCCGTTGCCGGGGAACGGCGTAATATTAGTATTCGCTTTATTGCCTAGTGTTTGTTTGCATTTAGGTTTAGAACCACGTATGTGCATATCTTAGAGACGAGCTTACTTTTCTACACAGCCCACCTACTAGGATCCCCTTAGAGGTGACTGTGTATGATTGGTATCGTACACATAGATTTCATATTTTTTTATGCATAATCTCTGTTATGTGTACTTGCGTGGTGATTGTTTAGTTTTTGTTGTTTTTAGTTTACTCGCTTTGTGGTTTGCGTGGTTTGGCCGCTTAGTGCGTTAGTTAGGTAGAAAACCCAAAGTTAGGACGTGTGCTACACCGGTCTACTCCAAGGTGTACGCAACGGCTGACGATCATCAATTGATCCATCCTTTGAGGGAGTACTTCATGCCAAATACGTATACTCCCGCCTCCTTTTATCACGAGACCTGATGTAGGAGCGAGCCATTTTGAGATTAAGGCCAGTGTGATTCAAATGCTACCTTCATTTTATGGCCTTAGCAATGAGGACCCATATTGTCATCTCGACGAATTCCTTGAGATTTGCTCGACTGTGCGAATCAATAACTTTGGAGACGAGGCTATGAAGTTAACTTTGTTTTTGTTCTCTCTCAAAGATAAAGCCAAGCACTGGCTAAAATCTCTTGAGACGGTTCGTATTACTACTTGGGAAGGAATGCAGCGTGAATTTCTCAAAAAGTACTTTCCAATTGGTAAAACGAATCAGTTTCGTAAAGCTATAACCAATTTTTCTCAAATTGAGGGAGAACAGTTTCACAAGTCTTGGGAGAGATTGAAAGATCTTCTCCGTAAGTGTCCCCATCACCAGGTGCCTCGTTGGCAGTTGGTGCAGTATTTTTATGACGGGCTTACTGAGAAGCATCGTCAAATGGTTGATTCGTCTTGTGGGGGCACTTTTATGCTCAAGAGTGAGGACGACACGTGGTCTCTATTCGAGACCTTGAGTGAAAACACGATGCATCATACCTTGTCTTCACGGCTCGATAGGACTACATCTCTGTCTAGTGGTCCTAGGAAAGTTGGGATTTCCGAAGTTGGGTCCGAGTTAGAATTGCGTACCAAGGTTGACCAGTTGACTAGGAAGTTAGATCAATTCCTAGCCAATTCCTCGAGAAATCCAGTAGAAAGAGTGTGCCAGCTATGTGCTAGCCCTGCATATTGTGTTTCAGATTGTCCGGCAGCACCGCTATATCCTGAATTGATTCAGGAGCAGGTGAATGCTGCCCAAGGTTTCGCTAGACCCATGCCTGATTCATTTACATCCTCATATAACCCAGGTTGGCGAAACTAGTTTATTTCCCCATCCCATCAGCCCTCCCAGACACAGTATAGACCCAGTAACCCTTCACAAGGTTACTCGCATCCCATTTTTCCACAAGTTTATCCCCCAGCCCAACCTACTTATACTCAACCCCATTCTCATGAGCCTTCACCTAGTCAATCCTTCCAAGATAGGATATTACAAGTTTTGAGCTCCCATACGCAGTCAATAGCCAAGCTAGAGACTCAAATGGGACAGTTGGTTGAGACCTTCAGTAGACAAAGCGAGGGGAACCCATCTAGTAAGTCTGTTGTCACATCTAAGGGAGAGGAGCCCATGTCATTTGACTTGCAACCCACCGATTCACATCATGAGCAAGTCAAATCTGTTACATCCCTTCAGTATGGGAAGGCATGTCACTCCACTCAGGAATCGACTCATGAACCTCATATCATTTCTACTGACAAGTCGATCTCCATGATACCTCAGAAAAAGGGGCCTGACTCACAGCATGCATTATCATCATATAAAGCCCCATTTTCTCAGCCTTTAGGATCACCGATTGTTTTTAGTAAGCAAGAGGTGCAGATGCAGAAGGTGCTTGACCAAGTCAAGCTTGATCATATTCACCACTTGTCTGAAGTTGCATTCATTGATAGTCGGTCGGTCCTAGACTCTCATTTCTTGACCAGTCTCTCAGATGAGACTAATCTCTGTTCTTCACGTCGAGAGAGTTATGATCCTACAGTTAGAGGTAGACGGGATGGAAACACAGTGCGCAGTGTCACAGATGACACTCTTTTCTTCATAGAGCCCGGTTGAGCCTGACTTCATGTCCATTGATCTCATGGACGATGAAGGTTTTTCCAGGGATCCGTCTGGCTGGAGACGTGAAACTTAGCGCTTTATGGGAGGCAACCCATATCTTGTATATTATTAGATTTGCTTAGAATTTATAGATTTTATTTTGTTTTTTCTTTTTCATGAGTTTTTCATGTTCTTTTTGTTTCATTCATGGTTTTCATGTCATGTCATGTATACATTGCATTCATTATATTCATAGAACGTGCATTTTTAATTCATGTCAGGTCATTCTACTCTTTTCCCTCATTTATTTCCTCTCATGTGCTTTCACTTAGTTTCATATAAGCATGGGGGACAGTGGCACTCAAGCATGGGGAAGGGTGTAGTTTGCACACCTGGATATTTCTGTTTACGTTCTTGCACATGTTTACACATATCTCATGAAAAGTAGGTTTTTAAAGAAAAAAAAAATTGAACTTATATGAATGTTATTTCAAATCTGATGTTTTTAGAGGATTTTTAAGCCCCACGAAATTTTTTTCTGACATAGATCTAAAAATTATGGTTGTTTATGCGGATTTCAAAGAAATGATGATGGATACATGTTAGAATTTATTTTGAATCATAAATATGAATATGCACAGTTCTATTTTTGAAAAACTAAGCAAATGAACAAAAGCGTAAAAATGAGCTCAAAATAGAAAAATAAAGCATGCGTTAGGTTGTTTGGATAATTCCACAATCCTTAGTAGATGGAACTTAGATGTAAGTTGAAACTTTTAATTCCATTTCGAAAAGGAGAGTGGAAAACTTCGTGATCCTAAGTAGCTGAGAACAGATACAAGTTGAAATGTTTGACTCTCACGTTATAAAGGTGAATGAAGGAAGTCACTTTTATGTCTTAGTTGATATCTTTTGGTATGTATTGAAAAAGTATAGAAGATATTGACATTGCACAAGGCATAAAAGCAGACCACACGCAAGCTATAAGAGAAGAATGAATACGCAAAAAGAAAAAGCGTGAAAAAACTGAAAAAAATCGAGAAAAGAGCTGAAAAAGAAAGAAAAGTTCAGTGCTTAGAAGTGTGATTGAGAAAACCTGTGTAGAAAACATATGAGTGAGGATAAGTAAATAATAATATGTTTTTATTGGATTTTCTAAGAATAAAACATAAATAATTGTGATATTTAGAAAAGTGAAAGAAATTCTTTTTCTGTGGTGGTATATAAAAGATTCTAATTATATTTTGATTTTGAAATAACAAGAAATATTGGTGAAAATAAAGTCTTTGATTATCTACTACTTGTGAGGAGGTGTAATATTATGCATACATGACAGAGATGTTTGTGGGTAGCATCACTGCAAACCCTCACGAGACCTTACTCGTCCACTGGGGTAACCCAGGGGTTGAAAGGGCTTGTTGCTTGAGCTAAATGCAACCGTGATTCCTACGAAAGTGAGTTAGGTGATAGTTTTCATTTCATGCATTTTTCTAGTTTCTTCTTCTTCCTCTTCTTCAGCTTCTTCTTCTTCCTCAGCTTTTAATTCATGTTATTGCTATTTCTGTAAAATGAAAATGAAAATGAAAAAAAAAAAACAGAAAAATGAAAAGAAAAGAAAAATCGTGATTGTTGTGCTTTGTTATTTCTAAAAAATAAAAAGAAAAAGGAAAAATCGGTAGTTAATTCAGATCATCGTACAATCTTCTGTTTCTTTTATCTGTATTTCTTTAAGTCATTAGATTTAATTGTTTGTTAACATTTAAATTTCATTAGTTTAGCTCATTAGTATTTGTTAAATCCTGTTTTTCATTCATCGCATAGAGTAGATTTTTGTTTTCAGTTTTTTTTATTTCCTGTCTTTTAAGTATTTTTTTCTGTTTTGATAATTTTTTTTTCTAAAATTCCTATTTTGATCATTGTAATCTCCTATTAGCCTTTGATTTTCAGTTATTCATACTTTGATTTCCTGTTTACTGTCATCTTCTAGTTTTCTGTATTCTATTGTCATGAATTTCCTATTTTTTTTTATTTCCAGCATATTCATTCATTGAATTTCTGTTAGTTCATGTTATTGTTTTTTAGTTTTTTAGTTCATTCTTATGTTTTTCTTTCTTTAACATTACGGTTTCCAGTTGCTTTTGATTTACAAATAAAATTTCTGTTTTTCATCTTCAGTGAATTCTTGTTCTGATTTTTTTTATTTCCTGTTTTGTTTGCATTTTTTTTCCTGTTTTCTTTGATTCTTTGAGTTACTATTTTTTTTCAAATTACTGATTTCCTATTCTTTTAAGTCTTTGACTTCTTGTTTTTGTTGTTTACATTTATCTATCAGTTTTTTTTATATTCATTTTCCAGTTTTTTTTTTTATTCTTTTCATTACTCCTTCATTTCCTATTTTTACATTTCATTTTTCTGTTTTTTTTTAGTACATTCATTTCCTGTTTTTCTTGTATTACATTTACTTTCTGTTTTACATTAATTTTTCTTGTTTTTTTTATACACTGATTTCATGTCTTTTTCAATTCAGTAATCTCGTGTTTCCATCTCATTTTACATATCATTTCCTTGTTTTTCTATAAATCATTCATTTCCTTTATGTTTCAACTTTTCAATTTATGTGTTGTTAATTAGGTATTAGTTGTAATTGATTAATTAGTTATTTGTCATTAGATTGCTTTCATGTTTTAGCATTGAATTAGCATAAACTGTGTTTAGTATAGTTTTTACTTTTCTCTCTTGTACTGCTCGTGTTCCTTTGAATTGTGCAGGATAGCACCAGACTGGAGCGGAATTGATTACGTGACACGAAGTACGAAGAGTAGAGCTTCTTTTTACTTTTCACTTTAGAATTAGGAATTTGATTTTGGGTTTGTAAATATTGCACTTTACGCCCTCTGCGAAGGGTATTCATTTGTTGTAATAGTTAGTTGTTTTTACTTTTCTTGAACATTTTACATTTCAATAATTCAGCAATAAAGATTAGTTTAGAATTGTGTACTTGAATACAGAATATTCCCGTTCCCTGAGTTCGACCCGATCTCATCCACTAGTGAGAACCGGTTTTTATTATTTGATGTCTGGTTTTCACATGTTTTACATAAAAAAATCTTTTCAAAATTACAACGATTTAAAAGAAGACATCAGAGAGCTACGAAGTGCATCTATGTTATGACAACAAAAGAGTTATAACAGGATACTGACATCATAGAAAGTACCATCCCTATCACAAGTTATTATTCTAAAGTGTTGTTTGACATGGGAGCTACACATTCATTTGTATCTACTCGGTTTGTTAGTCTATTAGATCTATTACTAGTTACTATGTGGTATATATTAGAAGTTGTTAGATTTTCAAGTGATAGAACTATTGCTCGAGGTAGAGGTCATAATTTAGGGCAAAACCTTTCTGTCAACCTTATTGTTCTTTACATGATTGGTATGATGTGATTTTGAGAATGGATTGGCTTTACGAGAACTATGCTTGTGTGGATTGCCACGAGAGACGGATATGTTTTGTTTGTCCCGACCTGTCCATCCTTGAATATAGAGCCAGTAAGTCAGTTAAGAAGAGAAAAATGATTTTAGCATCGAAGGCGCAACATTGTGTTGAGAAGGGGTGTGAGGCCTTTATGGTCAGTGTTTCCTTTTTGGAACCTTGTACAACCCCTATGAAGGATTTGGCCATTATTGAGAGAGTTCACAAATGTATTTTTTGATGATTTACCTAGATTACCCCCTATGTGGGAGATTGACTTTTCTATAGAATTGGTGCTTGGTAGGTCTAAATCTCTAAAGCTCCTTATCGGATGGCATCAACAAAGCTAGAATTAAAGAAGTTGTTTCAAGAACTGATGGATAAAGGGTTTATTCGAACAAGTATATCACCATAGGGTGCATCTATCTTATTCGTCAAGAAGAATGATGGATCAATGCACTTGTGCATTGACTATCAAATATTGAATCAGATAACTATCAAGAACAAGTATCCCCTCCCACACATTGATGATTTGTTCAACTAGCTTTGAGATACGAAGTTTTCTCCAAGATAGATCTCAGGTCTAGTTACTATTAGTTGAGGATCAAGGAGTTTAATGTGCAGAAGACAGCTTTCAGAATGCATTATGGCCACTACAAGTTTTTCGTGATGCCTTTCAGATTAAAATATGCACCAACTGCTTTTATGGACTTCATATATAGGATATTTCAGCCATTACTAGACCTATTTATGATTATTTTTATTAATGACATCCGGATTTATTCAAAAAGAGAGGCAAATCACAAAGAGCACCTATGGATTGTTTTAGAGATACTTTGAAAGCATAAGTTGTATGCCAAGTTTTTTAAGTGTGAATTTTGGTTAGATGAGGTTATGTTTTTGGGACATGTGATCTCAAAAGATGGATTATCTGTAGATCCTCTTAAGGTAAATATTTTACTAATAAATTTTTTAAAGAATAAAAATAATTTTATTTTAAATATTGAATTGGATTCTAATAAGTAGTTTTCAGATATCTTAATAGGTGGAGGCAATTTTGAATTGGAAGCAACCAAAGAATGTTTCAGACATTCGTAGCTTCTTAGGACTTGTCAGATATTATAAAAGATTTTTCCAAAATTACAACACCAATGACTAAATTACTTTGCAAAAGTGTCAAGTTTGTTTAGACTCAACAATGCGAAGAAAGCTTCCAGAAACTAAAGAAAAAGCCTACCATAACCCCAGTATTTATTCTTCCATCAATATAAGGAGGATTTGTGGTATACAATGAGGCTTCAAGAACAGACCTGGGATGTATTCTAATGCAACATGGGAAGGTGATTGTATATACTTCTCTTCAGTTAAAGATAAACGAGCATAATTACCCCACTCATGATCTGGAGTTAGCAGCAATGGTATTCACTCCTAAAATATGCTGACATTATTTGTACGAATAGCAATTTGAAGTATTCTCGTACCACAAAAGTCTCAAATATATTTTCTCCCAGGAGGATCTTAATATAAGACAATGAAGGTGGTTAGAATTTCTTAAAATTTATGATTTCTCGATCTCGTATCACTTAAGAAAGGCAAATGTTGTTGCAGATGCTTTGAGCAAAAAAGCATAGAATTTATCATGTGCTATTAGTAATGAATGAAAGCTTATGAAAGGCTTTATTGAATGGAGATCTTTTGGTTCTGATCCCTACAGGATCGAGATAGCTAGCATGCTATTAGATCCGATATCATGGAACAAATCATAGCTAAGAAAAAAGATGATCCAAACTTTCCCAAGATGATAGCAGCTTGCCAGCAAGATGACTTGATTTTACACTTGGAGGAAGATGATAGCATATAGTTTGGATAGAGGCTATAGGTACTAGAGGATTCGCAATTGAAGAATGACTTACTTGATGAGGCACATAGATCCAAGTATACCATCCACCTTGGTAATACTAAGATGTATAAATACTTACAACAGAATTTTTGGTATAATGGGATGAAATGTGAAATTGTTGAATACGTTTCAAAATGCTTGGTATGTCAATAGGTCAAAATAGAACACCAATGACCTAGAGGTATGTTGCAGACTCTTGAAATACCCTAGTGGAAGTGGAAAAACATTACCATGGACTTTGTGACAGGTCTGCCCAAAACTAGGCATCAATATGATGTTATTTGGGTTGTTGTTGACTACTTTTCGAAGTCGGCATACTTTTTGCCAATTAGGGAAAATCAAATTTTAGAGTTTATATGTGGATGAAATTGTTAAATTGCACGGTGTTCTATTGTCTATTATTTTTTATAGAGGCCCGAGATTTACTTTAAAGTTTCGAAGGTAGCTATAGAAGGATTTGGGAACGAAGCTCAAGTTTAGTATAACCTTTCACCCAAAAAACAAGCGAACAATCAAAAAAGACAATACAGACATTTGAGGGCATGTTGCGTGCATGTACACCAGATTAGAAAGGTGACTGGAGCAAACATTTGAAATTTACAAAATTCACATATAATAACAGTTACCATTCAAGCATTGGTATGGCTCCATACGAAGCCTTATGTGAGTGATTTTGTAGATCTCCAATTTATTGGAATGAAGTTAGTGATAGGACTGTGGAATCCCTAATTGTGCTTTAGCATTACACTGATCAAATACATCTAATTTGAAAGAGACTTTTGAGAACTTAGAGTCGTTAGAAGAGTTATGTGATGACTATTTGAAATCGTCTGTAATTTTGAAAAGATTTTTATATGTAAAACATGTGAAAACCAGACATCAAATAATAAAAATCGGTTCTCACTAGTGGATGAGACAGGGTCGAACTCAGGGAAAGGGAATATTTTGTATTCAAGCACACAAATCTAAACTATTCTTTATTGCCAAAATATAAAATGTAAAATGTGCTAGAAAAATAAGAATAACTAACTATCACAACAAATGAATACCCTTCGCAGAGGGCGTAAAAGGCAATATTTACAAACCCAATTAAATGCCTAAATTCTAAAATAAAAGAAAAAAATCTTCTATCTTCGTACTTCGTGTCACGTGTGCGCTTGAGCTTCACTCCTGTGCTATCCTGCACAAGTCAAAAGAAAACGAGCAGTACACGAGATAAAAGTAGAAATTATACTAAACTAACTAAATGCTAAAATATGAAGGAATTTATGCAAGAAATCTAACTGACTTATTACACTTGAAAATGAATTCTAATTAAATCCGACTAACTAATTACTAATTAACAACCTAATTAACTAACAATTACATTAACTCACAACTAATACTGCTCAATTAACTAATATCTAATAGTTAATGAACTAACCACTTACTTAACTAATCAGCTAATCTAACAATTACACGTTACTTAACTGCTTCAAACAAAATTATTCTACTAATCCCTAACAATTTGATAGACTAACAACTAACTAGTCACTTGACTAAACAACTAACTCTATCACTCAAAACAATAAAAACCAGTGAAATTCAGTGATTAACACACAGTTAACATTCAGTTACATTCAACAGTACACAATAAAATGAACAGTAGAAATCCAGTTAACATTCAGCAAAACTCAAATCTGATCCAGTTAATATCAGTAAAAATATGAGGCTCAGATTAAATTTCACTGAAAACAGTAAAAAGCACGGCTCAGATTGCCTAATTTCAGTAAAAAAAAAACACGACTCAGATGAAATTTAATAAAAAACAATAACAAGCACGACCAGATTGTTGATGGATCCAATTGTTCACGATTCAGCTGTTCATAATTCAGATGTCGGATTCAAATTTCTGATGGATATCGATTTGCTTTGGAAACAATTAGTGTCAGAAATCAAATTTTCACCAGAGATCAGTGAAAAGCACGGCCAGAAGAAATTTGTCAGAAATAGTAAGCAACAACATTCACCGGATTTAAACAGAGCATTCACCGGAAGATGTTGTGATTCAGATCGACATTAACCGGATTCAAACACAACTCGTGATAGAGGATTCACAAAAAGAGGAATCACGATTATACTGAAGCAAGAGACCCCAGCTAGAGACACTCCTGCACAGGAGCTGATCCGTCCTCACGGTAGAGAAAGAGGGATTTTGGCAGTTCAAATACATGCCGGAGTTAGACAGATACGCCGGAGTTAGACACTCATCCACTTAATTTTCAGAAATCAGACAAATGCTCAAACATCCGATGATTGAGCAATATCACGGCACTGCTTAGATGTTCCAAAACAGCAGCTATGTTGATCAAAGGTGAATCGTGACAGAGATCAAAAGTAATCCGGCTTATGTAGGGGATTCTGGCCATCTACAAATCTTCATGATTCCTGATTGGCTGGAATAAATCCAGTTCTCCGATCGATGCCAGAATTTCAATCACAAGCTGGAGCTCAAACGACAATATCGATCGAGAATTCTTCTCAAACAACACTATAGATCGAGATCATATTTCGAACAACAATATCAATCCGAATTTCTTTTAAAAACAGTAATCATTGGAAAAAAAATGAGAATCGATCCAGATGATCGATCACATTTCTGTAAAAATGTACTAACATCCGGCGTCAGATTTTAGATCAAAGGAACGATGGATTTCAGATCAAATTTCTATAAAAATATTGAAATCCAACAGATGCACAAACCGATCGGATGATTTGGATATGATTTTTTTTCTCCGGATTTTAGATTCAAGCAAACCGAAAACAATTTGTTTTCACTGTACGCACATTGCAATGCTGTATGAAAATCTTAAAAAAACAAACAAACAGAAGAACAAAAAACTGAAACAAAATTTATGCAGAAAATGAATCTATGAAACAATATTTACTGTTTCATAGCTATTGAACTAATCTAAATCATGATTTTAATGAAAACAAAATGTGCAGAAAAATTTAGAATCCTAATCCTAATGCTTACATTTAATGAATTCAGATTGCAAAATAGACTGGAAATCATACACTCTATATACTAATTTCAGGAAATCATATAAAAAAATAGGAAAAGAAGAAAATTAGAAGAAAAGGATAAGAAGAAGAAGAAAATGAGGATAAAAAGAAGAAGAGAAAAGGATTTCTCACTCTTGATTTGGTTGAGAAGAGAGGTTGGAATCCACTCCCTTGCTTCAGCCGTTGTCAAAATTCTTTACCAGAAAGAGGATGAGAAAAAGAGGGGAAATAGGGAGAAGGAGAAGAAAAGGCAAGAAGAGGTGGAGAAGAAGGGGAAGAGGAGAAGGCTTGGGCAAGAAAGAGAAGACAAGATTCTCTTCCCCCTACGTAGCCTATTTAAAAATTTGAAGTTTTGTCCATAAGTCCATCTTATTTCTAAAATCACATTTCAAAACCTCTCTTTAAAAAGTTTTTGCAAAACAACTCAAAATGACCATGTTTTAGAAATTATAAAACAAAGTCTATTTTAACTCTATTTTCAAATACTAAACTACTACAATTATGTCAAAAACAAAAATATGCATTAAAATGTAAAATAAAGCTATTTTTCATGCATTTTCTATTTTTAAATTATTTTAGCTCATTTACTCAAAACTAGCATAAAATAGGGTTTTTAAATCATTTTCTTATGAAATCATGCATATTTTTATATGAAATATCCCTAAAATATATGCATGATCAAATACCCCCATGTTTATGTTTTGCTAGTCCTCGAGCAAACTAGACAAATGCACAAAATCAAAACTATCAACTAACTCACTTTCGTAGGAATCACGGTTGCATTTAGCACATGCAACAAGCCCTTTCAACCCCTAAGTTACCCCAGTGGACGAGTAAGGTCTCGTGAGGGTTTGCAGTCATGTATACATAATATTACACATCCTCATAAGTAGTAGGTAATTAAAGAATTTGTTTTCACAAATATTTCCTGTTACAAAAAAAATCAAACATAATTAGAGTCTTTATATACCACCACAGAAAAAGAATTTCTTTCACTTTTCTAAATATCACAATTATTTATGTTTTATTCTTAGAAAATCCAATAAAAACAAGTTATTATTTATTTATTCTCACTCGTATGTTTTCTGCACAGGTTTTCTCAATCACACTTCTAAGCACTGAACTTTTTCTTTTTAAGCTCCTTTTTTTTCACACTTTTTCTTTTTGCACATTCATTCTTCTCTTATAGCTTGCGTGTGGTATGCTTTTATGCCCTATGGAATGTCAATATCTTTTATACTTTTTCAATGTATACCAAAAGATATCAACTAAGACATAAAAGTAACTTCCTTCATTTACCTTTGCAACATGAGAGTCAAACACTTCAACTTATATCTGTTCTCAGCTACTGAGGATCACGAAGTTTTCCACTATCCTTTTCAAAATGGAATTCAAAAGTTTCAACTTGCCTCTAAGTTCCATCTACTAAGGATTGTGAAATTATCCAAACAACCTAACGCATGCTCTTTTTTTTACTTTTGAGCTCATTTTTATGCTTTTGTTCATTTGCTTAGTTTTTCAAAAATAAAACTGTGCATATTCATATTTGCAATTTAAAATAAACTCTAACATGTATCTATCATCATTTCTTTGAAATTTGCATAAACAACCATAATATTTAGATCCATATCAGAAAATTTTTCATGGGGCTTAAAAATCATCTAAAAACATTAGATTTGAAATAACATTCATATAAGTTCAAACTCTTTCTTTAAAAACCTACTTTTCATGAGAGATGTGTAAACATGTGCAAGAACGTAAACAAAAATATTTAATATATATATATATATATATATATTTTTACACAGAAACAAGTGAGAGAAAAGAAGACGGCGATGAATGTAGAAGATGAAGAAGAAGAAGAAGAAGAAGAAGAAGAAGATGAGGACTTATAATGTGGCTGGAGCTTTGCAGTAGGGAAATGAGGGTCGATTTTTTTTTTCTTTGCTGGTGAACTGAAAGGGGATGGGAAAGTGCAGGATCTTCTGCTGGTGGGCTCAGGGAAAGAGGACGGCAGCCAGCTGGACCTCTGCTGTGGCTGGGCTGAAGGTGGATGGGAAGCAGCTGCTGGATCCTTTGCGGCTTGGCTGAAGATGAATGGTGAAGCCAGCTGCTGGATCTAACGTCTTGTAGGCTGCAGAAAAGGGCAATTTTGCAACTGCTGGATTGAAAGAAGATGGGGAAGTGTTGGATCCTTGCGTCAAATGTCCTGCTGAAGGAGATGCTAACCCCAAAGATGAAAGGTTCCACGACAGAGCAGTCTCCTCTTCTCTTCAGCCTCAATCGGCCTGGTCCTTCCCCTTTGATGAATCCCCTGCAATAAGCACAAAAACCTCTCAATCGGCCAGCTTTTCCCTCTTTGGCTGTAGGAAAATCATTCCTCTCTAGTGAATCCCCCCCGATAAGAACAAAAGCCCCCCTTTTTAAAAACTTTCAGCCCCACTGAAGAAAAACCGCAACCCCCCCCCCTTTCATGAGGTTCCGTTATGTTTTTTTTGAAATTTTTTTGAAACCGATATTTGAAAATCAAAAGAGGCGCATCTTGTGTTTTTCAAAATTTTCATTTCATTTACCTAAGTTTTAGGTAAACTGAAATTTATTTATTTTTAGGGAAGTTCGTCTGTGCCATTTAAGGCTGCTTTTAAAAAAAAAAAAATTATGTAAGCAAATCAATAAAAAGAAATAAAATGAATGGTGAAATAAATAAGAGGCTTTTATGGACATGCCACCTCAATGCACTTTTAAAATCCTTTTGAAAAGAAAATAAAGTTTTATTTTGTTTTTGTAAATCTTTTATTTTAAAGTGAGGTGCCACATGTGTGTGGGCCCACTAACTAAAAAAAATAAATAAACAAATAACATTAAGAAATTAAAAAGAAGAATTTGCAAATTGGTGCGATCTCCGGGTGGGTCCCGCTCCATTTATTTGAAAATAAAAACAGAAGAAATAACTTCTTCTTTTTTTGAACTTTTTATAATACGAGATAAAACTTTGTTTGTTTTCAAGAATTTGGAAAAAAATTGGGCTTTCAGGGCAAAAATATGGATAAAGTAAATGTAAAAAATTTTGTAAAGAGATTTGAAATCTTTTTGCAAAAGTTTTGAGATAAAATCTTTAAAATCAATATCCAAATATCCAGATTGTTTTCCCTGAGAAAAACTTTTATAATTCCAAGTCCTGGGGGTAAACTGGGAAAGATTGGCAATTTTGAAAACCCAAGTTTTTGAAATCAATTTTAAAAAGTTTAAAAATCAAATCTGGATTGACAATTTTGAAAATTAGGAGTTCTGGATCTCAAACTGACATGTTGTGCAGTGAAATGATGCAAAGTGTTCATGCAATGCTATGCAAAGACATGTTTTATGAAATGTCATTCTGAATCTAGAATTGGAAATTCTAACTTCTTGTCAGAAATAGGATTTTGAAAATTTGCAGTTTGAAGATGTCTCTGAACCTAAATATAGAAATTTTGAGGCTCAAGAATGAAATTTTAGACTTTCTGCAAGGTTCAATCTCAGAAAATGACCAATTTGCCCTTCATTGCTTCCGGAGGACTGAAATATGATAATTGGTGGAGATGTCAGGAAGGTGAGTGAAAATTTGGGGTGTTTACAGATGTCCCTCTTTGCTACTAAGCCGGCTTATGGCCGAGCTTAGTGGCAAAGAAAACACACCAAATTTGGGCTATATAATAACGCCCCAGTTAGAAGGATCTGACTCGGTATGAAGAAATTAGCCCGAGGAAGATGGTAGATATGAAATGGAGAATAAAGAGAAAATAGATTTGCTCTGTGAGAGCGAAGTTCAGGTTTATGCCCTTAACCTGGATGGGACAGGAAATGCTTCGTATGGAACGAAGCTCAGGTTTGACCCTTAACCTAATTGGGGAATGAAATATCTCCTAGAAATGAGACTCAGGTTTGTACCCTTAACCTGATTGGGCAGAAAATGAAATACCTCTTTGCGTGAGGCTCAGGTTTGTACCCTTATCTTGATCGGGCAGAAAATGGAATACCTCTTTGAATGAGGCTCAGGTTTGCACCCTTATCCTGATTGGGCGGAAAATGAAATATTTGGAAGCTGAATAAGACAACTTTTCTTAAAGAGGAACGAGGCAATGGAAATGGAATTGTAAGAGGCAATCTTGGCAGATGATCAAGGCGATCTGGTGAATTTTTCATCAGTATGAAATATGAATAGGGTAAGGAGTAAGATGACTCTTTCGACAACGCGAAAGATGGATATGAAAATCTTTTGACGAGAATAAGGTAACTCTTTCGGCAATGCGAAAGACAAACAAGGCAAACTCTTTCAGAGAAGAGTAAGGCAACTCTTTTGACAACGCAAAAGATGAATAAGGCAATTTTTCCAACGAAGAATAAGGCAACTCTTTCGGCAATGCGAAAGATGAACGCAGGCGATCCAAAGGAACAAGGCGATTCTTTTGATAACGTGAAAGATGTCAAAGGCAATCCAAAGGAGCAAGGCAATTTTTTTTTCGATAACGCGAAAGATGACGAAGGCAATCCAAAGGAACAAGGCGATTCTTTTGACAACGCGAAAGATGACAAAGGTAATCCAAAGGAACAAGGCGATTCTTTCGACAACGCGAAAGATGACAAAGGCAATCCAAAGGAACAAGGCGATTCTTTAGACAACGCGAAAGATGACAAAGGTAATCCAAAGGAACAAGGTGATTCTTTCGACAATGCGAAAGATGACAAAGGTAATCCAAAGGAACAAGGCGATTCTTTCGACAACGAGAAAGATGACAAAGGTAATCCTTTCGGAGAGAAGGCTAATCTTTCAACAAAATGAAAGATGATAAAGGCTATCCTTTCGGAGATAAGGCTAATCTTTCAACAATGTGAAAGACAACAAAGGAAAATCTCTCGAAGGGGTCAAGATGCATCAATATGGACATCAAGCTCTTACTTAATGTCAGGATAGCTAGAAAATATTGTCAAAATGTTGAAAATTTTGTTGATTCAAAATAATTGAAAACGATGCTAATTATTGTGAAAATATTCCTTCTTTTCTACCTGAAGTATTATCTCCAAACAGGATTGACTTCATAGAATCAAGATTTTGAATCCAAATTGCTTGCAATTGACCTTCTTCAAAGAAGTTATCAATTTCCTTGATAGGAACAGAAAAGTGAGAATTTAATATTATGAAAGCAATTGATGAAAGAATATTGATAATAGAATTTCACAAATTTAAAGAAGATCCTTGATAAATGTGGTAGTTTGATATCCTGGGAGCCTCTCTCATGATATTCTTTTTGCGCTCTTTTGGGCTCTTTTGGGTTTTGGTTGCATTCTCCTTCATTTTGGAGATGTCCTGACTTTTTCTCTCTTTCTTTTTCCTCTCTTGCTCTCTTTTGGGAAGGGTACGTTACAAACGCCTTCAACTTGGAGATGTTTCGATCCTTCTTTGATGATATTGGCTCATGGGTTAGAGATCTTTGGATGATAGCGGAAATTAAATATCTTTTGGGGATTGTCGAGAGGTTCATTGCATCTGCCTTCATCTCGACAGTGCTTTGGACTTTCCCTGGAAGGATCCGTCGCAAACTTCGTCATCTTGGAGATGTTTCAAATCTTCTTTGGCCCCGGGGGTCTACTCGCTTAATTCGCCTTCATCTTGACGACAAGTGAGAGATCCCTTTTGCGGATATTTAACTGCAACTTAGGTGACTTTGAAGAGACAGGGCTTGGGTGAATTCTCTCTTTTTCTCTAGCGCTCAGGATATTTCCACTGCCTCATTTTCACAAGAATATTCTTTAAAAATGTGCCATTGACTGCGATCAATATCAACCATCTATGGCTTTGCAAAACATTCAATCTTCTTTTCTGGCCATATCGAGGATTTATCCTTCATCCTTTTGGTTGGCAAATAAAAAGAATTTGGATTTTGAATCCTTCTTCACAAAAGTTTTGCCTTTTTGGAAGTAATACTGAAGGTAACTGAGGTAAAAAATTGTGCAATAAAATTATGAAATCAACGGGTAATTTGATTGACAAATTGACAAAGTGTTCTTGAAATCTTTAGTAAAAGAGATCGCTTGACATCCGAGTTGACATATCCCTGACGATGGTACTCAATTTCGAAGGTAAATCCAATACGAAGTTGGAATTTTGAATGTAAGTCCTGGCATAATGCTGGATTTTGAAGGTAAGCCTAACTCCAAAGCTGGTTTTGAAATACCATCCGAATCAGGACTCAGGTTTTACAAGGAAAGTGGGAATATTCGAGTCGAAAACTCAAGCCTTCGAAATAAAGCTAGGAAGTTTGGTTTCTAAGGAGATAAAGTTCGGGTCGAAACCCAAATCTTAAAAGGAAAAACTAGGCCAATTCAGATTTTTGAGTCGAAACTCAAATATTCAGAGGAAAGTTGGAAAGTTCGAATCGGGGCTCAAATCTTAAAGGGAAACTGGAAAGTTTAGATTTTGAAGAAAAGAAGACTTGAGTTAAAAACTCAAATCTTCGAAGGAAAGCAAGAAAGTTCGAGTCAAAGCTCAAATCTTAAAAGGAAAGTTTAGATCTTGAAGGAAAGAAGACTTGAGTTAAAAACTCAAATCTTCAAAGGAAAGCTGGAAAGTTCAAGTCAGGGCTCGAATCTTAAAGGAAAATCTTTAATTTGAAGATTGAATTTTTGAAAATCGATAGTGCGAGAGCTGGGATTGAATGTTTTGAGAATGGCCAGTTCGAGGACATGATTATTTGACTTGCAATGAAAAAGACCATCATATTTAGATGTATGTGGTCTGATTTTCAGGATTAACCCCTTATCCTGAACGGGGATATGAATAGAAATTGGAAAATCATGGAAAATGATTCAGGTTTATCCCTTAACATGAAGGGGAAGAAATGGATGCAGAATTAATGCAAAATGAAATGCAAATGCACATGAAATGGAAATGAATGCAAAATTAATGCAAGTGGGTGCATATATATGCAAAATGAGAGATTGGTTTATCCTGCCTGCATACAGAATGTTTTGAGGTAAAGATAGCTTTTTCAAAAAAATGCCCCAGTGTAACTAGGGAGGAAAATTTTAAATACAAAGAAGGATAATCGAGGAATAAGGTGACAGGCTTCTTGATTGAGAGACGTCCTCAAGATCGTTCCTTACAAGAGACATATTGTGAAAAGGAAAAAGACGCAAATAAAATGCTGCAAAACTATTGGCAAATTTAATAGTTTTATTAATGCTTAAAAATCGAGGAAAGGAAACAGAATTATATTATCCTTGATAAAGTGTTTGCACATGGGATCTTTAAAATAAAAGGAGAATGTTATTTTGAAAGTGAGAAATCATTTTGGGAAGGAAATCAACTGCAAGGTTGATTTTGAAGAATGATCAGCATGAGAGCTGATCTTTGAAAGGGGAATCAACACGAGGGTTGATTTTGAAGAGAGATCATCATGAGGGTTGATTTTGAAAACGAATTGGTTTAACAATAATTTTGGAAAAGAAAATCAACACAAGGGTTGATTTTTTAAAGATAATGATTCAAAATTGAATTTTGGAAGTTAAGATCAACACGAGGGTTGATTTTGAAAATGAATTGGTTTGACACTAATTTTGGAAAAGAGAATCAACACAAGGGTTGTTTTTTTTTTTTAAAGATAATGGTTCGAAACCAATTTAAGAAAAGATCACCGCAATGGTTGATTTTTGAAAAAGATTGGACCGAAACATTAAAATTTTGGGTGATCATAACGAAGATGTTTGTAGAAAATTTTCAAAAATTTCACGATTTTTTAAAAACCCTCATAGGTAATTTCATTTCTCTCATGAATGATGTTGGGATTGCCCCTCATCTTGAAAAGAATGGGAATTTAATGTGGCTTAATAGAAGCCGATGGCAAAGAAGGTTTTTTTAAACGAAAATGTTAAAAAGGTACCCTAATGAGGCAAAAAGAAAGAAGTATTGGATGAAGAAAATTGAGATTTTATTGATAAGCAGAATTGATAACAAAAAGACTACATATTTATAAGCACTCGACCAAAAGGTTGCAAAAACTGGGCGGACTTGCCCTTACAAGGTGACTGGCAAAATGAAAGGAAGCAGAAAACTTTGGCCTCATCAACTTTCTGAATGATCTGGGAAAGGCTTGGTCAGGATGGCCAACTCGTCTTCTTCTTCCTCTTTAGCAAGGAGGCTCTTGTCAATGCAATCCTGAACAATATTTTTGAAGACAAAACAATGATCGATGTCATGCCCTACTGCCTGATGGAACTTGCAGAACTGATTCATTAACCTTCCCATGATGGTGTGAGGAGTTGTGGCCTTTGGGAGCTTCAGTAATCCCTTGGTCAGCATGAATTCAAGAGCTTCTTCGAGTGTTTGTTTGAGAGGAGTGAACACACGATCATTACTCCAACCTTCACGCTTTATCTTTTCCTTTTGTGGAAAGTTGGGCTGAGATAGCTTGTTATTCCATTTTTCCTCTCGATCCGCATGGTTGCCCTTATTACTTTTGTTATCATTGCGGCTGATGTTGGCAGAGGAGGTGAAATTTGCCTTTTTCTTTGAATCTAGATTGTTCTTGACAAGGGTGATACTATCATAGACATCGTTCTCTATTCCCATCTCGAGCCATTCAGCTCATTCAATGAGTTCAATGAAAGACTTAGATGGTGAGGTAGAAATGAGACTCCTCAAAGGCTGTGAAAAATTGTTGAGGATCAGTGATAAAGCATGTCTCTCTGATATAGGATCCCTCATTTTGTTGCAGGTCTCTCTCTATCTGCGAACAAAGTCCTTGGCTTTTTCACTATCTCCCTGCTTCAGATTACAGAGGTGATTTAACGTTGGTAGCGCTTCAATATTGAACAGAAATTGCTCGATGAATAGATTGACCACCTTATCGAATTCTCGCAGCTCGATTGGATTGATATGCTCGGAGTACCACTTGGCGGCAGTGCCTTCTAGGCTACAGGGGAAAATAGAGAAATAGGGCTCTATTGTCTTTCTTGAATTTGGAGCATTCGGCAAAGAATGTAGCGAGATGGGCTTTCGGGTTGCCAGAACCATCGAACTTGATGAATTTACGAGGCAGATTTTCCAGATCTTTGTCTCCTTCTAAGCCATCATAGAAGTCCTCGCTGGTGAATACTTTCTTGCCCTTGTCGCGGGCTTGCAGATCTTTAACAACTCTGGCCATTTCTTTGAATTATGTCTGCAAGAGCTTTTCTGCAACTTGACCTTTTGATTTGTGACTCCTCCTTTGTTCTTGGCTATGTTTCTGAAATGTCGGAGGTACCTCATATTCTTCCTTAGTGTCTTCCGCTGATTCTGATTCATCTAAAATTTCCTCTGGCTGAACTTGCTTCTTGGAAGTCTTCTTATCCTTGTGCCCGTGGAACTTCTCTCTGAATGGATTTTTTTCTGAACTGGTCCCAGCCTGTTCACTCATCATTTTGTTCATCATCTTCCGGAACATAGCATACATTTGTGGATCTATACCATCATCTTCTTACTGCTGATCTTGACTTTCGGGGGGATCCATTTCTCCTTCTGAGGCTGAGGAGTGTTGTGATGATGTGGTTCTTCTTCCTGACCTTGTTCGAACCATCAAATGTTGCGGATGCTCTCTGCAGGATAAAATCTTGATTAGACCATCACAACAATTGTGTTGTCATTCTTTATAAGAGAAATAACAACGGAAAATGTGCCTTGTTACCTAGGCGAGGTCGTCAACCACGAGAAAAACACCATTTTTAAAGGAAAGAGATATCTCTTGGAAAAAAACAATCCGCAAACGGATTTCAAATAAGGAGAAGGCAAGTGGGTAAACAATTTCCGTCGTGGTATGTACGAGGAAAATAAGGCGAAGAATTTTGCGAATAGACAAAAGGATTGAAATCCAATAAGAGAAAACATATGATTTTGGAAAATTGCAGGTAGGATAAAAATGCAGCTGGAAATTCGAGATCCAGTAGAACGGAAGAATGAAAAATCACCTGGAGTTTTGAAAGAAATTGAATATTTGGGAAAATCATCCAAGGTTTGAGAAAATAAAGGGAAAGGATGAGAATATGGGTATTTGAAAAGATTTTAAGAAAAATATAAGAAAATAGAGGTAATATACAAACAATCACATCCTGCACAAACATTCATGCACATACAACACTTCCTAAAAAGCTGACTTTAGATGCATCATTTTGAAAACAGCTGTAGGACCCTAATCCTAACTCTATGTTCAGATCATCTTTATCCAATCCAGTTATGCTGATATACCTGAATCGAAATCTGAGGTACGTGGCATATAATTTCAACTTCGGTTCTAAGGTAAGGTTTTCCAACATCCTTGAGCGCCTATCGATATACTTCGGACTGTGGCCCGCAGTACTTGGTAGGGGGGTGTTAACCCAAATAAGTGGCCCAATTGTGAGGCTTTGTCCCGAACTAGGGTTCTGAAAGAGTGCCCAGCAACGTGAAGACCGGGTAATGATAGGTAAGGGAGGTTTGAAAAAAATGATCACATGCAAGAAATAGAGGGTTCTAAATCCTAGAGAGATAGATTTTGAAAACTTTGAAGAAGCATACATTGTTTGCATTCAGATCCTAAATTGAGGAGAGTTGTATTTAGACTTAAGTCTATGTGAACATGAAAATATCTCCTTAATCTGGTCCTACCAAACCATGCCTAAGCTATATGCAATCAATGTCAGCTAGGTCAGAATCAAGGCTCCTAGGTTCGCATGATATCAAAAGTAAAAGAGCTGACATTTTGTGAACACAGTTTCGATAATTGAACTAAGTCAAGCACAATTTTGATCAGAGAAGGACAGGTCCCATCACGGTCGCCAAACCTGTCATCGTCGCAAAATTTTTTCCTTTCTTCCCTTCCTTGCGGGAGAGAGAGGAAAATGCTTTCGCGATTCAAACTTGACCGAATTTTGGAAATCGTTTTGAAATACTCGCCTCCGTTTTGAAAATAGCGGGAAAATCCATGGGATGGGGCTCAACCTGTCGGTACGAGGTTCGACCGTTCCTGCCGCCTTTAACAGGGGTAATCAAACCAAGGACCAAAATTGTGCTTAACTTAGTGAAATTATCGAAATAATGTTCTATTCTAAATGCACAGAGAATTCAGGCATGTGCCATGAGATTGTATAAAATGTAAGTTGGAAAAAGATGATGTATGCTTAGAAAACATTTGGAGTTGAAAAGCATTTCTCAGAAAATCAATCTCTCAGGAACTTCAGATGAAAGGATTTGGAAATCACCAGAAAGTCTATGAAGTTTTGGGAAAATCGTGAATGGATGAATGTCCTGGGAAAATGGAGAAGGTTCTTGAGAAAAGATGAATATTTGAAAAAGAAAATATTTATCAGGAAAACTCTAACTTTGAAAATTTTCTTAGGAAAATGATGGAAAATTTATAAGAAAGCTCTTTGGAGATGGAAAATCAAAACTTAAAAAATTGAAATCCTGAGAATCTTGTCTTTGAAATATCTGCAAATCAACTTTGATTCTTGAGAAAGATGAGAAATTCCTTTTTGAAAATGAATCTTAAGAAAATAACATTTTCAGAGAAAATCATGGGAAAACTTTGACTTGGGAAATCCAATCTTCGAGAATCTTCATGGTTTCTTGAGGAATCGATTTTTTTAAAGAATGAAATTTTCTTGAGAAAATCATGAGAAAAGCAAATGATGCCATGATGCAGATGATTTGAATGAATGAATGCACTTTGAGAAGATTTTTCTGAGAAATTTGTTGGAAAAATGTGTATTAAGTCAAAATAAATCCTTCACATATTCTGACTGTGGCCATGAATATGTTCAGAGTTTATTTGAGTTAATTCACAATATTTTGAAAAATTGGAAACATGATGTGCATCTTTAAGATAGCCTAAGAGTGTAGGCTCAGTGTGACTAGTAGAAAGATGATGGATTTGGGTCTCATCCATATTCCGACTAGAGCCGTAAATATGGACTCCACCGAGTTCATCAACTCTCTAAGAGTTGGTGCACGTGCCATTCGTGTTCATCCACAGTGAATTTCGAAAATTGAGATATATGAATCATAGAATCATGATAATGCAAGAATCAAACTATATGAGATGCATCCTAATCTAAGCAGTAAAAGTAAATATTATTCCAAGTTTGATTGTTACATCTCTGACATAAGTCAAAATAAATGAAATAAAAAAAATACATGATATAAAAGAACCAGCATCCTCCAGATTTCCCGCAAAATGAGAATTAGTACAAGATAACCAAGGAAATGAGTATATGTACTATATACAACAGAGATATACATGGTTATATCTAAATGCTTGAATTTATGATAAATGACATGTGATAATGAAAATGTATTTACAAAAAGAAAAGAAAAAGAAAATTATCTACATAAATATTTGTATGTGAAAACAAATGCACATGAAGATATCACTATATATATAAGTACATATATATATATGTATACATATATATATATATATATATATGTATATACATGTATATATATATGTAGATATACATATATATATATATATACATATATATATATACATATAATGAGAAAATATATATAGTAATTAGCATTACATATATAATGGGTAAAATAAAAAAATACAAGGTATATACAGTTTCTGTAGGTGATTTCACAAAGCCGTAATTCCCAAATTATAACATATTTATTAGTAAAATTGGGTATGGAGCTTCCCTTTATATCAATAACAAAGCATGCAAAAGATGGTCTAGATATCATGAATGGATATGGATATATTCGTTCATGAATATAGCCGATTATCAAGACTGCATACCTGCAGAAAAGAGAATGAGTAAGGATACAAAGGTGATCCTGTAAGTGATGGCTGTGAAGGGTGATAGGTGGAGGCTGTTAAGACACAACACAGTGATAGTGCTGGATCGTACAAAGTATTAAAATATAAGCCTTGATGATGCTAGGGTTTAGAACCAGATGGATAAGGATGATGATGATTGGGCATCAAAGACAGGAAATGACAAAGAGAAGAAAAAAAACATGATCAAAAGAATGTTGTCAAATGAAAACAATGTTGTAAAATGATTACAAGAATGTAAAACAACACACAGAACATTAAGAAAAGGATCAAAAGAATGGAAAACAGGCATTCAACATAGCAAACAAAGAATGGAGAAACAAGAACAATACAGGAAAATTGAATACAAAATATAATAAAGTATTAAATGAAGAAACAAGAATTTTAATGAATTCAAAACAAAGGAAATTAGAATTACAGGAAATCAGACAATGAATCAAAACAGGAATTTGAAAATGACTAAAACACCAAGGAAAATAAAGAGAATCGGATGAATGAACAATAGGAAACCATGTGTGATGAAAAACAGAACAAAACAAAGAATGAAAGCAAACAGGGAATTATTTGACAACAGGAAATTGAAAAGTAGGAAAATGATTTGTAAACTAAAAAAAAAAACAGGAAATCATTCGTAAATTGAGACAAAATATAAAACTTAAAACAACATCAGACTATGCATTGAAACAGAAAACACTTGAATTGCAAAAGACAAAATTGAAATGCAACGTGAAACAGGAAATTCAAAGTTTAATGCAATGAATGAAAACAAAACGTAGAACAACGAATGAATGAAGATCATGAAAATGAGAATCCTATGCTGTAACAACTGAATCCAGAAATCTAACTAAAGAATCAACGAAAGAACAGAAGATCAAACGATGAAAAAAAAAATCAGAAAATAACAAATACAGAGTTCGATCTATATTTTTTTTTTTTACACAGAAACAAGTGAGAGAAAAGAAGACGACGATGAATGTAGAAGATGAAGAAGAAGAAGAAGAAGATGAGGATGATGACTTACAATGTGGCTGGAGCTTTGCAGTAGGGAAATGAGGGTCGATTTTCTTTTTCTTTGCTGGTGAACTGAAAGGGGATGGGGAAGTGCAGGATCTTCTGCTGGTGGGCTGAGGGAAAGAGGACGACAGCCAGTTGGACCTCTGTTGCGGCTGGGCTGAAGGTGGATGGGAAGCAACTGCTGGATCCCCTGCGGCTGGGCTGAAGATGAATGGTGAAGCCAGCTGCTGGATCTAACGTCTTGTAGGCTGCAGAAAAGGGCGATTTTGCAACTGTTGGATTGAAAGAAGATGGGGATGTGTTGGATCTCTGCGTCAAATGTCCTACTGAAGGAGATGCTAACCCCAAAGATGAAAGGTTCCACGACAGAGCAGTCTCCTCTTCTCTTCAGCCTCAATCGGTCTGGTCCTCCCCCTTTGATGAATCCTTTCCAATAAGCACAAAACCCTCTCAATCGGCCAACTTTTCCCTCTTTGGCTGTAGGAAAATTGTTCCTCTCTCTGGTGAATCCCCCCCGATAAGAACAAAATCCCCCCTTTTTAAAAACTTTCAGCCCCACTGAAGAAAAACCGCAACCCCCCCTTTCATGAGGTTTCGTTATGTTTTTTTTTGAATTTTTTTTGAAACCGATATTTGAAAACCAAAAGAGGTGCATCTTGTGTTTTTCAAAATTTTCATTTCATTTACCTAAGTTTTAGGTAAACTGAAATTTATTTATTTTTAGGGAAGTTCGGTTGTGCCATTTAAGGTTGCTTTTTAAAAAAAATAAAAAATTTATGTAAGCAAATCAATAAAAAGAAATAAAATGAATGGTGAAATAAATGAGAGGCTTTTATGGACATGCCACCTGAATCCACTTTTAAAATCCTTTTGAAAAGAAAATAAAGTTTTATTTTGTTTTTGTAAATCTTTTATTTTCAAGTGGGGTGCCATATGTGTCTGGGCCCACTAACTAAAAAAAATAAATAAACAAATAACATTAAGAAATTAAAAAGAAGATTTTGCAAATTGGTTAGATCTCCGGGTGGGTCCCGCTCCATTTATTTGAAAATAAAAACAGAAGAAATAACTTCTTCTTTTTTTGAACTTTTTATAATACGAGATAAAACTTTGTTTGTTTTCAAGAATTTGGAAAAAAAATGGTTTTTCAGGGCAAAAATATGGATAAAGTAAATGTAAAAAATTTTGTAAAGAGATTTGAAATCTTTTTGCAAAAGTTTTGAGATAAAATCTTTAAAATCAATATCCAAATATCCAGATTGTTTTCTCTGAGAAAAACTTTTGTAATTCCAAGTCCTGGGGGTAAAATGGGAAAGATTGGCAATTTTGAAAACCCAGGGTTTTGAAATCAATTTTGAAAAGTTTAAAAATCAAATCTGGATTGACAATTTTGAAAATCAGGAGTTCTGGATCTTAAACTGACATGTTGTGCAGTGAAATGATGCAAAGTGTTCATGCAATGCTATGCAAAGACATGTTTTATGAAATGTCATTCTGAATCTAGAATTGGAAATTCTAACTTCTTGTCAGGAATAGGATTTCGAAAATTTGCAGTTTGAAGATGTCTCTGAACCTAAATATAGAAATTTTGAGGCTCAAAAATGAAATTTTAGACTTTCTGCAAGGTTTAATCTCAGAAAATGACCATTTTGCCATTCATTGCTTCCGGAGAACTAAAATGTGATAATTGGTGGAGATGTCAGGAAGGTGAGTGAAAATTTGGGGTGTTTACAGTGTACCTGCAACAAACACACTCCATATTCTGCTAACTACAATCATGACAAGCATGATCTTCGAATTACAATCATAAGAGTCCGAGATATCCATAACTAAGTGAAGTGTGTGAGCATAACTTATATTTGCAATTCATTTAAATATTCAGTGCAATGACACCATGCTTACATAATTAGTGCTTAAACATGCTATCTACAAGTTCAGTTAAGGTATCTTACCTTAATAATGTGAAGAACAATGAATCGAAACTCAAAAGACCGATGAGTTTTGAAGTCCACAAAGACCGCTACCCAAGCAATACAATGAACACTTCGTGTGCGATCACAAATGCCAAAAACTTAAAAAATGCCAATTATAACAAGATTAGCCAAAAATAGCAAATTACCCTATAAATCATTACCAAGAGCCAAATAACATACAAATACACTCCAATAATTTACAAACTCCATCAAAATATATTTAAATATAATATATATATATATATATATATATATAAATAGTGATTTATAGCCCAAAATAGTTCTATAAATACAAATTATACCCTAATTGGCTTGAATGAACAAATGAATATGTAATAAATAAATAAATAAAATTCAAAAACTAGAAACACAATTCTAATTTAAAGATAAAAAATAAGTTCTTTATTTATTAATAATCCTTAAAAATTGCGGGTTTTACATCCTACCCCCCTTAAAAAAAAATTGTCCTCCAAATTTATACAATCATTTAAACATGTGGGTGTATTCATCAGGTAATTGACCCTTCTTACCCAAACCATCTGGCAAAGAAAAGATCACAAAATAAATATGAGTCTTAGGCATATTTTTGAGTTAACATCAACAATATTTCATGCATCACAAATCATATGGGTCTTTCATATTTAATATTGACACCTTTCATATATGTGCATCTACAGGATTTATAAATGAATACCTTACTTGCAATGGTTGTCTTACTCGTATCTCGTGCCCACTGTTACCAAACTGCTCTGATACCATTTGTAACACCCCAAAAATTTTAACCTTAATTATAGTTCAAATATTAAAATTTTGAGACCACTTTTTTTATATGTATAAATAAATCAGATCTAATAATACGGAAACGATTTTTAAAAATGGTTAAGACTTTGGGTGTGGTTACACTAAAAATAACAATCAAATCAAAATGTACGGAATATACACATTTCAAACCACGTACAATATAAGACTGAAATATGAAGAGTTTTAATTTCATTTCAAATCAGAGTATGAAAACAATACTTCAGTCTCTACATGATCAAGTACTTAAAATGAAAATATCATGAATACCAAGATCGCAAGGTAAGAGTGGACCCTCGAGGATGCAGCTCGACCAACCCTTCGCTCCAACTACTCATCATACTTTACCTGCATTACCTGTCCCCCATAAAACAGGGTCAGACTCGCTAAAATTTGGTAAAGCAACCCAAACTCAAACTTAAAGAAAACATATCAAGCATTTAAAGGTAAAGATATATTATTCATCCATCGTCAAGTGATAGACAATAGAACAACGTCTTATGAGTCATTCATTTACAGCATTCAAATATAAAGCATTTCATCACGTAATATTCTATTCAACCTTAACTCATGTAATAAAGCATAATATATATGCATTCAAGTCATACAAGTCATCGCATAAATATAAATATATATATATATATATATATATATATATATATATATATATATATATATATATATATATATAAGACATTGAGATCATTGCATCATTTTCATATGTATTCATAATTCTTATAAACAATAAGTCAAATCACATTTGACCATTCCAATGTGAAACACGTGCACATACCTTATAAGTAATTTAGTTAGATATTCATGATACACATCAATCATGATACATAGGTGTGATATATTTACTCAGACAATCATAATGCAATCATTTGAAATAAAACTATGTAAGCGTGATGTATCATTCACCTAATAAGTCAAAACTAGTCATTTGTAGGCGTGATGCATCATTCACCTAATAAGTCAAAACTAGTCATTTGTAGGCGTGATGCATCATTCACCTATACACTAATATAAGCATCACAATCATAACCTCATATCAAGATCTAAAATCAATAAGGATCTGATTATCATATCTGAGTTCAATATATAATCATGCTATAATAGAAAAGTCAAATCTATAGATTCATAACTGGCCATCTCAATCAACTCAGAAGATCATCATAATATTTCATTTATTCATAATAAAGATTTACAAAATCCATGCCGGATCACCTGGTCTGGGAAATGTACAACCTCACAAGGAGTTACCACCCTAGACGGATGGTCTGCCTGGTCTTGGACAATGCACTTCCTCACAGAAATATACCATCTTCGCGAGCTACCCGCTCTTGGACAATGCACTTCCTCACAAAGACTTATCGCTATATCCGGATTACCTGATCTGGTCATGCACACCCTCACAGAGAATCTTTTGGGAACAGTTCCTCAACGGGTATCATAATAAGTGAAAACTATTGTAATACATGCATCAATACAATTGACCACTCTCAAGGTCGATAGCCATCAACAAGGGCATAAGCATGTATACAATCAAAGCGTCACATCATAGATCACTTCATATGGCATTAAAATTATAAAATCACACACTAAACCAATAAGGCTTCATGAACCAAAGTTCACTATTGAACTTAAACATTTATCTCATACATTCATAATTTTATTTCACGTGACATTTAAATCATATCATATATAAGCATATTATCCTACACATCATATCATCGCCATAATGAACATTGCACTTCGTAAATTAAACCTCGAAGCATGCGTAAACAAAACATTAGTTCTATGCATGCATACATGAACATACACATTTTATAATACAAAGCAACTAAACCTCAACATACATAACTCTTACGTAGTTCGAGATTTGTACACACGATAAAAGTCATGCATTTTTTACTACATGAATTGATATATCACCTTAGATATAATTGTGTAAGGGTTGGTCAAAATCTCATTGACCATCCTACCGTACATCATACATATATATTTCTCAAGCAAACAAGATATACAAGTTTAAAAAACTTTATAACATTCGCATGCATTCTTCTATATAAGAATAAATGAGTCTATCATATGACAAGACAATATATATAACATTCACAGTATGGATCGAACACGACTTATACATATCCATAGTAGTTATATGTGCACCATGTATCAAATTCATACAAACGCATAAAGCAACATAGTATGCACAAACCAAAGTATGATGACACACTTTGTGTATATATTATACATTCATAAGTGCACAGGCATTCAAACCCACATATTGGTGTACCTGCAGCAAACACACTCCAGATTTCGCTAACTACAATCATGACAAGCATGATCTTTGAATTACAATCACAAGAGTCCTAGATATCCATAACTAAGTGAAGTGTGTGAGCATAACTTATATTTACAATTCATTTAAATATTCAGTGCAACGACACCATGCTTACACAATTAGTGCCTAAACATGCTATCTACAAGTTCAATTAAGGTATCTTACCTTAATAATGTGAAGAACAATGAATCGAAACTCAAAAGACCAAGGAGTTTCGAAGTCCGTAAAAACCGCTAGCCAAGCAATACAACGAACACTTCATGTGCGATCGCAAATGCCAAAAACTAAAAAAATGCCAATTATAACAAGATTAGCCAAAAATAGCAAATTACCGTATAAATCATTACCAAGAGCCAAATAACACACAAATACACTTCAATAATTTACAAACTCCATAAAAATATATTTAAATATATAATATATATATTGTAATGCTGTGAACACCCCAAAATTTTCAAAATTTTATAAATATTCCTTTTTTGCCCCTGGCCCCATTTTTTGAGAAAATTGAGTCAATTTCAATATAAATTTGAGTTATTCTTCAAATTTTCTGGAGTAAACTCCATTTTCCATATCTGAATTGATTTTGTATCCGGATCCACTATTAAAATCCATATCTGAGCCTCGATATCCAATTTTCAAATTAAATTTACAAAAATGTCCAAAATAATTTCTGAAAGGCTCGAATGGTCCATCTGACATCCAGTTGGATCCATTGTTCTGTATTTTTTGATTCGAGGTTCAAAACCCATATATTTCCTCAAAATCCAGATCAAAAACTTGTTTTCTGAAGAAATTTTCAAAATTAAAACCCGAATTCTCAGAAAATGCTTTTTTCTTGTAAAAATCTTTAAAATTTTGAAAAATTAGTTTAAAAAACCCTTTAGCTTCAAAGTTTTATATAAAAAACATCGAAAAAAAGAAAAATATGAAGAAAAGAACAAAAAAATCAAAACAGGAAAAGAGAATATAAAAAAATAGTTCAGAAACTCTCTTTTGAAATTTGTCTTTATCAAAAACCCTCTTTTAAAAAAAAATTTATGAACGAAACACTGTTCAGATTTTCTTAAAAAATTCACGATCTTAACTACAAATTTTCCAACAGTCTCTCGTTGAAGGAGGAGCCGCAGGGAAGGGAGTCGAGGATCCCTCCAGGTGCCTCTTCCCTCCCGTCCATCTCCAACCAACCCCTTCTAGATTCTTCCCTCTTCTCGATCATTCTCCTCCTTCTATATAAGCAAGTATTGAGAAAGGGGTAGAAGATCCGTCTTCTGCCTCCCCATGTGCTCTTCTCATAGCCCTCCTCTACCCGATCGGCTTCACGATCTCCCTTGATCCCTTCCCCTCCACAATCAAGCCTCTGAATCTCCGTTTCTTCTTCAACAGAAAGGGGCTTCCACGGTAGAAAATGAAGGAACTCCCCCCTGCAAGATCCCTGCAAGCCCCGATGAGTTTCCCTTCTCCCTATTTTTTTTTTTATATACATATATCTTCTTTTGATTTTCCTTATTCTGCCCCATTAACGCATCCTCCATAATCCCGATTTGCGTATAGCAACTTCGGCTTATGGATATGCAATAGTAACGGAATCCGCGATTCCAACATTTTCCCTCTTCTCTGTCATCCTGTATCCAAGAGTTTCTTTAATTTTCACAAGATTTTTCGACGTATGCCTATAGTTAGATTTTTTGTTTGTGCTTTTGTTTTCCGTTTATACAGAATTTCTCATTTGCATTCTGATTTCTCCTTTTCATTCTAATTTCAAATTTACATTGGACCCTCAATTTTAGTTTGTATATTTCCTCACATACTAGTGGCCGATGATGCCTCGCAATGGCATCATCGATTCACCCAGATTTCAAATTTCTGAGATCATTTTAAGTTTTTTTTTTTCTGTCCCTTTTGATTCTTGATCCCTTGTTCGTAACTCATTTTCTTTCCTAGTTTTAATCCTTATTTACGTTTTGTTTTCCCTTGTAATGATTCGACTTCTTAGGTTCATGTTATTTCCCATTTTCAATTAACTATTTGTGTCTTAATTCCTCTGTATCATCTTTCTCCCTTTCTCTGCATTTTAATTCCTGGTCTATATGTGATCTCCCGTTTTGGCGTGCAATCGGTCATCCTCTTAGTGGCGCTTCATGATTTACCAGCGTTTTCTTTCCAATATTTCATTATGGAATAACTGTTTTTCATGATTCCTTCCAATCCCTGTAACGTACATAGTTGCATTGTATATCATTCCTGTGTCGTGCATCATCATTTATTCCTTACGTTTGATTCAACCTTTATGATTGTTACGACTTATGGGCTGGAAGGGTATGCTCTCTTTCAATGCACACTCTCTGTGTTGGATCCAGTGATCCTTGCATCAGAGGTTGGGGGCACTAACATGGAGAGGATTTTGGGTGATATTAGATGTGAGGCACATGATGCGCAAAGCATTTTTGCCTCGAGCTTCTGTGAGTTCCTCTTGGGAACAATCACCAAAAATTGCACCCTACCATCAGCGAGTGCCTCAGGCTGCAAGCATGGCCATGGATGATGGGGATTCTTCTCTTCCATGTCTAGATTCGCGTCAAGGTATGAAAATTAACTTGACAAATGTTGCATCAAAGATTCACAAGTCTGTTTCACCACTAGCGAGAGAAGTCAAGAGCAGCTGGGAGGATAATCCTATTGATCATAGGTGGTGTAATTGGATAGATGAATTCTCTGAATTCATAGGTAAGAATTCCAAGTGGCAAAAAAATGAATGTATTAGAATTTATCCTTGAATTTGTCCATGTTTTGACTGAAATAAATGAAGTGTACATAAGTGCCCTGAGCAGTTATGCAGATATCTCAAACCATTCAAAGGGCAAAGTTCCCAAACATCCTACAAGTGAAGTAGATTACAATAGAATAACTAGTGATTCTCATTCTAATTTTGATTTTGAGTGTCTGTAAGGAAGAATCTTCGGTGATGGCTGTGAGCTTAAGGACTCACCATGCGAGTACCTTGATGAAGGAATGGCTCAATTGAGAATAAGGAAGGATAACCTGGAAACAGATTTGGCTAGATATAAAGAAAGCTTAGAGCATTCAAAAGCTCAATTGGCAGAAAACGAGAAGCTGGATTTGGAGCTTGAAGAAAAGAGCATAACCATCAGTTAACTGTTGTTGCACCTCCAACACCCTCCCAGTGCCGCTATGCCACACCCAGACGCTCATTACCACAGGTTATGTGATCCACATTAGCATCATCGATGACATTTCTGCCTATTCTTAAGCAAAGTGAATATTTCAGGATATAATCCCAACGTGATTGGTGATTCAAAGGTCTTAACTGCTGCAAAGGGTAAAGTAAATAGTGGGGCATTGCCAAAATGGTTTTTAACACTTATGAGGTATTTTCTTAACTTATTTCTTAAGCCTAGTCCCTAACAGCATATCATATTCAGTTATGTTTGTATTTTTCCCTGTTGTTACATATCCCATTTCCTGTTTATATCATTAGCATTTCAGAATCTCAATCTGCATTCACCATACTTATGTTGGGGTTTTCCTTCCCATCTCTTATTTCCCACAGTAAGCATGTGTGCATGCACTAAACTCACCCATGTTAGCATCATTTCCTGCACCTTGTTGTGATTCCACCCTACACTGTGCACAATTTCTGCTAAATGCACTATTCACCCCACTGCCTTATGTACAGTGTCCATCACCTTCAGCACACATTTCCAGGCTTGTTACCCATCTCACGTTCAGCATAATAGTTGATGTACTATATTGAGGAAAGGTTTCACTTCCTCCATTATCATTATAGTTGCAGCAGTGCAACGTCTACTTCCACTTATTGCTACAGTTCATGTCAACAACCCCTTTGTTGTTTGACATTTGCCATAATACCTGCATTACTCGTTGTCATTACTATCCATAACACCCATAACAGCCCTGTGTACAGCCTCCACCACCCTGCACTATCCCAATACAGGTCATTGCTAACAGCAATGTTAGAATGGCCATAACTCCCTACAACCTCCTTCACAAATATATTAAGTTTCTCAGCCATGTTAACTTTCAACCAGACATGTCGTAGAGAAGATGGAGTTAGTTGTTCTCCTATTAATAACTATGATTTTTCCTGTTTAAGGGTCTGACTAAGTTATATCATCAACACTTAAAGGTTCTCCAGTCAGATCTGGATTTTTCCATTCCTCTGAGTTTGTCTCCCACTGCTCAGTATGGAAGAGTGATATTGGCAACATAAAAAGGTTTTAGTATAGACTCCACAGGAAATGAATTTCCCAGAACTACCAATCCAACATTTGGCATGCATTTTTGATAGGAGGGCAGTGTTTGCCAATTTCGCCGCATACAAAGGCACTCTGACTCAATGCTAAGCCAAAGGTGGTTGCAGCAATCGATAGTAACAGGAACTCGAGGATTCATTTGGCTTTCTTGGCTCATGTTCTGAATTCGTCCTCCGAAATGCTAAGGTCTCTTCATGTTAGTCACGACTTCCTCACTACTTGGAAGACCCTTGGAAATCGTCAGTTTGGTTTTATGGTGAATAATATATCAATCATTGTTGTACCCTCAATAACACTGCAAAGCAATGCTATAGTTAGCTGACAAGGGACTTTGGTTTCTCCAATTGAACCCCTCATGTTTCCGTTCTCAGAGGTCAGCATTGAGATTGACCATCACTGCAAAAAAAAGAAAAACCATTATATTTTACTATAAGTGGCATCTCTACTATCCATTTTCAACACTCTTAGCACATGCTGCCCTTCACTCAGCAATACATTACTTCATTCCCATTACATCTTTTTCCTACCTTTTGTTTATACAACTAGAGTTACTGCTACCGTTTCCTGCATCTTACCCCATATCCTATCCAGTTTACAACCCCGCAACCCACCTGCGTACTACTCACAACATGCTCATACTTTACCTACTGTAGCACCATTTCAACTGTCCCCTGTACCTAGCTACACTTCCATTTACACTGTGACACCTAAACTCACAATACCTACTACACTCCTTCATCCATACCTCCTTGCATATTATATCACCTGTACACATCCTTTACACAACACATGTATTTACCCTCTTCACTAGCACATTCCAACTACCTACTATCTCCACCTTGCACACCCTGTACACAGTCACCAATCATGGTTAGCTGTTATCCTTCTTGCTGAATATCATTTACAATCCACCCCTTTGCTTCTTAGGCCACCGTATCTGTTCACTTAGCATAAGCCTTATAGGTAGATATAATACCCATTTCACCATTAATATGAGCATGATGCTTAGGCAATGTATAGATGATCTTGTATCAAACATATATTTATGCTTAGACAAATGTGTATGGATTTTTCATTTTAGACTAAGGCATTATATATACCTTCTCTCATACAGATCATCATTAGCTTAGGATGTCATGTGTATAGTCATGTATATAAATTGTCCTATTAGCATATACATGTATACCTCATCATTGATATAAACACAACAATTTGCACAAACATTCCTCATTTGAATGGACATGATCTCGTCTATTTTACTTTCAAGGTAGCATTTTATCTTCTTTTGTATATTGCCTTTTGCTAACTCTATTTTGTAGAAAAGATGCAGAAATGTTAAAATTCCTTTTCTAGATTAAGAATCTTATGATTTTAACTTCAGTTCAAGCTTGTAATAGCTAGATGATAATAATCTTAGATTAGAATGTGTGAGCATGTATATTTTTTAAAAATGCTTGTTTTCATATCATTTTCTATTATTTTTCAAAATTTCACGAATGGGATCACGATGGCACGTGAACCATTCTAATAAGAGGTGTTTAAATCCTAAGTTGATGATTTGCATCAATGGCCATAGTCAGAATGTGAACAAAATTTAGGATTTTCATCTTTTATGAAATAACATTGGATCCTCTTCAAAAATCATCATATTTTTTAAATATTTTTCTTCCTTTATCATAGTTTAACTTAAAATTAACTCAAGACATATATCAATGGCCATAGTCAGGATATATTGAGAGTTAATTTCATTTTAAACTCCATAAAGGCACCAAAAATATATTTTATTCTTCACTTGAGTTTAAATATGATTACTATGTAATACATTCAATGACCATAGTCAGGGATGTATTATATCTTCAATCTTATTTCAATTCATTTAAAGAATGAATTATGCTTTTCAAGATCCAATTTCAAATTCTTTTGATTCATTTATCATTTAGAATTGAATTATATCATATTTTCAAAATATTCTTTTTTAAAATCTAAGTGATTTCGAGATGATTCTTCAACCATCTTCTTCACTTCTCAAATCAATCTTCAATTCTTATAAATTCAAATTCTTATTTCTATCCTCAAAATTCTACCTCATTTTAAAGTTCAAACTCCAATTTCAAAGTCCAATTTGACTTGGAAATTTCAAATTCATTTATTATATTCAAAATTCAATTCAAAGCCAATTTCAAAGTTCAATTCAACCTTGAAAATTCAAATTCATTTTCATTTTCAAGATTCAATTTCAAATTCAATTTAGCATTTCAGATCAAATTTCAAAGTTTAAATTAATCTTTGAAATCCCAGATTCATCTCCTGATCTCAAAACTCAAGCTTTAAATCAAGTTCATCCTTTATTTTCCAAAGATCTATCTAAAGATTGAGTCTTGATCCTCAAAATTAAAAATTGAGGTTTTGAGATTGATTCTGAATCTCAAAATTTGATTTTCCCTAAAGCCCATCTCTAAATTCAAAATCTGGATTTCCAAAAAATCTAGACCCATCCTCAAAGTCCCATTTGGATCTTCAAAAATCCAAAATTCTATCTCGGATTCTAGATTTAGAATCCAATTCCACCCTGAATTCAGATTTTTCAAATCCAATTCCATTTAGGATTCCAAATTTTAGAATCAACTCCATTTTGGATTCCAGACTTTGAATCCAATTCCATTTTGATTCTAGATTTCATATTCAACTCCGTTTTGGATTCCAGACTTCGGATCCAATTCCATTTAGGATTCTATATTTCGGATCCATTTCGACATTTTGGATTCCAGACTTCGTATCCAAATTCCAGTTAGGATTTCAGATTTCGGATTCAACTCCATTTTGGATTCCAGGCTTTGGATCCAATTCCATTTAGGATTCCAGATTCTGGATTCCGTTTCACTCCCAATTCCAGATTTCAAAATCAATTCTATCTTGAATTCTAGATTTCAAAACCAATTTCATGTTCAGATCACATATGGACTTCTTAAATCCAATTCTATTTTCAAATCCCATTTGGATTTCTAAAATCTAAAATTTCATCCTGATTTCGAACTTTAAATCTGGAATCCAATTCCATTTCAAATTACATCTCCATTTCGAAATCCAGATTCAAAATTCAAATTCAAAGTCCATTTTTTGAAACTTCACTTCTTCTATCTCAGCTTCAAAACCCCCTTTCTCTTAATTCTTTTCAATTCAAAGACTTATTTTCCCAACTTTGATTATTTCAAAACTTAGAACTTCAAATATCTTTTCAGATCTATCTCAAGTTCTAAGTTAGATTCAACTTTCAAAAATCATTTCTTCACTCCATTATCATATTTATTTCAGAATCACTTGGAAAATCCTAAATTTTCAAAACTATTTTTCTCAAAAGAGCATACATCCTTGCATTCACACAAGCATGATACTTTGTGTATTTTTAGACCTAGAATAAATTCTTAGATGATATTCTAGCAAAGCAAAAGGCATAAATTTGATCCTTGGTTCGATTACCTCTGGTAAAGGCGCTAGGAACGGTCAAACTTCGTACCGACGAGTGAATCCCGTCTCTCCATTTTTCTTGCAAATTTTCAAAACGGAGGCGAGTGATTTTCAAAACATTTCTTTGGTCAAATGAGACTTTGCAAAAGAGTTCCTCTCTCTTCTTTCTTTTCTCTTCTCTCTTCTTTTTTATCTTTTATCCCCCCCTCAAAAGGGAATAGAGGCTAGAAAGGCAAAGATAAGGAAAAGAGGAACGAGAGAAAAATTTTTGCATGATCACATAGTTGGCAACCGTGATGGGACCCGTCTCTGTCCGGTCAAATTTTTGCCTTTTGCTTTGCTTTAATCTTATCTAAGACTTTATTCTACAAATGTCAGCTTCATTTTCATACGAACCTTAGGAGCCTAGACTCTGTCCTAGCTGACATAAGGCATATAGGATTTAAGTATGGTTTGGTAGGACTATATTGAGGAGATTATTCCATGTTCACTTAGACTTAGGTGTGAAATACAACTCTCAATTTTAGGGATTGAATGCAAACAATATATGCAGGTGTATGCTTCTATTCATTTAAATTCTATCTGTTCTTTAGGATTTGCATTAGAGCTTTCTGGTTTTACTGCATGTTGAGCATGTTTTCAAAAACATCCCCTACCTATATTGTCCCGGTCTTCACGTTGCTGGGCTATCTCACTGAACCATAGTTCGGGAGAGAGCCTCACAACTGGGCCACTTATTCGGGTTGGCGCTCCCCTACCACGTACCTAAGGGCCATATTCCGAGGTATATCGGTAAGTGCTCAAGGATGTTAGAAAGCCATTACCTTAGAACCAGAGTGTTGTTTGTGCATCCTTGTTTGTACATCTATGATTATATAATATTTTATATTTTCCTTATATTTTCCAAAACCCTGGGTATATATTATTCAAAATTTTCTCTTTGTTTTCAAAACCTAAGTGTATTTTTCTTTTCTTCTTCTGATTTCTTCAAGTTTTTTTATCTTGCCTGCAATTCTTTAAATTTTAAATCTTTACCATCGATTTTCAAATTTTTTTCCCTCCTATCTATCCAATGTATCTTCTGATTCTATTTCAAAAAAAAAAATCTGTTTACCTTTTCATAAATGAAATTTCTTTTCGTCAAGAGATATCCTTTTCAAAATAGCATTTTTCTTCATATTTTAGTTGTTTATTCCTCCCCACAGAGTAACAGTGCAATTATCATAAAATCATGTGACGACTCAATCTCTAGTAATGGAATATAATTTTTCAACCTATTTTACCTGATTCCTCCTCGTGTCAAAACTTCTTCCAAAATTTCTTCAGTCTAAACCCTCCCTCTACTCCACAGAAAAATATGGTTCAGATGAGGACAAGAAAGGAGACTTTTCAACAATACAGCGACAGTGAAATAGAAGGAATGAACTCTTCTAGGTCATCCAAAGGACAGAGCCAGAACAAAGGAGATGATGTTGATCCGGTTATCTACAGTTTGTTTTAGAAGATGATGGCCAAGATGGTGTCAGAGCAAACTGAGGCCAGCCTGAAAAAGATAGTTCCTAAAGGCAAGCCGAAAAAGAAGGTTGTGAAAAAGCACGTCAGGATCATCAAAAAGAAGATGCAGCCAAACAGTACTTCTGAGGGGACAAAATCAGAGGAAGAAGAATCAGAAGAAGAAGAACAATTTGTGTTCATCCAGAATCCTCCACGACAGTTTGTAAAGATAGCCATTGAAGAGCCCGAATCTGTCAACAAGCCCAAGTCTGGGATTCCAGCAGAGGATCCGATACGCGAGCAACTGAAGGAGATGACTCGAGCAATCAAGGACATTCAAGCCAAGAGTAAGGGCAAGCTGACCTACACTGGCGAGGATTTCTACGATGGCCTAGATGGGGATGATAACCTGGAGAATCTTCCTCGTAAATTCCTCAAGTTTGACGAAACTGGCAATCCTAAGGCTCACTTAGCCACCTTCTATGCAAAATGCTGCCATTTTAGAAAGGACAACAGGGCGCTATTCATTTGCTTTCCCCGCAGTCTGGAGGGTATAGCGGCCAGGTGGTATGCCGACCACATCAATCCTATTGAACTACGAGAGTTCGATAAGGTGGTAAATTTGTTCATCGAGCGCTTCTTATTCAACACTAAGACTTCACCTACTCTCAATCACATTTACAACCTGAAGCATAATGAAAATGAAAAAGCTGGAGAATTCGTCCACAGGTAGAGAAGCACCTGCAACAAAATGAAGGTTCTCATTCCCGAGGAACATGCACTGCAGATGATCCTCAATAATTTTTCTCAACCCCTAAGGAGCCTCATCGCCACTTCCACGGTGAAATCCTTCATCAAATTGATTGAGCAAGTGGAATGGCTCGAGGCAGGAATGTAAAATGGGCTCTACGAGGGCGTGCCTCTGGTCAAGAATATCCAAGACCAGAAAAAGAAGGTGCAGTTCACTTACTCAGCTGATACCTCCGGCAATAATCATGGCAGTAGCAGCAGGGGAAACAGAAATACCAGTGGCAGTGGCCCAAAAATAGATCAGAACAAGGGGCAGAAGGAAAGGTTCTTTAAGAACAATGACAAACCACTTCTGACTGACCTCCAGCAAAAAGGGGATCTTCAATCGAAGCCTAAGTACATCAAGTGAGAGAAAGATCAAATCTTTACTCCTTTAGATCAATTACATATTTGACTCAATTTCGGATCCGGATCCAAATAAAAATCTAAATCTGAGCTTCATTATCTAGTTTTTAAATCAAATTCCCAAAATCTCCAAAATAACTTTTGAAAAAGCTCAAACAGTTCTTCCGGTATCCGTTTGGATCCATCGAGTTGTGTTTCTCAATTCGAGTTTTAAAAAAAACTCGAGCATTTTTTTTTTCTTTTTTTCAAAACTCGAGTCAAAAACCCATTCTTCTGAAGAAATTTCCCCTAAATGGTCTGAAGTTCTCAGAAAAATACTTTTGTAAATATTTCTCAGAAAAATGCAAAAATTAGTGTTTAATCTTTATTTTCTCGCAAAATCTTAGATTTTTATTTTCAAAAAGTACAAAAAAAAAATGGAAAATGCAAATAGAAAAGAAACAAAAAAATTGGTTTTAAAAAAATCACTTTTAAAAACCATTCTTTTGCAAAAACCTTTTGAAAACCACCCTTCTGAAAAATCGTTTTTTTTTTTAGAAAACTCCTTTTGCAAAAATTTATTAGGGAGCCCCCTCTTTGCAAAAATTCGAAAGTAAAAGGACCCCCTTTTAAACCTGTTTTTAGGGTTTCTTTGAGGACCCTTGAGAAGAAAAGGGGATGGCCTCTTCTCTCGATCTCTCTCGCTCGAACCTTCCAGCCCCATGTGCAAAACCTCCTTCTCCATGGCCCTCCATGAACCCTCCGATCATCCATGGCCACCCTCCACCCTCAATCTCCAACCGAAACCCCTTTCCCGATCTTTCCCCGGGCCTCTTATAAAAACCAACATCAAAAGAAACCGGGAGGATCATCGCCATAGGCCTTTTTCTTCTCCGTCCTCATTCTCTCTTCATTGGAAAAAGAGTTGCAGAAGAAAGAAGGGAAGAAGCTCTCTCTCTATCTCCGGAATTCCTCCCAAAACCATGTGCAAAAACTACAGCAATCCCGAATCCCTCCTTCAAAATTGTTGTAAGCGAAGAGTCTCGATCCTGAAGGACCCGCCATAGTCAGATCCGTTGTAGATCCCTCAAAGCTCTCCCCGTTTGCTATCTCTCTGTATCCCTTCTCAACAGTCACAGGTAATATGTAAAAACAAAATGTCATTACTTGGGAGTTGTAACTTCAATTTTCTTTATATTGTAATAAATTAGGTGTAAATGAGAAATTTACATTTCCTGCATAGATTAGAATGTATGAGCATGCATATTGCTTGTTTTCATATCATTTTTCATCTTATTTTTTTTCCACAATGGTGAAACACGAATGGCATGTACACCATTTTTGTAAGAGGTAATTGATCCTAAGTTGAGGATCCACATCAATGGCCATAGTCAGGGTATGGACAAAACTTAGGATTTTATCCTTTACGAAATAACACTGGATTCACACTGGATCCATTTTCAAAATACATCATATTTTTCTTTAATATTTTCTCCTTTTATCAGAATTTAATTTAAAATTAACTCAAAACATATACCAATGGCCATAGTCAGGGTATATTGAGAGTTAATTTCATTTTAAATTCTATAAAAGCACCAAATATATTTTATTCTTCACCTGAATTTAAATATAGATTATTATATAATACATTCAATGACCATAGTCAGGGATGTATTATATCTTCAATCTTATTTTAATTCATTTCAAGAATAAGATGGCTTTTCAAAATCCAATTTCAAAAATTTAAATTCATTCATCATTTAGGATAGAATTGCATCATATTTTTTTAAAATTCTTTTTCATAAATCCAAGTATTTCTTTCCTTCATTTCTCAGATCAAAACCTATTCATAAATTCAAAAGTCTAAAAAAGATTCAAGAATTCAATTTCAAGGTCCCATTTGACTTTGAAACTTCAGAATCATCTTGTATTTCAAATTCCAAATTCTATCTCAAATTCAAAGTACAATTTAACTTTGAAATTCATCTGTATATTCAAGATTCAATTTCTAAAAAATTTTGTTTCCCAAATTCAAATCAGACTTAGAAATTCTTGATTCGTCTTCTGAATTTAACTCCAAATCCATTTTAGGATCCAGGATTCAACACTCATATTGGATCTCAGACTTCAGATCCAATTTCTCTTTAGGATCCAAACTCCAATTCTACTTTTGGATCTCAGACTTCAGATCCAATTTCCTTATAGGATCCAGAACCAATTTCACTTTGGATCTTAGACTTCAAATCCAATTTTTCATTTTAGGATCCAGAACCAATTTCACCTTGGATCTCAGACTTCAGATCCAAATCCATCTTAGGATCCAGAACCCAACTCTACATTGGATCTCAGACTTCATATCCAAATCCATCTTAGGATCCAGAGTCCAACTCTACATTGGATCTCAGACTTCAAATCCAAATCCATCTTAGGATCCAGAATCCAACTCTACATTGAATCTCAGACTTCAGATCCAAATCCATCTTAGGATCTATAACCCAATTCTACTTCGGATCTTAGACTTCAGATCCAAATCCATTTTTCAGGATCCACAATCCAATTCTACTTTGGATCTTAGATTTCAGATCTAAATCCATCTTAAGATAAAAACTTCGGATTTGAATTCCAGATTTGAAATCAAACTTTATTCTCAAATCCAACTTTCAAATCCAGTTTCAGTTCATTTCCAGATCCCTTTACAAATCATGTCTAGATTTCTTTTCATTTCTATACCATTTGGATTTCTCCGATCTATTCCAAATTTCAAATCTTAAATTCAATTCCACTTTTTATCTTATCTCTTTTCCTAAATCCAAGTTCAAAAACCTTGAAAAATTTCCTTTCCTTCCCCTTTATCTCGGCTTTAAATTATTCTCCTTCCAAAGTCAAGATTTATTCTTCAAAGACTTAGAATTTCTCTGATCTATCTCAAGTTCTAAGTTAGATCATTTCTTCACTCCCTTATCAAATTCATCTCAGAAAACTTGGAAATTTTCAAAAACATCTTTCAAAAGAGCATACATCCTTGCATTGCACAAGCATGATTCTTTGTTCATTTAGATCTTTAGGATAAATTCTTAGATCATATTTAGGCAAAGCAAAAGGCATAGATTCGATCCTTGGTTCGATTACCCCTGGTAAAGGCGCCAGGAACGGTCGAACCTCGTACCGACGAGCGAATCCCGTCTCTCTATTTTTTCCCACAAATTTTCAAAACAGAGGTGAGTTAAATTTCTAAACATTTTCAAATCAAGGTCAAGTGAGACCGCGCAAAAGAGTTCCTCTTCTCTCTTCTTTCTTTCTTTTCTTTCTTTTATTTTTCTCCCTTCAAAAAAAGAGAAAAATAGAGGTTAAAAAAAAGGGAAAGAGAAGGAAGAGAGAGAAACCACAAAAGAGGAAAATTTTTGCGATGATCACAGTTTTTGGCGACTGAGATGGGACCTCGTCTTCGTCCGGTCGAATTTGTGCCTTTGCTTTGCTTTAATATTTTCTAAGTCTTTATTCTTCTATGTCGGCTTCATTTCCATGCAAACCTTAGGAGCCTAGATTATGTCCTAAGCTGACATCACTGCATATAGGATCTAAGTATGGTTTGGTAGGACCATATTGAGGAGATTATTCCATGTTCACATTAGACTTAAGTCTTAAATACAACTCTCCTCAATTTTAGGGATTGAATGCAAAACAATGTATGCAAGTGTATGCTTCTTCTTATTTAAATCTATCCCTTTAGGACTTGCATTAGAGCCTTCTGGTTTTTCTACATGTTGATCATGTTTTTTTTTAAAACATCCCTACCTATATTGTCCTGGTCTTCACGTTGCTGGACTGTCTCACTGAACCATAGTTCAGGAGAGAGCCTCACAACTGGACCACTTATCTGGGTTCACGCCCCCCTACCACGTATCTAAGGGCCATAGTCCGAGGTATATCGGTAGGTGCTCAAGGATGTTGGGAAGCCCTTACCCTAGAACCGGAGAATTACTTTTATGCCACGTACTTCGAGCTTCGGCTTGAGTATATCGGCATACCTTGATTGGAATCAGATGATCTAAATCTTAGAGTTAGGATTAAGGTCCTACAAGCTATTTCACACATGGCATTTAGAGTCAGCCTTTAAGGAGTGCTGTATGCGCATCCTTGTTTGTGCAGTTATAATTGTATAATATCTTCTTGTACGCTCCTATGTATATCAAAAACTTCTTTTAAAACCCTGGGTACACTATTCAAAAATTTCCTCTATTTTCGAAAACCCCAGGTGAATATTTTTCCTTTACCTATATTCTTTTCCCTTTGGTATGTCAAAACTTTTCTTGAAAACCCTGGAAAGTCTTTTTCAAGTCCCTTGATCTTTCAAAGTTTTCCAGGATTTATGACTATCCTCTTCTCATCAAAAGTCTATTTGTAAGTCCTGCATTCTATCTGACTCTTTTCCTCTCTTGCCTCAGTATCATTCTGATGGCATCCGAATCTCCCAATGCTATCTTTCCCAGGGATCATGTCTTCTATCAAATAAGGGATGGAACCCTAGATCATCGGGTCATCCAGTCTCGTACCTTCTTCCCTCGGTGGTACTATTCTTGGTTCACCGCCTTCTCGCGTATGTTCCCAGACCACTTGGATGATTGTGGATTGGAAATGGCATCGGCAGTTGGCAACCGAATCATCAACGACAGTCTGATTCAAGCAATGATAGAGCGATGGAATCCGCGTACCTGCACGTTTTGGTTTCCCTGGGGAGAGATGACTTTGCTAATGGATGAGTTCAGTGACATCATGGGATTGCCAGAGCCAGCTGGTCAGCCAGACGACCCGGTCGAGCAGCAGTTCTTGATCAATGTCAAAGGGATAAATGTTCGAGAAGCATTGGCTAGAGCCACAAGGAGCAGATCCTGGCCCCTCACAGAGATCAACGGAAGTCAGTTCATTGGTCTGTTCGAACTCTATCACAAGTATGGAGCCTATGAAGAAGTCGATACCTTATCTCGAACAGCAAAAGAAAGAATTCTGCATGCCATGGTCCTATGCACAATGGGACTAGCATTCTTTCAGGATGGTCAGAATTTCATCGATATCAGAGTTGCCCAACTCTTTCGAAGATGGGGAAGCAAGCAGACCCGTCAGCTTTCAGTATCCATGGCAGCTCTAGCCTTTCTCTACAGAGGTTTAGCTTGTTTCGCCATCGAAGAGACCATTTTGGTGGAAGGATGCACGTATGCCTTGCGGTCATGGTTCCTGTGACATGTGCCATCAAAAGCCAGTTCTTTCAGATTCAGCAGTAAACAGCCAAAGTCAGCCATTCAGTGCCAAGCTTTGATCGAGAAACTGCATCAGGAGGAGATCGTTTGGGACTTCTTCGACAGAAGAGAGACCGTTCCTCGCTATACCTATGCTCGTGACAAGCGCTATAAATTGCTCGGCCCTTTCTTCTGCGTCGACTATCAGCCAGAGAGATGTCTCCGACAGTTCTCGCAGCGGTAGATTCGTGTCAACACCCGCTTCCCGACAGGTCGCATGCCAGAGTTCGATCTACGGTCGGATCAGTGGTCTGGAGCATACCACGTCGCCAAATACACTTGGGACTCTTTCATTCCTTTGTCTATATTTCCTGGTCCTAATGTATCATCAAAGTATCAAGAATGGTGGCAAACTGTCTGCCCACCTTCTCTTTGTATTTAAATTTTGTCATCAATAAAAATGCAACTTTTGTTCTGATGAAAAACTTTTTATGGCCAAATTATTTTTTGTTTTATATGGTTACAATTCTCGTGACGACCTCATCCCCAGTGATGAGACCTCTTCCTTATATTTTGTCTCCTATTATCTCTCGTCACGATGGACGACCTCGCCTAGGTCATAAGGCGCATTTTGTTGCCGCGAAATGGTAACACAATCATTACAAAATTTGTGATGACCCAGTCCCTGGTGATGGGATAACTTGTCTAAACTGCCTATCAATTCCTTATTTCATGCCTTTCTCTCAAAAAAGTCGCAATTTCAAAAATTCCCCCAGGCTCTAACCATTCTTCTACTTACATAGAAATCATCTGGCATTGTCAAAATGGTGAAAACCAGAGCAGGAAAGGAAACCGCCCCACAGCATAGCGACAGTGAAGTCGAGGCAGTCAGCTCCCCTAAGTCAGTCAGAGGGCAGAATCAGAATCAGGCCGATGATATAGACCCTGCGATGTACAACCTGTTCAAAAGGATGATGACCAAGATGATGTCAGAGCTGGCAAAAGCCAACGAGAAGGAGGCTGCTCCAAAAAGCAAGCCCAAGAAGAAGGCTATGAAAAGGCCAATCAGAATCATCAAGAAGAAAATCCAGCCCGACACCACTTCTGAAGAAACAGAGTCAGTAGAAGAGGAATCGGAAGAAGAAGAACAGTTCGTTTATCATCAGAATCCTCCGCCGCAGTTTGTAAAGACCACTGCAGAGCCCAAATCAATCAACAAGCCCATCTCGGTTAATAATCCGATGCAAGAGCAGATGAAAGAAATGAATCAGGATATCAAGGATATTCAGACCAAAAGCAAGGGCAAGCAAACCTACTCCGGTGAATATTTTTACCATGGCCTGGACAGGGATGACAATCTGAAAAATCTCCCCCGCAAGTTCCTTAAATTTGACGGAACAAGCAACCCTAAGGCTCATTTGGCCACTTTCTATGCTGAATGTGGCCGTTTCAGGAAAGACAACTGCGCGTTGTTCATTTGCTTTCCTCGCAGCCTAGAGGGGGTAGCAGCCAGGTGGTATGCAGACCACATTAATCCTATCGAGCTACGAGAGTTCGATAAAGTCGTGAACTTGTTCATTGAGCGCTTCCTGTTCAATGTTGAAGCCTCACCAACCCTCAATCATCTGTATAATTTAAAATAGATGGAGAATGAGAAAGCCAGCGAATTCATCCACAGGTGGAGAAGTACCTGTAATAGAATGAAGATTCCCATCCCAGAGGAGCACGCCCTACAGATTATTCTAAATAATTTTGCCCAGCCTCTCAGGAACCTCATTTCTACTTCGCCCGCCAAATCACTCATCAAGCTAATTGAGAGAGCCGAATGGCTCGAGACTGGCCTGGACAATGGTCTGTACGAAGGATACCCTTTTGTCAGAGGGAATCCTAATCAGAAGAAAAAGGTGCACGTCGCCTATGCTACAAAATTTTCAGATCAGGGCAGTGGCAGCTCCAACAACAAGAAGAGTAAGAAGAATTGTAGCAAGAACTTAGGCCACTCCAAAGTCGAAAGGACAAACTCTGCGGCCCAAAAGAGGAAGTTCGTCAAACCCCAGCCTGCCCAGTCAGCACCGCAGCCAGAAGCGAAACAGTCAGAAAAGCCAAAACACGAGGGTTGGAGTTATGACCGAGAATTCATAGCTCTGAAACAATCCCATGAAGACATCTTGGAATATATGATGTCGAAGGGAATGATAAAACTCCCCAAGGTAGCAGATCCTCCGGTCACTATGGGAAAATGGATGGATAAATTCTGCAAGTTTCACCGGGCTGTGGGACATGATACAGAGCACTGTTTTGTCCTTAAAAACATCATCCAGGATTGCATTGACAAGAACCTGTTAATCGAGGATGAAGAAGAACAGCCGGAAATCCTGTCCAAACCATTTCCCAAGCATTCAGCTTCAGTCATCATGGAGCAAACATTTTCTCTGCAAAGTAGCATTCAACCATGTTCCAGCCAGGACATCCAGGATCAGCATCAGGTCCTTGTCCTCCGCCAAACACAGTCTTTCGCCAAGAGGGCGGATGTCACTGCATTTTCCAGCAAAACAACAAAGGCAATGATAGAAATTGCCAAGATAGTCCCCAAAATCCCGAAGCGCTTTATCAAGACAACTTCAAAGAAAGAAGAGGCTTCAGGGTCAGTTCAGAAGTCAATCATTGCTTTATCCAATATTTCTATTTTAGATCTGACCCACGCTTCACCTGAGCACCAGCAAGTGCTAGAAGATCTTCTCAGAAAGATCAAAGTCAAGCCTAGCACCACTCTGCAAGATATGGCTCAGATCGTCAATCAAGCAATGACGAATGCACCAATCACATTTTCGGATGAGGATCTGCCAAAACCTCATTCATTCCACAACAACGCACTTTACATAGTGGTGCGAACCAGGGGCATGACGGTCCCTCATGTGCTCGTCGATGGAGGCAGCAGCCTCAATATCTGCCCTGAAATGACGACTAAGGCTTTGGGCCTAAAAGAAGAGGAATATACTCCGGATCCGATCACAATCTATGGTTTTGACAACCACGGGCAGACAGCCAAGGGGAAGATATTTCTTGAAATCTTCATCAACTATTCGGTGCATACTGTCCTCTTTCATGTGGTCAATATGCCGCCCACATACAACCTGTTGCTTGGACGCACTTGGATTCACAACGCCAATGTTGTTCCATCAACCTTGCACCAATGCATCAAGTGGTCGAAGGGAGGCATGATCACTACGGTCCTAGAAGAGGACCCGGAAGAGCGACTCCCACAGCCCATGATCCCCCGTCCTACTTTCACTGCCGACATCCCAAGCATCAGAGAAGTCGACGAGATCAATCTGAGTGAAAGCCTAGATATGCTGAAATTGAAAGAAGTTCAGCCGACAGAAAGCGTAACGGCGGTAACCCAGTGGTAGGGACCCCACTTCTTCAAGTTAGATGGGCGCCTCGACTGCACCTCCTTTCGAGATCATCCTCTTTTTCCTCAGTTCTCAAAAACGAAGAAAGGATTTGATCTTCTAATGAAGCACGATTATCGACCCTTCAGGGGCCTGGGCAGAAATGAAGACGGCGTTCTGGAGCCAATCATCCCCGCTCAGCATGTCACCAGTACCGGCTTGGGTTTCACAGGTCAGTTATTAGGCAAGCGCACTATCTTCGTCAAGGGAGCCCAGTGATGAAGACAATGCCAGTGTTTTCTGTTTTCTTTTGTTATGTCATCTTGTAAGAGAAAGATCCGCCTCAGTTCCTTTCCTTCCTTCAAATCATCACTTGTAAATATCAAAGTTTACTTAAGCAATGAAAAGTTTGTTTTCTCTGTTCATCTTGGTGTACACAAATTCTTTGCTTATATCATTGGCTATGTTGTCATCCTTTGTTTCTATACAAAAGGCTATTTCCAAACATTTTTTTTCAAAAGCCTTCTTTACGCTTTCAGGATTGCCAGAATCATGGCTCCTAAATCGCTCAAAAAGCTCGTCATCAATACCAATTTTTCTCAAAATAAATCCCGACCAGCCAGAATCTGCAAGGCAAAGGCAGAGGCAGAAGTCAGTAGAACGACAGAGCAGATCAAAGAGTTGGCAGAATTCGACTCGACGATTCAAGATATGCCAGAATTTGCCAGTATTCAGAAGCAGGATGAACCATCATCATTGGTTCAAGACCCGACAGAGGATGTCAACATCTGTTCGGAAGATGATCCAAAAATCCTCAAAATTGGTTCCAGCTTGAATTCGGATGAAAAGGAAAGGCTCGTCTACTTTCTCAAGTAGCATCAGGAAGTCTTTGCTTGGACTTATGAGGATATGTCAGGCTTAGACTCCAAGTTAGTCGAGCATCGCCTTGTATTGAAGCCAGATTGCAAACCAATCAAGCAGAAACTAAGAAAAATGGATCCTCGAGTAGCACCGCAAGTTAAAGAAGGACTTGAAGAATTATTAAAAGCAGGATTCATTCAGACCATTGAATATCCAGACTGGTTGGAAAACATCGTGGCAGTTCCTAAGAAGAATGGCAAAGTCTGGATATGTATTGATTTTAGAGATTTGAACAAAGCCACCCCAAAGGATGATTATCCACTCCCCAACATCGATCTTCTGATCGATAGCACGGCAGGCCATGCCATGTTCTCCTTTATGGATGGATACTCAGGCTATAATCAGATCAAATTGGCCGCTCGTGACCAATCCAAAACTTCCTTTACCATGCCTTGGGGCACATTTTGCTATACGGTCATGCCATTTGGGCTCAAGAATGCCGGGGCAACCTATCAGAGGGCCATGGCAGTTATCTTTCATGACCAGATGCACAAGAATATGGATGCCTATGTGGATGATATTTTGGTTAAGTCCAAAGAAGGAGAAGATCACCTTGATGCTCTCAACCAAGTCTTTGAAAGACTTATTCTTTACAAATTAAGACTCAATCCACAGAAATGCGTCTTCGGAGTGGAGTCAGGCAAGCTGCTTGGTTACATGATCAGCAAGAAAGGCATAGAGGTGGATCCTGCCAAGGCAAAGGCGATCATTGATATGCTGCCTCCCACTAATCTTAAAGAGCTGCGAAGTCTTCAAGGTCGTATTCAGTCAATTCGATATTTTATCTCTAATTTGGCCATGAGATATAAGCCCTTCAATCACTTGCTGAGAAAAGAAGTGAAGTTTGAGTGGGGGCCATAATGTCAGCTCTCATTTGAGTGCATCAAGCAGTATCTTCTCAATCCGCCCGTTCTGAAGCCACCAGAACTGGGAAAGCCGCTTCTCTTGTATATCTCCGTCAACCATAATGATTGCGGAGGATTTCTTGCACAGTACGAGAAAGGCAGCCGGATAGAGCATGCCATCTATTACATCAGCAAGACCTTCATCGATTATGAGAAAAGATATTCTCATATGAAAAAGACATGTTTAGCCTTAGTATGGATGTGCCAGAAGTTAAGACATTATCTAATGGCCTCAGAGATCAAAATTCTGTCGAGACTTAACCCTCTCAAGTATATCCTTGAGCAGCCTTTCCTTACTGGACGGATTGCAAAATGGCAAGTCCTCCTGATGCAGTACGATTTGGAATATGTTTCTTAGAAGTCAGTCAAGGATCAGTCCATCGCAGATCAGTTGGCAGATTTCCCGTTGGCAGAAGAGATCAAAGTCGAAGATGATTTTCCTGATGACCGCATCTGCAGTGTTCAGGATTCCCTAGTTTGGACTCTATTCTTTGATGGAGCTAGAAACATGTCCGGTATAGGGATTGGGATCTTGCTAATCACCCCTGAAAAGGAGATGCTCCCTTATTCCCTCAAACTCGACTTCCAATGTACTCATAATATGGCCGAGTATGAAGCTCTAATACAAGGCCTCAAGATTTTGCAGGACTTCGGTGTCAAGAGAGTACACGCCTTCAACAACTCATTACTTGTTGTCAGCCAAGTTAATGCTGAATGGCAAGTCAAGGATTCAAAGTTGATCCCTTATCAGAAGATTGCCTTAGCTCTCATAGACAACTTTGAAGAGTTTCAGCTCAACCATGTCAAGAGAGAATACAATCACATAGCAGATGGCCTTGCCTGTTTAGGCTCTATTCTGTCTTTTAAAGATAGTGAGTCTTGTCATTCCTTCGAGATCGGCAGACTTGATCAACCTGCCTACATTCCAGTTGAGCAAGTGAACCAAGCCACTCAGAAAGAGAAGCCTTGGTACCAAGACATCAAAAATTTCATTGAAACTGGTAAATTCCCAGCAGAAATGCCAAGAAAGGAGCAACACGCGGTTCAGCGCATGTCAGCCCATTATTTCATCCTTGCCGATACTCTTTATCACCGTGGATTCAGTTCCGAATACGCCAGATGCTTAGATAAGGATGAAGCCATGGAAGTTGTCCGAGAGGCACACGAGGGAATTTGTGGTGGTCACGTCGGCTACCAAACACTCGTAAAGCAAATCATCCGAGCAGGGTATTACTGGAAAACCATGCAGCAGGATTGCCATCAATTTGTAAGGAAATGCATCAAGTGTCAAATGCACGCACCTTCCATTCATGCGCCAACCGCATACTTGCAATCCGTGGTCTCTCCTTGGCCCTTTTCGATGTGGGCCTTCGATGTAGTTGGCCCGATCACTCCTTCGGCTTCCAATGGCCACCGATACTTCCTCGCAGCTACAGAATACTTCACCAAATGGGTCGAAGTTGTCACTCTGTGAATAGTAGAAGGCCAACATGTGGTTTCGTTTATCCATAAGAATCTTCTTTGCCATTTTGGCATCCCACATGATATTGTGTCAGACAATGGCAGCCATTTCAAGAATGAGAAGATGAAGACTTTCTGCTCGAAGTTCAGGATTCATCACCACTTCTCAGCTCCTTATTATCCTCAAGGAAATGGCCAGGCGGAGGCAACTAACAAAATTTTGATTCGCATTTTAGAAAGAACCGTGGAAACGGGCCGCGATTGGCACGAGAAGATGCACAATGCACTTTGGGCGTACCGAACCACCATTCGGACTCCTACCAATGCTACTCCTTCAGAGCTCATCTACGGGACCGAGGTGGTGTTACCTCTCCACATTCAGAAGCCTGCACTCAAGTTTGCGTCGCTCATCGAGCTCCCACTCGATCAGTATCAGCAGCAGAGGTTGGTACAACTGGATCTATTAGATGAGAAAAGGCTCAAGGCAGCAGAGCACGCTCAGGCCTATCGTCAGAGGATAGCTCGGCACTACGCCAAATCAGTTATTAAGAGAAGATTCTGAGTCAATGATCTTGTGCTCAGATCGACATCTCATCTCAAGCATCGGCTGAAGGGCAAGTGGTCACCCAATTGGGAAGGCCCTTATGTGGTTAAAGAAGCGCTGCCTCGCAATTCCTATTGTTTGATCAACGCAGATGGAGTGGAACTGCCAGATCCTATTAATGCTCTACATTTTAAAAGATTTTACACTTGAATTGTTCATCATAGCCTTTTGTACTCTTCAAAAGTCTTTCAATAAAGCAATAATCTTCTGTTAAGTTCTCACGTCCTTCCCTGATACTGGGGCATTTTATTTTGATCTATACTTATCTTCCTTCATCATAATGCAGGCAGGATCAGACGAATCCTTTTCTAAATTCTTACCAACTCTTTCTTAACTTGATCATCTTCATTGAATTGCATTTATTTCATTTCATTTTTATCTAATCAAATTTTAATTTATTGTGTATTTTTATCAATTTGTCAAGTTTCATTAAGTTTTATCAAGTTTTACTAAATATCATTTCTTTATCTTTAAAAACTACCCCCCTTCAGGTTAAGGGATAAACCTGATGCCTCTTTCTCATGAGGTATTCTTTTTATATTTTCCCCTCAGAATAAGGGAAAAACCTAACCCTCGTTGTCCGAGGTGTCCCCATTCAGGATAAGGGATAATCCTGATACCCCTCATAGGAGCATCGCTGCTACCCGTGAGAATTCTTTTTCAAAACAAATTTTCAATAAATCTATTTAAATTCTTCTCCATTTTTATAAATTTTATTCTTCTTCAAGTTAAGGGATAAATCTAAATTGTTTCCCATAAATTCTTCAATTCACCTCCAATTGTGTTCTATGTTCCCTTAGGACAGGGGAGAATCCTGAAGCTATCATAAATAAATTCGGATCTTAGGCCACCTTGGGTCAAGGATCTCGAATGAATCTCTCATCTTCATCGTCAAAATCTATTCATGTTTTTGTCAATCCTTCAAGTTCCAACTTCCGGGTAGGAATCGTTTCCTTCTAATCTGAGTTCCGACTCGGATTTTCCTTTTTGTATATTCTTATTTTTGAAGTCTCAAGTTCCGACTTGAACCTCCTTTTGAATCCAATGCCCGTGTTGGACAAATCGTTGCTTTGAGAATTCGAGTTTTCAAACTCAATTCTCATTTCATTTTCTTATATTTAAAAAACCGGGTTCTGACTCGAATTTTCCTTTTTTTTTGTATATTCTTATTTTTGAAGTCTCAAGTTCCGACTTGAACTTTCTTCTGAATCCAATGCTCGTGTTGGACAAATCGTTGCTTTGAGAATTCGAGTTTTCAAACTCAATTCTCATTTCATTTTCTTATATTTAAAAAACCGGGTTCTGACTCGAATTTTCCCTTTTTTTGTATATTCTTATTTTTGAAGTCTCAAGTTCCGACTTGAATTTTCTTCTGAATCCAATGCTCGTGTTGGACAAATTGTTGTTTTGAGAATTCGAGTTTTCAAACTCAATTCTCATTTCATTTTCTTATATTTAAAAACCGGGTTTCGACTCGGATTTTTCTTTTTGTATATTCTTTTTGAAGTCTCAAGTTCCGACTTGAACTTCCTTTTGAATCCAATGCTCGTGTTAGACAAATTGTTGTTTTGAGAATTCAAGTTTTCAAACTCAATTCTCATTTCATTTTCTTATATTTAAAAACCGGGTTCCGACTCGGATTTTCCTTTTTGTATATTCTTTTTGAAGTCTCAAGTTTCGACTTGAACTTCCTTTTGAATCCAATGCTCGTGTTGGACAAATCGTTGTTTTGAGAATTCAATTTTTCAAACTCGATTCTCACTCATTTTCTTGTATTTGAAAAAGCCGAGTCCCGACTTGGATTTTTTGCTTTTTTATATCCTTGTTTTCTCTTGAATTTCCCTTGTCAATCTAAAATTCATATTTTGGACCAAAATCTCTTTGAACTTCCCCTTCAGGATAAGGGATAATCCTGAAAACACCGCCAATCATTCTCGCTTAATTCTCAAGTATCTTTGAATGTCGGTTTCATTTTTCAATTCTCCTTTTTTGAAAAACCCAGTGCTCGTGCTGATGTGCATTTTGAAAACCCGGTGCTCGTACTGGTGTGCATTTTCGAAAACCCAGCGCTTGTACTGGGGCATTTTTTTCAAAATCCAGTGCTCGTACTGGTATATCTAGCACTCGTGCTAGTGTCTGGCTGACTGATCAGTTAGCCCTCCCAGTTCAGTCTTTGTACTAACCAATCATCATTACTCAGGTCTTAAATTCTCAAATTTCAACCTTCGGGTTATCATTTTATCAAAAATTCAAATCTTTTCTCTTGCGAAGGACCCTCTTCAGGGAGAGTTCGAGGGAGCTCGTTCCTTTCACATGCAACCGTCTTTTGTTCGCAAGAACCCTTTTCTAGGGAGAGTTTGAAGGGACTCGTTTTCTTCGCGAATAGTTTGCAAAACAACAACCAACTTTACATAAAAGAACCCTTTTTCCAGGGAGAACTTCGACGAAAGCTTGTTTCTTTTGTGGCCCCTGTTTTTCTCATCTTTGGCCAGCCCCTTCACAGAGGACCCTCTGCTAGGGAGAGTGTGATGGACTCGTTCCTCTGTGATGCTTTCTCAACTTTGTTTTTCGGCCGCCTTTCCATAAGAGAAGCCTAGAGATAGGGAGTTTTGACGAAAACTTAATTTCTCTTCGAAAGTTCCATTTTGCAAACACCTCCTCTTTCAGGGAAGAGAGGAGTATTTCCAACTTCCCATTCAGGTAAGAGCTAAGCCTGAGTCTCTCTTTTTGGGGAAAAAGAGAGGAAAATTTTGTCACGGACATGTCGATTCGATATCAAGCGATCTCTTTCATTAAGGATTTTAAGAATATTTTGCCAATTTGTTATCAAGTCATTGTTGATCTCAAAATTTTTATCATATAAAGAATTATCTCAAACTACCTTTAGTATTATTTCCAAAAAGAGCAAGACTTTTGCGAAATAAGAACTGAATTCAAGCTTTTTTTGTTGGTCAACCAAAAGGATGAAGAAAAATCTTCGATATGACCGGCAAAAGAAAATTCAATGATGTTGAAAAGCCATGAGCGAATTGATATTGATCATAGCTATGACACATTCTTAAAGACCATTCTTTGGCAGTAAGACAGTGGAAATATCCTGGGCAGTAAAAAAGAACCTACCCAATCCATATCTCCCCAATCGTTTGAGCTGTAAATCATATATCCGCAAAAGGGATTGTGATCATCGCAAAACATTTTCCTCTCTCTCTTGTGGTTTCTCTCTCTTCCTTCTCTTTTCCTTTTCTAACCTCTATTTTCCTCCTTTTTGGAGGGGAGAAAATAAAAGAAAGAAAAGAAAGAGAGAAGAGAAAAGAAAGAAAGAGAGAGAGAAGAGGACCTCTTTTGCGCGGTCTCACTTGACCTTAATTTGAAAATATTTAGAAATAACTCGCCTCCATTTTCAAAATTTGAGGGAAAAATGGAGAGACGGGATTCGCTCGTCGGTACGAGGTTCGACCGTTCCTGGCGCTTTTACCAGGGGTAATCGAACCAAGGATCGAATCTATGCCTTTTGTTTTGCCTAAATATAATCTAAGAATTTGTCCTAAAGATCTAAATGCACAAAGAATCATGCTTGTGCAATGCAAAAATGTATGCTTCTTTTGAAAAGATGTTTTGAAAATTTCCAAGTATTCTGAGATGAACTTGATAATAGGGTGAAGAAATGGTTGAATCTAACTTTAGAACTTGAGCTAGATCAGAGAAGTTCTAAGTTTTTGCAGTGAATCAGAATTGGGAGAATAAATGAGGAGGAATGACTTGAAGTTTTAAAATGAGAGGAAATGAAGTTTCAAAGTCAAAAATGGACTTTGAATTTGAATTTGAATTTAGGAAAGGAAATGAAGTTTTGAAGTGATATTGAATTTGAATTTTTAGAATGGGAAAAATCAAATGGTATTTAAGAATAGAAATGGATTTAAGAGATTCGGATTAGGTTCGAAAATTGATTTGAAATCTAGAATTGGGTTTTTGATCCTAAGATGGATTTAGATTTGAAGTCTGAGATCCAAGGTGAAATTGGTTCTGGATCCTATGAGAGAATTGGATCTGAAGTCTAAGATCCAAAGTAGAGTTGGACTCTCGATCCTAAGATGGAATGGATCTGAAGTTTGAGATCCAAATATAGAATCGGGTTCTAGATCCTAAGATGGATTTGGATCTGAAGTCTAAGATCCAATGTAGAATTGGATTCTGGATCCTAACATGGATTTGGAGTTTAAATTCATAAGATGAATCAAGAACTTCCAAGTTCAAATTTAACTTGAAATTTAGAATTTTGAATATACAAACGAATTTCAAAGTCAAATTAGACCTTGAGTTTTTGAAGTTTGGATTTGGAATTTAGAAGATGAATCAAGAGTCTCAAAGTTAAATTGAACTTTGAGTTCGTTTGGAGTTTTAAATTGAATTTGGAATTTCAAAGTCAAATTGAACTTTGAAATCTGATTTGAATTGGAAATTTTGAATACAAAATACATTTGAAATCTCAAAGTTAAATTGAACTTTTGAGATTGAAAATAAAATAGATTTGAAAATGAAGAGATGAATTGGTTTTTACAAGAATTGAAGATTGATTGAAGAAGATATTTACATCACTTGGAGTTTTTGAAAAAGGAATTTTGAAAATATGATGCGGTTCTATCCTAAATGATGAATGAATTTGAAGAATTTTTTTTAATTGGATTTTGAAAAGCTACTTCATTCTTTAGATGAATTAAAACAAGATTGAAGATATAATACATCCTTGACTATGGTCATTGAATGTATTATATAATAATCTACATTTAAATTCAGGTGAAGAATGAAACACATTTGGTGCTTTTATAGAATTTAAAATGAAATTAACTCTCAATATACCCTGACTATGGTCATTGGTATATATTTTGAATTAATTTTAAGTTAAATTCTGATAAAAGAAGAATTTTTTTTAAGGAAATATGATGAATTTTGAAAATGGATCTAGTGTGGATCCGGTGTTATTTTGTAAAAGATAAAAATACTAAGTTTTGTCCACACCCTGACTATGGCCATTGATGTGGATCATCAACTTGGTATAAATTACCTCTTACGAAATGGTGCGCGTGTCATTCGTGTTGCCATTTGTGAGAATTTGAGAAATGAAGGTAAAATGAATGAAAACAAGCAAGTCGTGATGGTTATAATGCTCATTCATTCTACCTAAAGTAGGAAATGTAAGTTTTCATTCAAATCTAGCTATTACAACACATAATATCAATTTTACAATTCCCAATAATGACCTTCTCTACATATTTCCTGCAAGACAACTGAATTAACATGAAGAATAATGGCATATATCACATGGATTAAAAAGATGTCCATAAACCAAGATATGAATGATGGAACAGATGGAAAGGATATATATATATACCTATATATATATATATATATATATATATATATATATATATATATATATATATATATGTATATATATGCACATACATATAGGTATATTCACATGTATATAAGAATATATATCTATGTACAGGTGTATATACATATATATATATGGGGGTATATACAATAGGGAAATGTGATGAGGGATAGATCATGTCCAGGTTGCTGCAAGCAACCCTTTTAAGGTGATGTTACAGGTGGTTTGCAGGTGATATGATAGCTGTAAGTGACAAGGATATGTGGCGACAGAGATAGCTACGTGAAGAAGTGGGTAGGAAAATGGTAGATGATATAGTGCTGGGAAGACATTGAAGGTGGGTATCATGTTGCAGGGATCACACAGGTTTCAGTTGGTCATTGCAATGGTGGTCATATGTTACAAATAGGAGTGTGAGAAGGCAAGTGATGCAGGTGATAGCTGAAGAAGCTGTGTTGTAACAGGGGTTAGGTGCTGGAGGGGTTCTAAGGGGCAAAGTGGGTGTTGTTACCAGTAGTGGTGGTGTGCAACAATGGACTTTTATGGAGATTGCAGCCATATGAATAACCATGGTATGTTGTTGATGCGAGCAGCAGGAAAGGGGTTATGCAATGAATAGCTACTATGTGATGGTGGGATGAATAGGCAAATGCAGCTAATGAACTAATACCATGAACTGAGTAATGAGGTACTAATCTTACAACTGACTGAGTTCCACTTGATTTTCTGTGTCTATATAGAGTTGGCTTAAATACATATGAAATGTGAATGCTCATATTTGCTTAAATGAGAAATGCCTAGACTACTAACAATACAAGAAAAAGGTGTATATCTACAGATGCAGCATTCATGACAAAATGGTAACACGTGTGAATCACGGTGTAGGTACTTATAACATGCAAATGCATACACATATATCTACCCAACTGCAAATGAGCAATGTATGTGCATCGTGAGGTCAAGAATGGGGTGACTAGCACACAGTGAATAGTGGCTTTTGCACAATGCTTGCTGTGGAAACACAATTAGGATGTAAGCATGATAATACTGAAAATGTAAAATGTGTAACAACCGTAGGCTATCGTGGAGATTTACAGCAGATGGGAATGTAGCTGCAACATGGCTGATAGCAGTAAAACTAATGCTGAATACTAAGCATGCCACTAAGAAAGCAGGGTAGCGCAACAAATAGAGTTAAAAATGAAGACAACTACTCAGGCTAATGCTGCTATATGCAAATGGTGATAAATTTTATGGAATGTAACTATTATACAACCACTGATTTAAAACAAAGCAAAATTTTGTACAGTGATCAATTTTTGTAGCCAAAACATTCGGTCATCGATTTTATGCAAAGGGCAGCCCTTACCTCAACCCCAAATGCTAAAATTAATTCACATGCCTTGGGAATCTCAGAACAGTCCTAAACAACCAGCCTCTTAGCGTCAGCCGACATATCGCAGGGGAAATCTTCATTCCAAGATCCACACCATAACTCCTCAGATAAATATACATACAGTGAGATGTAACCGAGATATTCTTTTTATATATCACAACTCATAATACCAGGGGATGAATCCCTTGTGCTTCTATAAACAACAAATCCTTTCATACATACCATTGAGGTAAAACTTGTAATGTCAAAACGCCAAAACGGCTCGTCTTTTGCGCCATGTTTTACCTTGGAAGCTCTCTTGAAAAAGCGTAAAGAAATTTGCCAGGGGGGTTTATGATGATGGGAGCATAATGAAATAAGAACACACAACCGTCTAAGGAAATAAGCATCCTGCTATGAGTGATACATCCATGATAAAATATAGAGCCGATACTGGAGTGCTGCCTCATAAAGAAATGTGATAAAGAGACAAAACAGTAAAAGGAAAGAGAGAAAAAGAAGAGAAAAAAAATTATTTTTAGAATGAAATAAATTGCAGGATGATAAAGGAAATACCACGAAGATAAATGTTTGTAACAAATGCCTTAACTCATCTCTACTCGATTGACTAAATTCAGGGATTGATCTCAGCTCTTGAATGGATCAAATCCCCACAGCCCACCTAGCTATAGATCTCACCTTTCATGGGGCTCAACTGTATCCAGACTCCTGACGGAATCCTCAAAATTCTAAAAGAAAAGTACAGAATTGGCGATAAAGAGAATATGAATTCAGTGCAGTTCAATAACACAAGAAAACTATAGTGAAGATAGTGCTGCATTGTGAATGGGTGAAATTCCTGGTATGATGATGTTAGCACTAATTAACAAAGTATTTGTAGAGTCAGGATGTGGCAAACCCATACGCAGATGAGAGGTTACCCCGATATAAAAAAAAAACGATGACAGGATATCGATTCTGCAAGAGAACGAGATGGATGAACAAAACATAATTGAAGAGTCGATCGAGCACAGTTCAAAGCATGAAATCAAAGATATCAACAAGAAGTTGGAGTATAATGAACAACCCATATCACCAAACACAAATATGAAGGATGGGTATGACGCGATGCCCAATTGCTGTAAGGCATTATGACCCAAAAATCCTAATAAAACAGGGAAAAATGAATGAAACTTGATTACAGAGCAAACCCTATTATAAGGATACGATAAGTAACTAAATCTCAATGCATGCAAAAAAAGGAAATTTACGAATGCCAATCGATTATTCACAAAACAAAACAAAGCAAAGATTAAACAGGAACTCAGAAATCATGACCAACGAATAAAGAGAAGGAGTAACATGAGTCATGGATTATGAAAATTAAATACAAAGAGGGATATCATGAGGGCAACAGTATTATAATGCATCAGGAATATAATGACTAATGAAGCACCATGCCCTTAGATGGAACGAAATTACAAATAAAATGAGAATAAATGTTGGAGCATAAATACTCCATTGCTGTGGCAATAGGCGGGTCGACTTTGCTATATGCAGGTCGACCCTGCCCTTTATGCTCAAACCAAAGACAAAGGGGAATGAAATCAGGAGACAGGAAATATTGTAAACCAGGGAAGATTTATACAGAAAATCAAAGCAGTGGAGAAGTGATAGCTCTTACCTTGGCTCTCTTGGATGGTGGTGGCAGATGATCGATCCTTTAGAAATCCAATCCGATTATGAGGATGTTTGGCTTGGCAGGAAGCTACTGATGGGGGGAATCAACCCGGTCCTTTACAATCGATCGGAAGAGGCAAGGTGATTGAGTCCTTTGCCACAGGATCTTCTGGCTATGTTGGGGTCCGGATGTGGAGAAGCGAAGAATCGATGGACTCTGGTGGGCGATAAGGGAAATTCTGCGTGAAGGTGGATGGAGCCGAAGAGGGATGGAGTCGAAGACCGATAGATAGATCCCCCAAGTGTGGGGAATGGTTCCCTTTTTAAAGAAGCCGGAGAAAACTCCAGAAGAGCTTCCGTTAACGATGGAGGGTTTTTGAGAGAAGAAGGGGGATTTGTTGCAGATCGAGGGTGGAGAGATGAAGCCTGCCAAGCTGTTGGCGATCGAGGGTTTTTGAATGGGGGTGACAGCCATCGGAGGGTGGATGGAGAGAAGATTGCACATGGGGGGGGCTTGGGAGCAAAAGGGTGAAGGTTTCGCACATGGGGCTGGCCGGCAGAAGCTTCGTGAAGGAAATTTCGAGAGAGAGAGAACCGGGACAAAGAGAGCGAACCGGGACAGAGAGGGTGAGACGATGAGAGAGAAAAATCGTGAGTCAAAAAGAAAAACGAGACAGAGAGAGAAAACACGTGTTTTCAAAAAAAAGAAGAAGAGTTTTTCAAAATCCGATTTTTGTTTCTTTTTTTTTTTTTGTTCTTTTCTTCATTTTCTGATTTTTTTGTTATTTTTTGGAAATAAGATTCTAAAACCTAAGCAGTATGAAGGATAAAACTAGTTTTTGGCATTTTTGATAAAAATTTACAAAAAGAGAAGTTTTTGAAAGTTCGGGTTTGATTTCTTCAGAAAATGGGTTTGGACCCAAGTTTTTGAGAAAATATTCGAGTTTTTGGAACTTGAATCGAGAAATGCAACATGATGGATCCAAACGGATGTCGAAGGGACTGTCCGAGCTGTTTAAAAACTATTTTTGGTATTTTTTGTAATTTTAATTTAAACGTTGGACAATGAGACTCAGATTTGGATCTGGACAATGGATCCGGATCCGAACTCAATTTAAACATATAAAATGAATTTAATTTCAGTAAAACTTGAGAAATGAACTGGAATTTAGATTTAGAAATGACTCGTTTGCCCAAAAAATAATTTTAGGGGTAAAAAGAGAATATTTATAAGATTTTGAAAAATTTGGGGTGTTCACAGATGCCCCTCTTTGCTACTAAGCCGGTTGAAAGCTGAGCTTAGTGGCAAAGAAACACTCCAAATTTTGCAAAATGCCTCAGTCAGCCGATCTGAGCTGGGTGTGGAAGAATTATTTTTGAAAATATGGCCTCTCAGGCGTCAAAACCTTATCCTGAATGGTTTCGGGGATGAAATCCTCGACAATGATATGATTGAATAATAGAAATGAGGAAATCGTGATGGGACTTTGGGTGAAAATCCCAGGGATGGTGAAAGATAAGAATTTTGATCAAGTCTCATGGGTGAGACAAGATCAGCCCTTTGGAATGACTCAGGTTTAGCCCTTAACCTGGATGGGACGAAGATAGATCAAGATAATTTGGATGGGGAAAGGAAACATAAACGGACCTCGATGGGACATTTTGAGGGAAATGCCTCATGAGATGAAACTCAAGGACAATCTTTTCCTGAATGGATGTACAAAGAGCACAGATTCCTTTGTGGGGAAAACCATGATGGGATGGGAAGAATTGCATCGTCTAAACGAGGCTCAGGTTTAACCCAAACCTAAAAGGAAGGTACCTCGCGGAGTGAGGTTCAGGCTTCACCCTTATCCTGAGAGGGACGACCATACAGAATCTTTGAGTGAAGAAACCGTGATGGGACAACAAATGCATCGCCGAAGCGAGATTCAGGTTTAACCTTTGACCTGAGTGGGAGATGATGCGGAATCTTCGAATGGAGAAACCGTGATGGGACTAAAAAGGATATCTAGTCGAAGCGGGACTCAGGTTTAACCCTAACCTAAACGGAAGATACCTCGTGGAACGAGGTTCGGGCTTAACCCTTAACCTGAAAGCGACGACCATACGGGATCTTCGAACGAGGAAGCCGTGATGGGACTAGAAAGGACATCTAGTCGGAAAATGGGACTCAGGTTTAACCCTAACCTGAACGGAAGGTACCTCGTGAAGTGAGGTTCAGGCTTAACCCTTAACCTGAAAGGGACGATGATACGGAATCCTCGGATGAAGAAACCATGATGGGGCCTTCGGAATTTGGACGAACTAATCCAGAAGGGGTTTGCGAGAAGAGAAAATCAAGGGATTCCCTAAAGCTTGGAAAATGGATGATCTTGTGTGCCTCATTGCTGAGACTAAAATCAGCTTTCTAAAAAAACAGACGACCTCTCGCAAAAGTTTTGGGTGGTACCTCGAGGAGCGAGGTAACAGGTTTAATCCTTAGCCTGAATGGATACAGAATCCTCGAGGAGCGAGGAAAACTGTGATGGGCCTCTAGACTTTGCACAACATGTCCACGAGGGGTTTTTGTAAAAGAATGAAAATGGGGGTCCCTAAAGCTTGAAAAGGGGTTGTTCTTGTGCGCCTCTTTGCTGAGACTAAAAATAGCTTTTGACAATAACAGATCTTTTGCAAAAAGTTCAGGTTTAACCCTTATCCTGAGCGGGAACTGCCCATAGTGGGACAGTGGAGAACACAGGGAAGTGTGCAGATCTGAGAACGCTCGGATCAGGCGGAAGGAAAGGACTTTTCAGTCTTAAGGAGGGATGACGTCAGGATACGTCAAAATGACTTATCAAGTTCACACTTCATGCTGGGATAAGAGAAAATATTGCCAATGCCAAAAAATTGTAGTTGGTCCCAAATGATTGTATTGTGCTTATGTGTGAAAAAAATGTCACCTCTTTCTACCTAGAGTATTAGCTCCAATTGGGCTAACTCTGTAGAATTGAGAATCAAACTCAAACTTGTTGTTGTTGAGTTTCTTTAAGGAAGATATCAATTTCCTTGATATGAACGGAGATGAAATATTCTTAGTTTCATAAAAGCAAATGAATGGAAAGATATTGATAGAAGAATTTCACATAGATAAAGATGATTCTTGGCAGTTTCGGGCAGTTTGATATCCTGGGCATTTTTCCCTGATGATCTTTTTGCACTCTTTTGAACCATCGACCTTTTCTGGGTTCTTTTTACATCCTCCTTCATTTTGGAGATGTCCTGACTTTTCTCTCTTTTCCGAGGAAGGGTACGTCACAAACTCCTTCATCTTGGAGATGATCCGATCCTTCTTTTTCTTTCTCAGGAATTATGACATTGGTTCTTGGGTTGAAATCTCTAAATGATAGCAGAAATCAAATATGTTTTAGGGTTTGTTGGTAGGTTCATCGCATCCGCCTTCATCTCGACGATGATCCGAACTTTCCCTGGAAGGATCTGTCACAAACTCCGTCATCTTGGAGATGTTTCAAATCTTCTTTGGCCCTGGGGGTCTACTCGCTTAATTTGCCTTCATCTTGACAACAATTGAGAGATCCCTTTTGCGGATATTTGATTGCAGCTTAGATGACTGAGGATATATGGATTGGGTAGGTTCTTTTTACTGCCCAGGATATTTCCACTATCTTACCGCCAAAAGAATAATCTTTATGAATGCGCCACAGCTATGACCAATATCAGTTCACTTATGGCTTTTCAACATCATTGAATTTTTTCTTCGCTGGTCATATCGAAGATTTTTCTTCGTCCTCTTGGTTGACCAACAGAAAAAGCTTGAATTTTGTTCTCTCTTCGCAAAAGTCTTGCTCTTTTGGAGATAATACTAAAGGTAGTTTGAGATAATTCTTTGTGCGATAAAAAAACTTTGAGATCAACGATGATTTTTTATAGCAAATTGGCAATGTATTCTAAAAATCCCTGATGAAAAAAAATCGCTTGATATCGAGTCGATACATCCATGACAAAATTCTCCTCTCTTTTTCCCCCAAAAGAGAGACTCAGGCTTAAGCCCTTACCTGAATGGGAAGTTGGAAATATTCCTCTCTTCCCTGAAAGAGGAGGTGTTTGCAAAACGGAACTTTCGAAGAGAAATTAAGTTTTCGTCAAAACTCCCTATCCTAGGCTTCTCTTATAGAAAGGCGGCCGAAAAACAAAGCTGAGAAAGTATCGCAGAGGAACGAGTCCATCACACTCTCCCTAGAAGAGGGTCCTCTGCGAAGGGGTTGGCCAAAGAGGATAAAAACGGGGGCCACAAAAAGAAACGAGCTTCCGTCGAAGCTCTCCCTGGAAAAAGGGTTCTTTTGTGTAAAGTTGGTTGTTGTTTTGCAAACTGTTCGCGAAGAAACGAGTCCCTTCAAACTCTCCCTGGAAGAGGGTTCTTTGCGAACGGAAGATGGTTGCATGCGAAAGAAACAAGCTCCCTCGAACTCTCCCTGAAGAGGGTCCTTCACAAGAAAAGATTGATTTTTGATAAAATGATAACCCGAAGGTTGAAATTGAGAATTTATAGCTTGGAATGATGATGTTTGGTTAGCACAAAGACTGAACCTGGATGGCTAACTGATTAGTCAGCCAAACACTAGCACGAGCGCTAGATGTACCAGCACAAGCACTAGATTTCGAAAAATGCCCCAGTACGAGCGCTGGGTTTTGAAAAATGCACACCAGTACGAATACTGGATTTTCGAAATGCACACCAGTATGAGCACTGGGTTTTCGAAATGCACACCAGTACGAGCACTGGGTTTTCGAAATGCACACCAGTACGAGCACTGGGTTTTACAAAAAAAGAGGATTTGAAAAATGAGACCGACATTCGAAGATACTTGAGAATTAAGCGAGAATGATTGCCGGTGTTTCAGGATTATCCCTTATCCTGAAGGGGAAGAAGGATATAATTTAATGAAGGGAAATTGATATAAAAATTTAGAAAATCAACAAAGATTAACAAAACTTGTATTTTCAAAGGAATCCTCATAGGTAGCGTTATTGCTCCTACGAGGGATCTAAGGATTTTTCCTTATCCTGAATGGGAACACCTCGGACAACGAGGGTCAGGTTTATCCCTTAACCTGAAAGGGCCAAAAAAGAAGATTTAGAAAATACCTCATGGGAAAGAGGCATCAGGTTTATCCCTTAACCTGAAAGGGTTAAAGAATAAAAATTGATAGAATTTAATGAAATTGATGGAAACTTGACAAAAAATTGATAAAAATAACAAACTGACGAAAGTTTGATTAAATTGAAGATGAAATGAATGCAACTAATAAAGATAACAAGATTAACTGAAAAATTGAGAAGATTTTTTTTTTTGAAAAAGAGTTTGTCTGATCCTGCCTGCATATGACGAAGGAAGATAAGTATAAATCAAAATAAAATGCCCCAGTATCAGGGGGGAGAATGTGAGAAGAATATTGCTTTATTTGAAAAGACTTTTGAGGAGTACAAAAGGCTATAACGAACAATTTAAGTGTAAAATCTCTTCAGGTGTAAGGCATTAATGGGATCGGGCAGTTCCACTCCATCTGCGTTGATCAGACGATAGGAATTGCAAGGCAGCGCTTCCTTAACCACATAAGGGCCTTCCCAATTGGGTGACCACTTGCCCTTCGGCCGATACTTGAGATGAGTCGTTGATCTGAGCACAAGATCATTGACTCGAAATCTTCTCTCAATGACTAATTTGGCATAATGCCGAGCTATCCTTTGACGATAGGCCTGAGCGTGCTCTGCTTCCTTGAGCCTTTTTTCATCTAATAGATCAAGCTGTACCAACCTCTGCTGCTGATATTGGTCGAGCGGAAGCTCGATGAGTGATGCAAACTTGAGTGCAGGCTTCTGAACGTGGAGAGGTAACACTACCTCAGTCCCATAAACGAGTTCTGAAAGAGTAGCATTGGTTGGAGTCCGAATGGTAGTTCGGTACGCCCACAATGCATCGTGCATCTTCTCGTGCCAATCGCGGCCTGTCTCCACTGTCCTTTCCAGAATGCGGATTAAAATCTTGTTGGTGGCCTCAGCCTGGCCATTCCCTTGAGGATAGTAAGGAGCTGAGAAGTGGTGATGAATCCCGAACTTCAAGCAGAAGGTCTTCATCTTCTCATTCTTGAAATGACTACCATTGTCTGACACAATATCGTGTGGGACACCGAAGCGGCAAAGAAGATTTTTATGAATAAACGAAACCACGTGTCGGCCTTCTACTGTTCGCAGAGTTACAACCTCGACCCATTTGGTGAAGTATTCCGTGGCTGCGAGGAAGTATCGGTGGCCATTAGAAGCTGAAGGAGTGATCGGACCAACTACGTCGAAGGCCCACATCGAAAAGGGCCAAGGGGAGACTACGGATTGCAAGTATGCTGCTAGCGCATGAATGGAAGGTGCATGCATTTGACATTTGACGCACTTCCTTACGAATTGATGGCAATCCTGCTGCATAGTTTTCCAGTAATATCCTGCGCGGATAATCTGCTTAACGAGTGTTTGGTAGCCGACGTGGCCGCCACAAATTCCCTCGTGTGCCTCTTGGACCACTTCCATGGCTTCGTCCTTATCTAAGCATCTGGCATACTCAGAACTGAACCCACGACGGTAGAGAGTATTGGCAAGGATGAAATAGCGGACTGACATGCGTTGAATTGCACATTGCTCCCTTCTTGGCATGTCTGGTGGGAATTCACCAGTTTCGATAAAACTTTTGATATCTTGGTACCAAGGCTTCTCCTTCTCAGCGGTCTGGTTTACTCGCTCAACTAGAATGTAGGCAGGTTGATCAAGTCTGCCGATCTTGAAGGAACGACAGGATTCACTGTCTTTAAAAGACAAAATAGAGCCTAAGCAGGCTAAGCCATCGGCTATGTGATTGTATTCCCTCTTGACATGATTGAGCTAAAATTCTTCAAGGTTGCCTATGAGAGCTAAGGCAATCTTCTGATAAGGGATTAACTTTGAATCCTTGACTTGCCATTCAGCATTAACTTGACTGACAACAAGTAATGAGTCGCCGAAGGCGTGTACTCTCTTGACATCAAAGCTTTGCAACATTTTGAGGCCTTGTATTAGAGCTTCATACTCGGCCATGTTATGAGTATATTGGAAATTGAGCTTGAGGGAATAAGGGAGCATCTCCTTTTCGGGAGTGATCAACAAGATCCCAATCCCTATACCGGACATATTTCTGGCTCCATCAAAGAATAGAGTCCAAATTGGGGATTCTTGAATACTGCAAATACGATCGTCAGGGAAATCATCTTCTGTTTTGATCTCTTCTGTTAACGGGAAATCTGCCAACTGATCTGCGATGGACTGACCCTTGACTGACTTCTGAGAAACATATTCCAGGTCATACTGCATCAGGAGGACTTGCCATTTCGCAATCCGTCCAGTAAGGAAAGGCTGCTCAAGGATGTACTTGAGAGGGTTAAGTCTTGACAGAATTTTGATCTTTGAGGCCATCAGATAATGTCTTAACTTCTGACACATCCATACCAAGGCTAGACATGTCTTCTCCATCTGAGAATATCTTTTCTCATAATCGATGAAGGTCTTGCTGATGTAGTAGATGGCATGCTCTATCCGGCTGCCTTCCTCATACTGCGCAAGAAATCTGCCACAAGCATTGTGGTTGACGGAAATATATAAAAGGAGTGGTTTTCCGAGTTTTGGTGGCTTCAGAACAGGTGGATTGAGAAGATACTGCTTGATGCGCTCAAATGAGAGTTGGCATTCTGGTCCCCATTCAAATTTCACTTCTTTTCTCAGCAAGTGATTGAAGGGCTCGCATCTCATGGCCAAATTAGAGATAAAACGCCGAATTGACTGAATACGACCTTGAAGGTTTTGCAGCTCTTTAAGATTGGTGGGAGGCGGCATATCAATGATCGCCTTTGCCTTGGCAGGATCCACCTCTATGCCTTTTTTGCTGATCATGTAGCCAAGCAGCTTGCCTGACTCTACTCCGAAGACGCATTTCTGTGGGTTGAGCCTCAGCTTGTAGAGAATAAGTCTTTCAAAGACTTGGCCAAGAGCATCAAGATGATCCTCTCCTTCTTTGGACTTGACCAGGATGTCATCCACATAGGCATCCATGTTTTTGTGCATCTGGTCATGGAAGATAACTGCCATTGCTCTCTGATAGGTTGCCCCAGCATTCTTGAGTCCAAACGGCATGACTGTATAGCAAAATGTACCCCAAGGCGTAGTAAAAGAAGTTTTGGATTGGTCACGAGCGGCCAATTTGATTTGATTATAGCCTGAATATCCGTCCATAAAGGAGAACATGGCATGGCCTGCCGTGCTATCGATCAGAAGATCGATATTGGGGAGTGAATAATCATCTTTCGGGGTTGCTTTGTTCAGATCTCTGAAATCGATGCAGATTCGAACTTTGCCATTCTTATTGGGAACCGCCACGATGTTCGCCAACCAATCTGGATATTCAATGGTCCGAATGAACCCTGCTTTTAACAAATCTTCAAGTCCTTCTTTGACTTGCGGTGCCACCCGAGGATCCATTTTTCTTAGTTTCTGCTTGATCGGTTTGCAATCCGGCTTCAACACAAGGCGATGCTCGACTAACTTGGAGTCTAAGCCTGGCATATCCTCATAAGTCCAAGCGAAGACTTCCTGATGTTGTTTAAGGAAGTAGATGAGCCTTTCCTTCTCATCTAAACTTAGACTGGAACCAATTTTGAGGATTCTTGGATCGTCTTCCGAACCAATATTGACATCCTCTATCGGATCCCGAACCAACGGCGATGGTTCATCCTGCTTCTGAACACTGGTAAATTCTGGCAATTCTTGAATTGTCGAGTCGAATTCTGCCAACTCTTCAATCTGCTCTGTCATTTTGCTGACTTTTGCCCCTGCCTTTGCTTTTCATGTTCTGGCCGGTTTATTTTGAAAAAAGTTGGTATTGATAACGAGCTTTTTGAACAATTTAGGAGCCATGATCCCGGCAATCCTAAAAGCGAAAAGAAGGCCTCTGAGAAAAGGGTAAAAATGTTCGAAAAATAGCCTTTTGTTCAGAAACGAAGAATGACAACATAGACAAGGATATAAGCAGAGAATTTGCGTACACCAAGAAAAACAAAGAAAACAAACTTTTCATTGATTAAGCAAACTTTGATATTTACAAGTGATCGTTTGAAGGAGAGAAAGAAACTGGGGCGGATCTTGCCCTTACAAGATGACAAAAAGAAAGGAAAAGGCAGAAAACACTGGCATTGTCTTCTTTACTGGGCTCCCTTGACGAAGGTGGTCTTCCTACCGGATGACTGACCTGTGAAACCCAAGCCTGCACCGGTGACATGCTGAGCGGGGATGATCGGCTCCAAAATGCCGTCTTCATCTTTGCCCAGGCCCCTGAAGGGTTGGTAACCGTGCTTCATTAGAAGATCAAATCCTTTCCTTGTTTTTGAGAACTGGGGAAAAAGTGGGTGATCTTTGAATGAAGTGCAATCGAGGCGTCCCCCTAGCTTGAAGAAGCGAGGTCCCTGCCACTGAACTACTGCGGTGACATTTTCTGTCGGCTGGACTTCTTTCAATTTCAGCATATCCAGGCTTTCACTTAGATTGATCTCGTCGACTTCCCTGATGCTGGGGATGTCGGCGGCGAAAGTAGGACGGGGAATCATCGGCTGCGAGAGTCGTTCTTCCGGGTCCTCTCCTAGGACCGTAGTGATCATGCCTCCCTTCGACCACTTAATGCATTGGTGCAAGGTTGATGGAACAACAATGGCATTGTGAATCCAAGTGCGTCCAAGCAATAGATTGTATGTTGGCGGTACATTGACCACATGGAAGAGTACAGTATGCACCGAATAGTTGATGAAGATCTCGAGAAATATCTTCTCCTTGGCTGTCTGCCCATGATTATCAAAACCGTAGATCGTGATCGGATCTGGGGTATATTCCTCTTCTTTTAGGCCCAATGCCTTGGCCGTCATCTCAGGACAGATATTGAGGCTGCTGCCTCCATCGACGAGCATATGAGGGATTGTCATGCCCCTGGCTCGCACGACTATGTAAAGTGCATTATTGTGGAATGAATGAGGTTTTGGCAAATCCTCATCCGAAAAGGTGATTGGCGCATTCGTCATTGCTTGATTGACGATCTGAGCCATGTCTTGCGGTGTTGTGCTAGGTTTGACTTTGATCTTTCTGAGCGGATCTTCTAGCACTTGCTGGTGCTCAGGTGAAGCGTGGGTCAGGTCTAAAATAGAAACATTGGATAAAGTAGTGATCGGCTTCTGAACTGACCCTGAAGCTTCTTCTTTCTTCGAAGCTGCCTTGATAAAGCGCTTCGGGATTCTGGGGACCATCTTGGCAATTTTCATCGTTGCCTTTGTTGGTTTACTGGGAAATGCAGTGACATCCGCCCTCTTGGCGGAAGACTGTGCCTGGCGAAGGACTAGGACCTGATGTTGATCCTGAATGTCCTGCCTAGAACATGGTTGGATACTGCCTTGCAGAGAGAATACTTGCTCTGTAACGACTGAAGCTGAATGTTTAGGAAATGGTTTGGACAAGATTTCTGGCTGCTGCTCATCCTCGTCCTCAATTAGCATGTTTTTGTCAATACAATCCTGAATGATGTTTTTGAGGACAAAACAATGTTCGGTGTCGTGTCCGATAGTCCGATGGAACTTGCAGAATTTATCAGTCCATTTACCCATAGCGACGGAGGGATCTGCCACCTTGGGGAGTTTGATCATTCCTTTCGACATCATATATTCTAAGATGTCTTCACGAGACTGTTCTAAAGCTGAAAACTCTCGATCATAACTCCAACCCTCGTGCTTTGGCTTATCTGACTGCTTTGCTTCAGGTTGAGGCACTAATTGAACAGGCTGTGGCTTAACAAATTTTCCTTTCTGGGCTGCAAAGTTTGTTCTTTCGGCCTTGGGATGCCCTGAGTTTTTGCTGCGATTCTTCTTGCTTTTCTTTTTGCCAGAACTACTGCTGTTGTCTGAAAAATCCATGGAATAAGCAGCATGAGCCTTTTTCTTTTGCTCAGGGTTTCCTCGGACGAAAGGGTAACACTCATATAGGCCATTATCCAGGCCGGTCTCGAGCCACTCGGCTCTCTCAATCAGTTTGATGAAAGATTTGGCGGGCGAAGTAGAAATGAGGTTCCTCAGAGGCTGGGCAAAATTATTCAAAATAATCTGCAGGGCGTGCTCCTCTGGGATGGAAACCTTCATTCTGTTACAGGTGCTTCTCCACCTGTGGATAAATTCGCTGGCTTTCTCATTCTCCATCTGTTTTAAATTGTACAGATGATTGAGGGTTGGTGAGGCTTCGACATTAAACATGAAGCGCTCAATGAACAAGTTCACGACCTTATCAAACTCTCGTAGTTCGATAGGATTAATGTGGTCTGCATACCATCTGGCTGCTACCCCTTCTAAGGTGCGAGGAAAGCAAATGAATAACGCTCGATTGTCTTTCCTGAAACGGCCGCATTCGGCATAAAAGGTGGCCAAATGAGCCTTGGGGTTGCTGGTTCCATCAAATTTAAGGAACTTCCGAGGGAGATTCTCGAGATTGTCATCCCCGTCTAGGCCATTATAAAAATCTTCGCCAGAATGGGTTTGTTTTCCCTTGCTCTTGGCTTGGATATCCTTGATGGCCCGATTCATTTCTTTCATCTGCTCTTGCATCAGGTCATTAGTCGGAACGGGCTTGTTGATTGATTCAGGATCTGCAGCGGTCTTTACAAACTGCGGTGGAGGATTCTGATAAACAAACTGCCCTTCCTCTTCCGATTCATCTTCTACTGATTCCGCTTCTTCAGAAGTGGTGTTAGGCTGTACTTTCTTTCTAACAATCCTGACTGGTTTCTTCACAGCCTTTTTCTTTGGCTTGTTTTTCGGAGCAACTTCTTTCTGACTGGCCTCAGCCTGCTCGGACATCATTTTGGTCCTCATTCTTTTGAACAGATTATACATGGCAGGATCTATACCATCTGCTTGATTCTGTCCCCTGACCGATTTGGGAGAATCCATCCCTTCGGCCTCACTATCGCTGTGTTGAGGAACTGTTTCTTTTCTTGCCCTTGTTACAATCATTTTGCCAATGCCAGTGATTTCCTGTGAAGGTGAAAGGAATGATTAGGGTTTGAAGGAAATTTTTTTTTTTTTTGAAAATGCGATTTTTTTTTTTTTTAGGAAAAGACATGAAAGAAGGAATTGATAGACAATTTAGATAAGTTATCCCGTCACCAGGGATTGGGTTACTACAAAATTTTTTCAGTGACTGTGTCACCTTTTGTGGCAACAAAATGCGCCTTATGACCTAGGTGAGGTCGTCTATCATGATGAGAGATAATCGAAGGAAGAATATACAAAAAATGGGTCTCATCACTGGGGATGAATTCGTAACTACATAAAACAATAAGATTTGGCCATAAAAAGCTTTTATCAGAATAAAAGTTTGCATTTTCATTAATGACAAAATTTTAAATACAAAGAGAAGGTGGGCAGAGAGTTTGCCACCATTCTCGATACTCTGATGATACATTAGGATCAGGAAATATAGATAAAGGAATGAAAGAGTCCCAAGTGTATTTGGCGACGTGGTATGCTCCAGACCACTGATTCGACCGCAGATCGAACTCTGGCATGCGTCCTGTCGGAAAGCGAGTGTTGACACGAATCTGCCGCTGTGAGAACTGTCGAAGACACCTCTCTGGCTGATAGTCGACGCAGAAGAAAGGGCCGAGCAATTTGTAGCGTTTGTCACGAGCATAGGTGTATCGAGGAACGGTCTCTCTTCTGTCGAAGAATTCCCAAACGATTTCCTCCTGATACAGTTTCTCGATCAAAGCTCGACACTGAATGGCTGACTTCGGATGCTTGTTGCTGAATCTAAAAGAACTGGCTTTTGACGGCACATGTCGCAGGAACCACGACTGTAAGGCATACGTGCACCCTTCTACCAAAATGGTTTCTTCGAGGGCGAAACGAGCTATACCTATGTAGAGAAAGGCTAGAGCTGCCATGGATACTGAAAGCTGACGGGTCTGCTTGCTTCCCCACCTTCGAAAAAGTTGGGCGACTCTGACATCGATGAAATTCTGACCATCCTGAAAGAATGTCAGCCCTACTGTGCATAGGACCATGGCATGCTGAATTCTTTCTTTCGTTGCTCGAGATAAGGTATCGACTTCTTCGTAGGCCCCATACTTGTGATAGAGTTCGAACAGATTGATGAACTGACTTCCGCTGATCTCTGTGAGAGGCCAGGATCTGCTCCCTGTAGCTCTGGCCGATGCTTCTTGAACATCTACCCCTTTGACATTGATAAAGAACTGTTGCTCGACTGGGTCGTCTAGCTGACCAGCTGGTTCTGGCAACCCCATGATATCACTGAACTCGTCCATTAGCATAGTCATCTCTCCCCATGGAAACCAAAATGTACAGGTTCATGGATTCCACCGCTCTGCCATAGCTTGAATCAGACTGTCGTTGATGGTTCGCTTGCCAACTGCCGATGCCATCTCCAATCCACAATCATCCAAGTGGTCTGGGAACATACGCGAGAAGGCGGTGAACCAAGAATAGTACCACCGAGGGAAGAAGGTACGAGACTGGATGACCCGATGATCTGGGGTTCCATCCCTTATTTGATAGAAGACATGATCCCAAGGAAAGATAGCATCGGGAGATTTGGATGCCATCGGAGTGATACTGAGGCAAAAAAGAGGAAGAGAATCAAATAGAATGCAAGACTTACGGACAGATTTTGATGGAAGAAGAGGATATACACAACTCCTGGAAAAAAAAATTTGAAAGACCAAGGGGCTTAGGAAAAGATTTTCCAGGGCTTTTAAGAAAATTTTTGACACAAGAAAAGAGAAAAGAATGTAGGTAAAGGAAAAATATACACCTGGTGTTTTTGAAAAATAGAGGAAAATTTTGAATAGTATACACCCAGGGTTTTGAAAAAAAGGGTTCGACATATATAGGAGAATACAATAAAAGATTACACAATCATAGCTGCACAAACAAGGATGCGCACACAACACTCCCTAAAGGCTGACTCTATATGCAATATTTGAAATAACTTGTAGGACCTTAATCCTAACTCTATGGTTCAGATCATCTGACTCCAATCAAGGTATGCCGATATACTCAAGCCGAAGCTTGAAGTACGTGGCATATAAGATATTTCTCTGGTTCTAAGGTAAGGGCTTCCAAACATCCTTGAGCACCTACCGATATACCTCAGACTATGACCCTTAGGTATGTGGTAGGGGGCGCGAACCCAAATAAGTGGTCCAGTTGTGAGGCTCTCTCCCGAACTATGGTTCAGTGAGACAGCCCTGCAACGTGAAGACCAGGACAATATAGGTAGGGATGTTTTCGAAGTATGATCAACATGCAATAAAATCAGAAGGCTCTAATGCAAGTCCTAAAGAGATAGAATTTTAAATGAATAGAAGCATACACTTGCATACATTGTTTGCATTCAATCCCTAAAATTTGAGGAGAGTTGTATTTCAGACCTAAGTCTAATGTGAACATGGAATAATCTCCTCAATGTGGTCCTACCAAACCATACTTAGATCCTATATGCAATGATGTCAGCTTTAGGACAGAGTCTAGGCTCCTAAGGTTTGCATGAAAATGAAGCTGACATATGTTAGAATAAAGACTTAGATTATATAAAAGCAAAGCAAAGGCATAGATCCAACCGGACGAAGACGGGTCCCATCACGGTCGCCAAAACTGTGATCATCGCAAAAAATTTTCCTCTCTCTTGTGGTTTCTCTCTCTTCCTTCTCTTTCCCTTTTCTAACCTCTATTTTCCTCCTTTTTGGAGGGGAAAAAATAAAAGAAAGAAAAGAAAGAGAGAAGAGAAAAGAAAGAAAGAGAGAGAGAAGAGGACCTCTTTTGCGCGGTCTCACTTGACCTTAATTTGAAAATATTTAGAAATAACTCGCCTCCATTTTGAAAATTTGCAGGAAAAATGGAGAGACGGGATTCGCTCGTCGGTACGAGGTTCGACCGTTCCTGGCGCCTTTACCAGGGGTAATCGAACCAAGGATCGAATCTATCCTTTTGCTTTGCCTAAATATAATCTAAGAATTTATCCTAAAGATCTAAATGCACAAAGAATCATGCTTGTGCAATGCAAAAATGTATGCTTCTTTTGAAAAGATGTTTTGAAAATTTCCAAGTATTCTGAGATGAACTTGATAATAGGGTGAAGAAATGGTTGAATCTAACTTTAGAACTTGAGATAGATCAGAGAAGTTCTAAGTTTTTGCAGTGAATCAGAATTGGGAGAATAAATGAGGAGGAATGACTTGAAGTTTTAAAATGAGAGGAAATGAAGTTTCAAAGTCAAAAATGGACTTTGAATTTGAATTTGAATTTAGGAAATGAAATGAAGTTTTGAAGTGATATTGCATTTGAATTTTTAGAATGGGAAAAATCAAATGGTATTTAAGAATAGAAATGAATTTAAGAGATTCGGATTAGGTTCGAAAATGGATTTGAAATCTAGAATTGGAATTGGATTCTGGATGCTAAACAGAATGAGACCCGAGATTCAGAATCTAAGATGGACTTGAGTTCTGGATCCTAGGGTGGATTTGGATATGAAGTCTAAGATCCAAATGTATAATTGGGTTTTTCATCCTAAGATGGATTTAGATCTGAAGTCTGAGATCCAAGGTGAAATTGGTTCTGGATCCTATGAGAGAATTGGATCTGAAGTCTAAGATCCAAAGTAGAGTTGGACTCTCGATCCTAAGATGGAATGGATCTGAAGTTTGAGATCCAAATATAGAATCGAGTTCTAGATCCTAAGATGGATTTGGATCTGAAGTCTGAGATCCAATGTAGAATTGGATTCTGGATCCTAACATGGATTTGGAGTTTAAATTCATAAGATGAATCAAGAACTTCCAAGTTCAAATTGAACTTGAAATTAAGAATTTTGAATATACAAACGAATTTCAAAGTCAAATTAGACCTTTAGTTTTTGAAGTTTGGATTTGGAATTTAGAAGATGAATCAAGAGTCTCAAAGTTAAATTGAACTTTGAGTTCGTTTGGAGTTTTAAATTGAATTTGGAATTTCAAAGTCAAATTGAACTTTGAAATCTGATTTGAATTGGAAATTTTGAATACAAAATACATTTGAAATCTCAAAGTTAAATTGAACTTTTGAGATTGAAAATAAAATAGATTTGAAAATGAAGAGATGAATTGGTTTTTACAAGAATTGAAGATTGATTGAAGAAGATATTTGCATCACTTGGAGTTTTTGAAAAAGGAATTTTGAAAATATGATGCGGTTCTATCCTAAATGATGAATGAATTTGAAGATTTTTTTTAAATTGGATTTTGAAAAGCTACTTCATTCTTTAGATGAATTAAAACAAGATTGAAGATATAATACATCCTTGACTATGGTCATTGAATGTATTATATAATAATCTATATTTAAATTCAGGTGAAGAATGAAACACATTTGGTGCTTTTATAGAATTTAAAATGAAATTAACTCTCAATATACCCTGACTATGGTCATTGGTATATATTTTGAATTAATTTTAAGTTAAATTCTGATAAAAGAAGAAATTTTTTTAAGGAAATATGATGAATTTTGAAAATGGATCTAGTGTGGATCCAGTGTTATTTTGTAAAAGATAAAAATACTAAGTTTTGTCCACACCCTGACTATGGCCATTGATGTGGTTCATCAACTTGGTATCAATTACCTCTTACGAAATGGTGCGCGTGCCATTTGTGAGAATTTGAGAAATGAAGGTAAAATGAATGAAAACAAGCAAGTCGTGATGGTTATAATGCTCATTCATTCTACCTAAAGCAGGAAATGTAAGTTTTCATTCAAATCTAGCTATTACAACACATAAAATCAATTTTACAATTCCCAATAATGACCTTCTCTACATATTTCCTGCAAGACAACTGAATTAACATGAAGAATAATGGCATATATCACATGGATTAAAAAGATGTTCATAAACCAAGATATGAATGATGGAAGAGATGGAAAGGATATATATATATATATATATACATATATATATGCACATACATATAGGTATATTCACATGTATATAAGTATATATATCTATGTACAGGTGTATATACATATATATATATATGGGGGTATATACAATAGGGAAATGTGATGAGGGATAGATCATGTCCAGGTTGCTGCAAGCAACCCTTTTAAGGTGATGTTACAGGTGATATGATAGCTGTAAGTGACAAGGATATGTGGCGACAGAGATAGCTACGTGAAGAAGTGGGTAGGAAAATGGTAGATGATATAGTGCTGGGAAGACATTGAAAGTGGGTATCATGTTGCAGGGATCACACAGGTTGCAGTTGGTCATTGCAATGGTGAATACGTAATGGTGGTCATATGTTACAAATAGGAGTGTGAAAAGGCAAGTGAAGCAGGTGATAGCTGAAGAAGCTGTGTTGTAACAGGGGTTAGGTGTTGGAGGGGTTCTAAGGGGCAAAGTGGGTGTTGTTACCAGTAGTGGTGGTGTGCAACAGTGGACTTTTGTGGAGATTGCAGCCATATGAATGACCATGGTATGTTGTTGATGCGAGCAGCAGGAAGGGGGTTATGCAATGAATAGCTACTATGTGATGGTGGGATGAATAGGCAAATGCAGCTAATGAACTAATACCATGAACTGAGTAATGAGGTACTAATCTTACAACTGTCTGAGTTCCACTTGATTTTCTGTGTCTATACAGAGTTGGCTTAAATACATATGAAATGTGAATGCTCATATTTGCTTAAATGAGAAATGCCTAGACTACTAACAATACAAGAAAAAGGTGTATATCTACAGATGCAGCATTCATGACAAAATGGTAACACGTGTGAATCACGGTGTAGGTACTTATAACATGCAAATGCATACACAGATATCTACCCAACTGCAAATGAGCAATGTATGTGCATCGTGAGGTCAATAATGGGGTGACTAGCACACAGTGAATAGTGGCTTTTGCACAATGCTTGCTGTGGAAACACAATTAGGATGTAAGCATGATAATACTGAAAATGTAAAATGTGTAACAGCCGTAGGCTATCGTGGAGATTTACAGCAGATGGGAATGTAGTTGCAACATGGCTGATAGCAGTAAAACTAATGCTGAATACTAAGCATGCCACTAAGAAAGCAGGGTAGCGCAACAAATAGAGTTAAAAATGAAGACAACTACTCAGGCTAATGCTGCTATATGCAAATGGTGATAAATTTTATGGAATGTAACTATTATACAACCACTGATTTAAAACAAAGCAAAATTTTGTACAGTGATCAATTTCTGTAGCCTAAACATTCGGTCATTGATTTTCTGCAAAGGGCAGCCCTTACCTCAACTCCAAATGCTAAAATTAATTCACATACCTTGGGAATCTCAGAACAGTCCTAAACAACCAGCCTCTTAGCGTCAGCCGACATATCGCAGGGGAAATCTTCATTCCAAGATCCACACCATAACTCCTCAGATAAATATACATACAGTGAGATGTAACCGAGATATTCTTTTTATATATCACAACTCATAATACCCGGGGATGAATCCCTTGTGCTTCTATAAACAACAAATCCTTTCATACATACCATTGAGGTAAAACTTGTAATGTCAAAACGCCAAAACGGCTCGTCTTCTGCGCCATGTTTTACCTTGGAAGCTCTCTTGAAAAAGCGTAAAGAAATTTGCCAGGGGGGTTTATGATGATGGGAGCATAATGAAATAAGAACACACAACCGTCTAAGGAAATAAGCATTCTGCTATGAGTGATACATCCATGATAAATATAGAGCCGATACTGGAGTGCTGCCTCATAAAGAAATGTGATAAAGAGACAAAACAGTAAAAGGAAAGAGAGAAAAAGAAGAGAAAAAAAAATTATTTTTAGAATGAAATAAATTGCAGGATGATAAAGGAAATACCACGAAGATAAATGTTTGTAACAAATGCCTTAACTGATCTCTACTCGATTGACTAAATTCATGGATTGATCTTAGCTCTTGAATGGATCAAATCCCCACAGCCCACCTGGCTATAGATCTTACCTTTCATGGGGATCTACTATATCCAGACTCCTGACGGAATCCTCAAAATTCTAAAAGAAAAGTACAGAATTGGCGATAAAGAGAATATGAATTCAGTGCAGTTTAATAACACAAGAAAACTATAGTGAAGATAGTGTTGCATTGTGAATGGGTGAAATTCCTGGTATGATGATGTTAGCACTAATTAACAAAGTATTTGTAAAGTCAGGATGTGGCAAACCCATACGCAGATGAGAGGTTACCCCGATATAAAAAAAAAAAGATGACAGGATATCGATTCTGCAAGAGAACGAGATGGATGAACAGAACATAATTGAAGAGTCGATCGAGCACAGTTCAAAGCAGGAAATCAAAGATATCAACAAGAAGTTGGAGTATAATGAACAACCCATATCACCAAACACAAATATGAAGGATGGGTATGACGCGATGCCCAATTGCTGTAAGGCATTATGACCCAAAAATCCTAATAAAACAGGGAAAAATGAATGAAACTTGATTACAGAGCAAACCCTATTATAAGGATACGATAAGTAACCGAATCTCAATGCATGCAGAAAAAGGAAATTTACGAATGCCAATCGATTATTCAAAAAACAAAACAAAGCAAAGATTAAATAGGAACTCAGAAATCATGACCAACGAATAAAGAGAAGGAGTAACATGAGTCATGGATTATGAAAATTAAATACAAAGAGGGATATCATGAGGGCAGCGGTATTATAATGCATCAGGAATATAATGACTAATGAAGCACCATGCCCTTAGATGGAACGAAATTACAAATAAAATGAGAATAAATGTTGGAGCAGAAATACTTGTGATCATCGCAAAATTTTTCCTCTCTCGGGGTTTTTCTCTCTTCCTTCTCTTTTCCTTTTCTAACCTCTATTTTCCTCCTTTTTGAAGGGAGAAAAATAAAAGATAGAAAAGAGAAAGAGAAGAGAAAAGAAGGAAAGAGAAAGAGAAGAGGAACTATTTTGCGCGGTCTCACTTGACCTTGATTTGAAGAGATTTAAAAGATTACTCGCCTTCGTTTTTGAAATATTTGCGGGAAAATTGGGAGACGGGATCCGCTCGTCGGTACGAGGTTCGACCGTTCCTGGAGCCTTTACCAGGGGTAATCGAACCAAGGGTCGAATTAATTCCTTTTGCTTTGCCTAAATATAATCTAAGAATTTATCCTAACTCTAAATGCACAATGAAATATGCTTGTGCAAATGCAAAGATGTATGCTCTTTTTGAAAATATTTTGAAGAATTTCCAAGTGAATCTGATAAAGTGAAGAAATGTTTTCTAACTTAGAACTTAAGATTAAAGTTCTAAGTTTTTAGAATGATCAAGAGCTCGGGAAAATAGATCTGGATTTTTGGAAAGTGATTTTGAAGTTTTGAGATAAAAAGAGAAGGAGATTTTCAAAGTCATAAATGGACTTTGAATTTAGGAGTTTAAACTTGAATGAATATTTGGAATGAAATGGAATTGGCTTTAAGAATTGGAATTAAAGTGGAATTTGGATTTTGGAATTTTGAATGGAATTGGATTCAAGATTTGGAATCCAAGATGGAATTTGGATCTGAAATCTAAGATCTAAGATAGAGTTGGACTCTGGATCCTAAAACGGATTTGGATCTAAAGTCTAAAATCCAAAGCGAATTGGGTTCTGGATCCTAGAATGGATTTGGATCTGAAGTCTGAGATCCAAAGTAGAGTTGGATTCTGGATCCTAAAAATTAGAATTTGGATCTGAATCTGAGATCCAAAGTAGAGTTGGATTCTGGATCCTAAGAATTGGAATTTGGATCTGAATCTGAGATCCAAAGTAGAGTTGGATTCTGGATCCTAAGAATTGGAATTTGGATCTGAATCTGAGATCCAAAGTAGAGTTGGATTCTGGATCTTAAGAATTGGAATTGGATCTGAAGTCTAAGATCCGATATGAGTGTTGAATCCTGGATCCTAAAATGGATTTGGAGTTAAATTTAGAAGATGAATCAAGAACTTCCAAGTTTAATTTAAACTTGGAAAATAATTTTTTAGAAATTGGATCTTGAATATACAAATGGATTTCAAAGTTAAATTGGATTTTAAATTTAAGGTAGAATTTGGAATTTGAAATACAAGATGATTCTGAAGTTTCAAAGTCAAATGGGACTTTGAAATTGAATTCTTGAATCCTTTTGAGAAATAGAATTGAATTTGAATTTATGAATAGGATTTGATCTGGGAAATGAAGGAAAGATTTACTTGGATTTTATGAAAAAGAATTTAGAAATATGATGCAATTCTACCTAAATGATGAATGAATTTAAATTTTTGAATTTTTGGATTTTGAAAAGCTATTCCATTCTTTAAATGAATTAAAACAAGATTTGAAGATATAATACATCCTTGACTATGGTCATTGAATGTATTATATAATAATCTATATTTAAATTCAAGAGAAGAATAAAATACATTTGGTGCTTTTATAGAATTCGAAATGAAATTAACTCTCAATATACCCCGACTATGGCCATTGGTATATATTTTGAATCAATTCTAAGTTTAAACTCTGATAAAAGGTGAAATATTTGAAAATATGATGATTTTTGAAAAGGATCCAGTGTGGATCCAGTGTTATTTCATAAAAGATAAAAATACTAAGTCTTGTTTACATCCCAACTATGGCCGTTGATGTGGATCATCAACTTAGGATTGATTTACCTCTTACGAAATGGTGCACGTGCCATTCGTGTTTTACCACTGTGAGAATTTGAGAAATGAAGGCAAAAATGCATGAAAACAAGCAATTCGATGGTATTTACAATGCTCATTCATTCTAATCTAAGACTGGAAATGTAGAGTTTTCATCCAATTCTAGCTATTGCAACATGTGAAATTAATTTTACAACTTCAAATGATAACTTTATCCACATATTTCCTGCAAAACCACTGGGTTAGTATGAAAATAGATAAAAAATGCACATATCATATGGATATCAATGGTAAAACGCTCATATGCCAAGATATTAAAGATATAAAGTGTAGAAAGATAAAAATAATATACACCTATGTACATATATACATGCCTATATATGTATATATATCTATATAGGTATATATATGTATGTGTATACATATATATATATATATATATATATATATATATATATATATATATATATATATATATATATGTATATATATATGTATATAGGTGGAATGGTAGTACACAGCTACTGGGAGTTGTGTATGTGTTGGGAAGGTGATGATAGATTACAATGATGAGTTTCTTCAAAACAGTGACAGCGACCCTGCTGAAAAGAATGGAGACGGTGCTTTCAATGCTCTATAAGAGCAATCTGACTTATTGTAAGTTAACAGTTTATCCTCAATGATAGCAAACTGTTTTGTTGTGAATCACTTAGTGAGTTTTGGCCATGGGAATACTAACAATGTTGACTGATTTTTATGACAGCATATACCAGTAACTCCAGCACAACATTATCAAGGTGGTCATCAAACAATATGACCATGCTTTAATGAACATATATATATAGAGATATAGACTGCTAACTCTCACAATGCTAATGCACAAGTGTCTATATGTTAATGATATATTAAAAGAGCAGAAAAATGTGTACACAGTTATTTTTATACACTAAGCATGATGAGTCATTGATGACAGCAAAAGGGGACTCGATTTATTAACATTAACAGTCTGTATCTTATCATAAGCAAAGAGAGCCACCCACGTTCCAGCACCCAGCTTACCGGCTTAAAACTCATGGTGGATGTCAATACAGTCGATGCATCACTTTCTTGGAAGACTGAATTTGAAAATAGACATGTCTGGGAATCAGACAACTAATACCGATGTAACAAACTTCTTTCTACCAACTGCTAATCTAGTTGCTGTGGAAGCAACTGGACACGATTCTTAACAGATAACAAGGATAAAGATGAATACAAACAGATTTCATCATGCTTCAAGATGTCATTCTCAGAAGTAATATAAAGAAAAGTAACAACACTAATTAGACAAGACAAAACGATAATTCATTGGCAGAATTTTGCTGATTCTGGAGACATACCTGGGCCCTCTTCAGAGGCGCGGCTTCCGGCTGGCACGGTAGTTCTATCAAAAGCCAACCAAACACATCAGCTTAAAACAAGGAACATGGCTTACCAACTTTACTCATTTTGGCCCTAGATATACACAGTCAGGATAAAAAGAGAGAAAAAAAAAAACAGTCAGGAGCTATTGCTCCTGACTCGGTTTCTGAGTATCTCCAGATCTGGGTCAGAGATAGTTAGATCAAATTTGGACTCCACCTGACAGTGTGCTTTACATAAGGCTTGCTGAGGAAACGAACCTGTGTTAGGTAATGGGGAAACGTGAAGTATGCACACAAGGCCATGAGGCTGAAGATATTTATAGAAGATGTATTGATCAGTATCTTCTTGGTCGGATTCATGTTTAGCTTATAGACACCAGGTAATTCTCTATTTGCATCATGGCGCTATCAAACTATTGTATAGACACAATATGACGGGAAGGGTTTGTCGGTTAGAGATCGATGGGAGAGGTAGGAGAAGGCGGGTGGTTCCGCGATGGGTGGTTCGGAGGGGTGCGATGGAGAAGAGGGTCGGGCCATGGAGGAGAGAGAGGGTTGGGAGAGATGGAGGGGGCGGCTGGGAGCCATCCGAGATTAGGGTTTCTGAGGAAAACCCTGAGAGGAATCAGGCGAGAGAGGAAAGAGGGAGGGTTTAGAAGGGTTTATTTGTGAAAACTTTTTTGGTTTTTCTAAAAAGAGGCTCCCTTAACAAAAAATTTCATAAAAATGGTTAAAAAAATGATTTTTTTAGCAAACTCGATTCATTTTTCTCGAAATTTTCCATTTTTTTCGGTTTTTGTTTTATTTTTCTATTTTTTTGTATAAAAATCCTAAGATTTACGAGAAATAAAGATTTTAAAACTGATTTTTTTGTAGTTTTGCAAAAATATTTACAAAAGAGAGTCTTTTGAGAATTCGGGTTCTTATTTTTGAAATTTTTCTCAAAGAGGGGGATCGGATCCGATTTGGATCAAAATTGGGTCAGAGCTGAGACTTTGGGTCCAAATTCTAACGAATCCAAGGGATGAATGAAAATTTTGGTTGAAAATTTACCCGATTATTCAGAGGGCGGAGGTCAGGGGCAAAAAGTCATTTTTGGATTTTTGGAAAATTTGGGGTGTTCACAGATGCCCCTCTTTGCTGCTAAGCCGGTTGTAAGCCGAGCTTAGCGGCAAAGAAGACACGCCAAATTTTCTTTAAAAATGCCCCAGTCAAATGGTCTGAACTGGGTATGGAAGAATTGGCTTTAAAAGGTTTTATTTTTCAAGTTTTGTACCTTATTTTGAAAGGGTTTTGGGAAGAAAACGAAATCCTCGAGAATGAAAATAATTTGGATAGAAGAAAACGAGGAAACCGTGATGGGATTTTTGGATAAAGATCTCGAAGAAAAGTAAAAGGAGAGATTTTTAAAGGAGTTTCAAGGTTGAGACAAAGATAAGGATTTTTTTGAAAAGACATAGGCTTAGCCCTTAACCTGGATGGGACGCTTTTGAAAAATGCCTCGTGGGACGAGGTTCAGGTATAATCTTTATTTGAATGGATATACAAAGCATGGATTCCTTGATGGGGAAAACCATGATGGGACCGGGAGAAGTACCTCACCAAAATGAAGCGATTCTCGTTTAAAGAATATACAAACAACGCTAGGTTGTATCAAAATGGATATTGAGCATTTATCTCATTTTTGGATGACTAGAAAATCCCGCCAATAAGATGAATTTGTAATTGATTCAAACGCTTGAAAGTGTGCATGTATGTGAGAAAGACGTTTCCTCTTTTCACCTAGAGTATTTCCTCCAAAATGAGGTTAACTCCTTGGAATCTAGAGTTAGATTCAAATTTCAAAGTTGTTGAGTTTCTTCAAGGAAGTTATCTATTTCCTTGATATGAGTAGAGAAGAAATACTCTTAATTTCATAAAAGCAGGTAGTGAAAAGACATTGATTAAAGGATTTCACATAAGAAAATATGATTCCTGGCAATTTTGGCAGTTTGATATCCTGAGGCTTTTCCCATAATGATCTTTTGACACTCTTTTTGGGACATTAAGCTTTCTTGGGTTTCTACATCATCCTTCATTTGGATGTTTTCTGCCTTTTCTCTCTTTTTCGGGGAAGGGTACATCAAAAACTCTGTCATCTTGGAGATGCTTCGATCCTTCTTTTTCTTAGGAATTATATTGGCACAGTGGTAAAAATTTCTAAATGACAGCAGCAATCAAATATCTTTTAGGGTTTGTCGGTAGGTTCATCACACTCGCCTTCATCTCGACGGTGATCTGAACTTTCCCTGGAAGGATCCGTCACAAACTCCGTCATCTTGGAGATGTTTCAAATCTTCTTTGGCCCCAGGGGTCTACTCGCTTAATTCGCCTTCATCTTGACGACAATTGAGAGATCCCTTTTGCGGATATTTGATTGAAGCTTAAATGAATAAATGAAGAGATATGGATTGAGTGGATTCTTCTTATTGCTCAGGATATTTCCACTGCCTGATTGCCCAAAAGTCGTCTTAAAACATGCGTCATAGCTATGATCAATATCGATTCGCTTCTAGCTTTTCAACATCATTGAATATTTCTTTTGCTAAACATACCAAGGATCTTTCTTGCATCCTCTTGGTTGACCAACAGAGAGAAGATTTGAATTTTCACTCCTTTTCGCAAAAAGCTTCACCCTTTTGAAAAGAATACTAGAGGTAATCTGAGGTGATTCTTTTTGTGCTGTAAAATATTGGAATCAAGACATATTTTAGCAGATTGGCAAAGTTTTCGAGAATCCTTTGTGAAATAATCACTCAATATAGATTTTGATAGGACCTCGGGCTGAACATTTTTTATTTTTGGCAATTTTGATCAGTAAAACTGGGTTTTACGAGACCAACTTGAAGAATGAGGTTTAAGTAAAGAATTTTGGTAAAGAATCTTGTAGAAGAATTTGGTAAAGGAGCTTTTGATAAAAAGACTTTGGTGAAGGACCAGTGCTAAAATGGAATTTGAGAAGGATTTTGATAAAGGAAGATTTTGGTAAAGGAAGATTTTGGTAAGGTCCAGTGCTAACAGGAATTTTGAAGGACCAATTTGTGAAAATTGGAATTTTGAAGGACCAATGTAAACATTGGAATTTTGGAAGGACCAATTCGTGAGAATTGGAATTTTGGAAGGACCAATGAAAACATTGGAATTTGATGAAGGACCAATTGGAATTCGAAGGACCAGCGTGAAACTGGAATTTTGAAGGACCAATTTGTGAAAATTGGTATTTTGGAAGGACCAATGTAAACATTGGAATTTTGGAAGGACCAATTCATAGAATTGGAATTTGAAAGGACCAATGAAAATATTGGAATTTGATGAAGGACCAATTAGAATTCGAAGGACCAATTTGTGAAAATTGGTATTTGGGATGGACCAATGTAAACATTGGAATTTTGGAAGGACCAATTCATAGAATTGGAATTTGGAAGGACCAATGAAAACATTGGAATTTGATGAAGGACCAATTGGAATTCGAAGGACCAGCGTGAAACTGAAATTTTGAAGGACCAATTTGTGAAAATTGGTATTTTGGAAGGACCAATGTAAACATTGGAATTTTGGAAGGACCAATTCGTAGAATTGGAATTTGGAAGGACCAATGAAAACATTAGAATTTTGATGAAGGACCAATTGGAATTTGAAGGACCAGCGTGAAACTGGAATTTTGAAGGACCAATTTGTGAAAATTGGTATTTTGGAAGGACCAATGTAAACATCGGAATTTTGGAAGGACCAGTGTAAAACTGGAATTTTAAAGGACCAACACGAGAATTGGATTTGGTGAGGGATTCTGATGAAGGACCAGTGTTAGACTGGATTTGGAAGGATTATTATAGAAGGTTGTGCTGCTTCTATGAATGGTTTCATGATTATCCCTTATCCTGAGCGGGAAATGAAGAGAATAAAACTCAATTCGAATATTCAAGAAGATGGAATATATAAAAGGGAAAACCCGAGTCGGAACCCAGATTTTCAAGATAAAAGATAAAAGAGAAAATTGAGTTTTGAAAACTTAAATTTCTAAAGAAACAATTGTTTTCCAATGCGAGGATTGGATTCAAAAGGAAGTCCGAGTCGAAACTCGGAACTTCGAACGAAAAATAATAGAAGAAAAACCCGAGTTGAAACTCGGTTTTCTAAAGAAATGATGGATTTCCAATGCGAGGATTGGATTCAAAAGGAAGTCCGAGTCGGAACTCGGAACTTCGAACGAAAAATAATAGAAGAAAAACCCGAGTTGAAACTCGGTTTTCTAAAGAAATGATGGATTTCCAATGCAAGGATTGAATTCAAAAGGAAGTCCGAGTCGGAACTCGGAACTTCAAAAGAAAAGATGAAAGGGAAGACTCGAGTCGGAACCTGAATCTTTAAAAGGAAAGGATAAAAGATAAAAGAGAACGATTGGTCCAATCAGAACCAAAGGGAAGCCCGAGTCGGAACTCGAAACCTCAGAAGAAAAGATAAAAGGAAGACCCGAGTCGGAACCCGAATCTTTAAAAAGATAAAAGAAAACAATTGGTTCGATCAGAACCAAAGGGAAGCCCGAGTCGGAACTCGAAACTTCAAAAGAAAAGATAAAAGGAAGACCCGAGTCGGAACCCGAATCTTTAAAAAGATAAAAGATAAAAGATAAAAGAAAACAATTGGTTCAATCAGAACCAAAGGGAAGCCCGAGTCGGAACTCAGAACTTCAAAAGAAAAGATAAAAGGAAGACCCGAGTCGGAACCCGAATCTTTAAAAAAATAAAAGATAAAAGAAAACAATTGGTTCAATCAGAACCAAAGGGGAGCCCGAGTCGGAACTCGAAACTTCAAACGAAAAGATAAAAGGAAGACTCGAGTCGGAACCCGAATCTTTAAAAGGAAAAGATAAAAAGAAAATTAAGAATTGATGAGAACGGAAGATGACTCAGGTTTATCCCTTAACCTGAAAGGGAAATGAAGGAATAAAATTGACACATTCAACAAAAGTTAATAAAGGGTTGATAAAGAATTAAAAGAATTGATAACAAATGAAAAAGAATCAATAAAATTGATAAGGAATCAGTAATAAAGAATTGACAAAGATTGACAAAGATCTAAAAGAATGGTGAAGCTTGGTAGAAAAATTAAAGATATTTGGAAGATGATGAAAGACTTCAGGATTATCCCTGATCCTGAAGGAAGAAGGACCTCGCGGGACGAGGTTCAGGTTTATCCCTTAACCTGAAAGGGTAATTGAATAAAATTTATAAAAATGGGGAAGAATTTAAAGGAATTTTATTTTGAACAAGAATTTCTTACAGGGAGCATTGGTGCTCCTATGAGGGGTCTCAGGATTATCCCTTATCCTGAATGGGAAAAGAAGAAGGAAAAAAGGAATACCTCGCGGGAAAGAGGCATCAGGTTTATCCCTTAACCTGAAAGGGTAATTTTTGAAAATAAGAATTTGACGAAAAAAATTAACAAAATCAATGAAGGATCAATAAAATTGACAAAATTGATAAAGATGAATAAAAATTGATAAGACTAATAAAATTGACAAACAAATAATAAAAAGAAAGAGTTGGTTGAGAAGAAAAAGAATTTTGTTTGATCCTGCCTGCAAGTGGGATCTTTTAAGAAGTAGGAAAAGAATACAAGGAAATCATTTTTGAAAAGAGGATTAACTGCGAGCGTTGATCTTTTGTAATCATCGCAAAAATTTTACTTTTGCAAATCAAACTGACCTTTGAAAAAGATTTTTGAAAATAACTCGCCTCCGTTTTTAAAATACGGGAAAATTCCGTAGAATGGGACTCGCCTGTCGGTACGAGGTTCAACCGTTCCTGCCACCTTTAACAGGGGTAATTGAACCAAGGATCAATCTTATGCTCTACTCTATTCAACTTGTCTAAATCATATTCTAATTTCTAAATGCACATAGAATCAGGCCTGTGCTATGAATTTTCAGACAATGCACATTTTGAAAACATGATGTTTGCTTTGAATGATTGAAATATTTAGAATAGGTATCACATGGAAAATCGTGAATTGGGATTTGAAATATACTTCTGAGAGAAATAAAAATCGATTTTGAGAAATTCTTGACATTTGGTGAAAATCGACTCTGAGAGACTTGGTTTCTCTCAATTCAAACTTTGAAATTGAAATTCTAACTTAGAAAATTTGAATTTGGAACTTGGGAAATACTTGAAATATCATTGGCGAATCCATATTCTTTTGAATAAGACTTAGAAAAATTCTGATTTCTCTAACTTCAAACTTTGAAATTGACTGCATAACTTTGGAAAATTGAGTTTATGAACTTGAGAAAAACACTTGAAATATTCTTTGAAATTCAATGCTTTTGGGAAAATCGATTTTTGCTATAAGACTTAGGAGATTTTGAGGAAATGAACTTCTTTGAATTGAGATTTGAATTGGAAATGGCAAATGCATGAAATGAATGAATATGATTTTGAGGAATTGAGAAATACTTTTTGTATTTTTGAGAAATGCAGTGCATTTTTGAAGTTAGCCTAAGAGTGTAGGCTGAATGTGGCTAATGTGAAGATTATAAATCTGAGTATCATTCGTATTCTGACTATGACCATAAATACAAATTCCACCAAGTTTATAAACTTCATAGAAGCTAGTGAATGTGCCATTCGTGTAGACCATGGTGAATTTGTAAAAATATGCATGAATCATCATCCATCACACATTAAAATTATAAAAATAAACTATATGCAATGCAACCTAAGCTAAGCAGGAAATGTAAATTCTTATTCCAAAGTTTAATTACAAGTTACATCAATATTGAAATTTAAATACATGAAAAATAAAGTCTTCAATGTACCTGCAAAACTAGAAAACTTGGTTAATGAAAATATGTTGGCTTTTCTAGATTTATCCAATAATATCCAGAAATTACTGGATTTTGCTAGATATAAGCCTTTTCCATGATTCCCTTAAATCAAAATATGAAATAAAATGGAAAAAATATGAAAATGGAATTTGAAATTTCGAAATTGGGGTCAAAATGACCAAAATACCCCTAATAACAAGACTATGGCCTTGAAATTAGGGTTTTTAGAAAGATATTTTGATAAAATGCAAGTTTTGAAATTTGAATGGAATAAACTAAGCTAAATATGATATGACATGCTTAATTATGTAAAAATTAGGGTTAGGGATTTCGAAATTTAGGTCAAATGACCAAATTACCCCCGATAGCAAGACTATGGCCTTGAAATCAGGGTTTTTAGAAATAAATTTTGGTAAAAACTTAGGTTTTATGCACTAAATGAAATCAAATGAGCACAAAATTAAACCTAAAGCATTCTAATATGATTATTAACATGATTAAACCCTAAAAATATATGCTTATGCACGAAAATCAAATAATATCACAAAAACTGTGATTTTAGCAGTGTTTTTGGATCTTTCAGGAACCCGGTTTTGCAATTTGCTTAATTCAGCCATCAAATGGATTCCAAAATCCATAAAATTGGTACTTGCACTTGTTATAACCCTAATGTCGAATTGGAATTATAAAAATAATTTTTTGACATTAAATTAATCCGAAAATTGCATTAAACCCTAAAAATATGCTATTTTTGACCTAATTCACCAACCAGTCTCAGTCCAAGACCTGAACCAGGGGTCAAATCTCCATGGAAATTTATTAAATTTTTCAGAGACTAACTAGAAAGAAAAACAGAGATTTCCCAATTTACAGATCGGAAAAATCATATCCGGTTAGGGAGAAACCCGTCCGACAATATGGCCTAAAATATTTCACTTTTAACAGGGATTAAAACAGCTACTTCAGATTAAAAATACAAACATAAATAGCAAACCTAAACAAAAATCTCTGCAATTTTAGTGGTGAACAGTAGGCAGAAAAATAACAATACTCACTTTTTACAGATCTAAAATTGGATCTGTGGTTTGGGATTTATGACTAACACAAGTCTGGTTAGGGTTTTGGTAAACCCTAACGAGTTTTAAAATTAAAAACAGATTCTCTAAATAGGGAAAAATACTAAACAGTAATAAAAAATTCTGAAAATTTCACAGTAGACCGATCTATTCAATGTAAATCCATATCACTTTACAGATCTAAAATTAAACATAAGATGAGAGAAATATCATAACATCAAGTTACCTTCTTGATTTTAACCACGATTTTAAAGCTTTAAAAACCCGATTTGATGTCTGATTTTTTTTGATAGAGTTCCCGAGATCCAAAACCTTTGATTTTTTTACAGTAACTCAATAACTCATTCATGCATCACATATAAAAAAATCAGAAATAAACAATGAGAACTTCAATCCGAAATAACATTATCTTTACTGTTCTAAACCTAAAACACACAGAAATTTAAGAAACTTGAAAAACCATGCATTAACTAATGTAAATAAATAAAATAAACCATAAAACAGTAAATAAAACTTATTTCTATGCTATAGAACGTAAAACAAACATGAATAAACCATGAAAATAAAATAAAAACAGGGAATCAATGGCTGGAATTTGATATCACCTTTAAAACATAGATTTAACCCATTAAAAGGGGTAAATCATATATTTTATTGGTTAATAATGTAAAGAATCATATTAAAATCAATTCTAATGGATTAAAATCTCTGTAAATCATCCAAAACAGGGTTAGATAACCTTCTTGGATCGTTATTTCTGATTCTTGATGGTTCTTGAGGTTGAATCCATGGTTTAATCCATGAAGGGGATGACACCAATGGCTAAAATTGATTTAAAACATGAAAAAGTATTAAATAAAACTAAAAAATATTAAAAATATTACCTTGGTGCTTGCAGCTGCAATGGAGGAAGGTGGAGGTGCTGGAGAGGAGAGAGAAGCTCCAAGAATCCAATAGGAGAGAGAGATGATAAAATCGACCCCCCTTATGCATCTATTTATAATAAAAAATTAGGTTTAAAAATTGACAATTTTGAAAATTTTGGACTCTAAAGGGGGGGGGGCGATTTTTGGGTGGAGTTACCTATATGCCCTTGACCTAAATTATCCTAACTAATCCCTAATTAACCCCTAGCTAAACCTAAGAATCCCCCAAATGTGGCGCCACTTGGCGTTTTCTCACATTGGGTTTTTAAAGTTTTAACTAAAACTTTTAAAAACAACAATTTAAAAACCAAACTTTAAAAATGAGTTTTCAAAATAGATTTTGACTCTTATAAACTTCTAAAACTAACCAAGACACTGACTAAGCCTAAGCTAACCCTGACTTTCTCAAATATGGCACCACCCCGAGTGGGCCCTACTTGAGTTTTTGTCAAAAAATGATTTTAAAACTTAAAATTAAGAGAGTTTTCAAAAGATTTTCAAAAGCAAACTTGAAATTAAAAGTTTTGAAATGGAATAGAGTTCCAACGGGGTTAAAACTCTTCTGGATGTGGCGCCAACTGAGTGGGCCCACATCTAATTTTGACAATTTTGAAATAAACACTGAAAATGGCTTTGAAAAAGGGTTAAAATCTACATTTGAAATTCAAGATCTTTGAAAATAGGGTCTCAAGCGAACTGGAACTCCGAGTTAGAGTCCTGAACTCTTAGGACTCTGAGATTTTAGATTTTAAAAGCCAAATGAAAGAATTTTCAAAAGATTTTATCAAGAAATAATGAAATAAGTAAGAAAACACAGTCAGGGTTAGACTCCTAACTCGACCGAACTCTAAAATAGAGTCCTGAACTAACTGGACTCTGTAAAATAACCTAAATTTTGAAAATAATCGAAAAAGACTGAAAATGGAAGTAAAACAGACTCCTGACTGGATTAGGACTCTGAGATAGAGTCCTGATCGGACTGAAACTTTCAAAAATTTGAAAAATTTGATGAATAGAGGAATTCAGAAGCGACACCACCTCAATGGGTCTCATCTGTGAATTGAAATCGATTAAAATTTGAATTTGAAATGAATCTAGATTGTTTCCTTGAGAAAATATTTCGAAATATAAAGTCTTGGGGTTGGAAAATGACAGAGTATTGAATAAAAACCCAGGTTTTGAAATTGATTTTGAAATAAAGCTTTAAAATTCAAATCTGGATTGAAGGTTTTGAAATAGGAGTGCTAGATCTCGAAAATGAGATGCAATGACATGCAATGCTATGCAATGCTATGCAGAATACATGCAATGACATGCAATGATCTGTAATGACTTATGAAATGGACAAACACTGGATGAGGGTGAAAATTTGGGGTGTTTACAGATGCCTTTCTTTGTTACTAAGCCGGTTGTGAGCCGAGCTTAGTGGCAAAGAAAACACACCAAATTTGGATTATAAAAATGCCTCAGTTAGATGAATCTGACTGGATATGAAAGAATTTATTCAAATGATGATGGTAGATATGAAATGAGGAATAAGGAGAAAATTTTATTTCAAAAAGAAATGAGATTCAGGTTTTACCCTTAACCTGGATGGGACGGGAAATACCTCGTATGGAACAAAGCTCAAGCTTAACCTTTAACCTGATTGGGAAATGAAATACCTCACCACGTGAGGCTCAGGTTTGTACCCTTGACCTGATTGGGCAGAGAATGGAATACCTCATCAAAGGAGGCCCAGGTTTATACCCTTAACCTGATTGGGCGAAAAATGGAATACCTCATCAAAGGAGGCCCAGGTTTATACCCTTAACCTGATTAGGCAAAAAAATGAAATACCTCATCAAAGGAGACTCAGGTTTATACCCTTAACCTGATTGGGTGGAAAAATGAAATACCTCATCAAAGGAGGCTCAGGTTTATACCCTTAACCTGATTGGGCAAAAAAAATGAAATACCTCATCAAAGGAGGCTTAGGTTTATACCCTTAACCTGATTGGGTGAAAAAATGAACGGAATCCTCGAAAGAAGAGACCGTGATGGAACCTTCGGATTTCCGCACAATGAATCCGATAGGGGTTTTGCAAAAGGAAGGAAATTGGGGTCCCTAAAGTTTGAAAAGGGATTGATTTTGGGTGCCTCATTGTTGAGACTAATTAACTTTTGAAATTGCCTTTTGCTGAAATTGATGACTTAACCTCAAGCCGAAATTGGACTGTCTATGGTAGGACAGTGGGGACACAGGGAAGTGTGCGAATCTGAGAGCCCGTGCGCTCAGATTATACCAAAGAAGGGAAGGAATCTTGAAAACTCCCGTTATCAAGTCCTAAAAGGGATAACAACTGATGTCAGGATGCGCCAAAGATGAACCTCAAACTCTCGTTTCATGCCAGGATAGCTAGAAAATATTGTCAAAATGTTGAAAATTATTGTTGATTCAAAATAATTGAAAGTGATGCACATTGTTTTGAAAGTATTCCCTCGTTTCTACCTGAAGTATTACCTCCGACTGAGCTTAACTCCGTAGAATCAAGATTCGAATTCAAATTGCTTGCGATTGACTTTCTTTCAAGGAAGCTATTAATTCCCTTGATATGGACAGAAAAGAAAGTATTCTTGATATTACGAGAGCTATTGGTGAAAGAATATTGATAAAAGAATTTTACAAAATTAAAGAAGATTCTTGATAGATTTGGCAGTCTGATATCCTGGGATTCTTTTCTCATGATGATCTTTCTGCACTCTTTTTTTTAGCAGATTGGAGCTCTCTTGGATTTTTCGGGAATTACATCATCCTTCATTTTGGAGATGTCCTGACTTTTCTCTTTTTTTGGGAAGGGTACGTCACAAACTCCTTCATCTCAGAGATGTTCCGATCCTTCTTTTCTCTCAGGGGTTATCATGATGATTATTGGCTCACTGGTTGGGAATCTCTTGATGATAGCTGGAATCAAATATCTTTTAGGGTTTGTCGGTAGGCTCATCACACTCGCCTTCATCTTGACGGTGATCTGAACTTTCCCTGGAAGGATCCGTCACAAACTTCGTCATCTTGGAGATGGTCCAAATCTTCTTTGGCCCTGGGGGTCGACTCACTTAATTCGCCTTCATCTTGACGACAATTGAGAGATCCCTTTTGCAGATATTTAATTGCAGCTTAGGTGATTGAGGAGATATGGAGATTGAGTGGATTTTTCTGTATCACCCAGGATATTTCGACTGCTTTATTTTTCAAGAATGGTCTTTAAAAATGTGCCATTGACTGCGATCAATATCAATCACTCATGGCTTTGCAACAACATTGAATTCTCTTTGCTGGCCATATCGCGGATTTATTCTTCATCCTTTTGGTTGGCCAATAAAAAGATTTTGAACTTTGAATCCTTTTTTGTGAAAGCATCGCCCTTTCGGAAGTAATACTGAAGGTATTCTGAGGTAATAATTTTGTGCAATAAAGATTTTTGAGATCAACAAATATTTAATGACAAATTGGCAAAATTTTCTTGAAATCCTTTTGTGAAAGCGAGCATTTGAAGCACAACGCAACACATCCATGACGAAAATTCTCTTCTCCTTTCCCCAAAGGAGAAGATTCATAAATTAGAATTGGGAATTACTCCTCTCTTCCCTAAAGAGGAGGTGTTTGCAAAACGAACTTTCGAAGAGAAATTAAGCTTTCGTCAAAACTTCCTAACATTAGGCTTCTCTTATGGAAAGGGGGCCGGAATTGGTGAGGTTGGTAAGTTGGTCATGAAGGAACGAGTTCATCACACTCTCCCTGAAAAGAGGGAACTTCATGATGAAATGGCCTAGTCTGAAATTATGGGGCCACAAGGAAAGCAATTCTCCGTCGAGTCTCTCCTTATAAAAAGGGTTCCTTGTGTGAAATTTGGAATTTTGTTTTGCAAACGGTTCACAAAGACACGAGTCCCTTCAAACTCTCCCTGAAAAGGGGCTAAGTGAACGAATTAGATAGCATGCGAAAAGAGCGAGCTCCCTCGAACTCTCCCTATACAAAAGGGTCTCTCGCAAGAGAAAATTTTTGGAATTGGGTATTGGGTGACCAAAAGGTCGAAATTTGGAAATTGGAATTTTGAAATTTGATATTTGAAATTGGAAATTGGAAATTGAAAATTTGGGAATTGATTGGCTAAAAGTCGAAATTATGAATTGGTTTACTGAGAATGACATGGGTTCTATAGGGATTCAGCCTAAGAACGACATTGGTCTTATTGAGAACGGCATTGGTCCCGTAGGGGTTCGACCTACGAACTATCTATTCCATAGGGATTTAACCTAAGGATCATAGTTTAAGAAGGAATGATTCCAACTTGTGAGCTTTGAATGGACCAGGTGCTAAACTGGGTTTTTGAGGGAAGATTCGAATCAGAATTCAACTCTTCAAGGAAAACTAGATGAATTAGATTTTGAAAGACAATTCGAGTCGGAACTCGGATCTTCTAGACCAACTCTGAAGGAAAAGAAAACTCGAGTCGGAACCCGAATCTTCGAAGGAAAACCAGGTCCATTATGGAAGGAAAAGAAATCCGAGTCGGAACTCGAATCCTGAAGGAAAGGTAGATCAATTAGAAGGAAAGGAAATTCGAGTCGGAACTCAAATTCCTGAGGAAAACCAAATCAATTAAAAGGAAAGGAAATTCGAGTCGGAACTCGAATCCCAAAGGAAAACTAAACCGGTTAGAAGGAAAAGAAATTCGAGTCGGAACTCGAATTCCTGAGGAAAACTAGATCAATTAAAAGGAAAGGAAATTCGAGTCGGAACTCGAATTCCGAAGGAAAACTAGGTTAACCAAAAGGAAAGAGGATTCGAGTCGGAACTCAAATCCCGCAAGAAAACTTAAACCGGTGTGGAAGGAAAGGAAATTCGAGTCGGAACTCGAATTCCGAAGGAAAACTAGGTTAACCAGAAGGAAAGAAGATTCGAGTCGGAACTCGAATCCCAAGGCAAACTAAATTAGTGGACACTAAATTTTAAAGTGTACCAGTGCAAACACTGGATTTTGAAAATGTGCCAATACCAGCATTATGTTTTAAAAAATTACCAGTACGAATGCTGGGTTTTGGAAGATTACCAGTACGAGCGCTGGATTTTGGAAGGTTACCAGTACGAGCACTGGATTTTAAAAGGTTACCAGTACGAGCGCTGGATTTTAAATGGTTACCAGTACGAGCACTGGGTTTTGGAAATTTACCAGCACGAACACTGAATTTTTGAAAAATTACCAGTACAACACTGGATTCTGAAGAATTACTAATTGATTCTGATGGAAAATTTTCAGTCTTCACCCTCACGACGACTTGGACAACTGTCGGGGTCTCAGGATTTATCCCTTATCCTGAATGGGTAATCGATGCAAATGCAAATTGATGTAGATGAATGCGAATGAATGCATGCAAATGCAAATGAATGTGAATGGGTGCACATGCGTGCACAAGTGCGTGAAATGAGAGATTTGTTTATCCTGCCTGCATACGGAATATTTGTAGATAAAAACAAAATTTTAAAATGCCCCAGTGTAACTGGGAAAAAGAATTTTGATCATTATTGAAGAAAATTTGGAAGAATTACAAAGAATAGAGAATTGTTCAAGTATAGAATTTTTTCAAATGTCGAGCATTGATGGGATCTGGTAATTCTATTCCATCAGCATTGATGAGCCGATATGAATTGCGAGATAGTGCCTCTTTGACAACATAAGGACCTTCCCAATTTGGCAACCATTTGCCACCCGGGCGGTGCCTGAGATAGGCTGTTGATCTGAGCACTAGATCATTGACCCGAAATTTTCTCTCAATGACAGATTTTGCATATTGTCGAGCTATTCTCTGGCGATAGGATTGAGCATGCTCTGCTGCTCTGAGCCTTCTTTCATCGAGCAAATCAAGTTGTACCAGCCGCTGTTGCTGATACTGATCAAGAGGTAATTCTAGAAGTGATGCAAATTTTAGAGCAGGTTTCTGAACATGTAGAGGCAGTACTACTTCAGTTCCGTAGACAAGTTCTGACGGAGTAGCATTCGTTGGAGTTCAAATGGTGGTTCTGTATGCCCATAATGCATCATGAATCTTTTCATGCCAGTCACGGCCCGTTTCTAAAGTTCGCTCCAGGATTCGAATCAGAATCTTGTTGGTGGCCTCTGCCTGACCATTCCCTTGAGGATAGTAAGGAGCGGAAAAATGATGATGAATTTTGAACTTTGAGCAGAATGTCCTCATTCTCTCATTCTTGAAATGACTGCCATTATCCGACACAATATCATGCGGTATACCGAAATGGCAAAGGATATTCTTATGGATGAAAGATACCACGTGTCGACCTTCTACTGTGCGTAGAGTGACTGCTTCTACCCATTTAGTAAAATATTCTGTCGCGGCCAGAAAATATTTATGACCATTGGAGGCTGAAGGAGTGATGGGGCCTACAACATCGAAAGCCCACATGAAAAATGGCCATGGCGAGACGACAGATTGCAAGTATGTCACTGGCGCATGTATGGAAGGCGCATGCATCTGACATTGAACGCACTTCTTCACAAAACGATAGCAATCTTGTTGCATAGTTCTCCAATAATACCCTGCTCGGATGATTTGTTTGACGAGAGTCTGATAGCCGACATGACCACCGCAAATGCCTTCATGTGCTTCTTGCACAACTTCTTTGGCTTCTTCTTTGTCCAAACATCTGGAATACTCAGAACTGAATCCACGACGATAAAGGACGTCGGCAAGAATAAAATATCGAGCAGACATGCGTTGAATTGCTCGCTGCTCTCTCTTTGGTAATTCTGGAGGAAATTTGCCGGTTTTAATGAAATTCTTGATATCATGATACCAGGGCTTCTTCTTTTGCTCAACCTGGTTTATCTGCTCTACTGGGACGAAAGCGGGTTGATCAAGTTTGCCAATTTCAAATGAGCGACAAGATTCTCCACTCCTGAAAGACATGATGGATCCCAGATTAGCTAAACTGTCTGCAATTTGATTGAAATCTCTCTTGATATGGAAAAGTTGGAATTCTTCGAATTTGTTGGCAAGAGCTGAGACAATCTTCTGGTAAAGAAGTAATTTCTGAACTTTCACTTGCCATTCGGCCAGAACTTGATTGACGATTAACAAAGAATCGCCATAAGCATGCACTCTTTTGACATTGAAGTCCTGTAGAATTTTCAGACCTTGTATCAAAGCTTCATACTCGGCCATATTATGAGTGCACTGAAAATCCAGTTTAAGAGAAAAGGGGATCATCTCCTTCTCTGGTGTAATTAGCAGAATTCTGATTCCTATGCCTGCCATATTTTTGGAACCGTCGTAGAATAAATTCCAAATTGGGGATTGTTGAATATTGCAGATCCACTCGTCGAGGAAATCATCCTCAGCTTTAACATCCTCTGCTAGAGGAAAATCTGCTAATTGGTCTGCAATTGCTTGGCCTTTGATAGATTTCTGAGAGACATATTCCAAGTCGTATTGCATTAATAGGACTTGCCATTTGGCGATTCGTCCGCTGAGAAATGATTGTTCAAGAATGTACTTAAGAGGATTTAATTTAGATAGAATCTTGACTTCAGACGCCAATAGATAATGTCTCAATTTCTGACACATCCATACCAGAGCTAGGCATGTCTTTTCTATCTGAGAGTATTTCTTCCCATAATCAATAAAGGTCTTGCTCACATAGTAAATGGCATGTTCTATCAAACTGCCTTCTTCGTATTGCGCCAAGAATCCGCCGCAAGCAACTTGATTAACTGAAATGTATAGCAATAGGGGTTTCCCTAATTCTGGCGGCTTTAAGACAGGAGGATTGAGAAGATATTTCTTGATGCGTTCGAACGACTGCTGACACTCTGGTCCCCATTCGAACCTCACTCCTTTTCTGAGCAAATGATTGAAAGGCTCACATCTCATGGCCAAATTAGAAATGAATCGCCGAATTGATTGCATGCGTCCTTGAAGGCTATGCAATTCTTTGAGATTAGTCGGGGGCGGCATGCCAATGATAGCTTTGGCCTTAGCGGGATCCATTTCTATCCCCTTCTTGCTGACCAAGAAGCCTAGCAACTTGCCTGATTCGACTCCAAAGACACATTTTTGTGGGTTGAGTCTTAGCTTGTAAAGAATGAGCCGCTTAAAAACTTGATTGAGAGCTTCGATGTGATCTTCCTCTTTTTTGGATTTCACCAGAATATCATCGACATATGCATCCATGATTTTGTGCATCTGATCATGGAAAATAACAGCCATAGCACGCTGATAGGTTGCCCCAGCATTCTTGAGCCCAAATGGCATGACTGTGTAACAGAAAGTGCCCCATGGCGTAGTAAAGGATGTCTTGGATTGGTCACGAGCGGCCAACTTGATTTGATTATATCCGGAGTATCGGTCCATAAAGGAAAACATAGCATGCCCGGCTGTGCTATCGACTAGAAGATCAATGTTTGGGAGCGGATAGTCATCCTTTGGAGTGGCTTTATTGAGATCACGGAAGTCGATACAAATTCGCACTTTCCCATTCTTCTTAGGAAGTGCTACGATATTCGCCAACCAATCCGGGTAATCAATTGCTCGAATGAATCCTGCTTTAAGCAGATCCTCAAGTCCTTCCTTGACCTGTTGCTCGATTCGAGGATCCATTTTCCTTAACTTTTGTTTAACTGGTTTCGCCTCAGGCTTCAGAACGAGGCGATGTTCCACCAATTTCGGATCTAAACCTGGCATATCTTCATAAGTCCATGCGAATACTTCTTCATGCTGTTTGAGGAAATTAGTGAGCCTTTCTTTCTCTCCTGGACTCAAACCACTGCCAATCTTGAGAATTTTAGGATCGTCTTCTGATCCGATATTGATATCCTCAGTCGGATCTTGAACTAAGGATGATGGCTCATCTTGCCTCTGAATCGATGCAAATTCTGGCAGTTCTTGAAGAGCTGAATCGAACTCTGCGGATTCTTCTGACTGTTTTGCAGTTTGACCACATTCTGTTCTTATTCTGACCTGATGAATTACTGCTGATTTCGAACAAGCTTTTGGATTAAAGACGAGCTTCTTGATAGATCGGGAAGACATTCTGAAAATTGGAGGATAAATTGATTTAGGGAAATTGCTCATCATGAAATAAATTGCTTTTATTGAAAATAATTGGAAAGATAAAAGAGCAAAATGATTTCAATTTTGTGAAGATCTAATATTGAGGAGTAAAGAGACAAATGGCACCAAGATAGACAAAGGAAACTGGCAACTTTATTGAAAGATAGAATTAATCAAAATGACAATGATGAAAATGAAATGGGATATCATCCCGACAAAAGAATAGAAAAGGAAAGACAAAGGAATTCTTCTAATGCGCTCTCTTAATGAAAACAGTCCCTTTCTGAGATCTTCGGCCATTAAAGCCCAATCCGGTCCTTTTGGGGCAATGCTGAGGAATCACTGGTTCAAGACAACCATCTTCATTTTTGCCTAGGCCTCGAAAAGGATGGTAGCCGTGCTTCACTAATAAATCAAATCCCTTCTTAGCTTTCATAAATTGGGAGAATAGCGGATGATCCTTAAGTGTGTTGTAATCAATTCGTCCTCCAATCTTGAAGAACTGTGGACCTCCCCATCGGGTCGCAGCCACTGTATGCTCGGGTTGCTCTGCCGTCTGCATTATTCCTGAATCCTCTTCGAAGCTGACCTCTTCAATACCCCTAATGCTAGGGATATCAGTAGTGAAAGAGGGCCTGGGAACCATGGGTTGTGCTAGCCTCTGCTCTGGATCTTCGCCTAAGACTGTCGTGATCATACCACCTTTTGACCACTTGATGCACTGATGCAGAGTAGACGGTACTGCATTTGTGTTGTGGATCCATGGTCTCCCGAGAAGCAGATTATAAGTGGGAGGCACATTGACTACGTGAAAGAGAATTGAATGGACCGAGTAGTCAATGAAGATTTCTAGGAATATTTTTCCTTTCGCTGTTTGGCCATGATTGTCGAACCCATAAATGGTGACTGGATCTGGAATGTATTCTTCTTCTTTTATGCCCAAAGCTTTGGCGGTCATTTCCGGACATATATTGAGGCTGCTGCCTCCATCGATCAGCACATGAGGAACTGTCATCCCTCTGGTTCGAACCACAACATACAAGGCGTTGTTATGGAACACGAGGCTTAGGGAGATCTTCATCAGAGAAAGTAACTGGAGCATTAGTCATGGCCTGATTGACTATGTGGGCCATGTCTTTCGGAGTTATGCTTGGTTTCACCTTGATTTTCTGCAACAGATTATTTAATACTTGCTGATGTTTAGCGGAAGCTTGGGTTAAGTCCAAGATTGAGACATTGGATAATGCTGTAATAGGCCTTAGAGTGGATGTCTCGCTTTTCTTTGGGGTGGACTTGATGAGATGCTTAGGGAGCCACGACATACTTCTGGCTACCTCGGGAGATATCCCAGCGGGCTTGTCAGATACTTTCAATTTGCCGAAAGCTGAAATAAGGTCCATCTTCTGGGCCTTGGAACGAGCCTACTGCAATACCAGGACTTGATGCTGAGCTTGCATGTCATTTTCAGAGCACGGCCTGATATGCTCCTGCGGTTGAAATGACTGTTCGGTGATGACTACTGTAGAATGACGAGGAAATGGCTCTTTTAGAATATCTATATTTTCATCTTCCGCACCTTCTACCAGAAGATTTTTATCAATAAGGTCCTGAACAATATTCTTCAGAATGAAGCAGTTCTCAGTATTGTGCCCCACTGTTCTGTGGAACTTGCAGAATTGGTCTTTGAATTTTCCCATAGGAACGGGAGGATCGGCCAGTCTTGGCAACTTGACCATCTCCTTGGTTAACATGTACTCGATTACAGTCTCGAGTGATTGATCTAATGGAGTGAATTTCCTGTCGTAGCTCTATCCTTCATGCTTCACTTTCTCTCGGGGTTTTGGTCCCTGCTCCAGCTGAAGCGGCTTGTTGAATTGCAGGATCGGCTTCCCTTTCTGATCATTCATGTTTGAACCTCCTGCCCCATAACAGAAGTCTCTATTCTGCCCCTTGCGATGATTCCATTTATTATTACTGACAGAATTAGTGAAGTGAGTCTTCTTCTTTGACTCGTTCTGGCCGTTGTTCTTGGTAAAAGTGAAACCTTTGTAGAAACCATTCTCCATACTCAATTCGAGCCATTCGGCTCGCTCTGTTAACTCTATAAAGGTTCTGGACGGTGCGGTGGAGATGAGGCCTTTCAGGGGCTGCGAGAAATTGCTTAGAATCAAGGACAAAGCATGCCCTTCTGATATGGGGTCTCTCATCTTGTTGCAAGCTGACCTCCAGCGATGGATAAAATCTCGGGCCATTTCATTTTCTCTCTGTTTCAGGCCACAGAGGTGGGTGAGGGTCGGGAGCGCCTCAGCATTGAACAGAAAGCGCTCAATGAACATATTTACCACCTTATCAAATTCCTTCAGCTCTATGGGGTTGATGTGCTCCGAGTACCATTTAGCTGCAGTTCCCTCCAGACTGCGAGGGAAGCAAAGGAAGAGTGCCCGATTGTCACGCTTGAATCGTGAACATTCAGCGAAAAACATGGCGAGATGAGCCTTAGGGTCGCCAGAACCATCAAACTTGATAAATTTTCTGGGGAGATTATCCAGATCGTCGTCCCCATCTAAACCATCATAGAAGTCTTCGCTGGTGAAGACTTTCTTGCCCTTGTCGCGGGCCTGCAGATCTTTGACCATTTTCATCATATCTTTTAGTTGCGACTGAGTAGGGTCATTAACAGACTGATTTTTGGATTTGTAAGCCGACCCCTGGCCCTGAGTCGACCTTTTGAATTCATGTTTATTTTCACGTTCCTTGTCAGCATCGTCAGCTGATTCTGACTCATCAGATATTTCCTCGTGACGACTCTGCTTTTTGCTGATCTTCACATTTTTGACGGCATGACCCTTATCTTTCTGTTTGATCTGAATTTGCTCAGTACTGGCCTCAGGTTGCTCTGCCAGCATCTTGGTCATCATTTTTTTGAACATGACGTACATTTGGGGATCGATGCCATCGTCCTCCTGCTGACCCTGACTCTGGATGGATCGAGGTGAGTCCATCTCTTCTTCTGAAGCTACTGAGTACGCGACGCCTTTAACTGAGGTGGTTTTCTTTCTGGATCTTGTATGAACCATCGGGTATCACAAATGTTCTCTTGGATATTGCTGATGCTCTCTGCAGGGCAGAACTAATGGTTAGGCTTCTGAAGGAAATTTGCTTTGGAGGAAAATATTTGTTGAGAATTTTGGTAGACAACTGAAATAATATCCCATTACTAGGGATTGAGTCGTCGCTGGGATTACGACAATTGTGTTGCTATTCTTTGCAAGATAAACAACTGAAAATATGCCTTGTTACCTAGGCGAGGTCGTCAAACCAAAATGAAATGTAAAATAAAGGAATTTTATTGAGGGGAAAAACATGATTTTATCAATAATACACTTGACAGAGGGGAGGGGGACAGACAATTTTCCACCACTCCAGATAATCAGAAGATACACGAGGACCAGGAAAAATAGTGAGAGTAACAAAGGAATCCCAGCCATGTCTGGCAGAATGGTATGCTTCGAACCACTGATCTGATGCGAGATCGAATTCTGGCAGAACCTCGGCTAGTGAATGAATCTCTACGCGCTTCTGCCTCTGAGAGAACTGCCTGACACACCGCTCTGGATGATAGTATGCGCAGAAGAATGGGCCAAGTAGCCTGAATCACTTGCCATATGCATAAGTATATCTGGGAGGTGATTCCTGACGATCAAAGTAGTCTCATACGACTTCTTCCTCCTGAAGGTTGTCAATCAAGAACCGGTATCGCGCAACTGGAAGAAGCTTCTCTCCATTGTATCTAAATGAACTGGCTCGGACTGGCACATGCCGGAGGAACCAAAACTGCAAGGCATAGGTGCACCCTTCAACTAGAATTGATTCTCCGAGTGCGAAACGAGTCAACCCTTGGTATAGAAAGGCAAGTGCGGCCATGGCTATCGAGAGGCGGCTGGTCTGTCGACTTCCCCATCTCCTTAGAAGTTGAACTATTCTGATATCCATGTAATTCCGTCCATCTGGAAAGAAAGCTAATCCCACCGTGCACAGAACCATCGCGTGCTGAATTCTCTCTCGAGCTGTCCTGGACAACGAGCTGACTTCTACAAATGTTCCATATTGTCTATAGATTTCGAGCAGGTTCACATATTTGTTTCCATCCTCCTCTATCAATGGCCAAGACTTGCGTCCTGTCATGCGAGCTAAGGCATCCTTAGGGTCCAGACCCTTAACATTAATCAGAAATTGTTTCTCCAATGGATCTCCAGGCTGACCGGCTGGCTTGGGCAATCCCATAATCTCTGAAAATTCATCTATCAGTACTGTCATCTCGCCCCACGGGAACCAGAAGGTAGAAGTGCTCGGATTCCACCGCTCTGCTAGTGCATGAATCAAGTTGCCGTTGACTGTCTGCTTTCCTACTGCGGACGCCAGTTCCAATCCACACTCGTCCAGATGGTCCGGAAACATACGAGAGAAGTTCTTGAACCATGAATAGTACCACCGGGGAAAGAAGGATCCGGTGCTGAGGACTCGATGTTCGGGAAGACTTTGTCGCACCTCGTAGGAGATGTGACTGTAATATCCAAAAATTTCTAAGTTCTTTTCTATAGCATTGTGAAATGTCTTGAATTTCGTGTCAATATAAAACCCTAATTTCTTTAAAAAAATTAATGTTTGAGTATATTCGTAAGGATTAAGGGGTTTAATTATATTGAATTGTAGTAAATATAAACCCTACATGGTTTGGATATCTGAGAAAATTCTAAGTGATGTCTAATTGAAAACGTCTTACTTAAAAAGAAAATGTTGATTTTTCTTTTAAGTAAAATTATTTAAATAAAGTAAATTAACAAAAGTAGATTTTAAAAATATACATATTAATATGCTTAATAAGATGGAATTAACTTATATTCAATTCCTTTACATTTTCACATGAGTTGTGGTTATATAAAACAAAAACGGCTTTTAATTGGAATTTTATGATTTATCAATAATAGTTTAATATAATAGTTTTCTTTTGTATACATTAAAATCCATTTTTTATTAGTTTAGTAGGAGCCCATAGGTGGGCCATCCCATCCTATGTGGCATCTTACTTCAAATTCAAATTGAAAATAAAGGTATAGTGATTTTCAAGGTTATTTAAAGTTTGAAAAGTCAAAGTGGAGATCAAGGGCTCCAAATGAATTTCATTAATGAGATCAAGGGCTGGAATTAATTCCAGCACATAACCTAATTTAAGAAGGGTTATAAAACCCTCCCATAGCCCTTGCCCTCCTCATTTGTGCTGGAAAAAAAAGGAGAGCTTCTCTCTCCCCCCAAAACCCTCTTCTCTCTCTCCTCTCTTTCCCTTCCCTATTCTCTTCTTTTAGGGTTTCTTTTGGTTCTTGAGTGCAAGATCCAGACCTCAAGGGGTGTGGTGAGGAGATCTAAGGTCCTCATCTTGCTGGAAGAAAGGGCTGATTGGTGGATCGATCAAAAAGGGCTATTCATCCATCAAGAAATACATTTTTTTCAACAAAAGGTAGGGTTTCTATGCTTTTCTTGCAAGAACGGAGTTCTTGGCATGGATTTTGATGCTTTTTCATGAGTTTAGATCATAATCAAACCCTCCTAACCGTGGGTTTGACTCAGATCTAATGATCCATGGCAAAAACACATTTTCCCCTAAAGAAAACCATTTTTGAAATTGGGTTTATTATAAAAATCGGTTTCTTAGAAATAGATTCGTAAAATATATTTGTATTTGATTTATTCCATGATTTTTATGCAAATATTAGTTTGGATTGATAGATTATGAAGTGTTTCATCTAATGTGAATATTTTAGAATTTTCGGAAATTTATTTCATGCGTAGTCCCTATTTCTTTTAATTTTTCTTGGGATTCGGGTGACTCGGTTTGATTCACCCAAATGCAAATCTCGGAATTCCAGGTTTTCCACTTGACCTCCGTTCAGTAAAATGGTCGTTTCTCCCTCGTCCGGAGAAGTTTTGGTGAACGGATTATTGTGTTGGAAAGCTAACTCCATTGTGCATCTACTGTAGAAATTTGGGATCTGTTCATGGACCGAGCACGTCTCTGTGACAGTCGAAACAAAAACTGATAGGTCTGTAGTAAAACATGCATAACTCCCTCATACGGAAAAGTTTTTACAAACGGTTTGCGGCTACGGATAGCTGACAACAATTCCTATATACTGTAAAAATTTCAGCTCTGTTCATGGAGCCAAAAATTTTCTGTGAGCTCTGTACCAGTCGGACAGAGTTATGAAATTGGAAAAATTAGGGCAAATTCATAAATCAAGGCTCAACGGGTGCATAGTATATATGTTTTTATTTAATTTCTTTATAGAATTAGTATGCATTATGTGAATGATTATGCAGGTCTGATTTTATGCAATCTTATATGATTATGGCATGAATTATAAATGGAAGATTACACATGAAAGATTTAGGATCAAAAGGTCCAATGAATGCAAGTTTATGTTTTAAATTCTAAAAATGTGTTGACTACATGTATGTCCATGATATCGTGATGATATGATTGTTTCATTGATATGGATGTTCATATATATTCTCCTTGTTGCATTGGCCATGTACATGCATATGCATTATGATGTGTGAAAATGAATAAGATGTTTATGCTACGCATGTGCTCAAATGTTTGTTACAAGTTTAATTATATGTCCTTGTCCAATGCTTTATAAGAATGCATTCATGACCATAAAGTGGTTTAAGTTTGATGTTGCATCAAAAGTATGACTGAAATCAAGTAATCATGTGACATTAAACTCAAGATACTTGCTTGGAGAGTAGCAGGTGATACAAAACTTCGTGGGACAAGTTCTGTTACGGGCACGGAAGGTTGCTCCTCCCCTCCCACGATTTTAGGGGGAAAACCTCTGCATTAGACTGCAACGTAGAGGTTATTGTACTCATGAGGAAAAACTGATGCATCGGGTTGAAAGGTGTTGGGAATCTCTCTCGTATTAACGTCCCTCACCCCGTCTTAGTGAATGGACCTGGCCAGGCTAAAGCCACCCCTGTATGTAAAACACGTCCTGTGTCATGGTCTTGATCTGAGAATGTCTGCCTGTGTCGTATCAGCAGAGCTAAGAAGTGATAACTTAAATGGTGTGTGCATTAATTTGGCATCACATGCATCATCTAATTAAGAAAATATAACTAAAGATAAGAAAATATGCATGCATTAAAAGAGCTTCTGCATATGGTAAGTCATGCATTTTAATGGTTCATGCATTTTGTATCTTGAATGTATGAATTTATGTCTTTCTGTTAAATATGAAAATTCTAAACATGCATGATTTATTGTATGATTGTTTAAGTTAAATTAAATGTTAAACCATGAAATTTCTATTGAAATCCTTGTCTTGTTATTCTGTCTTACAAGTTTAGCATAATTACTCTACTTAGACATGTTGTCTGACCCTATATGGTTTAAAAATTTTCAGGTAATGAGTAGGTACTTAAGTGCGAAGGAGGAAGGTTGCGACGGGGATTGAGTCTACCTTTCCTCTGCTTCATGAATTCTGAACTCTGATTTTACTTTAATTCAATTCAATGACAAATGTGATAAATTTTGGATATTATGGAACTTGATTTTATTTCATGCATGGTTAATTAGTTGTTAAAGTTTAAATTCCATAAGTATATGTTTGCAAGCATTCATCTGAAGTAGCACGCCAAGTTTTATGCCCAATGTGTTTTTCCGCTGTTAACTGCTAAAAGATTTAAATGTATTTCAAAAAAAAAATTCCACCAATTTCGGGTTATAAAAATTGGGGTGTTACAAACATGGTATCAGAGCATAGGGAAAGTATGGCTCAAAGCTCGTCCAACCAACCACCATCGCTGTAAGTATGCTTCCATTTTATTTGTTTTGATGACTTATGAAAATTGTATGTCTATAATTATTTCTGTTGATATATGCGGCAAGAATCAGAACGTAGATCTACTAGGGTCACATGAATGAGAATTTTGTATTTATACCCAACTTATAAGTAATCTGAATCAATGTGTGTGTCTTTAGATGGTCGAAAGACAGCCCCCAGGTTGGACTGCTCAGAGGGACTTTATTTTTGAAGCCCTCGTGAATCTGACGGCCTATTGTCAGAACCATGCCGGCAACGGAGGTAATGGCAATGGTGCAGGCCATCAGCATGAGGGTCATATTGCGGCACCAGCTGTCGCAACCAATGGGGCGTCGTACAAGCGCTTCATGGAATTGAGCCCTCCTGCTTTCACTGGTAAGGAAGATCCGGATGCAGCGGAGGAATGGGTTCGCGCCATAAGCGAGATTTTTGAGATTCTCGAGGTTCCTGCTGAGAGGCAGGTTTCTTTTGCCACTTATCGGCTCCAAGGAGATACCAAGAGCTGGTGGGAGACGACACGCGAAGTACGCTATACGCCTGATGAACGACGCGCCCTCACATGGGAGGAGTTTACAGCGGTATTCATGGACACCTACTTTCCCCAGTACGCGCGCGATCGTAAGAAACAAGAGTTTTTAGATCTTCGACAGGGGTCCATGAAGGTGGCAGAGTACACTACACGTTTCCGACATTTAGAGAAGTACTGCCCGCATACTTATACCACTGACGAGGCGCGAGCTAAGAAGTATGTGCAGGGTTTACGTGATGGCCTGAGGACGAGAGTGCTGACCAGCCGTCCTCAAAACCTCAACCAGGCCATCAAGATGGCCACAGTACTTCAGGTGGGGAAAACTAGAACCAACTTTTTGGCTTTTTCCAAAAACAATCTCGATAGATCGTAATGATGTCTTTGTGACGCAGGATGACTGGGAGTCTTCTAAGAAGACTCAGCCTAGCCGTTTCAATAAGTCGAAGGGAAATGCGAATAAGGCCCCTCGACCAACAACGGAGAGTAGTAAGGCGCCACCCGCAAAGAAGGCCAAGGGACAACAGGGCGGCACACCAGCACCGCAGTCTTGTGCAGTATGTAAGCATTGCAACAAGAGGCACCCTGGAGTCTGCTATAGAGTCTCAGGTGCATGTCTGAGATGTGGAAAACAGGGTCACTTCATCAAAGACTGCCCTATGAGGCCAGTTCAGGAGGGAGTTGCCCCTGTTCTTAGAGGACCACAGCTGCAGCGACCCCAGCAGTCCCAGCCGCAAGGTCAGAAGAAAGTTATTGGATGCGTGTATGCGACTTCTGCAGAGGAGTTGCAAGAAGATGACAACGTCATTGAAGGTACAATCTCTATTGCAAAGTTCGATGCTAAAGTTCTTTTTGACACTGGTGCTACGCATTCCTTCGTATCCGTACGTTTTGCGAATTTTATTGGTGTCACGCCGACTTCTTTGGGATATACTCTGAAAGTTATCACACCTTCGAGTGGTAGCTCTATCGCTCGTACCTATCTATCTAGAATAGAGGTTATGATTGCAGGGCAGAACCTCCCTGCCAATCTTATCCTGTTGAATATGGTCGGTTATGATGTAATTCTTGGCATAGATTGGATGTATGAGCATTACGCTTGTATGCTTTGTCGTGAGCGACGCATTCAATTTGCTCGCCCTGATCAGCCTGTACTCGAGTACAAGGCCTGTAAAAAGGAGAGCAAAGGACGACTTATCTCGGCATTAAAGGCACATCGTTGTGTAGAAAAGGGGTGTGAGGCCTTTTTGGCCAGTGTTTCTTTGATAGACCCCAATACTACACCACTGGAAGACTTGGACGTAGTTCAAGATTTTTCAGACGTTTTTCCAGATGACCTGCCAGGCATACCGCCTACCAGAGAGGTGGACTTTGCGATAGAGTTGGTGCCTGGAACGACCCCGATATCTAAAGCACCCTATCGTATGGCCCCAGCAGAGTTAGAGGAGCCAAAGAAGCAGCTGCAAGAATTGATGGATAAAGGCTTTATTCGGCCTAGTGTTTCACCTTGGGGAGCTCCAGTATTGTTTGTCAAAAAGAAGGATGGGTCAATGCGTATGTGCATTGACTATAGAATGTTGAATCAGGTAACAATCAAAAACAAATATCCTCTTCCCAGGATAGATGATTTGTTTGATCAACTTCGGGAGGCCAAGGTCTTCTCCAAGATTGACCTTCGATCAGGATACCATCAACTGAAGATCAAAGAATCCAACGTGCATAAGGCAACATTCAGGACACGATACGGTCATTACGAGGTTTTGGTGATGCCCTTCGGGTTAACAAATGCCCCTGCGGCATTTATGGACCTGATGAATCAGATCTTTCGGCCTTACCTAGACCTTTTCGTGATTGTATTTATAGACGATATCCTAATTTACTTCGAGAGCGAGAAAGATCATAGGGAGCATCTAAGGATTGTCCTCGAAGCACTTCGACAACATCAACTTTATGTTAAGTTCTCAAAGTGTGAATTTTGGCTGAATCAAGTTATGTTCTTGGGTCACGTAATCTCTAAAGATGGGGTGTCAGTCAACCCTGCCAAGGTGGAAGCAGTCATAGATTGGAGACAACCTAAGAGCGTCTCAGATATACGCAGTTTTCTCGGGCTTGCAGGCTATTATCGTCGTTTCATTCAGGATTTTTCGAAGATCGCTTCACCTATGACGAAACTACTTCGTAAAGGAATTAAGTTTGTCTGGACCCAGCAATGCGAAGAAAGCTTTCAAGAGCTGAAGAAGAGGCTTACTACAGCCCCTATACTCACATTGCCTTCTGGGCAAGGAGGCTTTGTGATTTATAGTGATGCATCAGGTACTGGTTTGGGATGCGTTTTGATGCAGCACTACAAGGTGATCGCCTACGCATCACGTCAGCTGAAGGTGCATGAGCGAAACTACCCCACTCACAACTTGGAGCTTGCTGCAGTAGTCTTTGCACTAAAGGTATGGCAACATTATTTATACGGTGAGCAATTTGAGGTCTTCTCAGATCATAAGAGCCTCAAGTATATCTTCTCACAAAAGAATTTGAACATGAGGCAGAGACGGTGGTTAGAATTTCTAAAAGATTACGACTTCTCTATTTCTTATCATCCAGGCAAAGCCAATGTAGTGGCTGATGCTTTGAGTAGAAAGGCTGGGAGCCTTGTGAGTTTTATCAGCGGTAAGTGGAAATTACTCGAAGACCTGATAGATTGGAAGCCCTTTGAAGCAGAATCGGGTCAGATTCAGATCGCTAGCACGGCAGTGCGGACAGAACTCATGGATCGGATCATCACCCAACAGAAGGATAATCCCGAATTCAATAAGATGATTGCAACATGCAAGCAAGACCAGTCAGCATTGCACTTAGAGGAGGATGGAAGCATCTGGTATGGCCAGAGGCTCTGGGTGCTCGCAGAGCTCCAGTTGAGGAAAGAGTTATTGGATGAGGCGCATCGTACCAGATTCACTATACATCCCGGAAGCACCAAGATGTATAAGGATCTTCAGAGGAATTACTGGTGGCCCGGCATGAAGAGAGACATCACTGAATACGTGTCGAGATGCTTAATCTGTCAGCAGGTCAAGATAGAGCACCAGAGACCAGGCGGTATGATGCAGTCGATTGAGATTCCGCAGTGGAAGTGGGAAGACATTACCATGGACTTTGTGGTAGGTCTACCCAAGACACGCCAGCAGTATGACACCATTTGGGTGATTGTGGATCGCCTTACAAAGTCGGCACACTTCTTACCGACCAGGGCGAATCAAACCTTGGAGAGTTTGGTGGATTTATATGTCGACGAGATTGTCAGATTACATGGGATACTTGTTTCGATTATCTCAGACAGGGATCCTAGATTCACGTCAAAGTTTTGGGGACAACTTCAGAAAGCTTTGGGGACAACGCTTAAGTTTAGCACAGCTTTTCACCCCCAGACGGATGGTCAGTCAGAGAGGACTATTCAAACACTCGAGGATATGTTGCGAGCGTGTGCATTGGAGTGGAAAGGTGACTGGAGTAAGCACCTAAAGTTAGCTGAGTTTGCCTACAATAATAGTTATCATTCGAGTATCGACATGGCTCCATATGAGGCATTGTACGGACGACCCTGTAGGTCCCCTGTTTGTTGGAGCGAGGTAGGTGATCGAACTGTCGAATCACCTATAGTTTTGCAGCATTATACGGATCAAGTACAGTTGATTCGTAAGAGGTTTTTGACAGCACACAGCCGTCAGAAGAGTTATGCAGATCCAAAGAGGCGAGAGGTTTCTTTTGAGGTTGGTAATCATGTGTTTGTCAGGGTATCGCCAATGAAGAGCGTATTTCGGTTCAGCAAGAAAGGAAAATTGAGTCCGAGGTATGTAGGACCGTTCCTCATCCTTGAGAGGATAGGAGGCACCGCGTATAGATTGGCACTTCCCCTTCAGTTTTCCAACATCCACGATGTTTTCCATGTGTCAATGTTGAGGAAATATGTACCAGATCCTACTCATGTTATTCAGTATGACGAGGTCGAGGTTCAGAGAGATCTCACGTTTGAGGAACAGCCGGTAGAGATAGTAGATCGACGAGAACAAGTGTTGCGACATAAGTCAATTCCACTTGTTAAAGTACGATGGCAGCACCATGGGCTTGAGGAGTGTTCTTGGGAGCCCGAGGCTGATATGAGAGCTAAATATCCATACTTGTTCGGTACGTAATGTTAACCAAATTTCGAGGACGAATTTTTTTTTTAGGGGGATTGGATGTAATATCCGAAAATTTCTAAGTTCTTTTCTATAGCATTATGAAATGTCTTGAATTTCGTGTCAATATAAAACCCTAATTTCTTTAAAAAAATTAATGTTTGAGTATATTCGTAAGGATTAAGGGGTTTAATTATATTGAATTGTAGTAAAAATAAACCCTACATGGTTTGGATATCTGAGAAAATTCTAAGTGATGTCTAATAGAAAACGTCTTACTTAAAAAGAAAATGTTGATTTTTCTTTTAAGTAAAAATATTTAAATAAAGTAAATTAACAAAAGTAGATTTTAAAAATATACATATTAATATGCTTAATAAGATGGAATTAACTTATATTCAATTCCTTTACATTTTCACATGAGTTGTGGTTATATAAAACAAAAACGGTTTTTAATTGGAATTTTATGATTTATCAATAATAGTTTAATATAATAGTTTTCTTTTGTATACATTAAAATCCATTTTTTATTAGTTTAGTAGGAGCCCATAGGTGGGCCATCCCATCCTATGTGGCATCTTACTTCAAATTCAAATTGAAAATAAAGGTATAGTGATTTTCAAGGTTATTTAAAGTTTGAAAAGTCAAAGTGGAGATCAAGGGCTCCAAATGAATTTCATTAATGAGATCAAGGGCTGGAATTAATTCCAGCACATAACCTAATTTAAGAAGGGTTATAAAACCCTCCCATAGCCCTTGCCCTCCTCATTTGTGCTGGAAAAAAAAGGAGAGCTTCTCTCTCCCCCAAAAACCCTCTTCTCTCTTTCCTCTCTTTCCCTTCCCTATTCTCTTCTTTTAGGGTTTCTTTTGGTTCTTGAGTGCAAGATCCAGACCTCAAGGGGTGTGGTGAGGAGATCTAAGGTCCTCATCTTGCTGGAAGAAAGGGCTGATTGGTGGATCGATCAAAAAGGGCTATTCATCCATCAAGAAATACATTTTTTTCAATAAAAGGTAGGGTTTCTATGCTTTTCTTGCAAGAACGGAGTTCTTGGCATGGATTTTGATGCTTTTTCATGAGTTTAGATCATAATCAAACCCTCCTAACCGTGGGTTTGACTCAGATCTAATGATCCATGGCAAAAACACATTTTCCCCTAAAGAAAACCATTTTTGAAATTGGGTTTATTATAAAAATCAGTTTCTTAGAAATAGATTCGTAAAATATATTTGTATTTGATTTATTCCATGATTTTTATGCAAATATTAGTTTGGATTGATAGATTATGAAGTGTTTCATTTACTGTGAATATTTTAGAATTTTCGGAATTTTATTTCATGCGTAGTCCCTATTTCTTTTAATTTTTCTTGGGATTCGGGTGACTCGGTTTGATTCACCCAAATGCAAATATCGGAATTCCAGGTTTTCCACTTGACCTCCGTTCAGTAAAATGGTCGTTTCTCCCTCGTCCGGAGAAGTTTTGATGAACGGATTATTGCGTTGGAAAGCTAACTCCGTTGTGCATCTACTGTAGAAATTTGGGATCTGTTCATGGACCGAGCACGTCTCTGTGACAGTCGAAACAAAAACTGATAGGTCTGTAGTAAAACATGCATAATTCCCTCATACGGAAGAGTTTTTACAAATGGTTTGTGGCTACGGATAGCTGACAACAATTCCTATATACTGTAAAAATTTCAGCTATGTTCATAGAGCCAAAAATTTTCTGTGAGCTCTGTACCAGTCGGACAGAGTTATGAAATTGGAAAAATTAGGGCAAATTCATAAATCAAGGCTCAAAGGGTGCATAGTATATATGTTTTTATTTAATTTCTTTATAGAATTAGTATGCATTATGTGAATGATTATGCAGGTCTAATTTTATGCAATCTTATATGATTATGGCATGAATTATAAATGGAAGATTACACATGAAAGATTTAGGATCAAAAGGTCCAATGAATGCAAGTTTATGTTTTAAATTCTAAAAATGTGTTGACTACATGTATGTCCATGATATCGTGATGATATGATTGTTTCATTGATATGGATGTTCATATATATTCTCCTTGTTGCATTGGCCATGTACATGCATATGCATTATGATGTGTGAAAATGAATAAGATGTTTATGCTACGCATGTGCTCAAATGTCTGTTACAAGTTTAATTATATGTCCTTGTCCAATGCTTTATAAGAATGCATTCATGACCATAAAGTGGTTTAAGTTTGATGTTGCATCAAAAGTATGACTGAAATCAAGTAATCATGTGACATTAAACTCAAGATACTTGCTTGGAGAGTAGCAGGTGATACAAAACTTCGTGGGACAAGTTCTGTTACGGGCATGGAAGGTTGCTCCTCCCCTCCCACGATTTTAGGGGGAAAACCTCTACATTAGACTGCAACGTAGAGGTTATTGTACTCATGAGGAAAAACTGATGCATCGGGTTGAAAGGTGTTGGGAATCTCTCTCGTATTAACGTCCCTCACCCCGTCTTAGTGAATGGACCTGGCCAGGCTAAAGCCACCCCTGTATGTAAAACACGTCCTGTGTCATGGTCTTGATCTGAGAATGTCTGCCTGTGTCGTATCAGCAGAGCTAAGAAGTGATAACTTAAATGGTGTGTGCATTAATTTGGCATCACATGCATCATCTAATTAAGAAAATATAACTAAAGATAAGAAAATATGCATGCATTAAAAGAGCTTCTGCATATGGTAAGTCATGCATTTTAATGGTTCATGCATTTTGTATCTTGAATGTATGAATTTATGTCTTTCTGTTAAATATGAAAATTCTAAACATGCATGATTTATTGTATGATTGTTTAAGTTAAATTAAATGTTAAACCATGAAATTTCTATTGAAATCCTTGTCTTGTTATTCTGTCTTACAAGTTTAACATAATTACTCTACTTAGACATGTTGTCTGACCCTATATGGTTTAAAAATTTTCAGGTAATGAGTAGGTACTTAAGTGCGAAGGCGGAAGGTTGCGACGGGGATTGAGTCTACCTTTCCTCTGCTTCATGAATTCTGAACTCTGATTTTACTTTAATTCAATTCAATGACAAATGTGATAAATTTTCGATATTATGGAACTTGATTTTATTTCATGCATGGTTAATTAGTTGTTAAAGTTTAAATTCCATAAGTATATGTTTGCAAGCATTCATCTAAAGTAGCACGCCAAGTTTTATGCCCAATGTGTTTTTCCGCTGTTAACTGCTAAAAGATTTAAATGTATTTCAAAAAAAAAATTCCACCAATTTCGGGTTATAAAAATTGGGGTGTTACAAACATGGTATCAGAGCATAAGGAAAGTATGGCTCAAAGCTCGTCCAACCGACCACCATCGCTGTAAGTATGCTTCCATTTTATTTGTTTTGATGACTTATGAAAATTGTATGTCTATAATTATTTTTGTTGATATATGCGGCAAGAATCAGAACGTAGATCTACTAGGGTCACATGAATGAGAATTTTGTATTTATACCCAACTTATAAGTAATCTAAATCAATGTGTGTGTCTTTAGATGGTCGAAAGACAGCCCCCAGGTTGGACTGCTCAGAGGGACTTTATTTTTGAAGCCCTCGTGAATCTGACGGCCTATTGTCAGAACCATGCCGGCAACAGAGGTAATGGCAATGGTGCAGGCCATCAGCATGAGGGTCATATTGCGGCACCAGCTGTCGCAACCAATGGGGCGTCGTACAAGCGCTTCATGGAATTGAGCCCTCCTGCTTTCACTGGTAAGGAAGATCCGGATGCAGCGGAGGAATGGGTTCGCGCCATAAGCGAGATTTTTGAGATTCTCGAGGTTCCTGCTGAGAGGCAGGTTTCTTTTGCCACTTATCGGCTCCAAGGAGATGCCAAGAGCTGGTGGGAGACGACACGCGAAGTACGCTATACGCCTGATGAACGACGCGCCCTCACATGGGAGGAGTTTACAGCGGTATTCATGGACACCTACTTTCCCCAGTACGCGCGCGATCGTAAGAAACAAGAGTTTTTAGATCTTCGACAGGGGTCCATGAAGGTGGCAGAGTACACTACACGTTTCCAACATTTAGAGAAGTACTGCCCGCATACTTATACCACTGACGAGGCGCGAGCTAAGAAGTATGTGCAGGGTTTCCGTGATGGCCTGAGGACGAGAGTGCTGACCAGCCGTCCTCAAAACCTCAACCAGGCCATCAAGATGGCCACAGTACTTCAGGTGGGGAAAACTAGAACAAACTTTTTGGCTTTTTCCAAAAACAATCTCGATAGATCGTAACGATGTCTTTGTGACGCAGGATGACTGGGAGTCTTCTAAGAAGACTCAGCCTAGCCGTTTCAATAAGTCGAAGGGAAATGCGAATAAGGCCCCTCGACCAACAACGGAGAGTAGTAAGGCGCCACCCGCAAAGAAGGCCAAGGGACAACAGGGCGGCACACCAGCACCGCAGTCTTATGCAGTATGTAAGCACTGCAACAAGAGGCACCCTGGAGTCTGCTATAGAGTCTCAGGTGCATGTCTGAGATGTGGAAAACAGGGTCACTTCATCAAAGACTGCCCTATGAGGCCAGTTCAGGAGGGAGTTGCCCCTGTTCTTAGAGGACCACAGCTGCAGCGACCCCAGCAGTCCCAGTCGCAAGGTCAGAAGAAAGCTATTGGACGCGTGTATGCGACTTCTGCAGACGAGTTGCAAGAAGATGCCAACGTCATTGAAGGTACAATCTCTATTGCAAAGTTCGATGCTAAAGTTCTTTTTGACACTGGTGCTACGCATTCCTTCGTATCCGTACATTTTGCGAATTTTATTGGTGTCACGCCGACTTCTTTGGGATATACTCTGAAAGTTATCACACCTTCGAGTGGTAGCTCTATCGCTCGTACCTATCTATCTAGAATAGAGGTTATGATTGCAGGGCAGAACCTCCCTGCCAATCTTATCCTGTTGAATATGGTCGGTTATGATGTAATTCTTGGCATAGATTGGATGTATGAGCATTACGCTTGTATGCTTTGTCGTGAGCGACGCATTCAATTTGCTCGCCCTGATCAGCCTGTACTCGAGTACAAGGCCTGTAAAAAGGAGAGCAAAGGACGACTTATCTCGGCATTAAAGGCACATCGTTGTGTAGAAAAGGGGTGTGAGGCCTTTTTGGCCAGTGTTTCTTTGATAGACCCCAATACTACACCACTGGAAGACTTGGACGTAGTTCAAGATTTTTCAGACGTTTTTCCAGATGACCTGCCAGGCATACCGCCTACCAGAGAGGTGGACTTTGCGATAGAGTTGGTGCCTGGAACGACCCCGATATCTAAAGCACCCTATCGTATGGCCCCAGCAGAGTTAGAGGAGCTAAAGAAGCAGCTGCAAGAATTGATGGATAAAGGCTTTATTCGGCCTAGTGTTTCACCTTGGGGAGCTCCAGTATTGTTCGTCAAAAAGAAGGATGGGTCAATGCGTATGTGCATTGACTATAGAATGTTGAATCAGGTAACAATCAAAAACAAATATCCTCTTCCCAGGATAGATGATTTGTTTGATCAACTTCGGGAGGCCAAGGTCTTCTCCAAGATTGACCTTCGATCAGGATACCATCAACTGAAGATCAAAGAATCCGACGTGCATAAGGCAACATTCAGGACACGATACGGTCATTACGAGTTTTTGGTGATGCCCTTCGGGTTAACAAATGCCCCTGCGGCATTTATGGACCTGATGAATCAGATCTTTCAGCCTTACCTAGACCTTTTCGTGATCGTATTTATAGACGATATCCTAATTTACTCCGAGAGCGAGAAAGATCATAGGGAGCATCTAAGGATTGTCCTCGAAGCACTTCGACAACATCAACTTTATGCTAAGTTCTCGAAGTGTGAATTTTGGCTGAATCAAGTTATGTTCTTAGGTCACGTAATCTCTAAAGATGGGGTGTCAGTCAACCCTGCCAAGGTGGAAGCAGTCATAGATTGGAGACAACCTAAGATATACGCAGTTTTCTCGGGCTTGCAGGCTATTATCGTCGTTTCATTCAGGATTTTTCGAAGATCGCTTCACCTATGACGAAACTACTTCGTAAAGGAATTAAGTTTGTCTGGACCCAGCAATGCAAAGAAAGCTTTCAAGAGCTGAAGAAGAGGCTTACTACAGCCCCTATACTCACATTGCCTTCTGGACAAGGAGGCTTTGTGATTTATAGTGATGCATCAGGTACTGGTTTGGGATGCGTTTTGATGCAGCACGGCAAGGTGATCGCCTACGTATCACGTCAGCTGAAGGTGCATGAGCGAAACTACCCCACTCACGACTTGGAGCTTGCTGCAGTAGTCTTTGCACTAAAGGTATGGCGACATTATTTATACGGTGAGCAATTTGAGGTCTTCTCAGATCATAAGAGCCTCAAGTATATCTTCTCACAAAAGAATTTGAACATGAGGCAGAGACGGTGGTTAGAATTTCTAAAAGATTACGACTTCTCCATTTCTTATCATCCAGGCAAAGCCAATGTAGTGGCTGATGCTTTGAGTAGAAAGGCTGGGAGCCTTGCGAGTTTTATCAGCGGTAAGTGGAAATTACTCGAAGACCTGATAGATTGGAAGCCCTTTGAAGCAGAATCGGGTCAGATTCAGATCGCTAGCACGGCAGTGCGGACAGAACTCATGGATCGGATCATCACCCAACAGAAGGATAATCCCGAATTCAATAAGATGATTGCAACATGCAAGCAAGACCAGTCAGCATTGCACTTAGAGGAGGATGGAAGCATCTGGTATGGCCAGAGGCTCTGGGTGCTCGCAGAGCTCCAGTTGAGGAAAGAGTTATTGGATGAGGCGCATCGTACCAGATTCACTATACATCCCGGAAGCACCAAGATGTATAAGGATCTTCAGAGGAATTACTGGTGGCCCGGCATGAAGAGAGACATCACTGAATACGTGTCGAGATGCTTAATCTGTCAGCAGGTCAAGATAGAGAACCAGAGACCAGGCGGTATGATGCAGTCGATTGAGATTCCGCAGTGGAAGTGGGAAGACATTACCATGGACTTTGTGGTAGGTCTACCCAAGACACGCCAGCAGTATGACACCATTTGGGTGATTGTGGATCGCCTTACAAAGTCAGCACACTTCTTACCGACCAGGGCGAATCAAACCTTGGAGAGTTTGGTGGATTTATATGTCGACGAGATTGTCAGATTACATGGGATACTTGTTTCGATTATCTCAGACAGGGATCCTAGATTCACGTCAAAGTTTTGGGGACAACTTCAGAAAGCTTTGGGGACAACGCTTAAGTTTAGCACAGCTTTTCACCCCCAGACGGATGGTCAGTCAGAGAGGACTATTCAAACACTCGAGGATATGTTGTGAGCGTGTGCATTGGAGTGGAAAGGTGACTGGAGTAAGCACCTAAAGTTAGCTGAGTTTGCCTACAATAATAGTTATCATTCGAGTATCGACATGGCTCCATATGAGGCATTGTACGGACGACCCTGTAGGTCCCCTGTTTGTTGGAGCGAGGTAGGTGATCGAACTGTCGAATCACCTATAGTTTTGCAGCATTATACGGATCAAGTACAGTTGATTCGTAAGAGGCTTTTGACAACACACAGCCGTCAGAAGAGTTATGCAGATCCAAAGAGGCGAGAGGTTTCTTTTGAGGTTGGTAATCATGTGTTTGTCAGGGTATCGCCAACGAAGAGCGTATTTCGGTTCAGCAAGAAAGGAAAATTGAGTCCGAGGTATGTAGGACCGTTCCTCATCCTTGAGAGGATAGGAGGCACCGCGTATAGATTGGCACTTCCCCTTCAGTTTTCCAACATCCACGATGTTTTCCATGTGTCAATGTTGAGGAAATATGTACCAGATCCTACTCATGTTATTCAGTATGACGAGGTTGAGGTTCAGAGAGATCTCACGTTTGAGGAACAGCCGGTAGAGATAGTAGATCGACGAGAACAAGGGTTGCGACATAAGTCAATTCCACTTGTTAAAGTACGATGGCAGCACCACGGGCTTGAGGAGTGTTCTTGGGAGCCCGAGGCTGATATGAGAGCTAAATATCCATACTTGTTCGGTACGTAATGTTAACCAAATTTCGAGGACGAAATTTTTTTTTAGGGGGATTGGATGTAATATCCGAAAATTTCTAAGTTCTTTTCTATAGCATTGTGAAATGACTTGAATTTCGTGTCAATATAAAACCCTAATTTCTTTAAAAAAAATTATGTTTTAGTATATTCGTAAGGATTAAGGTGTTTAATTATATTGAATTATAGTAAATATAAACCCTACATGGTTTGGATATCTGAGAAAATTCTAAGTGATGTCTAATTGAAAACGTCTTACTTAAAAAGAAAATGTTGATTTTTCTTTTAAGTAAAATTATTTAAATAAAGTAAATTAACAAAAGTAGATTTTAAAAATATACATATTAATATGCTTAATAAGATGGAATTAACTTATATTCAATTCCTTTACATTTTCACATGAGTTGTGGTTATATAAAACAAAAATGGTTTTTAATTGGAATTTTATGATTTATCAATAATAGTTTAATATAATAGTTTTCTTTTGTATACATTAAAATCCATTTTTTATTAGTTTAGTAGGAGCCCATAGGTGGGCCATCCCATCCTATGTGGCATCTTACTTCAAATTCAAATTGAAAATAAAGGTATAGTGATTTTCAAGGTTATTTAAAGTTTGAAAAGTCAAAGTGGAGATCAAGGGCTCCAAATGAATTTCATTAATGAGATCAAGGGCTGGAATTAATTCCAGCACATAACCTAATTTAAGAAGGGTTATAAAACCCTCCCATAGCCCTTGCCCTCCTCATTTGTGCTGGAAAAAAAAGGAGAGCTTCTCTCTCCCCCCAAAACCCTCTTCTCTCTCTCCTCTCTTTCCCTTCCCTATTCTCTTCTTTTAGGGTTTCTTTTGGTTCTTGAGTGCAAGATCCAGACCTCAAGGGGTGTGGTGAGGAGATCTAAGGTCCTCATCTTGCTGGAAGAAAGGGCTGATTGGTGGATCGATCAAAAAGGGCTATTCATCCATCAAGAAATACATTTTTTTCAACAAAAGGTAGGGTTTCTATGCTTTTCTTGCAAGAACGGAGTTCTTGGCATGGATTTTGATGCTTTTTCATGAGTTTAGATCATAATCAAACCCTCCTAACCGTGGGTTTGACTCAGATCTAATGATCCATGGCAAAAACACATTTTCTCCTAAAGAAAACCATTTTTGAAATTGGGTTTATTATAAAAATCGGTTTCTTAGAAATAGATTCGTAAAATATATTTGTATTTGATTTATTCCATGATTTTTATGCAAATATTAGTTTGGATTGATAGATTATGAAGTGTTTCATCTAATGTGAATATTTTAGAATTTTCGGAATTTTATTTCATGCGTAGTCCCTATTTCTTTTAATTTTTCTTGGGATTCGGGTGACTCGGTTTGATTCACCCAAATGCAAATCTCGGAATTCCAGGTTTTCCACTTGACCTCCGTTCAGTAAAATGGTCGTTTCTCTCTCGTCCGGAGAAGTTTTGGTGAACGGATTATTGTGTTGAAAAGCTAACTCCATTGTGCATCTACTGTAGAAATTTGGGATCTGTTCATGGACCGAGCACGTCTCTGTGACAGTCGAAACAAAAACTGATAGGTATGTAGTAAAACATGCATAATTCCCTCATACGGAAGAGTTTTTACAAATGGTTTGTGGCTACGGATAGCTGACAACAATTCCTATATACTGTAAAAATTTCAGCTATGTTCATAGAGCCAAAAATTTTCTGTGAGCTCTGTACCAGTCGGACAGAGTTATGAAATTGGAAAAATTAGGGCAAATTCATAAATCAAGGCTCAAAGGGTGCATAGTATATATGTTTTTATTTAATTTCTTTATAGAATTAGTATGCATTATGTGAATGATTATGCAGGTCTGATTTTATGCAATCTTATATGATTATGGCATGAATTATAAATGGAAGATTACACATGAAAGATTTAGGATCAAAAGGTCCAATGAATGCAAGTTTATGTTTTAAATTCTAAAAATGTGTTGACTACATGTATGTCCATGATATCGTGATGATATGATTGTTTCATTGATATGGATGTTCATATATATTCTCCTTGTTGCATTGGCCATGTACATGCATATGCATTATGATGTGTGAAAATGAATAAGATGTTTATGCTACGCATGTGCTCAAATGTCTGTTACAAGTTTAATTATATGTCCTTGTCCAATGCTTTATAAGAATGCATTCATGACCATAAAGTGGTTTAAGTTTGATGTTGCATCAAAAGTATGACTGAAATCAAGTAATCATGTGACATTAAACTCAAGATACTTGCTTGGAGAGTAGCAGGTGATACAAAACTTCGTGGGACAAGTTCTGTTACGGGCACGGAAGGTTGCTCCTCCCCTCCCACGATTTTAGGGGGAAAACCTCTACATTAGACTGCAACGTAGAGGTTATTGTACTCATGAGGAAAAACTGATGCATCGGGTTGAAAGGTGTTGGGAATCTCTCTCGTATTAACGTCCCTCACCCCGTCTTAGTGAATGGACCTGGCCAGGCTAAAGCCACCCCTGTATGTAAAACACGTCCTGTGTCATGGTCTTGATCTGAGAATGTCTGCCTGTGTCGTATCAGCAGGGCTAAGAAGTGATAACTTAAATGGTGTGTGCATTAATTTGGCATCACATGCATCATCTAATTAAGAAAATATAACTAAAGATAAGAAAATATGCATGCATTAAAAGAGCTTCTGCATATGGTAAGTCATGCATTTTAATGGTTCATGCATTTTGTATCTTGAATGTTTGAATTTATGTCTTTCTGTTAAATATGAAAATTCTAAACATGCATGATTTATTGTATGATTGTTAAAGTTAAATTAAATGTTAAACCATGAAATTTCTATTGAAATCCTTGTCTTGTTATTCTGTCTTACAAGTTTAGCATAATTACTCTACTTAGACATGTTGTCTGACCCTATATGGTTTAAAAATTTTCAGGTAATGAGTAGGTACTTAAGTGCGAAGGCGGAAGGTTGCGACGGGGATTGAGTCTACATTTCCTCTGCTTCATGAATTCTGAACTCTGATTTTACTTTAATTCAATTCAATGACAAATGTGATAAATTTTGGATATTATGGAACTTGATTTTATTTCATGCATGGTTAATTAGTTGTTAAAGTTTAAATTCCATAAGTATATGTTTGCAAGCATTCATCTGAAGTAGCACGCCAAGTTTTATGCCCAATGTGTTTTTCCGCTGTTAACTGCTAAAAGATTTAAATGTATTTCAAAAAAAAAAAAAAAATTCCACCAATTTCGGGTTATAAAAATTGGGGTGTTACAGTGACCCTCGGGGAAGACTGAATCAAGCTGACTGGATGTCATCGGACTGAAAGACATGGAAATTGGAATAAGACTTGGAAAATACCGAAATTTTGAGGAAAATGCAGGCAGGATAAAAATAAAGCAGGAAATTTGAGATCCAGAAGGCAGGAAAGATGGGAAATCACCTGGAGTTTTTAAGGAAATTAAGGGAAATTTGGAAAATCGTCCAGGGTTTGATAAAAAATGGAAAATGAAGTATTTGAAAAAAATCGTCCAAGATTTTAAAACATGGACAGTACATGGACATAGATTGGGGAATTTTGAGAAAATCGTCCAGTATTTTAGAAAATTGGGAAAAATATGGAAAATAAAAAGGAAATAACATATTCAATCAAATTCTGCATAAACAAGTATGCACAAACAGCATTCCCTAAAAGCTGACTCTAGATGCACAAATTTTGAAATGGCTTGTGGGACCTTAATCCTAACTCTAAGGTTCAGATCATCTGTGTCCAATCCAGTTATGCCTATATACTCAAGCCAAGGCTCAATGTACGTTGCATAAAATCAATTTCTCCGGTTCTAGGTTCAAGTTTTCCAACATCCTTGAGCACCTGCCGATATACGTTGGACTATGGCCCTTGGTACGTGGTAGGGGGGTTTTCACCCAAATAGGTGGCCCAGTTGTGAGGCTCTGTCCCGAACTATGGTTCTGGAAGAGAGCCCAGCAACGTGAAGACCGGGACAATATAGGTGGGGGTGGTTTTTGAAAACATGAGCACATGCAAGAAAATAGAGGGCTCTAAGTCCTAAAGAGATAGAATTTTGAAATATTTGAAGAAGCAAACATTGTTTTCATACAATTCCTAAATTAAGGAGTGTTGTATTAGACCTAAGTCTATGTGAGCATGAATAATTCTCCTCAATATGGTCCTACCAAACCATACCTAGTCTATATGCATTCCATGTCAGTTGGGTTCAAATCTAGGCTCCTAGGTTCACATGATATCATAAAGCAAAGTTGACATTCCATGGAAATCGATTTTGACAATTTGAACTAAGTAGAGCATTAGATTGATCAGGCAAAGACAGGTCCCATCACGGTCGCCAAACCTGTTATCATCGCAAAATTTTTACTTTTGCAAATCAAACTGACCTTTGAAAAAGATTTTTGAAAATAACTCGCCTCCCTTTTTAAAATGTGGGAAAATTTCGTAGAATGGGACTCGCCTGTCGGTACGAGGTTCAACCGTTCCTGCCACCTTTAACAGGGGTAATTGAACCAAGGATCAATCTTATGCTCTACTCTATTCAACTTGTCTAAATCATATTCTAATTTCTAAATGCACTTAGAATTAGGCCTGTGCTATGAATTTTCAGAAAATGCACATTTTGAAAACATGATGTTTGCTTTGAATGATTGAAATATTTAGAATAGGTATCACATGGAAAATCGTGAATTGGGATTTGAAATATACTTCTGAGAGAAATAAAAATCGATTTTAAGAAATTCTTGACATTTGGTGAAAATCGACTCTGAGAGACTTGGTTTCTCTGAATTCAAACTTTGAAATTGAAATTCTAACTTAGAAATTTTGAATTTGGAACTTGGGAAATACTTGAAATATCATTGGCAAATCCATATTCTTTTGAATAAGACTTAGAAAAATTCTGATTTCTCTAACTTCAAACTTTGAAATTGACTGCATAACTTTGGAAAATTGAGTTTATGAACTTGAGAAAAACACTTGAAATATTCTTTGAAATTCAATGCTTTTGGGAAAATCGATTTTTGCTATAAGACTTAGGAGATTTTGAGGAAATGAACTTCTTTGAATTGAGATTTGAATTGGAAATGGCAAATGCATGAAATGAATGAATATGATTTTGAGGAATTGAGAAATACTTTTTGTATTTTTGAGAAATGCAGTGCATTTTTGAAGTTAGCCTAAGAGTGTAGGCTGAATGTGGCTAATGTGAAGATTATAAATCTGAGTATCATTCGTATTCTGACTATGGCCATAAATACAAATTCCACCAAGTTTATAAACTTCATAGAAGCTAGTGCATGTGCCATTTGTGTAGACCATGGTGAATTTGTAAAAATATGCATGAATCATCATCCATCACACATTAAAATTATAAAAATAAACTATATGCAATGCAACCTAAGCTAAGCAGGAAATGTAAATTCTTATTCCAAAGTTTAATTACAAGTTACATCAATATTGAAATTTAAATACATGAAAAATAAAGTCTTCAATGTACCTGCAAAACTAGAAAACTTGGTTAATGAAAATATGTTGGCTTTTCTAGATTTATCCAATAATATCTAGAAATTACTGGATTTTGCTAGATATAAGCCTTTTCCATGATTCCCTTAAATCAAAATATGAAATAAAATGGAAAAAATATGAAAATGGAATTTGAAATTTCGAAATTGGGGTCAAAATGACCAAAATACCCCTAATAACAAGACTATGGCCTTGAAATTAGGGTTTTTAGAAAGATATTTTGATAAAATGCAAGTTTTGAAATTTGAATGGAATAAACTAAGCTAAATATGATATGACATGCTTAAATATGTAAAAATTAGGGTTAGGGATTTCGAAATTTAGGTCAAATGACCAAATTACCCCCGATAGCAAGACTATGGCCTTGAAATCAAGGTTTTTAGAAATAAATTTTGGTAAAAACTTAGGTTTTATGCACTAAATGAAATCAAATGAGCACAAAATTAAACCTAAAACATCCTAATATGATTATGAACATGATTAAACCCTAAAAATATATGCTTATGCACGAAAATCCAATAATATCACAAAAACTGTGATTTTAGCAGTGTTTTTGGATCTTTCAGGAACCCGATTTTGCAATTTGCTTAATTCAGCCATCAAATGGATTTCAAAATCCATAAAAATTGGTACCTGCACTTGTTATAACCCTAATGTCGAATTGGAATTATAAAAATAATTTTTTGACATTAAATTAATCCGAAAATTGCATTAAACCCTAAAAATATGCTATTTTTGACCTAATTCACCAACCAGTCTCAGTCCAAGACCTGAACCAGGGGTCAAATCTCCATGGAAATTTATTAAATTTTACAGAGACTAACTAGAAAAAAAAACAGAGATTTCCCAATTTACAGATCGGAAAAATCATCTCCGGTTAGGGAGAAACCCGTCCGGCAATCTGGCCTAAAATATTTCACTTTTAACAGGGATTAAAACAGCTACTTCAGATTAAAAATACAGACATAAATAGCAAACCTAAACAAACATCTCTTAAATTTTAGTGGTGAACAGTAGACATAAAAATAACAATACTCACTTTTTACAGATCTAAAATCGGATCTGTGGTTTGGGATTTATGACTAACACAAGTCTGGTTAGGGTTTTGGTAAACCCTAACGAGTTTTAAAATTAAAAACAGATTCTCTAAAAGGGGAAAAATACTAAACAGTAATAAAAAATTCTGAAAATTTCACACTAGACCGATCTATTCAATGTGAATCCATATCACTTTACAGATCTAAAATAGGACATAAGATGAGAGAAATATCATAACATCAAGTTACCTTCTTGATTTTAACCACGATTTTAAAGCTTTAAAAACCCGATTTGATGTCTGATTTTTTTTGACAGGGTTTCCGAGATCCAAAACCTATGATTTTTTTACAGTAACTCAATAACTCATTCATGCATCACATATAAAAAAATTAGAAATAAACAATGAGAACTTCAATCCGAAATAACATTATCTTTACTGTTCTAAACCTAAAACACACAGAAATTTAAGAAACTTGAAAAACCATGCGTTAACTAATGTAAATAAATAAAATAAACCATAAAACAGTAAATAAAACTTATTTCTATGCTATAGAACGTAAAACAAACATGAATAAACCATGAAAATAAAATAAAAACAGGGAATCAATGGCTGGAATTTGATATCACCTTTAAAACATAGATTTAACCCATTAAAAGGGGTAAATCATATATTTTATTGGTTAATAATGTAAAGAATCATATTAAAATCAATTCTAATGGATTAAAATCTCTGTAAATCATCCAAAACAGGGTTAGATCACCTTCTTGGATCGTTCTTGCTGATTCTTGATGGTTCTTGAGGTTTAATCCATGAAGGGGATGACACCAATGGCTAAAATTGATTTAAAACATGAAAAAGTATTAAATAAAACTAAAAAATATTAAAAATATTACCTTGGTGCTTGCAGCTGCAATGGAGGAAGGTGGAGGTGCTGGAGAGGAGAGAGAAGCTCCAAGAATCCAATAGGAGAGAGAGATGATAAAATCGACCCCCCTTATGCATCTATTTATAATAAAAAATTAGGTTTAAAAATTGACAATTTTGAAAATTTTGGACTCTAAAGGGGGGGGCGATTTTTGGGTGGAGTTACCTATATGCCCTTGACCTAAATTATCCTAATTAATCCCTAATTAACCCCTAGCTAAACCTAAGAATCCCCCAAATGTGGCGCCACTTGGCGTTTTCTCACATTGGGTTTTTAAAGTTTTAACTAAAACTTTTAAAAACAACAATTTAAAAACCAAACTTTAAAAATGAGTTTTCAAAATAGATTTTGACTCTTATAAACTTCTAAAACTAACCAAGACACTGACTAAGCCTAAGCTAACCCTGACTTTCTCAAATATGGCACCACCCCGAGTGGGCCCTACTTGAGTTTTTGTCAAAAAATGATTTTAAAACTTAAAATTAAGAGAGTTTTCAAAAGATTTTCAAAAGCAAACTTGAAATTAAAAGTTTTGAAATGGCATAGAGTTCCAACGGGGTTAAAACTCTTCTGGATGTGGCGCCAACTGAGTGGGCCCACATCTAATTTTGACAATTTTGAAATAAACACTGAAAATGGCTTTGAAAAAGGGTTAAAATCTATATTTGAAATTCAAGATATTTGAAAATAGGGTCTCAAGCGAACTGGAACTCCGGGTTAGAGTCCTGAACTCTTAGGACTCTGAGATTTTAGATTTTAAAAGCCAAATGAAAGAATTTTCAAAATATTTTATCAAGAAATGATGAAATAAGTAAGAAAACACAGTCAGGGTTAGACTCCTAACTCGACCGAACTCTAAAATAGAGTCCTGAACAAACTGGACTCTGTAAAATGACCTAAATTTTGAAAATAATAAAAAAAGACTGAAAATGGAAGTAAAACAGACTTAAAAACAGACTCCTGACTGGATTAGGACTCTGAGACAGAGTCCTGATCTGACTGAAACTTTCAAAAATTTGAAAAATTTGATGAATAGAGGAATTCAGAAGCGACACCACCTCAATGGGTCTCATCTGTGAATTGAAATCGATTAAAATTTGAATTTGAAATGAATCCAGATTGTTTCCTTGAGAAAATATTTCGAAATATAAAGTCTTGGGGTTGGAAAATGACAGAGTATTGAATAAAAACCCAGGTTTTGAAATTGATTTTGAAATAAAGCTTTAAAATTCAAATCTGGATTGAAGGTTTTGAAATAGGAGTGCTGGATCTCGAAAATGAGATGCAATGCTATGCAGAATACATGCAATGACATGCAATGATCTGTAATGACTTATGAAATGGACAAACACTGGATGAGGGTGAAAATTTGGGGTGTTTACATCTTTGAAAGGGGATCATTCATGAGAGATCATCATGAGGGTTAAATTTTTTTTTGAAGCAATGATTTTGAAAATCAATTTGTAGAAAATATGATCAACACGAGGGTTTATCTTTGAATGTAATGATTCAAAATCAATTTTTTAGAAAATATGATCAACACGAGGGTTGATGCTTGAATGCAATGTTTTGAAACCAATCTTGGAAGATAAGACCAACACAAGGGTTGATCTTTGGATATAAATGTTTCAGAATCAATTATGGAAGATAAGACCAACACAATGGTTGACCTTTTAATGCAATGGTTCAAAAACTTATTCTTTGAAAACATGATCAACTCGGGGGTTGATTTTTCAATGCAACGGTTTGAAAACCTATTTTCATTAATATGATCAACACGAGGGTTGATTTTGACAAAGGTTGGACCAAAGAACATTTGAATTTTTTGGTCATCATAATGAAGACTTTCAAAATTTCATGATTTTTGGAAAAACCCTCATAGGTAATATCATTTCTCTCATGAATGATGTCAGGATTTTGCCCCGCATTATGAGAAGAACAGGAATTTAATGACAAGAGAATATTTTGAAGTGTAAATGTAATTTTTAACAAAAGATGCCCCAATATGGCGAAAGAAGTAAGAATTGAACACAAAGGTATGAAGGAAATTGCTATTTCATTTATATGTAACTATTGAAAACAAGAACTTGACTATTTACAAGCATGTGACAAAAAAAGATCACAAAAGACTAAGGCTGACTTGCCCCTACAAGACAGCGGGAAAAGCAAAAAGGAAGAAAGCAATAAAAACTTCGATATCATCAGTTCTTTGAGTGATCTGGGAAAGGCTTGGTTAGGACAGCGGGCTGCTCTTCTTCTTCGTCCTCTATCAGAAGATTTTTATCAATGCAATCCTGGATGATGTTCTTTAGGATGAAGCAGTGCTCGGTGTCGTGCCCCACTGCCCGGTGGAACTTGCAGAACTTGTCCTTCCATTTTCCCAGGGAGACCGGAGGATCAGCAACTCTCGGGAGTTTAATCATATCTTTGCTTAGCATATACTCTAGAACTTGTTCGAGGGACTGTTCCAGAGCAGTGAATTGGCGGTCATAACCCCAACCTTCACGTTTTATCTTTTCCTTCTGCTTGGCGAGAACTGGCTTTTCATTCTGCTTGAAGGGTTCCTTTTGCTGACCCATCTGCTTGGTCTTGTTATCTTTGCTGCCACTGCCCCCAGAGTTAGCTGAAAAGGTGTAATTTACCTTCTTCTTGAGGTCTTGATTGCCCTTGACGAGAATGATGCCCTCATAATTTCCATTGTCCATTCCCATTTCGAGCCACTCAGCTCGTTCAATAAGCTCTATGAATGATTTTGATGGGTAAGTGGAGACGAGGCTTCTAAGAGGCTGAGAAAAATTGTTCAGGATAACTTGGAGTGCGTGCTCCTCTGAAATGGGGGTTCTCATCTTGTTGGAGGTATCTCTCCACCTCCGAATGAAGTCTATGGCCTTTTCCTTATCTTCTTGTTTCAGGTTATACAGGTGATTGAGGGTCGAAAGTGCCTCAGTGTTGAACATGAATCTTTTCACAAACAGATTAACAACTTTGTTAAAATTTTGCAGCTCGACGGGGTTGATGTGCTCCACATACCATTTCGCGGCTACGCCTTCTAAGCTGCGAGGAAAGCACAAGAAGAGGGCTCGATTGTCTTCACTGAATCTGGCACATTCAGCGAAGAACATCGCGAGATGGGCTTTTGGATTGCCGGACCCATCGAACTTAATAAATTTTCGGGGGAGATCTTCCAAGTTGCTGTCCCCATCTAAACCAAGGTAGAAGTCCTGACTGGTATATACCCTCTTTCCCTTATCTCGGATCTGTAGGTCTTTGACCATCTTTGTCAATATTTGAACTGAGTCTTCCGCTGGGACTCCATCTTTAGGCTTGTTGATTGATTCAGGTTCCTCTGCCACCTTCTTGACTTGTCGCAGGTGTTTTGAAACAAATACAAACTGTTTTTCCTCGGAATCCTCTTCTCTTGACTCCGTACCTTCAGAGGTGGTGTCTTGTTGAACCTTCTTCTTGCTGATCCTGACATGCTTCTTCACTGGCTTCCTTTTGACCTTGGTTTTAGAGGATGTTTTCTTTGAATTTGCCCCAGCTTGCTCGAACATCATTTTTGCCATCATCTTTTGAAAGATTTTATACATTGCTGGGTCGACATCATCCTCATCTGAATCATGTTTTCGGGACAACCTGGGAGAGTTCATCTCTTCCACTTCGTTGTTATCGTGCTGCTGAGCTGCCTTTCTCCTTGCTCTCGTTTGAACCATGATTGGAATGTTGGTATTTTCTCTAGAGAATAAATGAAGGTTTCAGATCAAAGAAATTTTGAAAGGAAAAGAGATAATGAAAGAGAATTTTTAAAGAGATCTCTCGATAAAAAGGATTTTATATGGAGAAGATGGAATATACGAGGAAGAGTATTTTTGAAGATGACAAGACCTTGAAATATTTTTTAAAAATTGCAGGCAGGATCAAAAGAATTTAAATAAATCAGAAGAAGAAGAATACGCCTGAACTTTTAAAAGATAGGGGAAAGAATTTAAAAGAATGTCCAGGGTTTAAGAAATTTATGAGAGAATAAAGAAATAAGAAATATACCATCCTGGATTTTGAGAAAATAAAAGAATTTTTATGAAATAAATATCCAGGGTTTTGAAAGATAAGAATTTTCAAGATAATATCTACAAAAGAATCAATTTATACAAGCAATGATGCACAAAATAGCACTCCCTAGAAGCTGACTCTAAATGCAAATTCTGAAAAAGGCTCGTAGAACCTTAATCCTAACTCTAAGGATTTAGATCATCTGATTCCAATTAAGATACGCCGATATACCCAAGCCGAAGCTCGAAGCACGTGGCATAAGAATTATTTCTCCGGTTCTAAGGTAATGGCTTCCCAACATCCTTGAGCACCTACCGATATACCTCGGACTATGGCCCTTAGGTACATGGTAGGGGGGCGCGAACCCAAATAAGTGGTTCAGTTGTGAGACTCTCTCCCAAACTATGGTTTAGTGAGACAGCCCAGCAACGTGAAGACCGGGACAATATAGGTAAGGAGGTTTTCAAAATATGTTGAACATGCAAGAAATCAGATGGCTCTAATGCAAGTCCTAAAGAGATAGATTAAAATGAAAAGAAGCATACACTTGCATACATTGTTTTTGCATTCAATCCTTAAAATCGAGGAGAGTTGTATTTAAGACCTAAGTCTAATGTGAGCATGAAATAATCTCCTCAATATAGTCCTACCAAACCATACCTAAATCCTATATGCAATGATGTCAGCTTAGGATAAAATCTAGGCTCCAAAGGTTTGCATGGAAATATGGCTGACATATATAGAATAAAGACTTAAATAATGTCAAAGCAAAAGAAAAGGCATTAAATTCGAACGGACGAAAACGGGTCCCATCACGGTCACCAAAACTGTGATCATCGCAAAATTTTTCCTCTCTTGGGGTTTTTCTCTTTTCCTTTTCTAACCTCTATTTTCCTCCTTTTTGAAGGGAGAAGAAAAAAAGATAGAAAAGAGAAAGAGAAGAGAAAAGAAGGAAAGAGAAAGAGAAGAGGAACTATTTTGCGCGGTCTCACTTGACCTTGATTTGAAGAGATTTAAAAGATTACTCGCCTCCGTTTTTAAAATATTTGCGGGAAAATTGGGACACAGGATCCGCTCGTCGGTACGAGGTTCGACCGTTCCTGGCGCCTTTACCAAGGGTAATCGAACCAAGGGTCGAATTAATGCCTTTTGCTTTGCCTAAATATAATCTAAGAATTTATCCTAACTTTAAATGCACAATGAATCATGCTTGTGCAAATACAAAGATGTATGCTCTTTTTGAAAATATTTTGAAGAATTTCCAAGTGAATCTGATAAAGTGAAGAAATATTTTCTAACTTAGAACTTAAGATTAAAGTTCTAAGTTTTTAGAATGATCAAGAGCTCGGGAAAATAGATCTGGATTTTTGGAAAGTGATTTTGAAGTTTTGAGATAAAAAGAGAAGGAGATTTTCAAAGTCATAAATGGACTTTGAATTTAGGAGTTTGAACTTGAATGAATATTTGGAATGAAATGGATTTGGCTTTAAGAATTGGAATTAAAGTGGAATTTGGATTTTGGAATTTTGAATGGAATCGAATTCAAGATTTGGAATCCAAGATGGAATTTGGATCTGAAATCTAAGATCTAAGATAGAGCTGGACTCTGGATCCTAAAACGGATTTGGATCTAAAGTCTAAAATCCAAAGCGAATTGGGTTCTGGATCCTAGAATGGATTTGGATCTGAAGTATGAGATCCAAAGTAGAGTTGGATTCTGGATCCTAAGAATTGGAATTTGGATTTGAATCTGAGATCCAAAGTAGAGTTGGATTCTGTATCCTAAGAATTGGAATTTGGATCTGAATCTGAGATCCAAAGTAGAGTTGGATTCTGGATCCTAAGAATTGGAATTTGGATTTGAATCTGAGATCCAAAGTAGAGTTGGATTCTGGATCCTAAGAATTGGAATTGGATCTGAAGTCTGAGATCCGATATGAGTGTTGAATCCTGGATCCTAAAATGGATTTGGAGTTAAATTTAGAAGATGAATCAAGAACTTCCAAGTTTAATTTAAACTTGGAAAATAATTTTTTAGAAATTGGATCTTGAATATACAAATGGATTTCAAAGTTAAATTGGATTTTAAATTTAAGGTAGAATTTGGAATTTGAAATACAAGATGATTCTGAAGTTTCAAAGTCAAATGGGACTTTGAAATTGAATTCTTGAATCCTTTTGAGAAATAGAATTGAATTTGAATTTATGAATAGGATTTGATCTTGGAAATGAAGGAAAGATTTACTTGAATTTTATGAAAAAGAATTTAGAAATATGATGCAATTCTACCTAAATGATGAATGAATTTAAATTTTTGAATTTTTGGATTTTGAAAAGCTATTCCATTCTTTAAATGAATTAAAACAAGATTTGAAGATATAATACATCCTTGACTATGGTCATTGAATGTATTATATAATAATCTATATTTAAATTCAAGAGAAGAATAAAATACATTTGGTGCTTTTATAGAATTCAAAATGAAATTAACTCTCAATATACCCCGACTATGGTCATTGGTATATATTTTGAATCAATTCTAAGTTTAAACTCTGATAAAAGGTGAATAATTTGAAAATATGATGATTTTTGAAAAGGATCCAGTGTGGATCCAGTGTTATTTCATAAAAGATAAAAATACTAAGTCTTGTTTACATCCCGACTATGGCCGTTGATGTGGATCATCAACTTAGGATTGATTTACCTCTTACGAAATGGTGCACGTGCCATTCGTGTTTTACCATTGTGAGAATTTATGAAATGAAGGCAAAAATGCATGAAAACAAGCAATTCGATGGTATTTACAATGCTCATTCATTCTAATCTAAGACTGGAAATGTAGAGTTTTCATCCAATTCTAGCTATTGCAACATGTGAAATTAATTTTACAACTTCTAATGATAACTTTATCCACATATTTCCTGCAAAACAACTGGGTTAGTATGAAAATAGATAAAAAATGCACATATCATATGGATATCAACGGTAAAACGCTCATATGCCAAGATATTGAAGATATAAAGTGTAGAAAGATAAAAATAATATACACCTATGTACATATATACATGCCTATATATATGTATATATATCTATATAGGTATATATATGTATGTGTATACATATATATATACGTATATATATATGTATATAGGTGGAATGGTAGTACACAGCTACTGGGAGTTGTGTATGTGTTGGGAAGGTGATGATAGATTACAATGTTGAGTTTCTTCAAAACAGTGACAGCGACCCTGCTGAAAAGAATGAAGACGGTGCTTTCAATGCTCTATAAGAGCAATCTGACTTATTGTAAGTTAACAGTTTATCCTCAATGATAGCAAACTGTTTTGTTGTGAATCACTTAGTGAGTTTTGGCCATGGGAATACTAACAATGTTGACTGATTTTTATGACAGCATATACCAGTAACTCCAGCACAACATTATCAAGGTGGTCATCAAACAATATGACCATGCTTTAATAAACATATATATAGAGAGATATAGACTGCTAACTCTCACAATGCTAATGCACAAGTGTCTATATGTTAATGATATATTAAAAGAGGAGAAAAATGTGTACACAGTTATTTTTATACACTAAGCATGATGAGTCATTGATGACAGCAAAAGGGGACTCGATTTATTAACATTAACAGTCTGTATCTTATCATAAGCAAAGAGAGCCACCCACGTTCCAGCACCCAGCTTACCGGCTAAAAACTCATGGTGGATGTCAATACAGCTGATGCATCACTTTCTTGGAAGACTGAATTTGAAAATAGACATGTCTGGGAATCAGACAACTAATACCGATGTAACAAACTTCTTTCTACCAACTGCTAATCTAGTTGCTGTGGAAGCAACTGGACACGATTCTTAACAGATAACAAGGATAAAGATGAATACAAACAGATTTCATCATGCTTCAAGATGTCATTCTCAGAAGTAATATAAAGAAAAGTAACAACACTAATTAGACAAGACAAAACGATAATTCATTGGCAGAATTTTGCTGATTCTGGAGACATACCTGGGCCCTCTTCAGAGGCACGGCTTCCGGCTGGCACGGTAGTTCTATCAAAAGCCAACCAAACACATCAGCTTAAAACAAGGAACATGGCTTACCAACTTTACTCATTTTGGCCCTAGATATACACAGTCAGGATAAAAAGAGAGAAAAAAAAAACAGTCAGGAGCTATTGCTCCTGACTCGGTTTCTGAGTATCTCCAGATCTGGGTCAGAGATAGTTAGATCAAATTTGGACTCCACCTGACAGTGTGCTTTACATAAGGCTTGCTGAGGAAACGAACCTGTGTTAGGTAATGGGGAAACATGAAGTATGCACACAAGGCCATGAGGCTGAAGATATTTACAGAAGATGTATTGATCAGTATCTTCTTGGTCGGATTCATGTTTAGCTTATAGACACCAGGTAATTCTCTATTTGCATCATGGCGCTATCAAACTATTGTATAGACACAATATGACGAGAAGGGTTTGTCGGTTAGAGATCGATGGGAGAGGTAGGAGAAGGCGGGTGGTTCCGCGATGGGTGGTTCGGAGGGGTGCGATGGAGAAGAGGGTCGGGCCATGGAGGAGAGAGAGGGTTGGGAGAGATGGAGGGGGCGGCTGGGAGCCATCCGAGATTAGGGTTTCTGAGGAAAACCCTGAGAGGAATCAGGCGAGAGAGGAAAGAGGGAGGGTTTAGAAGGGTTTATTTGTGAAAACTTTTTTGGTTTTTCCAAAAAGAGGCTCCCTTAACAAAAATTTTCATAAAAATGGTTAAAAAAATGATTTTTTTAGCAAACTCGATTCATTTTTCTCAAAATTTTCCATTTTTTTCTGTTTTTGTTTTATTTTTCTATTTTTTTGTATAAAAATCCTAAGATTTACGAGAAATAAAGATTTTAAAACTGATTTTTTTGTAGTTTTGCAAAAATATTTACAAAAGAGAGTCTTTTGAGAATTCGGGTTCTTATTTTTGAAATTTTTCTCAAAGAGGGGGATCGGATCCGATTTGGATCAAAATTGGGTCAGAGCTGAGACTTTGGGTCCGAATTCTAACGAATCCAAGGGATGAATGAAAATTTTGGTTAAAAATTTACCCGATTATTCAGAGGGCGGAGGTCAGGGGCAAAAAGGTCATTTTTGGATTTTTGGAAAATTTGGGGTGTTCACAATACTCCATTGCTGTGGCAATAGGCGGGTCGACTTTGCTATATGCAGGTCGACCCTGCCCTTTATGCTCAAACCAAAGACAAAAGGGGAATGAAATCAGGAGACAGGAAATATTGTAAACCAGGGAAGATTTATACAGAAAATCAAAGCAGTGGAGAAGTGATAGCTCTTACCTTGGCTCTCTTGGATGGTGGTGGCAGATGATCGATCCTTTAGAAATACAATCCGATTATGAGGATGTTTGGCTTGGCAGGAAGCTGCTGATGGGGGGAATCAACCCGATCCTTTATAATCGATCGGAAGAGGCAAGGTGATTGAGTCCTTTGCCACATGATCTTCTAGCTATGTTGGGGTCCGTATGATGAGAAGCGAAGAATCGATGGACTCTGGTGGGCGATAAGGGAAATTCTGCGTGAAGGTGGATGGAGCCGATGAAGAGGAATGGAGTCGAAGACCGATAGATGGATCCCCCAAGTGTGGGGAATGGTTCCCTTTTTAAAGAAGCCGGAGAAAACTCCAGAAGAGCTTCCGTTAACGATGGAGGGTTTTTGAGAGAAGAAGGGGGATTTGTTACAGATCAAGGGTGGAGAGATGAAGCCTGCCAAGCTGTTGGCGATCGAGGGTTTTTGAATGGGGGTGACAGCCGTCGGAGGGTGGATGGAGAGAAGATTGCACATGGGGGGGGCTTGGGAGCAAAAGGGTGAAGGTTTCGCACATGGGGCTGGCCGGCAGATGCTTCGTGAAGGAAATTTCGAGAGAGAGAGAACCGGGACAAAGAAAGCGAACCGGGACAGAGAGGGTGAGACGATGAGAGAGAAAAATTGTGAGTCAAAAAGAAAAACGAGACAGAGAGAGAAAACACGAGTTTTCAAAAAAAAAAAAAGAGTTTTTCAAAATCCGATTTTTTTTTCTTTTTTTTTTTGTTCTTTTCTTCATTTTCTGATTTTTTTGTTATTTTTTGGAAATAAGATTCTAAAACCTAAGCAGTATGAAGGATAAAACTAGTTTTTGGCATTTTTGATAAAAATTTACAAAAAGAGAAGTTTTTGAAAGTTCGGGTTTGATTTCTTCAGAAAATGGGTTTTGACCCAAGTTTTTGAGAAAATATTCAAGTTTTTGGAACTCGAATCAAGAAATGCAACATGATGGATCCAAACGGATGTCGGAGGGACTGTCCGAGCTGTTTAAAAACTAGTTTTGGTATTTTCTGTAATTTTAATTTAAAAGTTGGACAATGAGACTCAGATTTGGATCTGGACAATGGATCCGGATCCGAACTCAATTTAAACATATAAAATGAATTTAATTTCAGTAAAACTTGAGAAATGAACTGGAATTTAGATTTAGAAATGACTCGTTTGCCCAAAAAATAAATTTAGGGGTAAAAAAAGAATATTTATAAGATTTTGAAAAATTTTGGGTGTTCACAGGGATCTCTCAATTGTCGTCAAGATGAAGGCGAATTAAGCGAGTGGATCCCCGGGGCCAAAGAAGACTTGAAACATCTCCAAGATGACGGAGTTTGTGACGAATCCTTCCAGGGAATGTTTAGAGCACCGTCAAGATGAAGGCGGATGCGATGAACCTACCGACAAACCCTAAAAGATATTTTATTTCCACTATCATTTAGAGATTTCAACCCAAGAACCAATGTCATCAAGCATAATTCCTGAAAAAGAAAAAAGAAGGATCGGAGCATCTCCAAGATGAAGGAGTTTGTGACGAACCCTTCCTCGAAAAAGAGAGAAAAATTCAGGGCATCTCCAAAATGAAAGACGATGTAAAAGAACCCAAGAAAGCTCCATGGTTAAAAAGAGTGCAAACAGATCATCATGGGAAATGCCCAAGATATCAAACTGCCCGAAACTGCCAAGAATCATCTTTATCTATGTGAAATTCTTCTATCAATATCTTTCCATTCATTTGCTTTTATGAAGCTAAGAATATTTCCTCTCTTTTCATATCAAGGAAATTGATATCTTCCTTAAAGAAACTCAACAGCAACAAATTTGAATTTGATTCTTGATACCACAGAGTTAGCCCAAATTGGAGCGAATACTCTAAGTAAAAAGAGGTGATATTTTCACACACATAAGCACAATTCAATCATTCTGGATCAACTACAATTTTTGACATATTATTGGCAATACTTTCTCATTATCTCAAAATGAAGTGTAAACTTGATGATCGTTTTGACGTATCCTGACGTCATCCCTCCTTACGACTAAAAAGTCCTTTCCTTCTGTCTGATCTGAGCTCTCTCAGATTTACACGCTTCCCTGTGTTCCCCACTGTCCCACCATAGACAGTTCCTGCTCAGGATAAGGGTTAAACCTGAACTAACTTTTTGTAAAAGATCTGTTATTGTCAAAAGCTATTTTCAGTCTCAGCAATGAGGCGCCCAAGAACAACCCCTTTTCAAGCTTTAGGGACCCCCATTTTCATCCTTTTGCAAAATCACCTCTTGGACTTGTTGTGTAAAGCCTAGAGGCCCATCATAGTTTTCCCTGCTCTTCGAGGATCCTGTATCCATTCAGGCTAAGGATTAAACCTGTTACCTCACTCCTTGAGGTATACCCAAAAAACCTTCTGCGAGAGGTCGTCTATTTTTAGAAAGCTGATCTAGTCTCAGCAATGAGATGCCCCAGATCATCCCCTTTCCAAGCTTTAGGGAACCCCTTGTTTCTTTCCTCTCGCAAAACCCCTTCTGGATTTGTTCGTCCAAATTTCGAAGGTCCCATTATGGTTTCTTCATCCGAGGATTCCGTATGGTCGCCCTTTCAGGTTAAGGGATAAGCCTGAGCCTCGTTCCACGAGGTATCTTTCCATTCAGGTTAAGGTTAAACCTGAGTCTCATTTTCGACTAGATATCCTTTCTAGTCCTTCCATGATTTCTTTATTTGAGAACTTCGTGCGATTCCCCCCCACTCAGGTCAAGGGTTAAACCTGAATCTCGCTTTTGCGATGCACTTCATTGTCCCATCACGGCTTTTTCGTTCGAGGATTCTGTATGGTCGTCCCTTTCAGGATAAGGGTTAAGCATGAACCTCGTGCCTCGAGGTATTTTCCTTTTTCAGGTTTGGGTTAAACCTGAACACTCGTTTCGACGAGGTAACCCTCCCGTCCCATCATGATTTTCCCCACAAAGGAATCCATGCTCTTTGTACATCCATCCAGGAAAGGATCATGCTTGAGTTTTATCTCGCAAAGCACTTCTCTCAAAATGTCCCATCGAGGTCTGCTTATATTTCCTTTCCCCATCCGAATCATCTTGATATATCTTTGTCTCATCCAGGTTAAGGGCTAAACCTGAGTTATTCCAAGAGTAGATCTCGTCTCACCCATGAGACTTGATCAAAATTCTTATCTTTCACCACCCCTGGGATTTTTCACCCAAAGTCCCATCACGATTTCCTCATTTTTTATTCATATCATTGTCGAGGATTTCGTCCCCCCAAGCCATTCAAGGCAAGGCTTTAAGCTTGAAAAGCCATAATTCTTCCACATCCAGTCCAGATCTGCTGGCTGAGACATTTTCAAAATTTGGAGTGTTTCTTTGCCACTAAGCCCGGCTTTCAACCGGCTTAGTAGCAAAGAGGGGCATCTGTGAACACCCCAATTTTTTCAAAATATTGTAAATATCCCCATTTTGCCCTTTGCACCCATTTTTTAGGTAATTGAGTCACTCTTAAATCTAAATTCCATTTTATTTCTCAAATTTTGTTGAAATTAAATTCATTTTACATATCTGACTCAATTTCGGATCCGGAGCCAAATAAAAATCTAAATCTGAGCTTCGTTATCCAGTTTTTAAATCAAATTCCCAAAATCTCCAAAATAACTTTTGAAAAAGCTCAAACAGTTCGTCCGATATCCATTTGGATCCATCGAGTTGTGTTTCTCAATTCGAGTTTTAAAAAAAACTCGAGCATTTTTTTTTTCAAAACTATGGTCAAAAACCCATTCTTCTGAAGAAATTTCCCCTAAATGGTCTGAAGTTCTCAGAAAAATACTTTTGTAAATATTTCTCAGAAAAATACAAAAATTAGTGTTTAATCTTTATTTTCTCGCAAAATCTTAGATTTTTATTTTCAAAAAGTACAAAAAAAAAATGGAAAATGCAAATAGAAAAGAAACAAAAAAATTGGTTTTAAAAAAATCACTTTTAAAAACCATTCTTTTGCAAAAACCTTTTGAAAACCACCCTTCTGAAAATTCAGTTTTTTTTTTAGAAAACTCCTTTTGCAAAAATTTATTAGGAAGCCCCCTCTTTGCAAAAATTCGAAAGTAAAAGGACCCCCTTTTAAACCTGTTTTTAGGGTTTCTTTGAGGACCCTTGAGAAGGAAAGGGGATGGCCTCTTCTCTCGATCTCTCTTTCTTGAACCTTCCAGCCCCATGTGCAAAACCTCCTTCTCCATGGCCCTCCATGAACCCTCCGATCATCCATGGCCACCCTCCACCCTCAATCTCCAACCAAAACCCCTTTCCCGATCTTTCCCCGGGCCTCTTATAAAAACCAACATCAAAAGAAACAGGGAGGATCATCGCCATAGGCCTTTTTCTTCTCCGTCCTCATTCTCTCTTCATTGGAAAAAGAGTTGCAGAAGAAAGAAGGGAAGAAGCTCTCTCTCTATCTCCGGAATTCCTCCCAAAACCAGGTGCAAAAACTACAGCAATCCCGAATCCCTCCTTCAAAATTGTTGTAAGCGAAGAGTCTCGATCCTGAAGGACCCGCCATAGTCAGATCCGTTGTAGATCCCTCAAAGCTCTCCCCGTTTGCTATCTCTCTGTATCCCTTTTCAACAGTCACAGGGAATATGTAAAAAAAAATGTCATTACTTGGGAGTTGTAACTTCAATTTTCTTTATATTGTAATAAATTAGGTGTAAATGAGAAATTTACATTTCCTGCATAGATTAGAATGTATGAGCATTTATATTGCTTGTTTTCATATCATTTTTCATCTTATTTTTTTTCACAATGGTGAAACACGAATGGCACGTACACCATTTTCGTAAGACGTAATTGATCCTAAGTTGAGGATCCACATCAATGGCCATAGTCAGGGTATGGACAAAACTTAGGATTTTATCTTTTACGAAATAACACTGGATTCACACTGGATCCATTTTCAAAATACATCATATTTTCCTTTAATATTTTCTCCTTTTATCAGAATTTAATTTAAAATTAACTCAAAACATATACCAATGGCCATAGTCAGGGTATATTGAGAGTTAATTTCATTTTAAATTCTATAAAAGCACCAAATGTATTTTATTCTTCACCTGAATTTAAATATAGATTATTATATAATACATTCAATGACCATAGTCAGGGATGTATTATATCTTCAATCTTATTTTAATTCATTTCAAGAATAAGATGGCTTTTCAAAATCCAATTTCAAAAATTTAAATTCATTCATCATTTAGGATAGAATTGCATCATATTTTTTAAAAATTCTTTTTCATAAATTCAAGTATTTCTTTCCTTCATTTCTCAGATCAAAACCTATTCATAAATTCAAAATTCTCAAAAAGATTCAAGAATTCAATTTCAAGGTCCCATTTGACTTTGAAACTTCAGAATCATCTTGTATTTCAAATTCCAAATTCTATCTCAAATTCAAAGTACAATTTAACTTTGAAATTCATCTGTATATTCAAGATTCAACTTCTAAAAAATTCCTTTTCCCAAATTCAAATCAGACTTAGAAATTCTTGATTCATCTTCTGAATTTAACTCCAAATCCATTTTAGGATCCAGGATTCAACACTCATATTGGATCTCAGACTTCAGATCCAATTCCTCTTTAGGATCCAAACTCCAATTCCACTTTTGGATCTCAGACTTCATATCCAATTTCCTTCTAGGATCCAGAACCAATTTCACTTTGGATCTTAGACTTTAGATCCAATTTTCCATTTTAGGATCCATAACCAATTTCACCTTGGATCTCAGACTTCAGAACCAAATCCATCTTAGGATCCAGAGCCCAACTCTACATTTGATCTCAGACTTCAGATCCAAATCCATCTTAGGATCCAGAGTCCAACTCTACATTGGATCTCAGACTTCAGATCCAAATCCATCTTAGGATCTAGAATCCAACTCTACATTGGATCTCAGACTTCAGATCCAAATCCATCTTAGGATCCAAAACCCAATTCTACTTCGGATCTTAGACTTCAGATCCAAATCCATTTTTCAGGATCCACAATCCAATTCTACTTTGGATCTTAGATTTCAGATCTAAATCCATCTTAAGATCCAAACTTCGGATTTGAATTCCAGATTTCAAATCAAACTTTATTCTCAAATCCAACTTTCAAATCTAGTTTCAGTTCATTTCCAGATCCCTTTACAAATCATGTCTAGATTTCTTTTCATTTCTATACCATTTGGATTTCTCCAATCCATTCCAAATTTCAAATCTTAAATTCAATTCCACTTTTTATCTTCTCTTTTCCTAAATCCAAGTTCAAAAACCTTGAAAATTTTCCTTTCCTTCCCCTTTATCTCGGCTTTAAATTATTCTCCTTCCAAAGTCAAGATTTATTCTTCAAAGACTTAGAATTTCTCTGATCTATCTTAAGTTCTAAGTTAGATCATTTCTTCACTCCCTTATCAAATTCATCTCAGAAAACTTGGAAATTTTCTAAAACATTTTTCAAAAGAATATACATCCTTGAATTGCACAAGCATGATTCTTTGTGCATTTAGATCTTTAGGATAAATTCTTAGATCGTATTTAGGCAAAGCAAAAGGCATAGATTCGATCCTTGGTTCGATTACCCCTGGTAAAGGCGCCAGAAACGGTCGAACCTCGTACCGACGAGCGAATTCCGTCTCTCCATTTTTTCCCGCAAATTTTCAAAACGGAGGCGAGTTAAATTTCTAAACATTTTCAAATCAAGGTCAAGTGAGACCGCGCAAAAGAGTTCATCTTCTCTCTTTCTTTCTTTCTTTTCTCTTTTCTCTCTCTTTTCTTTCTTTTATTTTTCTCCCTTCAAAAAAAGAGAAAAATAGAGGTTAAAAAAAAGGGAAAGAGAAGGAAGAGAGAGAGAGAAACCACAAAAGAGGAAAAATTTTGCGATGATCACATAGCACGAGCACTAGATGTACCAGTACGAGTACTGGATTCGGAAATATACAGCACGAACACTGAGTTTTGACAAACACACCAGTACGAGCACTGGATTTTAGAAAAATGCCCCAGTACGAGCGTTGGGTTTAAAAAATACATACCAGTACGAGCACTGTGTTTTCGAAATCGTACACCAGTTCGAGCACTGGGTTTCAAAATTGCATACCAGTACGAGCACTGGGTTTTCAAAAAGTGCATACCAGTACGAGCATTGGGTTTTGAAATTGCACACCAGTACAAGCACTGGGTTTTCAAAAAGTGCATACCAGTACGAGCACTAGTTTTCGAAAATGCCCCAGTACGAGCATTAGATTTCGAAAATGCGCACCAGTACGAGCACTGGGTTTTTAAAATGCACACCAGCACGAGTACTGGGTTTCGAAATGCACACCAGCACGAGTACTGGGTTTCGAAATGCACACCAGCACGAGCACTGGATTTTTCAACGGAGATTTGAAAAAGAGACTGACGTTCTAAGATACTTGAGAATTGAGCGAGAATGATTGTCGGTGTTTCAGGATTATCCCTTATCCTGAAGGGGAAGTTCAGGTTTGTCCCTTAACCTGAAAGGGAAAGGCAAGGAGAACTTTGGTCCAATACGGGCATTGAATCAACAAGGAAAAATTTGAGTCGGAACTCGAAAAATCGCGAAAATGGAAAATAAAAGGGAAAAACCCGAGTCGGAACCCAGTTTTTCGAAATAAAAGAATGAATGGAAAAAATCAAGTTGTGAGAACTCGAATTTCCACAAGAACGATTGGTTCCAACACGAGCGTTGGATCAGATCGGAAGTCTGAGTCGGAAACTGAGACTTCAAATGAAAATAAAAAGGGAAAACCCGAGTCGGAACCCGGATCTTCAAAATAATGATAAAATGGAAAACCCGAGTTTTGAAAAACTCAAATTTTCAAAGAAATGATCGGTTTCAACACGAGCGTTGAATCTGATAGGAAGCTTGAGTCGGAACCCGAGACTTCAAATGAAAATAAAAGGGAAAAACCCAAGTCGGAACCCGAGACTTCAAAAAAATAATAAGATGGAAAACCCGAGTTTTGAAAAACTTGAATCTTCAAAGAAACGATCGGTTTCATCACGAGCATTGAATCCGATAGGAAGCTCGAGTCGGAACCCGAGACTTTAAACGAAAATAAAAGGGGAAAACCCGAGTCGGAACCGGGATCTTCAAAATAATAATAAGATGGAAAACCCGAGTTTTGAAAAACTCGAATCTTCAAAGAAACGATCGGTTTCAACACGAGCATTGAATCCGATAGGAAGCTCGAGTCGGAACCCGAGACTTCAAATGAAAAAAAAAGGGAAAACCCGAGTCGGAACCCGGATCTTCAAAATAATAATAAGATGGAAAACCTGAGTTTTGAAAAAACTCGAATCTTCAAAGAAATGATCGGTTTCAACACGAGCGTTGAATCTGATAGGAAGCTTGAGTCGGAACCCTAGACCTCAAACAAAAATAAAAGGAGAAAACCCGAGTCGGAACCCGGATCTTCAAAATAATGATAAGACAGAAAACACGAGTTTTGAAAAACTTCAATCTTCAAAGAAATGATCGGTTTCAACACGAGTGTTGAATCCGATAGGAAGCTCGAGTCAGAACCCGAGACTTCACACAAAAATAAAAGGGGGAAACCCAAGTCATAACCCGGATCTTTAAAGTAATGATAAGAAGGAAAACTTGAGTTTTGAAAAACTCGAATCTTTAAAGAAACTATCGGTTTCAACACGAGCGTTGAATCTGATAAGAAGCTTGAGTCGGAACCCGATTCTTCAAACGAAAATAAAAAGAAAAAAAACCTGAGTCGGAACTCGGATCTTCAAAATAATGATAAACAAAAACCAAAACCTGAGTCGGAACTCAGATGGGAAGGAAATAATTCCTACCCAAGAGTCGGATTTTGGAAGGATTGACAAAAGCCTGAATAGATTCTGATGATTATGATGAAGATGAGAAACTTGTTCAAGATCCTCGACCCAAGGTGGCCTAAGATTTTGAATTTTATTGGTGATGATTTTCAGGATTATTTCTTATCCTGAAGAGAATTTGAGAAAATCGAAAAAAAAATTGATAGAGATTTGATAAAGAATAAAAGGAATTGATGAAAGGGAAGAATCAATAAAGTTAATGAAATTAACAATAAAAAGGATTAGTAGAAATTTGAGGGAAAATTGATGATAAAAGAATTTAGGATCATCCGTTGTCTTGAAAGATAGGGATCTTACGGAACGAGGTTCAGATTTATCCCTTAACCTGAAAGGAAAATGCAAAGAAGTACCTCATTGAAAAGAGGCATCAAGTTTGTCCCTTAACCTGAAAGGGTAAGTGAAAGAATAAAATTGATAAAATTTAATAAAATTGACGAAAAATTGATAAAACTTGATAAAAAATGATAAAAATAATAAATTGGCGAAAATTTGATAAACTTGGAAAATGAAATGAATGCAACTAATAAAGATAACAAGACTAATTGAAAAATTGATAACATTTTTAGAAAAGGAGTTTGTCTGATTCTGCCTGCACATGATGAAGGAAGACAAGTATAGATCAAAATAAAAATGACCCAGTATCAGGGAGAAGAATGTGAGAATTTAATAGAAGATTATTGCTTTATTGAAAAAGACTTTCGAAGAGTACAAAAGGTTAGGATGAAACAATTCAAGTGTAAAATCTCTTCAAATGTAGAGCATTGATAGGATCTGACAGTTCCACTCTATCTGCGTTGATCAGACGATAGGAATTGCGAGGCAGCGCTTCCTTGACCACATAAGGGCCTTCCCAATTGGGTGACCACTTGCCTTTCGGTCGATGCCTGAGATGAGCTGTCGATCTGAGCACAAGATCATTAACTCGAAATCTTCTCTCAATAACTGACTTGGCGTAGTGCTGAGCTATCCTCTGACGATGGGCTTGAGCATGCTCTGCCGCCTTGAGTTTTTTCTCGTCTGGCAGATCTAGTTGTACCAACTTCTGCTGCTGATACTGATCAAGTAGAAGTTCGATGAGTAATGCAAACTTGAATGCAGGATTTTGAACGTGAAGAGGTAATACCACCTCGGTTCCATAAACCAGCTCTGAGGGAGTAGCATTGGTTGGGGTCCGAATGGTGGTTCGATACGCCCAAAGTGCGTCATGCATCTTCTCGTGTCAATCACGACCTGTTTCCACGGTTCTTTCTAGAATGCGGATCAGAATCTTGTTAGTGGCCTCTGCCTGACCATTCCCTTGGGGATAATAAGGAGCTGAGAAGTGGTGATGAATCCTAAACTTCGAGCAGAAGGTCTTCATCCTCTCATTCTTGAAGTGGCTGCCATTATCCGACACAATATCATGTGGGACGCCGAAGCGGCAAAAAAGATTTTTATGAATAAAAAAAACCACATGTCGGCCTTCTACCATTCATAGAGTTATGACTTCAACCCATTTGGTGAAGTATTCTGTAGCTGCAAGAAAATATATGTGGTCATTAGAAGCTGAGGGAGTGATTGGGCCCACCACGTCGAAGGTCCACATCCAAAAAGGCCAAGGAGAAACCACAGATTGCAAGTATGCGGCTGGCGCATGAATGAAAGGTGCATGCATTTGGCATTTTATGCATTTTCTCACAAAAAGATGGCAATTCTGCTGCATGGTTTTCCAATAATACCCTGCTCGGATAATTTGTTTGACGAGTGTTTGGTAGCCGACATGACCACCACAAATTCCCTCGTGTGCCTCTCGGACAACCTCCATGGCTTCATCCTTATCTAAGCATCTGGCGCACTCAGAACTGAACCCACGATGGTAAAGGGTATCGGCAAGGATGAAATAACAGGCTCACATGCGCTGAATCGCACGCTGCTCCCTTCTTGGCATTTCTGATGGAAACTCACCGGTTTCAATAAAGTTTTTGATATCTTGGTACCAAGGCTTCTCTTTCTGAATGGCTTGGTTCACTTGCTCAGCCGGAATGTAGGCAGGTTGATCAAGTCTGTCGATTTTGAAAGAACGACAGGATTCACTGTCTTTAAAAGACAAAATGGAACCCAGATAGGCTAGGCCATCCGCTATATGGTTGTATTCCCTCTTGACATGATTGTGCTAAAATTCTTGAAAGTTGCCTAAGAGAGCTAAGGCAATCTTCTGATAGAGAATTAATTTTGAATCCTTGACTTGCCATTCGGCATTAACTTGGCTAACAATAGGCAATGAGTCGCCAAAGGCATGTACTCTCTTGACATTGAAGTCTTGTAGAATCTTGAGGCCTTGTATCAAAGCTTTGTACTCGGCCATGTTGTGAGTACATTGAAAGCTGAGTTTGAGGGAATAAGGGAGCATCTCCTTTTCGGGAGTGATCAATAAGATCCTAATCCCTATGTCAAACATGTTTCTAGCTCCATCAAAGAAAAGGGTCCAAACTGGGGACTCCCGAACATTGCAAATGCGATCATTGGGAAAATCGTCTTCCGCTTTGATCTCTTTTGTCAACGGAAAATCTGCCAACTGATCTGCGATGGACTGTCCCTTAACTGACTTCTGGGAAACATATTCCAAGTCATACTACATCAGGAGGACTTGCCATTTTGCAATTCGTTCAGTAAGAAAAGGTTGCTCAAAGATGTACTTAAGAGGATTGAGCCTTGACAAAATTTTGATTTCTGACGCCAAGAGATAATGTCTCAGTTTCTGACACATCCACACTAGGGCTAGACATGTCTTTTCCATTTGAGAATATCTTTTCTCATAGTCAATGAAGTTCTTGCTTATGTAGTAGATGGCATGCTCTATCCGGCTGCCTTCCTCATACTGTGCAAGAAATCCACCACAAGCATTCTGATTGACAGAAATATATAAGAGAAGTGGCTTCCCTAGTTTCGGGGGCTTCAGAACTGGTGGATTGAGGAGATACTGCTTGATGCGCTCAAATGAGAGCTGACATTCTGGTCCCCACTCAAATTTCACTTCTTTTCTCAGCAAGTGATTGAAGGGCTTGCATCTCATGGCCAAATTTGAGATGAAGCGTCGAATAGACTGAATGCGCCCCCTGAAGGCTTCGCAGTTATTTCAAATTGGTAGGAGGCGGCATATCAATGATTGCCTTTGCTTTGGCAGGATCCACCTCTATGCCTTTCTTGCTGATCATATAGCCTAGCAGTTTGCCTGACTCTACCCCGAAGACGCACTTCTGCGGATTGAGTCTCAACTTGTAGAGAATAAGTCTTTCAAAGACTTGGCCGAGAGCATCAAGATGATCCTCTCCTCTCGATTTGACCAGGATGTCATCCACATAGTTATCCATATTCTTGTGCATCTGGTCATGAAAGATAACTGTCATTGCTCTCTTATAGATCGCTCCGGCATTCTTGAGTCCGAATGGCATGACTGTGTAGCAAAATGTGCCCCAAGACGTGATAAAAAATGTTTTTGACTAGTCACGAGCGGGCAGTTTGATCTGATTATAGCCTGAATATCCATCCATAAAGGAGAACATGGCATGGCCCGCCGTGCTATCGGTCAAAAGATCGATGTTGGGGAGTGGATAATCATTCTTCGGGGTGGCCTTGTTCAGATCCCTAAAATCAATGCATATCCAGACTTTGCCATTCTTTTTGGGAACTGCCACAATGTTTGCCAGCCAATCTGGATATTCAATAGTCCGGATGAATCCTTCTTTTAGCAACTCTTCAAGTCCTTCTTTAACTTGCGGTGCTATTCGAGGATCCATTTTCCTTAATTTCTGCTTGATTGGCTTGCAATCTGACTTCAGTACAAGACGATGCTCGACCAGCTTGAAATCTAAGCTTGACATGCCCTCATAAGTCCAAGCAAAGACTTCTTGATGTTGCTTGAGGAAATGGATGAGCCTCTGCTTCTCATTTGAACTTAAGCTGAAACCAATTTTGAGGATCTTCGGATCATCTTCTGAACCAATATTGACATCCCTTGTCGGATCCTGAACCAACGATGATGGTTCATCCTGCTTCTGGATACTGACAAATCCTGAATCGCTGAATCGAATTCTACTAATTCTTCGATCTGCCCTGTTATCTTGCTGACCTCTGCCCCTGCCTTTGCCTTGCAGATTCTGACCGGTTTGGAATTACTTTGAGAAAAGTTGGAATTGATAACGAGCCTTTTGAGCAATTTAGGAGCCATGATCCTGGCAATCCTGAAAAGTGCAAAGAAGGTCCTTGAGAAAGAGGGAAAATGTTTGAAAATAGCCTTTTGTATATAAACAAAGAATGATGACATAGAAAAGATATAAGCAAAGAATTTGTGTACGCCAAGACGTGAATAGGAAATCAAAATTTCATTGTTATAAGTAACTTTGATATTTACAGATGAAGAAAGGGAAAAAAATTGGGGCGGATTTTTGCCCCTACAAGATGAAAAGAGAAAAAACAGAAAACACTGGCATTGTCTTCATCATTTTGCTCCCTTGACAAAAGTAGTCTTTCTGCCGGACGATTGACCTGTGAAACCCAAACCTGCACTGGTGACATGCCGAGCAGGGATGATCGGCTCCAGAATTCCATCTTCATTCTTACCAAGGCCCCTGAAGGACTGGTAGCCATGTCTCATCAGAAGATCAAACCCTTTCTTAGTTTTCGAGAATTGAGGAAACAAAGGATGATTCTTGAAAGAAGTGCAATTGAGGCGTCCACCTAGCTTGAAGAAGCGAGGTCCCTGCCAGATTTTCGCGGATCACTGCGGTGACATTTTCTGTCAGCTGGACTTCCTTCAACTTTAGCATGTCCAGACTTTCCCTCAGATTGATCTCATCGACCTCCCGAATGCTTGGGATGTCAGCAGTGAAAGTAGGACGAGGAATCATCGGCTGCGGGAGTCTTTCCTCTGGATCCTCTCCTAAAACTATGGTAATCATGCCCCCTTTCGACCACTTGATGCACTGATGCAGGGTTGAAGGAACGACATTGGCATTATAAATCCAGGTGCGTCCCAGCAGAAGATTGTACGTGGGTGGCACATTCACCACGTGAAAAAGCACGGTATGCATCGAATAGTTGATAAAGATTTCAAGAAAGATCTTCCCCCTAGCGATCTGCCCGTGGTTGTCGAAACCGTAGATCGTTATGGGATCTACGGTATACTCTTCCTCTTTTAGGCCCAAGGCCCTGACTGTCATCTCGGGACAGATGTTGAGGCTGCTGCCTCCATCAACAAGCACATGAGGGACTGTCATGCCCCTGGTCCGCACCACTATGTATAAGGCGTTATTGTGAAATGAATGAGGCTTTGGCAGATCCTCATCAGAAAATATTATTGGTGCATTCGTCATAGCTTGATTGACGATCTTAGCCATATCCTGTGGAGTCGTGCTAGGTTTGACCTTGATCTTTCTTAGCAGATCTTCTAGCACTTGTTGGTGTTCAGGCGAAGCGTGGGTCAGATCCAGGATAGAGATGTTTGATAGAGCAGTAATTGGCTTTTGTACTGACTCTAGAGTCTCATCCTTCTTTGAAGCTGCCTTGATAAAGCGCTTCGAAATCGTGGGGATTGGCTTGGCAATCTCTGTCGTCACCTTTGCTGGCTCCTTAGTTGGTTTTTTGTTGCTAGAAAATGGAGTAATATCCACCCTCTTGGTGAAAGACTGCGCTTGACGAAGGACTAGGACCTGATGTTGATCCTGAATGTCTTGGCTGGAACACGGTCGGATGCTGTCTTGAAGAGAAAACATCTGCTCTGTAATTACTGAGGCAGAATGCTTAAGGAAAGGCTTAGACAAGATCTTTGGTTGTTCTTCGTCCTCATCCTCGATCAACAAATTCTTGTCAATACAGTCTTTGATGATGTTCTTAAGGACAAAACAGTGTTCCGTGTCATGTCCAACAGTCCGGTGAAACTTGCAGAATTTATGAGTCCATTTTCCCATAGCAACTGACGGATCTGCAACCTTGGGGAGTTTGATCATTCCTTTCGATATCATATATGTTGAGAAACTATGTTTTGATGACACATAATATGATATACTATCATGTATGCTTTAATATGATATGATGATATGCCTTTATGAAAAATGTTATATTATGACTGGATATGATTTGTCATGTATTTAACGAGTATTTGATGCAAGGTTATTTCACCTAAAAAGAATGGAAACAACCTGCTCAAGTACAACCTTTGGTGCAATCATACTCTCTGAAGAAAAAACTTGATGGGCCATACACTCTTAAAGATCATCCAAGGAGATCGGCTATTTCAAAATGAAGACTTTTTTCTTCTTTAGAGTCATATATAACAGAAACTTTAGAAGCATGCATATTGCATATTACATGCTTTATCATACAAGCCATCTATTTCACAAAAAGATATGTTTTCATAAAAGGATACGATATTTCAAAAAACACCTTTTTGAAAACAAATCATTGTACTTTCTTACAAGCATTTATGAAAAAGGTATTTTGACAAGATATAATAGCTCATGATTTCAAAAGCATTAATTGTACCTTCTAACATGCACTTATGAAAAAGACAACTTGAAAAAAAACAAAAGCTAATGATTTCAAGTATGAAAGAAAAAGACAAAATGAATTTAAGTCATAATACATAATCGACTATCTTGAATTAACAAAACAAATATTATTATATTATGGAAAAGACTTTAGTTACTTTATACACTCAAGAATGTCGACTTACTTAAAGTCATCATTCCTTCTGTAAACATTAAATGACTCTTCAAAAAGCATTTGAGAAATGACCATTTATAAATAAAGTATTCAACAAAGCATTTATTGTTTTTACATACATTTAACAAAAGAAGTGACGACTTGTAATAAAAATACTAATATACTACAAATCATTAAATTGAGTAAAGACAAAACTACATGATTTCTTACACTCCAACATTCACTGTACTACAAATCATTTATTATGAGAATAGACCTTTTACAAATTATATCTCATCTAAAAAAAATACAACAACGAATAGTGTACCCCAAATGTTACACTTATGGAAAGAAGATTTTTCAAAAAAGCAATGTAGTACACATATCTTTTTACACAAAGTTGTTTTTGAAATGACTTGACATCTCATATCTTAAAAGGACACTCATTTCAAAAAGGCAATGACTATTTTCTTGAGGCTATATATACACTAACAAAATAATATTTCGAAAGAGACATGTGAGCTTACAAAGAGAAAAATTCCTATTTAATATTTGAAAAAGAGAGCCTAGAAAAAGAAAGAGAAAAAGTCGAGAAAAGCTCTTTGACAAAGAAAATCATCTATGTGAAAAGAAAAGAACATTCTGAGAATCTTCATTCGTGCATTCATATCTTTCTATAGGTTCTATATGAAGTATTGCAACTTTCTGTTATTCACTATATTCCTTCTTTGTTGAGAGAAGTAGACCTCTGTGAAAGAGGGTATTTCCCTTCTCTGTTGAGAGAAGTAGACCTCTGTGAAAGAGGGTGTTTCCCTTCTCTGTTGAGAGAAGTAGACCTCTCTGAAAGAGGGTGTTTCCTTTCTCTGTTGAGAGAAGTAGACCTTTAAGAAAGAGGGTGATTGTACTATTTATCCGGTAACTCAGATTTTATAGTGAAAGGCTCAAGTGTTTTGCTTGGGGACTGGATGTAGGTCAATAACTCGATCGAACCAGTATAAATCTTGTGCTTTCTATGTTATGCCTTATTGCCTTTAAATTTTCATATTATTGATCTATTTCATATTTCACTATTCACCCCCCCCCCCCTCTAGTGGAGTTTCATTTGGTATCAGAGTAGGTTTGCTGGTTTCGACATAACAAGTCTTCCAGCGCAAATGGCATCAACCTCTTATGCTTGTGATATTGAAGGTCAACACGCATCTCGCCCTCCCTTCTGCAATGACTCCAACTATGGATATTGGAAATACAGGATGGCTATATTTCTAAAGTCTATAGATTTTGCTGTATGGAAAATTGTTGAACATCCGTACACATCTCCATCCTCAGACTATAGCTTTTGGTCTGATGAAGAAAAGAAGATGGTAAATCTAAATGCAAAGGCTATGAATGCTATGTATTGTGCCATTGATCAAAATGAATTTAACAGAATATCCATTTGTGAATCTGCTTATGATATTTGGCACTCTCTAGAAGTTATTCATGAAGGAACCAACAAGGTGAAAGAAGCCAAGATCTCATCTCTGGTTCGAAAATATGAGTTGTTCAAAATGAACAAAGATGAACCTATCACAGAGATGTTTACAAGATTCACCAACAACCTTAAATCTCTGGGAGAAACCTATTCTCAGACAGATAAGGTGAAGAAAATCTTGAGATCTCTCATAATTGATTGGGAGAAAAAGACAACTATTCAAGAAGCTCAAGATTTATCCAAGCTTACCCTGGATGACTTAATAGGCAATCTTATGGCCTATGAAGTTTATATGAAAGAAAGAAGGGAAGAGGAACAACCTACAAAGAAGACTCTAGCCTTCCCAGCCCTTTCTAAGAGTGAGGACTCAGAAAAGAAATCTGAAATTGCGATGCTTACTCGAAAATTTCAGCGCTTCATGAGAAAGAACAGGCTATCAAATAAGCACAAGAAAAAGAAAGATTCTAAGGAAGATAGCATGTGCTATCAATGTAATAAGCCACGTCACATGAGACATAACTGTCCTCTTCTAAAAAAGAAATCCAAAGTCGAGGAACCAAAGAAAAGGTTCTTCAAGAAAAAGGCTTTGTATGCTCAATGGGATGATTCAGAACCATCCACAAGTGAAGAGTCAAGTGATGATGAAGCTGAAACCGCCAACATGTGCTTCATGGCAGAAAGTTCTGTAAGTGAATCCATTGATTTTTGTTTTGAAGAACTTCAAAATGCTTTTCAAGAACTTTTTGAAGAATCAAGAAAAACGATTCTCAAAAACAAAAGTTTGAAATCTGAAAACCTAGAGCTTCTCTAGAAAAATGAAGAACTCAGTATTGAAATTTCTGAGTTGAAAAAGAAAAATTTTATTCTTACTTCTGAAATCAGTTCTACTAATTTCAAAACAAAAAATCTTCAAGTAGAAATTTCAGAATTAAAAAGCAAAACTGAAAACCTTATGAAAACGGTTTTCAAGTTTACCAAAGGGAAAGAGAACCTGGATAAACTCCTATCCTCTCAAAAACTCTCTTTTTTACAAAAATGGTATTGGTTATTCTCATATAAATAAACCTTCTTGTATGAATAAAAAAAGTGTTTTTGTCAAAGGCTCTGTTGAACCTAAGCAGGAGTATTATAACTTTCTTACTATGTACTCCTCTAAATTTATAGACAAACCCAAATCAAAATGGATATGGGTTCCAAAGTCTAACAAAAAGGGACTCGATCGAGTACCACACAGAATTTTTACTTAATGTTTTGCAGGCTCTAAAGAAGAAGAACAGATGGATACTAGACAGTGGATGTTCAAAACATATGAAAGGACATCCAGATCTGTTTGTTGTTTTTCATCATAAAGAAGGAGGAACCGTCACCTTTGGAGATAACAACAAAGGTTTGATAATTGGTATTGGCAATATTGGTAATATTGATAAACCTCTTATCAAAGATATTCTCCTTGTTAAAGGCTTAAAACATAACCTCTTAAGTATAAGTCAAATGTGTGACACAGGTTGTACTGTTAGCTTTAAACATGATGCATGCCTTATAGCAGACACCAACGAAAATATTATTTTAAAAGATATAAGAAGAAATAATATATATGAATTATACCTAGAGAATATTACTGAACACTGCCTTATAGCTAACAATGACACTCAAAATCTATGGCACATGAGAATGGGTCATGTTAACTCTAAATATATGTCTAAATTAGCTAAAAACAATTTGGTACATGGGTTACCTAAAATATCATTTAAAAAGGACTATTTTTGTGATGCATGTCAATTAGGAAAATTGTCTAAATCATCTTTCAAATCAAAAAATATTGTTTCAAGTAAAAGACCTTTAGAGCTTCTCCACCTGGATCTTTTTGGTCCTTCTAGGGTAGCTAGTCTTAATCATAATAAATATGCTTTTGTCATTGTAGATGATTACTCAAGATTTACTTGGGTAATATTTTTGAAAAACAAAAGTGATAGGTTTTATGAATTTGAAATTTTATGTAAAAAGTTACAAAATGAAAAATCTTCTACTATTATCAAAATTTGTAGTGACCATGGATGAGAATTTGACAATGATCTTTTTGTAAATTTTTTTAACTTGCATGGTATTTCACATAACTTTGCCTTTCCTAGAGCTGCACCTCAAAATGGTGTGGTAGAAAAAAAGAATAGAACCCTTCAGGAATCTGCTAGAACTATGCTCCAACATAATAATCTTGCTAAATATTTTTGGGCAGAAGCTGTTAATACTGCATGCTATATATCAAATAGAGTTCTTCTCAGACCCTTATTAAATAGAACTCCTTATGAATTATTCTATGACAGAACTCCAAGGATAGACTATTTTAAAGTCTTTGGGTGTAAATGTTTTATCCTTAACACAAAAGATAGCCTTGATAAATTTGATGCTAAATCTGTTGAAGGCATATTCTTAGGATATTCAAGTCATAGTAAAGCATACAGAGTTTTTAATAAAAGTTCAAATACTATTGAAGAATCTATGCATGTCAGCTTTTGTGAATCTATTAATCAATCTGTTCATAAGCAGACTAACGATGATGATCTTGAAACTACAGATTTTTTCTTAGATAACACAGCTAAACCAAGTGAAGATGATCTTCAAAGAACATTTGTTGAAATCAGAGATCATCCTCAAAAGCAGATTTTGGGAGACCTGACCAAGGTGGTTCAAACTAGATCTCAGCTGGAACGGATTGCAAACATGGCATTCATCTCTCAATGTGAACCAAAGAAGATTGATGAAGCTATCATTGATGAGTTCTGGATGCTAGCCATGACTGAAGTGTTACGACAATGAAGTCGTACATGATACTTCAAGTACAAGGTTTTGATGATGAGCAAGTGAAATCAACTACATTTCAGCTAAGGCAATGAAGACATTGAAGAATTCGATGAAGAATCTTTGAAGACTAGTGTGCAAATGTTAAATTTATTTAAAGTCTTAGATTCTTATAAGAGCCTTACTTAGAGTGCATATTTAGGTTGCATTTTTCCTAAAAAGTCTTTAGAAAAACTTTTCTAAAAGAACCCCTAATGAAAATCTTTTTATAAAACTCTTTTCTTAAATTTTCGTGTTTATTAGACGACCAATAGACTTACCAGTCGACTAATCCTTTCGCGCCATATTTTCTAAAAAGTCATTTTTGTCAAATTAGTCGACCGAAGGTTTTATCAGTCGACTGGACAAAATGTCTGTTTTCTGGAAAATTAGCAGCAGTCGACTAATGGTTTATCAGCCGACTGGATAAAACATGTGTTTTCTGAAAATTTAGCAGCAGTCGACTAAGGCTTTTATCAGTCGACCAGACAGAATGTATGTTTTGCAGAAGATTTTAGCAGTAGTCGATTGAAAGGTTTTTCAGTCTACTGATGATATTATCAGTCGACTAGTTTTATCTCTAGTCGACTAAGTTTTAAAAGTTTAGATTTTAAAACGGCTCGATTAACAGATCAGTCGACCGACGATAATTGTCAGTCTACTAATAAATAACTATTAGTCGACTAACTACTGTTCCAGTCGACTAATTTTCTTGTTTTTCCTAAAACTTCAAAAAGGCGTGTCTTTTCATTTTTCAAACATTTTGATTATTCAAAACAGACTGTTTTGACACCCTTTCATACCCTCAACGTATGGAAACTTTCAATTATAAATATGAGTGCATTCTACACTCAAAAACATCAAATCCAATTGAATTACTTCTTGCTTTTCACTCGTATTCATTCAAGTATTTGTTTTCTCACTCACGTGATATTTTCACTTCAGTTTTTCACTCAAATTCTTTTGAGAGATAGTGAATTCGTGAGTAGAGTATTTCAACAACCTCAAAAGGCAATTGCATCTCATTTGCATTCAAAAGAAAGGCTCATAGGTTGTATTGTAAGTTGTTACTTGTTTCAATTTTTTGTAAAAGGAAGGACTCCTTGGTTTAAAGGAGTTGTTTGCTTTCAGTAGGTGTGTTACTGGAAGTGGGACCGGATTTGGTCTGTGTATGATCTTGTAGTTACACAAGGTTGATAGTGAAAATCTCAAGCGGGTTTTGCTTGGAGACTGGATGTAGGTTGGGAAAGACCGAACCAGGATAAATTTTTGTGTTCCTTTGTGTGATTGCTTTTCAAATTGCAAAATCTGTTAATATTCCGCAGACGATTTTTAAAAGCACTATTCACCCCCCCTTTAGTGCTCGTTGACTCGATCCTACAGCACTTTCATGAAGAACTAAATCAGTTCCAAAGAAATGATGTTTGGGATCTTGTACCAAAACCAAAAGATCATCAAATCAATGGGACAAGATGGATCTTCAGAAACAAGCTGGATGAAACAGGTAATGTTGTAAGAAACAAGGCAAGGCTAGTGGCTCAAGGATACAACCAGGAGGAAGGTATTGATTTTGATGAAACATTTGCTCCTGTTGCTAGACTTGAAGCTATAAGAATGCTTTTAGCATATGCAAGCTATATGGATTTCAAACTATATCAAATGGATGTTAAAAGTGCCTTTCTAAATGGTTTTATAAATGAAGAAGTGTATGTAAAACAACCCCCAGGTTTTGAAAATGAACAATTTTCGGATCATGTTTTCAAACTAAAATGTGCTTTATATGGTTTAAAACAAGTACCTCATGCTTTGTATGACAGACTTAAAACTTTTTTATTAAAAACCGGATTTTCTGTAGGCAAAGCAGATTCAACCTTATTTATAAAAATAGTGAATGATCATACCCTAATCGTTTAAATATATGTAGACGATATCATCTTTGGATCTACTAACAACAGTCTTTGTGAAGATTTTTCTAAGTCCATGCAGAAAGAATTCGAAATGAGTATGATGGGAGAACTCACCTATTTTCTTGGACTGCATATTAAGCAAACCAAGGATGGAGTCTTCATCAATCAGACTAAATATGTTCATGAACTTCTGAAGAGGTTCAATATGAACTCAACTGCTTCAAAGAATACTCCTATGAGCACAACAACTGTATTAGACAGAGATGAAGATGGTAAGACTGTGGATGCAAGGTTATACAGAGGTATGATAGGATCACTACTTTATTTAACTGCTAGCCATCCAGATATCATGTTCAGTGTGTGCTTATGTGCTAGATTTCAGTCAAATCCAAAAGAATCACATTTTAAAGTTGTAAAAAGAATAATGAGATATCTAAAAGACACAGTTGATTTTGGGTTATTTTATTCAAAATCGTCTACATTTGATTTAATCTCGTACAATGATGCTAACTTCGCTGGAAGTAAATCTGACAGAAAAAGCACAAGTGAAACATGTCATATGCTAGGGCACTCACTAGTTTCATGGTTCAGTAAGAAACAAAACTGTGTATCATTATCAACTACTGAGGCTGAATACATTGCTGCAAGCCTAACATGCACACAGGTCATCTGGATGAAACAAACCTTAAAAGATTTTGGTTTAAATTTTGAAAATACAACTATTTTCTGTGATAATACTAGTGCTATAAACTTATCTAAAAATCCTATTCTACACTCACGAACTAAGCACATTCAAATTAGACACCACTTTTTAAGAGAACAAGTCCTAAGCAACATAATCAAACTAGAATTTATACCCACTAATAAACAATTAGCAGACATTTTCACTAAACCTTTAAAAAATGAAGACTTTATAAGAATTAGAAGAGAGTTAGGAATCTGTAAATTAAGTGATTTATGAAGTTAATCCATATGACTAATTAAGATATAGTAAAATTTGTTTACTCGAGTTCACCTTTAAAAACTATTAAAATTTAATTTTACTACAAACTTTACTTAACAAAAATTATCTTAACTAAAGGTTAACAAGTAAAACCACTTTATGTCAAATCATTTTTTTTACGAATTCGTTTTACACTGTCATCAAAATCGAGTGTGTATTTTTTTTTTTTGCTTTGTCTTCATTCCCCTTACCACCTTTTTTAAAGTTAAAAAGAGTCTATCATGTATTCACGTACATCACAAGTTATTTTGTTTATCAACTCTCTCAAAGTACATTTAACTTTATGTCAAATCACCTTTTACGCATCTCTATAAGAATCCCTATAAAAACTCATTTTCGATAAACATGTTTTTCCTCTTATTTTTTTAATCAATTATCCTTTTCATTGGTCACATCTCTATAAGGGTCCCATCTTTCTCTCTCTCTCCCCTACGAAATTTGAATCCACCTTTTCGTCATTTCAAACCCACGGATTTGGCCCCTTGACAAGATTTGAAAACCTCATTTTTTATTCTCTAAATACTAGGAACTCCTTCATATCGAGTTTCTTAAAAACTATGTCTAGACAATCATGACATTACTTTATGTCATATCGATCATCTAGTATGTTTGTCCTCTTCTCCATTCATATCTTATTCTAAAATCCATGAATGACATCATGTAATACCCAAAATTTTTAAGGATTTATAAATTCTGAAGAAAATTCAAGTTTTAATTTTTATTTATTCTGAATGTGAATTATAGTATTAAAACCCTTATTTTTATGGTTAGTATTGTTCAAAGTAAAGATTTGAATATATATTTAAAATCTAGACAAAATTTTGTTGAGGCTTGTTCGAAAATCAGAATTCAGGGACATTCTAGTCATTAATCAAATTGTCAAAGGGTAGCTTAGTAATTTGCCAATTCAGTGGCATTTTTCGGTAAAATACCCAACTATATAAGGTCAAAATAGTAATCTTTCTTTTAGGATATTTTCAGGGAATTAATAAAATTGTCAGGGACGAAAATGGTAATTTACCATTCTCAATGGCAGGCTATGTAATTTATTGAACTGCAGAAGGACAATCAAATAATTCTAAATCTCCTATGGCATTTCTGAAAGATGGAATTGAGCCAAGGTTAACTTGGGTATTAAAAAGTAGCAAATTGAATAAAATATATTAATTTATAATATTTTAATCTCAGACCATGGTTTTAGAAAAACAACTGGCCCAAAACCATGGACAGGCCATGGTTTTCCAAAACCATGGGAGGACAAGTGTCACTCCTCAGTGAGGAGGTGACACTAAGCCCCTCTCTCTCTTTGACACTTGCCAGAAGAATGACAAGTGTCATTAAAAAAATTAATTTTTTAATTACTTTGGTGACAAATGTCACCAAAATGGGCCCCACAGGGGGGGGCGACCTCCCTTCTCTCTCCTATAAATACCCCTCACCCCCTCTCTCTCTACTCAAGTCCAAGACTCCTTCTCTCTCTAAGATCTCTCTCTCTCTCTCCTACTTTCTCTCTCTACCTTTGAATTTTTCTCTCTAGATTTTAGTTTAAAAACTCCGTAGAATCTCAGATTTTTTCTGAGAAACCTATTCTATCCCTTTTCCTCTTCCCTTAAGCGAAGTTCGTTCTTCTGCAAGAAGCTTCGTCAGATCAGAAACAACCTCGGAAGCGCTGCCTGCAGGAGTTCTGCTAAACTTAGCAGAAAGGTCGGATTTGGATAGCGGAAGCGCTGCTCAAATCAACTAAACAAGGTTAGTATTTAGAAACCCTCTTCTAAATTTGAATTTATACTTTCTGAGCTTCCCTATTCTCTTTCCGAACCCCAACTCTATTTCTTTTGGATTTAAATTTTGGCAATTTTGCCAAAATTTAATCCAACCCAGCCTTTACATAAGGGAAGCTCTGTTCAAAATTTTCTAAATATTTTTAAGTATTCCAAACTACTTTAGCAGTAGTTCTGGCAAAATTTTATAAAAGACTTTTGAAAAATTGAGTTTTTATAGCCAAAGTTCTGTCAAAATGATTTAAAGATTTTTGAAAAAAGTAGAATTAGTATAGCAGTAATTCTGACCAAATTTTTTCTGAAAAAGATTAATTATTAGAATTCTGGCAAAAGTTTTTCAGATAGTTTAGAAATTTTCAGTTTATTTAGTAGAAGTTATATCAAAATTTTTATAACTATTTCAGAAAAAAATCGTTTTTTATAAAGGAAATTCTGTTAAAATTTTCAAAAATCCTTTTAAATATTTAAATCAATTTTTTTGAAAAACCTTTATAAAAATATTTGTGACGCAAAGTCATGTTCGAATTCTTACAACTCGAATTCAAGTTCAAACCCTTTTTCGAACATTTGAGTTATTACAGAGGAAACTCTGTGAAAATTCTTATAAAAGTTTTAAAGTCAATTACAAATAAATTTTTAGATTTTTAATAATTTCTTCAAAAGATACTTCTTTAAAATATAGGGCAAATACTACTCGAAATTCGATATAAAAATATTAACTAATATAATGAATTCTATCAGATTAAATCAAAGCACGAGCGCTTTATCCTGTTCTCCTTAAGTTCTATCAAAATCCAAGTAAGTTATTCTATCAAAATCTTATAATTTTATATTAGACATGCTTTTGATTCATGTTTTTAATTCATGCATGATTATCTAAATTTGATTCTTGATCAAATGCATATTTTAATATCCCCATGAATAAATATTTGTTTTGAATGACAAGATTTTCAATCTTATGATTTGAATAAAATTTGGATGAATACTATGATCAAAACTTTGATTTTGATAAAAGAATTTTGTATAGCATGTTGATTTTCGAAAGATTTTATTGTTGCGGGAGTCATGTCTATACAAACTTAATTCTCGCCTTCATAGGCGAATGCTCGTTGTGATAGAGCAAAATTCTGGATGGGCTGGATACATATGAACCATGTTTATTTGAAAGGAATGATTTGGCTATTGAGCCTAGTTTTTGAAAAGATGAAAAGTCCTATAAAAGAATCCTTCAAGCCCATCTAGGTTTAGCCTACCCTGGAAGGGGTAGTGGTACAACCAGGAGTGACATTGTGAAGATGATAATTGTTGGGAGCGATAGATTCCCTGGACCTCCTGTCACTCGGGTTGAGGAGGTCGAGACAATGGGTCTCAAGGCTGCCGCATGCCAGTGGATGCATCCAACTCTCCTTGTTTGCTCGTCATTGCTGAGAATCTTCCCGGTCGTTGACCGCTCGCATGGGAGCCCGTTTCACTCAGGTATCCGGGTAATCCACAATAGAATAATATACCCCCGGAATACTTAGTTTGAGATCGAAGTACTCTCCACCGTACCAGGAGGGCGTTAATATCGAAACAATGATCTTTTTCTTTCACAGAATTTGATCTGAGATTATGCATTGTTGATATAACACATAATCATGTTTTAAATTGTTTTTAATTGCTTTATTTTTAATTACATAATTGTTCTTAAATGAATGCATTTCAATTTATAAATTATTGAAATCATGCTTAATATTTGAATTGTATGGTTTTGATTAATGACTTACTTGGTTATCATAAGTCTAACCCCATTTTATGGGGATTTCAGGTTCAAATATGGAATAGGAGATCTTACAGTGGATGTTGGATAAGTGCGGCATCGAAGAATCCAGATTCCCAAGATCCTGAGATTAATTTAGGATTTATTTTAAATTTAATCCTAAATGTTTTCATTTTTGAACCTTGTGAAAAGACTATGTATATAATGTTGATATAAATTATTGTTGTTTTTGTTGTTAATTGGAATGTGACGTGCCTGAGGTTTAGAAAACCGAAAATCAAAAGTTATTTCCGCTGTTTAAAAAAAAAAAAAAATCTGCATTTTTAAAGGTTTTAAAACCCCCGGGCGTTACAGTTGGTATCAGTGCAGAGTTTTGGGAAATCTGGTTCGAGATCCACCTTGTTCATACATTACACTGTAAGTATGTACTTTAGATTTTTATTTTATTATTATTATTAAATCATTATTCTTCTTATAGATGACTCCTCAAGATCTGGTCAATATCATTAAAGAACTTGTCAAGGATGTTCAGAAGCTAGAAGAATCACAGACAGTACAAAAATGGGTGGTGGATAATTTAGAAAATCAAGTTCGAAGTCTCACAAAAGAAAAAGAAAACTTAGAAAAATGTCATAGGTGTTTACAGACCCATTTATGACAACCTTGCCCACTGGAATTGGAAGAATGTTTATTTTGTGGAGAAGTTGGGCATATAGAAAAAGAATGCCAAGTGAAGATGAGTTGCATTAAAAGACAGCAAGCCGCTGAAAACCTACCAGATCAACAATCCCGTGTGGTTATTATTGCTCCTCCTCCTCCAATGGAACCTATTGTCATTTCATCTGACTCACCCATAATACCTACTCCTGCAACCACTTTAACTCCTTTGGACTTTGTATTTTCAGTCCAACCCCCTGATCCTATATATACCCCAAGAGAACCTACGGATGACCTTAGCTTATATTTAGGAAATCCAGATAAACAAGTTTATAATATAGATCCAAATGTTGCAGGGCTTTCTCATCCACCAGAGCAGATTAGGAACAAGAGGAATTATTTGGGAAAATTCCTCAAGCTTCCATAGGATATCTTTTGTTAAGTTTTGTTAAATATGTAAATTCTTGTAAATATGGGTTTTGATGTATATATATGTTCATATGAATAAATGTTCTTTCTAATTTAATCTAAGTCTGATCATTATTTATCAAGGATGCCTCGTCAAGCATCAAAGAAGCAATCCAAGGAGCATAATGGACAACAAGAATTCATTATGGAAACATTAAATAATTTGGCAGCTGTTATAAGAGATCAGAATCAGAATAGGCAAGACTCAGCTACATCTTCAAAATCCTGTCAAAGCCATAATGAAATATCTTATGAGAAGTTTCTCAAATTAGATCCACCTACATTTTCAGGAAAGATGGATCCAGAAGCTGCAGAGGTTTGGATCCGAGAAATAGAAAAGATTTTTCGTGTTCTGACCGTACCTGAAGATCGTAAGGTGAACTATGCAGCATACAGATTAAAGGGAGATGCAGAAAGGTGGTGGGCATCCACCTTAGAAATTAAATTTAGCAATGGATCTGTTACTTGGGAGCAATTTATTGAAGTTTTCTATGCTGCATATTTCCCCAAGCATGAAAGAAGTCATAAGATGAGGGAATTCCTTGAATTACTACAAGGAGGACTCTCTTTATCTGAATACATTACTAAATTCAGAAATTTAGAGAAGTATTGCCCAAATGTCTATAATACGGAAGACGAGAGGGCAATGAAATTTACTAGAGGATTGAAACCAGTTCTACGAACCAAAGTCCTCACTAGTAGGCTAGAAACTTTAGACAAGGCGGTGGAAATAGCTACATTGATACAAGAAGATTGGGAAGAAATACAGAAGAATCAATCTGGCAGAACGGTTTCTCAATTCAGAGGCCAAAGGAGTTGGCCTAAAAGAAATTTTGAAGGAAGAAGGTTCATCCCTCCAGCAAAGAGGCCACGACAGCAGTTTCAAGTCAATCAACCACAATTACCAGCTACACAACTACCAGCTAGATCATGTCAGAATTGCTATCGATCCCATCCAGGACAACCCTGCCCCCGAACAACTGGTGGTTGTTTATATTGTGGTAAGTCAGGCCATTTTATTAAAGACTGCTATAAAAAGGAAATGGATGAACATGCTCGAGGCCTTATTAGACCTCGCCCTCAGCAACAACCCCAGTATCCGTACCAGCAACAACAACAACAGCAGCAACAACAACAACAACCACAACAACAACAACGACCGCAGAATAAAAAAGTACCAGGTCGCGTTTATACCGCCAATGTTGATCAACTACCTAAGGGTGACCTGATTCAAGGTACTTTATCTATAGCTGGACATGCTGCTTTTACTCTATTTGATTGCGGTTCAACTCATTCTTTTATTTCCAAGAAGTTTACTACTTTACTTAATATGCCTATCAAGTCTTTGAACTGTGCTCTGGAAGTGGTCAACCCAGTAGGATGTAAATCTTTTTGTGGGTTATACTTGTCGAATCTAGAAGTATATATTGAAGGACAGAATTTACCTGCTGACCCAATTCTATTAGACATGTCAGATTTTGATATTATATTGGGTATGGATTGGCTACATCAACATCATGCAAGAATATTTTGTCAGGAAGGAAAAGTTACTTTTTCTCAACCAGGTATTCCTAAGGTAGAATTTAGATTATCCAATTCTACTCCTAAAAATCAAGTTATTTCTTCTTTAAAGGCCCAGAAATATTTGAGGAATGGATGTACGGCCTTTCTAGTCAGCATTACTCTTGCCAGGCCAGCAGAAATTTCTCTTGAAAGTCTGGATATTGTTCATGAATTTTCAGATGTTTTTCCTGATAAATTACCAGGACCTCCTCCACATAGAGAGATAGAATTCAGTATTGAGTTAATGCCAGGAACTGCACCAATTTCTAAAGCTCCTTATAGGATGGCTCCAGCAGAACTCACAGAATTAAAAGAGCAATTATTGGAATTAATGGAGCTGGGATTTATTAGACCAAGTATGTCTCCCTGGGGTGCACCAGTATTATTTGTAAAGAAGAAAGATGGGTCATTAAGATTATGTATAGATTACAGACTTCTTAATCAAGTTACCATAAAGAATAAATATCCGTTGCCACGAATTGAAGATTTATTTGATCAATTACAGAAGGCTAAGGTATTTTCAAAGATTGATCTTAGGTCTGGATATCATCAACTTAGAATCAAGGAAGAAGACATTTCTAAGACAGCCTTTCGGACAAGGTATGGACACTATGAATTCACTGTCATGCCTTTCGGACTTACAAATGCACCAGCAGCCTTTATGGATCTTATGAACCGTGTGTTCAGACCGTTTGTAGATACATTTGTGATTATTTTTATTGATGATATTTTAATTTATTATGAAAATAAGGAACAACACCAGGAACATTTAAGGATTATTTTGGATACTTTGAGGAAAAATCAGTTATATGCCAAATTTTCTAAGTGTGAATTTTGGCTGGAAAAAGTTATGTTTTTGGGTCATGTAATTTCGAAAGATGGAATCTCAGTGGATCCTGCTAAAGTGGAAGCAGTATTAGAATGGAAACAACCTAAGAATATTACAGATATTCGAAGTTTTCTTGGACTTGCTGGATACTACCGAAGATTCATTCAAGATTTTTCCCGTATAGCATCACCAATGACTAGACTTCTGAAGAAGGGTGTTAAATTTGATTGGGACATTAAATGTGAAGAAAGTTTCCAAATTTTGAAAGAAAAGCTCACTACATCTCCAGTGCTTACTTTACCCTCGGGACATGGTGGATTTGAGGTATATGCAGATGCTTCTGGTACTGGTCTAGGTTGTGTATTGATGCAACACGGAAAAGTTATTGCTTATGCATCAAGACAGTTGAAAAATCATGAGAAGAATTATCCAACCCATGACTTAGAACTTGCAGCAGTTGTTTTTGCACTAAAGATCTGGAGACATTATTTATATGGAGAACAATTTGAAGTATTCAGTGATCACAAGAGCCTCAAATATTTGTTCTCGCAGAAAGAATTGAATATGAGACAGCGACGTTGGCTAGAATTTATTAAAGACTATGAGTTCACACTTTCTTATCATCCTGGAAAGGCGAATATTGTAGTTGATGCTCTTAGTCGCAAAACTAGAGACACTTTGGCAAGTCTCATAGACAAAGAATGGAAACTTATTGAAGATTTCATTAATTGGAAACCCTTTACAACTGATACAGGAAGGATTTTATTATCAAACTTAATTGTTCGACCAGAAATCCTCATCCGAATTATTTCTGAACAAAGTAAGGATTCTCAACATGAAGAATTTTTAGCTCGAGCCCAACAGGAAGATGATGTTTCTTTTTGACTTAAAGAAGATGGGAGTATTTTGATGAATGATCGAATATGGGTACCAAATAACCCTGATTTGAGAAATGAAATCCTTGAAGAAGCCCATAAAAGCAAGTATACTATCCACCCAGGAAGTACAAAGATGTTCAAAGATTTGCAAAGAAAGTACTGGTGGACTGGTATGAAGAGAGATGTGGCAAATTATGTTTCAAAGTGTTTGATTTGCCAACAAGTTAAGGCAGAACATCAGAAGCCAGGTGGAATGATGCAACAAATTGAAATTCCACAATGGAAATGGGAAGAAATTACTATGGATTTCATAGTGGGTTTACCAAAAACTCGAAAACAGCATGATGCAATTTGGGTTATTATTGACCGATTAACTAAATCAGCTCACTTTCTACCTATTCATATAAGTCAATCTTTGGAAAGTCTGGCAGATTTATACATTCAAGAGATTGTAAGACTACATGGAATACCATTTTCAATTATCTCTGATCGTGATCCCAGGTTTACTTCTCGATTCTGGAACCAACTTCAGCAGACTTTGGGAACAAAGTTAAAGTTCAGTTCTGCATTTCATCCCCAAACTGATGGACAATCAGAGCGTACTATTCAAACTCTGGAAGATATGTTACGCGCCTGTATGCTAGAATGGAAAGGAGATTGGGATATTCATATTATGCTAGCTGAATTCGCTTATAATAATAGTTATCATACCAGTATTGGAATGGCGCCATACGAAGCTTTATATGGAAGACCTTGTCGATCGCCACTCTATTGGAATGAAATTGGTGAACGAAAGTTAGAGTCACCAATGATACTACAACATTACACTGAGCAAGTAAATTTGATTCGAGACAGACTACGCACTGCCTAGAGTCGACAAAAAGGATATGCTGATCAAAGACGGAAAGAACTTGCTTTTGAAGTTGATGATATGGTCTTCGTCAAAGTATCTCCAACCAAAAGTGTGTTCAGATTTGGAAAGAAGGGAAAGTTAAGTCCTAGATTTGTAGGACCTTTTAAGATTCTAGATCGAATCGGTGAAACTGCTTATAGAATCGAATTGCCTCCTCAGTATGCACAGATTCATAATGTATTTCATGTTTCAATGCTGCGAAAATATGTTTATGATCCATCTCATATTATCCAGCATCAAGATATAGCAATTCGAGAAGACATGACTGTTAAGGAAAAGCCTATAGAAATTATGGATAAAAGAGATCAAATTTTGAGAACAAAGACTATTCCTCTGGTTAAAGTCAGATGGCAGCATCACGGAATTGAAGAATGTACTTGGGAACCTGAAAACAGCATCAGAGAGAAGTATCCAGAATTGTTTGTTTAAATTGTACATAAATTTCGAGGACGAAATTTTTTCTTTTAGGGGGGTAGAATGTAATACCCAAAATTTTTAATGATTTATAAATTCTGAAGAAAATTCAAGTTTTAATTTTTATTTATTCTGAATGTGAATTATAGTATTAAAACCCTTATTTTTATGGTTAGTATTGTTCAAAGTAAAGATCTGAATATATATTTAAAATCCAGACAAAATTTTGTTGAGGCTTGTTCGAAAATCAGAATTCAGGGACATTCTAGTCATTAATCAAATTGTCAAAGGGTAGCTTAGTAATTTGCCAATTCAGTGGCATTTTTCGGTAAAATACCCAACTATATAAGGTCAAAATAGTAATCTTTCTTTTAGGATATTTTCAGGGAATTAATAAAATTGTCAGGGACGAAAATGGTAATTTACCATTCTCAATGGCAGGCTATGTAATTTATTGAACTGCAGAAGGACAATCAAATAATTCTAAATCTCCTATGGCATTTCTGAAAGATGGAATTGAGCCAAGGTTAACTTGGGTATTAAAAAGTAGCAAATTGAATAAAATATATTAATTTATAATATTTTAATCTCAGACCATGGTTTTAGAAAAACAACTGGCCCAAAACCATGGACAGGCCATGGTTTTCCAAAACCATGGGAGGACAAGTGTCACTCCTCAGTGAGGAGGTGACACTAAGCCCCTCTCTCTCTTTGACACTTGCCAGAAGAATGACAAGTGTCATTAAAAAAATTAATTTTTTAATTACTTTGGTGACAAATGTCACCAAAATGGGCCCCACAGGGGGGGGGCGACCTCCCTTCTCTCTCCTATAAATACCCCTCACCCCCTCTCTCTCTACTCAAGTCCAAGACTCCTTCTCTCTCTAAGATCTCTCTCTCTCTCTCTCCTACTTTCTCTCTCTACCTTTGAATTTTTCTCTCTATATTTTAGTTTAAAAACTCCGTAGAATCTCAGATTTTTTCTGAGAAACCTATTCTATCCCTTTTCCTCTTCCCTTAAGCGAAGTTCGTTCTTCTGCAAGAAGCTTCGTCAGATTAGAAACAGCCTTGGAAGCGCTGCCTGTAGGAGTTCTGCTAAACTTAGCAGAAAGGTCGGATTTGGATAGCGGAAGCGCTGCTCAAATCAACTAAACAAGGTTAGTATTTAGAAACCCTCTTCTGAATTTGAATTTATACTTTCTGAGCTTCCCTATTCTCTTTCCGAACCCCAACTCTATTTCTTTTGGGTTTAAATTTTGGCAATTTTTCCAAAATTTAATCCAACCCAGCCTTTACATAGGGGAAGCTCTGTTCAAATTTTTCTAAATATTTTTAAGTATTCCAAACTACTTTAGCAGTAGTTCTGGCAAAATTTTATAAAAGACTTTTGAAAAATTGAGTTTTTATAGCCGAAGTTCTGTCAAAATGATTTAAAGATTTTTGAAAAAAGTAGAATTAGTATAGCAGTAATTCTGACCAAATTTTTTCTGAAAAAGATTAATTATTAGAATTCTGGCAAAAGTTTTTCAGATAGTTTAGAAATTTTCAGTTTATTTAGTAGAAGTTATATCAAAATTTTTATAACTATTTCAGAAAAAAATCGATTTTTATAAAGGAAATTCTGTTAAAATTTTCAAAAATCCTTTTAAATATTTAAATCAATTTTTTTGAAAAACCTTTATAAAAATATTTATGACACAAAGTCATGTTCGAATTCTTACAACTCGAATTCAAGTTCAAACCCTTTTTCGAACATTTGAGTTATTACAGAGGAAACTCTGTGAAAATTCTTATAAAAGTTTTAAAGTCAATTACAAATAAATTTTTAGATTTTTAATAATTTCTTCAAAAGATACTTCTTTAAAATATAGGGCAAATACTACTCGAAATTCGATATAAAAATATTAACTAATATAATGAATTCTATCAGATTAAATCAAAGCACGAGCGCTTTATCCTGTTCTCCTTAAGTTCTATCAAAATCCAAGTAAGTTATTCTATCAAAATCTTATAATTTTATATTAGACATGCTTTTGATTCATGTTTTTAATTCATGCATGATTATCTAAATTTGATTCTTGATCAAATGCATATTTTAATATCCGCATGAATAAATATTTGTTTTGAATGACAAGATTTTCAATCTTATGATTTGAATAAAATTTGGATGAATACTATGATCAAAACTTTGATTTTGATAAAAGAATTTTGTATAGCATGTTGATTTTCAAAAGATTTTATTGTTGTGGGAGTCATGTCTATACAAACTTAATTCTCGCCTTCAAAGGCGAATGCTCGTTGTGATAGAGCAAAATTCTGGATGGGCTGGATACATATGAACCATGTTTATTTGAAAGGAATGATTTGGCTATTGAGCCTAGTTTTTGAAAAGATGAAAAGTCCTATAAAAGAATCCTTCAAGCCCATCTAGGTTTAGCCTACCCTGGAAGGGGTAGTGGTACAACCAGGAGTGACATTGTGAAGATGATAATTGTTGGGAGCGATAGATTCCCTGGACCTCCTGTCACTCGGGTTGAGGAGGTCGAGACAACGGGTCTCAAGGTTGCCGCATGCCAGTGGATGCATCCAACTCTCCTTGTTTGCTCGTCATTGCTGAGAATCTTCCCGGTCGTTGACCGCTCGCATGGGAGCCCGTTTCACTCAAGTATCCGGGTAATCCACAATAGAATAATATACCCCCGGAATACTTAGTTTGAGATCGGAGTACTCTCCACCGTACCAGGAGGGCAATAATATCGAAACAATGACCTTTTTCTTTCACAGAATTTGATCTGAGATTATGCATTGTTGATATAACACATAATCATGTTTTAAATTGTTTTTAATTGCTTTATTTTTAATTACATAATTGTTCTTAAATGAATGCATTTCAATTTATAAATTATTGAAATCATGCTTAATATTTGAATTGTATGGTTTTGATTAATGACTTACTTGGCTATCATAAGTCTAACCCCGTTTTATGGGGATTTCAGGTTCAAATATGGAATAGGAGATCTTACAGTGGATGTTGGATAAGTGCGGCATCGAAGAATCCAGATTCCCAAGATCCTGAGATTAATTTAGGATTTATTTTAAATTTAATCCTAAATGTTTTCATTTTTGAACCTTGTGAAAAGACTATGTATATAATGTTGATATAAATTATTGTTGTTTTTGTTGTTAATTGGAATGTGACGTGCCTGAGGTTTAGAAAACCGAAAATCAAAAGTTATTTCCGCTGTTTAAAAAAAAAAAAAAAAAATCTGCATTTTTAAAGGTTTTAAAACCCCGGGGCGTTACACATCACCTTTTCTTTATGTCAACTCTTGCTCCTTCCACGCCTATCCATAAAAACTACTTTTTATATAAGCAATCATCACTCTTCTCTCATAAGTCTATTTTGTTTTCTTCTAAATGCATCCCATACGAATTTATATTTTATCCTCTTTAAGTAAATTTTTTTTACTTGTTGTTTGTTTTATTAGGCCATTATTCATCTCACATCTCATCACATCTTCACATGGAAATCTTTAAAATCTATGGATCTTAATCCACATCATTGCACACACACCTCTTTGGCTCCACTCTTTCATCCTATTTTATTCATCCATTTTTTTACTACTTCCAATAAGCACTCTGTGATCATTGCAAATTTTTTTCTCTCTTGTGGTTTCTCTCTCTTCCTTCTCTTTTCCTTTCCAACCTCTATTTCCTCCTTTTTGAAGGGAGAAAATAAAAGACGGGAAGAAAGAGAGAAGAGAAAAGAAGAGAAAAGAAAAGGAGAGAAGAGGAACTCTTTTGCCAGGTCTCACTTGACCTTAATTTTGAAAATATTTAGAAAATAACTCGCCTCCGTTTTGAAATATTTGCGGGAAAACTGGGAGACGGGATCCGCTCGTCGGTACGAGGTTCGACCGTTCCTGGCACCTTTACCAGGGGTAATCGAACCAAGTGTCAAATTTATGCCTTTTGCTTTTGCTAAGAAATTATCTAAGAATTTATCCTAAGTCTAAATGCACAAAGAATCATGTTTGTGCAAATGCAAAGATGTATGCTCTTTTTTAAAATGATTTGAAATTTTCCAAGTGTTTCTGAGATGAATCTGATAAAGGAGTGAAGAAATGGTTTTTAATTTAGAACTTTTAAGATTTAAAGTTCTAAGTTTTTGAAATAATCAGAGTTTGGAAAAATAAATCTGGATTTCAAAAGGAAAGATTTTGATTTTGAGATAAAAGGAAAAGAAAGGTAATTTCAAAGTCATAAATGGACTTTTGAATTTAGAATTTTGAATTTGTATGAATGTTTGAAAAATGAATTGAATTCTAACTTTGAAGCTTTGAAATCAGAAGAAAATGTGGGAAATCTAAAGTGAATTGAGAAATAGAATTGATTTGAAAGTTGGGATTTCAAGATGGAATCTGTATCCAAAGTCTGGATTCTAAATAGAGTTTGAAATTCAAAAGGAGATTGAATTTTGGATTTAGAATTTTAAATGGGAATTGGATTTGAATTTTGGGATGAAAATGGAATTGGTTTTAAGAATTGAAATTGAGAATAGAAGTTGATTTGAAATCTAGAATTCAAGATGGAATTTGAATCCAAAGTCTGGATTCTAAATACAGTTGAGATTTCAAAATTGAATTATGGGTTTAGAATCCTGAATGGGAATTGGATCTGAAATTTTGAGATCCAAGATGAAATTGGATTTAAGAATTGGAATCCAAGATGGAATTTGGATCTAAAGTCTGAGGTCCAAGATGAAGTTGGATTCTGGATCCTAAAATGGATTTGGATCTGAAGTCTGAGATCCAAGATAAAGTTGGATTCTGGATCCTAAAATGGATTTTGGATTTGAAGTCTGAGATCCAAAGTAGAATTGAGTTCTGGATCCTAAAACAGATTTGGATCTGGAGTCTGAGATCCAAAGTAAAAGTGGATTCTAGATCCTAAAATGGAATTGGATCTGAAGTCTAAGATCCAAAGGTAGAATTGTATCCAAGTTGTAATTGGGATCTAGCTTTGGATTTGTATTCTGAAAGTCCAAATGGGACTTCTGAAGATGGATCTGGGTTTTGAAAACCCAGATTGAATTTTAGGATTTAAGAAGGGTCAAGTTTTGAGATTCAGAATCAATCTGAACTTTGATTTTGAGATTTTGAAGAAAACTTGATTTTGAATCAAAAGATGAATCAGAAACTTCAAAGTTTAAATTGAACTTTGAAATTGGATTTTGATTGAAATTTTGGAGTTTTGAATAGAAAATGATTTTTGAAATTCCAAAGTCAAATTGGACTTTGAAATTGAGATAGAATTTGGGATTTGAAATAGAAGTTTGAAGAAAGATGTTCAAAATCACTTGGGTTTTTGAAAAAGAATTTTAAAAATATGATGCAATTCTATCCTAAATGATGAATGAATAATTTTGAAATTGGATTTGAAAATCATATTTCATTCTTTAAATGAATTTAAGTAAGATTAATGATATAATACACTCCTGACTATGGTCATTGAATGTATTATATAATAATCATATCTAAATTCAAATGAAGAATAAAATACCTTTTTGGTGCTTTTATGGAATTTTAAAATGAAATTAACTCTCAATATACCCTGACTATGGCCATTGGTATATATATTGAATTAATTTTAGATTAAATTCTGATAAAAGAGAAAAATATTTAAAGAAAATATGATGATTTTCTAAAAAGATCCAGTGTGGATCCAGTGTTTATTTTATAAAAGATAAAAATACTAAGTCTTGTTTACATCCTACTATGGCCATTGATGTAAATCATCAACTTAGGATTAATTACCTCTTACAAAATGGTGCACGTGCCATTCGTGTTTCACCATTGTGAAAATTTGAGAAATAAAGCTAAAAATGTATGAAAACAAGTAATTCATGATGTTTACAATGCTCATTCATTCTACCTAAAAGCTGGAAATATAAATTCTTATCAAGTTATTACATCAATTAAAATGATAAAATCCTAATCTGAGAGAGAAAGTCGATATTTCACACATCCCTGCAAGATAAGGCTTATATGGCAAAACACCAAGTATGGATAGAAATTCAGATGTTATGATAGTACTAATGTATCCGATATTACCTGAGTGTTTAATGAGAGAACATCAAAAGGAATGTACATATGATGCTTTATAAGGATGAGAATACATATATATACACATATACATATATATAGGTATTGGAGCACATGTGCAATATACCATACTACCAATAAAGTGGCTGCTATCATAGTGAATAGTGTGCTGTGACAAAGGAAGTGCAAGTGAATACAGCTGCAGCTGAATGTGGGAGTGTTATAAAGTACTAGTGAAAAGGGTACGGGGATTGTGAAACATGTGCTGGGTGTTTGTAGCATGATGAAGGGTATGTACAGGAACACGAAGGTATGTCTAATGTATAAGTGCAATAAATATGTAATGAAGGAATATATAGAAGATATTAAGGGAATGTAAGTAGATAGACTTTCACAGTGCTAATACACATACTAACTCATACTACTGATAAACGGCATAGGTTGCCACAGGATTTTACTGTTCAACACACTACATTACTCATACCGGACTCTCACACATACATTGTTAACTCAGATTTACTAATACACACTCAACACCAAGATATTAACATATGCCAACCATTAATGCTAACATACTGTCACAGCCTATGCTAACTTACAGACTAACTAACTTGTTGTGTAAGTTGAATAGCACTCTGATTCGAGTAGACAAGGTGTGTGTACTCACATACTGATATTAAATCACCTAATGTTTAACACCCCACTGACACAGAATTACTGATGCATTCAAATTAGCAAAGATTGACACACAACTACTGCTAACAGAATCTTGATGTTACCACCTAAGTCCTGCTAATTTCAGATATGAATCCAATGAATTTTCATACAACTTTTCAGAGATAAGCAGTGAATTGCAATGGAACTTCAATGTGAGACTATGATAGATTCACGGTTTACAGTCAGACTGTACCATAAGCATCAAATGGGAAAGACCTTTTGAACTAAAATTCTGCAAACATCACTACTATTATCCCCTTAACACACTCATGGTATACTTTCCCAGTGTCCAATTCACTGTAGGGACCTTAATCGATATATAACCCAGGAAATACTTACCTGATTAGCCCTTTTCTCGGACCACGTGCATTCATCTCAGCAGCATGAAATCAGACTGTGTAACTGATAATAAGCATAGGGAAAATGAAATAGTGGAAGCATCTTGTAGGGGAGGTTGTTGTTCATCCAAAGCAACCAACGCCTCAAGAGGGTCATGGGATCTCTTTGATTGAGAAGATCAAATGATGGCTCCTCTCCAGATCCAGCACAGACACCGAATCTCATACCCGCCTGTTCTGATTTCAACAACACCCTGCTAAATCTTAACGAGATCATCTTGGACAAAATCAAATGAAGATGAATTTTGTCTACCCACGTTATGTGCCATGGCCCTCAGACATTTATTTTAACAAGGGAAAAAGCACAAAAACCCATGATAAATATAGATTTATAGAGAACACAAAGATCTGGAGTGGCTGTAGCCTGTGCTAATCAAAATGATATAAAGGCCTGCACTGGTTAGTCCGACCACCTCTTTTTTACTGAGAGTTTCAGTCTTGCAACATTGAGAGGGGTACTTGGCATAGCTTGGTGGCAAATCAGTCTATTCTTGAGATGGCCAGGGAAGTGACACAGGACTGATATCAACTTCTGAAGTATTCTTTTGATGTAAGGAAAGCGTCCCTCTTCTGTTTAAAAGTCAGGAAAGGGACGCTACACCCTGTGCAGCAATGTGGTGATACCTCACGCAATAGTGCCATTGATCAGTAATAAAAAAAAACAATGATGAAAGATATCTGCAGGGAATAAATAAGAGGCATAAATATGAAATCAATTTAACAATACAGGGGACATGAAACAGTAAGATTTTACTGGATTTAATATGTAATCAAGGAATCAAAAGATTTAAACAATTGTTACTGAAACAAGTATATGAGCAAAACTGAGTGAATCCATGGATTTAAACACACATTAACAAAACCGAATACATTGGCCCTGAAAGTATTTGTGAAGATAACATTCTTGAAACTTGAAAGACATGTTATCCAGCATAAAATAACTATTCACTACATTGCGCTTGCTTCCGAATAAAGAATTATGCCGTAGATAATCACAACAACAGGTGGATCTGTCGCAAACTGATTTATGGTTGCCTTCTTTTCGGCTACCTGCAATGGAAATTTTCCATGCACCTTGCATGATGGGATCAAGTTCTACACCATGAACTCGCTTGATTCCTAAAACTAAAATCTTGAAACTAGATGTTTTTCCTAAACTGCAGCAGAACCTAATGAATTTCTGATGATGATTTTATTGAGAGAGATCATACTCAAATACTAAGAGAATGAAAATTGTTGAAAGAAACAAAAGATGAGAAACACAAAGTCTAAACCGAAAGAAATATAAGATCAATCCTTAAGTAATCATTCACACATATCACAGAATGGGAAGAACCAGATTACCTTGCTGTATGCCGAATTTATGCTATTCTCATACCCTCATGTCAACAGAGGATCATAAACAAAATGGAGTTCGGACACCCCGGATGTTGAAGTCAAGACTGGAAAACCTTAGGTAAGCTCCTTATAGACATATGCAGCACGATACAGACAGTGAGAAGATAAAATCTAATCTCTCTTTTTGTTTTCAGAACATGAATTTCTTAATACCAAAATCGACGTGAGCTATAGAGAATAAGGCTTGACAGGAGATGATATAGATTAAAGATAAAGGAGGATTAGTGACAACCAATGAAATCAGCAGATTTATTGTCAAAAGAAAGATGGAAACGCAGAGAAAACAAGAGAAAAGAAAACAAGCGATAAAGGAGAATCTCGTTCTTAGCAATTTAAATTCATCACTTCCTTTTCACAGTCACCTGATAAACTGTTCTCATTAGATCAACCTTCAGTGGATCGACCTTGGCATCTTGGCTTCTTACCAAGCAGACGAGTAAACTTTACAATTCAGTGTTGGTATGCCGGTTCAGTCCCATTACTGGTGGGATTTACGAGAGACATATTGATAATGAAAACTGAAGTGAAATCTGAGATTGACAGCAAATCTAAGACAAATGATGAATGTAAACATAAGTACAGGAACTTTCATCATGCTAACACAGTGTTTGATCTACCATACCTAGGATCAATGGAGCAGAGGGGTATAAGTATGAATCACAAAATATCTCCAGAAATTACGATCAACGGAAAACAGTAAAAGGAAAGTAAAGATAAAGAAGAGCGAACAAACAGGAAATCTAACTGTGATGCTTATCTTAAGAATTGAAAGAAACGTAAGTCTCTTGTTAAAGGGAAAACATAAATTAGAAAAAAAAAAGAATGGAAATAAGGAAAGGAAAACGAATGTAGGAATTTGGGGGAATTCCGTTAATTTTGCATATCTATGAACCAAACTTGCTATATGCAAGTTGATATCATAGGGGATGCGTTAATAGATCAAAATAAGGAAAGCTAAAGAAAATCGATATATGTAAAAAGAAGAAAAACAGAGAGAAGAAGGAGGGAATCTCACCGTGGTTCTGCAGAAACCTTCGATGGTGAGGCAAAGGGGGATTAAAATGGATTACTCAGAGATGATCTAGAATCTTTGAAGTAGTAGATGCTAAACCGTTTAAGACTCCCTCAGCAAACTTGTAAACGACCTCACTTGTAGAGGAGGCACCATGATGGAGGATCGATGGTAGCCGGTTGCGATTCTTCTGAAACTTCTTTCTTGGGGTTTTATTTCGTTTTCTTGATCGAAAGGAACCTCCGAGAATTGGAAGAAGAGATAAGCTGGAGGGATAAAGGAGAAGGCGAGAATGCCCTTTTGAAGACAGAGAAGATGATTCGAGAGGTTTTGAAGTCTGTTAGAGATGGAGGGCAGAGGAGAGCCCTGAGGAGGATGGGCGGAAGAGGGGGAAGACGATGGAGAGAGGAGAAGAGAGCCTGGAGGTTCTTCTTGGAGGGAGGGTTTTTGCGAAAGAGGGCGCCGCACCCCTCTTTTTCTTACGAAGGTTTTCCAAAGAAACCCTAAGAAACAAATTTATGAAAGGGGCCCCTATTGCTTTTAGGATTTTACGAAGAGGAGGCTCCCTCGAAAAAGATTTTTATGAAAAGTGTTTTTTTAAAAAATGAGTTTTTTAGCAAAAAATTGTATTTTAAAAGCTTAAACTTATTTGTTTTCCTCATGATTTTTTATTTTTTTGTATTTTTAGGATAAAATTCTAAAGTTTGTGAGAAAAAAAAGATTAAAACTAATTTTTTTTGTGTTTTTGCAAAAGTATTTACAAAAAGGGAATTTTTCTGAGAATTTAAAAGTTATTTTGAGAAAATTTCTTCAGAAATGGGTTTGGATCCAGATTTTGAGGAAATATGGATTTAAAATACTGGATTCGGATCCAGAATTGATTTTGAATATACCAATATGGATTTTAATTCAGAAAATCTGAAGAACGCTTGAAATTTGACTTTGAAATCGCTTTGATTTTCTCAAAAGATGTAGTCAGGGGCAAAAGGGTCATTTTGCAAATTTTTGAAAAAGTTGGGGTGTTCACAAATGCCCCTCTTTGCTACTAAGCCGGTTGAAAGCCGAGCTTAGTGGCAAAGATAACACTCCAAAATTTGAAAAATGCCCCAGTCAGCAGATATGAACTGGGTATGGAAGAATTATTTTGGAAACATGGCTCTTCAGGCTTAAGACCTTATCCTGAATGGTTTTGGGGAGATGAAATCCTTGAAAATGATATGATTGAGTAGAGAATGAGGAAATCGTGATGAGACTTTGGATGTAAATTCTGAAATGGTGGGAAATGAGAATTTTGATCAGGTCTCATGGGTGAGACAAGATACTCTTTTTTGAATGATTCAGGTTTAGCCCTTAACCTGGATGGGACGAAGATATATCAAAAATGTATTGAATGAGGAAAGGATTATGTGAAGACCTTGATGGGACACTTTTGGAAAATGCCTCGTGAGATGAAGCTCAAGTGAAATCCTTTCTTTGGATGGATATACAAAGCATGGATTCCTCAATGGGAAGAGCCATGATGGGACTGGGAGAAATCATCTCGTTAAAACGAGGAATTTTGTAGGAACAAGACTCAGGTTTAACCCAAACCTGCAAGGAAGATACCTCGCGAAGCGAGGTTTCGGGTTAACTTTTAGCCTGAATAGGAAATCTACCATATTGGTTTCTCAAATGGAGAGACCATAATGGGACCTTCGGAATTTGGACGAACAAATCCGAAAGGGGTTTTGCGAAAGGAGGAAGATAGGGTTCCCTAAAGCTTGGAAAAAGGAATGATTTTGGATGCCTCATTTGCTAAGACTGAAATAGCTTTTTGAAAATGACCTTTCGCAGAAAATTCAGGTTTTGACCCTTAACCTGAGTGGGAACACCATACGAAATCCTTGACTGAAGAAACCGCGATGGGACAGGAAGAGATACTTCAACTGAATGAGGCAACTCTTTTGGAAGATATAAACAACGCTAGGTTGCATCAAAATAGATTTTGAATGTTTATTTCATTCTTGGAATAGCTAGAAAATTTTGCCAATAAAATAAAATTATAGCTGATTCAAACTCTTGGAAATGTGCACGTACGTGCAAAGATATTCCTTCTTTTACCTAGAGTATTTTCCCCCAAATGAGGTTAACTCCTTAGTTCTAAGAGTTAGATTCAAATTTTTAGTGTTGATGATTTTCTTCAAGGAAGCTATCCATTTCCCTGATATGAGAATATAAGAAATATTCTTAATTTCATAAAAGCAAGTAATGAAAAGATATTGATAAAGGAATTTCGCATGAGAAGAGATGACTTTTGGCAATTTTAGCAGTTTGATAGCTAGGTGTTTTCCCATGATGATCCTCTTGCACTCTTTTTGAGTCATTGCACTTTCTCGGGCTTTTTTCTCATCATCCTTCATTTGGATGTTTCTGACTTTTCTCTCTTTTTCAGGGAAGGGTACGTTACCAACTCCTTCATCTTGGAGATGTTTCTGTCTTTCTTTTATCTCAAGGATTACATATGATATTGACTCAAAAGGTCTTTAGATGATAGCAGAAATCCAATATCTTTTAGGGTTTGTCGGTAGGTTCATCACACTTGCCTTCATCTTGACGATGATCTGAACTTTCTCTGGAAGGATCCTTCACAAACTCCTTCATCTTGGAGATGTTTCAAATCTTCTTTGGCCCCGGGGATCTACTCGCTTAATTCGCCTTCATCTTGACGACAATCGAGAGATCTCTTTTGCGGATATTTGATTGAAGCTCTAAATGAATAAATGAGGAGATATGGATTGAGTGGATTCTTTTTATAGCTCAAGATATTTTCACTGCCTGATTGCCAGAAAGTCATTTTTAAACACGCGCCAAAGCCAAGATCAATATCAATTCGCTTCTGGCTTTTCAACATCATTGAAGATTTCTTTTATTGATTATATCGAGGACATTTCTTACATCCTTTTGGTTGATCAACAGTAAAAGATTTGAGTTTTACCTCTTTTTCGCAAAAAGTTTCACCTTTTGGAAGATAATATTAGAGGTAATATAAGGAAATTCTTTTTGTGTAGTCAGACTTTTAGAATCAACTAATGCTTTTAGCAAATTGGCAAATTTTTCATGAATTTCTTTGTGAAATAATCACTCAATATACATTTTGATGAGAACTTGAGTTGTATCTTCGATTTTGGAAATACATGACCAGCAAAAGCTGGGACTTTTGAAATACATCACCAGCGAAAGCTGGAACCTTTGAAATACATGACCAGCGGAAGCTGGATCCTTTTTGAAATACATGACCAGCGAAAGCTGGAACTTTTTGGAATACTTGACAAATAGATGTTGAGATCTTTTGAAATACCTGACCAGCGAAAGATGGAATGTTTGAAATACCTGACCAGCAAAAGCTGGAACCTTTGAAATACCTGACCAACAAAAGTGGAACATTTTGAAAATACACGACCAACGAGTTTGGGTCTTTTAAGAAATACACGACTGGTTATAAACATTATACCCAGAAGTTGGGGAATTTTATAGAATTGAGAGGTTGAAACCCGAAGGCTTAGAAATGAGAGAATGGGGAAATTGCACCCTGAAGGCTTGATTTGTGGAATAGGTTGTTTTGGGAGATCGATAGGTGTGAGCTGGGACTTTTTGAGATATATGACCAGCGAGAGCTGGGTCTCTTGGAAATGTATTACCGACAAAATTTGTACTGTTTGAAATGCATGACCAGCGAAAAGCTGGGACGTTTGAAATACTTGACCAGCAACAGCGGGAACATTTGAAACATCTGACCAGCAAGAAGCCAGAACATTTTAAATACATGACCAACGGAAAGCTGAATCTTCTTGGAAATACCTGACCAGCAAAAAGCCGGAACGTTTGAAATACCTGACCAGCAAGGAGCTGAAACGTTTGAAATATATGTCCAACAAATGTTGAATCTTTTAAAATACCTGACCAGCAAAAAGCTGAAACGTTTGAAATACCTAACCAGCAAGAAGCTGAAACGTTTGAAATATATGACCAACAAGTTGTTGGATCTTTTTTTGGAAATACCTGACCAGCAAAAGCTGGAACATTTGAAATACCTGACCAGCAAGAAGCTGAAACATTTTAAATATATGTCCAACAAGTGTCGGATCTTTTGAAATACCTGACCAGCAGAAAGCTGGAACGTTTGAAATACCTGACCAGCAAGAAGCTGGAACGTTTGAAATATATGACCAACGAGTGTTGGATCTTTTTGGAATACCTGACTAGCGAAAAGCTGAAACGTTTGAAATACCTGACCAGCGAGAAGCTGGAACATTTGAAATACATGTCCAACAAGTGTCAGATCTTTTGAAATACCTGACCAGCAGAAAGCTGGAACGTTTGAAATACCTGACCAGCTAGAAGCTGGAACGTTTCAAATATATGACCAACGAGTGTTGGATCTTTTTGGAATACCTGACGAGCAAAAAGCTGGAACATTTGAAATACATGACCAGCAAGAAGCTGGAACGTTTGAAATATATGTTCAACAAGTGTCGGATCTTTTGAAATAACTGACTAGCAGAAAGCTGGAATGTTTGAAATACCTGACTAGCAAGAAGCTGGAACGTTTGAAATATATGACCAACGAGTGTTGGATCTTTTTGGAATACCTGACCAGCAAAAAGTTGGAACATTTGAAATACCTGACCAGCAAGAAGCTGAAACGTTTGAAATACTTGATCAGCAAGAAGCTGGAACGTTTGAAATACATGACCAACGAGTGTTGGATCTTTTTGGAATACCTGACCAGCAAAAGCTGGAACGTTTGAAATACCTGACCAGCGAGAAGCTAGAACATTTGAAATACATGACCAACGAGATGCTGGATCTTTTGGAAATACATCAGATTTAAGTTAGAACTTAAACTTTGAAAGAGGAAAGAATTTGATCAGAACACTGAATTTAGAAGGTTACCGGTGTGAGGACCGGATTTTTTAAATGAGCTCAACATATGATTGAAAATTTTTGAGAAATAACCAGTGTGAGGACTGGGTTGTGAAGATGAGCTAGATTTGGAAAGTAAAATTTGATGAGAAATTCTGAATGCAATGGACCGTCACATCCTAACTGTGTGTGGTCTGTTTTTAGGATTTATCTCTTTATCCTGAACTGGGAAGGAAGGAAAGAAATACCTCGTTAGCAGGAGGCATCAGGTTTATCCCTTAACCTGAAGGGGAAAGAAAGATTTTTTAAAGAGAATAAACCTGAATTTTTGAATTTTGTAATGGATTAGCGGGAAGGCTGGAATTTGGAAGAAGGTCCCGCCCGGCAGTTGGGGTTTTTTTAAAAAAAGAAGAGAGTCCGAGTTGGGACTCGAATCTTCAGAAAATAAAAGATAAAGAGAAAACCCGAGTTTTGAAAACTTGAATTTTTAAAGAAATGATTGTTTTTCCAATGCGAGGATTGGATTCAAAAGGAAGTCCGAGTCAGGACTCGGAACTTCAAACAAAATTATTAGATGAAAAACCCGAGTTGGAACTCGGTTTTCTACAGAAATGATTGATTTCCAATATGAGGATTGGATTCAAAAGGAAGTCCTGGTCGGAACTCAGAACTTCGACCGAAAAATAATAGAGGGAAAACTCGAGTTGGAACTCGGATTTCTAAGAAATGATTGATTTTCAATGCGAGGATTGGATTCAAAAGAAAGTCCTGGTCGGAACTCAGAACTTCGACCAGAAAATAATAGAGGGAAAACCCGAGTTGGAACTCGGATTTCTAAGAAATGATTGATTTCAAATGCGAGGATTGGATTCAAAAGGAAGTCCTGGTCGGAACTCAGAACTTCGACCGAAAAATAATAGAGGGAAAACCCGAGTTGGAACTCGGATTTCTAAGAAATGATTGATTTCCAATGCGAGGATTGGATTCAAAAGGAAGTCCTGGTCATAACTCAGAACTTTGACCAGAAAATAATAGAGGGAAAACCCGAGTTGGAACTCGGATTTCTAAGAAATGATTGATTTTCAATGCGAGGATTGGATTCAAAAGGAAGTCCTGGTCGGAACTCAGAACTTCGACTGGAAAATAATAGAGGGAAAACCCGAGTTGGAACTCGGATTTCTAAGAAATGATTGATTTCCAATGCGAGGATTGGATTCAAAAGGAAGTCCTGGTCGGAACTCAGAACTTCGAATGAAAGAATAAAGTGAAGAAGCCCAAGTGAGAATTCGGGTTTTTGACAGAAAGTTTTTAATCAAAAGATTGAGTTTTTGAAAATTTGCCAGTGCGAGGACCGGACCTGGGATTGAGAATGACCATTTAGAGGACTGAATTTATTTGCATGGCGATCTGATTGCCCCCTTATCTCGACTGGGGAGAAAATAAAATTTGAGAAGAACCTGACGAGAAGAGATAGAAATTGATGGAAGATTTTGACAAAAGAGAAGAATTAAGGAAATTTTACGGAAATTTTATCTTTGTAAAAGAATTCTCACAGGTAGCATTGTTGCTCCTATGAGGGGTTTCAGGATTATCCCTTATCCTGAATGGGAAAGGAATAACATTTAGGCAAAAATTGATGAAAAAGCTTTGATAAAGAATTGGAAGACTTAAAATTGATAAAATTGGATGAAAAAAGATTTAGCAGAGATTAATAAAGCTTTAAAAGAGAAAGGCATTCGGGACTATCCCTTATCCTGAAGAAAGAAGGACCTCGTAGGATGAGGTTTCAGGTTTATCCCTTAACCTGAAAGGGGGAAGAAAGAAAAAGAAGGAAAAAGAAATACCTCATGGGAAAGAGGCATCAGGTTTATCCCTTAACCTGAAAGGGAAATCTTTGAAAATAAGAATCAAGAAGAATTAATAAAATGGATAAATAATAATAAAAATGAATAAAAATTGATAAAACTGATAAAGATGGATAAACAAAAGGTTGATAAAAGTTTGAGAAAAAGAGTTTGATCCTGCCTGCATGTGGGATCTTTAAAATGAGAGAAGAAGATGAGAAAACCATTTTTTTGGAAAGAAAGATTAACCGTGAGAGCTAATCTTTGAAAGGGGATCATTCATGAGAGATCATCATGAGGGTTAATTTTTTGAAGCAATGATTTAAAAATCAATTTGTAGAAAATATGATCAACACGAGGGTTGATATTTGAATGTAATGATTCAAAATCAATTTTTTTAGAAAATATGATCAACGCAAGGGTTGATGTTTGAATAAAATGAAATCAATTTTTGGAAAATGAGATCAACACAAGGGTTGATCTTTGAAATGCAATGATTCAAAATCGATTTGTAGAAAAATATGATCAACACGAGGGTTGATCTTTGAATGTAATGAAAATCAAATTTTGGAAAATGAGATCAACACAAGGGTTGATCTTTGAATGTAATGGTTCAAAACTAATTTTTAGAAAATATGATCAACACAAAGGTTGATCTTTTGAATGTAATGATTCGAAGTGAATTCTTTGGAAAATATGATCAACACAAGAGTTGATCTTTGAAATGCAATAATTCGAAGTCAATTTTCAGAAAATATGATCAACACAAGGGTTGATTTTTGAAATGCAATGATTTGAAATCAATTTGTTAGAAAAATATGATCAACACAAGGGTTGATGTTTGAATGTAATGAAATCAATTTTTTGGAAAATGAGATCAACTCAAGGGTTGATCTTTTGAATATAATGGTTCAAAACTAATTTTTAGAGAATATGATCAACACAAGGGTTGATCTTTGAATGTAATGATTCAAAGTCAATTTTTGGAAAATATGATCAACACAAGGGTTGATCTTTGAAATGCAATGATTTGAAATCAATTTGTAGAAAAAATATGATCAACACAAGGGTTGATCTTTGAAAAAGGTTGTAATAAAATATTTGAACTAAAATTTTCATGATTTTTGAAAGACCCTCATAGGTAATATCATTTCTCTCATGAATGATGTCAGGATTGTCCCGAATTTTAAAAAAAAAGATTTTAATGCCCAAATATAGCAAAAAGGAAGAAAGTATTGAATATATAAAGAAAATCGACTTTTCATTGATAAGCAAAAGTTGATAACAGAACTGAATATTTACAAGTATTTTAACTAAAAGAAGTCACAAAGACTGAGCTGACTTGCCCCTACAAAGCGACTGACAGAAAGGGATGAAAGCGAAAAACTTTGGTATTCTCAATTCTCTGATTGGTCTGAAAAAGGTTCGGCTGAAACTGCAGGCTGCTCTTCTCCTTTCTCTGGTACCAGAAGCTCTTTATCAATGTAGTCCTATACAATGTTTTTGAGGAAGAAGCAGTGCTCCGTGTCATGCCCCCTCGCTCGATGAAACTTGCAAAAGCGATCTTTCCATTTTCCCATGATGACAGTAGGATCAACCTTTCTTGGGAGTTTGATCATGCCTTTTGCAAGCAGGTATTGGAGAACTTCTTTGATCGGCTGACCTAGAGGGGTAAGCTGATGATCAGGACCCCAACCTTCATGCTTTGCTTTCTTCGGTTTGCTTGACTTCTGCCGAGTGCTGACCCCTGCTTGGTAGCTGGACTGAGCTTGTATGTTTAGGAGATCTGGACGCCTTTCTTCCTCAATCTTGACAAAGAGATTCTTATCAAGGCAGTCTTGAACTATGTTCTTGAAAATAAAGCAATGCTCAGTGTCATGCCCTATGACTCGATGGTACCCGCAGAATTGGTCTATATATTTTCCCATGATGGTGGAAGGGCTGGCGACTTTTGGGAGCCTGAGTAATCCGCTAGTCAACATGTATTCGAGGACTTTGTCGAGCAGTTCATCCAAATGAGTGAAATCTCGACCCTTGCTCCAATCCTTGCACTCTGGTTCTTCTTGCTTCTTGCCTTTTTGCTGAGGACTATATTGAAGGGTGTGATCATCGCAAAAATTTTCCTCTCGTAATATTCTCTCTCTTCTTTCTCTTTTCCTTTCCAACCTCTTATTTTCCACCTTTTTGAAGGGAGAAAAGATAAAAGAACGAAAAGAAGGAGGGAAGAGAAAAGAAAGAAGAGAAGAGAAGAGAAACTCTTTTGCGGGTCTCACTTGACCTTAATTTTGAAAATATTTTGAAATAACTCGCCTCCGTTTTTGAAATATTTGTGGGAAAATTGGGAGACGGGATTCGCTCGTCGGTACGAGGTTCGACCGTTCCTGGCGCCTTTACCAGGGGTAATCGAACCAAGGGTCGAATTAATGCCTTTTGCTTTGCTAAGAAATTATCTATGTATTTATCCTAAGTCTAAAAAATGCACAATGAATCATGCTTGTGCAAATGCAAAGATGTATGCTCTTTTTGAAAATATTTTGAAGAATTTCCAAGTGAATCAGATAAAGTGAAGAAATGTTTTCTAACTTAGAACTTAAGATTTGAAGTTCTAAGTTTTTAGAATAATCAGAGCTTTAGGAAAATGAATTTGGATCTTTGAGAGAAATGATCTTGAAACTGAAAGAAAGAAAATCTCAAAGTCATAAATGGACTTTGAATTTGGAAGTTTGAACTTGGATGAATATTTGGAATGGAATTGAATTCTAACTTTGAAGTTTTGAAGTTAGAAGGAAATGTGGGGGATCTAAAGGAATTGAGGAATGGGATTTGGAACAGTTGGAATTTCAAGATGAAATCCGAATCCAAATTCTGGATTCTGAATAGAGTTTTGAGTTGATTTTTGGATTTAGGATCTGAAATAGGAACTTTGGTTTGAATGACAATGGGACTGGCTTTGAGAATTGGAATTTACAGTGGAATTTTGGATTTGGAATTTTGAATCGAATCCGATTCAAGATTTGGAATCCAAAATGGAATTGGGATCTGAAGTTGGAGATCCAAAGTAAAGTTGGATCTTTGGATCCTAGATGGAATTGGATCTGAAGCTTTGAATGGAATTGGATCCGAGATTTGGAATCAAAGATGAAATTTGGATCTGAATCTGAGATCCAAAGTAGATTGGATTCTGGATCCTAGAATGAAATTTGGATCTGAAGTCTGAGATCCAAGGTAGAATTGGGTTCTGGACCCTAAAGAAATGGATTTTGGATCTGAAGCTTTGAATGGAATCAGATCCGATATTTGGAATCCAAGATGAATTTTGGATCTGAATATGAGATCCAAAGTAGATTGGATTCTGGATCCTAGAATGAAATTGGATCTGAAGTCTGAGATCCAAGGTAGAATTGGATTCTGGACCCTAAAGAAATGGATTTTGGATCTGAAGTCTGAGATCCAATGGTAGAGTAGGGATCTGGATCCTCAATGGAATTTGGATCTGTAATTGGAGATCCAAAATGGAATGAGGATCTGGATCCTAAATAGAATTTGAATCTGTGATCTGAGATCCGAAAGGGGAATGAGGATCTGGATCTTAAGTGGATTTTGGATCTGTCATCGGAGATCCAAAATGGAATGCGGATCTGGATCCTAAATGGAATTTTGGATCTGTTAATTGGAGATCCAAAGCAGAATGGAGTTTATACTTGGAAATCTGGATCCAAGTTGATCCTTTGATTTGGATTTTGAAAGTCTAAATGGAACTTTTGAGGATGGATCTGGGTTTTGAAGACCCAGATTGAATTTAAAATTTAAGAAGAGTCAAGATTCAAAATCAATCTCAAACCTTGATTTTGAAGATAAGAAGATAAACTTGATTTGAAGATTAATCAGAAATTCCAAAGTTAAATTGAACTTTGAAATGAGTTGGAAATTTGAAGTTTTGAATATAAAATGATTTTGGAGTTTCAAGGTCAAATTGGACTTTGAAATTGAATTCTTGAATCTTGAAGTGAGACAGAATTGGATTTGAATAAGATCTGATGATGAAGAAGAAAAACACTTGGGATTTTGAAAAAAGAAGTTTTGAAAATATGATGCAATTCTATCCTATATGATGAACGAATTAAAATAAGTTTGAAATCGGATTTGAAAATCATATTTCATTCTTCAAATGAATTTAAATAAGACTAATGATATAATACACTCCTGACTGTGGTCATTGAATGTATTATATGATAGTCATATCTAAATTCAAATGAAAAATAAAATATCTTTTGGTGCTTTTATAGAATTTAAAATGAAATTAACTCTCAATATACCCTGACTATGGCCATTGGTATACATTTTGAGTTAATCCTAAATTAAATTCTGATAAAAGAAAGAAAACATTTTGAGAAAATATGATGATTTTTGAAAGTGGACCTAGTGTGGATCCAGTGTTATTTTGTAAAAGATAGAAATTCTAAGTTTTGTTTACACCCCGACTATGGCCGTTGATGTAAATCGTCAACTTAGCATTAGCTTACCTCTTACGAAATGATGCACGTGCCATTCGTGTTTCACCATTGTGGGAATTTTGAGAAAAAAAGAAAAAAAATGCATGGAATTAACAATTCATGGCATTTTAGAATGCTCATCCATTCTACCTAAAGCAAGAAATGTAAATTTTTCATTAAAATCTATCTATTACAAAAAATCAAATTTAGAACTTCAAATAATGACTTTATCTACATATTTCCTGCAAAACAACTTGGTTAGCCTAAAAATAGAAGTAAGTTTATACATATCATATGAATGTCAATAGTAAAAAGGCTCATGTACCAAGTTATTTATGATGGAAAGAAAGAAGAGATGACATATATACCAACATGCCTACATATATATGCATATACTTGTATAATAAATATGAGGTGTATGAAAAATTTTGCAGCTAAAAACCTAAAACTTCCTAGATCTGGAATTGAAGCATTCTGTCCAAAATTCTGCAGGTAAGATCAGAACTTCTCCAACATATTTTACATCATTGTGAGAAACAATCTCAACCCCATCATTGCAACTAAAAAAAAAAAAACAGCTTTAACGATTCAGGTGATGGAAAAATCTTTATGACAATATGTGCAAAGGTGCAAAGATAATTGGGTTGAAGGCTGGTGAAGGCAGGTGTGTACAACATAACATTTTTTTTTTTTTGGTATAACCACATTAACATATGCAGAATGCAATAATGCAACAGTGTTTAACAGTGATCAAGGTAAGTGGCCACCAGATGTGTTAAAGCAATTACTTCTATCAGGACTATTTATCCAAAGATTCCAACTTGAATTATTTCTAAAATTTTCAACGTTGTCACGTTCACAATCAACAAAATTAGAGCATGATATTTTGGATGTTGTGTAAACCTCTGAGAGACACTGATTCACCCTCTGTAATGCAAAAGGGTACCAGCAAGAGCCAACCACATGCCCAGCCAGCACGAAAATTAAAAGATCAATGGCAAAATCAGCCCATGCTGACTTAAATATGAATCCACTTGGGGATTGTCCAACAAGCAGAGGGATAAACCTAGACATTCTTGGAAAATATTGAAGAAGAATCACTGCTCTTAATGGCTTCTTCGCCTAGTTGGCTGATCTAGATTTAACATATTTCGGCAAGAGACCCAAAATCACAATCTGTGGTAGAGGAAGCACTGAGGGGGGTAAGAATGCTGCAGAAAAAGGATTTCCTTGCCAGCTCTACTAATTGTTAGGCTGCATTTGGATTTTAGATTTCATAGGCAATTTCCCAAATGGGTCAAGAAGAACCTGAGACTTGGGTGGACTAACTCCCAAGCCCCTGGGCCAGCATGGTGATGGAATCGACTACTGGTCGATGCTGGAAAGCTCTGGTGAGGGGCACTTAAGCATAACAGACGATGAGGTTAGTGGGAAGGAAACTGTCGCTGGAGTTGCTTCTGAGCAGCACCTTTAGCTGTTCTGGCCAGGGCCCAGTTTACCAGGGGACTGAAGGTTTTCCTACATAACCCAATCCTATTACTGAGTAAGTTGTTGAGCAGCTACCACGACACTTGAATTCTAACTTGCCTAGATTTTGCCGTGGAAAAACGAGCGCCACCTTTATATGCTTACCAATGTTCGACTGTGGGTAGACCAAGCTTCATGTAAAGTGTTTGTAACAGCTAGACTAACATCCATTGTGAATAGACAGGGATGACAACACTAAGCTTTAGACAGGGACTAAAATTTTCTTAGAATCCTCTGAAAGTCCTTATCATTGGTAACCTGCTTGATCAACACACATCCCAAGTCGATGCCTGTTAATCAGTGCAAATTAAATCATTAACAAAAAAAACTTTTCAAGGCAATTCTCCATCAGTGCAAAAGAAATCCCCTATATGTTGGCTCAATCCAAACTTCCTGTCGAAGGTCTTGCAGATGCCTTTGCAGGTCGATATCCATCAGAAACAACATATCTCCTCTCTTTGAGAGAGAGGATTTGGCTTGGAACCAGGGCTGTCGAATTTAAAATGTCAAGACAAGACTCTTAGCAGGGGATGATGGTCTGAATGATCATGTTGATTGTGTATATGCATATAGGAAGTATAATGTTGTTCATACATCAAAATGAACATGGAAGATTAGCATGTGGATAGGAAATTATGTACATATATAATAGAAAGAGAAATTAGTTATATACAGGATGACAATAATAAAAAAAAAAACATGAAAATGCAGAAGAACTGGAATCCTCTCCTTTATTCCCTTCATGGACCACTATGGCCAACACCAATTAAGGCTAACCTGGACTTCACCAGATGTATATGTACCATTGATAAGCCTGGGGCCAGATCTGACCTTATTGTGAGTATAAAGGCCGAAAGAGGATTACATAAATGCAATAGATGGTCGGAGGAGCAGTAGATCGCACAATTACTAAAATTCTCGATCTCTCAATGTAATTGATAATAATAAAAAAAAAGGAAAAAAAAAGGGGAGGATAGTAACTCAAAACGATCAAGTCAGGGTAAGATAATAACAGAAACAACTAGATCAATGATCCCTAAGTTTTCAAACCGATGCAGGAAATGCCAGAGAGAAAAAGAAAATTCAGAACCTGGGGTTAATGCTGGATAACGATAACCACAAAAATACTGGAAGGCAGAGGATGGATTGTAATCTCCCATAGGATGAACCCGATCTGATACTGGATCAGATCGAGTATCCTTGCTTCAAAAATACCGAAATTGAACTCAAGCTAAAATGAACAGATGAAATCATCTGGGGGAAGGGACAGGGGAGATAGCTAACCAAAAATATGAAGCATAAACACGAATTTCAAAAAAAAAACTATGAATATTGACTGTGATGAGCACTGGCTTTCAACAATTAATATTGACGAAAAACAGATTTATCAAGACTAGCAAGGGTAAAGGATCGAACATTGAAGCAGGGATTGCACAGAGAATCCAAAAATCGATAGAAAATGAAAATGGAATTCAACCGAGAATTTCGGGTTGGGGTTTTGATGAACCCTGTCAGATTATTGAATCTGACATTCTGAGCCCAAAATCACAATATAAGTAAAATGAAGAGAAAGAAAAAAAATATTGGAGCATGATTGCTCCGTCGCTATCGCACAAGAGAGGGATTGGCATTGCTATAAACAATCCAATCCCTCAAGGGTGCATTAATGGATGCCAAAAATAAGAAATCAACAGGAAATCTCAGATAAAACTAAGAAAGAAGAGAGGCGTTTACCTGGTTTTTGCAGAGAATCGGAAAGAGGTAGTCAATGCTCCTTCAGAGGGGATTTTCCTTCTGTTGGAGGAGAGGAGAAAAAAGCTCTCCGTCTTCTTTTTCTTGCAGGACTCTCCGGAAGAGTGGACGAGGGTGATCCTTAGTGATGGAAGAGGCAAGATCCGATTAACTTGCAAAGGAGAAGATCCGAGTGAGTATGAGTTGATATCGATAACAGATGGATGCCAAAGGAAGTCGATCAGTGGAGAGGTGAAGAATGGATTGTTGTATGCAATGCTGAGAGAGGGAAGGATGATGAATTTTTGCAGAGGAAGCTCGGTGACAGAGATGTGGATAATGGATGCCTAAAGACAGGAGCTCGCCTCTTTTTAAAGAGGGAATGGAAAATTCCAGAATGGAGGTCGTTTCGGATTGAAGGTTGAGGAGAGAGGCGGCTGTTGGAAGATCAACGGTGGAGGGAGGCAGCGAGCCTGCAGCCGTTGCAAATCTTCTCCATTTCAAAAAGGAGGTCCCCTTTTAGAAAAACTTTTGAAAAGTGGTTTAAAATGAGGTTTTTGGTAAAAATGGCTTCAAAAAGCATGAAAATCATCCGTTTTTCTTGTAGTTTTTCCCATTTTTTTTGGTTTTTATGTTATTTTTCTATTTTTTGTATTTTTAGAATAAAATCCTAAAGTTTTACGAGAAAATGAGGATTAAAACTATTTTTTGTGTTTTTGTAAAATATTTACAAAAGAGAGTTTTTCTGAGAACTCAAGGTGATTTTTTTTTGAGAAAATTTCTTCAGAAAGTGGATTTATGTCCGGATTTTTTTAGGAAATATCCGAGGTTTACAACCTCGAAGTGAGAAATATAGGGTTGGGGATTCAACAGAATGCCAGATGAATTGCCTAAGCCATTTAGAACCATTTTTGGTATTTTTATAATTTTAATTTGAAAATCGGACAACGGGACCCAGATTTGGATTTAGAACACTGGGTTCGGACCCGAAATCAATTTTGAATGGATCAATATGGTTTTTAGTCCAGAAAATCTGAAGAAATGACTTGATTTTCTCAGAAAATGGGGTTAGGGGCAAAAGGGTCATTTTTACAAAACTTTGAAAAATTTGGGGTGTTCACAGATGCCCCTCTTTGCTACTAAGCCGGTTGAGAGCCGAGCTTAGTGGCAAAGACAACACTCCAAATTTTGAAAACGCCCCAGTCAGCAGATCTAAACTGGGTGTGGAAGAATTATTTTTGAAAATATGATTTTCCAGGCTTTGAAACTTTATCCTGAATGATTTTGGGGAGACGAAATCCTCGAAAATGATATGATTGAGTAGAAAATGAGAAAATCGTGATGGGACTTTAGATGGAAATTCTGAAATGGTGGGAAATGAAAATTTTGATCAGGTCTCATGGGTGAGACCAGATACTATTATTTGGAATGATTCAGGTTTAGCCCTTAACCTGGATGGGACTAAGATATATCAAAAAAATGAATTTGGAAATGAGGAGAGGAATACATGAGGACCTTGATGGGACATTTTGAAAAAGGCCTTGTGAAATGAAGCTCGAGTATGATCCTTTCTTTGGAGGAATATATGAAGCAAGGGTTCCTTGATGGGAAGAACCATGGTGGGACTGGAAGAAAACAATCTCGTCAAAAACGAGGAATCTCATTGGAATGTGACTCAGGTTTAACCCAAACCTGCAAGGAAGATACCTCGCGAAGCGAGGTTCTGGGTTAACTCTTAATCTGGATAGGAAATCTACCATATGGGTTTCTCAGAAATGGAGAAAGCACGATGGGACCTTCAGAATTTGGATGAACAAATCCGAGAGGGGTTTTTGCGAAAGGAGGAAATATAGTCTCTAAAGCTTTGAAAAGGGGAAGAAATTGGGCATCTCATTGTTGAGACTGAAATAGCTTTTGAAATCAAAGAATCTTTCGCAAATGGTTCAGGTTTGACCCTTATCCTGAGTGGGGGAAATCTACCATACAGGTTTCTCAAAAATGGAGAAAACCATAATGGGACCTTCGGAATTTGGACGAACAAATTCGAGAGGGTTTTTTGTTAAAGGAGGAAATATAGAGTCCCTAAAGCTTTGAAAAGGGGAAGAAATTGAGCGTCTCATTGCTGAGACTGAAATAGCTTTTGAAATTAAATGATCTTTCGCAAATGGTTCAGGTTTGACCCTTATCCTGAGTGGGTCACCCATACGGAATTCGTTAATGAGAAAACCGTGATAGGATAGGAAGAGATACTTCTTCTGAGGCAACTCTTTTGGGAAATACAAACAACGCTAGGTTGCATCAAAATGAATATTGAATATTTATTTAATTCTTGGAATAGCTAAAAAAATTTGCCAATAAGATAAAATCATAGCAGATTCAGATGCTTCTAAATGTGCATGTGTGTGCAAAGATATTCCCTCTTTTACATAGAGTATTTCTTCTAGTGAGGTTAACTCTTCGGTTTTTAAGAGTCAAATTCAAAAATTTAGCACTGATGATTTTCTTCAAGGAAGCTATCCATTTCCCTGATATGAGAATAAAAGAAATATTCTTAATTTCATAAAAGCAGGAAGTGAAGAGATATTGATAAAAGAATTTTGCATGAGAAAAGATGACTTCTGGCAACTTCGGCAGTTTGATATCTAGGTATTTTCCCACGATGGTCTTTTTTTGCACTCTTTTGAGTCATTGGGCTTTCTCGTTTTTTTTTTTCACATCATCCTTTATTTGGATGTCCTGACTTTTCTCTCTTTTTCAGGAAAGGGTACGTCACAAGCTCCTTCATCTTGGAGATGCTCCGATCCTTCTTTCTCTCAGGGATTGTATATGATATTGGCTCAAAAGGTCTTTATATGATAGCTGGAATCAAATATCTTTTAGGGTTTGTTGGTAGGTTCATCGCATTTGCCTTCATCTCGACAGTGATCCGAACTTTCCCTGGAAGGATCCGTCACAAACTCCGTCATCTTGGAGATGTTTCAAATCTTCTTTGGCCCCGGGGATCTACTCGCCTAATTCGCCTTCATCTTGACGACAATTGAGAGATCCCTTTTGTGGATATTTGATTGCAACTTTTAAACGAAAATAAGAAAGGATGGGTTGAGTAAATTCTTTTTATAACTCAAGATATTTCCACTGCCTGATTGTCAGAAAATCATTTTTGAAACATACGCCATAGCCAAGATCAATATCAATTCGCTTCTGGCTTTTCTACGTCATTGAAGATTTCTTTCAGTGATCATATCGAGGACATTTCTTACATCCTTTTGGTTGATCAACAGGAAAAGATTTGAATTTTACCTCTTTTCGCAAAAAGTTTCACCTTTTGGAAGAAAGTACTGGAGGTAATATGAGAAAATTCTCTCTGTGCAGTAAGAATATTTAGAATCAACAAATGCTTTTAGCAAATTGGCAAAGTTTTCACGAATTCTTTGTGAAATAATCAATCAATATAGATCTTGATGAGACCTTGAGTTATAATTTAAAAGAAATGGTGCAAGAAATCAGACTTTAGAAAACTGGACTGATGAAATATATTAGGTTTTGGGAATCCTGACCAGTTTATGAGAAACTGGATTTTGATAATCCCGACCAGTGAAAACACTGGATTTCAAATCCCGACCAGTTATGAAAACTGGATTTCAAATCCCGACCAGTTATAAAAGCTGGATTTGAAAATCCCGACCAGTTATAAAACTGGATTTGAAAATCCCGACCAGTTATAAAAACTGAATTTGAAAATCCCGACCAGTTATAGAAAACTGTATTTCAAATCCCGACCAGTGAAAAATACTGGATTTTAAATCCCGACCAGTTATGAGAACTGGATTTCAAATCCCGACCAGTGAAAGATACTGGATTTTAAATCCCGACCAGCTATGAAAACTGGATTTCAAATCCCGACCAGTTATAAAACTGGATTTGAAAATCCCGACCAGTTATAAAAACTGGATTTGAAAATCCCGACCAGTTATGAGAACTGTATTTCAAATCCCGACCAGTGAAAGATACTGGATTTTAAATCCCGACCAGTTATGAAAATTGGATTTCAAATCCCGACCAGTTATAAAAACTGGATTTCAAATATGAAAGATTTAACCTGATGGTTTGAAAAATGACTGAACTTGAGAAATTATAACTCGAGGGTTTGAAAAAATGATAAGATTTTGAGGATATTACAACAGGAGGTTGGGAAACTGATAGAATGGTGAAATTGAAGATCTTGGAAATGATAGAATTGAGGAGTCGCACCCTAAGGGCTTGATCTTTTGGAATACATGACCAGCGGGAGCTGGATCTTTTGGAAGATATGACCAACGAGTGTTGGATCCTTTTGGAAATTCATGACCAGCGAGATGCTGGATCTTTTGGAAATATATGACCAATGAGTGTTGAATCTTTTGGAAATACACGAAATTTTGAGAGATTTAAGTCAGAACTTGAATTTTTAGAAGGAGAAAGGTCTTCGGTCAGAAGACTGATTTTAAAAGGTTACCGGTGTGAGAACCGGGTTTTTCAAATGTGCTTTATATATGATTGAAAAGTCTGAAAAACAACCAGTGCAAGAACTGGGTTTTGAAGATGAGCTTAGATTTTCAAAATGAGTTTTTAGAAGATAATTAAGGATTTATCCCCTTATCCTGAACGGGGGAAATAAAAAAGAAGAATACCTCATTGAAAGGAGGCATCAGGTTTATCCCTTATCCTGAAAGGGTGCTTTTTAAAGATAAAGGTAGATGAAATTTTAATAAGATTGAAAAATTTGTTAAAACTTGACATAAACGAGCATTAGCTTGATGTAAATCTGATCAAAGCAAAATGAATCAAATGAAAGTAAAGATCACAAGATCAATTAAGAATTAACAAAGTTTTGAGGAAAAGAACTTTCGTCAAATCCTGCCTGCATATGATGAGAAAGATTTTTATGAATTAAAATAAAATGCCCCAGTATCATGGAGAAGAATGTAAGAATTGATAGAAGATCATTATTTTTATTGAAATGGCTCTTTGAATAGTACAAAAGATTTTTGAATGAAAATTCTAAGTATAAAATTTCTTCAAATGCAGAGCATTGATGGGATCTGGCATCTCCACTCCATCTGCATTGATTAGTCGATACGAATTGCGAGGCAAAGCTTCCTTAACCACATAAGGGCCTTCCCAATTGGGTGACCACTTGCCTTGTGGTCGATGCTTGAGATGAGTTGTCGATCTGAGCACCAAATCGTTAACTCGAAATTTTCTCTCAATGACAGACTTGGCATAATGTCGAGCTATCCTCTGTCGATAAGCTTGAGCGTGCTCTGCTGCTTTGAGCCTCTTTTCATCCAGTAAATCTAGCTGCACCAATCTCTGCTGCTGATACTGATCAAGTGGCAATTCTACGAGAGAAGCGAATTTGAGAGTGGGCTTTTGGATATGGAGAGGTAACACCACTTCAGTCCCGTAAACAAGTTCTGAAGGAGTGGCATTAGTCGGAGTCCGAATGGTGGTTCGATATGCCCAAAGCGCGTCATGAATTTTCTCATGCCAGTCTCGGCCTGTCTTCACAGTCCTTTCCAAAATACGAATCAAGATTTTATTGGTAGCCTCTGCTTGGCCGTTCCCTTGAGGATAATAGGGAGCTGAGAAATGATGGGAAATTCTGAATTTAGAACAGAAGGTTTTCATCCTCTCATTTTTGAAATGGGTTCCGTTATCTGAGACAATATCATGTGGTATGCCGAAGCGGCAAAGAATGTACTTATGAATGAAAGAAACCACATGGCGGCCTTCTACTGTGCGTAGAGTAACGGCTTCAACCCATTTCGTGAAGTACTCTGTCGCAGCCAGAAAATACTTGTGGCCGTTAGAAGCAGAAGGAGTAATCAGGCCGACGACGTCGAATGCCCACATAGAAAATGGCCAAGGAGAAACAACTGATTGTAGATACGCGGCCGGAGCATGAATATAAGGTGCGTGCAATTGGCACTTGACACACTTCTTTACAAATCTATGACAGTCCTGCTGCATGGTATTCCAATAGTATCCCGCTCGGACGATCTGTTTGACAAGAGTCTGATAGCCAGCATGGCCTCCACAAATCCCTTCATGTGCCTCTTGGATAACTTCCATAGCTTCTTCTTTGTCTAAACATCTAGCATATTCAAAACTGAACTCACGGCTGTAGAGGACATTGGCAAGAATGAAATAATGGGTAGACACACGCTGAATCGCGTGTTGCTCCTTTTTTGGCATCTCTGGTGGGAATTCACCAGACTCGATGAAATTCTTGATATTTTGATACCAAGGCTTCTCTTTCTGATTGACCTGGTTTACTTGCATAATTGAATCGAAAGCAGGTTGCTCGAGTCTGCCAACTTCGAAAGAACGACATGACTCACCATCTTTAACGGATAGAATGGAGCCCAGACTGGCTAAACCATCGGCTATCTGATTGTGCTCTCTTCTGATATGACTGAGCTGAAATTCTTCGAAGCCGTCCACAAGAGCGAGGACGATCTTCTGATACGGAATCAATTTGGAATCTTTCACTTGCCATTCAGTGTTAACTTGACTGACAACAAGTAGGGAATCACCAAAGGCATGTACTCTTTTGACATCAAAATTTTGCAAGATTTTAAGGCCTTGTATTAGAGCTTCATACTCGGCCATATTATGAGTGCATTGGAAACCAAGCTTGAGAGAATAAGGGATCATTTCTTTTTCTGGAGTAATTAACAAGACTCCAATCCCGATACCAGACATGTTTTTAGAGCCATCGAAGAACAAGTTCCACACTGGGAGTTGTTGGATATTACAGATGTGCTCATCAGAAAAATCATCTTCTGCTTTAATTTCTTCCGTCAAAGGGAAATCTGCCAACTGATCTGCGATCGCTTGGCCTTTAATCAACTTTTGAGAAACATACTCTAAGTCATATTGCATTAGAAGGACTTGCCACTTTGCAATCCGCCCAGTGAGAAAGGGTTGTTCCAAAATGTATCTGAGAGGATTAAGCTTTGATAAGAACTTAATTTCAGAAGCCAACAAGTAATGTCTTAATTTCTGGCACATCCAAACCAAAGCTAGACAAGTTTTCTCCATCTGAGAATACTTCTTTTCATAATCAATGAATGTTTTGCTCACGTAGTAGATGGCGTGCTCTATCAGGCTGCCTTCTTCGTACTGAGCGAGGAATCCACTAAAGGCATTCTGATTGACTGAAATATATAGCAAGAGAGGCTTTCCCAGCTTAGGCGGCTTCAAAACTGGTGGATTAAGGAGATACTGCTTGATGCGCTCAAACGAGAGCTGACATTCCGATCCCCATTCAAATTTAACTCCTTTTCTTAGCAAATGGTTGAAAGGCTCGCATCTCATGGCCAGATTAGAGATGAATCTGCGAATATACTGAATACGCCCTTGAAGGCTTCGCAGTTCCCTGAGATTAGTTGGAGGCGGCATGTCAATAATGGCTTTTGCTTTGGCTGGATCTACTTCGATCCCTTTCTTGCTGATGATGAAGTCGAGCAGTTTGCCGGACTCTACTCCGAAAACACATTTCTGAGGGTTAAGTCTCAATTTGTAAAGAATAAGTCTTTCAAAAACTTGACTAAGAGCATCGAGATGATCCTCTTTTTCTTTAGACTTAACCAAAATGTCATCCACATATGCATCCATATTCTTGTGCATTTGATCATGGAAAATAACGGCCATTGCCCTTTGATAAGTTGCCCCGGCATTTTTGAGCCCAAATGGCATGACTGTATAACAGAAGGTTCCCCATGGGGTAGTAAATGAGGTCTTGGACTGATCACGAACGGCCAACTTAATCTGATTATAACCTGAATATCCGTCCATGAAAGAAAACATGGCATGACCTGCTGTGCTATCGATCAACAGGTCAATATTGGGAAGCGGATAATCGTCTTTCGGGGTGGCTTTATTGAGGTCCCTGAAATCAATGCAAATCCGAACTTTTCCGTTCTTTTTAGGGACTGCTACGATATTTGCCAACCAATCTGGATAATCAATGGCCCGGATGAAGCCTGCCTTTAACAAATCTTCAAGTCCTTCTTTGACTTGTTGTTCAATTCGAGGGTCTAATTTCCTCAGTTTTTGTTTGATTGGTCTGGCTTCTGGTTTTAATTTGAGTCGATGCTCAACCAGCTTGATATCCAATCCTGGCATGTCTTCGTAAGTCCAGGCAAATACTTCTTGATGCTTTTTGAGGAATTGGATGAGTCTAGCTTTTTCAATTTCGCTTAGACTCGACCCGATTTTGAGAATTTTCGGATCATCTTCTGACCCAATGTTGATATCCTCCGTTGGATCTTGAACCAAGGCTGATGGTTCATCCTGCTTCTGAATGTGAGCAAATTCTGGCAAATCCTGGATAGTGGAATCAAATTCAGCTGGCTCTTCAGTCTGTTCCGCTGTCTGACTGACCTCTGCTCTGTTTTTCATCTCAAGAAACCTTGCAAATTTTAGATACTTGGGATTGATAACAAATCTTGTCATTGATTCAGGAGTTAATGGTCCTGAAAATGTAAGAAAGGTTTTTATTTAAGAGAAGGTACGAGCCAAATCAAACTTTTGTGTAAGTAAAGAACAATGATATAGACAAAATATAAGAAGAAATGATAGATGCTCAAAAATGTGAAGAAAAAGTTGATCTTTCATTGATTGGAAATGAAGTATTTACAAGACATTGACAAAAGATGGGATCACGTTGTCCCTACAAGATTTAACAAAGGATAAGAAAAGAAAGCAGGAAAACTAAGGCATCATCTTCATTTGTTTCCTTTGAAAAAAACTGTCTTTTTGCTGGAATCCTGGCCGGTGAACCCCAACCCTGAACTGTCCGCGTGCCGAACTGGAATGATGGGCTCTATCATGCCGTCTTCATCTTTCCCCATGCCTCGGAATGGCTGGTATCCGTGTTTTATCAGCAGATCAAATCCCTTTCTTGCTTTAGAAAATTGAGGAAATAAGGGATGATCTTTGAAGGAGGCGTAATCAATGCGTCCTCCTAGCTTGAAGAAACAAGGTCCCTGCCATTGGACCGTGGCTGCAACATTTTCCTCTCCCATGACATCTTTTAGCTTCAGCATCTCTAGACTGTCACTGAGATTGATCTCATCCGCTTCTCGGACGCTTGGAATATCAGCTGTGAATGTCGGACGAGGAATCATAGGCTGTGGCAGCCTCTCTTCAGGATCTTCACCAAAAATGGTGGTGATCATTCCACCTTTGGACCACTTTATGCATTGGTGGAGAGTTGATGGAACTGCATTGGCGTTGTGGATCCATGTTCGTCCCAATAATAGATTGTAAGTTGGCGGCACATTGACGACATGGAACAACACAGTATGCACTGAGTAGTTGATGAAGATTTCCAAAAAGACTTTGCCTTTGGCAGTTTGCCCATGATTATCGAAGCCATAGATGGTGATGGGATCAGGCACATATTCTTCCTCTTTTAATCCCAATGCTTTCGCTGTCATTTCTGGGCAAATATTCAGACTGCTGCCCCCGTCCACAAGTACGTGTGGGACAGTCATGCCCCTGGTCCTGACCACTATATACAATGCATTGTTGTGGATTGAATGAGGCTTAGGAAGGTCCTCATCAGAGAAAGTGATAGGCGCATTAGTCATTGCTTGGTTCACTATCTGCGCCATGTCATCGGGCGTGGTACCCGGTTTCACCTTGATCTTCCTCAATAGATCATCTAGTTTTTCTTTATGCTGGGGAGAGTCATGAGTTAACTCAAAAATGGAGATGTTGGAGAGCGCTGTAATCGGCTTCTGAAGGCTTTTGGCCCGTTCTTTCGCTGCTTCTGAGGTTTCTGCTTCCTCTGTGCAGGTCTCCTTTCTTAGAAATCTTTTTGGAAAAACTTGGATTTTCCCATTTTCTACTGACGTATTTCTGATGTTTAAAAATGAGAGGATATCCCCTCTTTGAGATGCAAGCTGATCCTGGCGTAGAACCATTACCTGATGCTGCAGACTCATCTCCTCTTCGGAACAAGGATGTATGTGACTCTGTGGGAGAAAAGAATCTTCTGAAACGGTTGATACGGAATGCTTTGGAAATGGGGCGGACAGGATGTCCATTTTGCCCTCTTCTTCATCCTCGATGAGGATGCTTTTATCAATACAATCCTGAATCAGATGCTTCAGGACGAAGCAATACTCGGTGTCATGGCCCATTGCCCTATGGAACTTGCAGTACTGTTCCTTAAATCTTCCCATGAGCACTGGTGGATCTGCCACCTTGGGAAGTTTTACCATCCCGTGAGACAGCAAGTATTCCAGAATTTTCTCCAAAGGCTGGTCGAGGGGAGTTAACTTCCGATCCCTACTCCAGTTTATATGTTTAGGCTTTTTTTGAAGGTCCCCCTTTTGTTGAGGACCGGTCGGAAGAGGCTTATCATTGTTCTTGAAGAATTTTCCCTTTCTTCCCCTGTTTTGCTCGGGCTTTGTGCCACTGCCACTGCCCTGTTTGCTGCTACTGCCCTGATCATCCCCTGGAACCTCGGCGGAGTAGGTGAAGTGTGCCTTCTTCTTTGGGTCTTGCACATTTTTGGCTAAGGCGACACCTTCATACATCCCATTTTCTACCCCCATCTCGAGCCATTCTGCTCGCTCCGTCAGTTCGATAAAGGATTTGGAGGGGTATGGGAAGAGAAGGCTTTTTAGGGGCTGAGAGAAATTATTGAGGATGACTTGGAGGGCATGTTCCTCAGAGATAGGATTTCTCATTTTGTTGCACAGGCTTCTCCACTTGTGGATAAAATCCCTGGCCTTCTCATTGGGCTCCTGCTTCAGGTTGCACAGGTGGTTCAGGGTGGGCAGAGCTTCCGTGTTGAATAGGAAGCGTTCCACAAACATATTAACGACTTTGTCAAAATCCCTTAACTCGATGGGATTGACATGCTCGGCACACCATTTGGCGGCTATTCTCTCTAAACTGCGGGGAAAACAGAGGAAGAGGGCACGGTTGTCTTCGCTGAACCGGGCGCATTCTGCGAAGAACATGGCAAGGTGGGCCTTGGGGTCTCCGGATCCATCGAATTTAATGAATTTTCGGGGGAGATTCTCCAAATTGATGTCTCCTTCCAAACCAAGGTAGAAATCCTGTCTAGTGTATGACCTTTTTCCTTTATCCCGGACCTGCAGGTCTTTGACAATTTTGGTCAGTGCCTAGATCGAGTCCTCTGCGGGGGCCCCATGCTTGGGCTTGTTCACTGACACTGGCTCCTCTACCGGCCTCTTGGGCTGCCGCAGATGTTTCGGGATGTAGATTAGCTGCTCTTCTTCCTCAGAGACTTCTTCTGACCCAGAACCCTCAGAGGTGCTGTCACACTGTACTTTCTGCTTGCTGATCTTAACCGGCTTTTTTATGGGCTTTTTCTTCGCTTTGGTCTTAGAAGCCGCCTTCTTTGGAGCCGCCTTAGCTTGCTCGACCATCATTTTAGTCATCATTTTCTGAAAAACCTGGTACATGGCCGGATCAACATCGCTTTCATCTCCGGAGTCATGCTTCTTGGACAATCTAGGAGAATTCATCTCCTCTGACTCGTTGTCACTGTGTTGTTGAGCAGCCCTCTTGTCAGCCCTTGTCTGAACCATTTTTCAGATGCCAAAGCTTTCCTGGAGAATATGGGAATGGTTAGAGTATGGAGAAGCTTTTTTGAAAATCATAATTTCTTTGAGAGAAAGCAAGAAATGAAGGGATTTGGTAGACAATTTCAAGAGATTATCCCATTACCCGGGATTGGGTCATCACACGATTTGTGATAATTGTGTTACCATTTGATGATAACAGAGAAATGTGCCTTGTTACCTAGGCGAGGTCGTCAACCATGAGAAAAAATATATTTGAAGAAAATGTGGAAGGAATGTCCCATCTACCCGGGATGAGGTCGTCACTTAAGATTTGTGACTTTTATTTGTGCTATAAACAAAATATAGAGAACAACATTTTTGGCCAAAAAGTAAATTTTTATTGATATTTTTAACTTTCAAAGACAAAGAGAGGGTGGACAGACAGTTTGCCACCACTCCTGATATTCAGATGATACATTTGGCCCAGGAAACATAGACAGAGAAATAAAGGAATTCTAGGTATATTTTGCGACATGATATGCCCCAGACCACTGATCCGACTGCAGGTTGAATTCTGACACGTTGCCTGTCGGGAAACGGGTGTTGGCACGGACCTGCCGCTCTGAAAACTGCCTCAGACATCGTTCCGGCTGATAATCGACACAAAAGAAAGGGCCCATCAACTTGTAGCGCTTGTCACGGGCATAAGTGTATCGAGGAACAGTCTCTTTTCTGTCAAAGAAATCCCAGGTGATCTCCTCCTGATGCAGCTTCTCGATCAGAGCTCGGCATTGGATGACTGTCTTCGGCTGCTTACTGTTGAATCTGAAAGAACTGGCCTTCGAGGGAACGTGGCATAGGAACCACGACTGCAAGGCATAAGTGCATCCTTCTACCATAATGGTCTCCCCAAGAGCAAATCGAGCCAAACCTCTGTAAAGGAAGGCTAATGCGGCCATGGAGACTGAGAGCTGACGGGTCTGCTTGCTTCCCCATCTCCGAAAGAGCTGAGCGACTCTGATATCTATGAAATTCTGGCCATCTTGGAAGAAAGCTAACCCCACTGTACACAGGATCATGGCATGCTGAATCCTGTCCTTCGCTGCTCGAGATAGAGTGTCAACCTCTTTGTAGGCTCCATACTTTTGATATAGTTCAAATAGGTCGATGAAGTGATTTCCACCGATCTCAGTGAGAGGCCAAGACCTGCTCCCTGTTGCTCTTGCTAAGGCTTCTCGAACATCTACCCCTTTGATGTTGATCAAAAACTGTTGCTCGACAGGATCATCTGGTTGACCAGCTGGTTTGGGCAATCCCATAATATCATTGAACTCATCCATCAGTAGAGTCATTTCCCCCCAAGGAAACCAGAATGTGCAGGTACGTGGATTCCACCGTTCTGCCATGGCCTGAATCAACGCTCCATTGATGACTCGCTTGCCTACCGCTGATGCCATCTCCATCCCGCAGTCATCCAAGTGGTCTGGGAACATACGTGAGAAGGTGGCGAACCAAGAATAATACCACCGTGGGAAGAAAGTATGAGACTGGATGACCCGCAGATCTGGGGTTCCATCCCTTATTTGATAGAAGATATGATCCCAAGGAAAGATAGTATCGGGAGATTCAGATGCCATCAGAGTGATACTGAGGCAAAAAGAGGAAGGGAGTCAGATAGAATGTAGGACTTACGGATAGACTTTTTAAAGAATCAAACCTGAAAATTTTAAAAGATTGAGGGGAAAAAGAATTTTCCAGGGTTTTGAAGAAAATTTGATCTAAAAGAGAAAAAAGAAAATGTAGGTAGAGAAAAATATACACCTGGGGTTTTTGGAAATAAGGGTAAGTTTTGAATAATACACCCAGGTTTTTTTTTTTAAAAAGGTTTGATACATGTATGAGAGAATAAGAGAATTTATCATACAACTAAAGCTGCACAAACAAGGATGCACACACAGCACTCCCTAAAGGCTGACTCTAAATGCAATAGTTGAAATGGCTTGTAGGACCTTAATCCTAACTCTAAGGTTCAAATTATCTGATTCCGATCAAGATACGCCGATATACCCAAGCCGAAGCTCGAAGTACGTGACATAGAAATATTTCTCCGGTTCTAAGGTAATGGCTTCCCAACATCCTTGAGCACCTACCGATATACCTCAGACTATGGCCCTTAGGTACGTGGTAGGGGGGCGCGAACCCAAATAAGTGGTCCAGTTGTGAGGCTCTCTCCCGAACTATGGTTCAGTGAGACAGCCCAGCAACGTGAAGACCGGGACAATATAGGTAAGGGATGTTTTTGAAAACATGTTCAACATGCAAAAAATCAGATGGCTCTAATGAAAGTCCTAAAGAGATAGATTAAAATGAAAGGAAGCATACACTTGCATACATTGTTTACATTCAATCCCTAAAATTGAGGAGAGTTGTATTTCAGGCCTAAGTCTAATGTGAGCATGGAATAATCTCCTCAATATGGTCCTACCAAACCATACTTAAATCCTATATGCAATGATGTCAGCTTTAGGACAGAGTCTAGGCTCCTAAGGTTTGCACGAAAATGTAGTTGACATATGTAGAATAAAGACTTAGATACTATCAAAGCAAAGGAAAAGGCATAATTCGACCGGACGGAGACGGGTCCCATCTCGGTCGCCAAACCTGTGATCATCGCAAATTTTTTCCTCTCGTAATATTCTCTCTCTTCTTTCTCTTTTCCTTTCCAACCTCTTATTTTCCTCCTTTTTGAAGGGAGAAAAGATAAAAGAACGGAAAGAAGGAGGGAAGAGAAAAGAAAGAAGAGAAGAGAAGAGGAACTCTTTTGCGGGTCTCACTTGACCTTAATTTTGAAAATATTTTGAAATAACTCGCCTCTGTTTTTGAAATATTTGCGGGAAAATTGGGAGACGGGATCCGCTCGTCGGTACGAGGTTCGACCGTTCCTGGCGCCTTTACCAGGGGTAATCGAACCAAGGGTCGAATTAATGCCTTTTGCTTTGCTAAGAAATTATCTAAGTATTTATCCTAAGTCTAAAAAATGCACAATGAATAATGCTTGTGCAAATGCAAAGATGTATGCTCTTTTTGAAAATATTTTGAAGAATTTCCAAGTGAATCAGATAAAGTGAAGAAATGTTTTCTAACTTAAAACTTAAGATTTGAAGTTCTAAGTTTTTAGAATAATCAGAGCTTTAGGAAAATGAATTTGGATCTTTGAGAGAAATGATCTTGAAACTGAAAGAAAGAAAATCTCAAAGTCATAAATGGACTTTGAATTTGGAAGTTTGAACTTGGATGAATATTTGGAATGGAATTGAATTCTAACTTTGAAGTTTTGAAGTTAGAAGGAAATGTGGGGGATCTAAAGGAATTGAGGAATGGGATTTGGAACAATTGGAATTTCAAGATGAAATCCGAATCCAAATTCTGGATTCTGAATAGAGTTTTGAGTTGATTTTTGGATTTAGGATCTGAAATAGGAACTTTGGTTTGAATGACAATGGGACTGGCTTTGAGAATTGGAATTTACAGTGGAATTTTGGATTTGGAATTTTGAATCGAATCCGATTCAAGATTTGGAATCCAAAATGGAATTGGGATCTGAAGTTGGAGATCCAAAGTAAAGTTGGATCTTTGGATCCTAGATGGAATTGGATCTGAAGCTTTGAATGGAATTGGATCCGAGATTTGGAATCCAAGATGAAATTGGGATCTGAATCTGAGATCCAAAGTAGATTGGATTCTGGATCCTAGAATGAAATTTGGATCTGAAGTCTGAGATCCAAGGTAGAATTGGGTTCTGGACCCTAAAGAAATGGATTTTGGATCTGAAGCTTTGAATGGAATCAGATCCGATATTTGGAATCCAAGATGAATTTTGGATCTGAATCTGAGATCCAAAGTAGATTGGATTCTGGATCCTAGAATGAAATTGGATCTGAAGTCTGAGATCCAAGGTAGAATTGGATTCTGGACCCTAAAGAAATGGATTTTGGATCTGAAGTCTGAGATCCAATGGTAGAGTAGGGATCTGGATCCTCAATGGAATTTGGATCTGTAATTGGAGATCCAAAATGGAATGAGGATCTGGATCCTAAATAGAATTTGAATCTGTGATCTGAGATCCGAAAGGGGAATGAGGATCTGGATCTTAAGTGGATTTTGGATCTGTCATCATAGATCCAAAATGGAATGAGGATCTAGATCCTAAATGGAATTTTGGATCTGTTAATTGGAGATCCAAAGCAGAATGGAGTTTATACTTGGAAATCTGGATCCAAGTTGATCCTTTGATTTGGATTTTGAAAGTCTAAATGGAACTTTTGAGGATGGATCTGGGTTTTGAAGACCTAGATTGAATTTAAAATTTAAGAAGAGTCAAGATTCAAAATCAATCTCAAACCTTGATTTTGAAGATAAGAAGATAAACTTGATTTGAAGATTAATCAGAAATTCCAAAGTTAAATTGAACTTTGAAATGAGTTGAAAATTTGAAGTTTTGAATATAAAATGATTTTGGAGTTTCAAGGTCAAATTGGACTTTGAAATTGAATTCTTGAATCTTGAAGTGAGACAGAATTGGATTTGAATAAGATCTGATGATGAAGAAGAAAAACACTTGGGATTTTGAAAAAAGAAGTTTTGAAAATATGATACAATTCTATCCTATATGATGAACGAATTAAAATAAGTTTGAAATCGGATTTGAAAATCATATTTCATTCTTCAAATGAATTTAAATAAGACTAATGATATAATACACTCCTGACTGTGGTCATTGAATGTATTATATGATAGTCATATCTAAATTCAAATGAAAAATAAAATATCTTTTGGTGCTTTTATAGAATTTAAAATGAAATTAACTCTCAATATACCCTGACTATGGCCATTGGTATACATTTTGAGTTAATCCTAAATTAAATTCTGATAAAAGAAAGAAAACATTTTGAGAAAATATGATGATTTTTGAAAGTGGACCTAGTGTGGATCCAGTGTTATTTTGTAAAAGATAGAAATTCTAAGTTTTGTTTACACCCCGACTATGGCCGTTGATGTAAATCGTCAACTTAGCATTAGCTTACCTCTTACGAAATGATGCACGTGCCATTCGTGTTTCACCATTGTGGGAATTTTGAGAAAAAAAGAAAAAAAATGCATGGAATAAACAATTCATGGCATTTTAAAATGCTCATCCATTCTACCTAAAGCAAGAAATGTAAATTTTTCATTAAAATCTATCTATTACAAAAAATCAAATTTACAACTTCAAATAATGACTTTATCTACATATTTCCTGCAAAACAACTTGGTTAGCCTAAAAATAGAAGTAAGTTTATACATATCATATGAATGTCAATAGTAAAAAGGCTCATGTACCAAGTTATTTATGATGGAAAGAAAGAAGAGATGACATATATACCAACATGCCTACATATATATGCATATACTTGTATAATAAATATGAGGTGTATGAAAAATTTTGCAGCTAAAAACCTAAAACTTCCTAGATCTGGAATTGAAGCATTCTGTCCAAAATTCTGCAGGTAAGATCAGAACTTCTCCAGCATATTTTACATCATTGTGAGAAACAATCTCAACCCCATCATTGCAACTAAAAAAAAAAAAAACAGCTTTAACGATTCAGGTGATGGAAAAATCTTTATGACAGTATGTGCAAAGGTGCAAAGATAATTGGGTTGAAGGCTGGTGAAGGCAGGTGTGTACAACATAACATTTTTTTTTTTTTTGGTATAACCACATTAACATATGCAGAATGCAATAATGCAACAGTGTTTAACAGTGATCAAGGTAAGTGGCCACCAGATGTGTTAAAGCAATTACTTCTATCAGGACTATTTATCCAAAGATTCCAACTTGAATTATTTCTAAAATTTTCAACGTTGTCACGTTCACAATCAACAAAATTAGAGCATGATATTTTGGATGCTGTGTAAACCTCTGAGAGACACTGATTCACCCTCTGTAATGCAAAAGGGTACCAGCAAGAGCCAACCACATGCCCAGCCAGCACGAAAATTAAAAGATCAATGGCAAAATCAGCCCATGCTGACTTAAATATGAATCCACTTGGGGATTGTCCAACAAGCAGAGGGATAAACCTAGACATTCTTGGAAAATATTGAAGAAGAATCACTGCTCTTAATGGCTTCTTCGCCTAGTTGGCTGATCTAGATTTAACATATTTCGGCAAGAGACCCAAAATCACAATCTGTGGTAGAGGAAGCACTGAGGGGGGTAAGAATGTTGCAGAAAAAGGATTTCCTTGCCAGCTCTACTAATTGTTAGGCTGCATTTGGATTTTAGATTTCATAGGCAATTTCCCAAATGGGTCAAGAAGAACCTGAGACTCGGGTGGACTAACTCCCAAGCCCCTGGGCCAGCATGGTGATGGAATCGACTACTGGTCGATGCTGGAAAGCTCTGGTGAGGGGCACTTAAGCATAACAGACGATGAGGTTAGTGGGAAGGAAACTGTCGCTGGAGTTGCTTCTGAGCAGCACCTTTAGTTGTTCTGGCCAGGGCCCAGTTTACCAGGGGACTGAAGGTTTTCCTACATAACCCAATCCTATTGCTGAGTAAGTTGTTGAGCAGCTACCACGACACTTGAATTCTAACTTGCCTAGATTTTGCCGTGGAAAAACGAGCGCCACCTTTATATGCTTACCAATGTTCGACTGCGGGTAGGCCAAGCTTCATGTAAAGTGTTTGTAACAGCTAGACTAACATCCATTGTGAATAGACAGGGATGACAACACTAAGCTTTAGACAGGGACTAAAATTTTCTTAGGATTCTCTGAAAGTCCTTATCATTGGTAACCTGCTTGATCAACACACACCCCAAGTCGATGCCTGTTAATCAGTGCAAATTAAATCATTAACAAAAAAAACTTTTCAAGGCAATTCTCCATCTGTGCAAAAGAAATCCCCTATATGTTGGCTCAATCCAAACTTCCTGTCGAAGGTCTTGCAGATGCCTTTGCAGGTCGATATCCATCAGAAACAACATATCTCCTCTCTTTGAGAGAGAGGATTTGGCTTGGAACCAGGGCTGTCGGATTTAAAATGTCAAGACAAGACTCTTAGCAGGGGATGATGGTCTGAATGATCATGTTGATTGTGTATATGCATATAGGAAGTATAATGTTGTTCATACATCAAAATGAACATGGAAGATTAGCATGTGGATAGGAAATTATGTACATATATAATAGAAAGAGAAATTAGTTATATACAGGATGACAATAATAAAAAAAAAACATGAAAATGCAGAAGAACTGGAATCCTCTCCTTTATTCCCTTCATGGACCACTATGGCCAACACCAATTAAGGCTAACCTGGACTTCACCAGATGTATATGTACCATTGATAAGCCTGGGGCCAGATCTGACCTTATTGTGAGTATAAAGGCCGAAAGAGGATTACATAAATGCAATAGATGGTCGGAGGAGCAGTAGATCGCACAATTACTAAAATTCTCGATCTCTCAATGTAATTGATAATAAAAAAAAAAAAGGAAAAAAAAGGGGAGGATAGTAACTCAAAACGATCAAGTCAGGGTAAGATAATAACAGAAACAACTAGATCAATGATCCCTAAGTTTTCAAACCGATGCAGGAAATGCCAGAGAGAAAAAGAAAATTCAGAACCTGGGGTTAATGTTGGATAACGATAACCACAAAAATACTGGAAGGCATAGGATGGATTGTAATCTCCCATAGGATGAACCCGATCTGATACTGGATCAGATCGAGTATCCTTGCTTCAAAAATATCGAAATTGAACTCAAGCTAAAATGAACAGATGAAATCATCTGGGGGAAGGGACAGGGGAGATAGCTAACCAAAAATATGAAGCATAAACACGAATTTCAAAAAAAAAACTATGAATATTGACTGTGATGAGCACTGGCTTTCAACAATTAATATTGACGAAAAACAGATTTATCAAGACTAGCAAGGGTAAAGGATCGAACATTGAAGCAGGGATTGCACAGAGAATCCAAAAATCGATAGAAAATGAAAATGGAATTCAACCGAGAATTTCGGGTTGGGGTTTTGATGAACCCTGTCAGATTATTGAATCTGACATTCTGAGCCCAAAATCACAATATAAGTAAAATGAAGAGAAAGAAAAAAAAATATTGGAGCATGATTGCTCCGTCGCTATCGCACAAGAGAGGGATTGACATTGCTATAAACAATCCAATCCCTCAAGGGTGCATTAATGGATGCCGAAAATAAGAAATCAACAGGAAATCTCAGATTAAACTAAGAAAGAAGAGAGGCGTTTACCTGGTTTTTGCAGAGAATCGGAAAGAGGTAGTCAATGCTCCTTCAGAGGGGATTTTCCTTCTGTTGGAGGAGAGAAGAAAAAAGCTCTCCGTCTTCTTTTGCTTGCAGGACTCTTCGGAAGAGTGGACAAGGGTGATCCTTAGTGATGGAAGAGGCAAGATCCGATTAACTTGCAAAGGAGAAGATCCGAGTAGGTATGAGTTGATATCGATAACAGATGGATGCCAAAGGAAGTCGATCAGTGGAGAGGTGAAGAATGGATTGTTGTATGCAATGCTGAGAGAGGGAAGGATGATGAATTTTTGCAGAGGAAGCTCGGTGACAGAGATGTGGATAATGGATGCCTAAAGACAGGAGCTCGCCTCTTTTTAAAGAGGGAATGGAAAATTCCAGAATGGAGGTCGTTTCGGATTGAAGGTTGAGGAGAGAGGAGGCTGTTGGAAGATCAACGGTGGAGGGAGGCAGCGAGCCTGCAGCCGTTGCAAATCTTCTCCATTTCAAAAAGGAGGTCCCCTTTTAGAAAAACTTTTGAAAAGTGGTTTAAAATGAGGTTTTTGGTAAAAATGGCTTCAAAAAGCATGAAAATCATCCATTTTTCTTGTAGTTTTTCCCATTTTTTTTGGTTTTTGTGTTATTTTTCTATTTTTAGAATAAAATCCTAAAGTTTTACGAGAAAACGAGGATTAAAACTATTTTTTGTGTTTTTGTAAAATATTTACAAAAGAGAGTTTTTCTGAGAACTCAAGGCGATTTTTTTTTTAGAAAATTTCTTCAGAAAGTGGATTTATGTCCGGATTTTTTTAGGAAATATCCGAGGTTTACAACCTCGAAGTGAGAAATATAGGGTTGGGGATTCAACAGAATGCCAGATGAATTGCCTAAGCCATTTAGAACCAGTTTTTGTATTTTTATAATTTTAATTTGAAAATCGGACAACGGGACCCAGATTTGGATTTAGAACACTGGGTTCGGACCCGAAATCAATTTTGAATGGATCAATATGTTTTTTAGTCCAAAAAATCTGAAGAAATTACTTGATTTTCTCAGAAAATGGGGTTAGGGGCAAAAGGGTCATTTTTACAAAACTTTGAAAAATTTGGGGTGTTCACAAAGGGGTCTATCATGGTTTTCACAATATTTCTCAATCTGACTTTTATGCTCTATCAAGTTGCTGCCCTGGTTGCCTTGATTGCTGCTCCTGCTGGCTTTGGAATTTCCTATACCGACATTGTCGTGTTCATTCATGGGGAAAGTGACAGGTGTCTTTCCTTCTGTGGGAGCTTTTCTGCAATTGGCTTCAGCTTGTTCAGACAATATTTCAACCATCATCCTTTTGAATAATTGGTATATCGCGGGATCGATTTCACTGTTGCTGTCCTGAACTCCCTTTCTGATAGATTTTTGAGAATCCATTCCTGACTCTCTCTACTTATAACTGGGATGTTAGAGCAGTGTAATCTCTGAGCTTTGCCCGACCCAACTGATAGCGCTGATGCTCTCCTAGAGAGTATAAATGGGTCTTTTAGAAAAGATCTAGGAAGAAATTTTAATAAAGGAGGAAATCATAATCTGAAAATGAAAATATCCCATTACGAGGGATCGGGTTGTCACCAAAATTTGCGACAACCGCACTGTTTTTCTGAAAAAGGATAGACAAGTAAAATGTGAATAAAGATAAATTTTAAAAAGGACATATCCTGACAAAAGATGTTTTATTGTAAATGAGGGTAAGGAATGAAATATAGAAAAGAAAATTTTTGAAGAATTGCAGGCAGGATCAAAAAGGAATTAGAAGAAATTAAGAGAAGAAAAGGAGAATACACCTGGGTTTTAAAATAAAGAGGAAATTTTGAATAACATATACCCAGGGTTTTGAAAAAAATATAGGGAATATAAAATATCATACAATCATAGATATACAAACAAGGATACACAAACAGCAATCCCTAGAGGCTGACCCTAAATGTAATATTTTGAAATGGCTTGTAGGACCTTAATCCTAACTCTAGGGTTCAGATCATCTGATTCCAATCAAGATACGCCGATATACTCAAGCAGAAGCTCGAAGTACGTGGTATAGAAATATTCCTCCGGTTCTAAGGTAATGGCTTCCCAACATCCTTGAGCACCTACCGATATACCTCGGACTATGGCCCTTAGGTACGTGGTAGGGGGGCACGAACCCAAATAAGTGGTCCAGTTGTGAGGCTCTCTCCCGAACTATGGTTCAGTGAGACAGCCCAGCAACGTGAAGACCGGGACAACATAGGTAAGGAGGTTTTCAAAATCATGTTCAACATGCAATAAATCAAGAAGGCTCTAATGCAAGTCCTAAAGAGATAGATTTAAATAAAGAGAAGCATACACTTGAATACATTGTTTTGCATTCAATCCCTAAAATTGAGGAGAGTTGTATTTCAGACCTAAGTCTAATGTGAGCATGGAATAATCTCCTCAATATGGTCCTACCAAACCATACTTAAATCCTATATGAAAATGATGTCAGCTTAGGACAGAATCTAGGCTCCTAAGGTTTGCATGGAAAATATAGCTGACATTTGAAGAATAAAGACTTAGATAATATCAAAGCAAGAAGAAAAAGGCATAATTCGATCGGACGGAGACGAGTCCCATCACGATCGCCAAAACTATGATCATCGCAAAATTTTTCCTCTCTTGTGGTTTCTCTCTCTTCCTTCTCTTTTCCTTTCCAACCTCTATTTCCTCCTTTTTGAAGGGAGAAAATAAAAGACGGGAAGAAAGAGAGAAGAGAAAAGAAAAGGAGAGAAGAGGAACTCTTTTGCGGGGTCTCACTTGACCTTAATTTTGAAAATATTTAGAAAATAACTCGCCTCTATTTTGAAATATTTGTGGGAAAACTGGGAGACGGGATCCGCTCGTCGGTACGAGGTTTGACCGTTCCTGGTGCCTTTACCACGGGTAATCGAACCAAGGGTCGAATTTATGCCTTTTGCTTTTGCTAAGAAATTATCTAAGAATTTATCCTAAGTCTAAATGCACAAAGAATCATGCTTGTGCAAATGCAAAGATGTATGCTCTTTTTGAAAATGATTTGAAATTTTCCAAGTGTTTCTGAGATGAATCTGATAAAGGAGTGAAGAAATGGTTTTTAATTTAGAACTTTTAAGATTTAAAGTTCTAAGTTTTTGAAATAATCAGAACTTGGAAAAATAAATCTAGATTTCAAAAGGAATGATTTTGATTTTGAGATAAAAGGAAAAGAAAGGAAATTTCAAAGTCATAAATGGACTTTTGAATTTAGAATTTTGAATTTGGATGAATGTTTGAAAATTGAATTGAATTCTAGCTTTGAAGCTTTGAAATCAGAAGGAAATGTGGAAAATCTAAAGTGAATTGAGAAATAGAATTGATTTGAAAGTTGGGATTTCAAGATGGAATCTGAATCCAAAGTCTAGATTCTAAATAGAGTTTGAAATTCAAAAGGAGATTGAATTCTGGATTTAGAATTTTAAATGGGAATTGGATTTGAATTTTGGGATGAAAATGGAATTGGTTTTAAGAATTGGAATTGAGAATAGAAGTTGATTTGAAATCTGGAATTCAAGATAGAATTTGAATCCAAAGTCTGGATTCTAAATAGAGTTGAGATTTCAAAATTGAATTATGGGTTTAGAATCCTGAATGGGAATTGGATCTGAAATTTTGAGATCCAAGATGAAATTGGATTTAAGAATTGGAATCCAAGATGGAATTGGATTTAAGAATTGGAATCCAAGATGGAATTAGATTTAAGAATTGGAATCCAAGATGGAATTTGGATCTGAAGTCTGAGGTCCAAGATGAAGTTGGATTCTGGATCCTAAAATGGATTTGGATCTGAAGTCTGAGATCCAAGATGAAGTTGGATTCTGGATCCTAAAATGGATTTTGGATCTGAAGTCTGAGATCCAAAGTAGAATTGAGTTCTGGATCCTAAAATAGATTTGGATCTGGAGTCTGAGATCCAAAGTAAAAGTGGATTCTAGATCCTAAAATGGAATTGGATCTGAAGTCTAAGATCCAAAGGTAGAATTGTATCCAAGTTGTAATTGGGATCTAGCTTTCGATTTGTATTCTGAAAGTCCAAATGGGACTTCTGAAGATGGATCTGGGTTTTGAAAACCCAGATTGAATTTTAGGATTTAAGAAGGGTCAAGTTTTGAGATTCAGAATCAATCTCAACTTTGATTTTGAGATTTTGAAGAAAACTTGATTTTGAATCAAAAGATGAATCAGAAACTTCAAAGTTTAAATTGAACTTTGAAATTGGATTTTGATTGAAATTTTGGAGTTTTGAATAGAAAATGATTTTTGAAATTCCAAAGTCAAATTGGACTTTGAAATTGAGATAGAATTTGGGATTTGAAATAGAAGTTTGAAGAAAGATGTTCAAAATCACTTGGGTTTTTGAAAAAGAATTTTAAAAATATGATGCAATTCTATCCTAAATGATGAATGAATAATTTTGAAATTGGATTTGAAATTCATATTCCATTCTTTAAATGAATTTAAGTAAGATTAATGATATAATACAATCCAGACTATGGTCATTGAATGTATTATCTAATAATCATATCTAAATTCAAATGAAGAATAAAATACCTTTTTGGTGCTTTTATGGAATTTTAAAATGAAATTAACTCTCAATATACCCTGACTATGGCCATTGGTATATATATTGAATTAATTTTAGATTAAATTCTGATAAAAGAAAAAATATTTAAAGAAAATATGATGATTTTCTAAAAGGATCCAGTGTGGATCCAGTGTTTATTTTATAAAAGATAAAAATACTAAGTCTTGTTTACATCCTACTATGGCCATTGATGTAAATCATCAACTTAGGATTAATTACCTCTTACAAAATGGTGCACGTGCCATTCGTGTTTCACCATTGTGAAAATTTGAGAAATAAAGGTAAAAATGTATGAAAACAAGTAATTCATGATGTTTACAATGCTCATTCATTCTACCTAAAAGCTGGAAATATAAATTCTTATCAAGTTATTACATCAATTAAAATGATAAAATCCTAATCTGAGAGAGAAAGTCGATATTTCACACATCCCTGCAAGATAAGGCTTATATGGCAAAACACCAAGTATGGATAGAAATTCAGATGTTATGATAGTACTAATGTATCCGATATTACCTGAGTGTTTAATGAGAGAACATCAAAAGGAATGTACATATGATGCTTTATAAGGATGAGAATACATATATATACACATATACATATATATAGGTATTGGAGCACATGTGCAATATACCATACTACCAATAAAGTGGCTGCTATCATAGTGAATAGTGTGCTGTGACAAAGGAAGTGCAAGTGAATACAGCTGCAGCTGAATGTGGGAGTGTTATAAAGTACTAGTGAAAAGGGTACGGGGATTGTGAAACATGTGCTGGGTGTTTGTAGCATGATGAAGGGTATGTACAGGAACACGAAGGTATGTCTAATGTATAAGTGCAATAAATATGTAATGAAGGAATATATAGAAGATATTAAGGGAATGTAAGTAGATAGACTTTCACAGTGCTAATACACATACTAACTCATACTACTGATAAACGGCATAGGTTGCCACAGGATTTTACTGTTCAACACACTACATTACTCATACCGGACTCTCACACATACATTGTTAACTCAGATTTACTAATACACACTCAGCACCAAGATATTAACATATGCCAACCATTAATGCTAACATACTGTCACAGCCTATGCTAACTTACAGACTAACTAACTTGTTGTGTAAGTTGAATAGCACTCTGATTCGAGTAGACAAGGTGTGTGTACTCACATACTGATATTAACTCACCTAATGTTTAACACCCCACTGACACAGAATTACTGATGCATTCAAATTAGCAAAGATTGACACACAACTACTGCTAACAGAATCTTGATGTTACCACCTAAGTCCTGCTAATTTCAGATATGAATCCAATGAATTTTCATACAACTTTTCAGAGATAAGCAGTGAATTGCAATGGAACTTCAATGTGAGACTATGATAGATTCACGGTTTACAGTCAGACTGTACCATAAGCATCAAATGGGAAAGACCTTTTGAACTAAAATTCTGCAAACATCACTACTATTATCCCCTTAACACACTCATGGTATACTTTCCCAGTGTCCAATTCACTGTAGGGACCTTAATCGATATATAACCCAGGAAATACTTACCTGATTAGCCCTTTTCTCGGACCACGTGCATTCATCTCAGCAGCATGAAATCAGACTGTGTAACTGATAATAAGCATAGGGAAAATGAAATAGTGGAAGCATCTTGTAGGGGAGGTTGTTGTTCATCCAAAGCAACCAACGCCTCAAGAGGGTCATGGGATCTCTTTGATTGAGAAGATCAAATGATGGCTCCTCTCCAGATCCAGCACAGACACCGAATCTCATACCCGCCTGTTCTGATTTCAACAGCATCCTGCTAAATCTTAACGAGATCATCTTGGACAAAATCAAATGAAGATGAATTTTGTCTACCCACGTTATGTGCCATGGCCCTCAGACATTTATTTTAACAAGGGAAAAAGCACAAAAACCCATGATAAATATAGCTTTATAGAGAACACAAAGATCTGGAGTGGCTGTAGCTTGTACTAATCAAAATGATATAAAGGCCTCCACTGGTTAGTCCGACCACCTCTCTTTTACTGAGAGTTTCAGTCTTGCAACATTGAGAGGGGTACTTGGCATAGCTTGGTGGCAAATCAGTCTATTCTTGAGATGGCCAGGGAAGTGACACAGGACTGATATCAACTTCTGAAGTATTCTTTTGATGTAAGGAAAGCGTCCCTCTTCTGTTTAAAAGTCAGGAAAGGGACGCTACACCCTGTGCAGCAATGTGGTGATACCTCACGTAATAGTGCCATTGATTAGTAATAAAAAAAAACAATGATGAAAGATATCAGCAGGGAATAAATAAGAGGCATAAATATGAAATCAATTTAACAATACAGGGGACATGAAACAATAAGATTTTACTGGATTTAATATGTAATCAAGGAATCAAAAGATTTAAACAATTGTTACTGAAACAAGTGTATGAGCAAAACTGAGTGAATCCCTGGATTTAAACACACATTAACAAAACCGAATACATTGGCCCTGAAAGTATTTGTGAAGACAACATTCTTGAAACTTGAAAGACATGTTATCCAGCATAAAATAACTATTCACTACATTGCGCTTGCTTCCGAATAAAGAATTATGCCGTAGATAATCACAACAACAGGTGGATCTGTCGCAAACTGATTTATGGTTGCCTTCTTTTCGGCTACCTGCAATGGAAATTTTCCACGCACCTTGCATGATGGGATCAAGTTCTACACCATGAACTCGCTTGATTCCTAAAACTAAAATCTTGAAACTAGATGTTTTTCCTAAACTGCAGCAGAACCTAATGAATTTCTTATGATGATTTTATTGAGAGAGATCATACTCAAATACTAAGAGAATGAAAATTGTTGAAAGAAACAAAAGATGAGAAACACAAAGTCTAAACCGAAAGAAATATAAGATCAATACTTAAGTAATCATTCACATATATCACAGAATGGGAAGAACCAGATTACCTTGCTGTATGCCGAATTTATGCTATTCTCATACCCTCATGTCAACAGAGGATCATAAACAAAATGGAGTTCGGACACCCCGGATGTTGAAGTCAAGACTGGAAAACCTTAGGTAAGCTCCTTATAGACATATGCAGCACGATACAGACAGTGAGAAGATAAAATCTAATCTCTCTTTTTGTTTTCAGAACATGAATTTCTTAATACAAAAATCGACGTGAGCTATAGAGAATAAGGCTAGACAGGAGATGATATAGATTAAAGATAAAGGAGGATTAGTGACAACCAATGAAATCAGCAGATTTATTGTCAAAAGAAAGATGGAAACGCAGAGAAAACAAGAGAAAAGAAAACAAGCGATAAAGGAGAATCTCGTTCTTAGCAATTTAAATTCATCACTTCCTTTTCACAGTCACCTGATAAACTGTTCTCATTAGATCAACCTTCAGTGGATCGACCTCGGCATCTTGGCTTCTTACCAAGCAGACGAGTAAACTTTACAATTCAGTGTTGGTATGCCGATTCAGTCCCATTACTGGTGGGATTTACGAGAGACATATTGATAATGAAAACTGAAGCGAAATCTGAGATTGACAGCAAATCTAAGACAAATGATGAATGTAAACATAAGTACAGGAACTTTCATCATGCTAACACAGTGTTTGATCTACCATACATAGGATCAATGGAGCAGAGGGGTATAAGTATGAATCACAAAATATCTCCAGAAATTACGATCAACGGAAAACAGTAAAAGGAAAGTAAAGATAAAGAAGAGCGAACAAACAGGAAATCTAACCGCGATGCTTAGCTTAAGAATTGAAAGAAACGTAAGTCTCTTGTTAAAGGGAAAACATAAATTAGAAAAAAAAAAAAGAATGGAAATAAGGAAAGGAAAACGAATGTAGGAATTTGGGGGAATTCCGTTAATTTTGCATATCTATGAACCAGACTTGCTATATGCAAGTTGATATCATAGGGGATGCGTTAATAGATCAAAATAAGGAAAGCTAAAGAAAATCGATATATGTAAAAAGAAGAAAAACAGAGAGAAGAAGAAGGGAATCTCACCGTGGTTCTGCAGAAACCTTTGATGGTGATGCAAAGGGGGATTAAAATGGATTACTCAGAGATGATCTGGAATCTTTGAAGTAGTAGATGCTAAACCGTTTAAGACTCCCTCAGCAAACTTGTAAACGACCTCACTTGTAGAGGAGGCACCATGATGGAGGATCGATGGTAGCCGGTTGCGATTCTTCTGAAACTTCTTTCTTGGGGTTTTATTTCGTTTTCTTGATCGGAAGGATCCTCCGAGAATTGGAAGAAGAGATAAGCTGGAGGGATAAAGGAGAAGGCGAGAATGCAGGAAAAGGGGAGAAGGATGGAGGATTGATCGTGGAAGAGGGGTGTTAGGGTGAAGATGGATGATTCAAAAAGAGCCTTCCGTGCCCCTTTTGAAGATAGAGAAGATGATTTGAGAGGTTTTGAAGTCTGTTAGAGATGGAGGGCAGAGGAGAGCCCTGAGGAGGATGGGCGGAAGAGGGGGAAGACGATGGAGAGAGGAGAAGAGAGCCTGGAGGTTCTTCTTTGAGGGAGGGTTTTTGCGAAAGAGGCGCCGCCCCCCTCTTTTTCTTACGAAGGTTTTCCAAAGAAACCCTAAGAAACAAATTTATGAAAGGGGCCCCTATTGCTTTTAGGATTTTACAAAGAGGAGGCTCCCTCGAAAAAGATTTTTTTGAAAAGTGTTTTTTTTAAAAATGAGTTTTTTAGCAAAAAATAGTATTTTAAAAGCTTAAACTTATTTGTTTTCCTCATGATTTTTTATTTTTTTGTATTTTTAGGATAAAATTCTAAAGTTTGTGAGAAAAAAAAGATTAAAACTAAATTTTTTTGTGTTTTTGCAAAAGTATTTACAAAAAGGGAATTTTTCTAAGAATTTAAAAGTTATTTTGAGAAAATTTCTTCAGAAATGGGTTTGGATCTAGATTTTGAGGAAATATGGATTTAAAATACTGGATTTGGATCCAGAATTGATTTTGAATATACCAATATGGATTTTAATTCAGAAAATCTGAAGAACGCTTGAAATTTGACTTTAAAATTGCTTTGATTTTCTCAAAAGATGTAGTCAGGGGAAAAAGGGTCATTTTGCAATTTTTTGAAAAAGTTGGGGTGTTCACAGATGCCCCTCTTTGCTACTAAGCCGGTTGAAAGCCGAGCTTAGTGGCAAAGATAACACTCCAAAATTTGAAAAATGCCCCAGTCAGCAGATATGAACTGGGTATGGAAGAATTATTTTGGAAACATGGCTCTTCAGGCTTAAAACCTTATCCTAAATGGTTTTGGGGAGATGAAATCCTTGAAAATGATATGATTGAGTAGAGAATGAGGAAATCGTGATGAGACTTTGGATGGAAATTCTGAAATGGTGGGAAATGAGAATTTTGATCAGGTCTCATGGGTGAGACAAGATACTCTTTTTTGGAATGATTCAGGTTTAGCCCTTAACCTGGATGGGACGAAGATATATAAAAAATGTATTGAATGAGGAAAGGATTATGTGAAGACCTTGATGGGACACTTTTGGAAAATGCCTCGTGAGATGAAGCTCAAGTGAAATCCTTTCTTTGGATGGATATACAAAGCATGGATTCCTCAATGGGAAGAGCCATGATGGGACTGGGAGAAATCATCTCGTTAAAACGAGGAATTTTGTAGGAACAAGACTCAGGTTTAACCCAAACCTTCAAGGAAGATACCTCGCGAAGCGAGGTTTCGGGTTAACTTTTAGCCTGAATAGGAAATCTACCATATTGGTTTCTCAAATCGAGAGACCATAATGGGACCTTCGGAATTTGGACGAACAAATCCGAAAGGGGTTTTGCGAAAGGAGGAAGATAGGGTTCCCTAAAGCTTGGAAAAAGGAATGATTTTGGGCGCCTCATTTGCTAAGACTGAAATAGCTTTTTGAAAATGACCTTTCGCAGAAAATTCAGGTTTTGACCCTTAACCTGAGTGGGAACACCATACGAAATCCTTGACTGAAGAAACCGCGATGGGACAGGAAGAGATACTTCAACTGAATGAGGCAACTCTTTTGGAAGATATAAACAACGCTAGGTTGCATCAAAATAGATTTTGAATGTTTATTTCATTCTTGGAATAGCTAGAAAATTTTGCCAATAAAATAAAATTATAGCTGATTCAAACGCTTGGAAATGTGCACGTACGTGCAAAGATATTCCTTCTTTTACCTAGAGTATTTCCCCCCAAATGAGGTTAACTCCTTAGTTCTAAGAGTCAGATTCAAATTTTTAGCGTTGATGATTTTCTTCAAGGAAGCTATCCATTTCCCTGATATGAGAATATAAGAAATATTCTTAATTTCATAAAAGCAAGTAATGAAAAGATATTGATAAAGGAATTTCGCATGAGAAGAGATGACTTTTGGCAATTTTGGCAGTTTGATAGCTGGGTGTTTTCCCATGATGATCCTCTTGCACTCTTTTTGAGTCATTGCACTTTCTCGGGCTGTTTTCTCATCATCCTTCATTTGGATGTTCCTGACTTTTCTCTCTTTTTCAGGGAAGGGTACGTTACCAACTCCTTCATCTTGGAGATGTTTCTGTCCTTCTTTTATCTCAAGGATTACATATGATATTGACTCAAAAGGTCTTTAGATGATAGCAGAAATCCAATATCTTTTAGGGTTTGTCGGTAGGTTCATCACACTTGCCTTCATCTTGACGATGATCTGAACTTTCTCTGGAAGGATCCTTCACAAACTCTTTCATCTTGGAGATGTTTCAAATCTTCTTTGGCCCCGGGGATCTACTCGCTTAATTCGCCTTCATCTTGACGACAATCGAGAGATCTCTTTTGCGGATATTTGATTAAAGCTCTAAATGAATAAATGAGGAGATATGGATTGAGTGGATTCTTTTTATAGCTCAAGATATTTTCACTGCCTGATTGCCAGAAAGTCATTTTTAAACACGCGCCAAAGCCAAGATCAATATCAATTTGCTTCTGGCTTTTCAACATCATTGAAGATTTCTTTTATTGATTATATCGAGGACATTTCTTACATCCTTTTGGTTGATCAACAGTAAAAGATTTGAATTTTACCTATTTTTCGCAAAAAGTTTCACCTTTTAGAAGATAATATTAGAGGTAATATAAGGAAATTCTTTTTGTGTAGTCAGACTTTTAGAATCAACTAATGCTTTTAGCAAATTGGCAAATTTTTCATGAATTTCTTTGTGAAATAATCACTCAATATACATTTTGATGAGAACTTGAGTTGTATCTTCGATTTTGGAAATACATGACCAGCAAAAGCTGGGACTTTTGAAATACATGACCAGCGAAAGCTGGAACCTTTGAAATACATGACCAACGGAAGCTGGATCCTTTTTGAAATACATGACCATCGAAAGCTAGAACTTTTTGGAATACATGACAAATAGATGTCGAGATCTTTTGAAATACCTGACCAGCGAAAGATGGAATGTTTGAAATACCTGACCAGCAAAAGCTGGAACCTTTGAAATACCTGACCAGCAAAAGTGGAACATTTTGAAAATACACGACCAACGAGTTTGGGTCTTTTAAGAAATACACGACTGGTTATAAACATTATACCCAGAAGTTGGGGAATTTGATAGAATTGAGAGGTTGAAACCCGAAGGCTTAGAAATGAGAGAATGGGGAAATTGCACCCTAAAGGCTTGATTTGTGGAATAGGTTGTTTTGAGAGCTCGATAGCTGTGAGCTGAGACTTTTTGAGATATATGACCAGCGAGAGTTGGGTCTCTTGGAAATGTATTACCGACAAAATCTGTACTGTTTGAAATGCATGACCAGCGAAAAGCTGGGACGTTTGAAATACTTGACCAGCAACAGCGGGAACGTTTGAAACATCTGACCAGCAAGAAGCCGGAACATTTTAAATACATGACCAACGGAAAGCTGAATCTTCTTGGAAATACCTGACCAGCAAAAAGCCGGAACGTTTGAAATACCTGACCAGCAAGGAGCTGAAACGTTTGAAATATATGTCCAACGAATGTTGAATCTTTTAAAATACCTGACCAGCAAAAAACTGGAACGTTTGAAATACCTAACCAGCAAGAAGCTGGAACGTTTGAAATATATGACCAACAAGTAGTTGGATCTTTTTTTGGAAATACCTGACCAACAAAAGCTGGAACATTTGAAATACCTAACCAGCAAGAAGCTGAAACGTTTTAAATATATGTCCAACAAGTGTCGGATCTTTTGAAATACCTGACCAGCAGAAAGCTGGAACGTTTGAAATACCTAACCAGCAAGAAGCTGAAACGTTTAAAATATATGACCAACGAGTGTTGGATCTTTTTGGAATACCTGACTAGCGAAAAGCTGGAACGTTTGAAATACCTGACCAACGAGAAGCTGGAACATTTGAAATACATGTCCAACAAGTGTCGGATCTTTTGAAATACCTGAGCAGCAGAAAGCTGGAACGTTTGAAATACCTGTCCAGCAAGAAGCTGGAACGTTTCAAATATATGACCAACGAGTGTTGGATCTTTTTGGAATACCTGACGAGCAAAAAGCTGGAACATTTGAAATACCTGACCAGCAAGAAGCTGGAATGTTTGAAATATATGTCCAACAAGTGTCGGATCTTTTGAAATAACTGACCAGCAGAAAGCTGGAATGTTTGAAATACCTGACCAGCAAGAAGATGGAACGTTTGAAATATATGACCAACGAGTGTTGGATCTTTTTGGAATACCTGACTAGCGAAAAGCTGGAACGTTTGAAATACCTGACCAGCGAGAAGCTGGAACATTTGAAATACATGTCCAACAAGTGTCGGATCTTTTGAAATACCTGACCAGCAGAAAGCTGGAACGTTTGAAATACCTGACCAGCAAGAAGCTGGAACGTTTCAAATATATGACCAACGAGTGTTGGATCTTTTTGGAATACTTGACGAGCAAAAAGCTGGAACATTTGAAATACCTGACCAGCAAGAAGCTGGAACGTTTGAAATATATGTCCAACAAGTGTCAGATCTTTTGAAATAACTGACCAGCAGAAAGCTGGAATGTTTGAAATACCTGACCAGCAAGAAGCTGGAACGTTTGAAATATATGACCAACGAGTGTTGGATCTTTTTGGAATACCTGACCAGCAAAAAGTTGGAACATTTGAAATACCTGACCAGCAAGAAGCTGAAACGTTTAAAATACTTGATCAGCAAGAAGCTGGAACGTTTTAAATACATGACCAACGAGTGTTGGATCTTTTTGGAATACCTGACCAGCAAAAGCTGGAACGTTTGAAATACCTGACCAGCGAGAAGCTAGAACATTTTAAATACATGACCAACGAGATGCTGGATCTTTTGGAAATACATCAGATTTAAGTCAGAACTTAAATTTTGAAAGAGGAAAGAATTTGATCAGAACACTGAATTTAGAAGGTTACCGGTGTGAGGACCGGATTTTCTAAATGAGCTCAACATATGATTGAAATTTTTTGAGAAATAACCAGTGTGAGGACTGGGTTATGAAGATGAGCTAGATTTGGAAAGTAAAATTTGATGAGAAATTCTGAATGCAATGGACCGTCACATCCTAACTGTGTGTGGTCTGTTTTCAGGATTTATCTCTTTATCCTGAACTGGGAAGGAAGGAAAGAAATACCTCGTTAGCAGGAGGCATCAGGTTTATCCCTTAACCTAAAGGGGAAAGAAAGATTTTTTAAAGAGATTAAACCTGAATTTTTGAATTTTGTAATGGATTAGCGGGAAGGCTGGAATTTGGAAGAAGGTCCCGCCCGGCAGTTGGGGTTTTTTTAAAAAAAGAAGAGAGTCCGAGTTGGGACTCGAATCTTCAGAAAATAAAAGATAAAGAGAAAACCCGAGTTTTGAAAACTTGAATTTTTAAAGAAATGATTGTTTTTCCAATGCGAGGATTGGATTCAAAAGGAAGTCTGAGTCAGAACTCGGAACTTCAAACGAAATTAATAGATGAAAAACCCGAGTTGGAACTCGGTTTTCTACAGAAATGATTGATTTCCAATATGAGGATTGGATTCAAAAGGAAGTCCTGGTCAGAACTCAGAACTTCGATTGAAAAATAATAGAGGAAAAACTCGAGTTGGAACTCGGATTTCTAAGAAATGATTGATTTTCAATGCGAGGATTGGATTCAAAAGGAAGTCCTGGTCGGAACTCAGAACTTCGACCAGAAAATAATAGAGGGAAAACCCAAGTTGGAACTCGGATTTCTAAGAAATGATTGATTTCAAATGCGAGGATTGGATTCAAAAGGAAGTCCTGGTCGGAACTCAGAACTTCGACCGAAAAATAATAGAGGGAAAACCCGAGTTGGAACTCGGATTTCTAAGAAATGATTGATTTCCAATGCGAGGATTGGATTCAAAAGGAAGTCCTGGTCATAACTCAGAACTTTGACCGGAAAATAATAGAGGGAAAACCCGAGTTGGAACTCGGATTTCTAAGAAATGATTGATTTCCAATGCGAGGATTGGATTCAAAAGGAAGTCCTGGTCGGAACTCAGAACTTCGACTGGAAAATAATAGAGGGAAAACCCGAGTTGAAACTCGGATTTCTAAGAAATGATTGATTTCCAATGCGAGGATTGGATTCAAAAGGAAGTCCTGGTCGGAACTCAGAACTTCGAATGAAAGAATAAAGTGAAGAAGCCCAAGTGAGAATTCGGGTTTTTGACAGAAAGTTTTTAATCAGAAGATTGAGTTTTTGAAAATTTGCCAGTGCGAGGACCGGACCTGGGATTGAGAATGACCATTTAGAGGACTGAATTTATTTGCATGGCGATCTGATTGCCCCCTTATCTCGACTGGGGAGAAAATAAAATTTGAGAAGAACCTGACGAGAAGAGATAGAAATTGATGGAAGATTTTGACAAAAGAGAAGAATTAAGGAAATTTTACGGAAATTTTATCTTTGTAAAAGAATTCTCACAGGTAGCATTGTTGCTCCTATGAGGGGTTTCAGGATTATCCCTTATCCTGAATGGGAAAGGAATAACATTTAGGCAAAAATTGATGAAAAAGCTTTGATAAAGAATTGGAAGACTTAAAATTGATAAAATTGGATGAAAAAAGATTTAGCAGAGATTAATAAAGCTTTAAAAGAGAAAGGCATTCGGGACTATATCTTATCCTGAAGAAAGAAGGACCTCGTAGGATGAGGTTTCAGGTTTATCCCTTAACCTGAAAGGGGGAAGAAAGAAAAAGAAGGAAAAAGAAATACCTCATGGGAAAGAGGCATCAGGTTTATCCCTTAACCTGAAAGGGAAATCTTTGAAAATAAGAATCAAGAAGAATTAATAAAATGGATAAATAATAATAAAAATGAATAAAAATTGATAAAACTGATAAAGATGGATAAACAAGATGTTGATAAAAGTTTGAGAAAAAGAGTTTGATCCTGCCTGCATGTGGGATCTTTAAAATGAGAGAAGAAGATGAGAAAACCATTTTTTTGGAAAGAAAGATTAACCGTGAGAGCTAATCTTTGAAAGGGGATCATTCATGAGAGATCATCATGAGGGTTAATTTTTTGAAGCAATGATTTGAAAATCAATTTGTAGAAAATATGATCAACACGAGGGTTGATATTTGAATGTAATGATTCAAAATCAATTTTTTTAGAAAATATGATCAACGCAAGGGTTGATGTTTGAATAAAATGAAATCAATTTTTGGAAAATGAGATCAACACAAAGGTTGATCTTTGAAATGCAATGATTCAAAATCGATTTGTAGAAAAATATGATCAACACGAGGGTTGATCTTTGAATGTAATGAAAATCAAATTTTGGAAAATGAGATCAACACAAGGGTTGATCTTTGAATGTAATGGTTCGAAACTAATTTTTAGAAAATATGATCAACACAAAGGTTGATCTTTTGAATGTAATGATTCGAAGTGAATTCTTTGGAAAATATGATCAACACAAGAGTTGATCTTTGAAATGCAATAATTCGAAGTCAATTTTCAGAAAATATGATCAACACAAGGGTTGATTTTTGAAATGCAATGATTTGAAATCAATTTGTTAGAAAAATATGATCAACACAAGGGTTGATGTTTGAATGTAATGAAATCAATTTTTTGGAAAATGAGATCAACTCAAGGGTTGATCTTTTGAATATAATGGTTCGAAACTACTTTTTAGAGAATATGATCAACACAAGGGTTGATCTTTGAATGTAATGATTCGAAGTCAATTTTTGGAAAATATGATCAACACAAGGGTTGATCTTTGAAATGCAATAATTCGAAATCAATTTTCAGAAAATATGATCAACACAAGGGTTGATCTTTGAAATGCAATGATTTGAAATCAATTTGTAGAAAAAATATGATCAACACAAGGGTTGATCTTTGAAAAAGGTTGTAATAAAATATTTGAACTAAAATTTTCATGATTTTTGAAAGACCCTTATAGGTAATATCATTTCTCTCATGAATGATGTCAGGATTGTCCTGAATTTTTAAAAAAAAGAATTTAATGCCCCAATATAGCAAAAAGGAAGAAAGTATTGAATATATAAAAAAAATTGACTTTTCATTGATAAGCAAAAGTTGATAACAGAACTGAATATTTACAAGCATTTTAACTAAAAGAAGTCACAAAGACTGGGCTGACTTGCCCCTACAAAGCGACTGACAGAAAGGGATGAAAGCGAAAAACTTTGGCATTCTCAATTCTCTAATTGGTCTGAAAAAGGTTCGGCTGAAACTGCAGGCTGCTCTTCTCCTTTCTCTGGTACCAGAAGCTCTTTATCAATGTAGTCCTGTACAATGTTTTTGAGGACAAAGCAACGCTCCGTGTCATGCCCCCTCGCTCGATGAAACTTGCAAAAGCGATCTTTCCATTTTCCCATGATGATAGGAGGATCAACCTTTCTTGGGAGTTTGATCATGCCTTTTGCAAACAGGTATTGGAGAACTTCTTCGATCGGCTGACCTAGAGGGGTAAGCTGACGATCAGGACCCCAACCTTCATGCTTTGCTTGACTTCTGCCGAGTGCTAGCCCCTGCTTGGTAGCTGGACTGAGCTTGTATGTTTAGGAGATCTGGACGCCTTTCTTCCTCAATCTTGACAAAGATATTCTTATCAAGGCAGTCTTGAACTATGTTCTTGAAGATAACGCAATGCTCAGTGTCATGCCCTATGACTCGATGGTACCCGCAGAATTGGTCTATATATTTTCCCATGATGGTGGAAGGGCTGGCGGCTTTTGGGAGCCTGAGTAATCCGCTAGTCAACATGTATTCGAGGACTTTGTCGAGCGGTTCATCCAAAGGAGTGAAATCTCGACCCTTGCTCCAATCCTTGCGCTCTGGTTCTTCTTGCTTCTTGCCTTTTTGCTGAGGACTATATTGAAGGGGTCTATCATGGTTTTCACAATATTTCCCAATCTGGCTTTTATGCTCTCTCAAGTTGCTGCCTTGATTGCTGCTCCTGCTGGCTTTGGAATTTCCTATACCGACATTGTCGTGTTCATTCATGGGGAAAGTGACAGGTGTCTTTCCTTCTGTGGGAGGTTTTCTGGAATTGGCTTCAGCTTGTTCAGACAATATTTCAACCATCATCCTTTTGAATAATTGGTATATCGCGGGATCGATCTCACTTTTGCTGTCCTGAACTCCCTTTCTGACAGATTTTTGAGAATCCATTCCTGACTCTCTCTGCTTATAACTGGGATGTTAGAGCAGTGTAATCTCTGAGCTTTGCCCGACCCAACTGATAGCGCTGATGCTCTCCTAGAGAGTATAAATGGGTTTTTTAGAAAAGATCTAGGAAGAAATTTTAATAAAGGAGGAATTCATAATCTGAAAATGAAAATATCCCATTACGAGGGATCGGGTTGTCACCAAAATTTGCGACAACCGCACTGTTTTTCTGAAAAAGGATAGACAAGTAAAATGTGAATAAAGATAAATTTTAAAAAGGACATATCCTGACAAAAGATGTTTTATTGTAAATGAGGGTAAGGAATGGAATATAGAAAAGAAAATTTTTGAAGAATTGTAGGCAGGATCAAAAATGAATTAGAAGAAATTAAGAGAAGAAAAGGAGAATACACCTGGGTTTTAAAATAAAGAGGAAATTTTGAATAACATACACCCAGGGTTTTGAAAAAAATATAGGGAATATAAAATATCATACAATCATAGATATACAAATAGGATACACAAACAGCAATCCCTAGAGGCTGACCCTAAATGCAATATTTTAAAATGGCTTGTAGGACCTTAATCCTAACTCTAGGGTTCAGATCATCTGATTCCAATCAAGATATGCCGATATACTCAAGCCGAAGCTCGAAGTACGTGGTATAGAAATATTCCTCCGGTTCTAAGGTAATGGCTTCCCAACATCCTTGAGCACCTACCGATATACCTCAGACTATGGCCCTTAGGTACGTGGTAGGGGGGCACAAACCCAAATAAGTGGTCCAGTTGTGAGGCTCTCTCCCGAACTATGGTTCAGTGAGACAGCCCAGCAACGTGAAGACCGGGACAACATAGGTAAGGAGGTTTTCAAAATCATGTTCAACATGCAATAAATCAAGAAGGCTCTAATGCAAGTCCTAAAGAGATAGATTTAAATAAAGAGAAGCATACACTTGAATACATTGTTTTGCATTCAATCCCTAAAATTGAGGAGAGTTGTATTTCAGACCTAAGTCTAATGTGAGCATGGAATAATCTCCTCAATATGGTCCTACCAAACCATACTTAAATCCTATATGAAAATGATGTCAGCTTAGGACAGAATCTAGGCTCCTAAGGTTTGCATGGAAAATATAGCTGACATTTGAAGAATAAAGACTTAGATAATATCAAAGCAAGAAGAAAAAGGCATAATTTGATCGGACGGAGACGAGTCCCATCACGGTCGCCAAAACTGTGATCATCGCAAAATTTTTCCTCTCTTGTGGTTTCTCTCTCTTCCATCTCTTTTCCTTTCCAACCTCTATTTCCTCCTTTTTGAAGAGAGAAAATAAAAGACGGGAAGAAAGAGAGAAGAGAAAAGAAAAGGAGAGAAGAGGAACTCTTTTGCGGGGTCTCACTTGACCTTAATTTTGAAAATATTTAGAAAATAACTCGCCTCTGTTTTGAAATATTTGCGGGAAATCTGAGAGACGGGATCCGCTCGTCGGTACGAGGTTTGACCGTTCCTGACACCTTTACCACGGGTAATCGAACCAAGGGTCGAATTTATGCCTTTTGCTTTTGCTAAGAAATTATCTAAGAATTTATCCTAAGTCTAAATGCACAAAGAATCATGCTTGTGCAAATGCAAAGATGTATGCTCTTTTTGAAAATGATTTGAAATTTTCCAAGTGTTTCTGAGATGAATCTGATAAAGGAGTGAAGAAATGGTTTTTAATTTAGAACTTTTAAGATTTAAAGTTCTAGGTTTTTTAAATAATCAGAGCTTGGAAAAATAAATCTGGATTTCAAAAGGAATGATTTTGATTTTGAGATAAAAGGAAAAGAAAGAAAATTTCAAAGTCATAAATGGACTTTTGAATTTAGAATTTTGAATTTGGATGAATGTTTGAAAATTGAATTGAATTCTAGCTTTGAAGCTTTGAAATTAGAAGGAAATGTGGAAAATCTAAAGTGAATTGAGAAATAGAATTGATTTGAAAGTTGGGATTTCAAGATGGAATCTGAATCCAAAGTCTGGATTCTAAATAGACTTTGAAATTCAAAAGGAGATTGAATTCTGGATTTAGAATTTTAAATAGGAATTGGATTTGAATTTTGGGATGAAAATAGAATTGGTTTTAAGAATTGGAATTGAGAATAGAAGTTGATTTGAAATCTGGAATTCAAGATGGAATTTGAATCCAAAGTCTGCATTCTAAATAGAGTTGAGATTTCAAAATTGAATTATGGGTTTAGAATCCTGAATGGGAATTTGATCTGAAATTTTGAGATCCAAGATGAAATTGGATTTAAGAATTGGAATCCAAGATGGAATTGAATTTAAGAATTGGAATCCAAGATGAAATTAGATTTAAGAATTGGAATCCAAGATGGAATTTGGATCTGAAGTCTGAGGTCCAAGATGAAGTTGGATTCTGGATCCTAAAATGGATTTGGATCTGAAGTCTGAGATCCAAGATAAAGTTGGATTCTGGATCCTAAAATGGATTTTGGATCTGAAGTCTGAGATCCAAAGTAGAATTGAGTTCTGGATCCTAAAATAGATTTGGATCTGGAGTCTGAGATCCAAAGTAAAAGTGGATTCTAGATCCTAAAATGGAATTGGATCTGAAGTCTAATACCCAAAGGTAGAATTGTATCCAAGTTGTAATTGGGATCTAGCTTTGGATTTGTATTCTGAAAGTCCAAATGGGACTTCTGAAGATGGATCTGGGTTTTGAAAACCCAGATTGAATTTTAGGATTTAAGAAGGGTCAAGTTTTGAGATTCAGAATCAATCTCAACTTTGATTTTGAGATTTTGAAGAAAACTTGATTTTGAATCAAAAGATGAATCAGAAATTTCAAAGTTTAAATTGAACTTTGAAATTGGATTTTGATTGAAATTTTGGAGTTTTGAATAGAAAATGATTTTTGAAATTCCAAAGTCAAATTGGACTTTGAAATTGAGATAGAATTTGGGATTTGAAATAGAAGTTTGAAGAAAGATGTTCAAAATCACTTGGGTTTTTGAAAAAGAATTTTGAAAATATGATGCAATTCTATCCTAAATGATGAATGAATAATTTTGAAATTGGATTTGAAATTCATATTCCATTCTTTAAATGAATTTAAGTAAGATTAATGATATAATACACTCCTGACTATGGTCATTGAATGTATTATATAATAATCATATCTAAATTCAAATGAAGAATAAAATACCTTTTTGGTGCTTTTATGGAATTTTAAAATGAAATTAACTCTCAATATACCCTGACTATGGCCATTGGTATATATATTGAATTAATTTTAGAATAAATTCTGATAAAAGAGAAAAATATTTAAAGAAAATATGATGATTTTTTAAAAGGATCCAATGTTTATTTTATAAAAGATAAAAATACTAAGTCTTGTTTACATCCTGACTATGGCCATTGATGTAAATCATCAACTTAGGATTAATTACCTCTTACGAAATGGTGCACGTGCCATTCGTGTTTCACCATTGTGAAAATTTGAGAAATAAAGGTAAAAATGTATGAAAACAAGTAATACATGATGTTTACAATGCTCATTCATTCTACCTAAAAGCTGGAAATATAAATTCTTATCAAGTTATTACATCAATTAAAATGATAAAATCCTAATCTGAGAGAGAAAGTCGATATTTCACACATCCCTGCAAGATAAGGCTTATATGGCAAAACACCAAGTATGGATAGAAATTCAGATGTTATGATAGTACTAATGTATCCGATATTACCTAAGTGTTTAATGAGAGAACATCAAAAGGAATGTACATATGATGCTTTATAAGGATGAGAATACATATATATACACATATACATATATATAGGTATTGGAGCACATGTGCAATATACCATACTACCAATAAAGTGGCTGCTATCATAGTGAATAGTGTGCTGTGACAAAGGAAGTGCAAGTGAATACAGCTGCAGCTGAATGTGGGAGTGTTATAAAGTACTAGTGAAAAGGGTACGGGGATTGTGAAACATGTGCTGGGTGTTTGTAGCATGATGAAGGGTATGTACAGGAACACGAAGGTATGTCTAATGTATAAGTGCAATAAATATGTAATGAAGGAATATATAGAAGATATTAAGGGAATGTAAGTAGATAGACTTTCACAGTGCTAATACACATACTAACTCATACTACTGATAAACGGCATAGGTTGCCACAGGATTTTACTGTTCAACACACTACATTACTCATACCGGACTCTCACACATACATTGTTAACTCAGATTTACTAATACACACTCAGCACCAAGATATTAACATATGCCAACCATTAATGCTAACATACTGTCACAGCCTATTCTAACTTACAGACTAACTAACTTGTTGTGTAAGTTGAATAGCACTCTGATTCGAGTAGACAAGGTGTGTGTACTCACATACTGATATTAACTCACCTAATGTTTAACACCCCACTGACACAGAATTACTGATGCATTCAAATTAGCAAAGATTGACACACAACTACTGCTAACAGAATCTTGATGTTACCACCTAAGTCCTGCTAATTTCAGATATGAATCCAATGAATTTTCATACAACTTTTCAGAGATAAGCAGTGAATTGCAATGGAACTTCAATGTGAGACTATGATAGATTCACGGTTTACAGTCAGACTGTACCATAAGCATCAAATGGGAAAGACCTTTTGAACTAAAATTCTGCAAACATCACTACTATTATCCCCTTAACACACTCATGGTATACTTTCCCAGTGTCCAATTCACTGTAGGGACCTTAATCGATATATAACCTAGGAAATACTTACCTGATTAGCCCTCTTCTCGGACCACGTGCATTCATCTCAGCAGCATGAAATCAGACTGTGTAACTGATAATAAGCATAGGGAAAATGAAATAGTGGAAGCATCTTGTAGGGGAGGTTGTTGTTCATCCAAAGCAACCAACGCCTCAAGAGGGTCATGGGATCTCTTTGATTGAGAAGATCAAATGATGGCTCCTCTCCAGATCCAGCACAGACACCGAATCTCATACCCGCCTGTTCTGATTTCAACAGCACCCTGCTAAATCTTAACGAGATCATCTTGGACAAAATCAAATGAAGATGAATTTTGTCTACCCACGTTATGTGCCATGGCCCTCAGACATTTATTTTAACAAGGGAAAAAGCACAAAAACCCATGATAAATATAGCTTTATAGAGAACACAAAGATCTGGAGTGGATGTAGCTTGTGCTAATCAAAATGATATAAAGGCCTGTGATCATGCATATAATTCAGGGTTATTTTATATCAAAAATATGCATGATTTTATAAAATAATGTTTCAAAAACCCAATTTTATGATAGTTTTCGAGTAAATGTGCTAAAATGATTTAAAAATAGAAAATGCATGAAAAATAGTTTTATTTTGCATTTTTATGCATATTTTAGTTTTTGTTATAGTCATAGTAGTTTTAGTTTTAGTTTTAGTTTTCAATAAAAATAATAATAAAAATAAAAATAAAAATAAAATAAAAATTAGAGTTAAAAATAGAGTTAGATATATTTTGAAATGAGGTTAGTGTAAATAATTTTTTTAGAGTAGTTAGTTAGTTTAGTAAATAGTTTGTTTTTTTTAATACTCTTTTAAATAGTTTGTTTTTTTTTAAACAAACCATTGCACGGTTTGTGTTTTGTTTGAAAATTGAAAAAAACTAAAAAAATTATATATATAATAACAAACCTGTTTTACACGGTTTGATTTCTTTGAAAAAACCGAAAAAAAATAAGCAAACCGGCTTGAACCGGTTTGCATTTTTTTCAAACCGGTTCCAGCCGGTTTTGTGTTTTTAAAAACCCCAAAAAAACGCAAGTTCAGGCGCCTCCTCCATTCACGCCTGAACTTTCCCTATTTCCCCTCTTTCCCTCTCTTCCCTCTCTTCTCACCTTCCTCCATTATCACCGGTGGCTATTCCCTTTCCTACCTTCTCTTTCTTCCTCTTTCTCTGTCAATATCCGGCAACCGGCGGTGGTGGAGCTTCAGTCCGGTGACGGCAGTGGTGGTGGAGGTCACCACTTCTTCCCCTAATCCTTCTGGCTACGGTAAGCTCTTCAGCTTCTTCTTCTTCTTCTTCTTCCTCCTCTTCTTCTTCAGTTCTTCTTCTTCATCCGAATCTTCTTCTTCTTCTTCTTCTTCTTCTTCTTCTTCTTCTTTTTCCAAATTCTTCTTCTTCTTCTTCCGATTTCTTCAGCTTCCTCTTCTTCCGATTTCTTCAGCTTCCTCTTCTTCTTCATCCGATCTTTTTTTTTCTTCAACTTCTTCTTCTTCTTCCATTCTGCAGATTTCTCATCCTTGTCTTTTTTTTTTTAATTGATTCTGTGTAAAAGAAAAGAAACAAAAAAAAATATATATGCATTTGATTTTCTGTTATTCATTGATTTCCTGTTTTGTTTATCCCTTGAATTTCCTGTTATGCATCTGATTTTTAGTTTTTTTTCTTGTATGCATTTAATTCCCTGTGTGCTGTTTTGATTTTCCTGTTTTGCATATTTTCATAATTTTTGTTTAATGTCTGATTCCTGTTTTTGTTTTAGTTTAGCAAATTCGTTGCAAGTATAAATTTCAGTTCAGTAAATATTTTTTTTCCTAACTCTGGTTTTAGTTCAGTATTTTCTGTTTTGATTATGCATTAACTTCTTGTTTGATTTCTTAACTTTGAATTCTTGTTTTGCTGAATAGGTTTTAATCTCTTGTTTTTAATTTCTAATTTTCCTGTTTTTCTTTTCTTCCATTCAAATTGCTGTTTGTTGAATTTTAGAATTCCTGTTTTTTTTTTAGTTTATATTTCATGTTCTATCATAATTCCATTTCCTGTTTTTTTTTAGTTAAGCATTCGTTTCATTAATTTTCTGTTTTGCTGTTTTGAATTTCTAGTTTTGCATTTTCTGATTTCATTAATGTTTCTTTTGTTTGTTTTATAGTATTGCATTTCCTGTTTTCATTTGATTGCATTTCATGTTTTTATTTGATTCGATTTCCTGTTTTTCTTAATACCAAATTCCTGTGTGTTCATTTTGTTTAAGTGTTTTAGTTCTTATCTTTCTCATTCATTGATTGCATGTATTCTTCATTTTTTTTTGTTCATTCATTGATTTTCTGTTTAGTTTTTATTTGCTTTCGTAATTAGTATACTCTAATATTAGATAGTAGTTAGTTTTAATTAGAAGTTAATTTTAGTTAAGAATATCATTAGATTTCTCTCATAGTATATTTTATTTTAGCAAATAATTAGTATAATTTGCTTAATTATGTTTTTACTTCTATCTCTGGTACTGCTCGTGTTCCTTTGAATTGTGCAGGATAGCACAGGAGTGGAGCAGAAGTGATTACGTGACACGAAGTACGAAGAATAAAGCTTCTTTTTACTTTTATTTTTAGAATTAGGAATTTGATTGGGTTTGTAAATATTGCACTTTACGCCCTCTGCGAAGGGTATTCATTTGTTGTAATAGTTAGTAGTTTTTACTTTTCTTGAACATTTTACATTTCAAATAATTCGGCAATAAAGATTAGTTTAGATTTGTGTACTTGAATATGAAATATTCCCGTTCCCTGAGTTCGACCCGGTCTCATCCACTAGTGAGAACCGGTTGTTATTATTTGATGTCTGGTTTTCACATGTTTTACATTTAAAAATCTTTTCAAAATTACAACGATTATAAAGAAGACATCAAATTTTTGGCGCAGTTGCCGGGGAACGGCGTAATATTAGTATTCACTTTATTGCCTAGTATTTGTGTTGCATTTAGGTTTAGAACCACGTATGTTCATATCTTAGAGAAGAGCTTACTTTTCTGCACAGCCCACCTACTAGGACCCCCTTAGAGGTGACTGTGTACGATTGGTACCGTGCACATAGATTTCATATTTCTTATGTATAATCTCTGTTATGTGTAACTGCGTGGTGTTTGTTTAGTTTTTGTTGTTTTTAGTTTACTCGCTTTGTGGTTTGCGTGGTTTGGCCACTTAGTGCGTTAGTTAGGTAGAAAACCCAAAGTTAGGACGTGTGCTACACCGGTCTACTCCAAGGTGTACGCAATGGCTGACGATCATCAATTGATCCGTCCTTTGAGGGAGTACTTCATGCCGAATACGTATACTCCCACCTCCTGCATCATGAGACCTGATGTAGGAGCGAGCCATTTTGAGATTAAGGCCAGTGTAATTCAAATGTTACCCTCGTTTTATGGCCTTAGCAATGAAGACCCATATCGTCATCTCGACGAATTCCTTGAGATTTGCTTGACTGTGGGAATGAATAACTTTGGAGATGATGCTATGCGGTTGACTTTGTTTCCGTTCTCTCTCAAAGATAAAGCCAAGCACTGGCTAAAATCTCTTGAGACGGTTCGTATTACTACTTGGGAAGGAATGCAAAAAGAATTTTAAAAAAAATATTTCCCAATTGGTAAGATGAACTAGTTTCGTAAAGCTATAACCAGTTTTTCTCAAATTGAGGGAGAACAGTTTCACGAGTCTTGGGAGAGATTAAAAGATCTTCTCCGCAAGTGTCCCCATCACCAGGTGCCTCGTTGGCAGTTGGTACAGTATTTTTATGACGGGCTTACTGAGAAGCATCATCAAATGGTTGATTCGTCTTGTGGGGGCACTTTTATGCTCAAGAGTGAGGACGAGGCGTGGTCTCTATTCGAGACCTTGAGTGAAAACACAATGCATCATACCTTGTCTTCACGGCTCGATAGGACTACATCTCTATCTAGTGGTCCTAGGAAAGTTGGGATTTCCGAAGTAGGGTCTGAGTTAGAATTGCGTACCAAGGTTGACCAGTTGACTAGGAAGTTAGATCAATTCCTAGCCAATTCTTCGAGAAGTCCAGTAGAAAGAGTGTGCGAGCTATGTGCTAGCCCTGCACATTGTGTTTCAGATTGTCCGGCAACGCCATTATATCCTGAATTCGTTCAGGAGCAGGTGAATGCTGCCCAAGGTTTCGCTAGACCCATGCCTGATTCATTTACATCTTCATATAACCCAGGTTGGCGAAACCAGTTCATTTCCCCATCCCATCAGCCATCCCAGACACAGTATAGACCCAGTAACCCTTCACAAGGTTACTCGCATCCCATTTTTCCACAGGTTCATCCTCCAGCCCAACCTGCTTATACTCAACCCTATTCTCATGAGCCTTCATTTAGTCAATCCTTCCAAGATAGGATATTACAAGTTTTGAGCTCCCATACGCAGTCAATAGCCAAGCTAGAGACTCAAATGGGACAATTGGTTGAGATTTTCACTAGGCAAAGCCAGGAGAACCTTCATAGTCAGTCTGTTGTCTCAAAGAGAGAGGATTCCTTGTCATTTGACTTACAACCCACCAATTCACATCATGAGCAAATCAAAATTGTTACATCCCTTCAGTATGGGAAGGCGTGTCACTCCACTCAGGAATTGACTCATGAACCTCATATCATTTCTACTGACGAGTCGATCTCCATGATACCTCAACAGAAGGGGACTTACTCACAGCATACATTTTCATCATATAAAGCCCCATTTTCTCAGCCTTTAGGATCACCAATTGTTTTTAGTAAGCAAGAGGTGCAGATGCAGAAGGTGCTTGACCAAGTCAAGCCTGATCATATTCACCACTTGTCTGAAGTTGCATTCATTGATAGTCGGTCGGTCCTGGACTCTCATTTCTTGACCAGTCTCTCAGATGAGACTAATCTCTGTTCTTCACGTCGAGAGAGTTTTGATACTACAGTTAGAGGTAGACGGGATGGAAACACAGTGCGTAGTGTCACAGATGACACTCTTTTCTTCATAGAACCCGGTTGAGTCTGACTTCATGTCCATTGATCTCATGGACGATGAAGGATTTTTCCAGGGATCCGTCTGGCTGGGGACGTGAAACTTAGCGCTTTATGGGAGGCAACCCATATCTTGTATATTATTAGATTTGCTTAGAATTTATAGATTTTATTTTGTTTTTACTTTTTCGTTTTATTCATGAGTTTTTCATGTTCTTTTTGTTTCATTTATGAGTTTCATGTTTTGTTATGTATACATTGCATTCATTACATTCATAGAACATATATTTTTAATTCATGTCAGGTCATTCTACTATTTTCCCTCATTTATTTCTCTCATGTGCATTCACTTAGTTTCATATAAGCATGGGGGAGTGCCACTGGGACAGTGTCATTCAAGCATGGGGGAGGGTGTAGTTTGCACACCTTGATATTTCTGTTTACGTTCTTGCACATGTTTACACATATCTCATGAAAAGTAGATTTTTAAAGAAAGAGTTTGAACTTATATGAATGTTATTTCAAATCTAATGTTTTTAGAGGATTTTTAAGCCCCACGAAAATTTTTTCTGACATAGATCTAAAAATTATGGTTGTTTATGCGGATTTCGAAGAAATGATGATAGATACATGTTAGAATTTATTTTGAATCATAAATATGAATATGCACAGTTGTATTTTTGAAAAACTAAGCAAATGAACAAAAGCGTAAAAAAAAGAGAGCTCAAAAGAAAAAAAATATATAGCATGCGTTAGGTTGTTTGGATAATTCCACAATCCTTAGTAGATGGAACTTAGATGTAAGTTGAAACTTTTAATTCCATTTTCGAAAAGGAGAGTGGAAAACTTTGTGATCCTAAGTAACTGAGAACAGATACAAGTTGAAATGTTTGACTCTCATGTTATAAGGGTGAATGAAGGAAGTCACTTTTATGTCTTAGTTGATATCTTTTGGTATGCATTGAAAAAGTATAGAAGGTATTGACATTGCACAAGGCATAAAAGCAGAACCTGTTTTACACGGTTTGATTTCTTTGAAAAAACCGAAAAAAAATAAGCAAACCGGCTTGAACCGGTTTGCATTTTTTTCAAACCGGTTCCAGCCGGTTTTGTGTTTTTAAAAACCCCAAAAAAATGCAAGTTCAGGCGCCTCCTCCATTCACGCCTGAACTTTCCCTATTTCCCCTCTTTCCCTCTCTTCCCTCTCTTCTCACCTTCCTCCATTATCGCCGGTGTCCATTCCCTTTCCTACCTTCCCTTTCTTCCTCTTTCTCTGTCAATATCCGGCAACCGACGGTGGTGGAGCTTCAGTCCGGCGATGGCAGTGGTGGTGGAGGTCGCCACTTCTTCCCCTAATCCTTCTAGCTACGGTAAGCTCTTCAGCTTCTTCTTCTTCCTCCTCTTCTTCTTCAGTTCTTCTTCTTCATCCGAATCTTCTTCTTCAGTTCTTCTTCTTCATCCGAATCTTCTTCTTCTTCTTCTTCTTCTTTTTCCAAATTCTTCTTCTTCTTCTTCCGATTTCTTCAGCTTCCTCTTCTTCT